>NC_059106.1:81448955-82726455 GCF_020740685.1 Jaculus jaculus | reverse complement strand
AGGAAATGAAGTCAGAGGGTAAGAAATATTGGAGGAAATGGTATAGTATTAGGGTAGCCAGGCAGCTGCCCTGAAAAGGTGACACTGGAAGCCATTCCTGAAGAGACGGAACAGTCATATGGGAGAAAAGCATATGGCAGGCTGAGGAAGGTGCACAGGCCCGGGGCAGCGCAAAGGGTGCCAGAGAGGACCTCCACAGTACTGGAAGTTCTGAGGCTGCCTTTCAGAGGCTCAAGCAATGCAGGGACATTACCTGCTTGATGTTATAACAAGATCACACCGGCTTCTGACTGAGCATAGTGGAAGGTGGAAAGGTGGCCCTCCAGCTTCTCTGATCTTCCCCCCAGTATGCTCACTTACCATCTACCCTCAGACCCCCACCTCCCTGCATGCCCAGTACCTCCTCCTTCTGCCCCATAACCCTGCTTTAGGGACAGAGCTGCGTGGCCCTGTGCAAAGCCTGCCTTTCCACTTGAACTCTGACTCCTTTGATAAGACCCAGAACTGACATGAAGAATTTCCCAGGTACTGTTTAAACTGAGAAAGCTTTAGGCTTGATTTCCTCCACTACAATCCCTGAAGGGAAGGAGAAAACAGAAATCTCACGGACCACCCCACCCCCACCCAGCTCTGCCTGGCACAGCTAGACAGAGAGGGTCATCCCGGGTCAAGGCCCTTCTTGGGACCAGAAAATCCAACTATGCAGGGGGGATCTAGAGCTGGCCGACTCTACCACACCCCGTTTCCCTGAACATCTTTATTATAAACACCTGTAATGCTATACATTGTCCTCCACATCCAGCCTGCCCTGCTGCAGTCAGTCAGTCCTAGACTATTTTTTCAGGAAAATGCCATCCACAGCTGTGCCATCCAGTGAGGACACAGCCACAGCCAAATGTGGTGACTGGGTACTTGAAATGTGGCTAGTCTGGACTGAGATGCACCATGTGTATAAAATACATACCAAAATGTCAAGACTTTGTACAAACTTTAAACAAAAACTGCCAAAGAGCTCATTAGTAATTTGCATATTAAAATATATTTTATAATTTAAATACATATATACATATATTTTCAGTACTGGGGATTGAACATAGAGCCTTGTCATGCTAAGCAAGCATTCTAGCACTGAGCTATATTCACAGCCCAACAAATGTATTCATTTCAATGTGTTAATTTCACTTATGTCTTTTTTTTAATATTTGTTTTATTTATTTGCAAGCAGAGACAGAATTAGAGAGAGCGAGGGAATGAGTGTGCCAGGTACTCTTGCCACTGCAAATGAACTCCAGATGTATGCACCACTGTGTGTATCTGGCTTTATGTGGGTACTGGGGAACCAAACCTGGGCCATTAGCCTTGGCAAGCAAGTGCCTTTTAACAGCTGAGTCCTCTTTCCAGCTCCTCACCTGTGTCTTTTGAAACACACAATCAGGAGATCTAGAGATGGTTCAATGGTTAAAAGCGGTTGCTTGCAAAGCCTGACAGCCCAGGTTCCATTCCTCAGTACCCACATAAAGCCAGATACGCAAAGTGACACATGAGTCTGGAGTTCATTTACTGTGGCAGGAAGCCCCGGTGCACCCATACACACTCTTTTTGTTTGCCTCTTTCTTTCTCTCTCTCTCTCAAGTAAATAAATTTTCAAAATTATTAAAAGAAAGTTTAAAGCCAGGCGAGGTGACACACATCTTTAATCCTAGCACTCAGGAGGCAGAAGTAGGAGGATTGCCGTGAGTTCAAGGCCACTCTGAAACTACATAGTAAATTCCAGGTCAGCCTGGGCTAGAGTGAGACCCTACCTCAAAAAAACAAAAAAAAAAAAACACAACCACAAATTTAAGCTGAGCATGCTGGCACACACCTTTAACCTCAGTACACAGGAGGCAGGATCTCACTCTAGCTCAGGCTGACCTGGAACTAACTCTGTAGTCCCAGGCTGGCCTTAAACTTACAACAATCCTCCTACCTCAAAAAAAAAAAAAAAAAATTTTAAAGAAACAGACTATTAGATAAGTTCAAATCTGGGGCTAGAGAGATGGCTTAGTGGTTAAGGCACTTGCCAGCAAAGCCAAAGAATGCAGGTTCTATTCCCCAGTACTCACGTAAAGCCAGATGCACAAGGTGACGCATGCGTGGAGTTCATCTGCAGGGGCTGGAGGTCTTGATGTGCATATTCTATTTCTGCCTCTCCCTCTCTCAAATAAAGAAATCAATTGTGTGTGTGTGTGTGTGTGTTTCAAATCCACATGTAGCTCATATAAATACATGTGGACCGTGCTGCTCTGGAGTCACAGGCTCCAAGTCATAGCCACAGCAGAGGAACACTAGAACACTGATAATGGAACGATGCCTGTGATTTTGTTTGTCTTTTCTATCTTGTACCCATGAGGGGAGAGAAGAACCCTAGCAGATGTGTAACAGCTTGTATCCACCTCCAGCCAGCTGCCCAGATTCACCAGCTACGTCCCTGTTCCTCCTCCGAGCCCTGTGGATACCCTGTACTGTCCAAATGGACACTCCAGGTATTCAAGGCAACACACAACCCGGGCCAAACTTGTCTTACTGGTTTTATTTCACATGCTCACTGCTCTACCCCTGTCTGTTCACACTTTTATTTATTCAGCCATTCAGCCAATCACTCGGTAAATATTTATTGATTACTCTCCATGCACAGGCTACTGAATGCTAGCTACTGGAGTCATAATTAACAAGATGGTCACAATCCCTGTAGTAGCTGAGACCCCCGCAAGGTGTCTCAGCTAGCATTTAGGCACACAGAAATAAGAGCTGCGGAGGAGGAATGTGGGAGGAGCACAGGGGCCATGGACATGGCCAAACCAGCCTGCAGGTCACTGAGGGCTACCTGGAAGAGGAAACATCTCAATAGAATAATTCAAGTTGACCAGATTCGGGCTGAAGGGCAATTATATAGCAGGTAGAGGGTCACTGTGTTCAAAAGCCAGAAGGGAGCTGGAGACATGGCTCAACAGTTTGAAAGATGCTTGCAAAGCTTGACAGCCTGGGTTCAATTCCTCAGTATTCATGTAAAGACAGATGCACAATGTGCCACATGTGTCTGCAGTTCATTTCCAGTGACAAAAGGCACAGGTGCATGTTCATACTTTCTCTCCTTGCAAACGAATAAAGAAAGCAAGGTGGTGGAAAATTAAAAAGAAAAGAAAGAAAGAAAAGAAAAAGAAAGAAAGAAAGGTGGTGCATGCCTCTGGAGTTTGTTTGCAGTGGCTGAAGGCTCTGGCGTGCCCATTTTCTCTTTTTCTCTCTTTCTCTGTCTGCCTCTCTCTCTCTCAAATAAGATTTTTTTTTTAAAGGCAAGAAGGGCAACCAGGCGTGGTGGCACACGCCTTTAATCCCAGCACTCAGGAGGCAGAGGTAGGATCACCATGAGTCTGAGCCCACCCTGAGACTCCATAGTGATCTCCAGGACAGCTTGGACTAGAGTGAGATCCTACCTCGAAAAAAAGAAAGAAAGAAAGAAAGGAAGGAAGGAAGGAAGGAAGGAAGGAAGGAAGGAAGGAAGGAAGGAAGGAAGGAAGGAAGGAAGGAAGGAAGGAAGGAAGAAAGAAAGGCAAGAAGGGTTAGCGGTTAAGGCGCTTGCCTGCAAAGCCTAAGGACCCATGTTCGATTCCCCAGGACCCACATAAGCCAGATGCACAAGGTGGTGCATGTGTCTGTAGTTCGTTTGCAGTGGCTGGAGGCCCTGGCTCACTCATATTCTCTCTCTCTCTCTCAAATAAAATAAAATAAAAGCAAGAAGGACAGGGGAGGACGGAGCTGAATTGCAGTTTACTGACTGGATAGCGAGGGCTTTGTGAGCCTTGGGAAGGTGTGTGACATTTATTCCAGAACCTCCGATTGTGTAACAGAAAAGCCTCTACCCCTCCCAATAGGATGTGTCCACCGCTTGAGGTCTCAAAGACAAGGAACAAATAGCTTGGGAGGAAGGGTTCACCCTCGGCACGGGCCGGCAGGGCGGTCCGGGGCTGAGTCTGGGGAATGGGCTGTGCTGGGTTGAGGCTGAGGCTGGCTGTGAGGCCAGAGGCGGCTTTGGAGGAGCTGCACGAGGCTGTGGGTCCTGCTGGGGTCTAGGACATAAACCCAGAATCTGAGCTGAAGCGAGGAGTTGGAGGTTTTAAGTTAGGGGCGGGTTGGGTTTGGAAGTGGTGCTGGGGTCTCCCATTCACTATCCTCCTGTCTCAGCCTCCAGGAGTTTACAGACCTGGATTGTAACTACATCCCGGGCTTGGTGGGTGGAACCAAATACATAAAGCTAAAAAGTGTCAGAGCTGGGGGTTGGGGGCCACGGGGTAACATTCTTCCCAGGTCTGTCCATTGAGTTCCAGCCTGGACAGAGGCTACCGAAGCCCCTCCCTTCCCAGGAATGTCCCGGCCCCGCAGAAGGAGCACGGCCACGTCAGCCAATCGGCGCCGGCGCTGCCCTGGAAACAACACCTGTTAATCCCCCTCCCGGCAGGCTCACCTGGGTGCAGGTTAGGCAGGTGAAGCGTCTCCCCGGAAACGGAGCTAGCGCGCCCCACCTGCCGGGTCCTGCCTGCTCAAATCGGATCCTACGTGTCCAGGCTGCTCGTAAGTGCCCCACACTGCCCCACCGCCGCACCCCCACCTTCTCCCACGGCTTCTTCCGCGGGGAACCGCCACCCCACCTCCAGCCTCTCCCAGGACACCTGTGCCAGCTCTTTCCGACCTGTGAGCCACAGCCCTGGGGAATGCTGGGACCGACTCCGCCCACCGACCCTCCCCCCTCTTCCCTTTGGGACACTGGCACCTGCCCCCGCCCACCTTGGGTGCCTGGCCGGCTCCCCGCAGAGCAGGGTCCTAGAGGACTGCTACTTCCTTGGGAGAAAAAACCCCATGCTCGTCATTCTGTTTCTGGAAAGATCCTGGACCTGTGGCCCCAGTCCCATGCCCGGTCGCAGGGATTACATCGCATTCACTTATCCAAAAAGTGTGTTTTGAGCCTCTTTGAGGTTCCAGGTCCCATGGGAAGTCGAAAGGAAGATGGCCACCCCTCAGGAGAAATGGCATTTTCCTCACTTTTCAGATCGAGCCATAACGCTCTAAGAGGTTAACCCCCTCCCCGGCCCCCGGCTCGGTTTCTGCAGGAACCTGGGCTCCTTGAGGGCAAGGCCTGCCTTCGCTTTATTTTTACCTGGCGTGAGTCACGCGCTGTCCTCTAGGGGACAGGTTAAATGAGCAACACTGTTAGATCCAGGAACCTCCCCACATGCCCGAGGTGGGAAGGACTAGGCTGGAGTTGTCTCTGAAGACGGCACAGCTTTAGAGACGACATGGAGAAGGGTGGTAGTGGGAGAAGGGCGTGGGGAAGGAGGAAGCGCAGCAGGGCAGCCGCTGAGAGCTGTAAAAGGATGAAGTGTTTCGAGGCAGCCTCTAGGACATGCAGTAGGGATGGAAGAGAGCTAAGGAGTCCCCCGAGACAGAGGCCAGTGATGCCATCCTGAGTGAGGAGCAAGGAGGAGCAGGTTTGGGGTAAGATGACAAGTTGGGTTTGGTCCTGTTGCATCAGATGACCTGGGCCCAGGAGGAAGTTCAGAGCTGAGAAGAGGGATTTGGAACCTACATCTTTTCTTGCCAGTCAGGCTGTGGGATGGGGTAGGATTAGAGGAAGGAGGGTGTTAGGAGTCGGATGCTAACCCCCTGAGAAGGAGGGGCACAGCCCTGAGAGAGAAGGGTCAGGATGGAGCTGTGGTTCTGGAAGGGTTAAGTCCCCAGCCCCTCACTTTCTTACCCCCTCCCAGGAACCAGCGGTGACAGCTGAGGCCATGTGAGTGGATCCTGAATGAGGCTTTATCTCAGCAGTTAGTCCCATCGCTCGCTCGCTCTCGGTGTCACCAGCCCGCTGGGCCAGCCGGGATGGGACAGGCGACTGAGACAGTCAAAGCTGGAGAGGTCAGCAGCTGGGCAACGGGGGTTCCCTAGAGGGAAGGGGGATTTTCTGTGGGGAAGGAAACTCTCCTAGGGTCGGAGGAGGCGCTTTTCCAAGGGACAGTGCTGGTGTGAGGGTCTTGGAGGCAGAGTCCTATGGACTGTGGGGAGAATTCTTGGGGTTCTTTCCCCAAGTGACTAGGTGGGATCATAATGTCAGGGTGGGTGGGAAGTAACGTGTGATCAATCCCTGCCCCTGTAGGTGATGATAACCATAGCTTGGACTGAGAAGGGAATGAGTCTCGGTTCCTGCAGCCTCCAAGCAGGTGGTGGAGATACCAGGCCAGGATCTACATCCTCGGATCGCTGACTCTGACCTTCTGTCCTGACCCAGCCATGTCGGAGCAAGCTCAAGCCCCAGTGGGCCAGGGGCTGCCCCCGGATGTGTTGGCAGAGCAGGTGGAGCTGTGGTGGTCCCAGCAGCCACGGCGATCCTTGCTCTGCTTCTCTGTCGCCGTGGTCCTTGTGGCCGCCTGTGGGGCAGGTGGTGTGGTACTTCTGTCATCCACCAGCAGCCGCTCTGGAGAGTGGCGCCTGGCTGTGGGTACCGTGCTTTGTCTGCTGGCCCTGCTGGTTCTGGTAAAACAGCTGATGAGCTCCGCTGTGCAGGACATGAACTGCATCCGCCAGGCTCACCACGTGGCCTTGCTGCGCAGTGGAGGAGGGGCCGACTCCCTCGTAGTGCTGCTCAGTGGCCTTGTGCTACTGGTCACTGGTCTGACCCTGGCTGGGCTGGCTGCTGCCCCTGCCCCTGCCCGTCCACTGGCTGCTATGCTGTCTGTGGGCATTGCCTTGGCTGCTTTGGGCGCACTCTTGCTGCTGGGCTTGTTGCTGTATCAGGTGGGTGTCAGTGGACACTGTCCACACTTCCGAGCAGCTGTCCCCTCCACCCACCATGGCCACAATACTAGTAGCACTGTCTTTAGCATCTCGGGACAGTTGTCTTCTGGCCAGCGTCATGAAACCACCTCCAGCATTGCCAGTCTCATTTGACAGCAAAGATTTCCATCCTTCCCATGGCCTGCCCAGTGTTCTCATAACTACAGGGACAGGCATATATGCATGCATAGGTGTGTGTTTCAGGGCTATGCCAGCCCTTCCATGGAAAAGCATGATACGTGGTTAGGAGTCCATGGGAAGGTGTGCACCTCTTTGAAACATCATATTTGCGTCTCGGGACTGTCATTCTGCCTGCCCAGGTCTGGCAGAGGTATATCCGGTACCCCTGATCATTCTTGACCCGTCATTCTAAGACCAACTCCAGCCTTGATTTGTAACACCATCAGGGATTTCCTCAGGACTGACTGTTGCCCACCCAGGACAGCAGCTGTGACTGCTTTTCCGGGAGAGTGACTTATGGCAAAGCAGAAGGAGCGTGGGTTCTGGAATGAGCTGGGCCTGGACTGGAATCCTGGTTGAGTACCTAGCAGCTGGGGCCTCAGGCAGGGGACTTCTCTCTGGCCTCAGTTTCTTAGGATCGTGTTTCCACTGAAGATCAAAATTAAATGCCACCATGGATGAAAGGACTGGGCTCATGGAAGATGTGCAATAAAATGGTGGTTGCTGTTGTCATTGTCTCTCTCTCCAGCTCACTGCCTCACCTCAGAGACCTCCTTCCCCTGCCTCGCACCCTGTTCATCCGAGGCTAAGTCTGTGCTCCTACCTCAGCTCATAAATGATACTGTGAAGCTGTCCTCAGCCACACCTGAGGTGTCTCTTCTCAAGGAACATGGGGAAGTAAGAGCAAGCAGGAAAGGTTGAGAGGAGACACAGGTATGGGAAGACTGGGTTTCTGAGCCAGGAGAGGAGGAAACCCAAGACCTTCTCATTTGCTACACACAGACATACACTTCAAAAAGAGACAAGGCTGGGCATGGTGGCGCATGCCTTTAATCCCAGCACTTAGGAGGCAGAGGTAGGAGGATCGTCGTGAGTTCGAGGCAACCCTAAGACTATATAGTGAATTCCAGGTCAGCCTGGCCAGAGTGAGACCCTGCCTTGAAAGAAAGAAAGAAAGAAAGAAAGAAAGAAAGAAAGAAAGAAAGAAAGAAAGAAAGAGAGAGAGAGAGAGAGAGAGAGAGAGAGAGAAAGAAAGAAAGAAACTAACTAACTAACTTAAGTATGAGGAGTTGACAGCTGGTTTCTCTGGAGATTGTGCCTCCCCTTCACAGTCTGCCTTCTGTGGATTCCCTGAAAGATGCTGGCTGGGAGCCACCTCTCCCTGCTCCTCAAACCAGAACAGCCTGCAGTAGCTGTCCAAACTGGCCTGCTCCTGGCCTCCAGGGCCTGGGAGAGGTGTCTGAGCTCTCTTGGGGTGGTAAGAGCGAATCACTTCCTGCTTGGAGTCCATCCTGGAAGAAAGCTCTTCTGTGGTGTGCAGTGACATTTCCTGGTGACAATGATAAACTTCCACTGAAAGCAAAGCGCCAGAGCCCCAGTTATGGTTGCATCACTTCCTGCTCCACAGGGTGCACATTATGTGAAGATAACCCAGAGGCAGGGGGATGAGACTAGTGTCCTAAGAGGGTGTCTCCTGGAGAAATGCAGGCCTGGTGAACAGGGGAAGGGGCTACAAACAGACAGGAGCAAGGTGGATGGAAGCAGGAGGGCAAGACAGGGCATATCCCAGAATGCCTGAAATGCCATCCCGTGGGTATCCCATGGTGCCTCATACTCCACATATCTTGAAGAAGCTCCCCTGTCTTGTCTGCAGGTGCCACCAGTTACCCACCATCCAGGTCAGAGGCCTCAGATGATCCCAAGTAGTGATGGCCCTCTGCCTCTTCACCCAAGGCCAATAACAAATCACAACCCCTCAGGACCGTTCATAAATACTTGCCTGATAATCTACATCCTCATGATATTCCTAGAAGGGACCCTCTTTGTCTTTGAACAAATTGTACAGCTACCACCTCATTCTTCTCCCTGTTTGTGCTCTGTTGACCAACCTACCCCTGCCCCACACACACATGCGCTCGAACCAAAGTGACAATCCTAAGAGTAAAACTTATTTTAAAATCTTTCTGTGGCTCGCCTCCTCCTCCAGTTTTCCTGGCATCGTTTGGTCTCTCACTCCCTTACACCCTGTGAACCCAACTAATTCCATGAACTCATCACGTTCTCTCACTTGTTCCAGCCTTTGCAAGTTTTGCTTTCTTTCCTTCTTGCCTGCATTCTCTAGGGAGCCACATTCTTTGGAGAGTCCTTCCTTGTCCTCTCCCCTTACATTGGTGACTTGCTCCTGTTTGATGCCCAGAGCACCCTCCATTGCAGGTACACAGTGGCCTGCAGCTCTTTGTGTGCCTGTCTCCTCAGTGAGGCGGTGATTCATCCTAGCAGAGTTTGGGTCTGGGTCTCGTTCATCTGTGTACCTCTAGTTCCCACCAGACACATGGTCAGTGTTTGGGTAGGCAGATGACCTGCAGGCTGGGCAGATGGTAATGTATATACAAGGGGCAGGGAGGCCCGTCTTTACCAGGGAAGTGTAGGAAGTTAAACAACTGTGCACCTGGCCCAGAAATTTCACTCTTTCTGGGTTCCCAGAAGACATCTACCCCTAGACCAACTCCTGAACAGCCAGAGGACCACGGAATGCCCCTCCATTCTTTTCCTTCTAGCTGAGACAGGGATAGACTGTTCTACAACATTTCTTTTAGGAAAATAAAAGGAGGGATCTCTAGCTCTGGAAGCCCTTCCTCTATGAGGAATCTGGGTTCTCTCAGTCTACTTTTACTTTTTAAAAATATAATTTATTTTTTTTATTTTGGTTTTTCTTCTTGTTGTGTTGTTGATGTTGTTGTTTTGTTTTTTGAGGTAGGGTCTCACTCTAGCTCAGGCTGACCTGGAATTCATTCTGTAGTCTCAAGCTGTCCTTGAACTCACAGCGATCCTCTTACCTCTGCCTCCCGAGTGCTGGGATTTTATTTTGGTTTTTCAAGGTAGGGTTTCACTGCAGCCCAGACTGACCAGGAATTCACTATTTATTCTGAGTGGCCTCGAACTCACAGTGATCCTCCTACCTCTGGTCCTGAGTGCTAGGATTAAAAGCATCTATCATCATGCCTGACTTGTTTGCTTGTACTTTACAATAAACATTACTCTTTAAAAAAAAGAAGTGTTGGGCTGGAGAGATGGCTTAGCGGTTAAGTGCTTGCCTGTGAAGCCTAAGGACCCCGGTTCGAGGCTCGGTTCCCCAGGTCCCACGTTAGCCAGATGCACAAGGGGGCGCACGCGTCTGGAGTTCGTTTGCAGTGGCTGGAAGCCCTGGCGCGCCCATCCTCTCTCTCCCTCTATCTGTCTTTCTCCCTGTGTCTGTCACTCTCAAATAAATAAATAAAAAATGAACAAAAAATATTTAAAAAAAAAAAAAGAAGTGTTGGGTGTAGTGGCACACACTTTAAATCCCAGTACTTGGGAGGAAAAGGTAGGAGGATCAACCATGAGTTCAAAGCCACCATGAGACTACATAGTGAATTCCAGGTCAGCCTGGGCTAAAGTGAGATCCTTACCTTGAAAACCACACACAAAAGAAAAGGGGAGCTGGAGAGATGGCTCCACAGTTAAGGCACTTGCCTCTAAGGCCTAATGACCCAGATTCAATTCCCCAGTAGCTACACAAAGCCAGATGCATAAAGTGGTACTCACATCTGAGTTCTTTTGCAGCAGCTAGATGCTCTGATGCACCCATTCTCTGTCTCTCTTCTTTCTATCTCTCTGTGCTTGAAAATACATAAATAAAAATATTTAAGAAAAGAAAGGAACTAAGGGAAGGGCTGCAGAGATGGCACAGAGATTAAAGTTGCTGGCTTGCAAAGCCTGCCAACCTGGGTTCAATTAATCAGTACCCACATAAAGCCAAATTCACAATGTGGCACATGCATGTGTTTGCAACCACAAGTGGCCCTGGTGTGCCCATACTCTGCAGTCAGTCAGTCTGTCTCAAATAAGAAAGAAACAGAAACAGGAGGGCTGGGGAGTTGGCTCAGTGGTTAAAGGCACTTGCTTGTAAAGCTTGCTAGCCCAGGTTCAATTCCCCAGGCCCCACATAAAGCTGGACAGGCATTCATTTACCAAAGCAAGAGATTCTGGCATACATATACACATGCACACGTGCACGTAAATAAAGGTAAATGTAAATAAATGGACTTTTTAAAAAAAGAAACTATGGGGGCTGGAGGGATGGCTCAGTGGTTAAGGCATTTACTTGCAAAGCCTAATGACCTGGGTTTAATTCTCCAATACCCATGTAAAGCCAGATGCGCAAAGTGGCAGTGCTAGGAGTCTCTGATGCACCCATTCTCTCTATGTCTACCTCCCTCTCTCCCTCTCTCTCTCTCTCAAATAAATAAATAATTTTTTAAAACAAGAAACTATGGACTAGACATGGTGGCCCACACCTTTAATCCCAGCACTTGGGAGGCTAAGGTAAGCGGATCGCTATGAGTTGGAGGCCAACCTGAAACTACACAGGTCAGTGTGGGCTAGAGCGAGACCCTACCTTGAGGGAGGAGAAAAAAACAACTATGGGGCTGGAGAGATTGGTCAGCAGCTAATGGCACTTGCTTTCAAAGCCTGCTGTTAAGGTTCGATTCCCCTGTACTCATACAAAGCCAGACACACAAAGTGATGCATGCATCTGGAGTTCATGTGCAGTCGCAAGAAGTCGGGCATGCCCATTCTCTCTCTCTCAAATATATATATGTTAAATAACAAAAGATAGGCTGGAGAGATAGCTTAGCAATTAAGGCACTTGCCTGCAAAGCCAAAGGATCCCAGCTCAATTTCTTAGGACCCACGAATCCAGATGCACAAGGGAATGTATGTGTCTGGAGTTTTTTTGCAGTGGCTGGAGGCCCTGGCGTGCCCGTTTTTTTTCTCTCTCTCTCTTTCAAAAAAATAAAAACAAATATTTTGAAAAACAACAAAATAATTAAAGGAAATCAGAAATACAGAGGCTTAGAAGACAAGGAGAGGGAGAGGTAAAAGTATAAACATCCGACCTAGCAAACACCTTTCAGCAAGGCCAGCATCAGGTTCCCGAAGGAAGGATGTGAGAAGAGACTAAGGCTTGTGTTCCATAAAGTAGTGGAAGTTACCATCTGTGCACTCCACCATAAAGTAAGGCAGGTGATGGGCACAGCAGTGTCATTGAGACACATGCAGGGCAACAATGTTTTCCCCTCCTCAGTCACTAAAACAGACCCTTCCTGCCTTCAGCTGGCTTGCTCTGGCGTTTCATTAAACCCCAACTCTCACTAAGGCTGCCTCCTCCTGAGGCACCTCCCCTACTGTCTTCAGCTTCCTTGTTATTTGGCTAAGACTCTGGCCTACCATTTCACCCACTTTGGACACCTCCTTTAGCCCCTGCCCTTTGCTCCCACACTCCTAGCAAAAGCCTCTCCACAGACAAACCCACGCCTGGCACTGAAGAGTTCTTAGAGAGATCGGCCCTGGGCTCCTCTCCCACCTCAAGCCGTCCTAACACTTAACTCAGCTCCCAACCCATACACTTCACACTCAAGAGAGAACGAGAGCCTGGGACGGGAGCCCTCTTCCTCTACTCTGTCAAGTAGCTCTGTCGGCCCATTTGAGGAATTTGGACTTTGTCCTCAGGACACTGAAAAACACGAAAAGATTTTAAAGCAAGTAGTTCTGTGGGCAGTTAGGTCATGTTAAGCAGCTATGTGGAGATAGGGATTGGCCTTAGAGGGCAAAGAAGAAATGGCTAACCAGCCCAGAACTGCTGCTTCAGATGTCCCCTGAAGGATAAAAGGTAGAGAAGACGGTCCCAGGAAGAAGGAATAAGAGGACCTGGGCTTCTTGGAGGCAGCAGGAAGGGTGTGGGAGGCTAAGAAGAGGCTAGAGCTAAGGTTGGCAAGGTGATGTTGGGCCAGTCAGAGCCCTTCATGGTCCTTTCAGTCAGGTGGGCTAGTTGCTTAGGGCAAAGAGGAAGCTAGTGGGGTGTTTAAGCAGAAAATGACTTGGTCAGAACTCTGTTCAGATGAACACACTACTTGCAGTATAAGTAAAAATGGAAGCAAGGAAAACTGGTTGGGAAAAATTAATGTCCAGTCCAAATGTGAGGTACTAGAGTTCAGACTAGGGGCTACTGGGAGAGAGTGCAAAGAGAACAGATTCATGGGTGCTGGGAAGGTAAAAGCCAGAGACAGGGAAGTGGTTTTTTAGCTGGAAGAGATGTGATTGGCCAAGCAACGACCAACAAGACCTGAAGATACAGATTAGCCTTGGAGTGATGTCTCTGAGTAGGGGAGGTAGGTGGCCCACAAGGTAGAGAGGCCGACTGGGATGGTGACTCATTTTTATGCAGAGAAGGAAGAATGTGCTGGGTGAGGTGGCGCATGCCTTTAATCCCAGCACTTGAGAGGCTGAGGTAGGAGGACACTGTGAGTTCAAGAGACTACATAGCAAAATCCATGTCAGCCGGGGCTAGAGTAAGACCCTACCTCAAACCCTGCCCCCCCCAAAAAGAAGAATGTGGAGGAGGGTGGGTTCATGGGTGTGACCCAGGAAATTGAGGGAGCCTCTGACCAATAACTATTGTCTCTTTGAACAGAGGCAGCTTTAAAGAGCTACTATAGACAGGGAGAGGGACCTGACCAGCTTTGAGAGCCCACATATGGTGGGACCAGGTACCACCAGAGGCCAGGATGCAGACATGGGGTAGCCTTGCATTGGAGCTTTGCCATGACATGCAACGTTGAGAGGATGGGCAGGAATGCGGAGGGCACTGGCAAGACAGAGGTTGACAAGATGGAATCAAATCCAATCTAAAAGGGGCCAGAGAGGCAGAGTAGGGTGTGGTCGGGACTTTGAGGCTACCATTGGGTGGCAGGTGAGGTGAAGGGAGGAAAGTTTGACACATGTCCCTTCCAGGCTCACCAGTCAAACTCTGGATTCTCAGCCATGTCTCCAAGATATCTGGATACTGGGGAACACGCTCTAGACACTGCTTCATCTGGCCTAGTCCAAGGAGTCCTTACACTAGATCTAGTCAAACCCCACTCAAGACTTCTGACCTCCTGAGGATGCTCAACTCTGCCTAGAGAAGCCTCTTTCAGGAACCAGGGGCCCTACACATGTGCTCAGAGACCTGCAGAAGGTCTATTTTCCGGGGCCTGTGTGACTCCCTTGAGCATAGCTTTAGACATCACCCCAAGGGCCTCGAGGAGTTTGGCTTTGTATGAGTGGCTAGGGAATTGAACTTTGGGCAAGCAGGATTTGCATGCAAGTGCCTGTTCTTTCTTTCTTTTTCTTTTTTTTTTTTTTTTTTTTTGGTTTTTCAAAGTAGGGTCTCACTCTAGCCCAGGCTGACCTGGAATTCACTATGTACTCTCAGGCTGGCCACAAAATCACAGCATTCCTCTTGCCTTTGACTCCTGAGTGCTGGGATTAAAGATGTGTACCACCACACTTGGCTTGCAAGTGCCTCTAATCATCTTTCTAGCCCCTCATCAGAGGTTTTAATCCAAACCCTTTGCTATGAGCATCAGATCTCCTGAGTCCTGGGAAACAGAACTAGTCAAATCTCCAGCCAGAAGTGAAAAATGAACAAGAAGCCTTGGCATGTTCCTCCCTCAAGAGCCATTGCCCTGGGGGTGCTAGTCATTAGGGATAGAGCCAGCACCTGGCTGAGCACCTGTTCTCTTCTACACTACACATAAAACTAATTTGGTCCTGCTGACAACCATGTGAAGAAAGGACTGTGGGTCTGGAGAGATGGCTTAGTGGTTAAGGTGCTTGCCTGCAAAGCCAAGGCACCCAGGTTTGATTCCCCAGGACCCACATAAGCCAGATGTACAAGGTGACCCATGCATCTGGAGTTCCTGGAGAACGTTTGCAGCAGCTGGAGGCCCTGGTGCACCCATTCTCTCTCTCAAATAAATAAGTAAAAATAAAATATTAAAAAAATGTTTTAAAGGTTAGAGAAGATGGCTTAGCAGTTAAGGCACTTGCCTGCAAAGCCAAAGGACCCAGGTTCGATTCCCCAGGACCCATGTAAGCCAGATGCACAAGGAGGTGCATGCATCTGGAGTTTTTTTGCAGTGGCTGGAGGCCATGGCATGTCCCCCCCTCCCCCATCCTCTTTCTCTCTCAATAAATAAATAAAAGATAAAAAACTATATATATATTTTAAATGTTTTAAACTGGGTGTAGTGGCTCACTCCTTTAATCCCAGCACTTGGGAGGCAGGGCTAGGAGGATCGCCGAGAGCTTAAGGCCACCCTGGGACTATATAGTGAATTCTAGGAGAGCCTAGGCTAGAACAAGAACTTACCTCCTCAAAAAACAAACAAAAAAAAAGGTTTAAGAGAACACTTTTTAATATTTAATATGTTTTTAAGATATTTTATTTATGTATTTATTTGAGAGAGAAAGGGAGACAGGGAGAGAAGAAGAGGCAGATAGAATGGGCACATCAGGACCTCCAGTCACTGCAAATGTACTCCAGACACCTGTGCCACCTTGTGCATCTGGTTTAGGTGGGTCCTGGAAAATTGAACCTGGGTCCTTAGGCTTCTCAGACAAGCACCTTAACTGCTAAGCTGTTTCTCTAGCCCAAGGACTGTGTTATCTGAAGCGGTTAAGCAACTTGCCCACACACACGCCACACAGCATGGAAGTGGCAGAGCTGGAATTTGGATCCAGGTAATCTGTGCTCTCAAGTCACTTTGTTACTCTGCTAGGAAGCAGATAGAGTTTCTTAAACTTTCCCCTCCCCCATCTTTGGCCTTAAAGGGACATGGTCATGCTTTTGAATGCTGCCAGGAAGCTGCATCCTCCAAAATTAGGTTTGGATTGGGCACAGCGGGTAGTGGCAGCTAGCTGGCAAGGACCGGACCGGGTAGAGACAAGTTTGGATCAGGGCATAAAGCCAGAAGAGGCCAGACCAGAAGAAAGGTCAGGTTATGGCAGCTTCTCCTCCCCTGCAGTTCAGCACCCTTGGCCCTCTGAGCCTGTGGACCCAGGTCCAGTTCTTTCCTTGTGCCTGGGAGTCAGGCATGTGGAACACAGTGGGAACAGGTTGCCTGAGGGATCAAATGAGGGCTAGAAGGGCAGGGAGCAAGGTTCTGTAACTCCAGGACCTGCTCAGCCAAGCCTGGCAGCCAACAGCAGGTTCTGAGAGGAGGCCTAGCTCACGGACCCTTATAGGCTTCCGTAGGCTCAGGAAAAGCAACTGCTAATCTGGAATCAGGCTGCTACCTTCTCCTGGACCCTCAGAGGTCCCAACCCAGGCCCTTAAGAATATGTAAAGATGGAGACAACAGAACCATATGGGCAGAACAGAGTAAAACAGCTCTTCCATGGCAGGAGCTGAGAGCAGGGAACAGGCCCAACCCTCTTTGCAGCAGCTCCTCCCTCAGAGGCCAGGACATGCCCTCAGCCCCTGAGGACATCCTCCAGGGTTTCCTGCTGTTCCCAAGCCCTGAGGGGTCTAACCTCTGGACTAGGAACAACTAGCTGTGGCTCCATGAGCAAGGTTCCCTTCCTCTCCAGCTCTTTCTTCCCAGACTCCAGGCCAGGCCCTTCTCAAGAACAGTCCCTGAAGCCAGGTGTGGTGGCACACGCCTTTAATCCCAGCACTTGGGAGGTAGAGGTAAGAGGGTTCCCATGAATTCAAGGCCACCCTGAGACTACATAGTGAATTCCAGTTAGCCTGGGCTAGAGTGAGATCCTACCTCGGAAAAACAAACAACAACAACCACAAAACACTCCCTGAGATGTGGTTCCCCACTGGTCCTCCAGCGCCCGCCCTGGCAACCTCATTCCCTGGGGCTCTCCATGGCCACATGCTGGAACACCCCCAAACCCAAGACCCAGGCTAGACAACTTACCTGAGAATCCAGCTACCCTGGGTACCTCCCTACCCTAGAAACCCTGATGTTTCCAACAAGTTTTCACTGTTCCCTGACCTGCTCTCCCTCACTGCACCCAGCCACCAAACCAGAAACCTGGGCAGCTGAGGGGTTAAACCCATATCCAAAGTCAGCAAGTTCTCCTAACTATGCCTTCTGGTTTGGGGAGTCTCTGTTCCACACCTGTGCCACACCTTAGGTCTTATCACCTCTTTTGTCTCTTCCTCCAGTCCTTCTGTGTTCAGCAATCATAGTGACTTTTCCATCATGATTCAATGGTTCACTCTCTCTCTTTTTTTAGTTTTTTTGAGGTAGGGTCTCACTCTGGTCCAGGCTGACCTGGAATTCACTATGTAGTCTTAGGATGGACTCGAACTCACAGCGATCCTCCTACCTCTACCTCCCAAGTGCTGGCATTAAAGGCGTGCGCCGCCATTCCTGGATTCTACGGCTCTCTCTCTTGGGCGGGAGTTGGGGGAACAGATGACAGATGGGCCTAATTGTCCTCAGGCTGACGTGCAAGTCCTGCATCTCAGCCCCCAACACCCTCACAATCTAGAGTGCTGCAGCATCACCTCTGTGCTGGGTCTGACACTCGTCCTCAGGAGCCATGCTTCAGCCACCCTTCACGTTTCACCCTTGCTGGTCCCCTAAAGGCAGACACTGCATCCCAGTGGCACCCCGATCCCTGCGTGTGCTATCGGACCCTACCCCTGAGTCTTGGCAGATTAAACCAATAGCAAATATTTGACCCCGGGTTGGATCAAACACAGCATCTTGCCTAATTACTTGAAACTTGGGATTCAAGGGCTTGTGAGTCCTAGGCAGGGAATGTCACATCAATGCTCCCAAGTGACAGAGCATTACAGGTACAATGTCAATCGCCAGCCACGGGGGTGGGAGTGCCTGCTTTCTACCTCCTAAATCAGCATCTCTTTGATTCTATGCGACAGCCAAGATTCCCTCAAGCTCCTTTTGACTGCTTGTAATGAAAGAAGCTTGACTCAAGCTTCTCCCATCTTAAGACCACCTGCCTTGCTCAACACCCTCCAGCAACTAAGACCCCATACTTCACTTCCCTTTCACGGGATTTCTTTGTAAAGTCTTCCACAAATGCCTGCACTTCATCCTTCATCCACTCCTCACACAGACACTCATCAACTACAGCTCTCTCTCCGAACCTATTATTACAAGGTATCTGTTCCGGGACCCCTTCAGATAGCCAAATCCACAGATGGCCAACTCTCGTATACACAATCACACAGTATATGCATATAGCCTATGCATATGTTACCACACACTTTAGTCTCTAAGTTACTTAACAATTCTCAACACAATGTCTGCACATTATTCCATCTCATGGACTCAGCATGGTATGAGGAAAATTCAAGCTTTTAATTCTTTGGATCTCTTTGGAATATTTTTTCAAACATTTTGAGCCCACAGTTGGTTGACTCCATGGAGGCAGGACCCTTGGATATAAAGGGCTGACTCTATTTATTTGGCATCACCTTGAGTGAAGACACAGAATAGGGCACTGCCTCGCCTCAGAGAGCTTACAGTCTAGCTGTGGAGACAAACGCAGTGAAGAGCAGATGCTAACTGTCAAAAAGATTAGAATAAGGGCTGGAGAGATGGATCAGAGGTTAAGGCTCTTGCTAGCAAAGCCTGGGAGCCTGGGTTCAATTCCCCCAGGACCCACGTAAAACCAGATGCACAAGTGGTGCATGCATCCAGTATGTCATACTCTCTATTTGCCTCTTTCTCTCTCTCTCTCAAATAAGTAAAAAAAAAATTTTCAAAAAGATTTGAGGGCTGGAGAGATGGCTTTGCAGTTAAGGCATTTGCCTGCAAAGCCTAAGGATCCAGGTTCAATTTCTCAATACCCATGTAAACCAGATGCACAAAGTAGCGCATGCATCTGAAGTTCATTTGCAGTGGCTAGAGTCCTGGCACACTCATTCTCTCTATCTGCCTCTTTCTCTCTGGACCCAATAAATAAGTAAATGTTTTTGTTTTTTTTTTTTAAAAAAACAAGATTAGAAACTGAGAGTGGTGGTGTACACCTTTAATCCCAGCACTCATGAGGCAAGAGTAGGAGGATTGGATGAGTTCAAGGTCAGCCTGAGACTACACAGTGAATTCCAAGTCAGCCTGGGCTAGAGTGAGACCCTACCTTGAAAAACAAAACCAACCCAGGCATGGTGGCACACACCTTTAATCCCAGCACTCAGGAGGCAAAGGTAGGAGGATCGCTGTGAGTTCGATGCCATCCTGAGACTACAAAGTGAATTCCACATCAGCCTGGGCTAGAGCGAGTCCCTACCTCGAAAGACGAAATAAAAAAGAGCTGGAGGGATAGCTTATTGGTTAAGGGGTTTGCCTGAAAAGCCGAAGGACCCAGGTTCGATTCTCCAGGACCCACGTTAGCCAGATGCACAAGGGGGCACACGACTCTGGAGTTCGATTGCAGTGGCTAGAGACCCTGGCATGCCCATTCTCTCTCTTCCTCCCCTTTCTCTGTCAAATAAATAAAATTGAAAAAAAATAGAATAAAATGTGGCCAACACAGAAAATCTCAGGGTATGACCAAGAGAAACACTCATGAAGGGTACCCTGAAGGAAGGGAGGTCTGGGCAGTGTCTTCCAGCTAGGAGCAATGTGTTTGAGTTCAGGAAAAATATAAATGGACAATGACTTCTTGTGTTAATCCAAAATGAAAAGATTTATTAATTCCTGTGAAAAACATAACAAAACCAGATTGATAAGATTTATTGATAAGAAAAAAAAATTCAGTAAGAGACTTGGTACTGTTCTCTGACTGTTGGACCATGTCATTGGAACACCTGTGAACTCCTGGGTCAGGGGACAGGCAGTCATAGGGGCCCATGAGTCAGGGTGGCCATCACATTTAGAAGGACATGGAGGACAAGGAGTTCGGTAGAAAGTAGTACAGGAAGGAAAAAGGAAAACTTCCTTCATGTGTTGGACCTTATCCTGGAACCAGCTGGGAGCCACCGAGTTATTGAACAAGAGAGGGTCACTGCCACTTCCGTGGCTAGTCAAGATTGTTCTACCTCTGGTCAGCCTTTAAGCTCTGGCCACCTTGGTCCCTGAGGGTTGAGACATTTGTCCTTAAACTGTCAGGCATGGAGGATACAGAGGTGTCCAGAGATGGTGGCTCATAGAGAGAAATGGTCTCTGCTTCCTCCTGTCTCCAGCTGGCCAGCCCCAGGTTGAATATAATTGTCCTCGATGAAACCATCATCATCCTCATCTTCACCAGCCTGTGGGTGGCTCCCACCCCTCGTTCCAGGCAGTGGGCGGTGCTGATAGCTGGCGCGGTACTGGCGGCAAAGGTGGCATTTGGCAGCGAGTGCGATGAGCAGTGAGAGGACCACTGCCCCCAACACAACCCCTACCAGCACAGGCCATGCCCGGCCCCCAGCGCCTGGTGCAGGGGCTATGGTTGATGTTGTGGGGAGCTCCGAGGGCCCCACCTGGGCTGCAGAGAAAGGCACATCATTATAGGAGATCCCTAGATAGGGCTCTCTGGGAAAGAGTAAAAAGAGTGTGGGCAGGGCCCTTCCCCAAACCCAGCCACTAAGGGGACCCAATTCATCCTCAGCCACCCACGCTCATCACTCACTT
Source organism: Jaculus jaculus (assembly GCF_020740685.1). Lineage (NCBI taxonomy): Eukaryota > Metazoa > Chordata > Mammalia > Rodentia > Dipodidae > Jaculus > Jaculus jaculus. The sequence goes on along the minus strand of NC_059106.1, from coordinate 82,705,945 downwards.
GGGTTTGCCTCACTCATGGGCAGGCCTGCGGACATGTGAGCCTGGGCTCCAGGGACACCCCAGGTTCCAGGCGGCCCTACACCACAAGTCCTAAAAATATAGAAGTTTGGTGATCAGGCTCAGCCAAACGGTACACTTCCCAGCTCACACTCACAGCCACTTTGGGGCACTGTAGACATCCGGGGACTGGGCCACTGCCCACACCATTTGTCCACGGAAGAGAACAAGCTGGGCGCAGAGAAACTGCTCTGATGTGTAAAGGACATTTACATACAGGGCTCAGCCCTAGGAGCTGGTCGGGCAATACATTCTACTTCTCTTAGGGCAAGGTTAGGGCAACAGCAATGGGCTCACAAACCCCATTACGGGTATCAACGCTATGCTCAACTTATAGATGAGCGTGCCCAGATGAGACCTGGAAGGTACACAGATCAACCAAAACGCCAGGCTTGGAACTCAGGTCTTTCATGCCAGAACCCGGGTTGCCACACTGCTTGGCAACCTAAGGGCAGGAGACAGGGCAAAGGAAGAGAAATAGCAACTGCACCCCCCACAGAGAGGACCACATGAGCCGAAGAATATCCTCAGGGCAGGAACCTCAGATGCAGCCCAGACAGCACTCTACTCCTCCCTAGTCAGGAGCCAAGGCTATCACAGCCACCCTGTTTCCAGCATCTCTTGTCCACTCAACTCACAGAAGGTCCACACTCTGCCACCTAGAGGGTGGCTCATACCAGGAACTATTCCAAGGACCACCAAGTCAGGAAATGATCCTGCTCAGGAACACCCAGGGCTGGGAACCATGGGGGAGCGGCTCGTGAGTCAAGGAGTAGCAGGAAATCACACACACACACACACACACGTGCGCTGGGGCATCCCGGAAGGAGGAGCTCCTGAGTCAGCTGTAAGGAGGAACACCTGGATCTGAGCACAGCTAGGGAACAGCATCAAAATCAGGGACTAGCTGGAAGGGGCAGTTTAGGTTGGGTGGCATCTGCAGGACGAGGACCTGAATCAGAGGAGCGTCTTGGCAGGACGGCCAGGTGAGCGAAGGACCTGAAGTATCCAGTACAGGGGAGTACTCGGCCACAGTCCTCAGTACAGTTAAACCACTCAAGGCCCACTAGCTCTTCCTCGAAGCAGCTGGAAGGAAAGCCCTCCTCCCTACCCACGTCCACTGCTGTGTTGCACGTGACCTTTGCCTCGAGTATCGGATCAGTATCCAGTTTGATCCGGCCATTAGCAGGCATGCAGCTTTCAGACGCCCAGCCCAAGTGCGACAGGTGAATGGTGGGGGAGGGGAGGAAAGTGACTATGTGCGGGCAGGGATGCCTTAGCAAGCAGCGACACTTGTTCCTTCATTCATTTGCAAGCACTCCTTTCGTGGCCTTCTGTGGACCTCTCTCTGGGCACTAAGTCCTCGAAGTCAAGAGCTGCACTGCAAGGAGCTCAAGTGGACTTTTCTAAGATTTTACTCCCATTCCTCTGCTTCCTTGCCCCCAGCCATGCTCTGGAAGTTCTGTCCAAAGACACCTACCCATTGACCTCCCAAAGAAATACAACCATATCCCAAAATGCTCGGAACTCACAGGGCACATGAGCCCGCCCCCCGCCCCCCCACCCCCTCACGTCACGCTAACACTCGGCAGGCTCCACACACACACTCGCCCATCTGCGTCTGGTTTCTTCGCTGCACCCTGTGGGCCTGAGGAGAGCTGGGGTACCCTCTCCCACACCCCCAAATTCCTTCCCCGTCTACTCCCACCTTCAAGCACAGGGCACAGTCCGTAGAGGTAGCTTCCGGCTGGGCGGGCCGAACCTGGACAGGTGGGCGGGTCTGAGCAGCCACCCGACTCACCTGGGGAGGCAGCGGGGCGGGGCGGGGCGGAAGTGCCGGGAAGGGGAGGGGACGGGAGGGCGGCGCCAGCGGCGCCCCTGCGTCTCCCCAAGGCTGGACCAGGGTCGCCTTACCCCACCCCAATGTTGGAGGATTAGGGTTGGTGCTGCCAGGATGCGGAGGGGTCCAGCAAGCCCCCGCTCCCCGACCTCCGCCTAGTGGCCCTGATAAACAAGATCCCTGGTGAAGGGTACAAAGTCCAAAGCTAGAGTTTTAGAAGCCTGTTAAGACAGTGATCCAAACTGGACCAGCAGAGGAAAGCCGACATTCTTCCCAGGAAAGCCAGAGGGACCAACACTGCTCCAGAATCCCTTGGGATGTGCCCGTTGCGTCTGGGTCCTCCACTCCCAACCAGGCCCTAGACCCGCTCCTCTCTGCCTCCTTTTTGCTTTGCTTCTCATTGCTGGGCCTGGCTTCTTGTCCTTCAAGATCCAGCTCAGGGGTCACCTTTCCAGTGTCCTCTACACAAGCCAGCCCTGTTTGTTCCAAGCCCCGTGCACCCTCGGGATCTAGTGCTCATTCCTGCCTGTGAATAAGCCCCCCCCCCACCTTCCACCCACAGGCTCTCCCCAGACATCCAGCAAAGTGCCTGAGGCAGGGCAGGCTTATAACTATGTCTGGGAGGAAGGATCGCCTGGCTCAGGGCAGCTAGAGAATCAACTGGGCATAACTGGAGGGAGGGCTGCCCAGAGGGGTTGCTAAGTAGGCCCCATTCTGTAGTTCCAGGTTTCCAAAAGCAGGTCAGGGCTTTAGTCTTCTGGACATTAAATTGAAGACATCTGAGAACTTTTCTGAGTCTGGAAACGGAGGAGAGATGGGGGAGGTTAATTAGTTACAAGCTACAAAGCCAAGCCAACAAGTGCAAAAGTCTGTTTTACCTTCTTTTCCAGATTGCGTCCCTGTCCCAAAGCCTTCCCCACGTGGTGTGATCCTGCCCCTCTTACCTATATAGTTAATGTGCATTTGATGTAAATAAATAAAATAAATAAAAAAAGCCCTGACTCCCTTAAATTTCCCCTTAAAAAGAACTTTGTCGAGGCCATTCTGGGGCTACAAAATGAGTTCCAGTTTAGCCTGGGCTAGAGTGAGACCCTACTTTGAAAACAAACAAACAAAAAAGGCACCCTGACTTTTTAGATGGATGGGACGGTTCCCCTACTGCTACTCAGCCTTGCTGGGTGTGGGAGGGGCTCCCTGGTTGGGGGGTTGTGGCAGCTGTCCCAAAACAAGGTTTTTTTTTCTTTTGTTTTTCCCCAAGGTAGGGTCTCACTCTAACCCAGGCTGAGCTGGAACTCCCTCGGTAGCCCCAGGCTGGCCTCACCCTCAGCTGTCCTCCTCTACCTCTGCCTCCCAAGTTCTGGGACTGAAGACATGGGCTACCATGCCCCACCTATGACAGGTCGCTTTTGGCTAGCATCTATAATGGGTCACTAAACCTTTCTTCCCAAGTTCTCTTGGTCTCCTGCGCTTTGTTTAACAGAGGCATGATGGAACGGTGCTGGAGTGGGGAAGTCAGTTCATGAAGGGGCTGGAATGTATTGGATGGAGTCCTGCCTCACCAACCATTACTCCTTCCCATGCCACTCTGCCTTTTCCCACTCCACATGCTGTCGCAGCCATACATTTTTACTCCTAGACCCCACGGTGCTCTCTTCTTCCAGGGTTTGCATGCTGTGACCCTGCTTTTCCCCACCCTGCACCTCCAGCCCCTGCCCTACATCTCCAGCTTTCCCCTGGCAAACTATTCTTCCCAGGCTCCTCATGCTCAGGTCCCAGCTTAGGGGCCTCTTTATTTGAAGACGGACTTGCCCCACACTCCTCTCCGCACCACACCTCTTGCTGATACACAGCACTATGAGCTTCTGGTCCCCCTCTCTTTCCCCTCCCAAATCCCCCTCCACTGAATCCTTTCTTCTTTCCAACTATTCTTCTCTTCTTGTTTTATTTTATTTTGTTTTGTTTGTTGGGGGGGGTTATTTGTTTGTTTGAGGTAGGGACTTATTCTAGCCCAGGTGTTTTGTTTTTTTGAGGTAGGGACTCACTCTAGTCCAGGCTGACCTGAAATTCACTATGTAGTGTCAAGCTGGCCTCAAACTCAACGGTGATCCTTCTACCTCTTGCCTTCCAAGGGCCGGGATTAAAGACATGCACCACTACACCCGGTAAGCTATTCTCCTATTTTCATGGCAGCACTTTTTTTCTTCTTCTGGCTAAGACCATTGATTTTCTCCCCAAACAGGATGTATAGGTATTTTCAGCACTCTGACAGCTAGTCAACAGTGAGGAGGCTTCCAGCTCAGCTCCAGCTTGAGTTCTACAACCCAAGCATGTGGAGTCTTTGAAAGGCCCAAGAATTCAGAAGCTCAGAAATACTATCACGCTCCAAAGGGAGCTTAAGCGGGCCACCTGCATACCTCAAACTCCAGGTTTTACTCTCTGTCAGAAGCAAGTAAAGAATCCCTCTTCTCATTGTATCAGAGCCCACTCCTAATATAAAACTAGGTAAAAGGGCATGAGATAGCCCTCAAGGATGGGAAATGAGTAATGAAGTGAACCACTTATTTGGTTTCTGTAAATAGCCTGCACCATAAGCCTTAATAGCCCACACTGTAAGCCTTAGTAGCCTACACTGTAAGCCTTAGTAACTCGCACCATAGGCTGTAGCAGCCTGCCTCAGACCACCAAGGTCATAGGAGGCTGATACCATACTCTGTTACCCCCACCTAAGGAATTGCACAAGTGCTGACCTCCAAGGTCACAGGAGACTGATACCACACTCTGCTACTCCCACCCAAGGACCTGCGCAAACGCTGACCACCAAGGTCATAAACTAATTGGCTTAGAAACTATGGGGTGGCACCAACTGACTGGCTAACACCCTGCGGGGCTCCTAATATTAGAAAATGATTGGTCTAAGGCACAGGCTTTGTTAGAACCCTTTAAAAACTGTCCTGTTCCTGCATTCAGGGCTCTGCAGTCCTCTACCCCTGTGCGGTGTACGACTGTGGGCCCCAGCGCGCTTGGAATAAAATCCTCTTGCAGTTTGCATCAAGACCGCTTCTCGTGAGTGAGTGATTTGGGGTGTCGCCTTATCCGGGCAGAGCGTGGGGACCCCCTGTGGGGGTTTTTTCCTACATTGGGGGCTCGTCCGGGATGTGAAGGCCCCCACACACACCCGAGAACCGACTTGGAGGTAAGGGGGCCCCTTCTGGAGTGAGTGTGTGCCGGCCGGTGTTTGTGTTCTGAGCCTCTGGTTTCTGGGACGCGCGCTTTTGGCTCAGTCTGATTTGCAGCCGTCCTCTAGGGCCGTAAAGGACCAGAGGACCGTGATCAGCAGACGTGCTAGGAGGATCACAGGCTGCCACCCTGGGGGACGCCCTTGGAGGTGAGGAGACCCAGGGACGTCTGGCAGTCTCTTATACCCAGTCAGAAGACCGGGTGCTGTTATTAGAGCGGAGGCTTCCTCCTCCGCGGCCGTCCGATTCTTTTGCCTGCTTGTGGAAGACGCGGACGGGTCGCTGGTATCTGGATTTGTTGGTCTCAGTTGTGTGTGTTGTTGTTGTTGTTCTTTGTGTCTTTGTCTATAGTTCTAAGATGGGACAGACGGTGACGACGCCCCTTAGCTTGACTCTTGACCACTGGACTGAAGTTAAAACTAGGGCCCATAATTTGTCAGTTGAGGTTAGAAGGAGACCCTGGCAAACGTTTTGTGCCTCTGAGTGGCCAACTTATGAGGTCGGATGGCCACCAGAAGGAACCTGTAATTCTGAGACTATTCTGGCCGTTAAAGATATTTTTTTTCAGAGTGGACCAGGCTCCCGTCCCAACCAAGAGGCTTATATCCTCACCTGGAAGGATTTGATGGACAACCCCCCGCCGTGGGTCAGGCCGTGGCTGAATAAACCCAGGAACTCAAGCTCCAGAGTCCTGAGTCTTGAGAATGCAAAATGAAAAAAAAAAAAAAAAAAAACCCCTCTCCTCCCCCTCGCATCTACCCTGAGATCGAGGAACCTCCTCCGGTTTGGCCGGAGACTCAGCCTGCCCCTCCCCCCCCTTATCTAGTCCCGGGAGCTGAGAGAGGGCTTCTCGCCCCTCCCGAAGCTCCACACTCTGGCGTGACTGCTCCGCCCCTCGCCCCTCCTGAAACTCCGCCCTCCACCCTTCCCAAGCCTCCGCCCCCCTTCCTCCCAGAGCCTCCGCCCCCAAGCTTGTCCGGGCTTAGCCGGAGACTCAGCCTGCCCCTCCCGAGCTCCTAGAAATGGGAGGGCCAACTGCAAGGACGCAGAGCCGGAGAGATGCTACCCCAGAGGGAGCAAATGGAATTGTAACACTGCCGCTACACGAGGCAGATCCTCCCATGCTGGGGGGCCAACTACAACCCCTCCAATATTGGCCTTTTTCCTCTGCAGATCTTTATAACTGGAAAGCTAACCATCCCCCTTTTTTCAGAGGAACCCCAACGCTTCACGAGGCTGATAGAATCTCTTATGTTTTCTCATCAGCCCACCTGGGATGATTGCCAACAGCTGTTGCAGACTCTCTTCACAACCGAGGAACGAGAGAAAATTTTAATAGAGGCCAAAAAAAAAATGTCCCTGGGGCCAACGGGTGGCCCACGCAGCTGCAGCATGAGATACACATGGGGTTCCCTCTGACTCGCCCTGTTTGGGACCACAATACGGCTGAAGGTAGGGAGAGCTTAAAAATCTATCGCCAGGCTCTGGTGGCGGGTCTCCGAGGTGCCTCCAGAAGGCCCACCAATTTGGCCAAGGTAAGAGAGGTGATGCAGGGGCCAACGGAGTCTCCCTCAATGTTTCTTGAGAGGCTCATGAAAGCATTTAGGAGGTTCACACCCTTTGACCCCACCTCTGAGATTCAAAAAGGCTCAGTAACATTAGCTTTCATAGGACAGTCAGCTCCTGATATCAGAAGGAAACTTCAGAGATTGGAGGGATTACAGGAAGTTGAGCTACGTGATTTAGTAAAAGAGGCAGAAAAGGTATATTACAAAAGGGAGACAGAAGAGAAAAAGGAGCAAAGGAGAGAAAGAGAGAGAGAAGAACGTAAAGAGAGACATGAGAAAGACAAAAAAGAAAGGATAGGCGCAATAGACGACAAGAGAAAAATCTGACCAGGATCCTGGCCACAGTGGTAGAGAAAAAGGAAAAAGGAAGAGAAATTTTCACAAGTTTAGAACAGGCCCTAGGCAGATAGGGAACCTGGGCAACAGGACCCAACTTGATAGAGATCAATGTGCCTATTGCAAGGAGAAAGGACACTGGGCAAGAGACTGCCCTAAGAAGAACAGCAAAAGACCTAGGGTCCTAACCCTTGGAGAAGATTCAATCTAGGGAGGACAGGGCTCGGAGCCCCTCCCCGAGCCCAGGGTAACTCTAAAGGTGGAGGGGAAGCCAGTCAGATTTCTCGTGGACACTGGCGCTGAACATTCAGTGCTTTTGGAACCAATGGGAGGGCTAAAAGATAAAAAATCCTGGGCTCTGGGTGCTACTGGACAACGGCAATATTCATGGACTACCCGAAGAACCGTTGACCTGGGAGTGGGACGGGTAACCCACTCATTCTTAGTCATTCCTGAATGTCCAGCGCCCCTCCTTGGAAGGGACTTATTAACCAAGATGGGTGTTCAAATTTCTTTCAAATCAGAAAAACCAGAAGTGTCTGCTGGAGGTCGACCCATCACCGTGTTGACCCTCCAGCTAGATGATGAGTATCGATTATACTCATCCCTGGTAGAGCCTGCTCCTCACCGACAGGATAACGTTTGCCTCTCCTGCCATCCTCAACCCCGCTACCCTTCTGCCTGAAGAAACTGATGAGACAGTGACTCATGACTGTCATCAACTGCTGATTGAGGAAACTGGGATCCGAAAGAATCTTACAGATGTCCCACTGACCAGAGGAACATTAACCTGGTTCACAGATGGAAACAATTACATTGTAGAAGGTAAGAGGATGGCTGGGGCGGCGATAGTAGACGGAACACAAACAGTCTGGGCCAGCAGTCTGCCAGAAGGAACTTCAGCACAAAAGGCTGAGCTCATGGCCCTCACACAGGCCTTACGACTAGCTGAAGGAAAGTCTATAAACATCTACACGGACAGCAGGTATGCTTTTGCTACTGCACACATACACGGGGCCATCTACAAACAGAGAGGGCTACTTACCTCAGCAGGGAAAGAAATTAAAAACAAAGAAAAAATTCTAAGTTTGCTAGAAGCCCTACATCTACCCAAAAGACTGGCCATTATGCATTGCCCTGGCCACCAAAAAGCCAAAGATTTTATCTCAAAAGGAAACCAGATGGCTGACCAAGCGGCCAAGCAGGCTGCCCAGGGGGTCAACCTTCTGCCCATAATTGAGAAACCAAAGAACCAAAAAAGTGAGCAACGATATACCCCAAGTGACTGGCAAGAAGTCAGAAAGTTGGGCCAATTCTCTAAAACTCCAGAGGGGGCCTGTTTTACCTCAGAGGGAAAAGAGATTCTACCTCAAGCAAAGGGACTACAGTACGTTCAACAAATACACCGCCTAACCCACCTGGGAGCCAAACATCTACAAAAACTGCTACAGACGTCTCCTTACCATATTCTGAGGTTGCCAGAGATAGCTGGCTTAGTAGTCAAGCATTGTGTACCTTGCCAGATGGTCAATACTAATCCCTCAAGAATGCCTCCTGGGAAGAGGCTAAGGGGAGACAGCCCAGGTGCTCACTGGGAAGTGGACTTCACCGAGGTAAAACCGGCTAAGTATGGTAATAAGTATTTACTAGTTTTTGTAGACACTTTTTCAGGATGGGTAGAGGCTTATCCTACCAAGAAAAAAAACCTCAACCGTGATGGCTAAGAAAATACTGGAAGAAATTTTCCCAACATTTGGGATACCCAAGGTAATAGGATCAGACAACGGTCCAGCCTTTGTTGCCCAGGTAAGTCAGGGACTGGCCAAAGTATTGGGGATTAATTGGAAATTACATTGTGCATACAGACCCCAAAGCTCAGGACAGGTAGAAAGGATAAATAGAACCATTAAAGAGACCCTCACCAAATTGACCGCAGAGACTGGCGCTAATGATTGGATAGCTCTCCTACCCTTTGTGCTCTTTAGGGTTAGAAACACACCTGGACAATTTGGACTGACCCCCTATGAATTGCTATATGGGGGGCCTCCTCCACTGGTAGAAATAACCTCTATACATAGTATTGATGTGCCGCTTTCCCAGCCTCTGTTCTCTAGGCTCAAGGCGCTCGAGTGGGTGAGACAACGAGCGTGGAAGCGACTCCGGGAGGCTTACTCAGGAGAAGGAGACTTACAGGTCCCACATCGCTTCCAGGTGGGAGATTCGGTCTTTGTCAGACGTCACCGTGCAGGAAACCTTGAGACTCGGTGGAAGGGCCCCTACCTCGTCCTACTGACTACTCCAACGGCCGTAAAAGTTGAAGGAATACCCGCCTGGATCCATTCATCTCACGTCAAGCCTGCTCCGCCACCGGGCCCCAAATGTCAAGCCGAGAGGACAGACAATCCCCTTAAACTCAGGCTTCGCCGTGTGGCTTCTCCTTCTCCAGCTAGGTGATGCCTCCAATCCCCATGCCCCCCAAAAGTTGACTTGACAAGTGCTTTCTCAAATGGGGGATATAATATAGACTACAACTAGGGAAGTGCCCCCCTGAACTTGATGGCCTGTCCTGACCCCAGACATCTGTGCCCTGGTAGCCGGGATAAAATTTTGGGATATCCCAGAGCTCACCCCAGAGAAGGTCTCTAGAGAAGTCCACTCTCATGTGGCAAAGCAGGCACTCACACAAGGGGTCATCTCCCAAGGTCAATATATGGCAGACAACCCGGGGTGCAGCTCTGGGCCAACCCAACGTAAGATGCAGCATACCCCATTTTATGTCTGCCCCCGAACTTCTAAACGAAGTTATGGAAGGACAAAAGAGTTCTACTGTAAACACTGGGGTTGTGAAACTACAGGTAATACCTACTGGCACCCAGCTTCCTCCTGGGACCTGATTACTGTGCAGGAAGGATTATATGGGAAAAAAAGCAGTTCCTCTCAGCATCTCTTTCACCCCCCAAGGTCGAGAGTCCAGAGACTGGATAAAAGAAAAAACTTGGGGACTCAGGTTTTATATGACAGGATGGGATACGGGCCTAACCTTTACTATACAACTTAAGATAAAGCCTCCCACCCCAAGACCAGTAAGACCTAATAAAGTTCTAGTAAAACAGGGATCCCCTAAAATGACATTACCCAAGCTCCCACCCACAGTGGCAACTAAGACCCATCACATAATAACTGCTAGAACCCCTTTGACTAGCCCACTCTCGGAAGCCCCACATGGGACAGGACAGAGGCTCTTTAGCCTAATCCAAGGGGCCTTCCTCGCCATAAACGCCACCAACCCCAACATTACCTCTACTTGCTGGCTTTGTTTATCCTCAGGACCACCCTACTATGAGGGGATGGCGACTATGGGAGAGTTTAATATAACTAAAGAACATGATAGCCGGTGTTCATGGGGGACCAAAAACAAGTTGACTATCCCTGAGGTCTCAGGAAGGGGGACATATATAAAAAAAAGGCCCCCCATCCCACCAACACCTTTGTAATGTTACTCTGACCTATAGACAGACTTCAGACAACCAATATTTAGTGCCAGGGTATAACAGGTGGTGGGCATATGATACTGGGCTGACTCCCTGTGTTTCTACTTCAGTTTTTAACCCATCCAAAAATTTCTGTATTATGGTCCAGCTTGTCCCCCGGGTTTACTACCATCCTGAGGAAGTAGTCATCGATGAATATGACTACCATCCCGCCCGATCCAAAAGGGAGCCTGTAACCCTTACCCTAGCAGTCATACTTGGCTTAGGGATAGCTGCCGGTGTGGGGACGGGGACCACAGCCCTGGTCACGGGACCACAACAATTAGAAAGAGGGCTTGGTGAACTACATGCTGTCATAAATGAGGATCTCCAAGCTTTAGAGAAATCTGTTAGTAATCTAGAGGAGTCCCTGACCTCCTTATCTGAAGTGGCCTTACAAAACTGGAGGGGATTAGACTTACTGTTCCTAAAAGAAGGCGGATTATGTGCAGCCTTAAAAAAAAAATATTACTTTTATGTAGATCACTCAGGAGCTATCAGAGACTCCATGAGCAAGCTCAGGGAAAGACTAAAAAAGCGTCAAAGGGAGAGGGAAACTGACCAAGGATGGTTTGAGGGATGGTTTAACAAGTCCTCCTGGATAACTACTCTGCTTTCCACCCTGATGGGACCCCTAATGGTTTTGCTCCTGATGCTTTCAGTTGGGCCTTGCATACTTAATAAGATTTTTACTTTTGTTAGAGAACGAGTGAGTGCGGTCCAGATCATGGTACTTAGACAACAATATAAGGGCCTTCAAGGCAGCAGAGAGGAAGATTATGTCTAGTCTTTCTAAGTTCTAGGATTAGAACTATTGACAAGAGAAAAAGTGGGAAATGAAAGGCCCAAGAATTCAGAAGCTCAGAAATACTATCACGCTCCAAAGGGAGCTTAAGCGGGCCACCTGCATACCTCAAACTCCAGGTTTTACTCTCTGTCAGAAGCAAGTAAAGAATCCCTCTTCTCATTGTATCAGAGCCCACTCCTAATATAAAACTAGGTAAAAGGGCATGAGATAGCCCTCAAGGATGGGAAATGAGTAATGAAGTGAACCACTTATTTGGTTTCTGTAAATAGCCTGCACCATAAGCCTTAATAGCCCACACTGTAAGCCTTAGTAGCCTACACTGTAAGCCTTAGTAACTCGCACCATAGGCTGTAGCAGCCTGCCTCAGACCACCAAGGTCATAGGAGGCTGATACCATACTCTGTTACCCCCACCTAAGGAATTGCACAAGTGCTGACCTCCAAGGTCACAGGAGACTGATACCACACTCTGCTACTCCCACCCAAGGACCTGCGCAAACGCTGACCACCAAGGTCATAAACTAATTGGCTTAGAAACTATGGGGTGGCACCAACTGACTGGCTAACACCCTGCGGGGCTCCTAATATTAGAAAATGATTGGTCTAAGGCACAGGCTTTGTTAGAAACCCTATAAAAACTGTCCTGTTCCTGCATTCAGGGCTCTGCAGTCCTCTACCCCTGTGCGGTGTACGACTGTGGGCCCCAGCGCGCTTGGAATAAAATCCTCTTGCAGTTTGCATCAAGACCGCTTCTCGTGAGTGAGTGATTTGGGGTGTCGCCTTATCCGGGCAGAGCGTGGGGACCCCCTGTGGGGGTTTTTTCCTACATCTTCAGCAATAGGGTCTTACTGTCTAGTCCTGTTGGGCAACCAAGAGCATTGGCAATAGCCTGTAGTGTTTGGGGGATATCAAGGGCCTCCCTGACCAAAAACTCACTGGAAGGTATCCTGCCCCGACATGAATTTTTCTTGTAATAGCCTATGGCTTTTGAGCACCATATTGTCCACCTCCATAGGATCTTTCTGCCCAAACACTCTCTTTCTTAACATGTATATTATTAGCTAATAAAGAAGCAGGTTTCCATATGGCTTATTCATAACATCGTTAATTTTGATCAACCCTCCTCCTACATGCTCCTCTTCATCCTATTCTGGGTATTTTGCATAAATGTAATCATATGTGTGTCAGCTTTTGAATGAACTATTATATTTGATCTTTATAATCATCCTATGGGATAATTATTTATCCCAATACTCACTGAAGAAAAATGAGACTGTGAGAAAAAAATTGGCACAAAATCCTAAAGAAAATAAGCAAGTGTTTAACACCTCCATCAATCCTTCATTCCATGAATACTGATTTATTGAAAGCCACCATAGAGCCACCACCAGTCCACACGACACTCAACACAAAGCAGACAGCAGGCTGGAGAGCAACAGTTGTTGACCCTTCAACTCTGGATACAGCACAACCTTTCGAGCCCTGGACACCACATGGCAGGCTTTGTGCAAGGTGCTGGGAGAGAGTTTGTGCCACCATACAGCTTTCATACTAGTGGGGAGGATAGACAGTATGCAAGCAAAGAAATCTGATTACCTCTGAGAACTGCGAATGCTGTGAAGAAAGTGAAATAGCGTTACATAGATAAGAAACTATGTTAGATGATCAGAAAAAGAGGAGACTCAATGTATTGATTATTTTTCTGTTGCTGTGACCACATCATCTGACTGAAGCAACTTAAGAAGGAAAGATTTGTTGTGGCCCCCAGTTTTAGTCCATGGCAGGGAAGTCACAGCCAAATAGTTCCGTTCCTGGCAGTGGGAGTGTGTGGTAAAGGCTGTTCACATCATAGTGGACCAGGACACAGAGAGCAAGATGGGAAGTGGGTAGGAATGAAACATTCTGAAGGATCTGCAAATAACCTACCATTTCTGGCTAAACTGACATCTCAATGTTTTAAGAATGACCCCCCCCCAAAAAAATAACATCAGCTGGGAACCAAACATTCAAAATATGAGCCTATAGGAGACATTTCATATTCAAACCATAACATTTCACCCCAGCTCCAAAAGGCTCATGGCCATCTGATAACATGAAATGTATTTAAAATATACTTATTTGCTTATTTATATAAGCGAGAGGGAAGGAGGGAGAGCTTGGGTGCACCAGGGCCTCCAGCCACTGCAAATGAACTCTAGATACATGTGCCACCTTGTGCATATGGCTTGTGTGGGTCCTGGGGAATTGAATCTGGGTCCTTTGGCTTTGCAGACAAGTGCCTTAACTGCTAAGCCATCTCTCTAGCCCAAAATGTATTTAGTGTAACTTTGTGTCCCCATAGTCTTAACAACTCCAACATTGTTCAAAAGTTTTAGTATATACTACTGAAACTCAAAGTACTTTTTTAGTTATGAGTTCCTGTAAAGTAAAAGAGAAAAGTCCAGGCATGGGCACATGCCTTTGATCCCAGCACTTGGGAGGCCAAGATAGGAAGATCACTTGCACTTGGAAGGCCAATATAGGAAGATTGCTGTGAGTTCCAGGCCAGTCTAAGACTACATAGTGAACTCCAAATCATTCTGGGATAGAGTGAGACCCTACTTCAAAAAAATAAAAATAAAAAAGGAAAGGAGAAGAAGAGAAAGAGAGAGAGAGAGAGAGAAAGAGAAAAAGAAAAAGAAAGAGAATAAACCAATGTAAGACCAGACCAAATCCAGCAGAGCAAACATTAAACCCTGAAGCTCCATGTCCAGCCTCTAGGGACATAGTGTCATGATGTGAGCACCAACATAAATGGCCTCTCTCTCTCTCTCTTTTTTTTTTTTAATTGTTATTTATTTGAGAGTGACAGAGAGAGAAAGAGGCACATAGGGAAAGAGAGACAGAGAGAGAGAATGGGCGCGCCAGGGCCTCCAGCCACTGCAAAAGAACTCCAGATGCATGTGCCCCCTTATGCATCTGGCTTACGTGGGTCCTGGGGAATTGAGCCTAGAATCGGGGTCCTTAGGCATCACAGGCAAGCACTTAACCGCTAAGCCATATCTCCAGCCCAAATGGCCTCTCTCTTGAGCTGGCTCTATTTGGTACCTGCAGCTTTCCTCAGCAGGCCTCCCATATTCCTGGCATCTCTGACATTCTGAGGTCTCCACTACAGCTTGGACTTCACACTTACAGCTTCATGCATAGCTTGATCATTATTCCTACTACATGTTGTTTGCCCTACCTAGCCTCACAGGCTTTTCTCTGGAATCTTGGTAAAAGTTTTCATAACTCTTATATTCTTATTGGCAAAACCAGTATCATATGTATTATACCAAGTTCTGCTGCCAGCTTGAGCAATAGACAGGTCTCCTTGGATCATGACTACAGCAGATTTGGAGTACCTGGGTAGTTGAAACAGAAAGAAAGAAAATAAAACAGTTCCCTAGATAGCCCTGGGAGAGTAGAACAGTCACTATCACCCTCTTTTCAAGAAAGCACCTTTAAAGAAAAATGAAGTTATGAAATTTGCAGAAAAATGGATGGACCTGGAAAGGATTATACTAAGTGAGGTAACCCAGGCCCAGAAAGCCAAGCGCCACATGTTCTCTCTCATATGTGGATCCTAGCTACAGATGACTGGGCTTTTGCGTGAGAATGAAAATACTTAGTAGCAGAGGCCAGTAAGTTAAAAAGGAGACATAAAGGGAAGAGAAAGGAAGGGAGGAGGATACTTAATAGGTTGATATTGTATATATGTAAGTACAATGATTGTAATAGGGAGGTAATATGATGGAGAATGGAATTTCAAAGGGGAAAGTGTGGGGGTGGGGAGGGAGGGAATTACCATGGGATATTTTTTTATAATCATGGAAAATGTTAATAAAAATTTAAAAATTAATTAAATAAATAAGTTAAAAATAAAAAAAAAGAAAGCACCTGTAATCACTAAGCCCTCTCCTAAGCACCACACCCTCTTTTCAAAGAAATTTCTTTCAAATTAGCCTGTAGTTTATCCTCTAGAACCTTAAATAGGTGTTGTAGTTACCTTCTCGTTTCTGGAAAAAACACACCCAACCAAAAGCAGCTGATGGAGGATAGTTTTTACTTTGGCTTACAGTCTTGAGGGAAAGCACGGCATGAGCAGAGGCTGGACATCACCTCTGCCACAGCTGGTGGAAACCAGCAGCAGAAGAGTGAGCCAAATAACACTGGAAAGCTAGGGACTAATAAACCTCAAGGTCCAACCCTAGCAACACACCTCCTCCACCAAGGCTCCACCTTCCAAATTGCCATCAGCTGGGATTCAAGCATTCAAAACACAAGAGTTTATAGAGGATACCTAATTTAAACCAACACAATAGGTGTAGCTTTCCTAATTCCTAATTGCCCTCAAATTACTTTTCCTGTTGTCTCTGTGCAAAGAAAGTGTACAGCTTCTCTTTAATGGTGTTAATCTCCTTCAGGGGCTGGAAAGATGGCTTAGTGGTTAAGGTACTTGCTTGTGAAGCCTAGGGACCCAGATTTGATTCCCCAGGACCCATATAAGCCAGGGGTGCACATGTGTCTGGAGTTTGTTTGCAGTGGCTGGAAGCCCTGGCATGCCCATTCTCATTCTCTCTCTCTCCCTCTCTCTCTCTCTCCCTCTCTTTCTCTCTTTCTTTCTCTCAAATAAATAAGAAAGAAAAAAAAATTTTAAGTGTGGTTTCTTTTTAAATGAGCTCTTTTGCTGGGCAAACCACGTTTTTCACTTTGTTTTCTCTTCTTCATTCTTTTTTTAAAATTTTTTTAAAGATTTTTATTTATTTATTAGAGATAGAGGGAGAGAGAGAGAAAAAAAATGGGCATGCCAGGGCCTCTAGCCACTACAAATGACTCCAGACACATGTGCCACCATGTGCATCTGGCTTAGGTGGGACATGGTGAATCAAACCTGGGTCCTTAGGCTTTGCATGCATGCGCCTTAACCATTAAGCCATCTCTCCAATCCCTTTTTTAAAGATTTCTTTGAGGGCCGGGGGTGGGGGGGGGCACACAAGAATGGACATACCAGAACCTTCAGCCATTGCAAATGAACTGCAGGCACGTGCGCCCCCTTGTGTGCATGTGTGACATTGCATGCTTGCATCACTGCATCTGGCTTATGTGGAACCTGGAGATTCCAACATGAGTTCTTAGGCTTCACAGGCAAGTGCCTTAACCACTAAGCAATATCTCCAGGACCTTCTTTATTCTTTTTAAAAATATTTTTACTAACTTATTTGCAGGGGACAGGAGAGGATGAGAGAGAGAGAGAATGAGCATGCCAGGGCCTCTTGTCACTACAAATGAATTCCAAATGCACGCACCACTCTGTTCATCTGGGAAATTGAACCTAACTCATTAGGCTTTGCAAGTAAACACCTTAGCTGTTGGGCCATCTCTTCAGACCTCCTTATTCATTCTTCTCCTTCTTCTTTGTTGCCCTTTTATTTGCTCCCAATTCTCATTATAATCCTAGCTAAAAGTAACCAACAATAAATATGCCCCAACCTAAATGCTATACTCTCTTGAAGTTTCCTCTGCTAAATTAATTGATACATTATTTTATAATTCTCCCTCAGTTTTTCAAGATGTGGGCAAAATTTAGACACATAGTTTGCCAGAATGTAACAAAGAATGTTTCTCATCCACTTCCCAGTAAGAATCCTTATTCTCATCTGAAACCTTATAAGGTTAGTCTCTATGGTCCACATTTTTAGTCTTCTAAGCTCCCACCAGAATCACACATTAAGCTCTGCTTATAGCATTTTACTACTTCTGTAGCCTGCTTCTCCAAAATCTTCAAATCCCTCCTATAAATCAGTTACCACGGCCTATTAGACACGTGATCATGTTTAGTCACAGTAACAATCCCACTCCTGGCACCAAGTTTCTGTATTAGTTGCTTTTCTGTCCTGTGACAAAAATGCCCAAGAAAACAACTTATTTTGGCTCACAGTTTGAGTGCTTCTGACAGTCATGGCAGGGAAGGTGTGTCAGAACATCTCAGCTCCTTGCAGCAGGAGCCTGTGGCAGAGGCTTTTATCATGGCAAACAGAAAGCAGAAAGTAAGACACTAAGCGGGAAGGGATAACATACTCCCAAGATCCCAGTGACCCAGTGACTTACCTGCAACCAGTTAGGCCATACCCACCAAAGTTTCTAGAACCTCCCCAAAGAGCATGACCAGCTAGGGACCAATTCAAAACTACAAGACTTGTAGAAAACATTTCAGATTCAAACCAGAACACCCATTGAAGAATAAGATCTGGACAATGAGACAGTGACCATAACAATAGTTGGGGGAGGAGCATTCCAGACAGAGAAAATAGGCAGGATATACGTCAAGGGATGGAGTGTGGCTGGTTCTCCCAAGCACAGGGAAGCATGCTGCTGGATGGAATGTTATAAGGGGAGTTAGACAGATGGATATCACTGCCTCAGGTGCAAATCAACCCACCCTCCCATAAACAATCCATCCATTGCTGACTTGAGCTGAGAAGGCCAAGGTAGAAGGAAGTAGTCAGCTACAATGTTGTTACAAATCATACGGGGGAGAGAGTGGGGAAGTCAGGAAGAAGGGGAAAATGCTCAGATTAAATATTTTAATCTTATTTGGGGGCTGGAGAGTTGCCTTTGCAGTTAAGCACTTGCCTGTGAAGCCTAAGGACCCCAGTTTGAGGCTCGATTTCCCCAGGACCCACATAAGCCAGATGTACAAGGTGGTACATGCATCTGGAGTTGATTTGCAGAGTATGGAGGCCCTGGTGTGTCCATTCTCTATCTATCTGCCTCTTTCTCTCTCTGTCACTCTCAAATAAATAAATAAATATTTTTTTTTAAAAAAAAGATATATTTTGAAGGCAAGACCAATGAGTTTTATTGACTAGATGTGGGGTTTGATGAGAAGAAATTAAGCATTTTGTCCTACATCTCTATCATATGCTCCAGGGTGAGGAACCATTGTAGAAGAGGCTGTGGAAAGAATATAAGAGCAAAAGAAAGGAAGCAGTGCTTTATCTTCCAGACAAAGTGACCGTAGTATTTATGACCTCACAGTGTCTGATAACACCTACATAAGACCTGCATAATAGGAGGGAAAATGACATCAAAATAAAAGATACTACTTGGAAAGAACAAGGAATTCAGTGGAGGGGGGATTTGGGAAGGGGAAAAGGGAGTCTGGTGAGAGATTATGATTATGATATATTGTCTATATATACGGATGTTGTCAATAAAAAGTTTCTTAAAAAAAGAATTTTGTCCTAAACAGCTATAACATTGGAGCTGCCATTTATCTAAAGCAGAAAGAGTCTGGTAGGAATAGGATAGGAGGGAGACTCAGTTTGAGGCACACTGGATGCCTAAGAGGCATCTAATCAGCACATGACATAAGCATAACCTAAAGTTGCCTGGGTGTGCAGTCCTCAAATCTCTAATCTCTAATCTCTAATTGAGAATGTAGAACACAGTTGGTAAAGCGGCTCCTTCACAAGTGTGAAGACCTGAGTTTGATTCTCAGTACCCATGTCAAAGCCAGGCATGGTGGCAAATTTAGAATTCCAGCACTGGAAAGGTAGACATTCGCAGATCTCTGAAGTTCGCTCACCAGTCTAGCCCAAGTGTCCTGACTCAAAAAGACTGGATTGCACACTTAAAGATAAGATCCGAGGTGGTCCTTTAGCTCCAACACTCTTGTACACACACATGCACGTGCACCCTGCCACACACACACATGTACTCACACACATACACATGCAACAACAAACAAACAAATAAAAAAAGATTTAATTAAAGATTTGTGGGTGAAGCTGGGCGTGGTGGTGCACGCCTTTAATCCCAGCACTCACCCAGGGAGGCAGAGGTAGGAGGATCACAGTTTGAGGCCACCCTGAGAATACATAGTGAATTCCAGGTCAGCCTCAGCTAAAGTGAGATGCTACCTCCAAAAAAAAATTGTGGGTGAGTTTAAAGTCAGGTATCTGGGTGAGTCTCTTAAGAGTGAAGTGAGGGGGAAGGGAGAGAGAAAGAGAATGAACTCTGGTGCTACATCCACGGCGACCTCGCCTGTGTAGCAAGCAGAGATGCTTCTGTACTGGATGAGAGCTAAAGACAGAGGGCCAGCACTCCTCGGAGGGATGCCCCCGGTGACCCCTTGGCAGTTGGTTACTGTAAAGGTTCCTGCTGCCCATGAAGTCACGACGACCTAATTGCCAGTGCCAATGAGCTGTGTTCTGCGCTCTGTTTCTTTCCTGCTCCCTTCTAGTTGTTTGTCAAAGAACAGCTAGTTTCTACGCTACGCTTACTATTAATCATGCACACAATCAAAGTAACAATTTGAGTATTGAATGTGCCCCTCCTATGATTAGGGCAATGGAGGAAATGTATAACTCTACTAGGAATAAAAAATTAACTCTAAAACAGTTTTTAGATGGTGTAAAGTAAAAACAGCTTATGATGTTTGAGAACGATACTGAGCCTGAGAATATGAAAGTAGAAATGTTGATCGGTAGTGTTCATAAGAAGTATGACAGTTCTACAGATAGGGAGTTGTAAAACTTAGGCTTTCCCACCAGGAAACTTCCTGGGGGATATGTTCAGTACTTGATCAAGGGCTGATAGTAGACTCCCAGAGCTGGGAACTACCTAGATCCACTCCCCTATGAGGGAGGATATGATGAATTCGGTAATAGATGAATGAATTATGAAGGAATAAGGAGGCTATGGCATTCTCTTCCATTTATGAAATGCTTAGCAAGGAAGCGTAAGCCTTGGTGTTTATACAGTCCTTGGGGTATAAGAAATAAGTAACCTGTTATTCACCTTACACCTTTTACCCTAGTTTCTGTTCGTATAATGTTGTGGTCAATGGTGCAAGACATGCTTCTCAGAAAATGGGTACATTCCTGCCTGATAAATATTACATGTATGCTTACAATAGAACAATACTTAAGATTGTTTAGATTAATGATTTCTGAGATCACTTGTTGGCCTGCTAAGTTTCCCTGTTCAATCTGTATAAAATCTTCATAAAACCTTCAGTAAATTGCAGCAGCATATTCTACCTAGAGTGTGTCTGTCTGTCATTTCCTCGCCGAATCCCGAGTTCTCCTTGAGCCTTCGCCCTTGTTCTCCCTCGGTCCTGATCTCCCCGAGAGTCAGTCCGCGGCACTCTGGAATGTACTAGGAGTTGGTAGACAAAAATAGGGAGTGGCTAGTGTGCTAAGTAAGAGGCAAACATGTGACAGAGGCATCCTGTCTAGAGAAAAAAGCATTTGAGGGTGAAGGCTTGGCTAACTCTGTCAAATGCTGCAGATTAGTCAACTAAGGTAGGGGCAGAGAATCAGCCTTTGAAATTAGCAAGTGGAAGTCATGATGACCTTGACAAGGACAGCTTCTCTGGTATACTGGAGGGAAAACTGCCTGACTGGTGGGGTTACAAGAATATGCACACGTAGGAAGTAGAGACCACTCCTCCAAGGAATTCTATTATAAGAGGAGCAGAAAGAACAAAAACAGAGCAGACACTGGAGAGGGGTTAAATTTGAAGGAAAGACTTTTTCTTTTAAGGCTAACAGCTATTAAGATCATGTGTGCATGCTGATCACAACAGCACAGAAGAGAGTGGGGCTTGATGCAAGGGTGAAGGCCTTGAGAAATCATACGAGAAGGTGTGGTCATGTATACATCATTGGCCTTGGACAAGAACAGCAGAGTCCCTCTGAGTTACAGGGTGAAGGTGGCCTATATAGGTAAACTACATCAGCTCTGTGATGGGAGCCTTGGGAAATTTTCTCCTGACGACTTCTATTTTTCTAGAGTGCTGGAAAGCAATGTCTTTAGCAAGAAAAGTGCAAAGGGGAGACTGAGACCGGAGGACAGGTGAGAATTTGTCATCACCGAGCACTCCAGAGGGAGAGAAAATGGGCTCACTGTGGACCTACATTAGGGCTCCCCTAGGCTGAAAGGGCATGGTCAGTTAGGGTATGTATTGGTTAATTTTTCATTGCTATGGCTAAACATCTGACAGAAGCAACTTAGGGGAAGAGAGATTTATTTTTGGTTTATAGATTAGGAAGGGAAGCAGTCCACCAGGGCAGGAAGGCATGGCAGGGGTCTCATAATGTCACTGGTCATATTGCTTCCTGGCCACATCATATCTGCAGTCAAGGAGCAGGAAAAGAGATGATCACTGGTGTTTAGCTTGCTTTCTCTCTCTTTTTTTTTTTTCCCCCTTCTTCAGGCTGTGACCCAGCCCATGGAATTGTATTATCCACATTCAGGGTGAGTCTGTCCTCCTCAGATTAACCTTTCCAGAAACACCTTCACAGATACACTTAGAAGCGTGTCTCCTAGGTGATTCTAAATCAAGCCAAGTTGACAAGGAAGATTAACCATCACAGAGTGACTGTTTTGTTTTTCAGCCACTCCAAGTCCAGGCAGGGAGAAGATGGAGAGAGGGACTAAGCTAGGACTGGGGATTTGCCAGGCAAATGTGATAAAGTGAGAGGGGAGCAGTGACGCTGATCAGTAGCAAGGGAGTGGTTATGATGGGCAGGACCTGGTCAGGATACAAAGGGAGGCAGGGATAGAAGAGAGAGCGCGGGGGGTACGGAACAGGTGGCAAGATCCAGGGATTTTAGGAGCAGTTGCTGGGGGTGATGGGCAGATAGGTAGTACATGGGAGCTGAGGCTGCTTGGGGATGCATTTCTTTTTGTTGTTTGTTTTTATTCAAGGTTGAATCTCACTCTAGGCCAGGCTGACCTGGAACTCACTCTGTAGTCCCAGGCAGGCCTCAGACTCACAGGGGTCCTCCTACCTCTGCTCCCAAATGCTGGGATTAAAGATGTGCACCACCACACCTGGCCTAAACATTTATTTTTTTAAATGTTTTACTTATTTATTTGAGAGACAGAGAGAGATTGGGTACACCAGGTCCTCAAGGCACTGCAAACAAACTGCAGACACATGTGCCACCATGTGCATATCCATTCTCTCTCTCTCTCCCTCTTTCTCTCTCAAATAAATAAATAAGTGTTTATATTTATTTATTTGAGAGAGAGAAAGAGACAAACAGCCAGGCATGGTGGCACACACTTTAATCCTAGCACTTGGGAGCAGAGGTAGGGGGATTGCTGTGAGTTCAAGGCCAGCCTGGAACTATAGATTGAGTACCAGGTCTGCTTCAGCTACAGTAAGACCCTGCCTCAAAAAAACAAACGAGAGAGAGAGAGAGAGAGAGAGAGAGAGAGAGAGAGAGAATGTGCATGCCAAAGTCTCTTGCCATTGTAAACACACTCAAAATATATGTGCCACTTTGTACAACTGGCTTTACATAGATACTGGGAAATTGAACCTGGGCCAAACCCAGGCTGGCAGCTTTGCAAGCAAGCACCTTTAACTGCTGAGCCATCTCCCCAGCCTGAAAAGCTGCTTTTGTACAAGTGGATGAAACCTTCACAAGCCTCTTGAAGGAAGCCTCACATTGTCCATGCTTCTGACCACTTCCAACTTCTTTGGAACTTAGGAACAGCCTTGAGGAGTTGCAGCTCAGGACAAGGGTGGTGGCTCAGTGAATAAAGTACTTGCCATGCAATTTATGAAGATCTGAGTTCAAATCCCCAGCACCCACATATAATGCTGGGTATGACAGTGTACAGCTCTGGGGTGGCAGGGACAGGAGTATCCCTGAGACTGTCTAGCCTCTCTAGCCCAATCAGTGAGCTCTAGGATCAGTTAGAGAACCTGTCTTTTGGGCTGGAGAGATGGCTTAGCAGTTAAGGCACTTGCCTGAGAAGCCTAAGGACCCAGTTTCGATTACCAGTACCCACGTAAGCCAGATGCACAAGGTGGTACAAACATCTGGAGTTCATTTATAGTAGCTAGAGAACCTGGTGTACCCATTCTCTCTTCTCTCTCCATCTGCCTCTCTCTCTCTCTAATAAATAAATAAAACCTAAAGGGAAAGTAGGGGGAAGGATTATTGTCTACAATTATGGAAGCTATCAATAAAAAAAGAAAGAAAACCTGTCTCTTGAACTGGGGAGATGGCTCAGCAGTTGCATGCAAAGCCTGCTGGCCTGAATTCAATTCTCTAGCACTCACATAAAGCCAGGCATAAAAAATTTGAGCAAAGGCTGGAGAGATGGCTTAGAGGTTAAGGTGCTTGCCTGCAAAGCTTAAGAACCTGAGTCGGATTCCCCAGTACCCACATAACAGCAGATGTACAAGGTGGCACATGCATCTGGAGTTCATTTGCAGTGGCTAGAGGACCTGGTGCAACCATTCTCTATTGTTCTATCTGCCTAGTTCTTTCTCTCTCAAATGAATAAATAAATAAAATATTTTTAAAAATTAAAGCAAACATCTGGTGATCATTTGTAGTGGCAGGAGACACTGGCGCATGTGCACACAAGCACATGAAAATAAACAAAAAGTGTTTTTTCAAAAGAAAAGCTGCCCGGCCTGGTGGTGCACATCTTTAATCTTAGCAATTAGAAGGCAGAAGTAGGAGGATTGTTGTGAGTTAGAGACTAGCCCAAGACTATGTAGTGAATTTCAGGTCAGCCTGGGCTAGAGTAAGGCCCTGCCTTGAAAAAAATAAAGCAATTAGCTGGGCGTGGTGGCGCATGCCTTTAATCCCAGCACTTGGGAGACAGAGGTAGGAGGATTACCATGAGTTTGAGGCCACCCTGAGACTACATAGTGAATTTCAGGTCAGCCTGGGCTAGAGTGAGACTCTACATCAAAAAACAAAACAGGAGGAAAAAGAAAAAAAGAAAGAAAAAGAAGAAAGAAAAAGGAAAAGGAAACAGTTTTTTTTTTTTTTAAAGAAGGAAGGAAGAAAGGAAGGAAGGAAGAAAGGAAGGAAGGAAGGAAGGCAAGCTGGGTTGGAGAGATGGCTTAGCAGGTAAGTGCACTTCCTGTGCAAGCAATGATCTCCAGATCCCAGGTGAAACTGCTGGATGTGGCCATACACCCACCTGTAACTATAACCCCACAGGGGAGCAGAGATCCAAGTATCAGGGAGCCCCACAAGCTCTGCCAACAGTAAAAAGAGGGCATAGTGGCAAAAGGTTCTTGGTTGTAAAGCCTGATGGCCCTGGCTCAATTCCCTAAATAAATAAATATTTTTTTTAAGTAGTGAAAAGAGAATCAGGCTCCAAAACAAGACCAGGCAGAAGAGCCATGAAGCTGGATGCCTCAGGTTGCATTCTAGCCACTGCCAGTGAAGATCTCACACCCCATGTGAACAAATGGAGCACTGCAAGGGCACAAATATGTGCAGACACCACACGCCGCACACACGCAACCAAAAACTAAATAAGGCTTAATACCAGCACTCGGGAGGCAGAGTGTGGTGGTTTGATGCAGGTGTCCCCCATAAACTTAGGTGTTCTGAAGCTAGGTTCCCAGCTGATGGAGATTTGGGAAATAATGCCTCCTGGAGGGAGTGTATTGTTGGGGACAGGCTTATGGGTGTGATAGCCAGTCTCCCCTTGCCAGTGTTTGGCACACTGTGCTATTCCTGTTGTCCACCTGATGTTAGCCAGATGGTGCTGTCCGCTCTTTGCTCATGCCATCATTTTCTCTGCCATAATGGAGCTCCCCCTCAAGCCTGTAAGCCAAAATAAACCCTCTTTTCCCCGGGTGATTACTGCCAGCCATGCAAACCTGACTGCAGCACAGAAGTAGAAGGATCACCATGAGTTCGAGGCCACCCTGAGACTACATAGTAAATTCCAGGTCAGCCTGGGCTACAGTGAGACCCTACCTCAAAAAAACAAGAACAGGGGCTGGAGAGATGGCTTAGCAGTTAAGGTGCTTGCCTGCAAAGCCAAAGGACTTCAGTTAGATTCCCCAGGACCCACATAAGCCAGATGCACAAGGTGGCACATGTATCTGGAGTTTGTTTGCCGTCCTGGCATGCCCATTCTCTCTCCCTCCCTCTCTCTCTCTCTGTGTGTGTGTGTGTGTGTGTGTGTGTCTGCCTCTTTCTCTCTCTCAAATAAATAAATAAATAACTATTTTTTAAAAAACTAAATAAAGGCTGGGCATGGTAGTCTTTAATCCCACCACTCTGGAGACAGAAGTAGGAGGATCACCCTAACTCTAAAAAACAAAAACAAAAAAATAAAGGGCTGAAGAGATGGCTTAATAGTTAAGGGGCTTACCTGTAAAGTTTCCATTCTCCAGGACCCACATGAGCCAGATGCACAGAGCAGTGCATGCATCTGGAGTTCATTTGCAGCAGCTGGATGCCCTGACAACCCATTCTCTCTCATGTGTGCATGCACGTGTGTGCTCAAATAAATAAATAAAATAAGATTAAAAAAGAAAACCACATGGTGGCACACGCCTTTAATCCCAGCACTTGGGAGGCAGAGGTAGGAAGATCACCGTGAGTTCAAGGCCACCCTGAGACTACAGAGTGAATTCCAGGTCAGCCTGGGCTAGAGTGAGACCCTACCACAAAAGAAAGAAAGAAAGAAAGAAAGAAAGAAAGAAAGAAAGAAAGAAAGAAAGAAAGAAAGAAAGAAAGGAAGGAAGGAAGGAAGGAAGGAAGGAAGGAAGGAAGGAAGGAAGGAAGAAAGAAAGAAAGAAAGAAAGAAAGAAAGAAAGAAAGAAAGAAAGAAAGAAAGAAAGAAAGAAAGAAAGAAAGAATACCAGGCTGGAGAGATGGCTTAGAAGTTAAGGCACTTGCCTGCAAGCCAAAGGACCTAGGTTCAATTCTCCAGGACCCTTGTAAGCCGGATGCATAAGGTGGCTTATGTGTTGCAGTGGCTGGATGCCCTAGCACGTCCACTGTCTCTCTCTCTCTCTCTCTCTCTCTCATTGACCACTCTTTCAAATAAATAGATAAAAATATTTTGGGGGAAAAAAGGAAAGAAAACCTGATTCTTGAGCTGGAGGTGTTGGCCCATGCTTGTAATTTCAGCACTGCAGAGTTGAGATAGGAGGATCACCATAAGTTTAATAAAAAGACAATCTAGGACTTCCAGGTAATATGGTGGCATACTAGCCACACCAAAGCAGCCTAGGGAGGGAAATAACCAGAAACACAGCAAAATATACTCTTCTGCTGAAAAGTGAAGGTGTATAAGTTATAATCAACCACAGCAGAGAAACAGGAGAGACGGTAATCTTCCAGCAAAGAGGAAGCTGGCCAGAATCCCACCAAGGCAGCCCTGATCCACAAGCCCTCCTGCTCAGTGGCACACAAAGGCAAGAATAGAAACAAGGTGAGGGGATTTTCCACTCACATCAGCCTCCCCGCAAAGTCAAGAAACCTGAAGGGGAACAGAGCAGAGACCAGCTGAGCAGCTGCTGAAGGAGATACAAACAGAACCAGCTAAGCAGCTCCAGTACAACTCCAGGCAGCCTGCACAGTCTCTCATCCCCCAACCATCAGGGCCATGAACATCTGGAGAACTCGTTCACCCCCAGCCACCCATCACCAAGACAGGTCAAGGTGGGCACTCAGCATCGGTGAGATTGGAAGCTATCCCAAAAGGTAACAGGGCCTTCTTGTACAAAGCTAGATACATAGGCCTGCACTGGAAGTGCTAATCTCTCTTTCCATGTCAGGAAAGGTTATGTATTACATTGAATGATATATTCTTGGCTGACTTTACCCTTCTCAAATAAGCTGTATTTGGTGTTAACTATTGTTGCCATTGACATTTCCTGATTTTTTATGGCCTTTGTCTTTTTCTTCTGTCATTATTGGGGGCAGGAAGTGATTGGCCCCAGGCTGACTTGGAACCCATTTCAGACTAGAAATCTGAAGTATTTTACAAAATTAAGGGTACGGGGCAACACACCTGTAGGGACTTTGGCTTTACTACATTATCTGTTTAGTTTAAACTCCACACTTACTCTGCTGGTTTTGATTGAATATCTATATTGCTTGGTTGAATTTTAGAATTTTCCAGTAATTTTCTTCACCCAGTCTACTACAATACTTCAATAACAGACAAACAACATCTAGGGTCACTTCTGCTGCTTCTTTTGGAGTATAAGAGCTACATCTGGTACCTTAAACTCCTACACTAAAGATATATAAAGTCAAATTTACATGGCTGAGAGAACTGAAGATAATTGGAAACCTAAGCATCAAATTAACTCAAGATACAAAAATCTCCACATTATAATATAAGGAACACAAAAAAATAAAGACAACGCAATCCCACTAAAAATTATGAAACCATCAGAAATGACCTCCCAATGACACTGCTTGAGATGAAATGCTTGCCAAAGATTTCAAAAAAAAAAATTATATCTATGTTCAAACAAAGGAATCAAAGAAGAAAACAAACACCTGCAGGGAACTAACTTAATGAAATAAGGAGGTCATTACAAGACATGAGTAAGAAAATAGAAATAGAAATAATGAAAAAATACCAATCATAAATACTAGAAATAAAAAACAGAGTAAGTCAAATAGAAAACTCTGTAGAAAGTCAAGGAGAGGACAAAATACCTAAACTAGAAGACCAGGTGGCCGATCTAATACAGTCCAACAAAGAGAAGAGAAAGACAAACTAGTAGAAAGGCATAAATGGGAATTTCAAGACATTTGGGAGACTACGGAGAGATAAAACATAAGCATTCAGGGCATAGTAGAAAGAGAAGAATTTCACTCCAAAAGAGTAACAGGTATTTTCAACAAAATCATAGAAGAAAACTTCCCCCAAGCAGGTAAAGTGATGCCAATACAAATACAGGAAGCCTATAGAATGCCAAACAGATAAAATCAACAAAGAATCTCTCACAGTCATATTATATTTACAGTACAAAACACAAAACCAAAGAAACCAAAGAAAATATATTGAAAGCAGTTAGAGAGAAAAATCAAGTCACATACAAAGGCAAGCCCATCAGGATCACATCAGATTACTCAACACAAACTTTCAAAGCCAGAAGGGCTTAGAATGATGTATTCCAAGTTCTGAAATATAATAACTGTCAACCAAGGTTATTTTATCCTGCAAAGCTATCCATTCAAATACACAGAGGAACAAGGACATTCCACAAAGCAGGCTAAAGGAATATATGAAGGTCAAACCAGCTCTACAGAAAATACTTGAAAGGATCCTCCATGCTGAAGAGAAAGAAAAGCATTCACATAAGGAACCTGGAAAAAAGAAAACATACTCAAATACTATTTAATATAAGAAAGCAAAGGTAAAAACAGAAGAACTACAACACAAGAAAAATGGCAAAAATAAATACACACCTTTCAATAATAGTTCTTAATATCAATAGCCTCAATGCCCCAACCAAAAGACATAGGTTTGCAGACTGGGTTACAAAGCAGGATCCTTCTATTTGTTGTCTCCAAGAAACTCACCTTTCCACAAAAGATGGACACTATCTTAGGGCAAAAGGTTGGAAAACAGCAACCAACAGCAATTCAAGCAAATGGGCCTAGAAAACAAACAGGTATTGCTATACTATTATCTGACAGGGTAGACTTCAGACCAACATTAGTTAGGAAAGATAACGAAGGTCATTTTATATTGATTAAAGAATCATGCCAACAGGAAGACATGACAATCCTAAACATATATGCACCTAACAAGGAGGCTCCCAACTTCATCAAACAAATGCTATTAGAACTAAGGCCACAGATAACACCAAACACAGTTGTAGTGGGTAAGTTCATCGCTCCCCTCTCATCAATTCACAGGTCATCCTGACAAAAAATAAACAGAGGTATCTGGAATAAGTGAGGTCATAGAAGAAATAGACCTACAGGACATTTCATCCAAATATTGCAGAATATACACTCTTTTCAGCAGCACATGCAATATTCTCTAAAACGCAAAGCAAACTGCACTCTATCTGATCACAATGGGATTAAAACTACAAATCAATAGGAAGAAAATCTATAGAGCATACACAAAAGCATGGAAACTAAACTATATACTACTAAATGATGAATGGGTCAATGAAGAAATCAAGTAGAAAATCAAAAAATTCATAGAGTCAAATGATAATGAGAACACAATATACCAAAACCTTTGGGACACAATGAAGGCAGTCCTAAGAGGGAAATTTATAGCTTTAAGTGCCTATATTAAGAAATTAGAAAGGTTGCAAGTACACAACTTAATGCTTCACCTTAAGGCTTTGGAAAAAGAACAATACAAACAAAATCAGTAGGTGGGAAAAAATAATAAAGATTAGGGCAGAAATCATCGAAATAAAAAGCTGAAAAAAATCCAAAGAATCAATGACACAAAGAGTCAGTTTTTTGAAAGGATGAACAAGATTAATAAACCCTTAGCAAATCTGACCAAAAGAAAGAGAGAAGAGACACAAATTAATAAAATTAAAGATGAAAAAGACACCATCACAATAGATACCAAAGAAAATTTAAAAATCATAGGGACACACTATAAGAACATAAACTCCACTAAGTTTGAAAATTAGGAAAAAATGGAAGATTTCCTTGATTTATATGACCTGCCAAAATTAAATTAAGATGAGATTAATGACTTAAATAGGCCTATAACAAGTATGGAGATCCAAGAAGTTATTAAAAAAAAAAATCTCCCAACTAAAAAAAGTACAGGCCCAGATGGATTCACTGGTGAATTTTACCAGACCTTCATGGAAGAACTAACACCATTACTTCTCAAACTTTTCCATAAAACAGAAAAGGAAGAAATTCTACCAAACTCCTTCTCCAATCTCCCTCATACATATAGATGCAAAAATTCTTAACAAAATATTGGCAAACAGAATACCAGAATATATCAGAAAGATCATTCACCCTGACCAAGGAGACTTTATCCTAGAGATGCAGGAATGGTTCAAGATATACAAATTGATAAAAGTAATACACTATATAAGTGGACTGAAAGACAAAAGTCACATGATCACCTCATTAGATGCAGAAAAAGCATTTGACAAAAATCCAATGTCCCTTCATGATAAAAGTCCTACAGAGATTGGGAATAGAAGGAACATATCTCAACATAATAAATATAACCCAGTTGCTCAGGAAATAAAACCACAGATCAACTGCTGGGACCTCATGAAATAACAAAGCTTTTGTACAGCAAAGGACACTGTGAATATAGCAAAGAGCAGCCTATAGAATGGGAGAAAAAAATCTTTGCCAGCTATACATCTGACAGTGGATTAATATCTAGGATATACAAAAACTCATACAACTAATCAATAAGAAATCAAACAACCCCATTAAAAAATGGGCTATGCACTGAAGCATATCTATCACACCCTCCAAGACTCAAGGTCCATTGCAGAAGTCATAGTGGAAAGAATGTAAGTGCCAAAGGAAGGGTATGACTCCTTACAATGCAACTGTCCAAACAAAAATTGTCTTTGATATTCATGACCTTGCAATGCCTAGCAATACCTTCACAAGACTCTCAAAATAGGATAAAAAGACAATGACATCAAAATAAAAGAGAGACTAATAGAGAAAGGGATGGGGATATGATGGAGAGTAGAGTTGTGAAAGGGAAGTGGGGGAGGGGAGGAATTATCATGGTTTATTGTCTGTAAGGATAGTTGTCAATAATAAAATTATACATTAAAAATTGGCTATGGAACTAAATGGAAAAGTCTCAAAATCAGAAATACAGATGGCATATCTACATCCCTAGCCATCAGGCAAATGCAGATTAAAACTACTTTGAGATTCCATCTCATTCCTGTCAGAATGGCTACCATCATGAAAACAACTGAAAGTAAATGCTGGCAAGGATGCGGAAAAAGAGGAAGCCTTCTACACTGTTGACGGGAATGCAATCTGGTATAGCTATTGTGGAAATCAGTGTGGAGGTTCCTGAGACAGCTAAAATAGATTTACCATATGACCCAGATATAGCGCTCCTAGGCATATATCCTAAGGATTCATCTCACTACCTTAGAGATACTTGCTCAACCATGCTTATTACTGCTGTATTCACAATAGCTGGAAAATGGAAACACCCTAGATGCCTCTCAACTGATGAGTGGATAATGAAGATGTGGTACATTTATACATTGGAGTTCTACAGAGCAGTATAGAAAAATGAAATTTGCAGGAAAATGGATGGATCTGGAAAGGATTATGCTTAGTGAGGTAACCCAGGCCCAGAAAGCCAAACATCACATGTTCTTTCTCATCTGTGGATCCTAGCTACAAATGATTAGACTTCTTTGTGAGTAGGAATAAAACTCAGTAGCAGAGGCCAGTAAGCTAGAAAAGAGACATAAAGGAACAGAAAGGGAGGGTAGGGGACTTAATAGGATGGTATTTTATATATACAAGTAGAAGAACCAACTACTGGGGATGGAAAGGCTCAAGTGAGGTCAGGGGAAGAGACTGAGTAAAGGAAAGGTAGAGCTAATAAAAATCTAAGAGAGTATGAATAAGTAATGTAGAAACTTAGTTTTTTAGACAATGGAACACCCAGAAGCCATAGATTGTTACTAGAAAATTTTCAGTGCCAGAGATGGGATACCTTCCAGTGAGTTGTTGGCCTGGGAGGTCCCTGATGCCACCAAATCATTACAGGCCATTTCCTAGGCCCTTGGTTTCCTATTGCTGAAGTCTCTACATACTTGGCTGCAAGGTCACTGAGAAATACTGCTGGAGCTGAGCTGAAGTCTCCTCCATATAGACCAGCTAACAGAAAGCTGGAAAAAACTACACTGCATGAAGTTCAATGGAAGAGAGAGAAATCACCAGTGAAGATACTCAGCAGTGGACACTGCAAGCCTTAAATTTGGCCAGCCAGGCCAAATGAGCCAATAGTTGCAATAGTGGCATGTCTGTTATGGGGGAAACCAACTACCCTATAATTGGACTGGAGGTCTGCTCCATGGGAGGGAATACATCTCTGATACTGAAAACCTATGACAGAGGTAGTCATGAGCCCTAAGGGTATAACATCTGCTGGTATCTGGCTAAATGTATATACTATGCTCACTAAACTGCCCAGTAAGCACTTCTCTTAATGTTCATATCCATATATTAATACTACTCTCACTTTTGGTTAGCGAATTCCACTTTACATTTGGCATTGACCTTGGGATGACTCAGAACACACCATGGTGCTGAGAAGTGACAGAGGAGTGCTCAGCACTGAAACATCTCTATCACACCTTTCACAGCTTAGGGTCCATTGCAGAAGAGGTAGGGAAAAGAATCTAAGAGCCAAAGGAAGGGTAGGACTCTTTACAGTGCATTCTCCCAGACACAAAATGGCCTGGATATCCATGACCTTACAATGCCTGACACTACCTACACAAGACCATCATAATAGGGGGAAAATATGACGACATCAAAATAAAATAGACACTGATTGAGAGGGGCAAGGGATATGATGGAGAGTGGAGCTGAAAAGGGGAAAGTCAGGGGAGGGAGGGAATTACCATGGGTTATTGTCTATAATTATGGAAGTTGTCAATAAATAGGAAAAAAAAGCTTATCTAGGCTTAGAGTGAGTTCCAGGTAAGCCTGGATTAGAATGAATACCTGCTTTAAAAATATTTCTACAAGAAGAAAAAGAAAGAAAAAGGAAGGAAGGAAGGAAGGAAGGAAGAGAGGGAAGAAGGGAAGAAAGAAGGGAGAAAGGAAGGGACACAAAGTGGCTTTGGTATCCATGACCTCACAGTGGCTGGCACTACCTACACAAGACTTGTATAATAGGAGGAGGGAAATGATGACATTAAAATAAAAGAGAAACTAGTTGGAAAGAAGGGATTCAGTGAAGGGAGGCTTTGGGAGAGGGAAAAGGGAGGCTGGTAGTAGGAGATTATGGTCATGGTATATTGTTTATATTTCTGGGAGTTGTCAATAAAAAGTCTTTACTAATCTTTTTTTTGTTGTTGTTGTTTGTTTGTTTGCAAGCAGAAAGAGATAGAGAGAAGAGAGACAGAGAGAATGGGTGCACCATGGCCTCTAGCCACTGCAAACTCCAGATACATGTGGCACTTTGTACATCTGGCCCTGTGTAAGTACTGGGATGTTGAATCTGGGTTGCTAGGCTTTGTAGGCAAGTGCCTTAACTGCTAAGCCATCTCTCCAGCCCCCTTCCTTCCTTTATAAAAAAAGTTTTTGGGGGGCTGGAAAAATGACTTAGTGGTTAAGGTGCTTGCCTGCAAAGCCAAAGGACCACAGTTTGATTCCCCAGGACCCAAGTAAGCCAGATGCACAGAGTGGCACATGCATCTGGAGTTCTTTTGCAGTGGCTGGAGGCTCTAGTGTGCCCATTTTCTCCCTCTCCCTCTCTCTCTCTCTCTCTCTCTCTCTCTCTCTCTCTCTCCATATATATATATATGTATGTATATGTATATGTATGTATGTATGTATGTATGTATGTATCTGCCTCTCTCTCTTTTAAATGAATAAATAAACAAAAATAAAATAAAATGAGCTCTTGGGGGCTGGAGGGATGGCTTAGCAGTTAAGGCACTTGCTTGCAAAGCCAAAGGACCCAAGTTTCATTTTTTAGGACCATGTAAGCCAGGTGGCACATGCATCTGGAGTTCATTTGCAGTGGCTAGAGGCCCTGGCACATACATTCGCTCTTTCTCTCAAATGAATAAAAAAAAATTTAAGTTAAAAAAAAAAAACCCTTTTTTACTGGGCTGGAGAGGTGGCTCACCAGTTAAGGCACTTGTCTGTAAAACCTAGTGACCCAGGTTCAGTTTCCCAGAATACATATAAAGCCAGATGCACAAGGTAGTGCAGGCATCTGGAGTTCATTTGCCATGGCTAGAGGCCCTGGCATGCCCATTCTCTATCTGCCTCTCTCTCTCATAAATAAATAAATACATAGATAGATATTTTAAAAGGAAGGAAGGAAGGGAGAGAGAGAGGAAGGAAGAGAGGGAGGAGGAAGGAAAGAAGGAGAAAGAAAGAGAAAAAGAAAGGAAACTTGTCTCAAAAAGTTAAGGTGCAGGCTCCTTTGCTCTCTTTCTGTCTCTCTCTGCTTGCAAACAAATAAAAGAAGTTAAGGTAGAGAGTTGGACATAGTAGTGTGCACTTGGGAGGATGAGGTTGGAGGATTGCCATGAGATGGAGAGCAGCCTGAGCCACAGAGTGAGTTCCAGGTCAGTCTGGGCTAGGGACTGCCTTGAGGGGGAAAAAAAGGAGGTAAGGTGGAGAGCAATGGAATAAGACACCTAACAGTGACCTCAGACCTTCACACACACAGACATACACACATATGCACATAATAAAATAAGGACATAAGGGTCCTTTCTTAACCTTCACCTTCTTAGAAGGCTGGCCTTTCTCCACCCCTGATATGCTATTGCCAACCTGCTGTATATGCTGAGCATTCAGAGTTCCCTGAAGCTCCTCTGAGGGCCTGGCTTGAAGTTTGGTGAAAACGAGCCCTTTGCTGAGTGGGGTAGCATATAGTCCCAGCACTGAGGACGCTGAGGTAGGAGGATCATGAGTTTCAATACCATCCCAGACTAAATAGTGTGACCCTATCAGAGATAAAAAGAAGAAAGAGGACTGGAGAGATGGCTTAGCAATTAAAGCATTTGCCTGAGAAACTTAAGGACCCAGGTTCAATTCTGCAGTACCCACATAAGACAGGTGCACAGGATGGCACATACGTCTGGAGTTCGTTTGCAGTGGCAGGAGGCCCCAGTGCACCCATGCTCTCTCTCTATATATATCTGCCTCCTCCCCTGTCTCTCTTTCTCTGTCTCAAATAAACAAATACATAAAATATTTTTTAAAAAGAAAGAAAAAGAAGAGATAAAGAGAGGGGAGGAAGGAAGGAACAAGGGAAGAATGGAGGTAAGGGGCCCTCAAACCCAGTTTAGTCAATGCATGAGGATCAAAGGATCCTTGCCAAGGGAGCCAGACTCTCAAGAGACCTGAGACCAGGACATTTCAAGGCCACAGCTTCCAGGGTATTCTTCCTCCCTCAAAGCTGACCAGCCTATCCAGTGCCATGTTATTCCAGGAAGCCCCGAGGGAGAGCTCACTAAGCCTTACAAGTCCCCAACTACACCACCCTGAAACTCCTATAAAATTACCTCATAGAGTTGCCACATCAGATCCACCACCCAGGCTCAGGAGACAATTTTCTCCAAATCCACCAGCTCCACCTTGCCTACTGGACATGTTCAAATAATTAGACATCACACATGCACTGTGTAACCAGCTAGCCTTTGATGGACTCCTTCCCCATGGTTGGTTACCTCTGGGGAAACCATCCTAGGGACAACAGAGCTGAGCTGGCCTGGCAGGAACTGCCACTTCCTTTCCTGAGCAACCTTGTCCACCACAAGTGGCTACAAGTGGCAAGGCAGCTGCCTGCTGGGCTGCCCCTCCCAGCCCTGCCTCCCTCTTGCCTTCATGGAGGCCCTGATGGGAAAGTAGGAAAGTGAATGCCGACCTGAAGCCCCAGGGGTATTGGAGTACTTCTCAAACCTTACACTTGGAAGGATGTAGTCTCCCCATGGGTGCAGAAAGTCCAAGTTGTATAAGGTGGCCATAGCAGACAAGCTACTGTGCCCACTCAGAACAAGTGATCCTTCCTCAGGGTAGGGACAAGGACCGGGCTGGCAAAGCATCGCTATGCCTATAGGGAAAGGGGGTGGGGAGCTGCCTTTAATCCTGTATTCATCTTCCTACCACCAAAGTAAGCACTAGTGGACTTGGTCACCACTTCTTGCCTCAAACCAACATTTAAAATAAGATTGAATGACCTGAAAGCTCTCCAGTGATGGTTCCTGCAAGCCACGTGTGGCTGTGGCCCTGTTGGCAGCTTTCCCTCATCCTCAACCGTGCTTTGCATGCTAAGTAAGCCGGCTGTTGTTTGAGGTCGAAGGACAATAGGTCACTTGTGTCATGTGCCATTGGGTGTGCTATTGGTTCTAGGGTTTCAGAGTGACCCAGTGTAACTCAGAGGCAAGATGCTCTTAAAATTCTTGCCTGCCCCTCTCTCCTGGTCTGCCCTTTCTGCCTGCTCAGGGGTCCCATTCTATTGGGACGGCTCAGAGCTGAGCTCATTGGGTTTTGCTGTTGTTTGTTTGTTTCAGAAGGAACCCTCCAGGGCCTTCTGAGTACATAAGGGTTAGTTTTCTGCAATCATTTCTGGGAGAGAAGGTGTGACTGCACAGAAGGCAGCAGCCGCCCGGTGGTGCCGGCAGACTTTGACCCTTCATCTTCTCTAGTTAGTCCCGTCTTCAGGCCTGCTGCCAGCGACTGCTGGGGGGCGGGGGTAGAGCAGGCATCAAAACTGAGCTTTCCCACATAACTAACCTACGAGCATCCATTTCTTTATCTAAGATATAGGGTCATCAGTGAAACATATCTCAAATGACTGAGAGTCCCTAAGATATGGCCAACACATTTTCCTGGTGTCACCAGAGGTTTTAGGGTACAAGCGTGAGTCCTGGCAGCCCCAACAAGATAGCCTTGGCCACCCATCCCCAAAACACCAATTAAAAAGGCAAGTATAAAAAATAAATAAATAAAGACAAGTACGGCTTGAATTCCAACACTTGGGAGGCAGAGGTAGGAGGATGGCTGTGAGTTTGAAGCCAGCCTGAGACTACAGGGTAAATTCCAGGTCAGCCTTGGGGCGTAGAGCGAGACTACCTCAAAAAACCAAAAGGAAAGAAAGAAAAGGAAAGGAATGCAGAGAAAGGAGCTATATTCAGCATGGCTATGTTAGGAAGAGGAACAAATAAGGAGATCCAGTGACCCCACCCATGTCCATCTTCAGGGTCCTGACAAGGTGCAGGTTTAAATAGAGGGCAAGGGGTATGTATAACTAAGCCGTCCTAGACAAGGTGTGGTCCTACCTGTCATTTGTCAGAACCAGAATGACTCCATCTTTGAACTCCGCCATCTCATTGTAACCCTCTATTTCCCAAAAGTGGACACATCCACCCATCCCAGTTATCCCTTTCCTGGAGTGATCAGAACCACCAACCCCATTATCACCTCCCTGAAATGCCCTGAGCCCTGAGACAAAGTGGACAGCTCTGTGACCAAGGAATTCCAACAACCCTACTGCCCCATAAGTATCCGGCAGTCTCTAAGGGATGTGGCTTCTGACATTGCCTGGCTACAGCCCTTGTCAGGTTTTTCCTGAATAAAGCCTATTTCTGCTGTTGAGCCTTCTTGTCTCTTTCCCACTTTTCCTAAAATCATTTACCCATCATTGTCTCAGCTCAGCTCCAGTCTGTCCTGCAAGGTGAACCAGTAACTGAAATCTCTTCCTGGGAGGCAGGTTCCTCTGGCTGGCGGTAGCTTCAGCCTCCCCCCCTCCAACCCCCTCCCCACATTGGGTTCCTGGGGAAACTTTCAATCTCCTCCCCTGACAGAGTGGGTACAATGGCACCTGTCAGTGTTCAGTGACTGCTTACTATTGTAACCGAGGCCTTTTATGTTCTAGCATTAGGCCATTTGCATTACTGGGTACATTTCATTCTGACCAAGGTCAATAAAAATATGTTATGCTTTAGGATGGGCTGATATTAACCCCAGCATTCAGCTGGCTAAGGCAGAAGGATCTCAAGCTTAAAGCTACATAGTGAGAATTGTTTTTCCTTCTTTTTTTTTTTTCTTTTTGGCATGTGCAGTTTGTGAGGCATGGGTGTGTGTTATATGCACATGGAGACTGTCTGGTGTCCTTCTGTCACTTGTCCACGTACTTCCTTAAGATGGAGTATCTCTCTGGGTGCTGGGGAAACTGAACTCAGATTGTCTGGGGCCTTCTCAGGTTCTTATGCTTGGGGCAAATGCTCTTACCTGCTGAGCCATCTTCCCAACCATACTTAGCGAGGTTCTGTCTCAAAAGCCAAAGGCTAGATGGCTAGCTCTGTGGGACAGCACTTGTTCAACCTGTACAAATCCCTGGGTTTGATCGCTGTGGTGGGGAGGGGGAGTAACTTTAAATCAGTCCTGGGCTCCAAACTCTCTGGCCCCGGGGCGTTGATTTCTGCTCATGGCCTCACAAGATTCTGGAGCCAAATGGTTTTTGTCAAGCAGTTTGCATAAAAGGGACTTCAGTCAAAGACTTGTTGAATTAACTGGGACTTCCTTTAAATAAAGGCGTGTTTTGGCAAGCTTTCTTTTTTTTCAACAAGGAAAATAACACAATTGATTCCAAGTAATCTACAGTCCTCACCACAGCTTGTCACAAACACCTGACCCATCTTTCAGACCAGAGCGAAACACACACACACACACACACACACACACACACACACACACACACCCCACAGAGACAGTCTTCAGGATACAGCCTCAGTGTGATGTTCCACAAGCTTTTGCTGACAAACTTCCTCTCACTAAAGTTATTTCCTGGAAAAACAACAAAATTTGTTTTTCAAGTGACAATTTGTCTGTAGTTGCTGCTGAACTTAAGTGAAAGCTCCATTGTTACAACTGTTAACTCCCCCTCCCCCCAAAAAAGCTTTTTGCAATTACTTTCTCTTTTTTTTCTTTTTGCTTCATTTGACAAGAAAATATTTTTTTTCCTTTCTTTGCTGATCAACATGAAAAATGATTTATTGGGTTGGGGAGATAGTTCAGTGGTTAAAAGCACTCGCTTGCAAACAAAACTTGCTGGCCCCAGGTTCAATTCCCCAGTACACATGTAAAGCCAGATGCACAAATGGTGCATGCATCTAAAGTTCATTTGTAGGAGCAAGAGGCCCTAGTGTACCCATTCTCATTCTCTCTCTCTCTCCTTGTAAATAAATAAATACAATATAAAAAAAAACAAACACCGAGGGCTGGAGAGATGGCTTAGTGGTTAAGGAACTTGCCTGCAAAGCCCAGGTTTGACTCCTCAGGACCCACATAAGCCAGATGCACAAGGAGGCACACGTGACTGGAGTTCGTTTGTAGAAGCTAAAGACCCTGACATCCCCATTCTCCCTCTCTCCTTTCTTTCTCTCTCCTCTCTCTCTCTCTCTCTCTCTCTCTCTCCCCCTCTCCCCGCCTTTCTCAAACAAATAAATTTTTTTAGAAAGGAAAAACTGAGCCAAGCATGGTGACACGTGCCTTTGATTTCAGAACTCAGGAGGCAGAGGGAGGAGGATCATTATGTTTGAGGCCAGCCTGAGACTACATAGTGAATTCCAGGTCATCCTGGGCTAGGAAGAAAGGAAGAAAGAAAGAAAGAAAGAAAGAAAGAAAGAAAGAAAGAAAGAAAGAAAGAGAGAGAGAGAGAGAGAGAGAGAGAGAGAAAGAAAGAAGGAAAGAAAGAAAGAAGGAAAGAAAGAAAGAAGGAAAGAGAAAGAAGGGAGGGAGGGAGGGAGGAAAGAGAAAGCATCAGATTTCAGGCAAAGATATAATTCAGGAATCTGGTTAACATCTTGCTTATTTTAACCTAAAGTAAACTCCCTAATGTTGTTTGGACAACATTCATTTGGTTTTAAAAAAATGTAGGGCT
The DNA here is from genome assembly GCF_020740685.1 of Jaculus jaculus. NCBI lineage: Eukaryota > Metazoa > Chordata > Mammalia > Rodentia > Dipodidae > Jaculus > Jaculus jaculus. The sequence continues at coordinate 82,666,167 of NC_059106.1, read as the reverse complement.
GGAGAAATGGCTCAGTGGGTAAAGTGCCTGCCACACAAGCACGAGGACCTGAGTTTTGATCCCCAAACCCATGTCACATGTCAGGTGTGCTGGCATGTGTTTGTAGTCCCAGCTGCAGGGAAGGTGGAGGCAGGACACCTAGGGCTTGCTGGCTCGCTAATCTGACTGAGTTGGTGATGCTCCCGTCAGTGAGAGACCCTGTTGCCGAATTTAAAAGAAAAAATTCTGGATGTGGTAAGGCCTTAAATCTCAGCACTGGAGAGGCAGAAGTAGGAGGATTGCTGTGGGTTTGAGGCTAGCCTACCATAGAATGAGTTCCAGATCAGCGTGGGCTAGAGTGAGACCCTACCTCAAAAACAACAAAAAGGTAGCAGTGACAAAGGAGACACTTGGCACAGACCTCTGGCCTACACATGTGCCCACACACATACGCATACATGCCACATACATATCTCACAAAAGCACAACTGTGGCAACCGGTAGAGAGAGAGTTAATGCAACGATGAAATGTTCAGAAACACAAGCTTTAGAGTGGCACATAACAAAGAAATATCTTAAATACTTTCAAAATATTCTAGAAGCCAAGACACAAGGGCATACTTGAGGAGAAGATAAGAATGTAATTTAGGAGAGAAAAAAAAGGCACAGGGGAACTACCCATTTCCTTTAAAATCACCAGCAGAACAAAGCAGCATTCAACCTCACAGACTGATTTCACATAGTCACATACAATAGCTTCACCAAGAAGTAAAGATGAGACTCGGTTTATTTTAAAAACTAATTGCACAGAAGCTTAGGTAATCCATCCCAGCCTGGCAGATTTACCTGGGAGGAGTCTCCATTACTTAGAGGAAAACCAATGACCCCAATTAAGATGGCCTTGATGTCAAATTTGTTTTTAATGATTCTGGGGATGGAACTCAGGGTCTCACCCTATGCTAAGCAAGCACTCTGCCACTGAGCCGCTGAGCCAGCCCCCAAGATGTCAGTTTGGAAGCAATTTGGAGAGATCCATTCTTTTCCTCTGACAACCTCTGAACCAGCCCACAATTTCACAAGCTCTTTTGCTACATAATTTGCCTAACAATTTCACCCAAATGGATCTCAGTTCCACCACCATTTCTGCAAGAAAAATGTGGACCTTGTCTACACAGACAATTAAGTCAAATTCATGGACACTTTCAAAACAGTCTGTCAGGTACATTTACATGCTGCCTAAGTCCCTCAGAGCAATTTATGCAAGTGAACAAAAGATCAACATGAATCCTGGGGTATAACTGGGTGAGCGGCCCGAAGCACCTGTCCACAGACACTGGTGGAACCTGGGCTTTCCTGTCCCTAGGGACCTGGGAGTCACTTGTAGAACAGTGGACACAGCCCAGGTCCTAAAATAAAAGAAAATAATTTCACAAAGTGGAACTTAATACTCCAACCGAGGGCTGGAGAAATGGCTTAGCAGTTAAGAAGCTTGCCTGCAAAGCCAAAGGACCCAGGTTTGACTCCCCAGGACCCGTGTATGCACAAGGTGGTGCATGTGTCTGGAGATTGTTTGCAGTGGCTGGAGGCCCTGGCGTGCCCATTTTCTTCCTTCCTTCCTCTCTTTTCTCTTTCTTTCTTTCTTTCTTTCTTTCTTTCCTTCTTTCTCTCTTTCTCTCTCTCTCTCTCAAATAGATAACAATATTTGTTTGTTTTTCGAGGTAGGGTCTCACTCTAGCTCAGGCTGACCTGGAATTCACTATGTAGTCTCAGAGTGACCTCAAACACACAGTGATCCTCCTACCTCTGCCTTCCAAGTGCTGGGATTAAAAGCGTGTGCCACCACACCCGGTTTGAATAACAATATATTTTTTAACAAAATTTATTAATTAAAAAACCCACTCCAACTAACATTCCCAATTTTTGTATGGCAAAGATTTCTTGTCTCTGTTTAAGGAAGTAAATATGAAAAGCAGAGTTATCTTTACATTAATTTTACTTTGTTCTTAAAAGGCAATATAAAGGACTGGGGAGATGGCTCACTGGGAGCAAGCATGAGGACCTGAGTTTGATCCAAGAACCCACGTACATAGCCAGGCATGGCCGCACATGCCTGTAACCCCAGAGTTGAGGCGAATAGAGACAGGAGAATTCCTGGGGGGTCTCTGGTCAGCCAATCTGCCTGAAAAATGGTGCAAGCTCCAGGTTCAGTGAGAGACTCTGTCTTAAGGAAATAAGGCTCAAGAGTGAAAGAGGACAGACAACATCCTCCTCTAGTCTGCACACATGTGCACACACACAGGCATACACCATATGCATGCATATATACATGCATACATGTATAAACACACGGTAATATAGGCAGCAGAACAGAAAAGTATAAAAGATATATAGTGATAGCTAGGCATGGTGGTACATGCCTTTAATCCCAACACTCAAAGGCAGGAAATCACTGTGGATTAGAGGCCAGCCTGACACTACATAGTGAACTGCAGATCAGTCTGGTGTAGAGAGAGACCCTACCTAAAAAAAAAAAAAAGAAAAAGCTATGATATATAGTGAAAGTTCTCATGCTCAGCTTCCATCTACCCTGTACTTTCCCCCCACCCCCCACAGGTAGGGTCTCACTCTTGCCCAGGTTGACCTGAAACTCACACTGTAGTCCCAGGCTGGCCTCAAACTCACAGGGGTCCTCCTAACTCTGCTTCCTGAGTGCTGGGATTAAAGGCGTGCGCCACCACACCCAGCTTGCCCTATACTTCTAACCCAGGAAAATACCTTTACTCAGCATGAGTTATCTTTCCCCACTATGCAAATGCAAGAAGTATGAATATCTATTCTTACTTTTTCCTTTCTTAGGCAAAATCTAACACACTATATATACTTTGCATGTATTTTTTTCTCACTTAGTGACTGGTATATCTTAGAGAACATTTGAAAATCACACACAGAGAGTTTCTTCAACCATTTTCACAACTGCATATTTCATTGTATCGCTTCATGAAAATGTATTTAACCTGTCCCTTGTTGGCTGACGTTGGATGGTTTTTAACCCACATGCAGTGCTACAACGAGTAATTGTGGAATTTTGTACTACACAAGTATACTGGTAAGATGAATTTCCAAAAATGTAATTGTGAGGCAAAGAATAAATGCATCCATGATTTTGACAGATACTCCCCAATTGCTCTCTATGGGAGCCAGACCAGTCTGCAATACGTGACTATAACCTTGCCAAAGTAGCACACTTGTGTAATTATTATGTGCAAATTATGGCTGCGAATTTTTTTTTTATTTTTTTTTTTTGGTTTTCTGGGGTAGGGTCTCTCTCTAGCCCAGGCTGACCTGGAATTCACTATGGAATCTCAGGGTGGCCTTGAACTCATGGTGTTCCTCCTACCTCTGCTTCCTGTGTGCTGGGATTAAAGGCGTGCACCACCACGCCCAGCTCAAAATTTTATTTTGTGTTACTTTCACTGGGATGAGGTTGAGGTCCATGCATGCTAAACATACACTCAACCATTGATTGGCACTCTCTACCAGCCCATGTATATGATTATATATATATATTTGGTTTTTCAAGGTAGGGTCTACCTTTAGCCCAGTCTGACCTGAAACTCACTATGTAGTCTCAGGGTGGCCTTGAACTCATGGTGATCCTCCTACCTCTGCCTCCCAAGTGCTGGCATTAAAGGCATAAGCAACCACGTTTGGCTCAATTTGTATTTTTTAGTTATGTGTTTATTTATTTACCTGTGTCAACAAATCAATGTGTGCCAGGGTCTCTTGTCACTGCAAATGAACACCAGACATTTGCAGCACTTTTTTGCGTCTATGTGTGTCCAGTTTACATGGGTGGCTTGGGAATTGAACTCAGACAAGCAGGTGTTACAAGCAACTACCTTTAACTACTGAGCCATGTTTCCTAACCCCAATTAATTTATATATATATGTGTGTGTGTGTGTGTGTGTGTGTGTGTTACCTATTTGAGAGAGAGAGTGAGAGAGAATGGGCACACTAGGCCTAGTCACTGCATACAAACTCCAGATGCATGTGCTACCTTGTTCATCTGGCTTTACGTGGGTACTGGGGAATCAAACCTGGGTCCTTAGGCTTTGGAGGCAAGCACCTTAACTGTTGAGCCATCTTTCCAGCCCCAAAATGTATTTTTTTCATCAAACAGTAGACATGGATGCTGTATGAGTATGTGGGGGAGGAGAGAATTTTCAAATCAAAAGCCAGCTCCTAGGGCTGGAGAGATGGTTTAGCAGTTCAGGTGTAGGCCTACAAAGCCAGAGGACACAGGTTTGATTCCCCAGAACCCACATAAGCCAGATGCACATGGTGGTGCATGTGTCTGGAATTTGTTTGCAGTGGCTAGAGGCTCTGGTGCACCCCTTCTCTCTCTCTTTCCATCTCTCTCTATCTGCCTCTCTATACAATAATAAATAAATAAATAAAAATACAATATTTTTTAAAAAGCCAGCTCCTGTTTTACATAGAGACATCTTTATGAATTCATGTTTGGCTTACATGTAGAAATATTAATAGAGATGTATATATGCAGGAGTTAGCATGCACACATATATTACCTGAAGCAGTGACATCTTCAGCAGCATATTAATTATCTTTTTCATTGCTGGGATCAAGTACCTAGCAAAGAACACCTTAAAGAAGGCTTATTCAAATTTGAGGTTACATCCATCAGGTGGGGAAGGCATGGTGGCAGGTAGCAGGCTACACTCAGTCCACAAGTGTCTGGAGTTCTATTACAGTGGCTGGGGCCCTGGCATGCCAACTCTGTGTGTGTGTGTGTGTGTATGTGTGTGTGTGTGTGTGTGTCTGTCTGTCTCTCTCTCTCTCTCTCTCTCACTCACTCACCCTCTATAAAATAATAAATAAATTAAAATTAAAATTAAAAAAAAGAAAATACTTCAAAGTCTAGGCTTCCATCTCTCCCCTCTGGTCTCATGACCGTTCCAGTTTGGACCTCCACTTCCAACTCAGGCTCCCAAAACTTGCTGGCTTCCTGAGGAGAGGGGGATCCTCTTTCAGTTATGGAAACAAATTCTTCTTCAAGGAAGATCCAGTCCCTCCATGTAAAGTTTACTAATGGCTCCATTTCAGTGTTCTACCAGGAAGTCTAACTTCTCTGGACCCCTGGCCAACCCAGAAAAGCTTCTGCATGTGCCCACGTACCCACAGCTAAATGCCCATTAATTGGGAAAGGATAGCTTTGTTAATAGACAAGTATAAGCCTCATGTGGAGTTGCTCATGCTGCTATCTTTGCTTTTCATTAATTATCTTTCATTTGCCTCTATCATTATCAATTTAGTTGTTTGGGCAGTAGGATTAACCTTATAATATGTAGAGCTGCATATTTGCATTCGCATTATTTTTGGATCATAATTTGTCTAGTGGCTGAATCTTCTATGCATTGTGATTTAAGTATTCCTATTGTAATAGCATATGTAGTCACAACCCACTCAACATTTGTTTGTGTGCAGTGAGATTTCATTTAGCACATGCTGTTTGTAAACTGATGCTATTTAAATTACTTTCAACATATGTGAAAAATACTATTGCACTTATCGGACATTGTTTTATAATGCAAATTTTATACAAACTCTGTAGAATTTGCCTTTTATTGATCCGCAGACCATTGCTGCAAGTTTTGCTTCCTGACTGAAAATGAGGAGGATGAGCTGGATGTGGTGGCACACTTGGGAGGCTGAGGTAGGAGAATCACTATGAGTTCAAGGCCAACCTGGACAACAAAGTGAGTTTCAGATCAAGCTGAGCTAGAGTGAGACTCTGATAAAAAAATAAAAATAACCAGGTGTGGTGGTGCATGCCTTTAATCCCAGCACTCAGGAGGCAGAGGTGGAGGATCGCTACAAGTTCAAGGTCACCCTGAGACTACATAGTGAATTCCAGGCCAGCCTGGGCTAGAGTGAGAGCCTACCTTGAAAAACAAACAACAAAAAATAAGAAAGGGGGCTGGAGAGATGGCTTAGTGGTTAAGGCACTTGCCTGCAAAACTTGAGAACTCATGTTCAAGTCTCCAGGTCCCACGTAAGCCAGATTCACAGCATGCAAGCATACAATGTTGCACATGTGCACGAGGGGGTGCATGTATGTGGAGTTCATTTGCAATGGCTAAAAGGCCCTGGCACACCCATTCTCTTTCTCTCTCCCTCTCCCTCTCCCTCTTTTCTCTCTCTCTCTCAAATACATAAAAGAAAAAAATTTAAAAGAAGAACAAAGAAAAGAAATGGGCTGAAGAGATGGCTCAGCAATTAAAAGTGCTTGCTTGCAAAGCCTGTTCAATTCCCCAGTACTCACATAAAGCCAGATGCACAAAGTGGTGCATGCATTTGGAGTTAATTTGGAGTGTCAGGATGCCCTGCTGCATACTGCTCCATACTCTCTCTCCCTCTCTCCTTGCAAATAAAGAAATAAATATATTTTTAAAAACTAAAAGAAGCCAGGCACGGTGGCACACGCCTTTAATCCCAGCACTCGGGAGGCAGAGGTAGGAGGATTGCCATGAGTTCAAGGCCACCCTGAGACTCCATAGTGAATTCCAGGTCAGCCTGGGTTAGAGTGAGACCCTACCTCAGAAAAAAAAAAAAAAGTAAAAAAAGATCCAGGTATGGGGGCACATGCCTTTAATCTCAGCACTTGGGAGGCAGAGGTAGGAAGGTCTCTATGAGTTCGAGGTCAGCCTGAGCTAGAGTGAGACCATACCTTGAAAACCAAAAAATAAAAATAAATAAAATAAAAGTTTGCTGGGCCTGGTAATACATGCCTTTAGTCCAAGCACTCAAAAGAATGAGGTAAGATGATGACCATGAGTTTGACACCAGCCTGAGCTACAGAGTGAGTTCCAGGTCAGCCCAGGCTAGAGTGAGACCCTGCCTCAAAAAAAAAAAAAAAAAAAAAACCAACAAAGAAATAAAGAAAGAAAAGAAAACAAAAGAGAAAGAGAGAGAAAGGAAAGAAGGAGAAAAAAGAAAAGAAAAGAAGGGGGATGATAGGTACTCATGGTCTTTGCATAGGTCACAATGTCTCAAACTTCTTCATTCAGAGAAAACAACTGGGCTAATATCTATGTCATTTAAAAATATTTTTCATTTAAAAATATTTTTATTGGAGACTTCTGAGTAAAAGGCAGCATAAGAGTTACGCCAAACCAGACTAGGGAGGTGTTGCAGTCTGGTTCGCATTGCTGGTAGAAATCACTCAACCAAGTGCTCTGGGAAAACCAGAAACCAGGCTTCTGGGAAAAAGAGGTTTATTTTGGCTTACAGGCTCAAGGGGAAGCTCCACCATGGCAGGGGAAAACGATGGCATGAGCAGAGGGTGGACATCACCCCCTGGCCAACATAAGGTGGACAATAGGAACAGGAGAGTATGCCAAACACTGGCAAGGAGAAACTGCCTATAACACCCATAAGCCTGCCCCCAACAATACACTCACTCCAGGAGGCATTAATTCCCAAATCTCCATCAGCTGGAAACCTAGCATTCGGAACACCTTAGTTTATGGGGGACACCTGAATCAAACCACTACAGGAGGGATTTAAGCAAAACCAAAGCAAAATACACTCTTCCAAAAAGTGAAGGTGTATAGGTTTTTATTATCTGCAGGAGAGACCAAGATCTACCAGAAAGGAGAGGAATGGCCAGAATCCCTTGAAGCCCTGATCAGTGTGGATCCATGCACCTCCGCCCACTCGGCCCAGTGCCAAGCTGCAGGAGCAGAGACCAAACAAGGGGATTCTCCAACCTCATTAGCCTCCTTGCAAAGTCAAGAAATATGAAAGGGAGACAGCAGACATCAGCTAAGGGGATGCTGAAAGGGATACAGGTGGGACCAGCTGAGCAGTTCCAGTACAACTCCAGGTTTTCTGCACTCTCCCATCCCCCAACTGTCAGAACTGCAAACCCCTAGAGAATGCATTCAGCCCCCAGCAGCAGGGCACCCAGCACAGCTGATCAGAACATCAGCTTCACAGGTCAACACGGAGGGATAGAGGTGGGCACTTAGCATTCATGAGATTGGAAGCCATCCCAAAAGGTAACCAGGCTGATTGACAAAAAAGCAGGAACATAGGTTTGCATTGGAAGTGCTAATCTCTCCTTCCATGTCAGGGCAGGTTATGGGTTACATATTCTTAGTTAGCTTTACCATTCTCAATTAAGCTGTATTTGGGGGTTGAATATTGTTGCCCTTGATGCTTTCAGATTTATAGGGCCTTTGTCTTTTGCTTCTGTCATTACTAGAGGCAGGGTCTGATTCAGATCTAAGCTGACCTGGAACCCATTTCAGAACATAACTCTCAACCTCCTGGCTGACAGAATTAAGGGTGTAGGGCAACAAACACCCTTAGGGATTTGGGCATTATAAGGTTATCTGTTTGGTTTAATCCCCACACTTGCATACTCTGTGCTGGTTTTTAGTGAATGTGTATATTGCTCAGTTGAAGTTTAGAATTTGCCAGTAAATTATTACACCCAGCCCACTAGAATACTTGAATAGCAGGCAAACTCAATACCTAGGATTGCTTCTGCAGTTGGATTGGAGTATAAGAGCAATACATGGTACCTTAAACTCACATCCTGAAGGTACATAAAGTTGGATCTCCACATCTAAGAACACTCCAGATAAGTAGAAAACCCAAGCATCAAATCAACTCAGGATGCAAAAGTCACTATATTATAATACAAGAAACACAAAGTATCAAGACAATATAATCCCACCAAAAATTATAAATCCATTGGAAATGATTGCCAATGAGACCGTTTAAGATGAAATGCCTGACAGTGCAGGGCATGGTGATTTCCACATTTAATCCTAGCACTCAGGAGGCAGAGGTAGGAGGGTCTCCATGAGTTTGAGGCCACCCTGAAACTACATAGTTAATTCCAGGTCAGCCTGGACCAGAGAGAGACCCTACCTTGAAAGCAAAACAAAGATGAAATACTTGACAAAGATTTCAAAAAAATATGATTTTATCTATACTCAAAGAAATCAAAGACAAAATCAAAGGAATCAAGGAAGAAAACAAAGGAATTAAATAAGAAAACAAACTCATGAAAGAGAACACAGGAAACCAGCTTAATGAAATAAGGAGGTCATTATTAGACATGAGTAAGGAAATAGAAATACTGAAGAAAAACCAGGCAGAAATACTAGCACCAGAAAAACACAGTAAATCAAATAAAAAACTCTGTAGAACTTTTTTAAAAAATGCTATTCATTTTTATGAATTGACTCCTTTAATTGAAATGTTATCATTTGCTCTCTATTTGAAAGGTTAGAATTAATTATAATGAAGCACTAATGATTGATAATTATAACTTGAAATCAAAATGTCAGTATATTTATTGTGAAACTACTTGAGTGGGCTATGGGTTTTATTAATGTATCAGACAATCACCAATCAACCCAAGACTAAAGTCAATGGTATCTTTAAGTTAAGCTTTAATATTTTTTCTGTCTCTATTCTTATATCTTATATCTATAAAAATTAGGAGTTATGCTAAATGTTATTAGTAATATTATACATATATATTTTGCATATGAAAATGCCACATCTGAATTTTGTCATTATTCTTGAGTCTTTGGCTTTTTATATTTAAGTATATGTCTACATATTATCTGCAACTCATGGTTAACATGACATTTGTGAATTGTTATGCATAAATAAAAGGAGTGCCAAATGAAAAAAAATAAAATAAAAAATTCTATAGTACTATATATTTTAAATAGGAGAATTGCATAGTTGATGAACTCTATCTAAATAAAGCAACATGAAAACCAGGAAAAAAAAAAAAAAAACTCTGTGGAAAGTTTCACCAGTAGAATGGATGAAGGAGAGAACAGAATATATAAACTAGAAGACCAGGTGACACATATGATACAGTCCAACAAAGAGAAAGACAAGCTAATAGGAAGGTATGAATGGGAATTTCAAGATATTCAGTACACTATGAAAAGATCAAACATAAGAATTCAGGGCATAGTAGAAGAATTTCACTCCAAAGGCACAGTAGGCATTTTCAACAAAATCATAGAAGAAAAATTTCCCCAAATTGGGAAAGAAATGCCAATGCATATACAGGAAGCTTTTAGAACACCAAACAGACAAAACCTGGAAAGAACCTCTCTTCACCATGTTATAATTAAACAACTAAATATGCAAATCAAAGAAAATACACTGAGAGCCTTTAGAGAGAAAAAGCAAGTCAACTACAAAGGCAAGCCCATCAGAATAACAGCAGATTATTCAACACAAACTTTAAAAGCCAGAAGGGCTTGGAATGATGTATTACAAGTTCTGAAAGATCACAACTGTTAAGCAAGACTACTTTATCCTGCAAAGCTATATATCCAAATCGATGGAGAAATAAGCACATTCCACAACAAAAACAGGCTAAAGGAATTTATGACAACTAAGCCAGCTCTACAGAAAATATTTGAAGGAATCTTTCACACTGAAGTGAAAGCAAAACACACAATGAGGAAACAGGAAAAATAAGCCATACTCAAATAACAGTTAAAACAAGTGAATAAAGGGAAACAGGAAGCACAACAAAACAAGAAGAATGGAGAGAATAAATTCATACCTTTCAATAATAACTCTTAATATCAATGGCCTCAATGCCCCAACCAAAAGACAAAGGCTTTCAGACTGGAATAAAAGGCAGGATCCTGCTGCTTGTTGCCTCCAGAAAACTCATCTCTCAATAAACGATAGATACTGTCTTAGGGTGAAAAGATGGAAAATGGTATTTCAAGCAAATGGGCCTAGAAAACAAGCAGGGGTTGCTATCCTAATATTGGACAGGATAGACTTCAAACCAACATTAGTGAGGAAAGATAAAGATCACTTTATACTCATTAAAGGAACACTCCAGGACATTACAATCCTAAACATATATGCACCTAACATGGGGGTTCCCAGTTTCATCAAGCAAACGCTATTAGACTTAAGGTCACAGATAACACCAAACACAATTGTAGTGGGTGACTTCAATACCTCATTCTCATCAATTCACAAGTTATCCTGGCAACAAGTAAACAGAGAGACATCTGGATTAAGTGATGTCATGGAACAAATGCACCTAACAGAGATGCACAGAACAATCCATCCAAATGCCACAGAATATACATTTTTCTCAGCAGCACATGGAACAGTCTCTAAAATAGACCATATAGTAGGACACAAAGCAAATCTTAACAAAGTCAGGAAAATTGAAATAATCCCTTGTTCTCTATCTGACAACAATGGGATTAAACAAAAAATCAGCAACAAGGAAAACTACAGAGCATACAGAAATTCATGGAGACTAAACAGTACACTATTGAATGATGAATGGGTCACTGAAGAACTCAGAAAAGAAATCAATAAATTCTAGAATCAAATGATGATGAGAATACAACATACAAAAACCTTTGGGATACATGAAGGCAGTCCTAAGAGGGAAATGAATAGCTTAAGTGCCTATATTAAGAAATTAGAGAGGCTGGGGAGATGGCTTAGTGGTTAAGTGCTTGCCTGTGAAGCCTAAGGACCCTGGTTCAAGGCTCAGTTCCCCAGGGCCCACGTTAGCCATTCTCTCCCTTTCTCTCTCCCTCCCTCTCTCTCTCTCTCTCTCTCCCTCCCTTCCTCCTTCCTTCCTTCTCTCTGTCTGTCACTCTTATATAAATAAATAAAAATAAACAAAAAAAATTTTAAAAGAAATTTGAATGTTCACAAGTAAACAATTGACTGCTTCACCTTAAGGCCTTGGAAAAAGAAAAATAAGGCAAACCAAAAATCAGTAAACAGGAAGAAATAATAAGGATTAGGGCAGAAATTAATGAAATAGAAAACAAAGAATCAATTAAACAAATAGGTGGTTCTTTGAAAGGATAAACAACATTGATAAATCCTTAGCAAATCTGACCAAAAGAAAGAGAGAAGAGACAAAACTTAATTAAGTTAGAGATGAAAAATGCATCATTACAACAGATACCAAGGAAATTCAGAAAATCATAAGGACATACTTTAAGAATATATATGCAACTAAGTTTGAAAATCTGAAAGAAATGGATGATTTCCTTGATTTATATGACCTACCTAAATTAAATCAAGATGAGATGAACCATTTAAATAGACCTATAACAAGTATGGAGATCCAAGCAGTTATAAAAAGTCTCCCAACCAAAAAAAATCCAGGCCCAGATGGATTCACTGGTAAATTTTACCAGTTCTTCAGGGAAGAACTAATACCACTGCTTCTCAAAGTTTTAAAAGGAAGGAATCCTATCAGACTCCTTCTACAAAGGCAGCATCACCCTGATATCAAAACCAGACAAAGAAAAAAAAAAAGAAAATTAAAAACCAGTCTCCCTCATGAACATAGATGCAAAAATTGTGAACAAGATATTGGCAAACAGAATACAAGAATATATCGAAAAGATCATTCACCCTGACCAAGTAGGCTTCATTTCAGAAATGCAGGAATGGTTCAAGATGTACAAATTGATAAATGTAATACACTACATAAATGGGCTGAAGGACAAAATAGTCACATGATTATCTCATTAGACAAAGAAAAGGCATTTGATAAAATCCAACCTCCCTTCATGTTAAAAGTCTTACAGAAACTGGGAATAGAAGGAACATATGTCAATGTAACAAAGGCTACTTATGATAAACCTACAGCCAACATAATGCTAAATGGGGAAAAACCTGAAGCTTTTCCACCAAAAGTAGGAACAAGGCAAGGGTGTCCATTGTCCCCACTCTTATTTAATATAGTACTGGAAGACTTAGCTATAGCAATAAGACAAGAGATACTCATAAAAGGGATACAAATTGGAAAGGAAGAGATCTAATTATCCTTACTTGCAGAAGATATAATTCTATACATAAAGGGCCCTAAAGGCTCTACCAGCAAACTGTTAGAGCTAATAAACAATTTTTACAATGTATCAGAATACAAAATAAATACCCAGAAATAAGTAGTTTTTCCTTATACTAACAAAAACATGTGGAGGATGAAATTTGTGAATCACTCCCATTCACAATTGCCTCAAAAAAATAAAATAAGGTACCTTAGAATAAATCTAACCAAGGAAGTGAAGGATCTCTACAATGAGAACTGTAAAACACTCAAGTGAGAAATTACAGAATAAACTAGGAAATGGAAAGACATTCCATGTTCTTGGATTGGAAGGATCAATAGTGTGGGAAAATGTCAATCTTACCAAAAGCAAGCTACACATTTAATGCAATCCCCATCAAAATTCCAATGGAATTCTTCATGGAAATAGAAAAAAAATCCAAAAATTCATTTGGAACCACAGAAATCCTCAAATATCTAAAACAATTTCGAGTAACAAAAATAAGGCTGGTACCTGATTTTAACCTATATTACAGAGTCATAGTAACAAAACAACATGGTACTGGCACAAAGACAGACATGTAGATCAATGGAACAGAATAGAGGACCCATATGTAAGTCCGGGTAGCTACAGTCATGTGAGCTTTGACAAAAATACCTACCTGAGAAAAGACAGCCTCTTCAGCAAATGATGCTGGGAAAACTGGATATGTATCTGCAAAAGGATGAAATAGATCCTCATCTCTCTGCATGCACAAGAATGAAGTCCAAATGGATCAAAGACCTTAATATCAGACCCAAAACTCTGAAACTGCTAGAGGAAAAAGTAGGGGAAACCCTTCAACATATTGATCTTGGAAAAGACTTTTTGAATATAACCCCAGTTGCTCAGGAAATAAAACTAATGATCAACCACTGAGACCTTATGAAATTACAAAGCTTTTGTACAGCAAAGGAGACTGAATAGAGCAAGGAGGCAACCTACAGAATGGGTGAAAAATCTTTGTCAGCTATACATCTAACAGAGAATTAATATCTAGGATATACAAAGAACTCAAAAAACTAAGTAATAAGAAATCAAACAACTGAATTAAAAATGGGCTCTAGAACTAAATAGAGAGTTCTCAAAAGAAGAAATACAGGTGGCATATAAACATCTAAAAAAATGTTCTACATCCCTAGCTGTTGCAGTCAGGTTCATATTGCTGGTAGAAATCACCCAACCAAGAGCAGCTTGTGGAAAAAAAGAGGCTTATTTTGGCTAACAGGCTCAAGGGTGAAGATCCATAATAGCAGAAAAAATGATGGCATGAGCAGAGGGTGGACATCACCCCCTAGCCAATTACAGGTGGACAATAACAACAGGAGAGTGTGCCCAAACACTAGCCTGGAGAAACTGTCTATAATACCCATGAGCCACCCCCTCCAGGAGGCATTAATTCCCAAATCTGCATCAACTGGGAACCTAGCATTCAGATCATCTAAACTTATGGGGGACACCTGAAATCAAACCACTACACTAGCCATCAGGGAAATGCAGATTAAAACTATGTTGAGATTCCATCTCACTCCTGTCAGATTGGCAACAATCATGAAAACAAGTGACCATAAATGCTGGAGAGAATGTGGAAGAAGAGGAACCCTTCTATACTGTTGGTGGGAATGCAATCTGGTCCAGCCATTGTGGAAATCAGTGTGGAGGTTCCTGAGACAGCTAAAAATAGATTTACCAAGGCTGGAGAGATGGCTTAGCATTTAAGGCATTTGCCTGCAAAGCCAAAGGACCTTGGTTTGATTCCCCAGGACCCATGTAAGTCAGATGTACAAGGTGGCATGTGTCTGGAGCTCATTTGCAGTGGCTGAAGGCTCTGGATCTATCTTTCTTTCTTTCTTTCTTTCTTTCTTCTATAATTATGGAAGTTGTCAATAAAATTTCTTTTTCTTTTTTGTTTTTGTTTGTTTGTTTTGTTTTCTTCTGTTTTTTTAGAGGTAGGGTTTCACTCTAGTCCAGGCTGACCTGGAATTCACCATGTAGTCTCAGGGTGGCCTCGAACTCATTGCAATCCTCCTACCTCATGTTGCCAAGCCAGGGAAACGTTTTTTTTAATTTAAAAATATTTTTAAGTGGATTCAAGCCAAATGTGACACACATCTTTAATCCCAGAACTCAGCAGGCTAAGGTAAAAGGATCAAGGAGAGTTTGTGGCTAATCTGGGGCTACAAAGTGAGTCTCAGGTCAGTTTGGGCTAAAGTGACACTTTACCTGGGCAGGGGGACAACAAGAAAAAGTATTTGGGTTGGGGAGCTGGCCCAGTAGTTAAAGGTGTTTGCCAGGGTGCAATTCCCTCAGTACCCACATGAAGCCAGATACACAAAGTGGCACATGTGTCTGGAGTTTGTGTGCAGTGGCAAGAAGCCCCATGCCCATATTCATTCATTCTCTCTCCCCGCCCCCTCTTTCCTTTGCAAATAAATAAAGTGACTTCATCTCCCTGGGGAAGAGTGGCCAGGGATAGACATAGACTTGCTAATATGAATGGTGCTAGGCAGACAACGAGCTGAAGCTGCTAAGCAAACTCAGCTTCAGCCAAAGGTCATCCATGTCACAGCTCATGCCTGTATGGCCCCTAGATCCACCACATGTGTCTCTTGTGGAACACCCAGCACCAAGAAACCAACGGCCAAGCCTGACGTTCAAGTCACAGGTTTGTCACAACCTCAGAATGTTCCTATCCACTGAAGGCCTTGGTTTTCCCATCTGCAAAAAAAAAAAAAAGAAAAGAAAAGAAAAGAAAAAGAAAGGCACACAAGATAGACCAGAAGTTTCTTTGTGGTTCTGAGTCCTGAGTTCCCATGAGTGTGTCTGTCCATGCTGGGGCACAAATGGTTCCTGTGCTACATGTGAACTGCTTTCTAAGGATCCTGTGTTCACCGCCCTTGTCCTGGAGCACATGCGCCAGGAGTCACATGGGCCACATGGTGTGTATGTGCCGGGAGGAGGGGAGACCCCAGAACAATGTCCTGCCTCCAAATCTCCTCAATAGACGGAAGCCACTGGCTTCCTCCCTTTCCTGCCTCCAGAGCACCAGCAAGACAAGACTGAAGAGAGAGGGGATGGGAAAAACCACTCCAACTGTCTCCAGGCCTGTCCTTGTCCTAATCCTTCCCCCACCTTAAATGGCCCCTTTCCAGGGTCTTCCAAGCCACACCCAACCCCAGCCTTGTAAGGGGACTGGACTGGGGGGGGGGGCGGCACAGGCTGGGAAGCCATAAAGTCTTCCACCCCCTCCCTGCCATCCCTCCCACCCAAGCCACCTCATTTCCTCTTCCTCTCCAGCAGCGAGGCACACTGATCAGAAAAGGCCGAGCACTCAGTTCCATAATAACTGACCCCAGGTCCAGCTGGCCCTGGCTGGCCTGGGTCAGCCTCCGGAGTATGGTCTGGCTGGGGCTCCCTTTCCTGCTCCCCATTCTCTTCCTGGCCTCTCATGTGGGTAAGTCTTCCTTGAGTACCCCACCTCATTTTCAGGCCCCACTGCCTTGATTTTCCCCCTAAGAAACCATATCCTATCAGAGATGGACAGCAGATGGCGGTTGCCATGGGTTGGGGGGGGGGCTGGGGAGTTATTATTGTTTAATAGGTATAGAGTTTCCATTTGACAGGATGAAAGGAGCTGTGGAGCTGAGTGTGGTTGTACACTCCTTTAATCAGAATCTGGGAGGCTGTGGCAAGATTGCTTCCAGTCTGAGGCCCGGCTGGGCTACATAGTGAGTTCCAGGCTAGTCAGGACTACATAGTGAACCCTGACTAAAAAAAAAAAAAAAGCAAAAAGAGTTTCAGAAATGGATGGCAATTATGGCACAATATTATGATTGTATTTACTAATATTGAACTTTGTGTTTACAAATGGTTACAATGGTAAATTCTAAGCTGTGTGTATTTTTAAATATTTTTATTTATTTACTTGAGACAGAGACAGAGAGAAAGAGGCAGACAGAAAGAGAGAAAGTATGGGCATGCCAGGGCCTCTGGCCACTGCAAACAAATTCCAGACACATGTGCCACTTTGTGCATCTTGCTCTATGTGGTTACTGGGGAATTGAACCTAGGCCATCAGGCTTTGCAAGCAAGTACCTTTAACCACAATGGAATCTCTCCAGCCCATTGGCTGTATGTATTTTAACACAATAAAAAGAAATGATTATGGGCTGGAGACATGGCTTAGCAGTTAAGGCACTTGCCTACAAAGCCAAAGAAGCCAGGTCAGTTCTCCAGTATCCATGTAAAGCCAGATGCACAAGGTGGCACATGCATATGAATTTGTTTGCAGTGGCTAGAGGCCCTGGTGTGCCTATTTGTGCTCTCTCTGCCTCTCTCCATATCTCTCTCGAATTAAATAAATAAGTAAGTAAATAAAATATTAAAAAAGAAATGATCATAACATGATTTGGATCCGCTAGAAAGTGAGGTCAGGGCAGGAAAAAAAAAACCAGGCAGGTGCTAGAAATCACTGCAGACTGGACTAGGGGAGGGGAGGGCACAGCTGTTGACTTGGATCACACGTTTGGTGGAAGTAACAGGATCTCTGTGACGTTTCCTCAGCATGTGCTCGTAGGGTCTCTTGTGTTGGGCTCATTCAATTATTCATGGGAAAACATTTATTTAGCACCAACAATATTCCATTAGCCAAGAAAATGGCAACCCCTCAACCTGTACAGTGAAGATTCAATGATGTTGACTTCCAATGGTGGGTATGGAGTTTAAATCATGTAGTCAGAGGGCTCAGTGAAGGTTTCTGAACAAGTGGCAGCTGATTCCTTCAAGCTGCTAGCCGAACTACCTTTGAGAGTTTTCTGTGGGGAAACAGTGGGGAGTACAGGCCACGGGATGAGTGACAAACGGAGACAGGCATGCAGAGCTCTAGAGGAGCACTGCAGTGGAGGAGCCAGCTTACTGTGCCACCAGTGATAGAAAGAAGAGTTAGGGAATTGAGAGATGGCTCAGTGGTTAAAGGCACTTGTTGCAAAGTGTAATGGCCTGAGTGCAATTTCCCAGTACCCATGTAAAACCAGATGCACAACGTGGTGCATGCATCTGGAATTTGTTTGCAGTGGCAAGAGGCCCTAGTGTGACTTCCCCGACCACCCCTTTCCCTCCCTCTTCCTTGTAAATATATAAATAAATAAAAAAGAGTTAAGGCAGATTTTATTAAGAGATGTGGCAGCCAGAAGAACACTTGCAAGTCTCAGAGGCATGGAAGTGCATGAAGGGAAAGGTTTCCGTTGCCTGGTGTGGTGGCCATGCCTTTGACCCCAGCACTCACTCAGTAGGCAAAGCTAGAAGGGTCATGTGTGAGTTCAAGGCCAGCCTGGAGCTACAGAGTGAGTTCTAGGTTAGCCTGGGCTAGAGTGGGAGACCCTGCTTAGAAAAAAAAAAAAAGAAAAGACAAGCAAAAAGGAAAAGGCTTTTATAGAGAGAACAGCTGGAGGAGCGAAGGCGACCAGCGAGGACTCAGGAGCACACACGTTATCCTGAGGGCCGTGAGGAGCCGTGGAAGGTGACAGGCAACAGTTACAAGGTGGTTTTGAGCCTGGATCACTTTGGAGGTTGTGTTGGAGAAGAGAATGAGGCCTCTGGGATGGTCTAAGGATGAATGAATGACATGCGAGCTGGTTATAGTAAAAAAAAAAAAAAAAGGCTTTGGGGGGGCTGGAGAGATGGCTTAGCGGCTAAACGCTTGCCTGTGAAGCCTAAGGACCCCGGTTTGAGGCTCGAATCCCCAGGACTCACGTTAGCCAGATGCACAAGGTGGCGCATGCATCTGGAGTTCGTTTGCAGTGGCTGGAGGCCCTGGCGCGCCCATTCTCTCTATCTGCCTCTTTCTCTCTCTGTTGCTCTCAAATAAATGAATAAAAATAAAACAAAAAAAAATTTTTTTAAGGCTTTGGGAAGCTAACTGTAGAATTGTGTGACTGATGGGGACAGACTTATGAAGCTTATGGTGTGGAATTTAGACTGGTTGGTTGGTTACTAACTGTATGACCTTGAGCAAGTTCCTTAACCTCTCTGAGCCTTTATTTCCTGGCTGTAAAATAGGAATGATAATAGTCACCTCCCAGGATCATGAGGACACTAAAGTGAGAGAGCATCAGAAAAGTGTTCAATGCCATAAACATTAATTACGATGACAGTGGGAACATGAGATGACTCTGGAGGAAGCATCTTAGGTGGCAGGCGTTGTCCTCTGAGTCAGGGAACATGGGAGAGGAGCAGGTCTGGGAAACGCTGGTGGAATTGCAGCTGGAGCAGAAAGGTTATCTCAGAGCTATTGACTCAGGGGGTGGCAGTTAAAGCTTGCTCAAGAAAGCCTTAGAATAATTATTACTGTCTCCTTTGTAAGTGAAAAGATTAGCAGCCTCAATGAAAGCCATGAGGATACTGTGGAGAAAGGGTGTTTGGTACCTCGTAGGCAGTCAGTAAATGCCAGCTTCATTTACTTATAATAGGATTTCAAAGAATATTAACTGATAAGCTAAATGGCATTTAAATTAATTAACTGACAGTTAACAGGACCGGGAAGGGACAGGGAAAGAGAGGCTCTGGAAGGTGTGGGGTCATGAAGCTGGGGCAGGCTAGCAGCAGGCTCTCTCCTGTCTTGCTCAGGGTCTGAAAACCTGTCTCACCCACTCTTGGCCACAAATTTTGTTCTCTAGCCACGCTAAACTTGACCTATCCCCACATCATAACATTTTTTTCATTCCAAATTGTTAGATAGGCTGTTCCCATCTTAGAACAATTTCTTTGTACCGCTGACCTCTCTCCTCCTCGCCTACGACATACTGCCTAGGCTTTAAAACTCTTCAGGTGGGGTTTGGTGGCACACTCCTTTAATTCCAGCACTCGGGAGGCAGAAGTAGGAGGATCATCATGAGTTCAAGGCCACCTGAGACTACACCGTGAATTCCAGGTCAGCCTGGGTAGAGCAAGACCCTATCTTGAAAAACAACGAATAAAATAAATGAATAAAGCTCTTCAGATTTCCCTCTGAGGAAGCACCTCCGCATCTCCCCCAAGGCTGGGTCAGGTGCGCCTCTCTGTTCCACAGCTGTATTCATGAGTGGCCCTCCAACTTCCCAAGGCAGTGAGCTCTTTTTGGAAAACAAAGGCCTGGGCTGGCCTATGTCTGAATCCATGTGGGCCTGCCCTGTCACAGCTAGCTTTATTTCTGCTCCTAAACCCCTTTCAAGCCCAGCTAACTAAGCATTTCTCAGTTGCTGCAGCGACAAGGAGAGGACTGTAGTCCCCATGGTTCATGTAGCCTGAGTCCATGGTGGCACAAGGACCAGCGGCCGGGGCGAGGTGGGGGGCGCAGCTTTGGGTGAGCAACTTCAGAGGGGCCAGGACAGGGACCTGACAGGGAACAAAGCAAGGAAAGGAGTCAGGGGACGTAGATCATTCCCTCTGAAAGCTGGGCTGGCTGCACAGGGAAGCCATCTGGCAGGAGGATGTGTGGTTGTTTGCGTTTTTAGGATGAAGAGATTAGAGGGCAAAGGGCAAGCCTGTGTGGAAGGGGAGAGAAAGCGGTGGAAATACCTCATAGTGAATCGCCTGTGTTTGTGTGTGAGGGTGTGTGTGTGCGCGGGGGGGGGGGGGGGGGGTGATGCACTTGCCGGGGTCGAGACCCTTTTCGTGGGGGAGGGGAGGGTGGAACCAGAGAACTGAGACTGGGGACTTCTGGGGTCACGCGGAGTCATTGCTGTCCCCTGCCCAGGGGCGGCGGTGGACCTGACGCTGCTGGCCAACCTGCGCCTCACCGACCCGCAGCGTTTCTTCCTGACCTGCGTGTCCGGGGAGGCCGGGGCCGGGAGGGGCGCGGACGCCTGGGGCCCGCCGCTGCTGCTGGAGAAGGACGACCGCATCGTGCGCACCTTCCCGCCCGGGCAGCCTCTGCACCTGGCGCGCAACGGCTCCCACCAGGTCACGCTGCGCGGCTTCTCCAAGCCCTCGGACCTCGTGGGCGTCTTCTCCTGCGTGGGCGGGGCGGGCACCAGGCGCACTCGGGTCCTCTACGTGCACAACAGCCCCGGGGGTGAGTCTGGCCTGCGGGCAGCGACGCGTGGCGGGTTGGGGGGTGGGCGCCGCCCCGATCGCTGACCTCGCCCTCCGCCCACAGCCCACCTGCTCCCAGACAAGGTCACGCACACGGTGAACAAAGGTGACACAGCTGTGCTTTCTGCGCGTGTGCACAAAGAGAAGCAGACGGACGTGATCTGGAAGAACAATGGTGAGAGGGACATTTGTTGAACAGACAGAGCAATGGTTCTGACACTCCAGCACCCCTACACCCCCCCCCACCCCGTATCCCAGGTTTGGCCCCATCACCCTGAAACATCAGAAATCTTCCTGGCCATTCTCCAGGGTCTTTCCTCGGTCCTGGGCCAGGCCCATGGAACATGCCTGGATCTACCTCATCTCTAGTCCTGAGCATCCTACTGTACTTAGAGGTCCATGAATTTGGATCCAGATACTTCTTTTTTTAAATATTTTATTTATTTATTTGACAGAGGAAGAGGGAGAGAGAGGGAGAATGGGCGCTCCAGGGCCTTTAGCCACTGCAAACGAACTCCAGACGCGTGCGCCCCTGGTCTAACGTGGGTCCTGGGGAATCGAATCTGGGTACTTTGGCTTTGCAGGCAAACCTTAGCTTTAACCGCTAAGCCATCCCTCCAGGCCCAAATACTTCTTAAGTACTGTGTTAAGCCCTCCTTTCCTTCCGCCACCTCATTACTATTATTATTAACTTTAATATATGAACATGCTACAAATTGGCCATGTTCCCATTTGGGTATACTCTTAGGTTCCCCACTCCCCCACCCTCAATTTCACTAATATCCCTCCTCAGAGGCACTATCAGAATTTACTGTGAGATCATAAATGCACCAATCAGTTTCTGTGTGTATGTCGGGGGGGGGGGGCACAATGCTTCCTAGTACAAGTTCCCTCCCTGTGGCTCTTATATTCTTTCCATCCCCTGTTCCACAATGTTCCCTGACCCTTGGATGATGGGTTGAAAATCTCCTTCAGTGTTGAGCTCTCAGTAACCTCTGAATTTCTGCTTTGATGAGTTTGGAATCACCTCAGTGTCTACTAAACCCTCATCTTTACCGACCCCTGGGAGTTAGCAGATGGTGTCACACAGCCCACCTGGGACAAGCAGTAGTCCTCATGTCAAAGAAAAGAATAATAGTGATATGTCCTGCACAGGCTGGGAGAAGTCTAATCTCTCCCAAAGACTTGCCCAGCCCGGATCCTTGGTGCCCAAGGTAGAGACACTGTGGACCTCAGCTCCAAGGCTTGCCTTCCATCCTGCCCCTATGAGGCTCTTGGGCCACTCCATGGGAAGGACTCTCTTTTCCTGTACAGCCCCAAAGGTCCCTGACTGACTCTTACATCCCAGGGCTTCTGAAAGATAAAGACCTTCTCTTTGGCCCAGGGCTTTGCTTTCTGAGCTCCAGGGACCCCTGAACCAGCAGGATATGTGGAAGTGGGCAGTGATACCAGCATCTCAAGAGTCTCTGAAGTCTCGAGCAGAGGCAAGGAGGAGCCAGGGCAGGGGTTAATGCTTGACCAACATTGTGAGTTCTAAAGAGAGAGGCTCAGGGGAGAGCCCTGGGATAGATGGACCTGAGCTATGCCCAGAAGGAAAGGTGGGCAGACACAGGAGCAGGACAAAGAAAGACATTCCAGGAGGCAGCACTGATGAGAGCAAAGGCAGGAGGTTCTGAAATACCAGATAAATGCCTGTAGATGGAAAATTAGCATTCAGGAATTCAGGAATGTGAGGGGTCAGGCCGGGTGTGGAGAGGTATGGGGCAGAGGTCACTCGGAGAGTCTGAGGGTGTGGAGTGGTATGGCTAGGTACAGAAGAATCTCACCAGCTGCCCAGTGGAGGATGGGTAGGAAAGGCTAGGATGAAAACAGAGAGCCCATGTAAGGGACCACTGGGATCCAGGGTCAGGATGGTGGCAGCCTACATAAGGAGAAATGAGCTGGTCTGAAGAGGAGATTAAGAGAAAGTAGAGTGAAGGGCAGGACTTGGTGAGTTATTGAATAGTTCACGGAACATGAAGAGCTTCCTGGCTTGGTTCCTGGCATCTCTTTCTGACCACCATGCATGGGACACAATGGTGTGACCTGGGCAGAGGAAGGTAAGTAACAGCACAGCCCTCAAGAGATGCTGAGACCCCCTGATCTCATTGTGTCTCCCAGGATCCTACTTCCATACCCTGGACTGGCACGAAGCCCGGGATGGACGGTTCCTGCTGCAGCTCCAAAATGTACAGCCACCATCAAGCGGCATCTACAGTGCCACCTACCTGGAAGCCAGCCCTCTGGGCAGTGCCTTCTTTCGACTAATTGTCCGGGGTCAGGATCTGAGGACAGAGGTCATGGGTGATGTGGGAGGCTATGTGTACTTGCTTTGGGTCTCAGGATCCCGCCCCAGAGCTACCTAGTCCTCAGCAGCTATGAGCAGGTGGGTGACAATCCGCTGTATTTTCCTCCAGGCTGTGGGGCAGGACGCTGGGGACCAGGATGTGTCAAGGAATGCCCAGGCTGCCTGCACGGAGGTGTCTGTCATGACCATGATGGCGAGTGTGTGTGCCCCCCGGGATTCACAGGCACCCGCTGTGAACAAGGTAAGAGGAGGGGAGTCAGGACCCAGGCAGGAAGGGATGCCTAACTGGGGGAAGAGCCAGGAATCACTGGGATGGAACTTGAAGGGTGAGACTGACTGCTAAGTCCTGGACCATGGCACCCAGGAAAGCCCATACACCCAACACCTTCTTTCCAGCCTGCAGAGAGGGCCGTTTTGGGCAGAGCTGCCAGGAGCAGTGCCCAGGAACAGCAGGCTGTCGGGGGCTCACCTTCTGCCTCCCTGACCCCTATGGCTGCTCTTGTGGGTCTGGCTGGAGAGGAAGCCAGTGCCAGGAAGGTATGGACTAACCCGCCTTGGTAGACACAAGGTGGGCCAGCTCCTTCATTCTGACCCTACCTACACACCGAGCCCTCCAGTCACCAGACTAGTGTCCCCTGTACACCAGCCTGTTGTACAACTTGTGCCTCAGCTGCGTCCTCCTCCCCACCCACCCCTGGCCCAGCCCTTCTAACCACACCTCTATTCCTAGCCTGCGCCCCGGGTCATTTTGGGGCTGACTGCCGTCTCCAGTGCCAATGTCAGAATGGTGGTACTTGTGACCGGTTCAGTGGCTGTGTTTGCCCTTCTGGGTGGCATGGAGTGCACTGTGAGAAGTCAGGTATGTGTTCTGGGACTCTGAGACCCCCTCAAGACAGGTCAGCCTCAACCAAAACATTCTCCCTGGCTCAGAAGACCCTTGCCCCTTGTTTCTCGGGTGACAGCCTAAGGCAAGCTCTTGTGGAGCAGACACTTTGACAGGAGTTGTTATCACTCAGGCACCCACACTCTGAAGGGTGGCAGTACAGAGCTCATGGGACCCAAAGGAGGCCCTGACCAGTGTGAGAGTTAGGGAAGGCTTCCAGGGTGAGGTGAGCTCTCAGATTGGATGTAGAAGACAAGAGACTGATGGCTAGGCAGGAACCTAGGGGAAAGTCCACGAGTTGAAGCTCGCCTTGGGGACCAGGACAGTGGTGCCGTAAGCTGGGAGAATGGTCAGAAGGGATGAGGTCATGGGGCTTTGGAATGCAGGCTAAAGCGTTGCTGCTTAATGTGATAGGGGAGAGTGAGAATTGTTGAAGGACATGAGATGGTCAAACTTGTGCCTAAGGAAAGAACTTCTCACAGTGGAGTGTAGAAACAAGAGTCTATGGTCAGGGACCAAAAGTGATTGAGGTCCTAAGCATGGTGGCTTACACTTGAAATCTATAATCTTAGAAAGCCACTTGGGAGGCTGAAGCAAGAAAATTGCCAGGAGTTCAAGGCTGGCCTAAGTTACAAAGCAAGCTTCAGGCCAGCCTGGGCTGCGGTGATGGCACAGTAGTTAAAGGCACTTTCTTGCAAAGCCTACAAACCTGAGTTCAATTCCAAAGTATTTATGTAAAGCCAATGGCAAAAACTGGTACAAGAATCTAGCATTCATTTGCAGTGGCAAGAGACTGTGGCATGTGCATACACACAAACACAAATAAAAATATTTAAATTTTTTTTAAATGGCTGGCTGTGGTGGCCCATGCCTTTAATCCTAGCACTCAGGAGGCAGAGGTAGGAGGAGCACTATGAGTTTGAGGCCATCCTGGGACAACAGAGTGAGTTCCAGGTCAGCCTGGGCTAGAGTGGAGCCCTACCTCAAAAATAAATAAATTTTTAAAAATTTAAAGACTGAAAGAAAGGGAAGAAGGAGGGAGAATGAGAGGGAGAGAAGGAACAAAGGATAGAGAGAATGAGGCCTGAATTGTTTGTGGGGAAGGATGGTTGGAGTTCTGCCGGTTGCTCATAGTATCCTAGAAGCCTTTTGGGATAAGGGAGGAGATGGACCCTGCAGTTGACCAGATGTGGGGCGTGAGGACCAGGAGGAGCCATGCAGGACTTGCTGTTTTCAGGCTTGAATGGGCAGATGGTAGAGCCTCTACTGAGATGCGGAACCTGGGGCAAGGGGCACTTCGGTGGTCTTGTGACTGCCCCAAGCGAGTTCAGAATGCATGTCTTCTCTCTCTCTCTCCAGACCGGATCCCCCAGATCCTCAACATGGCCTCAGAGCTGGAGTTTAACTTAGGCACAATGCCCCGGATCACCTGTGCAGCAGCAGGGAACCCCTTCCCCGTGCGGGGCAGCATGGAGCTCCGCAAGCCAGATGGCACCATGCTCCTGGTCAGCTCCCATGTTCACAGACCTGTGGACCCCAATCCCACCAGCTTCACAGTTGGTTCTTTGGGCCCCTGTCCACTCTAAACTTTCTTCAGGCTCTGCCCACTGGTCTGGCTATGGCTCAAATGTTGATTGGTGAGGTGGGTGCTTCTGGGTCTTTGCCCCAGAAACAGTCCATACTGACACATGCATCAGCCTTCCCTGTGGTCTGTCTCCTCCTCTTATGTCTCTTAGTCTACCAAGGCCATTGTGGAACCAGACAGGACCACAGCTGAGTTCGAGGTACCTCGTTTGACACTTGGGGACAGTGGATTCTGGGAGTGTCGGGTGTCTACATCAGGTGGTCAAGATAGCAGGCGTTTCAAGGTCAATGTTAAAGGTTAGTGAAATCCTAGGGCCCTGGAGGTTGAGCAGTGGGCAAAGCTGGCACTTATTGGTTTGGCTCATATTGAGGATCCTAGCAGGAAGAACAAGGGTTTTAAAGGGCATAGCTCAGTTCCAAACAAAGAGGACTAATGACCAACCACAGATCTGGGCTGGGCAGTATCAAGACTGGAACACAGCCTAGCACTTTCCAGGAAGGACATTCTGTGGCCCAGAAACTAAGTTACCCTCCAGCTTGTCCTGTGCCCCTGCCTGTGCATGTGTTCCCACCCAATTTGCCTTATTTGGTTGGTTTGGTTTTCTTTGGGGGGGGGGGTGTTGTTTGTTTGTTTTGTTGGTTGGTTGATTTGGTTTGGTTTTTTGAGATAGGGCCTCATTCTAGCCCAGGATGACCTGGAATTCACTATGTAGTCTCAGAGTGGTCTCAAACTCACAGCAATCTTCCTACCTCTGCCTCCTAAGTGCTGGGATTAAAGGCGTGAACCACCACATCTGGCTCCAATCACCTTTAAACTCTAACTCTGAGATGCTGCTCCCTAGGGGACTGGAGAGATGGCTCAATGGTTAAGGTGCTTGCCTGTAAAGTCTAAGGACACAGGTTCAATTCCCCAGTACCCACATAAAGCCAGATGCACAAGGTGGCACATGTGTCTGAAGTTCATTTGCAGTGGCTAGAGGCCTTGGTGTGCCTATTCTCTTCCTCTGTCTTTCTCTCCCATAAATATTTTTTTTTAAAAAATGGGACTGGCAAGATAGTTCGGTTGGCAAAAGTGCTTTCTGTGCAAGCATGATAACTTGAGTTTGGACCCCTTAGAAGTCATGTAAAGCAGTACATAGCATCAGTAGCATCGGTAATCCCAGGACTTCTACAATGAGATGGGAGGCAGGGTGAGGAAAATCCCTAGAAGCTTGTGGGCCATCTGACCTGGCATACATAACAGCAAACAACAGACTGCTTCAAACAAAACTATCTTCTGACCTCCACATACGCACCATGGCACATGTGTACTTGTGGGTGCACAGACACATAATTAAAAAATTATCAGGGTGATGACTAATGATACCCAGGTTTTCATCTGCCTTGTGCTCCAGCCTTGTGCACACACCCCACACTGCAGAGGGAGTAGTTTTTCCCACTCTCACTTAACTTTTGTGGGGGAGTCCAGGAGGGCCAGGGTTTGGTTTTTCTAGATAAGACTTCGCTGTAGCCCAGGCTGACCTGGAATTTACTATGTAGTCTCAAGCTGGCCTCAAACTCACAGCACTCCTCCTAGCTCAATCTTACAAGTGCTGGGATTGAAAGTATGTGCCACCACACCCGGCCTCACTTAACATTTTTTGAGATACCTTTGCCTTTAAATCCAAGTCTTCGTGGCCCAAGCTACCCAGGAACCAGAGCTCTATCTCCCCCAACCACCTAGTTGAGAGGCTCTCCAGCTTCAACCTAAGATCTAACGATATCCACTTCCCAAGCACAGAGGACTCCCCTCTTCCTGATAACAGAGGGCTCTAAGCCCTGACTCACCTTAGTCTCCTGGCAGTGCCCCCAGTGCCTCTGACTGCTCCTCGACTCCTGGCCAAGCAGAGCCGCCAGCTTGTGGTCTCCCCACTGGTTTCCTTCTCTGGGGATGGACCCATCTCCTCTGTCCGCCTGCACTACCAGCCCCAGGACAGCACGAACGCCTGGTCTGCCATTGTAGGTGAGCGAGGACAGAGCCGAGGGCTGGAGTGTTGAGGAGCAGTGAGGGGATAGTGTGGGAATGGAAAGGGAGGGAAGGGATGGCATAAAGAGAAGAGGAGGCTGGGGGAAATGATGACTTTAGGAAGTAGTTGGTACTAAAATGATGTGTATGGACCTGCAGTGGACCCCAGTGAGAATGTGACATTAATGAACCTGAAGCCAAAGACAGGATACAGTGTCCATGTGCAGCTGAGTCGGCCAGGAGAAGGAGGAGAGGGGGTCTGGGGGCCTCCTACTCTCATGACCACAGACTGTCCTGGTAAGAGGCCAAAATCCGTCTTTTCTTACCCCCTCAAAAGTTTCTACCATGTTCACTGAGAACATGATGTGTTCACCCCAAGGACCCCTGCCATTCCCACTGGAAGTTGTCCAACCCTGTCCACTGGGGACGATTATCCCCTCCAGCCCCCAAAGGCCCACTGGGCAGTTCTGACCCATGATCTCTGGCTCTAGAGCCCTCGTTGCAGCCATGGCTAGAGGCCTGGCACGTGGAAGGGCCTGATAGGCTGCGAGTGAGCTGGTCCTTACCTTCGGTGCCACTATCGGGTGATGGTTTCCTGCTGCACCTGTGGGATGGAGCCCGGGGGCAGGAGCGGTGGGAGAACATCTCATCCCCCCAGGCCCGCACAGCCCTCCTGACAGGACTCACGCCTGGCATCCATTATGAACTGGATGTACGACTGTACCACTGCACCCTCCTGGGCCCTGCCTCGCCCCCTGCACACGTGCTTTTGCCTCCCAGCGGTAAGCCCAGAGTGAGGTTGATGGGATTGGGATGAGGGGAAGACCGGACACAGAAAACACATGAGACCCAAGAGACTGGGGGGTACGGATGGGATGAACACAGGGCACATCTCAGGAACCAGGAGGACATGGGGAAATAGAAGATCTCAGGAGGATGGGGCACGTGCAATGGGAATGCATAAGGAGGTCACAGCTCATGTAGAGAGCAAGGGTCACGGAGAGTTTGGGCACACAGGCTCTGGAGAACATGGAGGAGGGCTTGGGTTATGAAGAGAACAAGGGAAAAGGCAGCTTAAAGAGGCACATGGCCTTGGGGTGAAGAATTCAGCTGGGGTTGGAAGTAAGGATGAAGGTAGCAGGGTGGCTCCCATTCTAGAGTCCCCAGAGCAAGGGGCCTCTGTCCCCACAGCTATACAGCCTGGTCTAGTCTATCCTTCCTTCCCACACCCTCGTCTCCAGGCCCTCCGGCCCCCCGGCACCTCCATGCCCAGGCCCTCTCAGACTCTGAGATCCAGC
The DNA here is from genome assembly GCF_020740685.1 of Jaculus jaculus. Classification (NCBI taxonomy): domain Eukaryota; kingdom Metazoa; phylum Chordata; class Mammalia; order Rodentia; family Dipodidae; genus Jaculus; species Jaculus jaculus. The sequence continues at coordinate 82,637,062 of NC_059106.1, read as the reverse complement.
TGACGTGGCAGCGTCCAGAGGCTTCATCAGGGCCCATATCCAAATACATTGTGGAGGTTCAGGTGGCCGGAGGCTCGGGAGACCCACTGTGGATGGATGTAGACAGACCCGAGGAGACCAACACTATCGTCCGCGGCCTCAACGCCAGCACACGCTACCTTTTCCGTGTGCGGGCCAGTGTGCAGGGACTCGGGGACTGGAGCAACACGGTAGAAGAGGCCACCCTGGGCAATGGTGAGAGCGCTGGGCCTGCAGGACCCCCAAGCCAGTCCTGGGGCTGAACTAAGCATTCGTTCCCTCCACCTCACCCTTTACCTCGGAGCAACAGCATGCTGCCCCCCACCCCACTATCTTGAGATTCTAATGCTTGTTATTCCCTCGGTCACTCTTGACCCTTGGTCACTCAAATGACCTCGCCATGTCCTGGTTCTGGGGTCTCCAGCTTTTCTCCCTGGTGTACCCTAGAGTGGCCTCTGGTTCTCTTGATCCCCCCACCATCTTCCTCCCATTGCATCTAGGGCTGCAGAGCGAGGGCCCAGTCCAAGAGAGCCGAGCCGCTGAGGAAGGCCTGGATCAGCAGCTGGTCCTGGCCGTGGTGGGCTCTGTGTCTGCCACCTGCCTCACCATCCTGGCTGCCCTCTTAGCGCTGGTGTGCATCCGCAGAAGCTGCCTGCATCGGAGACGCACCTTCACCTACCAGTCAGGATCGGTCAGTGCCCTGTACTCACTAAGTGCACTGTGTCACCTCTTGGGCAGATTGCTTTATTTCATTTCATTTATTCACTTGGGAGGACAGAGAGAGAGGCCTACAGGTTTTGCAGGTAAACGCCTTTAATTGCTGAGCCATCTCCCCAGCCCAGGGCATATGTGTTTTTACCTCAGGCTTATATGTACGAGTATATATACACTGTATGCTGTAAGCATCACCTGTTTATGTCACAAGTATAAGACTATACTCAACAACACTCAAGAGTATAAAATACAGGGGCTTTTTGTTTTGTTTTGTTTTTTCTTTGTTTTTCGAGGTAGGGTCTCACTCTAGCCCAGACTAACCTCTACTAGGTAGTCTCAAGGTGGCCTTGAACTCATGGTGATCCTCCTACCTCTGCCTCCCAAGTGCTGGGATTAAGGGCATGTACCACCACACCCATATAAAATAAATTTTAGGGATGGAGAGATGGCTTACCAGCTAAGGTGCTTGGCTGCAAAGCCAAAGGACCCAGGTTCAATTCTCCAGTACCCACATTACCCAGATGCACAATGTGACACATGTATCTGGAGTTTGTTTGCAGCAACTGGAAGCCCTGGAACATCTATATTCTCTCTCTCTCTTTCTCTCAAATAAGCAAATAAAATACAGTTTTATCTGGAACTGAACACAGATCATGAACCCATTTATATTAGTGGTGACACAATTTAACAGTCTCAGTTCAAAAGAACTGTCTATCCATAGGTGCCAGGTCCCATTATAGGCTTAGAGATAGTCAATTTAGGATTACCTCCTCACTCTTGATCATCCCCCTGAGGTGGCAGTCTAGGTCTTTTGTGATATCCTAGTAGGGTCCTACTGGCTTCTGGTCTCGCAGGTGCTCGCCACTTGGAAGCCAGCCTCTGTCTGTCCACATCTGCAGCTGATGTCCTGACGACAAGCTGCTTGCACTCTCACCCCAGCCTCCATTCTTGCAACTTCCAGTGCCTCCTTTGGGAAAATCCATTCCCTGTGCTTTTCTGCACCCTGAGGAGGGCAGCAGTGTGTGGCTGCACCATTCACACAGCTGGCTGTAAAGTGTGTCTGGGCTGCAGCCTCACTTGAACTCCCAGATAAGAGAGGCATTCTTCTCCCCTCTTCCAGGCCCCCTGGCCCTCAGACTTATATGTATGTGAGATGAGGGTGGAGTGCTGGCACCTAAAGAGGGACCCAGCATCACTCCATCTTGTCACATCTACCCAGTCCAGTGGTCCTGTCTCCTCTGAGAACTTTGCCACTGTTATCACTTTGAATCAGAACTCTAGCGTTGGCTCTCCAGGCATGAGCTCTTGATATTCAGAGCCAAGCTTTGGCATTTAAAAAAAAAAAAAAAAAGGCTTTTCTTTCTCAAGGGCTGACTTTTGTAATAGAAAGCCCAGTGTCCAAAACCAGTGACTCTGCTGGCCCTTTAAAAAGTCCATCCAGAGATTCAAATGGTTTCTTTGTCTGGGCCGTGTTGGCCTTGCCTCTGAGGTCAGTGCCCACAGAAAGCCATCTCTGCCATGGGAGGCAAGGGGGAGGGCAGTGGGGCCAAATGCTAAAGCAAGTCAGTAAGAAAGCAACTCTTAATGTACATATGATCATTATGTGTATAAAGTTGCATCACTGGTACATGTGCCTGCACATAGCTGTATGTGCATACGAATGTATGTACTACCCATCAGTGCACACGTGCATCCCCTATGCATACCCAAGTATTTCTGTGTGTCTTCCTACGCCTGTGCACTTCCAGGCCCACGTGCTTATCTGTCTCTCCATGGATGCACCTATGCATGATGTGGCCAGAGAAATGCATGTGCATTCTGCTGTATGCCTTCCAGTGTCCACACTTCATGTGAATCCATGTGACCTGTGTCCCCAGCCCTTGTTCATCAAGCTGGGTGTCAGTTCACTTAGGGAGCCCTAACACAAGGACCATCTGGATCCTGCTTCTGGTTCTCATATTGCAGCTTCCTGGTCCTGTTTAACTATTTCCTTTTATGGTAGTCAACCTTGCCCAGGTTGGATCTCCTAGTTGGTAGAGGGAACTGGATGGACATTCATTATTCTTTTTAAAAATATTTTTATTCAGTTATTTATTTGAGAGACAGAGAGAAACAGAGGCAGAAACAGAGAACTTTATGTAAAACCTAACAAATTACCCACAGCTCTGGTTCTGTCTTGCAGAGCTCCGTACACTAGACCCCCAGGCTATAGTCTCTGCATTTGTCTTCTTGAACTCCTGACCATCCAGCCACCCACCTATGACCGCCTTTGGTTCTGCCCAATATATGTCTCTGGGGTTCTGGCCCAAGCTGACCACCAGGGTGCCTTGTCTGGTTCTGTCCACCTATCTGGACCTTCTCTCCATACACCTAACTGTGTCTTCTGCCCCCATATCTTTTGTGTGGACCGTGTGTTCATTTGTCCCCTCCCGTGAAGGGTGAAGAGACCATCCTGCAATTCAGCTCAGGCACCTTGACCTTGACCCGGCGACCAAAACCACAGCCTGAGCCCCTGAGTTACCCTGTGCTGGAGTGGGAGGATATCACCTTTGAGGACCTCATCGGGGAAGGGAACTTTGGCCAAGTCATCCGGGCCATGATCAAGAAGGATGGGCTCAAGATGAACGCAGCCATCAAGATGCTGAAAGGTCCCTGGGTGTGATCCCTGACCCTCCTCCTTTACCCTATCTAAGCCATACCCACCTGGCTCCCTCCAGAAACTGAACCCAGCCCTTACCAGCCCACACCTTTTCTCCAGAGTAATGATTTCTGGCAAGAGTGACGCTGAATTCTTTACACAGAATATGCCTCTGAAAATGACCATCGTGACTTTGCGGGAGAACTGGAAGTTTTATGCAAACTGGGGCATCATCCCAACATCATCAACCTCTTGGGGGCCTGTGAGAACCGAGGTGAGCCTCCAGCTTATCACTCTCTTCCATCATCACTGGCCATCACCTCTACCACATCAGTGGCTTGTTGGGAGCCTCAGGTCCCCTGTACATCACTTGATTCTCCTGCATGCTGCAGGATCCCTACTTTTTTTGTCAAAGTTTTATTAACAACTTCCATGATTATAAAAAATATCTGATGGTAATACCCTCCCTCCTCCCCCACCTTCCCCTTAGAAACTCCACTCTCCATCATATCCCCTCACCATCTCAATCAGTTCAGTCTGTCTTTTATTTTGATATGATGATCTTTTCCTCCTCTTATGATGGTCTTGTGTAGGTAGTGTCGGGCACTGTGAGGTCATGGATATCCAGGCCATTTTATGTCTGGAGGGAGCACGTTATAAGGAGTGCTCCCCTTCCTTTGGCTCTTACATTCTTTCCACCACCTCTTCCGCATTAGACCCTGAGCCTTGGAAGGTGTGATAGAGATATTGCAGTACTGAGCACTGCAGTCACTTCTTTCCAGCACCATGATACCTTCTGAGTCTTTACCACCAGGTTTCTACCCCACATGACCTATATCTAAACCACATCCCTGTTTCTCTTCACCTCCCAGGTTACTTGTATATTGCTATAGAATATGCCCCCTATGGGAACCTGCTGGATTTCCTGAGGAAGAGCCGTGTTCTGGAGACTGACCCCGCTTTTGCCCGAGAGCATGGAACGGCCTCCACCCTCAGCTCCCGGCAGCTGCTGCGTTTTGCCAGTGATGCTGCCAATGGCATGCAGTACCTGAGCGAGAAGCAGGTGTGACAGTGTGGTGGGCGACTGTGGGGCGAGAACAGACTGAAGTTGACCAAATACGCAGGCTCTCAGTGGGTGTGTAGACTGACAAACAGTGAGAAGGAAGGATACAGCCCCACATTCCTAGCCCTGGTAATGGGGCAACTGTGAGTTTAGTGAACAGGGAAAAGGTATTGGGTTTCAAGTCCCTGAGGGACATCTTGCTGGAAGTACTGAATGGGCCATTCTAGATGCCAACCTAGCATTCAAGAAATATTTGGGAGCTGTCACCTTGACATAGTGATTCGAGTGGTCAGAGGAAATCCACTGGAGAGAGTGAAGGGTGACACTGAGCCCTGGAACTCCTGACTGAATGAGAGGCAGGTGGCAGCTGCCAGAAGGGAACTCCAGCCTAAAGGAAGGCATTCTACAAACAGGCACATTTTGGGTTTCAAAGCAGAGTTGCAGGAGATTGGGGGAACTGAATGACAGAGGTCTCTGAGGATGGTGGAGGACCAAGGAGGAGAACCTAGAACTCAGGGAGTCTCACTTCAGACCCTCATCAATAAGTGAGGACAAGAAGGTGGGAAAGGAGGATTGGGAGCATTGAAAGAGGACGATGCAAGATGGGCACATGCCTCCCGCACATGGGAGACTGGGACAGGAAGGTCAAGATGTAAGGCCAGCCTGGGCTGCATGGGTCCATGATAGCTGGGGCTATATCCTAGCACTTGGGAGGCAGAGGCAGGAAGAAATGGTGACCTAGGCTGCATTGCAAGTGCCACATGAAAAACCCTAGAGACAAGAGTGGAGGGGAAGGAAGAGAAAGGACAGGGAAAGAAGAAGGTACAGATGGTCACCCTTATCCCAAGGAGAGGCATACAACGTGAACTTGGCCATGTTGTGAGCCCCGAGAAGGATGAGAGCGAGCACTGACTTTCTCAAACCAGCTCTACCTGATACACAATGGAGGCCTACGTGGGGGGGTTAAAGAAGGGGCTCCTACTGGCTCCACCATCCGGAGCCCCGCGGTCCTCTCTTCCCTGACTTGTGCCCTCGCCTACAGTTCATCCACAGGGACCTGGCTGCCAGAAACGTGCTGGTTGGAGAGAACCTGGCCTCTAAGATTGCAGACTTTGGCCTTTCCCGTGGGGAAGAGGTGTACGTGAAGAAGACAATGGCAAGTCTCACGTGGCCTTTCCCTCTCACTGCCCATGCCTGGTCCTGCCCCTCAAAACCCCAAACAAGCCCTTCCTCACCCCAACCCTCAGGCCCTTTTTCTCACAGGGCCGTCTCCCTGTGCGTTGGATGGCCATTGAGTCTCTCAACTACAGTGTCTACACCACCAAGAGTGATGTGTGAGTACAGGGTCTGGGACAGAAGGGCTCGACATCCCAAGGTCACTCAGGCATAACCCAGAAACCTCTCAGCAATGTCTCTGGTAGTCTAAGGTATGACTTGGGATGGCTGGGTGGGGTCCAGGTGTGCTACAGTGGTCCTGAGACTACCTTAGAAGTGTCCAACATTTTAGAGGAAATTGGGAGGAGGGGCTACCTACAAGGAAGTTTTATGTTGGAAGTCATTTTAGGGGTTAGGAGTGGGTTAAGGGAAGTTTAGGATTGTTCTCTGTATAAGAGAGATTCCAGGGGCTGGAGAGATGGCTTAGCAGCTAAGGCACTTGCCTGCGAAGCCTAAGGACCCAGGTTCGATTCCCCAGAACCCACGTAAGCCAGATACATAAGGTGGCACATGCGTCTGGAGTTTGTTTGCAGTGGCTAGAGGCCCTGGTGTGTCCATTCTCTCTCTTTCACTTTATAAATAAATAAAAACAAAATATTTTTAAAAAGAGAGTGAGAGGCCGGGCGTGGTGGCGCATGCCTTTAATCCCAGCACTCGGGAGGCAGAGGTAGGAGGATTGCCGTAAGTTCAAGGCCACCCTGAAACTCCATAGTGAATTCCAGGTCAGCCTGGGCTAGAGTGAGACCCTACCTCAAAAAAACAAAACAAAAAAAAAGAGTGAGAGAGATTCCTCGCAGGAGGTTTGGGAATGACTGTGTGCACACAGTCCCTGGGGTAGCTGGAGAGAACACTCAAGGAGCCTGCCCACTTCCTCTGAAGGGCAAGGTCATGGCCACCTGCAGCTCTTACCAGCACACGACTCCCACAGACTCCTCCTCTGTTCCACATACCTTTGTGGCCTACCTTAGCACGCTCCTCCTCCATCTCTGGGTTGTCCAACTCAGTATGAGCCTGACCTGCCAACCTTTCAGCCATCTCCTGAGCTGTTTTGGTCTAGAGGCCTTTGACCTGGCCACTGTACACCACCCTGACCGCCTCTCTGACCGCCCCCTGCCTTCTTCCTGCTTCTGCCCCAAGACTCCTCAGATCCCCTCCCAAACCAGAACTCCCTGCCTCAGCCTTACCCCTGACTTGTACATACACAGAGCCTGTTACCATGTGAGATGAGCTTAAGAGCTCTGGAGTGAGAAGTGGAGTTCCTTGCTCTGCCATTTATCAGCTGTGTGACCTTGGGCAAGCTAGTTAATCCTGCGAGTCTCAGTGTCTTCATCTATAAAACAATTAAGCCTGAATTGCAGGACTAGTGTGAGAGTTAAAGAACTGACATATATATTAAATAATAAATGCTCAATAAAAATGTTAACTATAAGCCAGGCGTGATGACGCATGCCTTTAAGTCCCAGCACTCTGGAGGCTGAGGTAGGAGGATCACCATGATTGAGGCCAGCCTGGGCTACAGAGTGAGTTCCAAGTGAGCCTAGGCTAGAGTGAAGCCTTGTCTCAAAAATGTGTTACTTTTTTGATCCAAGGGATCAAGAGCCATGAAAGAAGTTCAGTGAACATACACAGCAGCTGACCGAGGCTGGGCGTGGGAGGAGCTGCCCTTCCTGGGTCACTAGAGACACACCTAGCTAAGTGCATCTTTCTCATTTCAGCTGGTCCTTTGGGGTCCTTCTCTGGGAGATAGTGAGCCTTGGTGAGTGCCCACCCAGTTCTCCAGAGTGTCCCACCTTCCTCATGGCGCCCCGGACTGAGGCATCCTTGTCCCCCTTCCAGGAGGCACACCCTACTGCGGCATGACCTGCGCTGAGCTCTATGAGAAGCTGCCTCAGGGATATCGCATGGAACAGCCTCGAAACTGCGACGACGAAGTGTGAGTCCCCCACCCGAGAGCTCCGTGGCCCCGTCTCTGCGAGGAGTGACCTGTGGCCCTGCCACTCCAGCTAGCCCCTCGCCTCGTAACCCACCCGACCCCCACTCACAGGTACGAGCTGATGCGGCAGTGCTGGCGCGACCGTCCCTACGAGCGCCCGCCCTTCGCGCAGATCGCGCTGCAGCTGGGCCGCATGCTGGAGGCCAGGAAGGTGAGCGCTGGGTGGGCGGCGGCGCGGCTCTCGGAGCTCACAGGAGCACCCTTTCCTTGTTGCCGGAGATGAGACCACCGTGTGTCCCCGTCCTCACCACACTGCCGCCCACGCTCCCGCAGCTGGAGTAGCCCCCACAGCCTGGCAGGGACGGGGATGCCGCCGCGCTGTTAGACACTAGGTACACCTCCTCCCAACATCAAACTGCTCCCAAGTCCAAGGTGCAGGCTGCTTGCCGGTCCTTGTCCACGGAGACCAGGAACACAGTCTCTCCTGGGACCCAGAGCAGATGGTGTGAATGGTCCACTGACAAAGAATGGAGCACCTATACTCACACACACTCTCTTTCCTTGCAAATATTTTTTTAAATTTCTTTTTGAGGTAGGGTCTCACTGTAGCCTAGCCTGACCTGGAATTCACTATGGAGTCTCAGACTGGCCTTGAACCCATGGTGATCCTCCAACCTCTGCCTCCCAAATGCTGGGATTAAAGGTGTGTGCCACCACACCTGGCCCCTTGCAAATAATTTTTTTTAAATATTTTTTTAAAAGGATAAATGAAAAAGTGAGTGAATGGTGGTATGGTGGTGCACACCCTGAGTCCCAGAACTCAGGAGGCTGAGGTAGGAGGATGGCTGTGAGTTCAAGGCCACCTTGAGTTTACATAGTAAATTTCAGGTCAGCCTGGACTAGATTGATACCTACGTTGAAAAAAAAGTGAATGAGTGAGTGAATGAATGAATGAATGAATGGGCCAACCACTCACTGGATGAGTGCATAGAAAAGCCTCCATCTAACAACTATATCTAAGACCAACTGAGATTCCCATCTGTGGCCTGATGCCCTTGCTGCTCTGGACTGATTAAGGACCACTCTTGGCCATGGGGCCATCTTGAGTCTCTAGCACAAATCAGCACCTACTCATATGCCCCAACCACGTGAAATCAAGCATCCTCATTGAGGTCCAGTGCATCCCCATGCCTGGCACCCACTAAAGCTCACTCTGTCCCTAGGCCTACGTAAACATGTCACTATTTGAGAACTTCACCTACGCGGGAATCGACGCCACAGCTGAGGAGGCCTGAGGTACCCTCTGCCAGAACCTGGCTCTGCTGGCCGGAGCAAACTGTACGCCAACCTGTGACTTCTGACCCTCATGGTGTCTACTCTAGAAATTCTTCTAGCTCAAGGGGTGAAAGAAAGTATGGACTGAGGGGAAGTGGCCCCATCCATGGCAGCTGTTCTCATGGCCACCTTCACATCTCTCCAGCTCAGCTCCTTCATGCACTCACCGTCTCGTGGCTCCGAATACCCAAGCCCCTGCTCTAGCTCCTCCACCCAAGCCAGCCTGTGTGCCACTAACATGTCCCGTTCAGCTGCTCCCCACTCCCTGCTTGAACTCAGAAAAAATAAATGCTCTGAGCAGCTGCATTGAGTGTCTGCCTTTTATTGATGGCTACCTGGGGTTGGGGGAGTTCAAGCCAAGAAAGATAATAGGAGGAAATAAAGCCTTGTCCCTATGTGCCCTTCCTGAGGTCCAGCCTTCTGGGGGGGAGTGGGAGAGGTGCTGGAAGACTCACTGGTCACATACACCACCAAGCCCCAGCCTCTGTACCAATCACATGGAAAACTACCCCCTTGTCACCTCCTGCTCCCAAGACTCCTCGTTGGCATGTTTCCCTGTATTTCTGAGTAGCTGCCAGCCTTGGAGTCTTTGCTCTGTTCAAATACAGTCCATGCCAGGACTGGCTCAGGCCCAGCCACATGCTCAAATCAACACTCAGCACCAATCAGATAATGGCCCATCTTGGGTTCCTTACACTCCTTTGCTTCTAAGCAAACTTCCATGACTGGTAGCCACCTTATTGTCCAGTTGGCTGGCCAAAGAGGGAGACAAATCACTCCTAACTTCATCTAGCCAGAGTGGAATTCCTTTGGATTGACTATTCTACAAGGTGCTCCTCTCCTGGGGTCTTGCTCCCCTCCCTGACAGTCCCACAGTACCTCACTTGAGCTGGATGTCCTCTGGGCTTGCTTATTATTGGAATTACACATGGCAATTAGATTTCTTTCCGCCTAGGCTTTTGGAAACAAAACTGATCAGCTTTTACACTTTTTTTTTTTCCAGGAAATCAGATGAAATCAAGGCATGGCATGGCTAAAAGTTCAGATAGTGAGCTAGGCATGGTGGTGCACGCCTTTAACCCCAGCACTTGAGAGGCAGAAGTAGGAGGACTGCTGTGAGTTCAAGGACACCCTGAGACTACACAGTGAATTCCAGGTCAGCTTGGGCTACAGCGAGATCATATCTCAATAAAACAAACAAAAAAGTTCAGATCCTACCATCAACACACCTGAGTTAAAGTCCCTGCTATACCACTTACTATCTATGTGGCCTTGGTCAAATTGCTAACCTCTCTGAGCTTACATTTTCTCTTCTGAGAAGTAAGGTTATGGGCTGAGGAAATGACTCAGCATTTAAAGACACTTGCTATAAAGTCTGCTGGCCTGGATTCAATTCAACAGTACCCAGGTAAAGCCAGATGCACAAAGTGACTCATATATCTAGAGGCCGTTTGCAGTGGCAGGAGGCCCTGGTGCACCATATTCTCCCTGTGTCTCTATCACTCTCTCTTCTTACAAATTAATTTATTTATTTTTTTAAGTGAGAGCTGGGCATGATGACGCATGTCTCTAATCCCAGCACTCAGAGGTAGGAGGATTGCTGTGAGTTCAAGGTTAGCCTGGAACTATAGAGTGAGTTCCAAGTCAGCCTAGGCTAGAATGAGACCATACCTCAAAAAAAAAAAAAAAAAAAAAAAACACAAAAAGAAAAGCCTACAAAGTGGTACATGCATCTGGAGTTCATTTGCAGTGACAGGACACCCTGGCATGCTCATGTTCATTTTCTCTCTTTCTCTATATACCTGCCTTTCTCTCTCTCCCTCTCAAATAAATTAATGAAATATTTTTTTAAAAAAAAAAAAGCTGGAGGAATTGCTCAGTGGTTAAAGGCACTTACTTGCAAAGTCTGATGGCCTGGGTTTGATTCCCTAGTACCTAAGTAAAGCCAGATGCACAAAGTGGCTCATGCATCTGGAGTTCATTTACAGTGGCAATAGGCCCTGACACACCCATTCTCTCTCTCTCTCTCTTTCTTTCTCTGTCTGCTTCTTTGTCTCTCTTTCTCTTAAATAAATAATTTTTTAAAAAATATTTTTAGCTGGACTTGGTGGCACACGCCTTTAATCCCAGCACTCGGGAGGCAGAGGTAGGAGGATCGCCATGAGTTCGAGGCTACCCAGAGACTACCTAGTGAATTCCAGGTCAGCCTGAGGTAAAGCAAGACCCTACCTCAAAACAACAACAACAACAACAAATGTATGTATGTGTATATATATATATATATTTCATTTTATTTATTTATATGAGAGAGGGGAAGAGGAAAAGAGAATAGTCATGCCAGGGCCATGCAAACGAATACCAGATGCATGTGCCACCTTGTGCATCTGGTTTATGTGGGTAGTGGGGCATCAAACTGAGGTCCTTTGGCTTTGCAGGCAAGCGCCTCAACTGTTAAGCCATCCCTCCAGCCCTAAATAAATAATTTTTAAAAAGAAAGAGTGAAGGCAAGGAGGTCAATACAAACCTACTCCAAACTCCAGCCGTGCAGGTGACATTAGTGCGTGGTAGTAATGAGCTAGAGCTACTTAGGAAAGAGAACAGCCAGGAGTGGGACATTGGAATAGAAAGCTACAGAGTCTAGGTCTACTGCTAAGCTTCTGTTTATGTGGCTCCTCTGATGTCTGTCACAAAAAGACTAGGAACAGAGCATAGTTACATGGCCTCTAGAGTCTGGTACCGTGCCTAAGACATAGCACACATTAATTCATGCACTCTTTAGCAAGGCAGGCACTATTAATCTACCTCACTTTCAAAGAGAAAGACTTGGAACAATTAAGTTACCTGGCTAAAACCTGACAGTATGTGACTGGGCTGCTATTCAGACCTAACTGTCCTGGCTCCACAGTCCCTCTCTGAGTCACATGCTGTCTCTCTGACCCTGTGCAAAGGGGCCAGATTTGAATATGGTGCATTTTAAATTCAACACAATACACGCTAAGATGGCAACCCTGAAAGCACTCTCCCCCATAGGAAAGTTCCATATTCCCACCATGGACTCCCAAAGGCCCCAGTGTCCAAGTGTGAACTGCAGGCACAGAGCTGAATTCTCAGCCTCACAGCCGATCCAGCTTCAGTTTCCACTGTTTTGCTCGAGGCCCTGTTCTTACAGGAAACGGCTGGGCTGGGCAGGGGTTGAAGCCAGAGACCAACCCAGTGGCACAAACTTCTCTGGAGAGAAGCAATGGAAAAAAAGAGAGAGAGAGAGAGAGAGAGAGAGGAAAACCTTATGAGGCAGCAAACTTGGTGGGCACCTGATATAAGTGGTTCACTGCAGTCCTGGCTGCAAAATACAGAAGTTCCCCAGTTAGCCCTGAGTCATTCATTCCCTTCTGACCCCCAAGGAAGGGGTGATTTCCTGCAGAGCCTTCTGGGCAGCTCAGGCTCCTTCTGAGGGCTGTGTAGGCTCTTATCTTGTAGCAACCCAAAGCTGCTATGTTTGTTGGCGGGGGAGGTGGAAGGAGAAGGGCTCCCCTCTTTCCTTGGATTCTGTTTATCTTCATTCACCTTGAATTCAGGAGTCAGAGAGAGGCCAGCAAGCACAAGCAGGGCAGCTCAGGAGCCGGATGCCCAGTGGAGGGCACACGACAGGCAGCAGAAGACTGTCCAGGTGGCACCCCACAGCTTTCTCCCTTGGACTTATGCTCAGCAACTCCTGCCTCTTTTCCCCACTGCTAACATTGTCAGGTTGTTCAAAGAGGCTTAATTTGCACTCGGCCTTCTTCAGGAGAGAGGCTCCCAGCAGACCCAGAGCCACTCACATCACGTTAGATACATGAGCAAAACAGAGGCAAACACGAGAGGGTGATTCTCATCAAAGGTGCCTGTCTAGGGATTAAAAAAAGAAAAAGGAAAATCAGACTTTGGAATAAAACAGACCTCAATTCAAATCTCAGCCTACTCTTCAATAATGATTCTGAACAACTTGTTTACTCCTTCAAAGCCTGAGCTTTCTGTTCTGGAAAGTGAGGACCTGGTGTGATGCTGACATTACCAGAGTGCTGGCAGAGAGAGGGCATGTTTATTTTTGGAAGCTGGAGGATAACTGGCAGGGAGGGAGGGAGGAGGAAGAGCCCACTCCTACCAGCTCTTACCCTAAGAGGAACCAGTTGACAGTCCCTTCTTGCGAATCACATCTCCAGCTAGGGTAAAGGCACAGTATGGCTACTACCAAATACCACAAGGGGCTAGGAAGATGGCTCAGTGGTTAAGAGAGCTTGCTGTGCAAGCACAAGGATCTAAGAGGGCCTGAGACTGCCTGAGTTCAATTGTGTAGCATCCATATAAACAGCTGGGCTTGGTTATGCACATCTGTAATTCCAGGCTTGTTAGGGGGTGGGGGTGGGATGGAGACCAGAGAATTGCTCAGGACCCACATTAGCCAGATGCACAAGGGGCGCACGCGTCTGGAGTTCGTTAGCAGTGGCTGGAAGCCCTGGCACGCCCATTCCCTCCCTCTCTCTCTCTCTCTCTCTCTGTCACACTCAAATAAATAAATAAAAATGAAACAAAAATTTAAAAAAAATAGTAGAGGGCTGGAGAGATGGCTTAGCGGTTAAGCGCTTGCCTGTGAAGCCTAATGACCCCGGTTCGAGGCTCGGTTCCCCAGGTCCCACGTTAGCCAGATGCACAAGGGGGCGCACGCGTCTGGAGTTCGTTTGCAGAGGCTGGAAGCCCTGGCACACCCATTCTCTCTCTCTCCCTCTACCTGTATTTCTCTCTGTGTCTGTCTCTCTCAAATAAATAAATAAAATAAAATAAAATATTTAAAAAAATAGTAAAGACATTAGTTGGAAAGAAGGGAAAGATGGGATTGAGGAAAGGGAATATGGTGGGAGGGAATTATGATAATGGTCTATGGTCTATATGAACAGGTTGTCAATAAAAACCTTTTTAAAAATTGGTTGGGAATGAAGCCCTTGATTTCCCACCAGAAATAGATGGTAAGACCCTGTTGCTGAAGACTCCACATACTTGGGCTGCAAGGTCATTGAGAAACCCTGCTGGAACTGAGCTGAAAACCTCTTCCATGCAGACCAGCTGACCAAAAAATAGAAGAAGCCATTCTGCATGCAATTCAATGGGAGAGAGAAAAATTACCAGTGAAGATACCCAACAGTGGGCACTGCAAGCCTTATATTTGGCCAGCCAAGACAAATGAGCCAATGGGTACAATAGTGGCACATCTGCTATGGGGGGAACCAACTGCCCTCTAATTTGACTGGAGGCCCGCTCCATGGGAGGGAATACATCCCTGACACTGAAAACCTACAACAGAGGTAGTCATGAGCCCTAGGGGTGTAACATCTGCTGCTGTCTGGCTAAAAGTATATACTATGCTCACCAAACTGCCCAGTTAGCACTTCTCTTAACATTCATACCCATATGTTAGTGCTACTCTCCCTTTTGGCTAGAGAACCTATGTGCCACCATGTGCATCTGGCTTACGTGGGTACTGGGGAATCAAACTTGGGTCATATGACTTTGCAGGCAAGTGCCTTAACCACTAAGGCATCTCTCTGACCCACATTTCTCTTTTTTTAAATTAAACTTTCCTATTGCATATAGTTGGAAGATAAAAAATGACTTTTAAAGCCGGGAGTGGTGGCGCACGCCTTTAATCCCAGCACTCGGGAGGCAGAGGTAGGAGGATTGCCATGAGTTCAAGGCCACCCTGAGATGACAGAGTTAATTCCAGGTCAGCCTGGACCAGAGTGAGACCCTACCTTGAAAAAAAAAAAAGACTTTTAAGAGCTGGGTGTAGTGGTGTACACCATTAGTTTCAGCACTGGAGAGGCTGAGGTAGGAGGTTCACCAAGCATTTGAGGCCAGCCTGGGGACACAGAGTGAGTTTCAGGTCAGCCTAGCCTAGAAAAAAAAATCCAAGAAGTAGGACTTGGGGACAGGTCTGGACCAAGAAAAAAAATTCCTCCAGTCTGTGAAGTGGGTAAGCTATGGGAATGAGGCCCTTATGAGCAAAAAGAAAAAAGAAAGGAATACCCCTCCCTCTCTGGGCTGTGTTTAAGAAACAGACAATGATCCACCAGGAGGAAGAGATCCCAAGCATGAAAACAGGCAAAGGTGGGAAGGCCCCTGGGTTCCAGCATGAAAGCATGAATTTTAGTCTAAATAACATACAGAGCTCTGACAGGATTTTTGTTTTGTTTTGGTTTTTGAGGTAGGGTCTCACTCTAGCCCAAGCTGACCTGGAATTCACTATGTAGTCTCAGGCTGGCCTTGAACTCATGGTGATACTCCCATCTCTGCCTCCCCAGTACTGGGAGTAAAGGCGAGCACCACACTCCCACCCGGCTCTGACAGGAATTTAGTAAGGGAGAGAAGAAAAGCAAATGTGCCTCAGAATGGCAAACTTGAAACAACCTGGTCAAAACGGAGGGAACACGGGAAGCATACACTTCTAGGGTGGAAATGGCATCAACATTTCAGAAGGGCTCTTGGCAATGTCGGAGAAGAGATAAGAGAGAGAAAATCTTGGTTCTGGACTGGAGAGATGGCTTAGCTGGAAAGATGGTTAAAGCGTTTGCCTGAGAAGCCAAGGGACCCAGGTTTGATTCCCCAAGACCCATATAAGCCAGGTGCATGCCTCTGGAGTTGGTTTACAGTGGTCTGAAGGCCCTGGTGTGCCCATTCTCTCTCTCTCTCTCTCTCTCTCTCTTTCTCCCTGTTTCTCTCTCTCTCTCAAATAAATAAAATTAAATTTTTAAAAACTTAATTTTTTTTATTTTTATTTATTTATTTGAAAGTGACAGACAGAGAGGGAAAGAGGGGGAGAGCAAGACAGAATGGGCACATCAGGGCCTCCAGCCACTGCAAACGAACTCCAGTTGCATGTGCCACCTTGTGCATCTGGCTTACGTGGGTACTGGAGAATTGAACCTTGAACCAGAGTCCTTAGGCTTCACAGGCAAGCGCTTAACCACTAAGCCATCTCTCCAACCCTTGTTTTTGATTTTTCAAGGTAGGGTCTTACTATATAGCCCAGGCTGACCTGGAATTCACTATGTAGTCTCAGGCTGGCCTCGAGCTCAAAGCAATCTCCTACTTTGGCCTCTCAAGTGATGGCATTAAAGGCATGCACCACCTTCCCTGGCTTGGCTATCATTTTTTTTTTTTATGTTTGTTTATTGAGACAGGATTTCTCTATGTAGCTGACAGGGACCTGAAACTCCCTATATAACCCAGCTGACTTTGAACCTCATTAAGTCTTCTGCCCCCACCTCCCATGTGTTGGGATTAAAGGCATGCACCACAGTTTGGCCATCTTAAAGACAAGAAGTTGATTAAGTACACAAGTAAGGGCTGGGAAAATGGCTAAACCCCAGTCACCCATATAAAGTCCGGCAGGCGTTTGTTAGTAGCAACACACACATGCACAAACTAAAATAAAATAAAAACATAGACATGAGCTGGAGAGATGGTTCAGTGGTTAAGGCTCTTGTCTGCAAAGCCTAAGGACTGGAGTTTGATTCCCCAGTATCCATATAAAAGCCAGATGCACAAGGTGATGTATGTGTCTGGAGTGCATTTGTAATAGATAGAGGCCCTGGGATGCCCATTCTCTTTCTCTCAATCTCTTTCTCTCATTCACTCTCAAATAAGTAAATAAAATATTTTTTATTTAATTTAATTTATTTTTTTATTTATTAGTGAGAGGGAGAGAGAGAATGGGTGCACCAGGGTCTCTAGCTATTGCAAATGAACTCTAGCTAGATGCATGTGCCATCATGTGCATCTGACTTACGTAGAACCTAGAGAATCAAACCTGGGTCCTTAGACTTAGCAGGGGAGTGCCTTAACCACTAAGCCATCTCTCCAGCCCAATAAAATGTTTTTTAAATTAAAAAATACACTTATGAGGCTAAGGGAGGAAGATCACCATATGAGTTAAAGTCCAGCCAGGGTTACATAGTGAGTTCCAAGTCAGCCTGGGCTAGAGTGAGATCCTTCCTGCCTCTCAAACACACACACACACACACACACACACACACACACACACACGAAAGCCAAGTAGGCAGTTGGCTACCCAAATCTGGGGCCCAAGGGAGATGTCACAGCATTCACATAGCTTCCAAAGTCATGGGACTGCATGAGCATTAAAATTGTGTGTCCTCCTGGAAGAAAACAAGCTGGAGCTGAGCTGGAAGCCTCCTCCCTGTTGATTAGCTGTCACAGTGCTGGAAAAAGCCATGCCTCCTGTTAGGGGAGAAAAGTCATTAACAGTCTTAACAGCTGTGGACCCTACAAGCTACATGACTGCCTAACCAGGCCAAATGTGACATTTGGTGCCATGGTGGCATGTCTATTATGGGAGAAACCAACTGCTCTCTGATTGGATTTGAGGCTTTCTACACGGGATGAATTCTTGCTTGGTACTGAAAACCTAATCAAAAGCCTATAGCTGGGGAGGTCATAAACCCTAGGGAAGAAACTACTATGGCTGTCTGGTCAAATGGCTATATTATTCCCACCAAACTTCCCTCTAAATGCTTACGTTTATGCCCATATATTAATGCTACCCTCACTTTTGGTTAGAGAAGCTTCTTTTCGGATGGTGGTGACCATTAGGATGACTTAAACTCACCATAGTGCTGAGAGGAAGTGACAGTGAAAACTACCACCATGTGCCATGTTGTGAGGCAGCTGGGCTGGCTGATTGTACCTTCTAGAAGCATGGCATATCTATTAAGTGCTTGAGTTCTTTTTATAAAAATATATTTAACAAATCAAAAAATATGTATTTTGCCAGTGTGGTGGCATACACCTTTAATCCCAGGAGGGATTAATCTCGGGAGGCAGAGGTAAAAAGATCACCATGAGTTTGAGGCCACCCTCAAAGGTGTGTACCATAGTGAATTTCCAGGTCAGCTTGGGCTAGAATGAGACCCCACCTCAAAATATATATATATGTATATATTTATGCTGGGTGTGGTGGCACACACCTTTAATCCCAGCACTCAGGGAACAGAGGTAGGAGGATCACCAAGAATTCAAGGCCACCCTGAAACTACAGAGTGAATTCTAACTCGGCCTAAGCTAGAGTGAGAACCTACCAAAAAATAAAAATAAAAAAGATAAAGTGGGTGTGGTGGCACACGCCTTTAATCCCGGCACTCGGGAGGCAGCAGTAGGAGGATCACCATGGGTTCGAGGCCACCCAGAGATTACATTGTGAATTCCAGGTCAGCCTGGACTAGAGTGAGACCCTACCTTGAAAAACCAAAAAATATACATATAGATATAAATATTATTTAGAAGCCAGGCATGGTGGTAGGAGAATTGCGTTTGTGAGTTTGAGGCCAACCTGAGACTACTTAGTGAATTCCAGGTCAAACTGGGCTAGAGTGAAACCCTACCTCAAAAAAAAAAAAAAAAAAAAGCCAGGCGTGGTGGCACACATCTTTAATCCCAGCACTCAGGAGGCAGAGGTAGGAGGATTGCCATGAGTTCGAGGTCACCCTGAGACTACACAGTGAATTCCAGGACAGCCTGGGCCAGAGTGAGTCCCTACCTCATAAAAAAAAAAAAAAACTATATATATATATATATATGGAAAGAAAGAAGCAGCTATATAGCAAGAGTGAGAGAATGGGTGCTCCAAGGACTCTAGCCACTGCAAAGGAACTCTAGACACATGTGCCACTTTGTATATCTGGCTTATGTGGGTCCTGGGGAATCGAACCTGGGTTCTTAGGCTTCGCAGGCCAGCACCTTAATTGCTAAGCTGTCTCTCCAGCCCAGTGCTTAAGTTCTGAAGGCTCATGTCCTGAGCCTTATGTCTTAGTAGGTATGTGGTCTTGAGCAAAGCTTTAACTTCTCTGCATCTCAGTTCCCTCCTTTTTATAATACAAATAATAAGACTATCTAGACTGACTGAGCCAAAGAGTACAAAGTGCTTAACACACACTTCTTTTTTTTTTTTTTTTTTTATAACACACACTTCTTGCTTAAGTGATGTTCTTGGTGATGTAGGTCTACAATAGTACACACACACACACAGGTTTATTCTTCTTTTATTTATTTATTTGTTTGGTTTTCAAGGTAGGGTCTCACTCTAGTCCAGGCTGACCTGGAATTCACAATGTAATCTCTGGATGGCCTCGAACTCATGGTGATCCTCCTACCGCTGCCTCCTCCTGAGTTCTGAGATTAAAAGCATGTGCCACCATGCCCGGCCACAGCTTTTTTGTTCTTTTAGTGCACAAATATATACCTTCCCATCTCCTTCCCACCAAAAGGCTGGTGTCCTCTCTTTCAAATTCCTTTACTCTCTCACCCACTCCCCCTTGCCTGGCCCCTGGCCCCAGTGTGGTCTGGATGGGCCCCAGAGGGGCAGGGACAAGGACAGGACGTGGGGCTGTATCTGACAGGAACCTGAGGGGCTGGCCTGGGAGGGGATTGGGGCCCGGCTTCCTGAAGGGAGGATGGGCTAGGGCAGGCACACAGTACTGGAGAAGATGCCCTCCTGGGCCCTCTGCATGCTAACCTCCTGCCTCTTCCTGGCTCCTCCAAACCTGGCACAAGTCATCAGCCAAGGTGAGGTGTGTAGAGGGTGGAAATTACCTGTGTCCAGGAAAAGGGAGTCCTGGAGGGGAGAGAGGGTAAGAGGCTTCCTCTGGTCCCCTACTGTTGCCTACAAGCATGGCTGGGAGGACCCAGAGCCTGGCTCATCAACTGTCTCTCAGATGTCTTCTGGCTGGCCTCAGATGCAGAACCCCTGAACTGTTTCTCCCAAACATTTGAAGACCTCACTTGCTTCTGGGATGAGGAAGAGACAGCACCCAATGAAGTATACCAGCTGTTGTATGCCTACCCAGGGTAGGTTCTGGGCTGTGCCCTACTCCCTGTATATCTGGCCCTGCGCTTGGCTCAGTTGAGTCCCACTCTATTACTCCAAGTACATGCCCTAAGCTACTACGGTGCCAACAGTCCAGCCCAAGCCCCTACACAGCCCCAATCCCGCCTGCCCCGGGCAGCAGAAGAAAGTAGTGGGGATGGAAACGGAAGTTGGGCATGGGCTCAGTTTGGATTCCCAGGGCTAAACATGGTGATTGTGGAGGTAGGACTTCTCCTATGTCAACAGAGAGAAGCCTCGGGCCTGCCCCCTGAGTTCTCAGAGTGTGCCCCCCTTGGGAACCCGATACGTGTGCCAGTTTCCAGCCCAGGATGAAGTACGTCTCTTTTTTCCGCTGCACCTCTGGGTGAAGAATGTGTTCCTGAACCAGACTCTGACCCAGCGGGTGCTGTTTGTGGACAGTGTGGGTAAGGGTATCTCTGTCACAATGCCCTTTGACTTGGTGCCAACAGGCAAGCTCCTATCACACTTGCCAGGGGTCTTTCAGAATGATTTGTATGTCCTTCATTAGCAGACCCCCAGAGGCATCTCCACGCCCTCATCATCTCTCCCAGTATTGGCATCCAGAGCTAGAATGCTCCCACAAATCATTTCATACCAGGGCCACCCTTCTCCCCTCATTCACGTAGCCATTTACTCCTCCACTCAGCAGTTACAGAATGCCGATGGGTGCCAAATGGCAAGGACAGAGGTGAGGAGAGGTCCCCACCTTAAGGAATATGAAGTCTAACAAACCATCACACTACAGTAAAGTCACTGTGGTCATGAGCACCAAGGGCCTTCCTACCCTGCTCTCCCTTCCAGTGGAGCGAGGTCCTGGGCCTTGTTGAATGCAGAGCTGCTCCTGGTTCTGCCTCCAGCGCTCCTCTCTACAGTGCATGGGTGGACCCACAGACTGTGGCACTTACATGCTGACATGCTCTATCTTGCCCTCAGGCCTGCCAGCTCCCCCCAGCAACATCACAGCTGGGGGCGGGAGCCAGCCAGGGGAACTTCAGATCCACTGGAAGGCTCCCGCTCCTGAAATCAGTGATTTCCTGAGGCATGAACTCCGCTACGGTCCCGTGGATCCCAGCAACGCCACTGGATCCTCAGTCATGCAGCTGCTCTCCTCAGAAACCTGCTGCCCTGCTCAGCGGGCACTGGACGCAGCCCCGGCTCTGGACCGGTCTCCATGCGCTCAGCCAGCAGCACCCCAACATCACGAGCCACCGAGGACCTTCACAACTAGAGAAGTACTCCAACTTTTTTAGGCCCCACTTCCTCTCCTCAACTAATATTTCCCCAAGAAAGGACTAGTCATACTTTGAGATTTCTGGAAGGAGTCAGTATAGACTCTGACTAGGCCACAGGAGCCCTATTTATTTAGAAATCTCATCTCCCACTGTTTTTGTTTGTTTTGTTTTGTTGAGGTAGGGTCTCGTTCCAGCCCAGGGTGACCTAAAAATTCACTGTGGCCTCGAAGTCACAGCGATCCTCTTACCTCTGCCTCGCAAGTGCTGGGATTAAAGGTGTGTACCATACCCAACACTAACCACTTTGTTTTATTTTAAGTATTTTTAAATGCTTTGCTTATTTATTTGAGGGAGATAGAGAGGGATAGGGGAATTGAATATGGGCATGCCAGGGCCTCTTGCCACTGCACATGAACTCCAGAACACATGCTCCCCTTTGAGTCTGGCATTATGTAGGTACGGGGAAAATCAAACTCGAGTCAGGAGGCTTTGCAAGCAAGTGCTTTTAACTGCTTAGTCTTCTCACATGCCCTCCACTATTTTTTATTCCACTTTGGATTGTTCACCCGGACATAGCTGAGAGTTTTCAGGCCTCCACATTGATGAAGACCTCCCTAAATGACCCCGAACCCTGACACCTGAAACCCACCAACCCAGCCCCAAGTCTCTGTGTGTCTGTCCACTAAGGAGCCCAGCTTTGCACAGGGGTGTTGTAGGGCTTCGTATATTAGGGTCAGGGATGGTCTTGGCCCAGAGGCAGACCTTGGTTCTGGTACTAGGATTTCTCTCCCCAGGCTCCATCTCTGACAGTGAGAGGTGGAAGCTGCCTCATCTCTGGGCTCCAGCCTGGCAAGTCCTACTGGCTCCAGCTACGTAGTCAACCCGATGGAGTCTCCCTTCGTGGCTCCTGGGGATCCTGGTCCTTCCCCGTGACTGTGGACCTTCCGGGAGATGCAAGTGAGTCAGTAAAGGGATAAGGAAGTAAAGAGGAAGTTAAAAAGAGGCCTATACAGGTTTGGGTGGGAGAGGTAGGTGCTGAGAAATGTGGTCCTTCCTGATGACCTCAGACCTGCCCTTGCACAAGACAACTATGTTCAGAGAAAGGAGACAGGATAGGAGCACATGTTCCATCCTGTGTATGGAAATGACCTGGGGACTTTGCAGAGCAGGAGCCCATGGCTCTGATGGGGTTTACATACTCCTTTGACCTCAGTGGCAATTGGACTGCAGTGCTTTACCTTGGACCTAAAGAGTGTCATCTGCCAGTGGCAGCAACAGGACCACACCAGCTCTCAAGGCTTCTTCCACCACAGCCGAACACGGTGCTGCCCCAGAGCTGGGTAAGCGTGCGATGGCCGCTTGGGCGTGTTGCCGTGTGACGGGCACAAGCAAACCTACAGAAGGTCAGCGCTGCTGTGGGCCCTCTCCACTCTCCTTTATCCTAAAACCAAACAGCCTCCAAGTTCTATTTTTTATCCTCCCAATGAGTGGTTTTATCTTCTCAACCTCTGTCTATTCCTGCTGGGAATGCCTTAATCACATCACCGAGACCACTGAGAGAGCCGACAGTTCCATTCACCTCCAATGTATCCCCCATGCCACAGTCTCACATTTACTTACCAGTTACCACCAGTCTCTCTGTCCTAATATTATTCCCCATCCTGCACCACTTAGAATTTCCCCCAAAGCACTTATCTCTGAGTAGCATGTGCCTATGATACCCAATAGTCCCCTTGCCTAACCTATTTATAGTCGGAGCCTCGGTCTAAACACTGCCTTAGCCAAGAAGCATTCCCAGTCTAGGTTAGCTGCTCCTCCATGATGCTCCCAAGGCAGCCTGAGCACATCACAGAAAGGGGGCTGTTTGTTTTCCTGACTCTCCCATTGAAATGAGCGCTCCTTGAAGACTATTCCTCTATGCACTCATAGATCCTGGCACACACATCTCAATAGTTTGTTGAATAAGTGAGTCAACATACAAATACATAATGGTAATTTCAGTGATGATAAGTCACTAAGGGATTATAATCAGGAAGGAGATGATTCATTGGCTCAATAAACAACTATCATTGTGCTAAGTACTGAGGCTAGAGAGACAAATGAAATGGAAAAGGTGGGGCTGCAAGATTGCATAGTGGTTACAGACACTTACTTGTAAAGCCTGAAAATTTGGGTTCAATTCCCAGTACCCAGGTGCAACCAGATGCACAAAGTGGTACATGTCAGGTACATTTCATTTGAGTTCACTTGCAGTAGCAAAAGGCCCTGACATGCTCATACTCTTTCTTTCTCTCTCTCCTTGCAAACAAATAGATAAAATATTTAAAAATAAAATAAAATAGGCCAGGCATGGTGGCACAATCCTCTCAGGAGGTAGAGGTAGGAGGATTGCTTTGAGTTTGAGGCCACCCTGAGACTACATAGTGGATTACAGGTCAGCCTGGGCTAGAGGAAGACCCTACCTTAAAAAACCAAAATGATAACTAAAGGGTGGAGAAAGGAAGGGAGGAGGATACTTAATAGGTTGATATTGTATATATGTAATTACAATGATTGTAATGGGGAGGTAATATGATTGAGAATGGAATTTCAAACGGGAAAGTGTGGGGGTGGGAAGGGAGGGAATTACCATGGGATATATTTTATAATCATGGAAAATGTTAATAAAAATTAAAAAAAAAAAAAAAAAAAAAAAAACCAAAATGATAACAATAATAATTATATAATGAGGGTGGATTTCTGTCTTAATGGTTAAGACATTTGCCTGCAAAGCCTAAGGACCCAGGTTTGAGCCCCCAGAACCCATGTAAGTCAGATGCACATGGTGACACATGCATCTGGAGTTTATTCATGGTGGCTAGAGGCCCTGGTATGCCCATTCTCTCCCTCTTACTCACAAATAAGTAAGTAAATAAATAAAATATTTTTAAAATAAAATAAGCCGGGAGTCATGATCCATACCTTTAACCCCAGCACTCAGGAGGCAGAGGTAGGAGGATGGCCATGAGTTTGAAGCCTCCCTGAGACTACATAGTGAATTCCAGGTCAGCCTGAGCTAGAATGAGACCCTACCTCGAAAAAACAAAAAATACAATAAAATAAAATAGGGCTGGAGAGATGGTTTAGCACTTAAGGCACTTGTCTGCAAAGTCAAAGGACCCAAGTTCAATTCCTCAAGACCTATGTAAGTCAGATGCACAAGGTGGTGCATGCATCTGGAGTTCGTTTGCAGCAGCTAGAGGCCCTGGTACACCCATTCTCTCTGTGCCTCCTTCTATCTGCCTCTTTTTCTCTCACTCTCTCTCAAATAAATAAGTAAAAATAAATTTTAAAAATAAAATCCAACACTCCAGAAGCTGAGGTAGGAGGTCGCCATGAGTTCGAGGCCAGCCTGATACTAAATGAGACTAAACAATGAATTCCAGGTAAGCCTGGGCTAGAGATAGACTCTACCTTGAAAACCTGAAGAAAAAAAAAAGTAGTGACTAAACCCTGAGCTATATAATAAACTGTCTTCATGAAATAAATAAAATAAAATGGACAAGGTCTTAGGGCTGGGGATAAAGCTCCATGGTGTCATGGTATCATGCTTGCTTAGCATACATGAGGTCTTAGGTTCAATCCTCAATACAAAAATAAAATAAAATAAAATAAAATAAGGAAAAGATTACAACACTGTTGGGGTTTGTAGTTTAGGGGAGGGGTGAGTAATAAAAATAAAAGGAAAGATTATATGATAAGGATTGGGAACAGCTATGCTCAGGAAAACCTCACTAGGGGGGCTGAAGAGATGGCTCAGCAGTTAAAGGTTCTTGCTTGCAAATCCTGCTGGCCCAGGGTTCTGTTCCCCAATATCCATGGTGTATGCATCTATAGTTTGTTTGCAGTGATGAAAGGCCCTGGTGTGCCCATTCTCTCCCATCCTTACAAACAGATAGATGACAAGACAGATAGATGATAGAAAAGTATCACCAGGATGGTGACAGGTAAGTTGAGAGCTAAGTGGCAAGAAGTAATGAGTCATGTGATGCTTGAGAGTCAGAACAAACCAGAGCAAAGATGTGAGGCAAATGCAGAGAATCTGGGTGATAAACTGGCATGAGGTAAGAATCAGAAGTGAGGAAAAACTAAGCCAGAGAGTCCTGCAGGCCCTGGTATGAAGCTTGGGATTTATGTCAAGTGGGATGAGGAGCCACTGAAAGATTTCAAGCAGAAGAATGACATGTTGGAGACCTCAAAAAAAAAAAAAAAAGTGACGTGTTATATTTTTTTTAAAAATTTTATTATGTATTTGCAAGGAAGGAGTGAGGGAAGAACAGATGCTCCAGAGCCTCCAGCCATGTTTTACATTTTTAAAAGGTATTTTTTGAAGCTGAGGATAAAGCTTAGTGGTAAAGTATTTGACTAGCAAGTACAAAGCTCTGTGGTTCAATCCCCAGAACTCGAAAAATAAGTAACTCAGAAAAAGTTATATTTCTGGGCTGGAAAGATGGCTTAGCAGTTAAGATGCTTGCTGTGAAGCCTAAAGACCCAGATTCAATTCCCCAGTACCCACGTAAGCCAGATGCACAATGTGGCACATGTGTCTGGAAGGTTTGTTTGCAATAGCTGGAGGCCCTGGAGCACCAATTCTCTCTCTCTTTACCTGCCTCTCTCTCTCTCTCTCTCTCTCTCTCTCTCTCTCTCTCTCTCCCTCTCTCTCTCTCTCTCTCTCCCTTCCTCTCTCTCTTTCTCCCTCTCTCTCTCTCTCTCTCTCAAATAAATAAATTAATTTTTAAAAGGAAAATAACATATATTTCTTTTGAAATCATAGATGAGAGCTAAAAACAAGTTAACCAATTAGAAATCTGCCATAATCCAAGCAAGTTGTAATGGTGGTTTTACCTTATGTGGAAATGGAGACCATCAAGATAATTTTTTTTTTTTTTTTTTTTGAGGTAGGGTTTCACTCTAGCTCAGGGTGATCTGGAATTCACTATGCAGTCTCAGGGTGGCCTCGAACTCATAGTGATCCTCCTACCTCTGCCTCCCAAGTGCTGGGATTAAAGGCATGCACCACCATGCCAGGCCAAGATAAATTTTTGATATATTCTGAACATTATCAGATAAGTATTTGGGGATTCTGTGGTTTGTTTGTTTGTTTTTTTTTCTTCTCCAGGTAGGTTCTCACTTCTGCCTAGGCTGACCTGGAACTCACTGTATAGCTCTAGGCTGGCCTTGAATTCATAGTGATCCTCCTACTTTAGCCTCCCAAGTACACCACCACACCCAGCCTTTTAAAATTATTTATTTTTTATCATTTTACTTATTTATTTATTTATTAGAGACAGAGGGACAGACGGAGGGAAGGTGAGAGAGAATGGGCATACCAGGGCCTCTAGCCACTGCAAATAAACTCCAGATGCATGTGTCATGATGTGCATCTGGCTAACGTGGGACTCAGAGAATCGAACTTGGATCCTGAGGGTTCACAAGCAAGTGCCTTAATCATTAAGCCATCTCTCCAGCCCTATTCTTAATATTTATTTATTTGGGTTGGAGAGGAGGTAGTTATCATAGTTTATTGTCTATAATTATGGAAGTTGTCAATAATAAAGTTTAGAGCTAGGAGGATTGTCTTGAGTTCAAGGCCAGCCTGAGACTACATAGTGAATTCCAAGTCAGTATGGGCTAGAGCAAAACTCTACCTCAAAAAACAAAAAAAGAAAAAAAAAGTTTAAAAAGCCTGGCATGGTGGCACATGCCTCTTTTATTCCAGCACTTGGGAGGCAGTGGTAAGAAGATTACCATGAGTTCACAGCCACCCTGAGACTACATAGTGAATTCCAAGTCAGCCTGGGCTAGAGTGAGACCTTACCTCAGAAAAAAAAAAAAAAAAGTTTTAAAAAATTTATTTATGAGCCAGGCATGGTGGCGCACACCTTTAATCCTAGCACTTGGGAGGAGGCAGAGGTAGGAGGATTGCCGTGAGTTCAAGGCCAGCCTGAGAATACAGAGTGAATTCCAGGTCAGCCTGGGCTAGAGACCCTACCTTGAAAAACCACAAAAAAAAATTATTTATGTACTTATCTATTTGAGAGAGAGAGAGAGAGAATGGAAGCACCAAGGCCTCTAGTCTCTGCAAATGTACTCTAGATACATGCACACTTTGTACATCTGGCTTTACATGGGTAATGGAACCCAGGCCAGCGGGCTTTGCAACCAAGTGACTTTAACAACTGAACCATCTCTCCAGCACTACTAGTTCAGTATTTTGGGAAGCAAATTCTGGTAGTCATGTAAGAAGGCTGCTGAATGACAACAAATTTAAAAACATAACGATGTTTTTTTCTAGAAAGACAAAAGTTACTTAATCTCTGAAGCCATCTTGTAAGGTAGGTATAAACCCATTTTATAAATGGAAGGAAACCAGACCAGGGAAAAATCAATTTGCCCAACGTTATATGTTGCTAGGCCAAGACCTGAACTCAATAGACCATATTCCTTTTTTTTTTTTTTTCTTAGTTTTTGTGTCTCTTGAAATTAATTTTTAGGTCAGCATACAAAGCAGTGGCTTCATCATGTCACCATGCTATTTTCACATATCATATTAGCTCCCTCTGAAGGTCACGACATGTCCGGGAAAGCCCTGGAGGCCATGGTTTGTGTGTGAGGAGAATGGGGAGGAGCCTCTGGGGCAGGCCTGATTCAATGATCCTCTTGGGCTGCTCTTAGGGATCCCATCTGGGAGAAATGTGAAGAGGAGGAAGAAACAAACCAAGGAGAGCACCTCCCTCATTCCCGCTGCCACTTCAAGTCACATAACGACAGTGTTATTCACATCCTTGTAGAGGTGACCACAGCCCAAGGTGCTGTGCACAGCTATCTGGGCTCTCCTTTCTGGATCCACCAGGCTGGTAAGAACCTTCTTTCCTAGTCCTGCCACACTGTCCCTATCCTCACCAAATCTGACCAATATCATATGCCCACAACGATAGCTTCTGACTCAGGGCTCTGGTGGCACAATGCCTCGGGCACAGAGGCTTAAACCAGCCCTTGCTGAAATCCCGCAGTGCTCCTCCCCACCCCAAGCCTGCACTGGAGGGAGGTCTCCAGTGGGCAGCTGGAATTGGAGTGGCAGCACCCCTCATCCTGGGCAGCCCAAGAAACCTGCTATCAACTCCGATACACAGGAGAAGGTCATCAGGACTGGAAGGTACAGTGCAGCAATGAATGCCAGCAAACCACTGTACATTGAGTCCCTGAGGGTGACAGTGTCTCTTAATGGGACTGTGTCCATGTAGCCATATCTGGGCTTGTACAGATGTGTTTATGTTATTCCACTGGCATCTAAATCCCTCTTGGCACAGATACTACTGGCTACTCCACTTGAAATGCTCTCTTCCCAGCACTCAGGAAGCAAAGCTTAGGAGGATCACTGTGAGTTTGAGGCTAACCTGGGCTACAGTGAGACCCTACCTCAGAAAAAAAAAAAAATGCTCTCTTTCCATATTTAGTGGTACAGCACTTGCCTAGCATGCAGGAGGCCCTGGGTTTCATCCCTTGTGCAGCCTCCCCTCATTTTTCCCTACCTCTCTGCTGAACTTTCTCTTTTCCTGGCTCTTCCATTTTCATTCCTTAATAATAGGCTGCTCTTTCTGTGCCCCATCCTAGGCTCTGGAGAGCTATACATGTTTTCCCTAGGTTAGTGCTTCAATGACTATGCATTAACAATCCCAATTTTATAATTCCAACCACAATGTGGAAAAGAACCACAGGCAAAGCCAGATGTGGTTGCACACACCTTTAGTCTCAGAACTCAGGAGGCAGAGGTAGGAGGATCACTGTGAGTTCAAGACTAACCTGGAACTACAGGGTAAATTCCAGGTCAGCCTGGGCTATAATGAGACCCCACCTGGGGTGGTGGTAAAGAACCACAGGCAGATTGGTTGGCGAAATGGATAAAGCTGCCACACACACACACACATATTTTTTTTTCACTTTTTCTCCCATAAGCTGCTTTGGCGTGGTTCCTACACCGCCATCTTAGCCGGAAGTCCTTCTTAATATATTTTATTTATGTATTTGAGAGAAAGAGACAGAGAGAGAGAGAATGGGCAAACCAGGGCTTCCAGCTACTGCAAATGAATTCCAGACACATGTGCCACCTTGTACATCTGGCTTACATGGGTCCTGTAGAATCAAATCCAGATCCTTCGGCTTTGCAGGCAAACGCTATAACCGCTCTCCAGCACGTTTCTTATTTTCTTTTTAAAAATATTTTTATTTATTTATTTGAGAGAAACAGAATCAGACAGAGGGAGAGAGGAGAGAAAGACTATATATTTTATTATATTAATTAATTTACTTAATATATTTTATTTATGTATTTGAGAGAGAGAAAGAGAATAGGCATGCCAGAGCATCCAGCCACTGCAAATGAACTCCAGACACATGCGCCATCTTGTGCATCTGGTTTATGTGGATCCTGGGGAATCAAACCTAGGTCCTTTGGCTTTGCAGGCAAACACTGTAATTGCTAAGCCATCTCGCCAGCCCAAGTAACAAATATTTAAACACACAACATAATGCCTAGCATATACAAAGGTGCCTAATACACATTAAATATTCTGCCTATTCTTTCTTTCTTTGAGAGAAAGAAAAAGAGGTAGAGACAGAGAGAGAGAGAGAGAGAGAGCAAATGGGTATACCAGGGCCTCCAGCCACTGCAAACGAACTCCAGATGCATATGCCACCTTGTGCATCTGGTTCATATGGGTACTGGGGAATTGAACCTCAGTCCTTAGGCTTTTCAGACAAGCGCCTTAACCACTGAGCCATTACTCCAGTTCATCTGCTTATTGTCATTTAACAAATGTATATACCAATTTTTTACCTAAACAAGCTTACCACTGGACAGTTCAGATTCAGTGTATCCAAAACTAAGCTAAATTTCCTATCCCGTTTATTTTGTTTTGACCTAGGTGTAGCTTACATACAGTAATATGCACACACTTTAAATATAAAATTAATTTTAATGTATATACCGTCCATACATTCATTACCAAAATCTACATATAAAGTATCTCCAGTAGCCCAGAAGCTCCTTAGACCCCTACAGTCACCTTACCAAAGGTTAACCACTGTCTTTTAAAAAAAATATTTTAAAAAAATATTTTATTTATTTATTTGAGAGAGAGAAAGAGGCAGATATATATAGAGAGAGAAAGAGGGAATGGGCACACCAAGGATCTGTAGCCACTGCGGACGACCTCTGGCTTATGTAGGTCCTGGGGAATCTAATCTGGGTTCTTAAGCCTCTTAGGCAAGTGCCTTAACCTCTGGGCCATCTCTCCAGCCCCTTAAACACTGTCTTGACATTATCATTGATTCACTTGAGTGTAACCTTTAGAAAAATAGATCCATATACTTTTTCTACTTCAAACTTACTCCTCTCGCTATCTCTGATAGTGACACCTCCCAAAACCAAAGCCTGGAGTCATCCTGGACTCTCCTTCCTTTCTCTTCCCCTCCCCCATCATTAAGTTGAGCAATGCTAAACACTCTGGTGTTTGGTTTGTGCCGGCTGGGCAACCTTAGCCTTCTCCTTGACCATCTGTGCCTTGAACACACTGAACACAGTAAGATGCTTACTTGTGCTCTCATTGTGGCTTGCATGAATCAATTGTGATTGTTTGCCAGCCTCGTTAGATATGTGAAATCGTGTTTCGCTTTGTCTCCAGAACCTAGCCCAATGTTTGGCATGTCCTCCTAAGCAATTCATGAAATGCTAAGTGCGTAATAGCCTCCCTACTTGCTTGCGCAAATGATGCTTGTGCCCCGTGGCACCTAGCACAACTCCGGCAGCCTCCGCGGTACAGACACTAGCGGCACAGTCTGTGTTGTGTGGCTCTGAGTCTATGGAGAGCGCTCCACGGGGTCTTGTGCCAGGATGCAAAGCTCTGTGAGATGGGGGTCTAAGCGCCAGGGTGTGTGCTTTGGCGTATTTCTCAAGGCAGAAGAATGGGGCCCCTTCAGAGTTCTCCATCCTGCATGCTCATGCCAGCGATTGTCTTGGGGATCTCACACTACTCCGGCCAAATGGTAGGATTTAGGGCAAAAAGATCCAGGGCAGTCGAGTCAGGAGCCCCTCCCGCCCACCCGCCCACCGGCCGCACGCACGCTTCTACCCTGCACAGGTGCTGGAACCACCTCTCGGGGCTCAGGGAGGGACCCTGGAGCTGCGGCCCAGGTCTCGCTACCGCTTACAGCTGCGCTCCAGGCTGAACGGCCCCACGTATCAAGGCCCCTGGAGCGCCTGGTCTCAGGCGGCCAGGGTGGAGACAGCATCCGAGACCGGTGAGGAAGAGCCGGCCAAAGCCCGAGGGCGAGGGCGCGAGGGGCGGGGCGGGGCGGGGCGGGGCGGGGCGGGGCCGCTGGGCACGCGCGGGGAGTGCAGGGGGCGCGGCGCGGGACAGCTGGGTCTGGCGGGCTTTTCGGCGGGGCCGAGGGTCAGCCGACGTCAAGCCGTTTTCGTCCCCTAGCATGGATCTCCTTGGTGACCGCTCTGCTCCTGGTGTTGGGCCTCAGTGTCCTCCTGAGCCTGCTGTTGCTGAGGTGGCAGTTTCCTGCGCATTACAGGTAACGCCCCTGCCAAGAGGGAGACAGGGTGTGGACCAGGCGGAGCCAGTGGCCTTTCTGCAAGCATCCATCCTAGGGTCACTCGTTGACACCGCTGTCTGGACGGATCATCTGCAACTTTAGCTTCAGCTACTTACTGTATTCCTCCTCTGGAAGTGGCACCGTCTTTCACTAACTTGCCCTCTCCATCGGGCATCTCAAATGGTCTCATCGTCCTGGCTGCTCCTCTTGGTGACAAGGCTACTGTCCACCCTTTGACCCAAATCAGGCCACTCTAGCACCTCCCTCCCCATCCACCCCATCCAATCAGCTGTCAGATCAGGTGCTCCTACTCAGAAAACCTAGCTCAAAGACCTCCCTTCTGCCCCCACACACTACCTGTTGAAGCTGAGCCTCTTTTCCTCCAACCTAGCCTCACGTTGCCTTCCACCGTTTCTTTAAACTACACACATGAGCCTGTCACCTGCCCCCGGAATAGAGAACAGCAAACGGGAGTTTGCAAAGTCTGTCCTTGGCAGACACACCCTCTTCAGTTCTGTGTGATTTGCCAAACTTGCTGTCTTACTGCACAGGTTGGGCTGTTTGACTTCTCAGCGCCTTTGCACACAATGTTCCCTCTGCCTGAAATATCCTCTCTGGCTGACTGACTAATGCCCATTCATCTTTAAATAACTTTTCTCTACTCACTCTAAAGAAACATTCCCTCATTGGCTGCTTTGTGCTTCAATGCTGTTTTTCTGATTTAATTTATTTGGTGCTGGGGATGGAACCCAGAGTTCACATGTGCTAAGTACACACTCTATGGCTGAGCTACACCCCAGCCCTGCATTTATTTCTTTACATGTCTTTCCTATTATACCTTACTTGGCCATCTTTAAATCCTCGGTACAGAGTCTGCCAAGTAGCAAGCCCTTCAACAAATGCTAGTAATGAATGACTGGTATGTGGTGGCTGAGGAGAAACGTTATAAACATGAAGAATAAAAATCCATCCTAGGGCTGGAGAGATGGCTTAACGGTTAAGCGCTTGCCTGTGAAGCCTAAGGACCCCGGTTCAAGGCTCAGTTCCCCAGGACCCACATTAGCCAGATGCACAAGGGGGTGCATGCATCTGGAGTTCATTTGCAGTGGCTGGAGGCCCTGGCGCGCCCATTCCCTCTCTCTCTCTCTCTCTCTCTCTGTCTGCCTCTTTCTCTGTCGCTCTCAAATAAATAAATAAATAAGTAACAAAAAAAAAGTTGAAAAAAATCCATCCTACCCCCCCCAAAAAAAATCCACTCCAATTGGCAATATCTGCTGACTAGAAAGACCTAGCTCAGAAGTCTGCTCCTCCACATAATGTGTTCTGATGGTCCTAGGCTGGGTCAGTGCCTAATTCTGGCCAATTTTTGAACATACTTCTCTTAGAAAAAAATTTGAAGTACAGTCTCTTGTAGGCCAGACTGGCCTTGAATTCACTAGGTAGCTGAGGATGACCTTGAACTTCCAGTCCTTCTACCTCCACTTCCCAGGTTCTGGAATCACAGTCCTGTACCACCATGCTTGATTTTATGGGAGTGCTGAGGGTCAAAGTAGAGCATGCTAGACAAGTACTCTAACCACCTAAACTACATCCCTAGCCCTTTTGTTTTTGTGTGGGAGGCTGTGTTTTTTTCAAGGCAGGGTCTCACTCTAGCCCAAGCTAACCTGGAACTCAACTCTGTAGCCCCAGGCTGGCCTTGAACTCACAGTGATCCTCCTAACCTCAGCTTCCCAAGTATTACAATTGGTCAAATTTGTTTTCTTTTTGAAACAGGGTCTTAATCTGTAATCCAGGCTGGCCTGGAACAAGTGCTGGGCTACAGGTGTGCAACACCACACTGCTCTGAATTTTTAATCTGAAGTCCGCTCATGGCTTCTGTGTAAAGTAGCCACATCTGACAAACAAAAATTGAGGGAGGGGATGGAGAGATGGGTTAGCAGTTAAGGTGCTTGCCTGCAAGGCCAAATGACCAGATTCAGTTCCCAGGACCCATGGAAACCAGATGCACAAGGGTAAGCATGCATGTGGAGTTCGTTTGCAGCAGCTAGAGGCCCTGGTGCACCCATTCGCTCTCTTTCTCAAAGAAATAAAAAATAAAATTTTGGGATTTTTTTTTTTTTTTTTTGGTTTTTCGAGGAAGGGTCTCACTCTGGTCCAGGCTGTCCTGGAATTAACTATGTAGTCTCAGGGTGGCCTTGAACTCACAGCAATCCTCCTACCTCTGTCTCCCAAGTGCTGGGATTAAAGTTGCATGTGCCACCACGCCCGGCATTAATTTTTTTTTTTTTAAATTGGGGGAGAAGAAGTAGGTGGTGCTGCTGAATCAGGCATGTTGGGTTCTTTTCTCCAACCAGAAAGTCAATCCTCCTTTCCTAGGAAGATAGGGGTGAAGGTCATGGAAGGGGCAGACATGTTTGGCTGAAGTCCTCTAACATGGAAATGTGAGGTTAAAGAATTGGAGTTCTCTCATTACCCCCCCCCTCTGCTTGTAAATAAATAAATATTTAAAAATAAATAGAATTGAAGGTCTCCCCAATATACTTTTTAATTAGCTTTGTATATTTGACAGAAAGAGGCAGGTAGAGAGAGAGAGAGAGAGAATGGGCACACCAGGGCATGTAGCAGCTGCAAATGAACTCCACACGCATGTGCCACCTTTCATGGGTCCAAAGGACTCAAATCTGGGTCCTTTGGCTTTGGAGGCAAGTGCCTTAACCACTAAGCCATCTCTCCAGTGGCCCCTCCCTCTCATGCACTTTTTTTTTTTCAAATTTCATTTATTTGAAAGAAAGAGAAATAGGCAGGAAGAGAGTGAGAGAATGGTTGCACCAGGGTGCACCAGAGCCTCCAGCTGCTACAAATGAGCTCCAGCTGCATACGCCCCTGTGCATCGGGCTTATGTGGATCCTGGGGAATCAAACCTGGGTCCTTTGGCTTCGCAAGCACCTTAAACACTAAGCCATTTCTCCAGCCCCCCCAATACACTTTTATCTGTCTCTGCCTAGACAGTGACCCTCTACAGTAACTTAGTAAGAAACTTCACTGGTTTTCTTCATTCACTCAGTTTCTTAAGCACTTACTAAAGGCCCAGTAATGGAGCTCCAGAAATGAAAAAATTGACAAACCCTCAAGTTCTCACAGAGCTTGTGCTGCAGTGGGTTAAGAGAAAAACAAAATTGGGCTGGAGAGATGGCTTAGCAGTTAAGGCATTTGCCTGCAAAGCCAAAAGATCCCGGTTCAATTCTCCAGGACCTACATAAATCAGATGCACAAGGAGACACATGCATCTGGAGTTCGTTTGCAGTGGCTGGAGGCCCTGGCCCCCCGCCCATTCTCTCTCTCTCTCTCTCTCTCTCTCTCTCTCTCTCTCTCTCTCTCTCCCTATTTCTCTCTCTCAAACAAATAAACAATAATAAATTTAAAATTACAAAATATCTTTAGAGAAAAACAAAATATATGTACCATGGAGCAGAGAGGTATGGGGAAGGGAGATGCTACTGCTCTAGGCAGGGTGGTCATGGAAGCATCTCTGTCCGGATAGCATGTGAGCAGAGACCTAAATGAAGTGAGAAGTCAGTGGAGGGCTGGAGGATGGCTTAGTGGTTAAGGCATTTGCCTGCAAAGCCAAAGGACCCAGGTTCAAATCTCCAGGACCCACGTTAGCCAAATGCACAAGGGTGCACATGCGTCTGGAGATGATTTACAGTGGCTGGAGGCCCTGGTGCGCCCATTCTCTCTTTCTCTCTCTCTCTCTCTCTCTCTCTCTCTGTCAAATAAATAAATAAATAAATAAATAAATAAATAAAAGAAGAAGAAGTCAGTGGAGCATTCTAGACAGACAGGAAGCAAGTGTAAAGGCTCTAAAGCAGGATGCTTGAGAAAGCCTTGCACTACCCTTTGTAAGCTGCCCACTGGAAACTTCCTTCCTTCCTTACCTGTACTCTTCTACTTGACCTTACAACCTTGAGTATGGTCCTGTCTCTCCAAGCCTCATTCCTCTTCCACTCCTCATTGCCTCTTCCACTGAGCCACTTCAGTGCACTCCTCCTCCTTCCCAACTCATTCCCATAACTCTGACCCCCCCTTCTCTCCTAGGAGCCTGAGGCATGCCCTGTGGCCCTCACTTCCAGACCTGCACCGGGTCCTAGGCCAGTACCTTAGGGATACTGCAGCCCTCAGTCCAGTGAGTACACCCCTATCCCACTCTATCCACCACCACCACCCTTGTCCCTACAATACAACTTGTTCAATGTCTTTGCCTAGCAATGCCCCACCCCCAGATATTACCCCGAGCCCAATTCTCCTCCTCATGCCTCAGGATCTGCTGTAATCCAGCTCCTTTTGCCCATCTCTCCTAGCCCAAGGCCACAGTCACCGATCCCTATGAAGAAGTGGAACCCAGCCTCCTTGAAATCCTACCTAAGTCCTCAGAGAAGACTCCCTTGCCCTTGTGTTCCGCCCAGCCTCAGATGGACTACCGGGGATTGCAACCTTCTTGCCTGGGGACCATGCCCTTGTCTGTGTGCCCACCCAGGGCTGAGTCAGGGTCCTGCTGCACTACCCACATTGCCAACCACTCCTACCTACCACTAAGCTATTGGCAGCAGCCCTGAAAGCAGGCCCCTCTCTCCCATAGACCTAGACCTCTACCCCCAACGTCAGCACCTGAGACCTTACCTCCATCCCTCTCTGTCCACCTGGCTCATTAGGCTTCACAGCACAGATCTTTCCACACCACTACGCTGAGAAATCCAGGGCCCTCTCTCCACAGCCAGGTTCGCTTGACTAAGCTCCCTTGACCTTTACTTCTCTCTCCTCCTAAGAGCCAAATTCCTAGAAAAGAAGTTTCCACTTCCACCCTCACTGACTCTTCAGAGTGCTTCAGTGGTTCCCTGGGTGTGGTAGCAGGAGCCTTCTCCAACCTTGCAAATGAAACTGCTTGGTAGAGTTCACTTCCAGTGTTCTAATCGCAATATCCAATGGGATCTTGTTAATCATCAGTTGATTTGATCTCTCAGCATTTGTCACAGTTGACTGCTCATCTCTCCTTGAATTCTCTTCTACCTTGGCTCCCACAGCATCACCGTCTGTGTTGGTTCTGCTCCTGCCTCTGGGAGGCCACCAGCAGTTAAGGAGATGAACTCAGGAGCCATATCTGGGTTCCATTACTGTCTTCCATACTTGCTAGCTGTGTGACATCTTTAATCCCAGCACTCGGGAGGCAGAGGTAAGAGGACTGCTGTGAGTTCAAGGCCACCCTGATATTACATAATGAATTCCAGGTCAGCCTGGGCTAGAATAAGACCCTACCTTGGGGAAAAAAATAAAACACCTCAAGATAATCTAAAGCACAGTGCCAAAGAAATAGCCTATTCTTTTTCTTTCTCTCCCTCCCTCCCTCCCTCTTTCTTTCTTTCTTTCTTTCTTTCTTTCTTTCTTTCTTTCTTTCTTTCTTTCTTTCTTTCTTTCTTTCTTCCACAGAGCTAGGGTCAAACCCAGAACCTACCTTGTACATGCTAGGTACACATTTGACTACAGAACTGCATCCCCAGCTTCAAAACTGGAGGCCCAGGGTGCCCTCAAACTCACTGTCCTCCTACCTTAGCCTCCCAAATAGAGAAATCACAGGGATGTGCCACCATACCTGGGAAGACTCCATTGTTTTTTTTGTTTGTTTGTTTGTTTGTTTTGTGTTTTTTTTTTTTAACAGAATCTTACTCTAGCCCAAGTTAACTGGCTGACCTGGATTTCACTCTGAGGACAGGCTGGAGTTCACACAGGGATTCCCTTACCTCAGCCTCCAGAGTACCAGGATTAAAGGCATTTGCCACCATGTCCAGCACAATTTCATTCTTCATTCTTGTTTTGTTTTGAGGCAGGGTTTCTGTCTATCCTAGGCTGACCTGGAACTCTGTAGCCCCAGGCTGGCCTTGAACTCACAGTGATTCTCCTACCTCAGCCCTGGCTAAGACTTCATTCTTTTATTATATATCTATTTTTTGTTTTTCTCAAGGTGTAGTCTCACTCTATTTCAGGGTAACCTGGAACTTACTCTATAGTCCCAGGCTGGCCTGGCACTCACAGAAATCCTCCTAACCCTGCCTCCCAAGTGCTGGGACTAAAGGTGTGCACCAGCACCACCACACCCCATTTAAAACTTCATTCATTTTTGTTTGTTTTGTTTTCTCTTTTGAGGTAGGGTCTCACTCTAGCTCAGGCTGACTTGGGATTCTCTATGTAGTCTCAGGGTGGTCTCAAACTCTCAGTGATTCTCCTACCTCTGTCTGGGAATAAAGGCATGCACCACTATGCCTGGCTAAAACTTCATCCTGAACAGTTTCTCTAATCCCACCTGGTCTCACTCCCTTTACCATATGTGAGCCATTAGCAAGTTCTTGGCTCCAGCTCAGACTTCTACTATAGCGCCTGTGAGGCTTTGTGCAAGTAATGCAAGCAGCTGTTTGAGTGTCTGTCTCTGGCTATTAGGCTGTGAGTTTCCTGAGGGCCAGAGCTATGGTTTGTCCTTCCCCCCAGAACCTTGAATACTATCTTGTGCATAATAGGTTGTGGACCTTCAATAAATGTTTTCTAAGTGTGCAAAATCTTTCTGGTTGGTCTTGACTTAACCCCACACTAACTTCCCTTGTCTCGTCCTCTAAACCATCATACATAATGGCAAATGTAAGTAGAAACAACTCAGGTTGAGGTTTTGCTAGCTTCAAAAATACTCACTGTATTAGTCAGGATCTTGGCAGAGAAAGATGGTACACTCAAATTGGGTAATCTGACAGGCTTAATATAGGACATATTTGCAAAGGTGATGGTGAGATTTGGGGAAACTATCAAGGGAAAATGCAAGGCCACAGGACTAACAGCAAGGAGCTGGCACCAGCTAGAGACATGAAGGGCGACTGCCTGGCAGGAGTTTTGTGGCCTTTGGTTAGAGGGAGCAGGGGAATAAATAGCCCAAGCTCATGCTCCTCCTGTGCTAGCCCTGCGACCCTAGGAATAGAATTTTCTAATATAAACATGACTTGGGGACTAATTATGGGATAGTGTGTACCCTCTATTCTATTTGCCGCAAGTGGCCCCACTCCCTTCACCTCTTCCTCACTCTGTGGCCTGCACGTCTGATGTACATGGACTGCCTCAGTGGATTCCTTGGGTTCTGGTTTCTGTGTGGATTCCATGAATGGCAGGATACTGTATATTGAATTGTGTCTGTTGTCCGCAAAATTCAGAGTTTGAAGTCTCAAGCCCCAGTACCCTCAATGAAACCTTAATTTGGAAATAAGGTTATTACATATATAATTAATTAAAATGAGGTTATGGCTCCTGATCCAATATGACTAGTTCCCTTATAAAGAGGGAATTTTGGACAGAGACTGCAGAAGGAGAAAGCCAAGTGAAGAGGAAGGCAGAGGCTGGAGCGATACCACTGCAACCCAAGGAACACCAGAGATGACCTCAAACCATCAAAAGCAAGGGGAGAAGCCTGGAACAGATCCTTTCTCAGAGCTTGCCAAGGAAACAACCCTGCTGGCATTTTCATCTAACCTCTAGAAGTGTGAGACAGTAAGTTTTTGTCATTTAAACCACCTGGTTTTTGGTACTTCATTGTGGCAGCCCTAGCAAACTAATAAAGGAGTTTCATAGCCAGCTACACAGCTGAGCTCATAGGCTTCACAGTCTCCCTGGCCCATTCTTTCTGTAAGCACTTTTAATTTACCTACTTATCTATTTATTTATTTATTTTTGAGGTAAGGTCTCACTGTAATCTGCACCTCAGTCTGTAGCTCCAAGTTGGCCTTGTACTCACAGTGATTCTCCTACCTCAGCTGCAATTAAATATATGTACCACCACACCCTCCTGGGCTCCTGTAAACTCTTTATTTTATTTTTTAATTATTTTTTTATTAGCCGGGCATGGTGGTACACGCCTTTAATCCCAGCACTCGGGAGGCAGAGGTAGGAGAATCACCGTGAGTTCAAAGCCACCCTGAGACTCCATAGTGAATTCCAGGTCAGCCTGGGCTAGAGTGAGACCTTACCTTGAAAAAAAAAAAAAAAACTTATTTTTTTGTTGTATTTTTGAGGTAGGGTCTCACTCTAACTCATTCTGGTCTGGAATTTACTATGTAGTCTCAGGCTGGCCTCGAACTCACAGCAGTCCTTCTACCTCTGCCTCCTGAGTGCTTAAAGGTTTGCACCACCATGCCAGCCCAGGCTCCTTGTAAGCTCTTTGAAATGAATCCCAAGCATCCGCTTTCCTCGTCCTCCTCTCTCCAGCCACCAATAATTTGCTTCTCAAGTTATCAAACCTGACTGTATTAGATTCTTTTCTAGGACAAAATACTTGACAGAAAGCAGTTTAAGCAAGGAAGGGTTTATTCAGCTCATAGTTCCTGGTTACAGCCCATGATGGCAGGGAAGACATGGCAGTAGAGTTCCAGGCAGCTGCTCACGTTCAGACCACAGTGAGGAAGCAGGAAGTGACTGCTTGCTGCTCAGCCATTTTTCTCCTTTTCATGCCCATAGAGTGGTGCTGCCCACAGTTAGGGTGGGTCTTCCCACATCAATTAATTCGATTCTAAAAAATCCCTCACAGGGGCTGGAGAGATGGCTTAGCGGTTAAGCACTTGCCTGTGAAGCCTAAGGACCCCAGTTCGAGGCTCGGTTCCCCAGGTCCCACGTAAGCCAGATGCACAAGGGGGCACATGCGTCTGGAGTTCATTTGCAGAGGCTGGAAACCCTGGCGCCCCATTCTCTCTCTCCCCCTCTATCTGTCTTTCTGTGTCTGTTGCTCTCAAATAAATAAATAAATAAAATTTTAAACAAATACATTTGAAAAAAAATCCCTCACAGACATTTGCAGAAATTTCTTTTCTTTATTTAATTGACAACTTCCATGACTGTAAACAATATCCTATGGTAATTCCCTCTCTCCCTCCCATTTTCCCCTTTGAAATTCCATTCTCCATTATATCCCCTCCCCTTCTCAATCAGTCTCTTTTATTTTGATGTCATCATGTTTTCCTCCTATTATAATGTGTAGGTAGTGTCAGGCACTGTGAGGTCATGGATATCCAGGCCATTTTGTGTCTGGAGGAGCACGTTGTAAGGAGTCCTACTCTTCCTTTGGCTTGTTCATCCTTTCCTCCACCTCTTCCACAATAGACCCTGAGGCTTGGAAGGTGTGATAGAGATGTTTGAGTGCTGAGCACTCCTCTGTCACTTCTCAGCACCATGGTGCCTTCTGAAGTCATCCCAAGGTCACTGCCATCTGAAAAGAGAAGGTTCTCTAACCAAAAGTGAGAGTAACATTAATATATGGATATGAAGGTTAAGAAAAGTGCTGACCAGTTAAGGCATTTGCCAGCAAAGCCAAAGGACCCAGGTTTGATTCCTCAGTACCCGTGTAAAGCCAGATGCACAAGGTGGCGCATGCGTCTGGAGTTTGTGGGTGGTGGCAAGAGGCCCTGGCGCACCCATTCTCTCTCTCTCCTTCTATTTCTCCTTGAAAGTACATAATTTTTTAAAACCATATCAGTAAATTTATTGTTTCAAAAAAGTCTGGAGGAGCTGGAGAGATGGTTCAGTGGTTAAGGCACTTGCTTGCAAAACCTAACAACCTTGTTTGATTCCCAAGCACCCATGTAAAGCCAGATGCACAAGATGGTACATGTGTCAGGAGTTCATTTTCAGTGGCTGGAGGCCCTGGTGCACCCATTCTTTCTCTGTGTCTTCTGTCTGCTTGCAAATATATAAATAAAAATATTTTTAAAAAAGAAAAATGTGCCGGGTGTGGTGGTGCATGCCTTTAATCCCAGCACGCGGGAGGCAGAGGTAGGAGGATTGCCGTGAGTTCGAGGCCACCCTGAGACTACATAGTGAATTCCAGGTCAGCCTAAGCCAGAATGAGACCCTACCTTGAAAAACCAAAAAAAAAAAAAAAAAAAATGCTTACTGGGCAGTTTGGTGAGCATAGTATATACATTTAGCCAAACAGCAGTAGACAGTACAACCCTAGGGCTCATGACCACCCCTGTTGTAAGTTTTCAGTATTCCCTCCCATGGAGCAGTCCTCCAGTCAAATTAGAGGGCAGTTGGTTTCCTCTGTGATAGACATGCCACTATTGCACCTGTTGGCTCATTTGGCCTGGCTGACCAAATATAAGGCTTGCAGTGTTCACTGTTAAGTATCTTCACTGGTGATTTCTCTCTCTTCCCATTGAACTGCATGCAGTGTGGCTTCTTCCAACTTTCTGTCAGCTGGTCTACATGGAGGAGGTTTTCCAGCAGGATTTCTCAGTGACCTTGCAGCCCAAGTATGTGGAGTCTTCAGCAATAGGGTCTTATCATCTATTCCTGGTGGGAAACCAAGGGCCTCTACAATGGCCTGTAATGTTTTGGGGGAATCAGGAACCTCCCTGGCCAACAACTCACTGGAAGGTATCCCATCCCTGGCATTGAAAATTTTCTAATAACAATCTATGGCTCCTGAGTGTTCCATTGTCTTTAATCCCAGCACTCGGGAGGTAGAGGTAGGAGGACTGCCATGAGTTCAAGGCCACCCTGAGACTCCATAGTGAATTCAGGTCAGCCTGGGCTAGAGTGAGACTCTACCTCGAAAAACAAAAGATAGATAGATAGATAGATAGATAGATAGATAGATAGATAGATAGATAGATAGATAGATTTCCATACGACTTACATATATCCTCTTAGATTTTGTTTTGCTTTTGTTTTTCGAGGTAGGGTCTTTCTCTGGCCCAGGCTGACCTGGGATTCACATGTAGTCTCAGTGTGGCCTTGAACTCACAGCAATCCTCCTACCTCTGCCTCCCAAGTGCTGGGATTAAAGGCGTGTGCCACCACGCCCAGCTCTTCCTCTTTTTTTGATTAGCCCTCCTTCTGCCTTTCCTTTACTCAATCTCTTCCCCTGACCAGAAATTTCTTTTTATGGTGGCTCTAAATCCTGTCAAGTTGTCAAGCAGATATTAAACATGAAATTAGGGCTGGAAAATGGTTTACCAGTTAAGGCACTTGCCTGTGAAAATTAAGGACCCAGGTTCAATTCCCCAGGACCCACATAAGCCAAATGCACAAGGCGGTGCATTCTTCTGGAGTTTGCTTGCAGTGGCTAGAGGCCCTTGTGCACCCACCCATTCTCTCTCTCTCCATCTTTCTCTCTCTCTCAAATAAATTTTTTTTTTGATGAATCAATAAGTTTATTGGGGGTGTCACTTACAGAGCATATAGGAACATAGGGCCCCCAAAACAGCAGCTTGAAGGAGATTCCTGTCAAAATTACTCCTTGGTCAGGTGTGGTAGGATATACCTTTAATTTCATCACTTGGAGGCAGAGGTAGGAGGATCACTTGAGTTCAAGGCCACCCTGAGACTACACAGTGAATTCCTGGTCAGGCTAGGCTATAGTGACACCCTACCTCAAAAAAAAAAAAAAAAAATTCCTTGGATGTTCCTCCCTCTGCCTCAGGATGAGGGCTTACTTACAGAGCATGGGGACCACTCTGAATGACAACTTCCCTGCGGCCACTTCTAGAAGCTCCTTGTCCCTGTCCAGGAGTATGAGACCACAGAGCAGCCCTGTAGTGGGCCTCACTGTGTGTGGGCTTTCCCCATGGATGATCCTCGCTCAGTCCCAGTGTGTGGGCTTACTTACATGGAGACTCCAGAAACACCACCTCAATGAAGGTCCCTGTTCCTAGATCTTTTATTCTCTACATACTCTATCTCCCCCAGAGGTTACAAGATCTTGTTTGCTATTGTATATAGCTGGTGCAGGGGGCACGTGAATCTAAGATGGGTGTCTAATGACCCTCCCCACAACTTCTGAGTTGATCCAGCTGCTTTTTAAAAAATTTATTCTTTATTGACATATTCCATGATTGTAAACAATATCCCATGGTAATTCCCTCTCTCCCTCCACTTTCCCCTCTGAAACTCCACTCTCTATTATATCCCCTCCCCCTCTCAATCAATCTCTCTTTCATTTTGATGTCATCATGTTTTCCTCCTATTATAATGGTCTTATGTAGTAGTGTCAGGCATTGTGAGGTCATGGATATCCAGGCCATTTTGTGTCTGGGGAAGCACATTGTAAGGAGTCCTACCTTTCCTTTGGCTATTATTTATTTATTTATTTATATTTTGAAGTAGGGTCTTGCTCTAGCCCAGGCTGTCCTGGATTTCACTATGTAGTTTCAGGGTGGCCTTCAACTCATGGTGATCTCTGCCTTCCAAGTGCTGGGATTAAAGGCGTGCACTACCACACCCAGTTTATTTAATTTTTTTGATTTTTAAATATTTGTAATTTTTTATTTATTCATTTGAGAGAGAGAGAGAAAGGAGGAGGAGGAGCGGAGAGAGAGAGAGAGAATGGGTATACCAGGGCCTCCAGCCACTGCAAATGAATTCCTGATGCATGCATCACTTTGTGCGATGGCTTATATGGGTCTTGGGGAATCGAACCCAGGTCCATTGGCTTTGCAGGCAAGTGCCTTATCACTAACCCATCTCTCCAGCCCCTTATTTTGGTTTTTGGAGATTGGGAGCCCAGGCTGACCAGGAATTCACTATGTAGTTTCAGGCTGGTCTCAAACTCACAACAATCCTCCTCCCTCTGCCTCCCAAGTGCTACAAATAAAGGCATGCACCAC
This sequence comes from Jaculus jaculus, assembly GCF_020740685.1. Lineage (NCBI taxonomy): Eukaryota > Metazoa > Chordata > Mammalia > Rodentia > Dipodidae > Jaculus > Jaculus jaculus. The sequence continues at coordinate 82,592,657 of NC_059106.1, read as the reverse complement.
CATACCAGGCTCCCTTACCAGGTTGACCTGGAATTCACTATGTAGTTTCAGGGTGACCTTGAACTCATGGTGATCCACCCAAGTGCTGGGATTAAAGGCATATGCCACCACGCCCGGCTTTTTCTGTTGTTTTGTTGTTTGAAGTAAAGTCTTGCTCTATCCCAGGTTGGCCTGGAAGTCACTATCTAGTCTCAGGCCTCAAATTTATAGCAGTCCTCCTACTTCAGCTTCCAGAGAGCTTGGGTTAAAGGTGTATATCACCATACCTGGCACCTCTTCCCAGTTGACTAGCTGCCAAGACGCTGGAAAAAGCTATGCAACCTGGAGGGGGAGAAAAGTCACCAACACCACCTAACCAGCAGTGGACCCTGAACATTCTATCCTGGGCAGCCAGGCCAAATGTACCAACTGGTACAATGGTGGCATGTCTGGTATGGGAAAACCAACTGCTCTTTGATTTGAGGGAAACCCTGCATCTACCTGGCACTGACAACCTAATCAAAAGCCTATGGCTAGGGAGGTCATAAGGGGGAGGAGAAACTACTACTGTTGTCTGCCTAAATAGATATATTATGCCCACTAACCTGCCCTCTAAATGCTTATGCTTATGCCCATATATCAATACTGCTCTCACTTTTGGTTAGAGAAGATTCTCTTTGTAGATGGCAATGACCATTGGAGTGATTCAAAACTCACAAAAGTGCTGAGAAGTGACAGTAGAGTATTCAGCCCTGAGACATCTCTAGCACACCCTTCAAAGCCCAAGACCATTGCTAAGAGCTGGCAAAAAGAATATAAGAGCTAAAGGAAGAGGAGTGCTTACAATACTGTCCTCCAGACACAAAGCAGTCATAGATAGTATTTATGACTCATAATGGCTGATGCTATCTACACAAGGCCTGCATAATAGGAGGAAAAAATTATGACATCAAAATAGGAGAAGGGATTTGGGAGGGACAAAAAGAAAGGGTGATGGGAGGGGATTATGATCATGTCTATAGGTGTAGAAGTTGTCAATAAAAGTGTAAAAACGAGCTGGGCATGGTGGCACATGCCTTTAATCCCAACACTTGGAAGGCAGAGGTATGAGGATCCCTGTGAGTTTAGGGCTACTCTGAGACTACTGAGTGAATTCCAGGTCACCCTACCTCTACCTATACAAGACCATCATAAGAGGAGGGAAAGATCACGACATCAAAATAAAAGAGAGACTTATTGAGATGGGGAGGGGATATGAGGGAGAATGGAATTTCAAGGGGGGAAGGGGGGAGGGAGGGTATTACCATGAGATATTTTTTATAATCATGGAAAATGTTTTTAAAAATTGAGAAAAAATAAAATAAGATTTTTTTTAAGTGTAAAAAAACATCAGGCATTGTGATACATGCCTTCAGTCCCAGCATTCCAGAAGCAGAAGTAGGAGAATTGCTGTGAGTTTGACTCCAGCCTGGGACTACAGGGTGAGTTCTAGGTCAGTCTGGGCTTGTATGAGGCTCTACCTCAAAAAACCTAAAAAAATAAGTAAACAAAAGAGAAGCCAGGATTCAACTCTGTCTATCTGGGAGACAAGGAAGGTTATACTGACCAATGAGAGACACTATGGTTTACTCTCATGGGGCCTTTAGATTCTTAAAAATTTTAGAGATGTTGTCTTGCACAGCCAGCCTTCTTTCCAAAATAGGGTCTTCCTCTAGCCCAGGCTGACCTGGAGTTTATTATATACTCTCAGGCAGTCTTGAACTCACAGCACTACTCCTAACGCTGCCTCTTGAGTGCCGGGATTGAAGGCATGTGCCACCACATCTGGCTCTAGGTCCTTTTTTTTAAAATTTGGTTTTTCAAGATAGGGTCTCACTCTAGCCCAGACTGACCTGTAATTGACTATGTAATCTCAAGGTGGCCTCAGACTCACGGCAACCCTCCTATCTCTGCCTCCCAAGTGCTGGGATTAAAGGCGTGTGCCACCGCTCCCGGCTAGATCCATATTTTATAGATGGAGAAACCAAGGCCTAAGGAAAGAATTTGCCCCAGATCATGCAAGGAGGTTGAGAAGAATTCAGATATGACTCCCATTAAATCCAAAGCTCTAATAGTGACTTGAATGAGTTATGGGAATATGCTCAGGGGCGAGACAGCAGTAAAATAATAATAATGGGTACCATTTATTGACCATCCGTTAATTACTGTGCAAAACAGTTTATAGACTTTTTGCTTGTTTTTGTTTTTAGGAAACAGGCTCCTATGTGACCCAGGCTAACTTTGAACTTCATGCTGCCAAGGATGACTTTCTGATCATTCTGCCTCCACCCCCTAAGTACTGGGATTACAGGCCGGTGCCATGATACCTGGTTTTATGCAGTGCTGGGGATCAAACCTAGGGCTTTATGCATGCTAGGCAAGCCCTGTACCAACTAACCTACATTCCAAACCCACCAGACATACTACTCAAAAGTTCCATTTCTAGCAGGGCCTGGTTGTTCACACCTTTAATCCCAGCACTTGGGAGGCTCAGGTAGGAGGATTGCTGTGACTTTGAGGCCAACCTGAGACTGCATAGTGAATTTTCAAGAGTCAGCCCCTATTTCAAAAAATTGATAAACCAAAAAAAAGCTCAATTCTTGGAACTGTGGAGATTGGTCAGTGGTTAAAGGCACTTGCTTGCAAAGCCCGTTGGGCCAGGAAGAACTTCCCAGTACCCATGTAAAGCCAGATGTGATGCACAACGTTTATATTCATTCTCAATCTTTCTCCTCTACTAAAAAATAAATGCATGCCGGGTGTGGTGGCACACACCTTTAATCCCAGCACTTGGGAGGCAGAGGCAGGAGGATTTCTGTGAGTTCAAGGACACCCTGAGAATACACAGTGAATTCCAGGTCAGTCTGGGCTAAAGTGAGACCCTACCTCAAAAAAAAAAAACCAAAACAAAAAATAAGCTGGGTGTGGTGATGCACACCTTTAATCCCAGCACTTGGGAGGCAGAGGTAGGAGGATCGCTGTGAGTTCTAGGCTACCCTGAGACTACATAGGGAATTATTCCAGGTCAGGTCAGCCTAGAGTGAGGCCCTACCTCAAAAAAAAAAAAAGAAAGAAAGAAAGAAACAAAGAAAAAAATACAAAAATATTTTAAATTGCTGGGTGTGGTGGCACAAGCCTTTAATCTCAGCACAGAGGGAATTCCAGGTCAGCCTGTGCTACATTGAAAAAACAAACAAAAATTTAAAATTAAGTAGATGTTCAATTCTTGTCAGTGGTGATGGTGCACACTTTCAATCTTATCACTTGGAAGGCTGTGATAAAAGTGATATAGGAAACTAAGGCTCACAGAACCAGAGACTGAGTGAAGAATCAGTTTATTTTTACACCAGGGGATTCTTTTCCAAAGCCTGGACGCTGATTCTTGGTGGGTCAGAGCTTGGACTAGATTGAAACCCTACCTCAAAAGTTCTGGTGGGCAACCAAGAGCAATAGCCTGGGAGTAACCCTGCCCCTATTAACAATCTATAGCTTTTAGGTACATTATTATTATGGGATACTCCAAACATTTTTTTTTTTTTTTTTTTTGAGGTAAGGTCTTACTGTGAACTCACTCTGCAGTCCCAGGCTGGCCTGAAACTCAAAGTGATCCTAACCTCTGCCTCCTGAGTGCGGGGATTAAAGGCGTGTGCCACCACGCCCACGGTGTACATTTTACATATTTTTTTAGTTTTTTTGTTTATTTTTATTTACTTATTTGAGAACGACAGAGAGAGACAGAGAGAGAGAGAGAGAGAGAGAGAGAGAGAGAGAGAGCGCGCGTCAGGGTCTCCAGCCGCTGCAAATGAACTCCAGATGTGTAATCACCTTGTGTATCTGGCTTGTGACTCCTGGGGAATCAAGCCTCGAAACGGGGTCCTTAGACTTCACAGGAAAGCGCTTAACCGCTAAGCCATCTCTCTAGCCCTACGTCTTATATTTTGATTAACCTTCTTCCTACTCCCTCCTCTCCCCCTTCCGACCCCACTTTTTTTTTTTTTTTTTTTTTGACATTAAGGAACTCACTTCCCCTCTTTCAGCTTCACTTTCTCATTAAAACAAAACACCCAAGTGTTACTTCCTTCCTAGCTGGGTTCCTGGTGCACCCTAACCCTTCTTTTCTTAAATGCACTCGGGGCCCTCTCTCCACCCCTGGCTGGCCGGTTGCCCACCGTCACTAAGGGCTCAAGTTCCTTGGGTCACCCCACCTACGTACGCCTATAGTACAGCTAGGCTTTGAGTATGAACTTCAGGCTGTAGACATCCCCACCTCCGCGCCTAACATTGCTAGCTTGAGACTCGTGAAGCGACTCCTAAGAATGAATGGAAGCGAGTAGTGGACGCAGGCCCCGCCCCAGACGCGCTGGACACGCCCCTAACGCTGTCAAGACTCCGTCTCCGGGCGACCGGTTTCCACCTTTCCAAGCACGCTCCACAGCGGTACTCTCGTGATATCTGGGACTTCCCCCCGGAAGACCCGCCTGCCCGCGCTGTCGGGACCAATGAGAGAGGGCGACGGTTGCGACGGTTGGGTTTTGAAGGAGCCAATCAGTGCTCGGAGCGGTGAATTTAAGACGCTCGGCCAGACGTGCCGGAATCCAGTCAGAAGCTGGTTGCTCTCGGAGTGCGCACGCTGAGAAGCCGCGGAGCGGAGCAGAGGACAGCTACGCCCTTGTGGGATAGGGGCTGTCGCCGAGGGTCCCCGGTCGTGAGGCCGGCCGGGAACTGAACAGCCCCGCGAGGTCCCCGACTCAAGCACTCGTCTCTTCCTCCAGAGCCCGGCGGGCACCGACTCCAAACACCCCTTCGCCCCTGCAGACGTTCCCCATGGCTCAGTTCGTGTTCGAGAACGACCTGCACTCCCTTCTTCAGCTGGACGCGCCCATCCCCAATGCACCCCTCGCACGCTGGCAGCGTAAAGGCAAGGAAGGGACGGGGCCGGCCCCCTCGCCCATGCGGGCCGCCAATCGATCCCACAGCGCGGGTAGGACACCGGGCCGAACTCCTGGTGAGTGGGACTTGGCGGGTCACCGCGACTGAGAGCCTTCCGAGCTTCCTGGTCCGCGGGTCTCGTCTGCCTGTCTGATTTCTCTCCGCCCCTCCCCCCGCCAGGCAAATCTAGTTCCAAGGCTCAGACGACCCCTAGCAAACCTGGCGGAGACCGTTACATCCCCCATCGCAGCGCTTCCCAGATGGAGGTGGCCAGCTTCCTCCTGAGCAAAGAGAATCAGCCTGAAAGCGGCGAGACGCCCACAAAGAAGGTAATGACTTCCCCAAGGCGCACAGGCAATAGTGCCCGTTGCGCTCCCGCATTCTCCCTGCCTCACCAGCGCTGTTTTATGTCAGGAGCATCAGAAAGCCTGGGCTTTGAACCTGAACGGTTTTGATGTGGAGGAAGCCAAGATCCTCCGGCTCAGTGGAAAACCACAGAATGCCCCAGAAGGTAAGTTTTTGGAGGTCAATCCACCCCCAGGGGCTGAGGGGGGAGATACTTTCCCACCTCCACCTAAGGTCGAGGGAGGTGATGTCCGCGTTCTCAGAGTCTAGACCCTTTTACCACAGGCTACCAGAACAGACTGAAAGTACTCTACAGCCAGAAGGCCACACCTGGTTCCAGCCGCAAGACTTGCCGTTACATTCCATCTCTGCCTGATAGGATACTGGATGCCCCTGAAATCCGAAATGACTACTGTAAGTGCAGCCTTATCCCTGCTGGCCAATGGAGAGATGGTTGGGCATGGAACAGGCAAGCATGTGCTCAGCTCTTTCCGTTCTGCCTCTGACAGACCTCAACCTTGTGGATTGGAGCTCTGGTAATGTACTGGCTGTGGCACTGGACAACAGTGTGTACTTGTGGAATGCAAGCTCTGGTGACATCCTGCAGCTGTTACAAATGGAGCAGCCTGGTGATTATGTGTCATCTGTGGCCTGGATCAAAGAGGGCAACTACCTGGCTGTGGGTACCAGCAATGCTGAGGTGCAGGTGAGACTGACTCCTATCTTGTAACTCTTGTCACCAGACCTAGGGAGGAGCTAGCTTGCCCATCTACACAGAAAGATGTTAATGCCAAGCCCAATCTGACTAGTGTCCTTGTCTTTGCAGCTATGGGATGTGCAACAGCAAAAACGGCTTCGAAATATGACCAGTCACTCTGCCAGAGTGAGCTCCCTAAGTTGGAACAGCTATATCCTGTCCAGGTCAGTGGCTTTTACTAGTCTGTACCATATCAGTCAGATTTTGCCTACCTCTATCCTCTGTGCATACCTCCAAGCTGAAACTCTGGTTTGTGCTTTGGACTGCTTAAGAACCTAAATATTTTTTTTTTTTCCTCTCTTGTTCAGTGGCTCACGTTCTGGCCATATCCACCACCATGATGTTCGGGTAGCAGAACACCATGTGGCCACTCTAAGTGGCCATAGCCAAGAAGTATGTGGACTGCGCTGGGCCCCAGATGGACGACATCTGGCCAGCGGTGGGAACGATAACTTGGTCAATGTGTGGCCTAGTGCTCCTGGAGAAGGTGGTTGGGTTCCCCTGCAAACATTCACTCAGCATCAAGGCGCTGTCAAGGTTAGAAAAGGGGTTTCACACCCTCAGCTATAAGCTAGAAACTATTAAGGGGAAAGAGGATGGTGGGATTGGTCTGGGTATATTTGTGTTTCCTTGACTAGAGCTCTATCTGCTTACCCTACCTTTATCCCATGTAGGCTGTTGCATGGTGTCCCTGGCAGTCCAGTATCCTAGCAACTGGAGGAGGCACCAGTGACCGACACATTCGCATCTGGAATGTCTGCTCTGGAGCCTGTCTGAATGCTGTGGATGCCCATTCCCAGGTATTCTTTACCACATGTACATATATATAATATATACATATATATATAATCTCCAGTCCTAGGTCCTCTAGATGCTATCACCTCCATACATCCCAAGTCAAACTTGTCACTTCTTTTGTCTCCCTGAAATGTATTGTTCTTCCTTGGTGCTGCTTCAGAATGGCAAGGCCAGCTCAGACATCTGAAGCCTCCTAGAGTCCTTCATCTTCTCTCTAGGATGTTTTAGCTTTTCCTTACTGTCATTCTGCTCCCCCACACACACACCCACCCACTTCATCACCTGGTCTCCAAGCACATTTTCTTCTTTTAAGACAGTATCTCACTAATAGTGATGGCTAGTCTGAAACTCACCATATAGATGAGGCAGACCTCAACTTGAAGTGATTCTGCTGCTTGAGAATGGCATTACAGATGTGCACTGACCATACCCAAATACCCAGCCTCTCAAGCATTCTTTATCTCTTCCATTCTATACTCTGCACTGACGTCTAAGTGGTCTAGTTTGCATGTGTAATAGTCCTTCTCATTCATCATCTGTAAAATAGACAATTCTCAAGGCCTGTGATTATTCAATCCATAGCACCTGTCAGGCTGCTTAACACTAGAATGGACTCAGTCCTAATTGGAGTAGCCCTGGGTATGTGTCTTACCCAAACCAACCTTTCTCCACAGGTGTGTTCCATCCTCTGGTCTCCCCACTACAAAGAGCTTATCTCAGGCCATGGCTTTGCCCAGAACCAACTGGTTATTTGGAAATATCCAACTATGGCCAAGGTGGCTGAGCTCAAAGGTAAGTAGCTAAGTGAAAGGATTCTACCAGACAGAAAGGCCACATATTATTCCATTTGTATGGAATGTCCAAAGTGGTAAATGTAGAGACAAAACAGATGAATGGTTGCTAAGGGCTTTAGAGAGAATAATGAAAATACCATTTTAGGGCTGGGAAGGTGGCTCAGCAGTTAAAGGTTAAAGCTTGAAAATGTTATGTTGTCATACTAAAGGTATGTGTGGGCTGGAGAGATGGCTTAGTGGTTAAGGTGCATGCCTGTGAAGCCTAAGGACCTTGGTTCAATTCTCCAGGTCCCACATTAGACTGATGCACCCATTCTCATTGTCTCTCCTTGTCTGTTTCAAATAAAGATGACTAGCACAATTGGAGGATGTATATATTCACATACACTGATCTTGTTCTAGGTCACACAGCCCGGGTCCTGAGTTTGACCATGAGCCCAGATGGGGCTACAGTAGCATCAGCAGCAGCGGATGAGACCCTGCGGTTATGGCGCTGCTTTGAGTTGGACCCTGCTCGGCGACGAGAGCGGGAGAAAGCCAGTACAGCTAAAAGTAGCCTCATCCACCAAGGCATCCGTTGAACAGACTTAGCTCAGTTGTTTTTTTTTTGTTTTTTTTTTATTTTTCTAATAAAGTTATGTTTCCCTTCTCTATGTGTGATCTATATATGTGTTATATATATATAACAGTAGTCTTCCTGTGGGCTGTCTCATTTAGAGAAATGTTTTGTAGGCAAGTGCTTTATCACTGAGATATCTTTTGAGATAGGGTCTCATGAAGTTGGCCTTGAGTTCTTCATTCTAGCCTAGGCAGGACTTGAACCCTCTATCTCAGCCTCTAGGAGCTTACAGGCCTGCCCAGCAGCCTTTATCATTTGTAGATAGCCCAAGGGGAAAGGTAGCTATGTACCCCACTTCCATTTTACACATGTACACACAGCCTGTTTTCTTCTGTCACTTTAATAAGACAGTGAATACACAGTGTCCACAGGCTGTATTGCCAGGCCCACTGCCCACCCTGACCTTTGGCCCAGAAGCTCCTGCTTCAGTGTGGGATGGAGGAGGGAGCCTGAGTCCATAGTGACAGATTATTGCTGACCTCTCCTGTGTGAGGAAAAAGGCCACAAGACCCTGGTAGGGGCCAGCCCTGAGTGTTCCTCTCCCAAGTTTAAGGCAGGGAGGGAGAAGCAAGTGTCCAGCCCTTTCAGCCCCCAGCTCAGGTGGCAGAGGGCAGTGAGGCCACATCCCTGGAGCTGGCTGGGAGAAGTGGGTGAGGAACGGAAGAGATGGTCTCTCTAGACCAGATGTGGGGAAGGCAGGGCCAGTCCCCCTCCCTACTCAGTCCTGACCACATGAGCCCTGGTCACCGGTGTAGGTGGAGAGAACACATGGATGCTGCCCAAGGTGCAGTCCTGAGGCACTTAGGTGGGCGCCTATCTAGGCCATGCTTCTCAGTTGGCCTTGACCTTGGCAATACCTGGAGCTCCATTTTGCTGAGGTGCACGAGGAAGCCGCTTGCCCTTGGTATAAGAGTGATACCAGAAATTGGAGAACAGCACAAAGAAGATGGTGCCATACATCCAGATGAGGTGGATGATGACTGGGTACTGGTAGTTGCAGTTGGGCATGAAGTAGTACTGGGTAATGTGCAGGGAGACCAGGACAAACTGGATCTAGGATGGAGAAAGACAAGAGTCAGGAACTGAGGACCGGGAGTAGGAAAGATAAAGGCTGAGTGGGAGGGAAGGGGTCAAAGGTGAGTTAGGTTGGATAAAGGATACAGACAGAATGCTGGGGGTTTGGTTATGGGCCCCTTACCAGTTGAATGGCTGTCATGTGTTTTTTCCACCAAAGGTAGGGCTGAGCCACAGGGCCAAGGGCAGACAGTCCATAGTACAGGTACATTACAACATGTACAGAAGAGTTTATCATGGCATGGAAAGAGCCCATTCCTCCTAAGGGGAAAGAAAACAAGGTCAGAGTTGAGCCTGTGTTCCCAGTGGCCACTTCTCTTCCCCAGTGGCCTTTGCCAGATACCTGGAGCAATCTTTATCCCCCACCACCAGCTCCAGGGAAGCACTGAGTGATGGAAGACATGTAGGAAGGTCACCTGTCCATCCTTCTTTCGGAGAATAAAGATCACCTGAGAGAAGAGCGAGGAAAGGATTCAGTGCCAAGATCTTCCCCCCTCCTCTTTCCCTCCACATTCTAATATCTATAACTACTCACTGTGTCCATCAGCTCAATGAATTTGGAGAATAGAAAGAGCCAGGCCACTCGAACCATCTGTAAGAAGTCAGGGCCATCTCTTAATACACTACACAATACTCAGCCTCTGCAAACTAGGCCACGAGCAGAGGTCTTACCCTTCCCCAAAGTTGATTATGATTATCCTAAGGCCCTACTTACCCTAAGTGCCTCTGGGCTATTGGAAAAATCCACGGGGTCACAGCGCCAGGTATAGGTACTCAGCCAGCCAGACATAAGGAACTAAGGAACAGGTGTGGGTTAGACACCAAAGTTCCCTCCCTCCCTGCAATCCCTCCCTTTCACTAGCTGAAGAAATAGATCAGAGCCTCAGAAAAGAGAGATGCCATGCTCTGGCCCTAAGGCCCACCCGCCTTATCCTGCTGGCAGGAACTGAAGTCTATGCATCCCAGCGCACCTCATAGACAATGTAGAGGGAGAGTGCCACCAGTGAGAAGTTGTAGACAATCATGAAGCCACGGAGTTGGAAGGGCTTCCGATTGGCCATGATACGAGGCCCAAGTGAGAGGACAAAGTACACGTAGGTCAGGAGGATGGAGGTCACTAGCAAGGGGGACCCCATCAGAGGATAGTTCTGGATCCGGGGATCTGTGAATAGGGGTCAAAGGAGTCAGAAAGGGTCACAGAGTTCAAAAGGGCATCACCAAATCCTAGACAGGAGGTCTGGTCACAAAAAGCCAAGTGATTCATAAGGACTCTACTGGAACACAACCCTACATCCTGGGATCCCAGGGGGAAGGGAGGGGAAAGCTGGTGAATAGAATCTTACCTGCATGCTTCATCAACTCATGGTACAAATTCACAACAGCCTCCATCCTGATTAAGGATTCTGAGAAGGGATGGAGAACAGATGTCAGTCATGGCCCACAGAGGCAAGACACAGCCAGAACACATGCCTTACTAAGAAAGGACAAGGATGTAGATATAGCTCAGTTTAATCCTCAGCATGGCAAAAGAAAGAAAGAAAGAGTAGGAGAAGCAGCAGCAGCACATTTAAAGGAAGGAATTGCTGGGTGAGTAGAAGAAAAGAAGTCTGGGGGCATGTGTTCCCCCAAGCATCCTGTCTGGCCTATGGAGCACTGTTCCACCCTTCCTCTCCACACCTTACTCTCCTCTCTGCTCCTCTCCAGAAAGTTTTACTTCTTGGACTCCCCTCTGGTAGAGAACTCTCAATTCCAGGTCTCCTTCCAGAGTCTTTATCCTCACTGACAAAGCTCATCTCCACAGTGAACATTCTTATCCTTCCTCAACAAAGATTCTCATCACTCCAGTTCTGGCAGGTCATCATTGTCTCTGGGGATTCTCCCATTCAATCTCTCTTTCCTGCTCCCTCCTGCCCCAGGTAAAGTCCCTCAGTCCTTCCCAGGACTCCCATCTCTTCTCCTGTCCCTTGCCAGAGCTTTCACCCCCACGGTCCTTTCTGCCCCTTCCAGAACCTGAGCAGGCCTACAAGAGGTTCTTCCTCCCCGGTTAGACACATCTGCCCATCTGCCTTCCAGGGCTCTCACCTCCAGCTTCTCCTCTCTCCTCTCCTCCCCTCTTCTTGCAGGCGTGCTCTCCCCTCCAGGAGCCAGGCTCTTTGAGACTCCTGCCCTGGCGGCTCCACCTGTCTGACTAGATCTGGCAGCAGCCCCGCCCTCTGCCCGCCCCCGCGGCATTGGGCATGGGGTGGAGGGTGGGTCTAGGCCACAGGTCAGTGCCTAGGGGAGCAGGACCCACCAGGATTGGGAAAACTAAATAAAGCCCCAGACTCACCATCTACCACCACCCTGGACCAGCCAGAGGAGTTAAGATTCTAGGTTTTCCAGAAACCTTTCCTGACCCCAGCCCTGGGTTTGGCTGGAAAAAATACTAAAAATCCACACCCAATATGTTCTCCCAAACCAACCATGAATTCTCAGTTTGTCCTACTTCAGAATGGGCATAATCACCCTTCCCTTCTAGGGAGGAGCAGGGAAGCCAGTGGTATGTGAGGAGGTGGGGAAGTAGGGGAGATCTCAGGAATCCTTCCCTCCCTCTGGGAGGGATCCTCATGGGCTAGGCCCCCTCCTCCTCAAAGATGGCTGGAATGTCAGAGGAGGGCTCACACTGACAAATGCCTCAGCCTAGACCCAGGAGAGGATGCCAGAGGAACCAGGCAATTGCCTAACAATGGACGTGCTCCAGGTGCTCTATATCCAGAGACCCGTCATGGTCAGGCTATCCACATCTACACTCTCACACAGCTCTCCATCACCCCCAAGACACACAACAAAACAAGGGCTAGCACTGCCCTGCCTGACAGACCATTCCCACAGGCCTCCATTGGACTATGACATGCCTGGGTCTCAAGCATCACACCTGCCAGGGACTACATTCACAGTGGCACTCACACAATCACCAGGCACAGGGACCACAGAACAGGCCACTTGGAGTGGTGAGGGAACATCCCATCACTCACACCACATGCAGACATGTACCCTACCCGCCTCCACAAGGATCTCTTGAGTGACACTTCTCATTTCCTCACCCATGGTCACACTTTTGTTGGTGGCCTGTGCTATAGAGTAGGACCTAGCATTTTGGCATGTGTTGTCACACAGTTCCTCTCTGACACATGTGCACTTGCCAGCTCCTTATCTCCCTCAACCACCTTCCTTGTTCACACCGCCCCCCCCCCCACAGGAACTCTGAAGGACAGGAGGGCCTCAGACTTCTGGGAAGGACCTCTCCCCAAACTTGAGGGAAACCCTGGTATGCCTCCCACGGGGAAACTCAGCCAGTTGCTTCCTTCCTTTAAGATGGATGAAAGAGAAAACGCAGCGGCAAAGGGTAGGGATAGAGATGGGAGGGAGAGGGGAAAGACCAAGAAGTGGTGGAGAAAGGCCTAGGTGTGAGCAAATGGGGGTCAGGGGCCAAGGTGCCAGGAGAGGGAGGGTGCTGGTCAGGCCCAGCCCCAGAAGCTGGGACCTCCCACCCACTCGCCCCAGGAACAGCCTCGCCCACAGCCTGGGCAGGGCAGGGAGGACAGGGCTAGCTGGGCCAGCCAGGTAGGGGGCGCTGGCACGTGGGGAGCTGTGGAAGATCCACACTCACCAGTGGAGGCCAGATGGACAGCAGTGGAGGGCTCGGAGGGAACAGGGCCAGAGAGAAGTCCCCACGGCCAGCCTGCCGGCCACTTCCTCATCTGCTGGGCCGACTTTCTGTCACCAGAGGGGGAGGGGGCGGGCCGGTCGGGGGGCGCCTGCTGATTGGGCGGCAGGCCGAGGCAGGAGGGGCCGTCCAGTGCCCGCTCGGCCGGCAAGGGCGGGGGCAGGGGCGGGCCGCGAGATCCCGGGGCAGGAAGCACACCCAGCCCGGGTTCCCCACCCCTTCCTCGCATCTCTCAGCCTTCCTCGCTGATGGCTGGGGCCTGGCCCGCGCCCGGCTTCTAGACGTCCAGTCATCCCCTCCTCCCCATCGTGGTCCCATTCTCGACTCTCTGGACCAGTCCAGCAACAAGACCCATACATCTGCTGTCTGTCACATGCCCAGCTTAGGACTCCAGGGAAAGTTCCAGGGTTCAGCTCGCAGGGCGATCCCAGAGGGACTGAGTGGGGCCAGCTGTGCGCGCTAAGGGCTGATTGGGACGGCGGGAAGGCTTAGCGGCAGGGAGCAACTGGTCACTCTGCGTCTTTCTTGGATCCTATAAACTTGGATGAGCCCTAGCATTAGGAGCCGCGGAGAGGATTTCCTGGAACGGAGGTGGGAGAATACAAGTGGCCCCAGGCAAGAACATTGAATCACTGCCTATGCTGGCCTTCAAGGTAGTGAAAGGGGAAAAAAAGGCCAGAGAAATTGGCAGTGGTTAAATGTAGACCTTGGAAACTAAATGGAGTACTCTGATTTTTATTCTAGAAGCAAGATAAAAAAAAAAAAATAAAGAGTATTTTTGAGGAGGCTATAGTCAGACTTATTCATTCATCAAATATTTATTGGCCACCTACAATGCGCAAGACTATGCTAAGCTCTGATGCCTGCACTCATAGAATTTATTTACAGGCCAGGTCCAAGGGTACTATATACAGAGAGATGGGATGAGACAACAGCCAGACCTAAGGAAGAAAACTGATAGGAATGGAGAAGACAGATACGTGAGGATGTCTATTTAGTTGTCACTTCTACATTACCTGACCAACCTCCCTTCAGTCTAGTTGGTGAATAGGTAGGGAAGGGAGACTTCAATGAAATGAAACGTCTATCTCCTTTGCATATAATGATCCAATTACCACGTGGACAAATAGTATAAATGTGGAGACAATTAGGGAATTCAGAAGGGCTGGTTGCAAGGGAGTAATATATTCATAGCCAGTGGGACGTAGGAAGCCTAAGTATAGCTCTGAGCTTTCCCTGGACAGGAAATGGTAAAGGCACACACCTTTAGGCCCAGCACTCCAGACAGAGGTAGGAGGAGCACTGTGAGTTTCTGGCCATCCTGGGACTACATAGTGAACTCCAGGTCAGCCTAGGCTAGAGTAAGCCCGCAAAAAAACAAAGCAAAAATAATCCAATTACTCCAAAAGCTCAATCTCTTCAGCATTGTACACTAACCCCCGCATCTACTCCCTACTTGATCTTTTCATTCTACCTGTGTCACTCTCCTGAGCCACATCTTATGACTTTAATCATCCCCCAATAATGTCAGCATCTTTCATACCACACCTCCAACTCTCAAGCCTTGCCCCCTAGGCTCAGCAAAAGGTATAGTCAGATCTCTAGGCAGTAAGTCACTCCTTGCTTACTGCAATGTAATTGCCTGCACTCCCCCAACCCTGCCACCACCACTATAAGCGTCTTTCAACAAATGAGCTCATATTTTAGTCATCTATGTATCTCTGTCATTGGCCGATTGTCTGTCATTCAGTTAACCCTATATATAATGTTTGTTGGGAGGATGTCAGAATGGATGGGACAATATGAGGAAGAAAAGAGAGCTCAAGGAACTCAGAGTCAAGTGGGGAAGACAGTAGGAATTCATCTTTCCACTTCCCTGGGAGCAGTATTCATTGAGTCAATCAATTTATTGAAGTTCTAATGTCTTCCAGGTATACTCTAATGACTTTGAGGTCACACCTGACTCCAAAGTCTAGAGTTTTAATGTTCCTATTAGTACCTGTGTGTTGCTATATATATGTTGGAACCTCTTAAAAATGGGAACAAGCTGGGCATGGTGGCACACACCTTTAATCCTAGCACTCAGGAGGCAGAGGTTGGAGGATCACCGTGAGTTCGAGGCCACCCTGAGACTACATAGTGAATTCCAGGTCAGCCTGAGCTAGAATGAATTTCTACCTTGCAAAAAAAAAACAAAAAAACAAAAAAATCTTTGCACATGGAGTTTAGGAAAGATCTGTTAAGTGAATGCTCATAAATAATCTTCATACAAGCATGTTCTTTGCTGATAGAGTGAGCTGCTTCCCCACTTTCCCAATGAAAGTTGAGACAGAGAATGATAAGTATTTTACATAGGGTCAGGGGATTTTCCTTTAATTCTCATGATGATTCTATAAAGTAGGTAGTATTTTAAAAGTCCCCCCCCCTTTTTTTGAGGTAGGGTCTTGCTCTAGCCCAAGCTGACCTAGAATTCACTATGTAGTTTCAGATTGGCCTCAAACTCACAGCAATCCTCATACCTCTGCCTCCCAAGTGCTGGGATTAAAGGTGTGTACCACCATGCCCAGCTATTGTTCCCATTTTTTCTTTTCTTTTTTAGTTTTTTGGAGTACAGTCTTGCTCTATCCCAGGATAACCTGAAATTCACTATATAGTCTCAGAATGGCCTCGAACTCATGGCGATCCTACCTCTGCCTTCCAAGTGCCACCATGCCTCACTTTAGTGAGAGGTTTTGGATAAGTGTTGAACATGATAGCCCAATGCAAAGGTTATTATAGAAGATGAAACTCTCTGAAGTCCAAACATATTAACATGAAACTTCAACTATACACTTATACACCAGGATTACATTGATAAATGACCATGGCAAGCTGACTGTATGAATGAACAAACTCAACTATCAATTCTTTTTCAGTTTTGATCCTGGTCCTGACAGAAAGCATCTTCTAATATCTGACATAAACCTGAGTTTAACAAGTGGCATCTCCATTGACTGTGGTGTTCTTGCAAAACAGTCAGGGAAGCTGATATAGAAATAAATGAACAATTCTAGCAGATTGTGGTAAAGATTCCCAGAGATAAACCCAGAAAGTTACAAAAGTACTGGGAGCAGGGAGCCTAACCCAGGGTGGGGTTTAGTTCTTTTTGTTGTTCTGGTTTTTCTGTTTTTTCAAGGTAGTGTCTCACTCTCTAGCCCAGGCTGACCTGGAATTCACTATGTAGTCTCAGGGTAGCCTTGAACTTACAGCAATCCACCTACCTCTGCCTCCCTAGTGTCTAGGATTAAAGGTGTGTGCCACCATGACCAGCTTTTCTTTTCTTTTTTTTTTTTTTTAACATATTCTTAAAATATTTGTTTCTATTTTTACTTATTTATTTGAGAGACAAAGGCAGAGAGAGAGAGAGAGAGAGAGAGAGAATGGGCATGCCAGGGCCTCCAGCCACTGCAAATGAACTACAGACGCATGTGCCCCCTTGTGCATCTGGCTAAACGGTTCCTGGGGAATCTTGCCTCGAACCTGGGTCCTTAGGCTTCACAGGCAAGTGCTTAACTGCTAAGCCATCTCTCCAGCCCAATATTTTTTATTTTTATTTCTTTGAGAGAGGGAGGGAGGGAGGTGATGGGTGCACCAGGGCCTCTAGCCACTGCAAACAAACTCCAGATACATGCACCACCATGTGCATCTGGCTTATGTGGGATCTAAGGAATCGAACCTGGGTCCTTAGGCTTCACAGACAAACACCCTTAACCACTAAGCCATCTCTCTAGCCCAGATTTTTTTTTTTTTTTTTTGAGTTAGGGTCTTGCTCTAGCCCAAGCTGGCCTGGAATTCACTATGTAGTCTCAGGCTGGTTTCAAACTCATTGTGATCCTCCTACCTCTGCCTCTCAAGTGCTGGGCATGCCAGGCTTAGTTCTTTTTTGTTTTTGTTTTTTTGAGGTAGAGTCTCACTCTAGTCCAGGCTGACCTGGAATTCACTCTGTAGGCTCAGGGTGGCCTCGAACATATCCTCCTACCTCTGCTGAGATTAAAGGCATGTGCCACCCTGCCCAGTGGCTTATTTCTTTTTAATATATATTTTATTTATTTCCAAGCAGAGACAGGGTGCGGTAGGGAGAGAATGGGTACACCAGGGCCTCAAGCCAATGCAAACAAACTCCAGATGCATGCACCACTTTATGTATCTAGCTTTATGTGGGTACTTGGTAATTGAACCCAGGTCATTATGCTTTGCAGGCAAACATCTTAACCACTAAACCATCTCTCCTGCCCAGGGTTTGGCTCTTAAAGGTATCTCAGAAACTCTACCTCAGTTGAGCATTAAAGGACAGTTTTTAAAAGGCACAGAAAGGCCTTCCAGACAGAGAAGTATATATATGTATATACACAGAAACAAGAAATGTGTTTGGGGAATCCTTAAGTGAAGGGCATATGCGTGAAGCTCAGAGAGCATATGGGTGAAAACAGGAAAGGGGGAAGGATAGGCAGGAGTCAGTTGATAAAGAGCCTTGTAGCCACAGTAAGAAATTTGGATGTTTTGTTTTGATTTTTTGAGGTAGGGTCTCACTGTAGTCCAAGCTGACCTAGAATTCACTATGTAGTCCTCAGGGTGGCCTCAAACTCAAGAGGATCCTCCTACCTCTGCCTCCCAAGTGCTGGGATTAAAGGCGTGAGACACCACACCCAGCTAGAAATTTGGAATTTGGTTTGTATGTGTGCAGTATATGTGGTATGCTGTGTCTGTGTGTGGTGTATGCACATGTGTGTGCAGATGTATAGGGTGTCCTTCTCTTTCACTTGCACTTCTGTTTGTTTCCTTGAAATGAGCCTTTCACTGAAACCATGGCATCATTTTTGGTCAGACAGGCTAACCAGTGAGCCCCAGCAAGTCTCCTATTTTCACTCCCCACAGGACTGGGATTGTAGGCATGTGTGGCCTTGTCCAGCTTTTAACATGGGTACCGGGGATCAAACTCAGGCCCTCTCAGGTATAACAAGCATTCCTACCCATGGAACCATTTCCTCAGCCCCCGAAATTTGAATTCTATTCTCCTCTCTCTTCTCCTCTCTTTTCCCTCTCCTTTTTTCTCCCTCTCTTCCTTCCTCGTCCCTCTGTTCTTTCTCTTCTTCCTCCTCCCCCTACTCTTCCTCTCTCTCTCTCTTTCTTTCCCTCTCTCTCTCCCTCCCTCCCTCCCCCCCCCTCTCTCTGTTGTGTGTGTCTCACTATATATCCTAGGCTGGTCTGAAACTCCAGATCTTCCTGCTTCAGCCTTCTGAGTACTGAGATTACAAGCATGTGCCACCACATCCAGACTCTTGTTTATAATTTTCAACCTTGGCTGCACACAGGAGTCACCTGGGAGCTTTTAAAATATTGGTTCCTAGCTCTCACTTCTAAATTGCTTCTAATGGTTGTTTTTAACAGGAAGAGACTGGAGCTTGTTTATATGCTGTTTGGAAGTAGACAGTGGGGATCTACCAGATACAGAGAGAAGTAGGGGGAGGAGAAGGGGAAGGCTTTTTGATAAAGAGAACACCTTGTAGAATGCATTATGTGAAAATAGTAAGTCTGCTGGGAGTTAGGAGAAACTAAGGGATTTTTCATAAACGAGTCTATTTTCCTTCAGTCAGAAGGTAAGGCATTTACTGAGCAGGATGGTGATTGGATGAGGAGTGGTAACAGTCTGGTACAACCAATGATGGGCATTGGGCAGGGTTGGTGGTGGGCAGAGATAATGGCTTCACCATGAGGGGATCATGCAGAATGCTATTCTTCAGAACTTAGAGGTCTGTATTTAGTTTTTTAAGGAAAGGAGTATCTTTTCCTTCAAGAAAGGGTCTTGCTTTATAACCCAGGCTAGTCTGGAATTCTCTATCCTCCTGCTTCAGCCTCCAGAGCATAGATGTGTGCCACCACCCCTGGCTCCCAGCAGAGCTTAGGAAGCAGGAGGGAGACCATCCCAAATGGAATGGGCTGGGATCTGCAGAGAAGCCATGTGGGAGGCTTTAGGGGTAAAAGGACTTGGGAAAGGCTGGTCAGAAGGAAAACCAAACCAGGCTGACAAACTGGAGAAACTGAACCCACAAGCTTGATAAGTATGAAGGCCCGGTTGAGTGGGGAAAAACACCCAGTCCAACAGCTAAAATTCCTCCTCCTTCATGGAGCCCTCCTGACTCACTGGAAGTGAGGAGACAACTTCCCCTGAGTCCCACCCTGCCTGACTCACTCCTCACTCACTGCTTTAGAAGGAGCCCTTCTCTATCTTCTTTCCCTAGAAGACACAGTCATGTTGGTTTTCCTAGGATTCAACTTGAAAACCACACCTGTATGAAGTTTCCCAACTCTACTACCCGACTGAAGCTTTGTGTCTTAGCACAAAAATAAAATGGGAGGGATATCACAGAGGCTTAAATGGGAGGGAAAAAGAAATGGGACAGTGGAGGGAATAGTGTAGGGGACGCACAGGGCACCCAACTCAGCAACAGAAACTGAGGGTCCTGGATGTAGAGACAGAAACAGCCTCCTGGGAGCTGTGTCAAGCGTCTTCCTGGCCCCTCCTGTAAAAGGCAAAGGGCACTTCCTACACAGCACCCACACAGAAGAGCTGAGAGGAGGGTTGCACCTGTGAGGACAGGGAAGCAAAAATGAGGGTGAAGGGTTTGCCAGTTAATTGTTCTGCACATCCCTGGACTTTAGCCCAGCTGGTTGATGTACTTCCGAAGGAGGTTAAACCATGGCTGAAGGGGTTAGCAGAAGGGAGAGACTGCATACATACACATATATCCATCACCTAGAATTTGAAGGTGTGCTTGGACTCCTGAAAGGTCAGAGACATGATCTGCTCCATCAGTGGGTGGCCAGTGCCATACACTGTGGCTACCAACTAGTTCTCAGTGAACTACAGAAACTCAGGAATGAGGAGGAGAGCTCTACAGAGGGAAAGGGGGAGAAATTTTGTCAAGGAACAGAGTGGAATACCAGAACAGAGGAAAGACTTATAGGTGAGAAGAGCCAAAAGGGGGCTAGAGCAGTTTACTGTTTATTCTGTATTTCCTCTGGCAAGCTTGAGGCCAGATGCTTTTTCTGTGCTCTTGTGTTTGAATCCTGTAAGGTCAGTACTGTTATCACCTTTCAATAGACAGAAAAGTAGAATCAGAGAGGTTGAAGAGTTAGCTTAAGGTAATATAGCAAGCAAAGTAAAAGGACCTTGGTTTGATTCCCCAGAACCCATGTAAACCAGATGCACAAGGGGGCACATGCGTCTGGAGTTCATTTGCAGTGGCTGGAGACTCTGGCATGCCCATTTTCTCTCTGCCTGTTTCTCTCTCTCAAATAAATAAATAAAAATATAAAAATAAAGTTAAAAAAAAAGCAGCCGGGCGTGGTGGCACACACCTTAAATCCCAGCACTTGGGGGGCAGACGTAGGTGGACTGCCGTGAGTTAGAGGCCACCCTGAGACTAGAGTGACACCCTACCTTGAAAAATCAAAAATGAGGGCTGGAGAGATGGCTTAGCGGTTAAGCGCTTGCCTGTGAAGCCTAAGGACCCCGGTTCGAGGCTCGGTTCCCCAGGTCCCACGTTAGCCAGATGCACAAGGGGGTGCACGTGTCTGGAGTTTGTTTGCAGAGGCTGGAAGCCCTGGCGCGCCCATTCTCTCTCTCTCCCTCTATCTGTCTTTCTCTCTCTGTGTCTGTCGCTCTCAAATAAAAAAAAAAAATGAGAAAAAAAGAAGGGGGCTGGAGAGATGGCTTAGAAGTTAAGGCACATGCCTGCAAAGCCTAAGAACCCCAGTTCGATTCTCTAGGTCCCATGTAAGCCAGATGCACATGGTGGCA
Organism: Jaculus jaculus; assembly: GCF_020740685.1. Taxonomy (NCBI): domain Eukaryota; kingdom Metazoa; phylum Chordata; class Mammalia; order Rodentia; family Dipodidae; genus Jaculus; species Jaculus jaculus. The sequence goes on along the minus strand of NC_059106.1, from coordinate 82,571,777 downwards.
CATGCGTCTGGAGTTTGTTTGCAGTGGCTAAAGGCTCTGGCATGCCCATACTCTCTGTCTCTCTGTCTCTCTCTCTTTGTGTCTCTAATAAATAAATAAATAAATGCAAAACCAAAAAAATTTAACAAAAAAAAGTATATTGGGGGCTGGAGAGATGGCTCAGTGGTTAAAGGTGCTTGCTTTGCAAATCTTGCCAGTCAGGGTTCAGTTCCCCAGTATCCACATAAAGCCAGAAGCACAAAGTAGTGCATGCTTCTGAAGTTTGTTAGCAGTTGAAGGAGGCATTAGCATGCCTATTCTCCCTCTCAAATAAATAAAAGGTTTTGGGGGGTTTTTTTTGTTTTGTTTTGGTTTTTCAAAGTAGGGTCTTACTCCGGCCCAGGCTGACCTGTAATTCACTATGTAGTCTCAGGGTGGCCTCGAACTCATGGCGATCCTCCTACCTCTGCCTTCTGAGTGCTGGGATTAAAGGTATGTACCACCATGCCTGGCTCTAAAGGTATTTTTTTTTTTTTAATGTAGATTGGACTGAAACCATGAAGTGTGTTTTGGATTTTAAAAAATGAAGAACTGGGGCTGGAGAGATGGCTTAGTGGTTAAGCACTTGCCTGTGAAGCATAAGGACCTCAGTTCAAGGCTTGATTCCCCAGGACCCACGTAAGCCAGATGTGCAAGGTGGCGCATGCATCTAGAGTTCATTTGCAGTGGCTGGAGGCCCTGTCATGCCCATTCTCTCTCTATCTATCTGCCTCTTTCTCTCTCTGTCTGTCGCTCTCAAATAAATTAATTAATTAATTAAAATGAAGAACTGGGGTGCTGGAGAGATGGCTTAGTGGTTAAGGTGTTTGCCTGCAAAGCCAAAGGACTGAGGTTCAGTTCCCCAGTACCCACATAAACTAGATGCACAAGGTAGCACATGCACCTGGAGTTTATTTGCAGAGGCTGAAGGTCCTGGTATGTCCATATTCTCTCTCTCTCTGCCTCTTTCTCATAAATAAATAAATAAATACATAAATAAAAACTGAAGAACTGTTTGCCTAGGTTTATCACTAAAGATTTTTGAGTAGAAGGTTGACAAGCTTGCTACAGTAGCTGTATTATCAAGAGGAAAGCAGAATTGCTGGAGGCCCACTCAAAGGCACAGATATAACATGGGCTGGACCCACGCAATGGTGGATAGAAGGAAGAGGCAAGTAGAGCAGCAAGAACCTGAAACTGATGCAAAGTTGGCATGCTAGATAACTCAGATGGAGTAAGTGGAGAACATGAGTGCCATCCAGGACATCTTATGTTTGAGGTGAGATGGAACGTTCCTCAGGTCATCCAAAACCTAGTATTGCTGGGCGTGGTGGCACACGCCTTTAATCCCAGCACTGGGGAGACAGAGGTAGGAGGATCACTATGAGTTTGAGGCCACTCTGAGACTACATAGTGAATTCCAGCTCAGCCTGGACTAGAGCAAGACCCAACCTCAAAAAACAAGCACACAAACAAACAAAAAACCCCTACCACTGTAAATTCAGGAGAAAAGACAAGAGCTTGAGGGAGAACATTCTGAGAGTTCTATGTAAGGAGGAGAACCCATACAATGCTCACTCTGGTGGCACTTGAGATTGTCTTCAAACATTTTTCTACCACCCCCTTTTTCATTCCTCCCTGACTCCAGTGTTTTACTAATCCTGGTATCCTCTCCATATTTCCCTCAATCCAAGCACATAATGGTATTTAATCCAGCAAACCCAAAGCGTTCTAATGATGTACAATGGAGAAATGAAGAGACAGAAAGGGCAGACTTTAGTCTCCCAAGTCCAAAACCCACACATAGTGCAAGTATAGTTGGGTCTCCTTTTGTTCTTTTTTTTTTTTTTTTGTAGTTAATTAACTTACAATCAAAGCAGTCTAATATACCATTGGGTAAAAATAATTTCTCAGGAGAGAATAAGAGAATAATATCACTTGCATGCTGAGTTTTGCCTGAAGGACCTGGTATGCTCTTTTAAGAAGCTTGAACTTTATCCTGTAGAATATTAATAGATACTTATTTAAATTTAAATATACCTGGTAGAAGATACCCTTTGAGATTGGTTCCACTTTTCTGTTTGTTTTGTTTTTCAAGGTAGGGTCTCAGTAGCCCAGGCTGACCTGGAATTCAGTATGTAGTCTCACAGTAACCTTGAATTCATGGCGATCCTCCTACCTCTGCCTCCCAAGTACTGGGATTGAAGGCTTGTGCCACCATGCCTGGCAGTTTTCATTATATTTTATATATATATATATTTTTTTTTTTCATTTTTTGAGGTAGGGTCTCGCTCTGGCGCAGACTGACCTGGAATTCACTATGTGGTCTCAGGGTGGCCTTGAACTCACAGTGATCCTCCTACCTCTGCCCCTGAGTGCTGGGATTAAAGGCACATGCCTCATTTGGCTCAGGTTCTATTTTAAAAGACTTTAATTTTAATTAATTTATTTATTTGAGAGAGAAAGAGACAGAGAATGGGTGTGCCAGGGCCTCCAGCCACTGCAAATGAACTTCAGATGCATTTGCCACCTTGTTCATACCTGGCTTACATGGGTCTTGGGGTATTGAACCGGGGTCCTTGGCTTTGCAAACAAAGGCCTTAACTGCTAAGCCATCTCTCCAGCCCTCAGATTCCATTTTATAGAGGTGGCAACTGAGGTTCTTGAAAGTGAAGTAACTTGCATAAAGTCATACAATGGTAAGTATCCAGACCAAGGATTGATTTGAACTTCAGAATAATGAATGCTCTACTAGAAGTGTGTAGATGGTGTAGGAGAAGTGTTTAAGAATGGCCGGGGGGAGGGGAAAGCTAGAGAAATGGCTTAGAAGTTAAGGCACTTGCATGTGAAACCTAAGGACCTAGGTTTGTCTCCCCAGAACCCACATAAACCAGACATACAAGGTCACGCATGCACACAGGTGGCACATGTGTCTGGATTTCGACTGCAGTGACTAGAGGCCCTGGCACACCAATTCTCTCTCTCATAAAAAATAAAATTTCAAAAAGAAGTAAAAACAAAAATGGTTAGGTATATAGGCAGGTGGTATTAATACTTCTACAGGAGTAGCTGACATTTGAACTGAAAGGATGAATTGTCTACCTGGTGAACAAGGGGGTGGGAGCAGGAAAGAAGACATTCTTTCCCTGAGTGGGTAGAGCAGGTTAAGCCATGGAAAGCTAAGGCAACTCCTGCCCCCCACATCCTCAGTGTCCTTAATGCAATGCCTGAGAACACTTATAGGTAAGTGGCAAGAGTGGTGGAGGATGCCATGAACCAAGGACTGGAGGACCAGTGGCTAGTATAAGGAGGAGACAAGAGCGGAATAAATAGCTCTGGTTCTGATACCCAATGAATTATACAGCGTCACTACAAAGCTCTGAGCCCAGCCTAGCAAGCACAGACTAGCAAAGCAGGGAGTCTCTGTAACTGTGCAGAAAGAAATCTGAGTGAAAGTCCCTTTATGAACAGAATGTAGAGAGATGGCTTAGCAGTTAAGGTGCTTGCCTGCAAAGCCTAAAGACCCATGTTTGACTCTCCAGATCCCGTGTAAGGCAGACACACAAAGGTGAGGCAAGCACAAGGTTGCACATGCCCACTAGGTGGTGCAAGCATCTGGAGTTCAATTGCAGTGGCCCAATTCTCTGTCTCCATCTCTCTCTCTCTTAAAAAAATTCCAGGTGTGGTGGCACACACCTTTAATCCCAGCACTTGGGAGGCAGAGGTAGGAGATCACTGTGAGTTCGAGGCCACCCTGTGACTACATAGTGAATTCCAGGTCAGCCTGGACTAGAGTGAAACCCTACCTTGAGAAAATTAATTAATTAATTAATTTTTTTTTTTTTTAAAAAGAACAGAATATAGGAAACCTGAATGTTTGGTCTCAACAGAGAGGAAACACCATTTAGAAACAACAAAAAAAAGAATATCTCAGGTAAGGGAGCTTGTCACTTGGGCTCAAATCAAAATGATATAACTTCAGACCAAACTAGGGCTTGTAAGAGGAACATATGCAACAGCGAATGGGAGAAGTCAGATACAAATTTACCATATCAGACAATCCAGCATAAAAGTGTTCCACTGCCAGCTCTACACTAGTTGCTAGGGAGATACCACAGAATGAAATCCACAGAATGGTGTCTCCTGGGGGCAGCATGAGACACCAACACAGAGGAGCTGCAGAAGGAAGGAATTTATGGCCTTTTAGAGGCCTTGGTCAATCATTTATTCAAACAACTACAGGGAGCATAATTCTAGCTAGAGTTAGCTAATGTGTATTGAGTTTTGCCTACCGCCAAACGCTACTCTCAGCACTTTATATGTATTAACCCACTTATATGTCACAGCAACCCTCTCAGATATCTAACTATTACCATCCACAGGAATAAGGAAATAAGGATTCAGAGAGGTAAATTAACATCCCAGGGCAACACAGCTAGTAAACAACTGACTGGGTTAGCATGGGAAGTCATTGAACCAAAACCTTATCATTACTATTGTTGCTGTTAGTTTTTTTTTTTTAACTTTTTCTTACTATTATTATTATTTATTTGAGACAGAAAGAGACAGATAGAGAATGGGCATGCCAGGGCCTCTAGCCACTGCAAATGAACTACAGATGCATGTGCCACCTTGTGTGCGTATGTGTGTCCTAAGGAATTGATCCTGAGTCCTTTGGCTTTGTAAGCAAGCTCCTTAACCACCAAGCCATCTCTCTAGCCTTGTTATTGCTGTTTATTTTATTTATTTTTTGAGAAAGGCCTCACTGGGCATCCCTGGCTGGACTAGAACTCACTAAGTAGACCAGGCTGGTCTTGAACTTGAATTTACATGAATACTTCTGCCTTTACCTCCCGTGTGCTGTGATTACTGGCATGTGTCACCATGCTGTGCACAAAATATTATTTTATACTACCTTTCCAAAATCAAACCATAATAGAAATCCCCATAGCACTGTTGTTAGGTCTGTTTATGATGGGTCAGATGCTATATATAGTGTACCAGACACTCTGACAATTCAAGATGCCTGAACCTGAAGGACAGTAAGGTGCAGCGGGAGCTAAAAGGCATTTGTATAAGGTAAGGTGTGAGGCCTGAAAGAGAAGAGAACTGACTTTTTTGGTGGAAGCAACACTGAATTGTGGACAGGCTACTGTATTGGAAGGCCTCACAGAGGGGTGGTAGAGAGCTGAAGTTTACAAGATGATTGGAAGCCAGGTATATACTCCAGTACTCAGGAGGCCATGGCAGAGGAATCATCATGAGTTCCAAATCAGCCTGGGTGGGCTACAGAGAGAGTTCCAAGCTAGTCTGGGCTGGGCTAAGAATTAGACCCTGCCTCAACCCCTTCTCACAGACAGAGAGAAGGGAGGGAGGGAAGGAAGAAGGGAAGAAAAAACAAAGAGAAAGGGAGAGGGAAGGGGGAGGGAGGAGAGGGAAAGTGGGCTGAAGAAATGGCTTAGCCATTAAGGACACTTGCCTACAAAGCCTAAGGATCCAGGTTTGATTCCCCAATACCCACATAAACCAGATGTGGTTGCACATGCATCTGGAGTACCTTTGTAGTGGCTAGAGGCCCTGATGTTCCCATTCTCTATCTCTCTCTCTCTCTCTCTCTGTCATAAGTAAATAAATAAAATAAATAGCTAGGTGTGGTGGTGCACTCCTTTAATCCCAGCACTTGGGAGGCAGAGGTAGGAGGATTGCCATGAGCTCAAGGCCACCCAAAACTACATAGTGAATTCCAGGTCAGCCTGAGCTAGAGTGAGACCCTACCTCATAAAAAAAAAAAAATAAATAAATAAATAAATAAAAAAGATAGACAGATAAGAGAGAGAGAGAGAGAGAGAGAGAGAGGGAGAGAGATGACTGTCAGACAGAAGAGTAAAATAAAGAAAGAGTAGAGGACTGATGAAGGCTTCAGAGTATTTATTGCACTAAAGAAACTGAAGAGTTTGTTTGCATCGCTCTGGAATTAAGTGGGTGTCAAGACAATGTAGAAATCAGGGGGCTAGATCAAAGAATCTTTCTTGCCTATGCAGAAAATGTGAGCTATTTTTAAAATCTTTACAAGAAAATTTAATGTCCCCCAAAAGAATAAATATGTGCAAGGAGTCTAGTGGTTTGGTCTAAGCCTTCATACCAACAAGAATTCACTAATGTCTATTTTCTCTTAATAATGCATGCATGGTTAGGTCTGGCACAGACCTATAATCCCAGCTAAGTGGAAGGCTAAGGCAGGAGTTCATAGCCCTACTGAGCTACAGAATGAGTTCAAGGCCAGCCTGAAAAAATTAGTGAGACCCTTCTAGTCTCAAAATAAGTGAAAAAGAGGATGACGTACATAGTTCAGAGGTAAAACCACTTAGCATGTGTGAGGCTCTGGGTTTGCTTCCTAGCATTGAGAAAAAAAAAAAAAAACAAAACATGTGGTAGCTTGAATATATGGCCCCCAATATATTCAGTGTTTTATTAGCTTTTAGTTTGGGTCTGCAACCTCCTGGCTGGAGGCTGGGTGGATTTTAAGGTCCAGCCCTCAGGTGTGGTGCTGGGTTTGAGATTCCAATCTAAAGATATGCAAAACTGCCTAGCTGGAGTTCCTGAAGTGTGCTATGCTTTGTGGCTTTTTGGGCTTGTGCTTCTCTCTCTGCTTGGACCTGTGAAGACAGGCCAACTTCTTCAGCCATTATGGAATTCCCCTGGATCTGTAAGCTTCAATAAATATCCCTTCCTCCATAACTGTGCCTGGTCTGGAAGTTCATCTCAGCGAACCTGAAGCTGTCTGCTACAACTGGTATGCTTAGTACTGAGCACTTCTTCATACCTTTCAAGATTCAAGGACCATTTTGGAAGTTAAAGCAAGGGGTGGAGTGCTTTACAATACTGTCTTCTAGACACAAAGTGGATGTGGTGTCCATGACCTTACAATGACTGATGCTTCCTACACAAGACATGCATAACAGAAAAGAAAAAAAACGATAACATCAAAATAGGAGACTAGCTGGATGTGGTGGCATACGCCTTTAATCCCAGAACCTCAGGAGGCAAAGGTAGGAGGATAGCTGTGAGTTCGAGGCCACCCTGAGACTACATAGAATTCCAGGTCAACCTGGGCTAGAGTGAAACCCTACCTCAAAAAAAAAAAAAAAAAAAAAAGAGGCTGGAGAGATGGCTTAGCTGTTAAGGTGATTGCCTGTGAAGCCTAAGGACCCAGGTTTAATTCTCCAGGTTCCTCATAAACCAGATGCACATAGTGGCACATGCATCTGGAGTTTGTTTGCAGTGGCTAGAGGCCCTGGTGTGCCCATTCTCATTCTCTCTCTCTCTAATAAATAAATAAAAATAAAATGTAAAAAAAAAAAAAGGTGGAAAGGTTGTAAGAGCCACAGGTTAAGACATCATGCCCTAAGGCATTCCCTCCCCGCCAAAAATAACTGCTACTCCCACAATGCATAAACCACAACCCCATAGGGAATACCCGCAACCCCACTGAGGAGCATCCCCAATGGAATGGGGGCAGGGATGAGGGAAAAGAGCATAACAACACATGATATATCCATACAAAATATGTTGTTAATAATAATAACAATAATAAAATGATTTATTTTGTTTTGGTTTTTGTTTTTCAAGGTAGGGTCTCACTCTAGCCCAGGCTGACCTGCAATTCACTAGGTAATCTCAGGGTGGCCTCGAACTCATGGCAATCCTACCTCTGCCTCCCAAGAGCTGGGATTAAAGACGTGCACCACCACACCCAGCTTAATAAAATGACTTAAATTAAAAAAAAAAAACAGCTATAGCACTCCTAGGCATATATCCTAAGGACTCATCTCATTTCCTTAGAAGTACATGCTCAACCATGTTTATTGCTGCTCAATTCATAATAGCTGGGAAATGGAACCAGCCTAGATGTCCCTCAATTGATGAGTGGATAATGAAGATATGGCACATTTATACAATGGAGTTCAACTCAGCAGTAAAGAAAAATGAAGTTATGAAATTTTCAGGAAAATGGATGGATCTGGAAAGGATTATACTAAGTGAGGTAACCCAGGCCCAGAAAGCCAAGCACTGCATGCTCTCTCTTATATGTGGATCCTAGCTACAGATGATTGGGCTTCTGTGTGAGAAGGAAAAAACTCAGTACCAGAGGCCAGTAAGCTAAAAAAGAGATACAAAGGGAAGAGAAAGGAAAGGAGGAGGGTACTTAATAGGTTGGTATTGTATACATGTAAGTAGAAGAATAGATTAAAGGGGGTAAAAAGGCCCAAAGTGAGGTCAGGGGAAGAGATTGAGTAAAGGAAAGGTAGAGGAAGGGCTAATCAAAATCTAAGAGGATATAAATAAATCATATGGAATCCTCCGGTTTTGGACAATGAAACACTCAGGAGCTGTGGATCATTGCTAGAAAATTTTCAGTGCCAGGGATGGGATACCTTCCAGTGAGTTGTTGGTCAGGGAGGTCCCTGATGCCCTCAAAACTATAGGCCATTGCTGAAGCCCTTGGTTTCCCACCAGGAATAGATGGTAAGACCCTATTGCTGAAGACTCCATATACTTGGGCTGCAAGGCCACTGAGAAATTCTGCTGGAACTGAGCTGATAATCTCCTCCATGTAGACCAGCTGACAGAAAGCTGGAAGAAGCCAATTCTACATGCAGTTCAATGGGAGAAAGAGATACCACCAGTGAAGATACTCAACAGTGGACACTGGAAGCCTTATAATTGGCCAGCCAGGCCAAATGAGCCAACAGGTGCAATAGTGGCACGTCTATCATGGTGGAAACCAATAGCCCTCCAGTTGGACTGGAGGCCTGCTCCATGGGAGGGAATACATCCCTGATACTGAAAACTTAAAACAGGTGTAGTCATGAGCTCTAGGGGTGTAACATCTGCTGATGTCTGGATAAATGTATATAGTATGCATATCAAACTGCACAGCAAGCACCTCTCTTTATATTCATACCCTTACATTAATGCTACTGTCACTTTGGGTAGAGAATCTTCTCTTTTCAGATGGCAGTGACCTTGAGATGACTCAGAAGGTATCATGGTGCTGGAAAGAAGTAACTAGAGTACCGAGTACCATCTCGAGCATACCTCAGGGTCTAATGTGGAAGAGGTGGCAGAAAGAATGTAAGAGCCAAAGGACAGGTAGGACTCCTTACAATGTGCTCCTCCAGACATAAAATGGCCTGGATATCCATGACCTCATAGTGCCTGACACTACCTACACAAGACCATCATAAGAGGAGGAAAAGATGATGACATCAAAATAAAAGAGAGAATGATTGAGATGGGGAGGGGATATGATGGAAAATGGAATTTCAAAGGGGAAAATGGGGGGAGGGTGGGTATTACTATGGGATATTTTTTATAATCATGGAAAATGTTAATAAAAATTGAGAAAAAAAAGGTTACACCTTGGGAAAAAAATAGTGTAGTTAGAAAGAAGAATGGATTCAGTGGAGGGGAATTCAGGAAGGAGAAAAGTGTGTTGGGAGGGGAGATTATGATCATGCTATATTGTATATACCTATAGAGGTTGTCAATAAAAAGGGATTTTTGGTTTTTGTCATTTTGGTTTTTATTTTTATATATTTATTTGAGAGCGACAGACATAGAGAGAAAGAGGCAAATAGATAAAGAGAGGATGGGTGCACCAGGGCCTCCAGCCATGGCAAACAAACTCCAGATGCATGTGCCACCTTGTGCATCTGGCTTACGTGGGTCCTGGGGAATCGAGCCTCACACAAGGGTCCTTAGGCTTCACAGGCAAGTGCTTAACCACCAAGCCATCCCTCAAGCCCAATAAAAAGTTTTTTTGTTGTTTTGCTTTTTGAGGTAAGGTTTCACTCTATCCCGAGTTGGCCTGGAATTCACTATGTAGTGTCAGGGTGGCCATGAATTCACGGTGATTCTCCTACCTCTGTCTCTGAGTGCTGGGATTAAAGGTGTGTGCCAACACACTTGGCTCCAGTAAAAGCTTTTTAAACTGGGCCTGGTGGTACATGCCTTTAATCCCAGCAATAGAAGGCAGAGGTAGGAGGATTGCCATGAGTCCAAGACCAACCTGAGACTACATAATGAATTCCAGGTCAGCCTGAGCTAGAGTAAAACCTTACCTCAAAAAAACATTTTTTTTTAATAAATTGGGCATGGTGGTGCACACTTTTAATCCCCAGCACTCAAGAGGCTGAGGTAAGAGGATCACTGTGAGTTCCAGGTCAACCTGGGCTAGAGTGAAACCCTGCTTCAAAAAAATACATTCTATACATATATGAAAGTTTCAAATCATCAGACCCCACATAAAACAGCTGGCCATATTCACCTGTAAGCCAAGTACCTCAGGCAAACAAAGACCCAAGAATCTTGTGCATTTGGCTTTATGTGGGTACTGAGGAATCAAACCCAGGTTGTTGGGCTTTGCAGGCAAGTGCCTTAACTGCTGAGCCATCTCTCCAGCCCTATCTGTATTTATTTTTATTTATTTGAGAGAGAGAGAGAAAGGGGCAGATAAACTGGGCATGGTGGTTCATGACTTTAATCACAGCACAGCAGGCAGAGGTAGGAGGCTCTTGGTGTGTTTGAAGCCAGATTGAGGCTACATAGTGAATTCCAGGTTGACCTGGGCTAGAGTGAGACCCTACTTCAATAAAAAGAAATGGGCTGGAGAGATGGCTTAGCTGTTAAGCGCTTGCCTGTGAAACCTAAGGTCCTAGTTCGAGGCTTGATTACCCAGGGCCCACGTTAGTCAGATGCACAAGGGGGTGCACACGTCTGGAGTTCATTTGCAGTGGCTGGAGGCCCTGGCACACCCATTCTCTCTCTGTCTCTATCTACCTCTATCTCTCTCTCTCTCTCTCTCTCTCTCTCTCTGTCACCTTCAAATAAATAAATAAAAATAAAACAAACAAAAAAAGAGGCAGAGAGAGGGAGAGAATGGAACAAAAAGGGCCTCTATCTACTGCAAATGAACTCCAAACACATGCTTCATCAAGTGCATCTGGCTTACATGGGTACTGGGGAATTGAACCTGGGTCCTTAGGCTTTGTAGACAAGTGCCTTAACCACTAAGCCATCTCTCCAGCCATGTATTTGAAAAAAAAATTTCTTGGTTTTGTTTATTGAGGTTCTAGCTTTAGCCCAGACTGACCTGGAATTTACTTGGTAGTCTCAGGGTGGCCTTGATCTCACGGCAATCCTACTTCTGCCTCCCAAGTGCTGGGATAAAAGGTGTGCACCACCATGCCTGGCTTAAATTTTTTTTTTGTTTGTTTGTTTTTTGAAGTAGGGTCTCTAGCCCAGGCTGACCTGGAATTCACTATGTAGTCTCAGGGTGGCCTCGAACTCAGTGCAATCCTCCTACCTCTGCCTCCCAAGTGCTGGGATTAAAGGTATGCACCACCACACCTAATTAAGAAATATTTTTGTTTGTTCATAAGGAAGGGGTTGGAATAGGCATGCACCATTCCCCTGCAAAGGAACTCCAGATGCATGCACCATTCTGTGAATCTGGCTTTACATAGGTACTGGTAATGGAATCCAGGCCGTTAAGACTTTGCAAGCAAGTACCTTAACTGCTGAGCTGTCTCTCTAGCACCTGACTTATTTTTGGTTTTTCAAGGTAGGGTTTCACTCTAGCTCAGGGTGACCTGGAATTTACTATGTAATCTCAGGATTGCCTTGAACTCATGGTGCTCCTCCTACCTCTGCCTCCCAAGTACTAGGATTAAAGGCTTGCGCCACCATGCCCAGTTACAGTGGACTTTAAAAAAATATATATTTTTTTATTTATTTGAGAGAGAGGGAGAGAAGGAGAGAAAGAGGCAGATAGAGAGAATGGGAATGCCAGGGCCACAGCAAATGAACTCCAGATGCATGTATAACCTTGTGCATCTGGTTTATGTGGGTCCTGGGAAATCAAACCTGGGTCCTTTGACTTTGTAGACAAACACCTCAACTGAAAAGCCATCCATCCAGCCCCTTCCAACCACCCACCCCGTCCCCTTTTTAAAACAGAGTTTCACTCTGTAACCCAGGCTGGCCTTGAACTCACGGCAATCCTCCAACCTCAGTCTCCAGAGTGCTGGGATTAAAGGGGTGAGCCACCACACCTGGATTATCCTGACTTTTAGTAAACTCATATCAACCTGTCAGGTGTGTAAACTCCAGTTTGAGAAACATTCAGTTAACTGTCAAAAGAATTTTAGATTGATTTTTATTTATTTATTTATTTATTTATTATTAGAGACAGAGTGAGAATGGATGCGCCAGGGTCTCTAGCCACTGCAAATGAACTCCAGATGTATGCACCACCATGTGCATCTGGCTTATGTGGTACCTGGAGAATCGAGCCTGGGTCCTTACATTTTGTAGGCATGTGCCTTAACTGCTAAGCCATCTCTCCAGCCCTGTCAAAAGGATTTTGAGGGAGTAATATGATCAGATCTACAGTCTAGAAATATCTATCTTGCAGCCTTTAGGAAGACAAGCTGGAGTTTCCAGGTATGTATACAGAGAGTCTGGACATTTTTATTTTTAAATTTTTTTATTTTTTAGGGCTGGAGAGATGGCTTAGCAGTTAAGTGCTTGCCTGTGAAGCCTGAGGATCCCAGTTCCAAGCCTGATTCCCCAGGATCCACGTTAGCCAAATGCACAAGGGGGCACACACATCTAGAGTTCATTTGCAGTGGCTGGAGGCCCTGGCGCATCCATTCTCTCTATCTGCCTCTTTCTCAATCTCTCTGTTGCTCTCAAATAAAAATGAACAAAACATTTTTTAAATATTTTATTTATTTATTTGAGAGAGAGATACAGAAATAGGCAGGTAGAGAGAGAGAGAGAGAGAGAGAGAGAGAGAGAGAGAATGAGCATGCAGGGCCTTCAGCCACTGCAAATGAACTCCAGATGTGTGTGCCCCTTTGTGCATCTGGCTTACGTGGGTCCTAGGGAGTTGAACCTGCATCCTTTGGCTTTTCAGGCTTTGCAAGCAAGTTCCTTAACTGCTAAACCATGTCTCTAGTCCAAGTCTGAGCGTTTTCATTAAGAGAGGTCCAGAATCTCGACTGCAGGGCAGCAAGGTGGGTAATGGGGAAAACACACTAACACAACTTGGTATTGGACTTGTTATGGGAATGCTATGAACATGTGGGAGAAGCAGTTCAGGATATTTCCATATTCATGGCTTATGTAATGCTGAGAAAACTAGAAGAAAAACTGGCATGAAGGGAAGGATGTGAACAACCAGAACCTGTGGTACAAATAAGCAGAGAAACCCAAGTAGAATCCTAGCTCAGCAGAGGCATGTGAGGTGAAAAGAAAGCCTGTTTGAGTTGTGCACATAAGAATGGTGTCAGAGAGATGGCAGGTGGCTTAAGAAAAAAGGAGTTAGGTTAAGGACAAGTCCTAGAAAGTGACAACGTTCAAGAAGCAGGCAGAAGTTCAGAAATCAAATGTTGCTGAGAAGACAAACACAGCCAGAGGTGGGAGAACATGGACGTGGTCTTCTATAGAAGTCAATGCCAGAGAAAGACTTTGTGTTTTCCTGTTTTGGTTTTTCGAGGCAGGGTCTTGCTCTAGCCCAGGCTGACCTGAAATTAACTATGTAGTCTCAGGGTGGCCTCGAACTCAATGATCCTACCTTTGCCTTCTGTGTGCTAGGATTAAAGGCATGTGCTACCACACCCAGCCCAGAGAAAGAATTAAAGGAAATGGTCGGCATTGCTAAATGCTATGGAGAAGTTACGCAACTAAGAATCAAATCACAGAAAAGGAATATAGGGACCAGAGGATTTTCTTTTTCGGGGGAGGGGGGAACTTCAAGGTAGGGTCTCACTCTAGCCCAGCCTGACCTGGAATTCACTATGTAGTCTCAGGGTGGCCTCGAACTCAGTGATCCTCTTACCAAAGCCTCCCAAATTCTGGAATTAAAGGCTACCACGCCTAGCCAAGTAGCGTTTTAAAAAATATATTATTTATTTATTTATTTGAGAGAGCAAGAGAGAGGCAGATAGAAAATGGGCACACCAGGGCCTCCAGCCACTGCAAATAAACTCCAGATGCATGTGCCACCTTGTGCATCTGGCTTATGTGGGTCCTGGGGAATCAAACCTGGTTCCTTTGGGTTTGTAGGCAAGTGCCTTAACCACTAAGCCATCTCTTCAGCCCCTAATAAGGTTTTTTTAACATGGAGAATACACTAAAAACTTAACTAGGCCATGAAATAGGGGTACTCCAGAGAAATCAAGAAAAATAAAGAATGCAGGAATAAAGAATGTGGGGTTCAGGCACAACAACAAAAGTCACAAGGACCACAAATTAGGGACCTAAAAGTAAGAGAAAGAGTGGAGAACATAGGAAGAGAAGCCATCTCCAACACTTTGTTATTTGGTTCAGTAGGAAATGTTTCTGTCATGGGGCTGAGGGGGGATTTAATTTCCTGCCAGTACTGAAGGAGTCTGTCCATCCATATTTTGCCTGTGGGAGAGACAAGATGTTTGAGTAGGAGGGTGACTTCTGATATACATGTACCTTACCACATCTTTGATAAGCCTTCATCAGAGAATGATGGGAAAGCTAGAACACAGTGTCAGAGAAGTGGTCTGTGAGAATACTGGTGACAGAGCTTTAGGGTGTTTCTAGGGAACTAAGCCACTCAGGTTTAGGAAAACTGGCCTATTTAAGTAACAGGGTGTGCAGTCAGGAAAACCAAACAATGCCTGCAAGGATAAGCTTTAGAACTATTGTCAGACTTTCAAGCTAGGAAGATCCCTGGGATTGCTAGGGTGAGATAACTGAGACCCAATGAGCCTCATTCCATGCTACAGCCAGAAAAGCCAACATCCTGAGAGCATGTGACTCAAAGAGAGACCATATGGTGACATGGGAGTCAGGAAGAAGAGGAGTCAAGCTCAAGTTAGAGAGGAAGCTTGTTGTATGGAACAGGGCATGTGTTGGTGCTGATATGACACGATGGACACCAGGTTCTGTCCACTGAGGCTGAGCCATCTTCTGCTGCTATAAGAAAGCCCTGCTTCAGGGGTATAAGCCCCTTCACATTCCAGACTTTGAAGAGTCGTGTCAAACCTCTGCAAGTTGACGTTGTCAACCCTTACAACAGACCAGAAAAGCTACTGTGACTCCTGGTCATACTCCTGGCTGATGCTTTCCTGTAGCAGGCTCCATGGATGGGAGAAAACACACACTCCTTAGTAGTTCTTTTGGATAAGCAGGAGCTGATCAGGGTGGGCGTTTGGAAGGATTCAGCCTCCGTCCTGCCTGGTGCTGGGATCAGCTCACACGGCTCCTGTGTCCACAGGACACAGAGAATACATTGTCCATAGGGATTACTCTGTACAAGAAACTCAGACAAAGGGAGAGGTTGTTTCCAGCTGCTTGGGGGAGGTGGAGAGGGGGTGGGAAGAAGGCCCAGTCTTATACTGGGGCATTCCTGCAAAGCTCAGCTTCTTCCTTTCAGCAGCAGGGCAGGCGGTAGGCAGTCCCATCCCTTCCAGTTCAGGCCTAGTCCTGGGGCTCATCATAGAGCTGAAAGGAGCACTCAGCTACAACCTATCTATCTTAGCTGTTTTCCAAAAAAGGCACATGGTTGAATGATGTGTACCAGCTAAGTAGGGCAGTGATACACACTGGAAGAAGAGAATGAGGTGACCTGGACAATCAGCAATGACTGAATCCCAGCCTCAGGGCAGAAATGGAGAGGGAGAGGTCTTAGGCAATGTCCTCTGGGCTTGACATTGATTCTCTTAAGCTCCCTCTTCAGTGCGGTGAGTTGTGCTGTGGTAAGCACTTGAGGTTTCACAGTGGCTGCTTTTCTCCATTCCTGAAGCAAGCATGGGAGAGCAAGGCTAAGACTTTCTCCAGGTCCCAAAAGAGAAAGCAAAAACCCCAAGCAAAAGGGACAGCTAGAACAGAGAGTACCAGAACAGAAATCACCTTTTGCAAATCCAAAATCTGACCATGTAAGCAGTTGTTCTTTTCTTCACTCCATATACATCCACTCCTGAGGGACCAAGTGTTAGGAGTACAAGATACAATCTCTCCACTGAGGTATATGCCTTCAAAGTGGGAGATGTGACAGATCTGTGTGCAGAGATGTCTGGGTTTTTTTGAGGGGGGCAGAGGGTGGTAGAAATGAGAGCATGTGCTCCTAGAGTGACTAATAGGGGTGTGGGTGTCTCTACCATATGAAGTGTTTGCTTAAGGGCACAAGATGTAGGTGAGTCCTGAATATGTTCCTACTGGGTCAGGAAGACATTCCTGCTCTTGGAGGACAAGGAACATTTCAATTGTATGATGAGAATGATGTATCAGCCTGGGACAATAAAGACACTTGGGGTTAGTACCACTGGTGGAGCAAAGGGCAGCAGTCACTAAAAGATACTCCTAGGGTCTAGAAAAGTCTAGCTGGGGTGCTCTCCAGTATCCCAATTAGCTTTGACATTTAGTAGCAAGAGAAGTGAGATGATAAATAACAGCTGAATGAGCTAATGGGTTATCCTGTTTAAGTAGGGAAAAGGTCTGGTGCTGCCTATGAGCTGATGACAGGACTCCCCTGGTACACTGTGTTGTGGTCACTGAGCTTTGTAGACACCATTCATGTCTTATTAGAACAGGAACAGAGGTGACATCTGGGACCACTTTTCCAGGCCTCTACTGCCACAGCCTGGCAGAATGCTGTCTGACATTGACCAAAGGTCAAAGTACTAGCATGTGACAAGACAACACAAAAATGGCAGCTGGAAGGTATACACTGGAAGTCTCAGAGTTTCTAAATCAAAGATAAGAAAATGTTTTAATGGAACACATCAGAATTGCCCTGTATCACCACTGAAACTGTTATCCACATGTCAGCTCTTACAAATTGCAATCAAACAACCCTGAGCCAGTGAACATCAATTTAAACTTTATTGAATAGAGAAATCTTTTGACCCGCTTCTACTAACTCAACCTCTGCCCTTGCCCACAAAGGAACACTGAGAAAGGCAGCATGGCTTGCTGTCCAAAGTCACTTTTTTTTGTTTTTTGTTTTTTTCGAGGTAGGGTCTCACTCTGGTCCAGGCTGACCTGGAATTAACTCTGTCATCTCAGGGTGGCCTTGAACTGATGGCAATACTCCTACCTCTGCCTCCCGAGTGCTGGGATTAAAGGCGTGCGCCACCACGCCCAGCTTTTTTTTTTTTTTTTTTTTTGAGGTAGGGTCTCATGCTATCCCAGGCTGACCTGGAATTCACTATGCAGTCTCAAGGTGGCCTCAAACTCACCGTGATCCTACCTCTACTTCCCAAATGCTGGGATTAAAGGTGTGCACCGATATGACCAGCATAAAGTCACCATTCTTTATAAAGGCAGGCGAGTCTATTGGGGCTACTCCTCCCACTGTTAAGCTGGCCTTTATCTGAACCATAGACTTAGTGAAATGGAAGAAAGCTTCCCTAGTCAGAGATCAGAAACAAAACATTACTTTGAGGGCAACTAAACTGTGATAAATTAATATGAAGTACAATTACCCTCTCATTCCAAAATAAGAAATTAAGTCTAAAAGAAGAAGGGCTCTTAAATGTTCTATGGGAAAACCTTTCATTATCTAGTCCTGCTTGTCAGAACCACTTCCTGAGAAATCTCCCAACTACTGGTCCCTAGACATCTTTTCTCCATGTGCACAGGGGAGGATGAAGGATGGAGACTTTTACCTAGTTCCCAGGTAGAAGCTGAATTGGCTTCCAAAAAGTGGAGAGTAGAATATGTCCAAGATTCAGCAGAGCTATGGTGTGGATGGTGTGTCCCAGCCCAGAAGCATCTTTATCTGTGGCTTATAGGAGTAGCAGGATGGAACTGGGTAGGAGTGCCTGCAGAGATAGTGTGCCTCAAGACTACTATGATTTATGGTAGCACAAAGAAAGCACAGTTTATCTGACCCTGTGTTCATGAGCTCACTGTTGACACAGAGCAGTATCAAGTAGAATAGGGTCTGGATCAAGGGTTGCAGAGGGTAGGGCAGAAAACTGGCTGTAGAAACTATCATTTATTGAAGATCTATTATTTCATAAACTGTGCTAAGTGTTTTACATTCATTTTCTCATTTTAATCCTCACAACAACCCTATGAGGTAGGTATTATCACCATTTACAAATGAGAACACATGCTTAGAAAAATTAGGTCACCTTGCTCAAGGTCACAAAGCTATTCATCAGTGGAGATAGGATTTGTCTGTTGTTGAATGCCTATGTTCTTCTTATTGTACCCATCTAGTTGAGCCTTAAGCAAAAAGTAATTTCACTGTCCAACTCTGCACAGATCACCTGGGAGTGGAGTCTGATGTCCGCACTCACCGCTGCTGGTAGGGATGCATTGATGCTGACTTGATGTTGGTTTTTATTCCACTTGGCATTTTCCCTAAAAGGAACACGAAGAAAGATATCTGAAGCAAGGTAAGACTTTCACAACAAATCAGCAATGTGGTATCTCAGGTTCCTTCCTGACACCTCCTTTATCATCTAAGAACCTCTGTGGCATCTGACCCTAGTTGGCAATGATTTAGAGGTGTGTCTCTTCTACCAGTTCCCTCCCTGAAGATATCTAGAAGGAAAGATGTAATTTGAAAGATTAGTGCCAGGGGTCAGATCACTCTCCAGGATGGTGTCCTGCTCAACTACTAAGGAAAAGACAAGTATGCTTGTGTGGCCCCATTTAATGTCACAGGTAATTGAGTGTGTGCTCTCTGCTGTTTTAGCTGTCCTTTTTCCTAGACAGCTTGAAGAAATTCCCCTTTGGCTGCTTGTATGTGCATTCTCCCAGACTGTTCTTTGGCAAGGCCCTTTATTTTTATTTTATTTTATTTTTTATTTTTAGGCAGGGTCCTACTCTCCAGAGTAGTCTCATAATTACAAAAAGTGAGCATGAGAGAAGGCAAGAAGCCCAGAGCAAGAGACACAGGGCACAAAGAAAGAATCTGCGTAAGATTAGAAAATTGCCTGCTTGTTAATTGCAGATCAACACTGGGTGTGTTCAGGGTGGTATGGTTGTAGACTAATTCCTGGTTTTGATTAAGGACTAGCCATTTACTTCTCTACCTAAGAAGAGACTGACCACATAACAATATCCAGAATAAACAGGACAGTTGAGACAAAAGTCCAAGATGGGGGTGGGAGGCTATACAAAGTTCTTTTTCAATCTTTTATTTATTTTATTTTTTAGTTTTTTGAGGTAAGGTCTCACTGTAGCTCAGGCTGACCTGGAATTCACTCTGTAGTCTCAGGGTGGCCTTGAACTCACAGCCATCCTCCTACCTCTGCCTCCCAAGTGCTGGGATTAAAGGCGCGCACCACCACATCCAGCTTTCCTTCTTCATTCTACTGCAGTCTCAAATAAGTTTTTTACTCTATAAAATTGTTTTCTCAGTCTAAATGCAAAAGAGAAAATCTCTAGATCTAGGGTTTTAGGGCTCAGGTAATCTGCACAAAAGCAGCTATGGTTTTACTCCATCAGCCTTACCTGGTTGACCTGACTGAGCCATTTGTACTCCACTGAGCATTGGCTGCTGCTGGCTTGGAGCACCTGCCATCTGGACTTGTTGTAGTCCTGAGGCTCCTGCAAGGATTGTTCCAGCTCCTGGCTGGCCTGGCTGGCCAGGACCACTGCTGCCTGAAGGTCTCCAATTAGACAGCCCCTTCCCAAAGGCAACAGCTGCCACCAACGCATTGGTGTCTGCGGGGTTGAAGGTCTGTTTGTTTGGCCGGAGACCTGAAGAAAAAGCAAGCTTCCTGAAGTATGTATCCTGAACTGAACCCAGCAGCTGAAGACCAGTGATGATTCCCAAGGCTTAGAGCTCTAACTTCAGCAACATGTAGACTCCTTCCGGTCCCACAGAAGAGCCTTATGTTCCCTAAATTATCTGTTTTTTTTCTTTTTTCCTGAAGTAGGGTCTCACTCTAGCTCAAGCTGACCTAGAATTCTCAGGCTGGCCTCCAACTCTCAGTGATCATCCTACCTCTGCCTCCTGAGTGCTGGGATTAAAGGCATGCATCACCAAGCCCGACTTTTAAATTATCATTTTGTCCATTTCTTTCATATGCTCCAAAGATGGCCTTAAATACAAAAGGTTAACTCTAGAGATGTAAACCTTTTCCTAAGCAGTTCATTCTGTGTCCTCACTTCACTATTACCCAGACCACCATTCCTATTCCAGTGATCATATCCAGCTCTCTCTGTTTGGCCACCATTCCTCCTTACCTCCACTCTCTGATTCTCGCTCCTCTTTGCTGATTTTCTCCAAAAGGTTTGAGCACATTTTATTCAAACTCTGGATCTGCTTCTGTAACATAAATTAGTAGGAAATGATCACAGAGAAGTTTCTTCCTTTTGCTCTCCAATAGGTAGCTTAGGTGTAACCAATGTGCATCCCTACGACCCAGAAATAGTGATGCCTTGCTTCTCATGAAGGGAAGGGGATGGGGGCATCAGGGCAGTGACTCAGTCCAACCTGAGCTGCATCAGCCCCAATGCGGGCAGCATCCGTTGTCAGCTGCTTCTCCTGCTCTTCGACTTCAGGATCTGGCTTTGTTCTCAGATGGTCAGGGACTACTTCATGGCTGAAAACTGGCACTCGTCCTTCAGTCTGTCGCTGTAACACATATTTTACCGGTCCTACCATGCTGCCCAAGAAGGTTGAATCTGGCCTGATTTCCCTTCTACAGGTGAATAGTGCATTCTTAAAGAAAGACAATCTGAGGCACAAATCTAACTTCCTACACCACTGTACCCTGCACTCTGATTTCTCTTCTTGCATACCTATTGCTGTCATACTTAGGGCAAATCAATATACAACCTGCCATATTTTAATTAATGATTGGAACAGGCAGACCAACTTTTGTTTTCTTGATAAAGATGTTAGAAGAGAAAGGTCCTTGCCTTGGGGGTTTTGCAGCATTATTTGAGAGTGACTCCTCCACCTCCAGAAGGATAAAAAGCAAGTCTTCCAAAATGCAGCCCTTGCCTTTAATTGCCACATACTAACTGACAGAACTTGTTTTTTTTTTTTTTTTTTTTTAATTAGGGTCTCTACTCTACTCTACTCTAGACCAGGCTGACCTGGAACTCACTATGTAGTCTCAGGGTGGCCTTGAACTCAGAAATCCTCTTACCTCTGCCTTCCAAGTGCTGGTATTAAAGGCATGAGCCACCACATCTAGCTGCTAACCAACAGAACTTGTAAACTAACCAACCACAGATCTAAGAACTTAATTTCCCAAGCTGTACCTTTTTTTTTTCTTACCATGAGATCTTCATCTCGGTCTGGAGACAACACCAGAGGGATGATGACCTGATTACGGAACAGTGGTGTCTTCTCATGCTTTAAGACCTTGTTCAGAGTGTTCAACTGTCCAGAGAGCAATGCAAAACTGTCCAGGACAGAGGGCCTGGTGGTGGCAAGAAGGCATCAGAATGTTCCACCCCTTCCCTGTAAAGTAATCTCCAAGAGTTCCTTCACACGAGGAACACCCAGACTCATCCCCAAAAGACCAATAGCCTTATAACTAGCCTAAGCAAGACCCATATTGGCTATCAGGGATATAGGGGTTAGGAAACAGGGACAAACTTTCAATTTCTGACACAGATGTAGAAAAAAGGCAATTCATTGTCTGAATAGGACAAGGATCAGTAGCAAAACAGGAATCAAGGTTATACTGCTTTAACTGAAAATTCAGAAAATAGACAAAAACCTCCTTTCTAGCCTACTAATAAGATCCACCATTCCAGAGTATGCTGAATCTCAGACTCAGCCATATCTGTGAAAAGAGCTCCAGCACAAATGCAATGGTCCTGCACTGAGGGAGTACCTCCTCACCAGAGAAGCTAAAGGATAAGAATTCAAACCTAGAAACAACATGGGTTAGGAAACTGGGCATTTCTCTCCTTCCTTGGCATGGAGGCCTTAAGCCAAGTTATACTTGTTAATGTTGGGTAACCCAGTTCTTTCCAAATCACAAGATGTTTGCAAACTGATAAATAGTTACATCACTGGAGATGTCCTGTCAGCTAGGGGGCCTGGCCCCCCCACCCATGGATTCCTCCCCAGCTTGTCCTGGCAACTCTTACCAGGTCAGCCGGTCATACTCGTTCTCCAGCTTGTAAATGAAACTCCCCAATGAGTTCTTCAGATCAGCCACTTGATTCAGCAGTGCATCTAATGATGCCTCAAGCTGCTTCTCCTCCCTCTGCATCAATAGTAAGTTTGGTTACCCAGATACATAAGTGTGACACACACAGAAAAGCCAAGTTGTTTTCTATCTTTGGTATTTGGGTTACCGACATCATCAACCCTTACACCTTTCAACCTGTTCACCTGACCTGAAGTCCTCCTTTTTCTTTGTTACCCTCCTACTCCATGTATTGTTTTTTCTCTGTATTACCCTACTCTCTCCTTCACTGAGAAAATTTTATCAGAGCTAATTCTTTTTAATTCCCGCATCTCATAATATTGTTTGTAACAAGATTGGCTTAGAACCAGATCACTTGGTTCTTTCTCATTTTATCACTTCCCAGTTCAAAATGTTTGCCATCTCTTAATAGCCAGCACTCTTAGCTCTGAAGTTGGGCTCAACACACTCAAGTCTCAGCACAAACTTCCTTGTGGCTTTAGCTTCTTTTAGAAAAAATAGGCTTAGTTTGCCACCACAGCCACTCAGCTTCCTATTTCCTATCATAACACTACTTTCCCTAGACAGACAGACTTTTCATTTATTTAATTAATTTTTGGTATTGTGTCATTTTGTGGGGTTGGTGCTTGTCACATTTTCTGGAGAAAGTCCAGTGAGTTTTAGGAACATTCACCACGTCTGCAGACGTGTTATCAGCAAAGAAACCTAAACCTAATTCCTAAAATTCGTTATCTCATGGGTGCCTCTCTAGCACACACAGGCTATCTTCCTCCGTCTTAGAATCTGCCTTGTGCAACACGATCTGTGGAAAATATGCCTGTACACGAGGCTTTCTCTGACTACCAGCCCTGTAATGTGCATTCATTATCTCAGTGACAACAGACCTGTGCCTTTCTTGAGCTCATCTGGCCCATGCGGATGACCAGGAGCAAGAAACTAAATGATAAAGTGAAGAACAAAGACAAGGGAGCCTGTAAAGGTTTCTGAGCACACGACAACTTTAAACGCTAGCAGTCTGCAAAGCATTTCCTTTTCACCATCTGTGATCTGTTTTACTCCATTTCTTCACTCAACAGCTGGGCACAAGCCGGGAAGAATGATGATGCAAAATCGTCTTGCAAACTAGATAGCATAACTAACAGGAGCTTGCTTGGTCCTGGGTTCCACCTAATCCTTCAAATTATAAGCATCTTAGCTTTCTGCCTCTGCGGCCCCACAGCCCCTCCAGCCTTCGGGCTCCTCTGCAAGGGGACAGATTCTCTGTTACGTCTGCATCTAACAGCCAAGGTCGGATCTGAGCCAACCCACAAGTTTCTAGAGCCTTCTTTCCTTGGATTGCATTTTTTGGCTTCCCATATAATAACCTAATCCTTTTTCACACTCCAGCAAGTCGGCGCTGCGTCCTCCCGTGTCCTGTCAGCTGGGCTCAACTGCGCCATCCCCCTTCCCGTGTCTCCTGTGTTTCCAAACGTAAACAGCCCACGGCTCTGGCCTCTCCTCACAATCCCGCTTTCTCAGTGTCCTCAGCCAACCCACTGTCAGTCCCAGCGTCCGCCGCTAAGCAAGCTGCCACTAGGCCCAGCCCGTTCCTCCTCACCTGCATTGCGGCGGCCCGGCTGTCGCAACAACTTCCTCTTCCGGGTTCCCATTCGGATTGCGCTCCTGAGAGGACTTCGCCCACCAATCAGAAAGCTCAGAGCTCGGCCTTCCCAGCGACTTCCGGTTCCTGCGGCGTGCCGAGCCAGCCAGGTCAGGGGTCAGGGAGTGGGACTGCCTCCCTGGCCCGGGCCGGCTCGGCAGGGCTGTGTGATGGCCTCGGAGCGCCCGGAGCCTGAGGTGAGGGGCGTGCGGGCGCTGCACTGGGCCCCGAGACCCGAGGGGGAGGGTCTGAAGGGTAGGTGTGGCTTTGGCATTCCCCCCCCCCCCCGGGCAGGAACCCCGCAGTTTTCCTCCGGATAGTAGCTAGAGTATTTCGCTTTTGCTCTTTTTACTGAAAGTTCATTTTCATCGCCGACCCTTGGACCTAGTGATGGCGATGTTAACAGAACTTGCGCTCTGATTATTTGTTGCAGTTTTCAGTGGGCAACACTGCAGTTAGACGGGCGTTGCCAGCTTCTGCATTTCTTCAAACAATGATTGGGGTGCAGTAACTAGCACGAGTTCATTGTGCCGTAGCGCTCATGCTTTTCAGAAAAGCAGCTTTATGTCATGAAAGCAAACTTGACTCAGAATGAGACCTCGTTCCAAGGTTGACCTAGCTGTGCAACTTCGGACAAGTCTCAACTTCCCAGATCCTGTTTCCTTCCCCATAAAAATACCCACCAAATGGTGTGGTGTGGCGATCACAAGGATTAAGTATGAGGTTTCCTTCAGATGCTAGGAATGATGCATTATGTCATTCATACTTTTTTTTTTTTTTTTTGATTTTTCGAGGTAGGGTCTCACTCTGCCTCAGGCTGACCTGTAATTAACGATGTAGTCTCAGGGTGGCCGTGAACTCAGCGATCCTCCTACCTCTGCCTCCCAAGTGCTGGGATTAAAGGTGTGTGCCACCATGCCCGGCTCATTCATACTTTGCAGGGAGGCTGTCAGTGTTTATTCTCACAGAGAAGAAAACTGAGAAATCAGAGAGATGACGTACCTAACATCAGTAGGCACTTTAGGACTGCTCAGCTGGGAAGTAGCAGAGTTTTAGGATTAAGAGGATCTGAGAGAGAGAGAGGAAAAAAAAAAAAAAAACCTTCCCTTTGGTTAGAGTTGCCCAGAATTACAGGCAAATGTGTTTGTAGGTAGGAAGGATGATGGGTGTATATAATGGTAAAAATAGCAATCATAACTTGTTGAATACTTACTGCATTCCAGGCACCATTCTAAGCACTCTACCGATATTGGTACTCACCACTATTTGAAGTAAACACCACTTATCATCCCTATTTTTTTATATTTTATTTTTATTTATTTATTAGAGAAAGAGAGAGAATGGGCACGCCAGGGCCTCCAGCCACTGCAAACAAACTCCAGATGCATGTGCCCCCTTGTGCATCTGGCTAATGTGGGTTCTGAGGAATCGAACCTGGGTCCTTTGGCTTTGCAGGCAAACACCTTAACCACTAAGCCATCCCTCCAGCCCTCATCCCTATTTTTTAGTCATAGAAACAGGCACAACAATTAAGAGAAAGAGTATTATAAAGCTAGCAGCATTAGGCCAGAACTTCAAAACAGTTTGTCTGGCTCCAGACCTATTGTTCATAACCATAATGTTTTTTATTGCCTTTTCTGTTGTTTGTTTGTTTTTGAGGTAGGGTCTCGCTCTAGTCAAGGCTGACCTGGAATTCACTATGTAGTCTCAGGCTGTCCTTGAACTCACAGCAATCTTCCTACCTCTGCCTCCTGAGTGCTGGGATTAAAGGCATGTACCACCACATACCTGGCCATAATGTTTTTACTGTAAAGTAACCATAGAATCCCAAATCTGATGCTACCTACACAAGACCTGCATGATAGGAAAGGAAGAAAAATGATGGCACCAAAGTAGAAGAGTGACCAGTTGGAAAGAAGGGGTTCAGTGGAAGGGGGACTGGAAGGGGGAAAAGGAGGGTGGTAAGAGGGAATTATAATCATGGCATATAATCTGTATGCTGTCAATAAATAGTTAAAGGAAAAGAATGCCAAATCTGTGCCTCAGTGGGTTTTAGTGTGATGGTATATACAACATTGATTTGGTTGGTAGTAGGAAACTGTCCTATTTTTAAAAATCAGACATGTTCAGAAGGGTAGTGGAATTGTCCATCAGAAATACTAATTTTGGGCTAGAGAGATGGCTTAGCGGTTAAGGTGCTTACCTGTGACACCTTAAGGACCCACATAAACCAGATACACATGGTGGTGCTTGCGTCTGGAGTTTGTTTGCGGTGACTAGAGGCCTTGGCATGCACATTCTCTCTCTCTTTTTTAAATAAATAATAGATGAAAATACTAAAAGAAAAGAAATACTGCCAGACATGGTGGTGCACACCTGTAATCCCAGCACTTGGGAAGCAGAGGTAGGATCACTGTGAGTTCAAGGCCCCCCTAGACTAAGTGAATTCCAGGTCAGCCTGAACTGCAGTGAAACCCTACCTTGAAACACCATAACCAACCAAACAAAAAAAGAAATACTAAAATGTTAAGGAAAACTGAAGAATTGGGAGCATGTTTCCTTATGGGTTAAAAAGAAAAAGGAGGGCTGGACAGATGGCTTAGCGATTCAGCGCTTGCCTGTGAAGCCTAAGGGCCCTGGTTCGAGGTTCGATTCCCCAGAACCCATGTTAGCCAGATGCACAAGGGGGCACACGTGTCTGGAGTTCATTTGCAGTGGCTGGAGGCCCTAGCTCCCATTCTCTCTCTTTCTATCTATCTATCTGCCTCTTTCTGTGTCTGTCACTTTCAAATAAAAAAGAAAAGAAAAGAAAAAGGACAGTACAAGATATTATGGGGAAATATACTACATGTTTTAGGTAGTCTAAAATTTTAATTTTGAATAATGTTCTATAGAAATCTAATTTTTTGTTTGTTGGTTAGTTGGTTTTTTTGTTTTCTGAGGTAAAGACATGTGCCACACCATGCCCAGCTAGAAATCTAATTTAAGTTACATATTTTTATTTATTTATTTATTTGACAGCAACAGACAGAGGAGGAGGCAGATAGAGAGAATGGGTGTGCCAGGGCCTCCAGCCACTGCAAACCAACTCCAGGCATGTGCACCCCCTTGTGCATCTGACTAACGTGGGTCCTGGGGAATCGAGCCTCGAACCAGAGTCCTTAGGCTTCACAGGCAAGCACTTAACTGCTAAGCTATCACTCCAGCCCTAAGTTATATATGTAATGTTAAATTTTTTAATAATGGCATAAAGAAGTCAAAAAGTAGGTGACAGGGCTGGGGAGGTAGAATTCTTGTATAGCATGCATGAAGCACTGGGTTCAATCCCAGCACTGCACTAAGCTGGACATGGTGATGCATGCATGCCTGTAATTCCAGCACTCAGAAAGCAGAGGCAAGAGGATCAGAAGTTTGCAGGACTGGGGTTACAGGTGTATGTGGCCACACCCCCGTGTTTAGGTGGGATCTGGAGATGCAAACTCAAGTAGTTTCAGGCCCTCGCATGCCCTCATGCTTACACACAAGAAGTACACTTAATTCCCTGACCTGTCTTTTCAGCCCCTACCCTTTTTCATTAAAAAAAAATATATAAAATATATATGTGTATGTATGAATGTATATGTGTATGTATGTGGGAGAGAGAGGGAGGGAGGGAGGCAGGCAGGCAGATAGAGAGAATGGGTATGCCACTGCAAACAAACTCCAGATGCATGCATCACCTTGTGCATCTGGCTTATGTGAGCACGGAGCAATTGAACCTGGATCCTTAGGCTTCACAGGCAAGCACCTTAACCACTAAGCCATCTCTCCAATCCCCACCTCATTTGATTTTTTTTTTTTTAAGGTTTTCCAAGGTAGGGCTTCATTCTAGTGCAGGCTGACCTGAAATTCACTATGTACTCCCAGGCTGGCCTCAAAATCATGGCAATCCTCCTACCTCTGCCTGACAAGTGCTCAGACTAAAGCTCACACCACCACACCCTGCCTAGATTTTGAAAAAAAATTATTATTTATTTGCAGAAAAAGAGAGTGTATGGCAGGGCCTCTTGCCACTGCAAGCAAACTCCAGACACATGCTATACTTTGTCCTGGCTTTATGTGGGTATTCAGGAATCAAACTCATGCAGTTAGACCTTGCAAGCAAGTGCCTTTAACCATTGAGCCATCTCTCCTGCCCTGTATTTCTGAAAATTTGATTATAGAAGATAAAGGAATAGAGTTTTGAACATTTAAAAAGTGACTTTTAGAAATGTTAAGATCCCAAGAGAAAAAAAAAATGGGTTTACTTGGATTTAGAAAATCATTTATTCATCAAATACTTAAGATATTTGAGTACTGTCTTGGACTCAGAATTGTGCTGCGTATTCTGGTGGATAAAGTGCTATGGAAAGCAGCCACTTTATCTATGGAATAAACAAACGTTGGATTACGGTAATGAGTGCTACAAAGAGTGAATGAGGATGTTTGATACTATGGGGGAGGGGGAACACTTAACTTCTTTAAGGAGTTTGTGGTCAGGAAGTTTAAGCTTACCAAAAATTTAAGACTCAAAATCCATGGGTATTCAGGTGTGGTGATACACACCTTTAATCCCAGCACTTGGAAGGAAGAGGTAGGAGGATTGCCATGAGTTCAAGGCCATCCTAAGGCTACATAGTGAATTCCAGGTCAGCCTGGACTAGAGAAAAACCCTACCTCAGGGAAAAAAATCCTCATGAGGTAGGCACTATTATTACCTCTGTTGTAGTGGGTTGAATGCTAGGTCCACAGCTGATGGCAATTTGGGAATTGAAGCCTCCTGGAGGCAGTGTATTGTTGGGGGCTGGCTTATGGGTGTCATAGACAGCTTACCTTTGCCAGTGTTTGGCATCTCCTGCTGCTGTTGTCCACCTGATTGCTGGCCAGTGAGTAATGCCCAGTCTGTGCTCATGCCATTGTTTTTCCTGCTATCTTGAAGTTTTCCTTCCAGTCTGTAAGCCTTTAAAACAAACCCTTTCCTCCAACAAACTACTTCTCTTCCAGTGTTAGTCCAACAATGCAAACATAACTGTAATAGTAAGTTGTTACCAGTGGAGCGGGATCGTTGCTACTAGAAACCTGACTGTGTAGTTCTTGGTCTTTTGGAGCTGATTCGCTGAAGGATTTGAAACCTTGTTCTAAGAAATGTCTTGCAATGCTGAAGGCAGTCATTCTGGTCAGAGCTAAAAGACCTAAATGCAGTAGGAACTATATACTGTGAGATTTGGCCTATGAGGGGAAGAAAACTTTGTCGGGACTGATCTAGAAGCAGTTTGTGTGAGAGGCGTGATACGTGATACATTCTTTCTTCCTGTGTCATGAGAATTTGTGCAGGGCTGTACTACATAGAAGTGGACTGGTATGAGCAGATGGATGTAGCACAGAAAGAAATGAAAGCTTCAGGCTAAAAACAACAGCTCAGTTCAGATGCAATTATTTGAGTGATTACAACCATTGAGATTGAGCCAGCTGATCTGCATTAAGGCAACAGAAAGAATGCAGACTCTTGAAAGTAAGGGACTTAAATGCTGAAGGAGTGTCTTGCTCTTCAAAGTTCGCTTTATTCTTCCCTGCATTAACAAGTTGGTAGCCCATCTGGTACTATGGAGTATAACAAGTGCAAGAAAGAGAGGGTCATTGAATTTGCAATATGGTTTTGTTTTTTGGAAATGGCCATGGGCAGTGTGAAGTGAAGCAGGCTTGTTGGAAGTCCCTATGCAGAGGCCGGATGAAACAATGAGGATGAACCATGGGTTGCAGTAGAGACTCTAGGACTTTTGTTTTGTTTTGTTTTGTTTGTTTTTCATGGTAGGGTTTCATTCTAGCTCAGGCTGACCTGGAATTCACTATGTTGTCTCAGGGTGGCCTTGAACTCATAGTGATCCTCCCCTGTCTCGCTCTGCCTCCCAAGTGCTGGGATTCAAGGTGTGCATCACCATGCCCGGCTGCTGGGACTTTTTAAAACACCAGAACTGTGAGATGGCCACCAAGAACTGCCATTTTGGGATATATTTTTTCCCAGGCTGTGAGGAGCTTAACTGGTGAGGTGGAATTTGAACTCCAGAGTCTCATTACTGGTTAGAATTGTTGGACTCAGAGATTTGTCACTAGTTAGGGTTGTTGGAGTTAAAGAATCTGGTGTTTGCCCTGTTTGGTTTAGATCTTGTATTGGTTCAATCTTTCTTTGCTATGCTTAATGCCATTTTTTGTAGTGTGAATGTTTATTCTATACCATTATGGGTTTTTTGGTATTATGGTTGTGAGGGTGTTTAAACAGTACTGGTATTGATAAAAACTATGAGGATTTTTAAAGTTGAACTGAATGCATTGCATTTTACATCCTAGACGGTTGTGAGTTTATGGGGGCCAGGGGTGGAATATGGTGGCTTGAATTAGGTGCCGTCCATAAACTCATGTGTTCAAATGTTAGGTCCCCATCTGGTAGCAATTTGGGAACTGGAGTCTCCTGGATTTGTGTTATTAGGGGCGGGCTTATGGGTATTATAGCCAGCTTCTCCTTGCCAGTGTTTGGCTCACTCTTATGTTGCAGTGTTCACCTGCTGTGGCAGAGGTAATGCTCAGCCTCTGCTCATGCCATCCTTTCCCTATCATCATGGAGCTTCCCCCCTCAACTCTATAGGCCAAAATAAACCCTTTCCTCCCACAGGTTACTCTTGGTTGGGTGCTCTGTACCAGCAACAAGCAGGCAGCTACAATACCTGTTCAGAGGAAGAACCCAAGATACATAGGTTAAGTCTCTGTTTGAAAGCCTTGTGGCTAATAAGCAGCAGAACAAACATTTGGTCCTAGGTGCTCTGACACTGGGGTTCTTCTTATTTAATTTATATATATATATTTGACAGAGGGGGTCAAGAATGGGCATGCCAGGGCCCCTGGCCACTGCAAGCAAACTCCAGATGCATGTGCCACCTTGTATACATGGCTTTACATGGGTACTGGAGAGTTGCACCTGAGTCCTTAGGCTTTGCAAGCAAGCACCTTAACCACTGAGCCATCTCTCCAGCCCCTGACACTGGAGTTCTTGCTCTTACCTTAGCAGTGAGTGGGGGGAAGGGACAGAGGGGTTGGCAAAAAATAAGGCTGAAGAAGATCCAGCTTATTCAGGACTTTACCATGAGTATAATTATAAGAAGGCTTCACATAAGTGGGGGAGAGGGTGTGTATTATTTTGTGGAAGTCTTGCTAGAAGACATGGTTTAAGAAAGGCTGGAGAAATGATCCAGACCTAATCTCAAAGGTACAGAAGCAAAAGCCAAGAAACAATGGGATGGACCATGTTTTGTTCATCTTGATGTGTGTGGAATGCAATACAGTGCTTGGTGATGCTTTATTTATCTTGGTATTAAGGTTACATAGACATCTAGTGTCCTAAGAATGATAACTTTCCTCTGCCATTGTTCCTACTTTCCTGTTAAGTTGTAACAATATCCATCTAAAGCTACCTCTATTTATTTATTTTAGGTTTTTGAGGTAGTGTCTCACTCTAGCTCAGGCTGACCTACAATTCACTATGTAGTCTCAGGCTTGTCTCAAACTCACAGCAGTCCTTCTACCTCGGCCTCCTGAGTGCTGGAATTAAAAGCATGCACCATCACGCCCAGCAGACAGTTTTTAATACAAATATGTAATGTGTTTTTATCATATTCACTTCATATTACCCTCCTTTGTCCCCCTCAGCTTTGTTTTTACCAGGCTTCTCCAAGTGTTGTGCATGTCAGCATTATGAGATATTAGTACTGGGATCTTGAAGCTCTGTATGAATGTGGATGCTGTGAAAATACAACTAATTTTTTAAAAAAAGCTCAAGCAGTAATATGGAAGAACCCCTTAGGGGGCTTGTTAAAACGTAGATTCCTGAGCTCTGTCAACTCTTAATTTAGTTGGTCTCCCGTGTTACTCATGAATCAGTGCATCTTAATAAACAACCCAGCTGATTCTGATGCAGCTAGTGTTTGCGTCCCACTTTGAAGAGCATTCTAGCTGCTTAAATTGTTCAGCCTTCTGATTCTAATAAAGTTCATCTTGAACATGAAGAGAAGAGAACTTAGGAGGTTTGGGAAATGTGTTTATTCAGTTTGAAGGATGGCAGATAAAAGTAAATTTTTCAAGAAAGCTAGACAAATTGTGCTGGTTTTAAGAAGCTTGCTTATGCAAGAACTGATTGGTGAACCTTGGAGAAGTCAGTTATTCAAAATAACCTTTAAGCCTGGCATGGTGAAACACACCTTTAATCGCAGCACTTGGGGAAGCAGAGGTAGGAGGATCACCACGAGTTCAAAGCTACCCTGAGACTACATAGTGAATTCCAGGTCAGCCTGAGACTCTACCTTGAAAAAAAAAACAACAATAACAAACCCTTTAAGGCAAGAGAAAGGTAGAGAAATAGAAGCTGTACAGTCATGAAACTGTGCCTTAAAGAAAGCTTTCTTGCATCTCTGCCCACTGTCTAGGTTGTCTTCATCCCCTCAGTTAGAAAACCTGGCTGGGCCTTTGCCATCCCATTCTCCTCAGACCCCAAACCCCAGTACTTTGTTACTTGCTGTCATAGAATCTACATTCTTATTCTTTGGAATGCCTGTTCAGCTTGTAATACTATTTAACAGTTACTGTGATTATTTAATTAGCACTTTTGTAAACAGTAGGCAAGTTGATCCACTAGGTGTGCTGGCTTGGAAAGTGGAAATCCTGGGGGGATCAGAATGGCTATTGACCAGGGAGAAGGGTCTAGTAGAGTTGGCACTGCTGACAGGGTGACAAGTTTATTCTTGTCAGAGTGTAGCTGCCACAATACATATGTGTGGACAAGGGCTAATGTCACATTCATCCTAAGACAAGTTTTGGCAGGGCTTGTATAATACAAGGATATTGGGAACTGAGGCTTGTAATAACACTGTTGCAGCAACCATCTCTGAGGTTATGGGGAAAAGAAACTAGAGTGTTGACAACTGACTGGTGTATGAGTGGAGATGGTGACCTGCAGAGACTTGATTTTGAGATCCTCACTGAAGATGCAAACATTGACTCAGTGAAGTTTCTTCAGTGACTGCTGTAGTCATGTCTTAGGAGGTAATTGTAGTTGTATCACTTTGTTTTGTGGTTTGTATCACTTGTAGTTGAATCACTTTGCCAAATACAAGGGCACAAAAACACAACAGACACAACCCCTGCCCCCAGAGGCTTATTGTTTACAGGAGAAATTCATAAATATTTGTGGAAACATATTATAGGAAGGTCACTTCATTCATATGGTAGTCTATGTTGGAGAATGGGCACAGGGAGTAATGAATTGACTTCTAGGGAACATTGCATGATAGCAAGGACAGAGTTCACTTCTGCTACCTTGCCTTTCACAGAGTGAGAGTTCCTTCAGTAAGTTACTTGCACCAGATCAGTACGTATTAGGAATGTAGTGGGCTCTCTTACATTTCTAAGCTTTGTTACTTTCTCTGTCCCTAGGTGGAGGAAGCTGGGCAGGTGTTCCTCTTAATGAAAAAAGATTATCGAATCTCCCGAAATGTTCGTCTGGCTTGGTTTCTCAATCATCTGCATCAAACTGTGCAGGCCACGCCCCAGGAGCTGCTGGTAAGACTTAGTGACAGGTAGGAGGTAAAGGCCTGGCCCAAAAGGATCCATTTTCTAGGGGTCTATGTTGAGTGCCTTTTCAACAGCCTTACAGTTACTAAGTGGCTGAACTGGGATTCGGGTTGGGGTATGCGGAAGGTGGGGACTTTTCTTGACTCTTTCCTTTTTTCTCCATTCTTAATTGTCAGCTTCAGTCTGAGCAGGAGCTGGAAGTCCTCAGTGTCCTGCCCCCTGGATGGCAGCCAGATGAACCAGTGGTCCCAAGGCCATTCCTTCTTGTACCTTCCACTCGGGTCACCTTCCTGGCTTGGCAGTATCGATTTGTCATTGAGCTGGACCTTAGTCCATCTACTGGCATTGTGGTAAGCAGTTAATGGGAGACATTAGAAGCAAGGATGGGATAAGGTGTGAGAAGGAAAGGTCTGGGAGAGGTAAAAAATGATCCCAACTTGTGGGAAGACAGGCCTATAAAAAAGAATAGTGAATGTTCAAGCAAGTGCCTTTAACCGCTAAGTCATCTTCCCAGCCCGAGAATGGTGAACATTCAGAGAGAGCATCCTGTCCCACTGGTACACACTGTCTGGGGACATAATAAGATAAAGGGTCCTATTGACCCAGGGAAGCTACTTGTCTGTGCTGTTTGTGGCCTGCCTTTGGGCGCCCTTAAGAGATTGTCCTCTGACTTGCCCTCAGGATGATTCCACAGGGGAGATCTTGTTTGATGAAGTTTTCCATGCACTGTCCCGCTGCCTGAATGGGCTGCTGCGGCCCTTCCGAGTTCCTGGATCTTGCATTGATTTCCAGCCTGAGATCTATATAACTATCCAGGCCTACTCTTCCATTATTGGCCTACAGTCCCACCAGGTAATATATCTTTTCTCCAAGTTTATACCTGAATAATGATGGCCTACTGATGAAGTCCTTATCCTGTGTACCATTTATATACCAAGGTCCCCAGTTCTGCTGACTGCCTTGTTTTTGTGGGGGAAGGGGAATGGGAAATAGAATATCATGCATCCCTGGCTGGTCTTGAAGTAGTTAAAGATGACTATGAAGCCAGGTTTGGTGGCACATGCCTTTAATCCCAGCACTTGGGAGGCAGAGGTAGGAGGATTACCATGAGTTCAAGGTCAGTCTGGGCTAGAGAGTGAGACCCTACCTTAAAAAAAAAAAAAAAGATAACTATGAACTTCTGATTCTCCTACCTCCACCTTCCAAGTGCCAAGATTATAGGCCTGTGCCCCATGCCTGATTTTACGTGGTACTGGGGATCAAATTCAAGGCACTCTAACCAACTGAGCTCTATTTCCAGTATCGGCTGGCTGCTTCACTCTGCTTCCTTTTCATTCCTACAAGTATGTTTCTCCTCTTGAAAATAATTAGTTCTTTTTTGTTGTTGTTGTTGTTTTTGTTGTTGTTGTTGTTTGTTTTTTTTGAGGTAGGGTCTCACTCTAGCCTAGGCTGACCTAGAATTCACTGTGGAGTCTCAGGGTAGCCTTGAACTCATGGCAATACTCCTCCCTCTGCCTCCTGAGTGCTGGGCTTAAAGGCGCGCGCCACCACGCCCAGCTTTAATTAGTTCTTCTTGTATTAACAAGATTGCCCACGAAAGTTGGACATGGGGTGCACACCCTTAAACCCAGCACCCAGGAGGCAGAGGGAGGAGGATCACCTTGAGTTTGAGGTCACTCTGAGAATACATAATGAATTCCAGGTCAGCCTGGGCAACAGTGAGACACTACCTCAAATACGTGTGCATGCGCACACATACACACACACACGATTGGCCGTGAGCTTTAGGTCAGATGGTATTGATTGGACAAAAAGCCTCTCACCTCTTCTCCAAATCCCTTTGGGTCTGGCCCTTGGTTGGTTATTTTCTTTGTCCCTCCTGCTACCAGCTCCTGTAATTCTATTAAGTCATATCTTGTGTACTGACTCCTGGATACCAGACAGGATCTTTTGGAATGGCTTTGTGATTTTGAGTTATTATAAATACCTAGAAACATACTTTTAAAAATATATTTATTTGCTAGCAGAGACAGAATGAGCATGCCACGGCCTCCAACTGCTGCAGATGAACTGCAGATGCATGCACCACTTTGTGCATCTGGCTTTATGTGACTACTGGGGAACTGAAATTTGGTCATTAGGATTTGCAGGCAAGCACCTTAACCACTGAGCTATCTTTCCAGCCCCATGCTTTCTTTTAAGGACAGACAAGGGTCATTTTCTTTTTTTTTAATTTTTTTTTGGTTTATTTTTATTTATTTATTTGAGAGCAACAGACAGAACGAGGCAGAGAGAGAGAGAGAGAGAGAGAATGGGCACGCCAGGGCTACCAGCCACTGCAAACGAATTCCAGACGCGTGCGCCCCCTTGTGCATCTGGCTAACGTGGGACCTGGGGAACCGAGCCTCGAACCGGGGTCCTTAGGCTTCACAGGCAAGCGCTTAACCGCTAAACCATCTCTCCAGCCCTTTTTTTAAATTTTTATTATTTGAGATTGACAGAGCGAAAGAGGCAAATAGAGAGATGAGAGAGAATGGGCGTGCCAGGGCTTCCAGCAACTGCAAACGAACTCCAGATGCATGTGCCCCCTTGTGCATTTGGCTCACATGGGTCCTGGGGAATTGAGCCTTGAACCAGGGTCCTTAGGCTTCACAGGCAAGCACTTAACCGCTAAGCCATCTCTCCAGCCCAAGGGTCATTTTCTAAGAGCCTTGTGAAGTGTTAGGTATAATCCTGACCATACTGATAATGACAGGGCTTATCCACCATCAAAGCAGATTATCACATGCTGCTGCTTTTGGAAAATGGCCAAGTCTGTTACTAAAAAACATTGGCCCAGTTCCCCCTCATCTGTTCTTTTTTTTTGTTTTTTACATATGTAATATTTTATTTTTATTTATTTGACAGAGAAAAATGGAGAGAGAAAGAGAATGAGAATGGGTACACCATGGCTTCCAGCCACTGCTAATGAACTCCAGAAGCATGCACCCCCTTGTGCATCTGGCTAATATGGGTCCTAGGGAATCGAACCCGGGTCATTTGGCTTTGCAGGCAAATGCTTTACCTGCTAAGCCATCCCTCCAGCGCCCCCCCCCCATCTGTTCTTAATCACCCTCAGCTCATTGGATGGGTTTGCCCTGAAACTGTCCCTGATGACTATAATGCCAGTGCCATTTTAGCAGTCAAATCAGTCAAATTTTCTTTCTTGTTTTTGTTTTTGTTTTTCAAGGTAGGGTCTCTAGCTCAGGCTGACCTGCAATTCACTAGGTAGTCTCAGGGTGGCCTCAAATTCATGGCAGTCCTCCTACCTCTGCCTCCCAAGTGCTGGAATTAAGGCATGCACCAGTACACCCAGCTACTAGTCAAATTTTCTTTGAGAGGTAGATGCCAAGAACAGTACCTGAGGGTCTGAAATGTGCAATTGGCACTTGCCAAGCCTCAGGCATTGACTGCCAGCCCTTGTCCTGAGTTTTATGTGTTCTTCTACCTAGTATAGCTATTGACCTGGTGGTTGTAGACACATCCAGGACAAAGACCAGGCTTTGTGTGCATTGGAGAACATAGATGTTAGATAAGCACTAAAATTTGGTTCCTCTTGATAAATACCTGATCTGTGCCAGACCTAGACTAAGTCCTAGGGGTGTGAATAAGTCAGATACTTTCCTTGATAGGAGTTATTGTGAACTTAAAAAGAGAGATGGATATTAAAGAGATAATTTGAGTTGAATATGATAAAGGCACTGGTAAGTTACAACAGAGTAGCTATGAAAACACCAAGAGCTAGCAGACAATAAAGCCTAGGGCAATGGCAGAGAAGTCCTTTTACTTTTTAAATATTTATTATTTGAGAGAGACAGACTATGGACACCCCAAGGCCTCTTGTTGCTATACATGTACACTAGACACGTGTGCCACTTTGTGCATCTGACTTTACATGGGTACAGGGGAATTGAACCATGGGCCACAGGCTTTGCAAGCAAGCACTTTTAATTGCTGAGCCATCTCCCCAGGCCTATTTTAAATAAATATTTTATTTATTTATTTATGACAAAGAATGGGAACACCAGGGTCTCTAGCCACTGCAAACAAACTCCAGACACATGCACCACCTTGTGCATCTGGCTTTACATGGGTACTGGGCAATCGAACTGGGTCCTTTGGCTTTGCCAGTAAATGCCTTAACTGCTTAGCCATCTCTCCAGCCCCCTATTTATTTTTTATACTTTTATTCTTTTTTTTAAATACATTTTATTTACTTATATATTTGAGAAGGAGAAAGAGGCAGAGAGAGAGAATGGTCCCACCAGGACCTCCAGCCACTGCAAATGAACACCAGACACATGCGCTCCCTTGTGCATATGGCTCTCCTGGGTCCTGGAGAATCGAACCGGAATCCTTTGGCTTTACAGGCAGATGCTTTAACTACTAACCCATCTCTCAAGGTCTCTAACCCAGGCTGATCTGGAACTCATAGTGACCCCTATCTCAGTCTCCCATGTGCTGGGATTAAAGGCATGTATCACCACATCCAGCAAACTGAGTCTTTTTGAAATAGTATTCTACAGGCTAGCCTGGCACTCACAGCAGTCCTGCCTGGCCTCCTGAAATTATACGCATGCGCCATCCTATCTGGTTTGTTTGCTTGCAGTACTGGGAA
Organism: Jaculus jaculus; assembly: GCF_020740685.1. Classification (NCBI taxonomy): domain Eukaryota; kingdom Metazoa; phylum Chordata; class Mammalia; order Rodentia; family Dipodidae; genus Jaculus; species Jaculus jaculus. Next base: position 82,533,652 of record NC_059106.1, on the reverse strand, counting down.
TTGATCACACATACATGTCAAGCAAGAACTCTACTACTGAATTGTTTCCCCAGTTTCCTTCCCCCACCCCCACCTTTGTTTGTTTGTTTGTTTTTTCAAGCTAGAATCTCTCTCTAGTCCAGGCTGACCTGGAATTCACTATGTAGTCCCAGGGTGGCCTCGAACACATGGCAATCCTCCTACCTCTGTCTCCCCAGTGCTGGGATTAAAGACCTGTGCCCCCACGCCCAGCTTCCCCCCCTCTCTTGCCCGCCCTGCCTTTTTTGAGGCAGGGTCTCACTCTAGCTCAGGCTGACCTGGAACTCCTTAGCCCAGGCTGTTTCAAACTCACAGAGATTCCCTATTTTTCCCTCCCAAGTTCTGGGATTAAAGATGTGAGCTACCACATCCAGCTCCCAGCCCTCTTTTAATATCACTATTTTTTAAAAAATATTTTATTCTTTAAAAAAAAATAGGCCATGTGTGGTGGCGCACGCCTTTAATCCCAGCACTTGGGAGGCAGAGGATCACTGAGAGTTCCAGGTCACCCTGAGACTACATAGTTAATTCCAGATCAGCCTGGACCAGGGTGATACCCTGCTTCGGAAAAACAAACAAAAATACCAGGAGAGCAGCCTTCACTTTTTATTTTATGTATTTATCTGAGAGAGAAGGGATTGGGGAGGGAGGGAATGAATAGGCTTGCCAGGGCTTCCAACCATTGTGAATGAACTCCAGACACATGTGTCACCTTGTGCATCTGGCTTATGCGGGTACTGAGGAATATAACCTGCATCCTTTGGCTTTGCAGGCAAGTGCCTTAACTGCTAAGCCATTGCTCCATCTCCAAAAATATTTTATTTATTCATTTGCAAACAGAAAGAGAGAGAGAATATGGGTGCACCAGGGCTTCTTGCCTCTACAAACTCCAGATGTATGTACTACTTTGTGCATCTGGCTTTATGTGGGTAATGGGTAATTGAACCCAGGCATTCAGGCTTTTAAGCAAGCACCTTTAACTGCTGAGCCATCTCTCCAGCCCCTATACTTAACTATTTGGTAACAGAATCCTATTTAGATGCCCAAGCTGGCCTTGAACTCACTCTCTATATATCTTAGCCAGGCCTTGACCTTGAGATCTTCCTGCTTCCGTTTTCTGAGTAGCTGGGGTTACAGGCTTACACCCCTAGCCCCACTTCATAAACTGAGTCATAATGAATGAATTATTAAAATTATCAAACTAAATTAAATTATTTGTGAGAGCCCAGTCTCTAGATTGCCCTGTTTTAATACTTTAAGTATATGAAGTGACCATACAAATATTGTCAGCTGACCAGTATGTATTTTGTTGGTTGAAAATACTTCAGAACACTGAGAAAGGGGTCCTCCTAAGTAATCAAAAAAGGAGAAATTAAGCCAGGCGTGGTGGCGCATGTCTTTAATCCCAGCACTTGGGAGGCAGAGGTAAGAGGATCGCCATGAGTTCGAGGCCACCCTGAGACTACATAGTGAGTTCCAGGTCAGCCTGGGCTAGAGTGAGACCTACCTTGGAAACCCTCCACCACCCCCCAAAAAAGGAGAAATGGCTTTTTTGGACACAAGACCAGCAAAAGTAAAGGCTCCATGTAGAAAACATTCACATATTAGTTAGCAAAACAGTTACATAATATTGATAGTAAGGAGCCACTGATAGTTTTGGTGGCTAGACAGGCACAGGATCACATTTGTACAAGGGAAGATCACACTTGGTTGTGGCCAGTGTGGAAGATGGGTTGGGGGATAAAATCTCAGTGTGAGAACAGGCAGAAGATTATTGCAGTATGGAAGAGAAGACAAGGTCTGAACAAGGACAGCAGATACAGGGAAGGAGAACATTTCCTTAGTAAAGCCAAGACTACTGATTAGCCCCAAGTCAACTTCCACATCTTCTTAAATTGAACTTAAAATATATGTCCATTGAAGGAAATTTGAAAACTATTTTAAAATATAGAGAAAAGACAAAGCCTACCCATAATAAAATCATAAAGTTGTTAACATTTTATGGAATTTTCTTTGTGTCTAGTAAGTGTGTGTTGATCTTCCTCTCCACATCCTTTCATGGAAAGATAGGTGCATTCCAGATACACAGTTCATGTCCTGCTATGAGCTTAAAAGGAAAACCCAGAATAGCCTTTATATGTAGAACATTTAGAAATCAAAAAGAATAACAGAGCACAAATCAAAATAAAAAGTCTTTGCCAGGCTATAGTAGTGTAGTTTAAAAACTGCATTCTGTAACCCAGCATGGAAAGAGCTGGAAGATACTGTGTTTTCCCATTATAGAGGATGGATAAGCTTAAGGTGAAGGACTATAGGCAGAGGGAAGTTGTAACCCCAGATTAAAGTGAGTAATGATTTGGTCTCTCAGAGTGATATTACAGCATTCCTGGACTGAGCATTTAAGGAGTACTATCTGAGGATGAGGAGGAATGTGAAGTTATGCCTTGGACTCCAGTTGGATGAGAAGGCACAGTGACCTCATCAGAGCTGTGGAGAATAAATAGAGCAGAGGTATCGTGTCTGGTGCCCTGCCCATCTCACCTCAGCTGCTCCCTTTTGCTTCTCAGGTGCTGGTGCAGGGTTGTCTTTTGGACCCTTCCCAGAGGGAGACATTCCTGCAGCAGGTGTACCAGCAGCTATGCCTCTTTGAAGATAAAGTGGCTGCCATGCTGCAGCAGCAGTATGAGCCCCAGAGCCAGGTATGTGGGTGTAGGCCACTCACAACAGCTAAGGGCAGAGGGCAAAGAAGAGAAGGGAAACAAGGCAGGAAAGGGCTAAGAGCAGGAGGAAGGATAGATGCACTGGTGAGCAAGTGCAAAAGCCATTGGCCTCTTTTTTTTAGTCCTGGATCTGAGAAGTTGATCATGGGTGGCTTTGATCTCTAGGTAGTATTTTGTACCATCAGGATAAAGCTGCTTTGGCTCACTTGTTTATAAAATGCCCTGTCTCATTTACTTTGGGCATCAGAAGTGGCCACACAAATAGTGTCCGATGACTGGTATGTATTTGGTTTGTTATGAAATACTTCATAACAGTGAGAAAGGGTCCCTTCTTGGCAAAAAGTGGAATATTTTTGCCTCAGTACAACCTGGCATTGTCTAGTGCTGGGCTCCCTTCCCATCAGGTTTGGCATCTGAGCACATGCTATACACTAGAAGGCAGCAAGACTCAGCTACAGAGTAGGGGATTTGAAGTCCTCACAGGATTGCATGACCTGGGTAGTGCTGGGCTGGGGTGTAGCTCTGTGGCAGAGCATGTGCTTAGCTTGTATGAAGTCCTGGGTTCAATCCCCAAGACTGGAGATGGAGGAGGAGAAAGAAGAGGAGGGAAATAATCTTGGTTTTGCTGTATATGGAGCAGTAATGTTTCTGTCCCGTTCCTTCTTTTCCCTTATTTGGAGCCAGGCAGAAGACCAGTCCCCAGACACAGGGGAGTCCTTGGGCCGGAAAGTAGGCGTCTCCATGGTTACAGCTGATCTTGGGCTGGTCAGTATGATTCGTCAGGGCATCTTGGCATTGCAGTTACTGCCCTCAAATTCTAGTGCAGGTCAGTACAAGGAATTTTGGTGGAAATGGGAATGGATTAGAAAGAGTGGGGGGGACTGGAGAGATGGCTTAGTGGTTAAGACGTTTTGTCTGTGAAGCCAAAGGACCCAGGTTTGATTCCCCAGGACCCATGTAAGCCAGATGCACAAGGAGCACATGCATTTGGAGCTCGTTTGCAGTAGCTGGAGGCCCTGGCGTGCCCATTCTCTCTCTGCCTGTCTCTCTTCTCTCTCTCTGTCTCTCCCTCTCTCTTTGCAAATAAATAAATAATTTTTTAAAAAGCTAGGGCCAGCCGGGCATGGTGGCGCACGCCTTTAATCCCAGCACTCGAGAGGCAGAGGTAGGAGGATTGCCATGAGTTCAAGGCCATCCTGAGACTACAGAGTTAATTCCAGGTCAGCCTGGACCAGAGTGAGACCCTACCTCGAAAAACCAAAAAATAAAAAAATTTTTAAAAAAGCTAGGGCCAGGCATGGTGCCACACACCTTTAATCCCAGCACTCAGCAGGCAGAGGTAAGAGAATCACCAGGAGTTTGAGGCTGCCCTGAGACTACATAGTAAATTCCAAGTCAGCCTGGACTAGACCCTACCTGGGGGGCCAGGGAGTTGGTGAAGGTCGAGGTTCCCGAGAAACCATGAGACTTGGGAAAGAGGCTCTGCTTCCTTATTTACAAAATGCAAAAATGTAAGTCTATTAGCACATATCTTAAGTACCCTCAGTACTGACAGCCATTGATCCATTGATGACCCTAGTGGGAAGGAGTAAGGTCCAAGGACATCACCTAGGAAAGATTGTGGTGTAGAACCTAGAGGGAGAAACAGGAGGGTTGAGGAGAAAAGGGGTACTGGGGTCTGTAAAATGTGTTGGTGGGCAGAATCTGAGGTCTTCAGGGTTCCTGGCAGCTGGGCACCTCCCTGTGACTTTGATGTGGCCAGTGTCTCCAGTTCTTTTATTTCCTGGCTCAGGGATCATCGTGATTACTGATGGGGTAACCAGCGTCCCTGATGTTGCTGTCTGTGAGACACTCCTGAACCAGCTTCGCAGTGGCACTGTTGCTTGTTCCTTTGTGCAGGTGAGAACTTTTTAGAAAAGAGGAGAGGGAAGTCGGGTATCTGACAAAGTCAGGTGTGGCAGGCAAGGTTTCCAAAGTGATGATGAAGATGTGGTTTCCGGGGAGAAGGTTCCGGGTCTAGAGCAGGGTAGTTAGCAGTGGTGGGAGAGGATTCTCTTCACCATTGTTCATTTTCTTCAGGATTTGTCCCCTTTTCTTAGCATGTTACCCCCCCCCCCCACAAAAAAAAAAGGAATGGAAATTTTGACATCTGAATCAGTTCCAGTCTCATCTGCCCATTAGATTAGTTATTATCAGTTTGGTTGCAAGGATCAGAAAACCCAGCTCAAACTAGCTTAACCAAAGTAGGGAAGAAAGGCATACATATTTATGACACCACTGCAGCTAATTTCACTTGAGGAACGATTCATTGGGAAGCAAGGCTAGAGGGTAGACATAAGCAGAGCATGAAATGCTGGTTCAGCAAAATTCAGAAAGTTAGACAGGCATGGTGACACATGCCTTTAATCCCAGCCCTTGGGAGGCAGAGGTAGGAGGATTGCCATGAGTTTGAGGCCACCCTGAGACTACCAAGTGTATTCCAGGTCAGCCTGGGCTACAGTGAGACCCTACCTCAAAAAATCAAATAAATACAGCTGGGCGTGGTGGCGCACGCCTTTAATCCCAGCACTTGGGAGGCAGAGGTAGGAGGATCACCGTGAGTTTGACGCCACCCTGAGACTGCATAGTGAATTACAGGTCACCTTGGACTAGCGCAAGACCCTGCCTCAAAGAACAAAACAAATAAAAATTCAGAAATTTAGGCATAAATCTGTGGTACAGATTATTGAAGGAAAGTCTAGTCGGGCTTGTGTTTTATAAAGATCAGTTTTACTGATGGGTGAAGGGCAGGAGTGGAAGCAAGGACTATTAATTACAGTGGCTCACGAAAGAGAATCAAGACTTAAGTTTGTGGAATTGGTGGTAAGAGGATAGAGAAATGAAGAGGTAGCACCATTGTGACTTAGTACCCGAGGCAATGTGGACCCCCTGCCTCGGCTTCCTGAGTGCTGAGATTACAGGCATGTACCACCAAATTTGGCTAACGTCAAAACCGACAGAGGTAGTCAGTGCAGACTGTTGGAGTTATATACCTTTAACAATTCTTTCACAAACTTAAGTCTTGTAAAGTAAAATTGATCTTTATAAAACACAAGCCCGACTGGAGACTTTCCTTCAATATATCTTCACCACCCACGGGGCATGACTGAGTTAAGAAACAGCTGCTGTTCACAACATTTGGATACATAGATCCTGACAGGAAATAACAGTAGTTGAGAGGTAGAGATTTTTAGCTTTGTCAGCCTATAGATGGGAGTTGAGAGGAGGGAAGGATCTTGGGAGAGCCCTAGGGACACCAGTATTTAAAAGTCTTTCATAGGAAGAAGATCCAGCAAGAAATGAAGGGAACTAATCTGGAAATTCTGATGTCAGAAAGTTAGTGTGACTAGTTAACTTGGTAAGGTGCAGCAGAAAGGTCAAGAAGGCTGAGGAATGAAAAGTACCCTTTGAATTTGGTGATTAGGCAGTCACGGGAAAGATTTTTAGAGCCATTTCCGTGAAGAAGTGGTGAGGGAAGTGATTCCTGTGGGCTAAAGTGTGGCTAGAAGAGAAGAAAGTAGAGACAAGTGTTGATACAATAAATGCGGCTGTGCAGACCAAGTGGGGAGTGTGAGGGACTGGAAGCCAGAGGGAAGTGCCAGGTGGAAGAAAGGGTGTCTCTTCTGTTTGGTTTAGTTTTTTGTTGTTTTAAGTTAGAGACTTAAGCATGGTTCTTTTAATTTCTTTAAATTGATATATATTCATTGTACATAGTGATGGGTTTCCTAAAGGTATCTTTATACAAGGATATCCTGCAGCTTATTCTTTCCTCTTTCCCTCCTGCTAGTGGCTTTTGTGTCCCAGCCTCACTTCTCCTTGGTGTCATGATTATGGAGGTGATTTTGTGTATCTATAAAATCTAGAATCCACAAATAAGAAAACATGCAATATCTGTCTTAGTCTGGCTTATTTCAGCCAATATTCTCCAGTTGTATCTGTTTTCTTGCAAGTGACATAATTTAGTTCTTTATGGCTGAATAAGTATCCATTGTTTATAGATGCCATGTTTTCCTTATTCATCTTTTGGCAGACACCTAGGATGATTGCATAACTTGACTTTTGTGAATAGTGCTGCAATAAATATAGATATACAAGTATCTCTGTGGCATGTTGCCTTATGTCCTTTGGGCATATATCCAGGAATCATATTGCTAGGTCATATGATAGTTCTAGTTTTAGGGTTTTTAAAATTTATTTCCTTTCTAAATTTTTTTATTAATAACTTCCATGATTATAAAAAATATCCCATGGTAATATCCTCCCTCCCCCCACTTTCCCCTTTGAAACTCCATGCTCCATCATATCCCCTCCCCATCTCAATCAGTCTCTCTTTTATTTTGATGTCATGATCTTTCCCTCCTATTATGATGGTCTTGTGTAGGTAGTGTCAGGCACTGTGAGGTCATGAATATCCAGGCCATTTTGTGTCTGGGGGGTGCATGTTGTAAGGAGTCCTACCCTTCCTTTGGCTCTTACGTTCTTCTGGCTACCTCTTCTGCAATAGATGCTGAGCCTTGGAAGGTATGATAGAGATACTGCAGTACTGAGCACTTCTCTCACTTCGTTCCAGCACCGTGATACCTTCTGAGTTGTCCCAAGGTCACTGCCAACTGAAAAGAGAAGATTCTCTACCCAAAGTGAGAGTAGCATTAATATAAGGGTAGGAATATTAAGAGAGGTGCTTGCTGGGCAGTTTGATATGCATAGTATATACATTTATCCAGACATCAGCAGATGTTACACCCCTAGAGCTCATGACTACCCCTGTTTTAAGTTTTCAGTATAGGGAATGTATTCCCTCCCATGGAGCAGGCCTCCAGTCAAATTGGAGGGCTGTTGGGTTCCACCATGATAGGCATGCCACTATTGCACCCATTGGCTCATTTGGCCTGGCTGGCCAATTATAAGGCTTGCAGTGTCCACTGTTGAGTATCTACACTGGTGGTATCTCTTTCTCCCATTGAACTGCATGTAGAATGGCTTCTTCCAGCTTTCTGTCAGCTGGTCTACATGGAGGAGGTTAGCAGCTCAGTTCCAGCAGAATTTCTCAGTAGCCTTGCAGCCCAAGTATATGGAGTCTTCAGCAATAGGGTCTTACCATCTATTCCTGGTGGGAAACCAAGGGCCTCGGCAATGGCCTATAGTTTTGAGGGCATCAGGGACCTCCCTGGCCAACAACTCACTGGAAGGTATCCCATCCCTGGCACTGAAAATTTTCTAGCAACGATCCATAGCTCCTGAGTGTTTCATTGTCCAAAACCGGAGGATTCCATATGATTTATTTATATCCTCTTAGATTTTGATTAGCCCTCCCTCCACCTTTCCTTTACTCAATCTCTCTCTCACTTTGGGCCTTTTTGCCCCCATTAATTTATTCTTCTACTTACTTATATACAATACCATCCTATTAAGTCCCCCCTCCCTTCCTTTTTCTTCCCTTTATATCTCTTTTCTAGCTTACTGGCCTTTGCTACTGAGTTTTCTTCCTACTCACACAGAAGCCCAATCATCTGTAGCTAAGATCCACATATGAGAGAGAACATGCAATGCTTGGCTTTCTGGGCCTATACCTCACTTAGTATAATCCTTTCCAGATCCATCTATTTTCCTGCAGATCATAACTTCATTTTTCTTTACTGCTGAGTAGAATTCCATTGTATAAATGTGCCATATCTTCATTATCCACTCATCAGTTGAGGGACATTGAAGGCTGGTTCCATTTCCCAGCTATTGTGAATTAAGGAGCAATAAATGTGGTTGAGCAAGTAACTCTAAGATAATGAGATTAGTCCTTAGGATATATGCTTAGTAGTGCTATTGCTGGGTCATATGATAGATCTATTTTTAGCTGTTTTAGGAACCTCCACACTGATTTCCACAATGGCTGGACCAGATTGCATTCTCACCAACAGTGCAGAAGGGTCCCTTTTTTTCCACATCCTCACCAGCATTTATGGTCACTTGTTTTCATGATGGTAACCAATCTGACAGGAGTGAGATGGAATCTCAACGTAGTTTTAATCTGCATTTCCCGGATGACTAGGGATATAGAACATTTTTTAGATGCTTATATGCCATCTGTATTTCTTCTTTTGAGAACTCTATTTAGTACCATAGCCCATTTTTTTTCTTTTTTTAATTAATTTAAAAATTTTTAATAACATTTTCTATGATTATAAAAAACATCCCATGGTAATTCCCTCCCTCCCCACCCCCACACTTTCCCCTTTGAAATTCCATTCTCCATCATATTACCTCCCCATTACAATCATTGTACTTACATATATACAATATCAACCTGTTAAGTACCCTCCTCCCTTCCTTTCTCTTCCCTTTATGTCTCCTTTTTAACTTACTGGCCTCTGCTACCAAGTATTTTCCTTCTCCCGCAGAAGCCCAATCGTCTGTAGCTAGTATCCACATATGAGAGAGAACATGTGGCACTTGGCTTTCTGGGCCTGGGTTACCTCACTTAGTATAATCCTTTCCAGATCAATCCATTTGTCTGCAAATTTCATAACTTCATTTTTCTTTACCGCTGAGTAGAACTCCATTGTATAAATGTGCCATATCTTCATTATCCACTCATCAGTTGAGGGACATCTAGGCTGGTTCCATTTCCCAGCTATTATAAATTGAGCAGCAATGAACATGGTTGAGCACGTACTTCTAAGGAAATGAGATGAGTCCTTTGGATATATGCCTAGGAGTGCTATAGCTGGGTCATATGGTAGATCAATCTTTAGCTGTTTTAGGAACCTCCACACTGTTTTCCACAATGGCTGGACCAGATTGCATTCCCACCAGCAGTGTAGAAGGGTTCCTCTTTTTCTACATCCCTGCCAACATTTATGATCATTTGTTTTCATGATGGTGGCCAATCTGATAGGAGTGAGATGGAATCTCAATGTAGTTTTAATCTGCATTTCCCTGATGACTAGTGACGTAGAACACTTTTTTAGGTGCTTATATGCCATTTATATTTTTTCCTTTGAGAATGCTCTATTTAGCTCCATAGCCCATTTTTTGATTGGCTTGTTTGATTCCTTATTATTTAACTTTTTGAGTTCTTTGTATATCCTAGATATTAATCCTCTATCAGATATATAGCTGGCGAAGATTTTTTCCCATTCTGTAGGTTGCCTCTTTGCTTTTTTCACTGTGTCCTTTGCAGTGCAAAATCTTTGTAATTTCATGAAGTCCCAGTGATGAATCTGTGGTTTTATTGCCTGAGCAATTGGGGTTGTATTCAGAAAGTCTTTGCCAAGACCAATATGTTGAAGGGTTTCCCCTACTTTTTCCTCTAGCAGTTTCAGAGTTTCAGGTCTGATGTTAAGGTCTTTAATCCATTTGGACTTAATTCTTGTGCATGGCGAGAGAGAAGAATCTATTTTCATCCTTCTGCAGATATATATCCAGGTTTCAAAACACCATTTGCTGAAGAGGCTGTCTTTTCTCCAATGAGTATTTTTGGCATTTTTGTTGACGATCAGGTAATTATAGCTACCTGGACTTATATCTGGGTTCTGTCATTCTGTTCCATTGATCTACATGTCTGTTTTTGTGCCAGTTCCATGCTGTTTTTGTTACTATGTCTCTACAGTATAGGTTAAAATCAGGTATGGTGATACTACCAGCCTTACTTTTGTTGCTCAGTATTATTTTAGATATTTGAGATTTTTTGTGATTCCAAATGAATTTTTGGATTGTTTTTTCTACTTCCATGAATTCCGTTGGAATTTTGATGAGGATTGCATTAAATATGTAAATTGCTTTTGGTAAGATTGCCTTTTTCACAATATTGATTCTTCTGATCCAGGAACAAGGGATGTTTTTCCATTTCCTAGTGTCTTCTGCAATTTCTCGCTTGAGTGTTTTAAAGTTTTCATTGTAGAGATCCTTTACTTCCTTCCAAGGTACTTTATTTTCTTTGATACAATTGTGAATGGGAGTGATTCTCTGATTTCATCCTCTGTGTGTTTATTGTTAGCATATAGGAAGGCTACTGATTTCTGTATATTTATTTTGTATCCTGTTACATGGCTATAGGTGTTTATCAGCTCTAACAGTTTGCTGGTAGAGTCTTTAGGGTCCTTTATGTATAGAATCATGTCATCTGCAAATAATGATAACTTGACCTTTTCCTTTCCAATTTGTATCCCTTTTATGTGTGTCTCTTGCCTTATTGCTATGGCTAAGATTTCCAGTACTATATTAAATAAAAGTGGGGACAGTGGCCACCCTTGTCTTGTTCCTGATTTTAGTGGAAAAGCTTCCAGTTTTTCCCAATTTAGTAATATGTTGGCTATCGGCTTGTCATAAATAGCTTTTATTATATTAAGATATGTTCCTTCTATTCCCAGTCTCTGTAGGACTTTTATCATGAAGGGATGTTGGATTTTGTCAAATGCTTTTTCTTTTTTCTTTTTCAAATGCTTTTTCTGCATCTAATGAGATGATCATGTGATTTTTGTCCTTCAGTCCATTTATATAATGTATGACATTTATTGATTTGCGTATGTTGAACCATCCCTGTGTCTCTGGGATAACGCCTGCTTGGTCAGGGTGAATGATCTTTCTGATATATTCTTGTATTCTGTTTGCCAATATTTTGTTGAGAATTTTTGCATCTCTGTTCCTGAGGGAAATTGGTCTGTAATTTTCTTTTTTTTGTTCTATTTTTTCCTGGTCTTGGTATTAGGATAATGCTGGCTTTGTAGAAGAGTTTGGTAGAATTCCTTCTTTTTCTATTTTATGGATAAGCTTAGGAAGCAGTGGTGTTAGTTCTTCCCTGAAGGTCTGGTAAAATTCACCAATGAATCCATCTGGGCCTCAACTTATTTTTATTTTATTTTATTTATTTATTTATTTATTGGTTTTTCAAGGTAGGGTCTCACTCTAGCCCAGGCTGACCTGGAATTCACTATGGAGTCTCAGGGTGGCCTCGAACTCATGGCAATCCTCCTACCTCTGCCTCCCGAGTGCTGGGATTAAAGGCGTGCGCCACCACGCCCACCTCAACTTATTTTTAGTTGGGAGATTTTTGATAACTGCTTGGATCTCCAAACTTGTTATAGGTCTATTTAAGTGATTAATCTCATCTTGATTTAATTTAAGTAGGTCATATAAATCAAGGAAATCACCCATTTCTTTCAGATTTTCATACTTAGTGGAGTATATGTTTTTATAGTATGTACCTATGATTTTTTAAATTTCTTTGGTATTTGTTGTGATAATTGCCTTTTTCATCTCTAATTTTATTAATTTGTGTCTCTTCTCTCTTTCTTTTGGTTAGATTTGCTGAGAGTTTAATTTATCCTTTCAAAGAACCAACTCTTTGTTTCATTGATTCTTTGATTTTTTTTTTTTTTTGGTTTCTACTTCATTCATTTTTGCCCTAATCTTATTATTTCTTCCCGTCTACTGATTTTTGGTTTGCCTTGTTCTTCTTTTTCCAAGGCTTTAAGGTGAAGCATTAGGTTGTTTACTTGAGACCTTTTTTTTAATATAAGACCTAATTTCTTAATATAGGCACTTAAAGCTGTAAATTTCCCTCTTAGGACTGCCTTCATTGTGTCCCAAAGGTTTTGGTATATTGTGTTCTCATTACCATTTGACTCTATGAATTTTTTGATTTCCTTCTTGATTTCTTCATTGACCCATTCATCATTTAGTAGTGTATTGTTTAGTTTCCATGATTTTGTGTATGCTCTATAGCTTTCCTTGCTATTGATTTGTAGTTTGATTCTATTGTGGTCAAATAGAATGCAAGGAATTATTTCAGTTTTCCTATATTTGTTAAGATTTGCTTTGTGTCCTAATATATGGTCTATTTTAGAGAATGTTCCATGTGCTGCTGAAAAGAATGTATATTCTGCCGCATTTGGATGAAATGTCCTATATATATCTGTTAGGTCCATTTCTCCTGTGACCTCATTTAGTCCAGATGCCTCTCTGTTTATTTTTTCCCGGGATGACCTGGCAATTGATGAAAGTGGAGTGTTGAAGTTACCCATTACCACTGTGTTTGATGTTATCTGTGACCTTAGTTCTAATAATGTTTGTTTGGTGAATTTGGGAGCCCCCATGTTAGGTACATTTATGTTTAGGATTGTAATGTCTTCCTGTTGGAGTGTGCCTTTAATCAATATAAAGTGATCTTCCTGATCTTTCTTAACTAATGTTGGACTGAAGTCTACCTTGTCAGATATTAGGATAGCAATCCCTGTTTGTTTTGTAGGTCCATTTGCTTGAAACACTGTTTTCCAGCCTTTCACCCTAAGTTAGTGTCCATCCTTTGTAGAAAGGTGAGGCAACAAATTCAACAAATTGAAGAAGGATCCTCCTTTTTAACTGAGTCTTCAAACCTATGTCTTTTGGTTGGGGTATTGAGGCCATTGATATTATGAGATATAATTGAAAGGTGTTTATTTATTTTTACCATTTTTTTTAGTTTTTTTTTAAAAGCTTGTTTTTTTTAATATATTTTATTTATTTATTTATTTATTTGAGAGAGAGAGAAGAGAATGGGTACACCAGGGCCTCCAGCCACTGCAAACGAACTGCAGATGCATGTGCCCACTTGTGTATCTGGCTTATGTGGGTCCTGGACAGTCGAACCAGTATCCTTTGGCTTTGCAGGCAAACACCTTAACCACTAAGCCATCTCTCCAGGCCTTTGTTTTTTGTGTTTTTTGATTTTTGGTTTTTTTTAATGAGAGAGTGAGAGAAAGAGAGAATTGGTATACCTGGGCCTCCAGCCACTGAAATTGAGCTTCAGACATGTGCACCATCTAGTGCACATGTACAACCTTGTGCTTATGTCACCTTGTGCATCTGGCTTACATGGGATCTGGAGAGTCAAAGTTTTGCAGGCAAGTGCCATAACTGCTAAGCCATCTCTCCAGCCCTACATGGTTTTTGTTTTGTTTTGTTTATTTTTTATGTATCTGAGAATGAGAGGGAGAGAGAGAATGTGTGTACCAGGACCTCTTGCCATTGCAAATGAATTGCAGATGGGGATTTGAACCTGTGCTGTCAGACTTGGTTTTTTGTTTGTTTGTTTAGTATTTTTAAATTATTTCTTTATTAGAGAGAGAAAGAGGCCGCGAGAGAATGGGCACACAAGGACCTCTAGCCGCTGCAAACGAACTCCAGACACATGTACCACCTTGTGCATCTGGCTTACATGGGTACTGGAGAATTGAACCAGGGTCCTTAGGTTTTGTAGGCAAGTGCCTTAACCACTAAGTTATCTCTCCAGCCCCTTTTTAGTATTTTTTTAATCTTATTTTATTTTTTCTCAATGTTTTAAAACATTGTCCATGATTATAAAAAAGATCCCATGGTAATGCCCTCCCTCCCCCCTTTTCCCCTTTGAAATTCCATTCTCCATCATATCCCCTCCCCATCTCAATAAGTCTCTCTTTTATTTTGATGTCATGATCTTTCCCTCCTCTTATGATGGTCTTGTGTAGGTAGTGTCAGGCGCTATGAGGTCATGGCTATTGAGGCCATTTTGTGTCTGGAGGGAGCACGTTGTAAGGAGTCCTACCCTTCCTTTGGCTCTTACATTCTTTCTGCCACCTCTTCTGCATAAGACCCTGAACTTTGGAAGGTGTGATTGAGATGTTACTTGGTACTCTGGTCACTTCTTTCCAGCACCATGATACCTTCTGAGTTGTCCCAAGGTCACTGCCATCTGAAAAGAGAAGATTCTCTACCCAAAGTGAGAGTAGCATTAATATAAGGGTATGAATATTAGGAGAAGTGCTTACTGGGCAGTTTGATAAGCATAGTATACACACTTATCCAGACAGCAACAGATGTTACACCCCTAGGACTCACGACAACCCCTGTTTTAAGTTTTCAGTATCAGGAATATATTCCCTCCCTTGGAGCGGGCCTCCAGTCCAATTGGAGGGCAGTTGGTTTCCACCATGATAAGACATGCCACTGTTGCACCTGTTGGCTCATTTGGTCTGGCTGGCCAATTATAAGGCTTGCAGTGTCCACTGTTGAGTATCTTCACTGGTGGTATCTCTTTCTCCCATTGAACTACATGTAGAATGGCTTCTTCCAGCTTTCTGTCAGCTGGTCTACATGGAGGAGGTTAGCAGCTCAGTTCCAGCAGAATTTCTCAGTGGCCTTGCATCCCAAGTATGTGGAGTCTTCAGCAAAAGGGTCTTACCATCGATTCCTAGTGGGAAACCAAGGGTCTCGGCAATGTCCTATAATGTTTTGGGAGCATCAGGGACCACCCTGGCCAACAACTCACTGGAAGGTATCCCATCCCTGGCACTGAAAACTTTCTGGCAATGAGTGTTCCATTGTCCAAAATTGGAGGATTCCATATGATTTATTTGCATCCTCTTAGATTTTGATTAGTCCTCCCTCCACCTTTCCTTTACTCATTCTCCTCCCCTGACCTCACTTTGGGCCTTTTCACCCCCGTTAATCTATTCTTCTACTTACATATATATACAATAGTGTCTTTTTTTTTAATGGTAGGGAGGGAGAGAATTGGCGTGCCAGGGCCTTCAGCCACTACAGTTGAACTCCAGACGTATGTGCAACCTTGTGCACATGTATCACTTTGTGCATCTGGCTTACATGGGATCTGGGGAGTCAAACATGGGTCCTTAGGCTTTGCAGGCAAGTACCTTAACCGCTAAGCTGTCTCCAGCCCACTTTTAGGCTTTATAAGCAAGCACCTTTAACTGCTAAGTCACCTCTCCTGCCTCTATTTTAGTTTTTTTTAGCATATATTTTATTTATTTTATTTTATTTTATGCAAGCAGAGAGAGATAGAGAGAAAAGAGATAGAATAAGAATGGATACACCAGGGCCTCCAGCTGCTGAAAATGCACTCCAGACACACACACCACCCTGTGCATCTGGCTTTACATGGGTACTGAGGAATCGAACTAGGGTCCATAGGCTTTGCAGGCAAGTACCTTAACTGCTGAGCCATCTCTCCAGCCCTTTAGGATGTGTTTGTTTGTTTGCTTGCTTGTTTGTTTTGAGGTAAGGTCTTGCTATAGCCCAGGCTGATCTGGAACTCATTCTATAGTTGCAGGCTGGTCTTGAACTCATAATGATAATCCTCCTACCTCTGCCTCTCAAGTGCTGGAATTACACACCTGGCTCCTACTTTAGTTTTGTTTTGTTTTTAGTATTTATTTACTTGAGAGAAAGAGGCAGATAGAATAGGCATGCCTTGGCCTCTAGCCACTGCAAATGAACTCCCAGTGCTTGTACATCTTGTGCATCTGGTTTCACTTGGGTACTGGGAAATCATACCTGAGTCCTTTGGCTTTGCAGAAAGTGCCTTAATCATTAAGCCGTCTCTCCAGCCCTGTATTTTAGAGTTTTCTGTTTTTGTTTTTTTTTTTAATATGTATTTTCAAGCAGAGACAGAATGGGTGTACCAGGGCCTCTAGCCACTGCAAATAAACTCCATAGTCATGTGCCACTGGCTTTATTCATCTGGCTTTACATGGGTACTGGGGAATCAAATCTGGGTTGATAGGCTTTGCAGGCAAGTGCCTTACTGCTAAGCTATCTCTCTAGTCCTATTTTAGTTTTTTGAGGTAGGGTCTCACTCTGGCCCAGGCTGACCTGGAATTAACTATGTAGTCTCAGGATGGTGTCTAACTCATGGTGATCCTTCTATCTCTGCCTCCCAAGTGTTGGTATTAAAGGCGTGCACCACCACTCCAGCTTCTGATTTTAGTTTTTTAAAGAACCTCCATAGTGGGCTGGAGAGATGGCTTAGAGGTTAAGTGCTTGCCTGTGAAGCCTAAGACCCCGGTTCAAGGCTCGATTCCCTGGGACCCACGTTAGCCAGATGCACAAGGGGGCCGCATGCATCTGGAGTTCTTTCTCTCTCTCTGTCCCTCTCTCTCTCTCTGCCTCTTTCTCTCTCTGGCTGTGGCTCTTAAATAAATAAATAAAAATAAAAAATTGTTAAAAAAGAACCTCTGTAGTGATTTTCATAGTAACTGAACTAATTTATCTTTCCTTTTAAAAAATGTTTTATTGGTTTATTCCACAGGACCCACATAAGCCAGATGCACAAGGGGGCGCTTATGTTTGGAGTTTGTTTACAGTGGCTGGAGGCCCTAGTGTGTCCATTCTTCTCTCTTTCTGCCTCTTTCTCTCTCTCAAATAAATAAATAAATATCTTTTTAAAAAGAAAAAAAAAATTTTATTGGGTTGGAGAGATGGCTTAGTGGTTAAGGCTCATGCCTGCCAAGCTAAAGAACCCAGCTTTGATTCCCAAGGACCCATGCAAGCCAGATGCACATGGTTGTGCATGTGCCTGGAGTTCACTTGTAGCAGTTGGAGGCCCTGGTGCACTCATTCTCTCAAATAAATAAATACATAGAAATAAAAATGTCTTAAAAATTATGTATTCACAAAGAGAAAAAGTGAGAGAATAGGTGTGCCAGGGCCTCCTGTCACTGCTGATGAACTCCAGGTGCATATGCCACTCTGAGCATCTGGCTTTATGTGGGTACTTGGGGAGTTGAACCCGGGCCATCAGGCTTTGCAAGCAAGTTCCTTTAACTGCTGAGCCATCTCTTCAGCCCCTAATTTATATTTCTGCCAGTAGTGTATAAGGGTTCCCTTATTCTGGCATCCTTGCTGGCATTTTTATTTGTTTTTTCAGAGACTGGCATTTTGAATGTGGTGAAATGGAATCTCCATATAATTCAAATTTGCTTTATTTTTTTAAGGCATGATTTTAAGGGGCCATCATGTCTGTGTAGGATTTGAAAATAAGGAAAAGAAAACTTAAAAAAAAGAATCCTAGATGTGGTGGTGCACGCCCTCAATCCCAGCAATTGGGAGGCAGAGGTAGGAGGATTGCCATGAGTTCAAGGCCACCCTGAGACTACATAATGAATTCCAGGTCAGCCTGGGCTACAGTGAGACCTTAGCTCAAAATAAATAAATAAACAAAAATAAACAAATAAATAATTTTTTAAAATTACCCTGATAGAATAAAACCCCTAAATTCACAAGAAGGCATTGGTTTTAGAAACATATTATGCAGTTCTTTTGGAACAGGCAAGTGTCATTCTTTCTTTGAGACTGAAAGCTAGAAGCAAAGTTATAAAGTCTGTCAAGTGCCCAGATCTGATTTCTCTCAGAAGTAAAAGGCATCAAGTGAGTATATAAGGAAGGGAGGCTAACATTGGGAAGAAGGAACAGTTTTGAGGACAGTCCTGAAAGAGTAGTTATGTAGGGTGTTATGTTTTGATGTGGTACCAGCCTATATAGTTTCCTTCATTAGAGTACCAATGTGAGTTAGCATAGAGAATGTGATCCTATGTGGGGTTTTGAAGTAAAAGCCAAATAAATAATAAGTAATGACAGCCAGAGCTTTGATGGCAACACCTATGAAGGTGCTTACATATAAGTTCCAGGCTGCATTGGGAAAGGAGACTCTCCATGGTTTGTATAAACTTGAAAAGGTCAGAAACTGAAGGCCTGCCAGACCAAAGAGGTCAAAGAGCAGCAGGAAGAAGGTGGAAGGAAGCCAAAGTGATATTGTATTGTGAATATGTGGCAATTTGGAATTACAAAGATGAATTCATTCCAAGTTATGCCAAGGGCCACCTGCAGCTGCAGGTGAGTAGAATAGAGATGAGGGTTAAAGACCTGAGTGGCCAGGGACTTGAATGAGTTACCTCGAACAGGTCTTTTAACATTTTCTGCACAGATCAGCTAATATTTTAGCCTTTGAACCCTTAATTTGGTACAGTTATTTGACTATGATGAAAACAATACAAAACAAATAGTCATGATTATATTCCAGTAAAATTTTATTGACAAAACACACACATGTATATACATACACTTTTTTTTTGTTTGTTGTTGTTTTTGGTTTTTTGAGATAGGGTCTTACTCTCTAGCCTGGGCTGACCTTGAATTCACTTCGTAGGCTCAGGGTGGCCTCGAACTCACATTGATCCACCTACCTCTACCTCCCAAGTGCTAGGATTAAAGGCATACACCACCTCACCTGGCTACATACACATTTTGTATAATATACATATGAGTAGGTGTGTGTGCTGTTTGGCCTACAGCTTACAAATGATTTGCCAGTTTCTGATTTATATCCTTGGTATTAGTATCACCAAATTGCAAATAGCTTATATGCAAAGTAGGCTCTCAGGCCCCACCCAGGCCTCCTATGTTTTAACAAAATTTCTGGGAGTCTTGCATGTACCTTAAAGTTCAAGAAACACTGTGGTGAGAGACACATTGAACTTTCTTGGAATGACAGGAAACCAAGGAAACAGTTACCAAAATCTGTAGGGAAGGGAGAAGAGTACTTGCTGTTGAGGAAGGAGGACAGAGTAGTGGTCTGCCCTGGGAGAATGGTGGCCTACTCGACCTCTGTGGTCTGGGTTACAAGAGCAGCCACCCAGCCTCTCTCCCTCTCCTATTCTTCCTTCCTGTACCTTTGGTAGAATGGGGTTTTCATTTGCTCACGTTCTGCAGGTGGGAGGAGTTTACTCTTACGACTGCAGTTTTGGCCATGTGCCCAATGTGGAATTGATGAAGTTCATTGCAATGGCAACATTTGGCTCCTACTTGTCCACTTGTCCTGAGCCGGAGCCTGGAAATCTAGGTCTGACTGTCTACCACCGGGCATTTCTACTCTACTCCTTCCTACGCAGTGGGGAAGCACTGAACCCCGAATACTACTGTGGTGAGAGGCAGGCTGGGTGGGTATGGGAAGGAAGGCCTCGGAGGTCATATGGCCTTTGTAGGACTGCTAGTCTAATTGGGGCTGGCTGCTCTGATTTTAGTGTAGCTCTTTCCCTAAATATCCATCTGCTGGCAGATCACCATTGCCCTTTCCCCATTTTTGTGGGTCCTCCAGGCTCTCAGCACCGTCTGTTTAATGAGCATCTAGTCTCTGCAAGCAGCAATCCTGCCTTGGCCTTGCGCAGAAAGAAACACACTGAGAAAGAAGTGCCAGCAGACTTGGTCAGCACTGTGTCTGTACGACTCCGAGAGGGCTACAGTGTCCGAGAAGTCACACTGGCCAAGGGTAAGGGTCACGAGGTCCCACTACAGTGTCACAGGTCTCTGATAACTTGTGTGGAGGTAAGCCTGCCAAACAACTGGAGAATGTCCTCCCGTCACACATGAAAGAGTGTCCCCATGGAGAGATTGTGCTGATCATTTGGGAGGTCCTTCCAGGGCTTGGGTCTCCATTAGTAGCTTTCCAGTCCTACCTCCTGCCCAAGGCTGACCACTGAGGGGGTGTGGTGACCTGAATTTGGCTTTGTTTTCAGATTATTCTTGTGAATTTCTGTTTGCATTATTTGGCAAGCTTTGGTTTTAAAATGTATAGAACTGTGCATAGAACCTCTGGCCAGGCTAGGATTTCATGAAGTAGTGAGATTCGGGGTAACACCTGGGCCTGGGGTCCTCACCTGCCCTCCTGCTCCCCGAAGGAGGGACCCAGCTGGGCGTGAAGCTGGTGCTGCTGTGGAAGCACAACATGCGCATTGAGTATGTGGCCGTGGCGCCCTGGCCCTTGGAGCCTGGGGGACCTCGAGGAACACGGGTGGAAGTGACAATGGAAGGTGGCTATGACATTTTGCACGATGTGTCCTGTGCACTAAGGCAGCCTATTCGCTCACTGTATCGTACCCATGTTATTCGCCGTTTCTGGAACACACTACAGAGGTAAATGGGTCACCACGGGGTGAGTGATGCCCACTTTATTGTGTGGAAGGACAGATTTGTGAAGCAGAGAGTTGAGGGGACGTCACCCAGCGCCCACTGAGCTTCCCCTCATCTGCACCCAACACAGCCAGCTATGGCTCAGGCTTGGCCTTTGTCCTGTAGCATTAACCAGACGGATCAGATGCTCGCCCACCTTCAGTCCTTCTCCTCAGTGCCAGAGCATTTCACACTTCCAGATAGCACCAAGAGTGGAGTGCCCCTCTTCTACATCCCTCCTGGCTCCACCACCCCGGTGAGTGTCACCGATGTTCTTCCTGGCCTGGAGTGGCACAGCCTCCAAGGCAGCAGACCAGAAGCCTCCGCTTCAGCTTTAAAGCACCTCTTCCTCTCCCCTCCTGAGGTCCTGGGAGGAGAGCTAAAAGAGGCCACCATTAATCTTGCAGACTGTTTAGGTGATACTATCTCAGCAAGTTGCCAGTCCCTCTGTCTCATCTCCGTGTGGCATACGTGGGCCATTCCCACCCACCGTCACCTGTTTCCAAGTACCACCTGAAGACCACAGCTTCCTCTGTTCTGTGTTACTTTGACACTCGTCCACTGCTAATAGTCTAGTATGAGCATGTGGCCTGTGATGGTATGCAGTGGCCTCATTACCAGATCCTTCCATCACTCAGCAGCTTTTCTCTAAAGTCACTGACATAAGCTAAGCAGGTTCCATTCTCCTATTGAGTCAACTTTAAAGGGCCATGGAGTCTGTCCATGACTCAGTCAGACATCCTAACCTATCCTTCATACTGGAAACTGGTTTGATCTCTGTCCCATCCTAGGCTGTGGTCCTTACCCTTAACCCAGTGCTGTCTCTGATCTCCTGAATTTAGTGTATTATGATTGTTAGTTGGGAAGTCACACCCTGTTTCTCCATGAATGCTCCCCACTGGCCCAATGTAGGATGCCACTCTAGCCCAGGCTGACCTGGAACTTGCTCTGTAGTCCCAGGAAGACCTGAAACCTACAGTGATTCTTCTACCTGTGCCTCCAAGTGCTGGGATTAAAGACATGGGCCACCACACCCAGCTCCACAAATGCTCTTAAAGGGCTATCATTTCTGTCCCCAGGTTCTGTCCCTTCAACACAGTGGTTCTGACTCATCCCACGCCCAGTTTGCTGCTTACTGGAAGCCAGTGTTGTCCATGGATGCTAACTCATGGCAGCGATGGCTACATATGCATCGCCTGGTGCTAATCCTGGAGCATGACACGTGGGTACCCCAGGGCAATGGTTATAGTTGGGATGAAAGAACAGGGGCCAGAGAGAGGGGATGATGGCAAGAGCATGAACTGGCCGCGCCTCCCTGCTCAGAGCTCCCCTTTCTTAGGCAAAACAAAAGAGAGAGGTAATAATCTGTCTTTTTCCCAAGACTGAGCCTGGGAGATCTGATCTCACACCACACCCCTCTTCCTAGACCAATCCCCAAGCACTTGCATACCCCAGGCAGCAATGGACGCTATAGCACTATCCAGTGCAGGATCTCACACTCCTCACTGACCTCTCTGCTTCGGGATTGGAGCAGCTTTGTGCTGGTTGAGGGCTATTCTTATGTCAAACTGCTTTCCAGGTAGGCAAAGTGATATTCCTTCACCCTTTTCCCATCAGTGCATCCTGTCTCCTCCCTGAACCCCAGACTTCACCTCTACTTCCTCCTAAACCCATTTACTCCCAGCCCAGGCTACTCAATCCCTTCCATTTTTCCCCAGTGCTCCAGACCAGCCCCCATCCTCCTTCTACATGGTTCGCATCATTTCCAAGACCCCATGCATGGTTCTTCGCCTGGGCTTTCCAATTGGCACACCAGCCCAGGCCCGACACAAGGTGAGCCGGGCCCTGACTGAGTCCCAGCTGAGGAGTGCTGGGTGTAGATGACCTCTGTTTCTCTAACAGAGAAGGCTTGGGCCAGTAGAAGAGGGGCACTCCCCCAGACCAAGTAAGGCTTGAGGAACATGAAGGAGGATACTCTGTCCTTGTCTGTTGACCTCTTCTCCCCAATCAGGAGGAGGTGGGAGCCATGTCTTGACCACATTTTTTTTTCTCATAGATTGTGTCAGGCTTACAGGAAGAGATCCTGCGCCTTCGTTTCCCCCACAGGGTGCAAAGTAAGGAGCCAACACCCAAGGTTAAACGAAAAGCGCTAGGGGGCACTGGTGGGGGCAACTCTCCCTCCAAGTCACCCCCCATGCTGGGGCCACAGCAGGCCCTTTCTGACCGGCCCTGCCTTGTGGTCCTCCATAAGCCACTGGACAAGCTCCTCATCAGGTTGGTATAGAGCATGGGGAGGGGCCCAGGTGCATGAGGGTAGACTGAATAGAAATCAACCTGGGAGTTGCCCCATTTCCCAGGTATGAGAAGCTACCTCTGGACTACAGGGCACCCTTCTTGCTGACACTGGAGCCACCAGGACCACTGCCTTTGGTGTCGGGCCGCTCAGCCTCCTCTAGCCTGGCATCGTTGTCACGCTACCTCTACCATCAGCGCTGGTTGTGGAGTGTCCCGTCAGGCCTGGCCCCCACACTGCCACTCAGCGCCATCGCCCAGCTCCTCTCTGTTCTCACTGAGTATGTCACCTGAGTCTGCAATGTAGCTGGGGAAAGAAGAGAGCAAGTATGGGCTCTAGTTTGGACAGTGGCAGAGAGCCTGAACCAGACACTTTCCCTGTCCCAGGCCCAGGGTCAAGTACAGAGTGGTGGATGCTACTGCTCTTTTCTGCGCTCTCCCAACTCTGCTTACTTTGGCCTTTGGTCCTATTGGACCTGTTGCCTTCTGAGAAGCTGCTACTGGGTCCTTGGTGGATTAGGCTGCCATGACAGTTGCTGGGTGGTAGGATGCACGGGTAGTACTGTACTAAATGCCTCTCTTTGCATCATGTTGTTCCGGTCCTGTTCCACCTTTCTGGGGCTTCAGAGTCCGACTCTCAGAAGGGTTCCATTTTGCCTGTAGTGGAGAAGGAATCATCAACATGGTTCTGGAGCTTCCAATTCAGGTGTGTGCCATCCTTCTTATCCTCCCTGCAAGGTACATTGTGACCTTAGGAACACTTGTCTCAGAGCTGAGTGAGGAATGCTATAAATGCCTCACAGGGACCAGGGGAATCAAGGCCTGAGGCCAGAGCCATTGCACTGTGTGGTAGGACCAGGCTAGGCCAGGTCCTTCCACTAGCTGGGATTTTCTCAGGATTTCTCACTTACCTACAGAATGAGCCACTTGGGCAGGCTGCAGCTGAAGAGAAGCACACATGCGTTGTCCAGTACATCCTCTTCCCCCCACACTCTACCTCCACCAAAGACAGGTGAGGGCCCCTGGACGAGAGGGACACCCTCTGGCTCTGCCCAACACACACCTTTCCTCAGGTCACCTCAGTGTCTGGCTCCCATACTCTAAGATGACCTCTATCCCAAACCAGGGTAGGGGTTTGCTATTTTCAGATACTGCGTCAAGCAGATGCTAGACAGCAAAGATTATGTGGTGCCCTCCCCTTCTTCCCATCCTCCCTGCCTTAAGCCTATGCAGTGACTCCTCCTCCAGGCTCAGAACCCTTCCTCCTTTAGCTTCTCAACAGATGATGACAATGATGTGGAGGTAGAGGCTCTGGAAGGTGACTCGGAGCTCAATCTGGTCACCGAGGTGTGGGTGGAGCCTCAGTATGGGAGAGTGGGGCCTGGCCCTGAAAGCTGGAAGCACCTGCAGGATTTGACATACTCGGAGATCCCTCAGGCTGTGAGTGTCTGTAGAACTGTACCCCTGCCTCCTATCAGGTTGCATCTCCTTGGGAAACTGCAACCTGAGGGTTTCCTGGAGAGCCAGAGGTGTGTGGGGTGGGGGGAGTGACTCTTGCCTTCTGATGTTTCTCCCCTAGCTCCACCCACGAGATGCCGCCTGTATAGGCTCCCTGCTGAGCTTTGAATACCTGATACAGTTGTGCCAGAGCAAGGAATGGGGTCCTCTGCCCCCAGAGCCACCTGTCTCAGATGGTCAGTAGGAGAGGTGTAGCAGGGTAGTAAGAAGGGAGGAGGCAGCCACAGATGTGATCTAGGTCTCACTGCCCTCCTCTTGTCATCTCCTAGGTCTGGACCAAGGAGGAGACACCTGTGTCCATGAGATCCCTTTCCATTTTGACCTGGTAGGACTGCTGCCACAGTGCCAGCAGCTACAGATGTCCTTCCTTCTGCTCTCCAGAGGTGGGTGGACTTGGTGCCCATGCACCCTCACCTAAGGGGCCAGCAAGCATGGGCTTATTGGAGGATAGAGAGTGGACCAGTCAGTGAAGAGCAAGTACATGATAGAGCGGGAGGAAGCTGAGACTGAAAGAAGGGCTTTGCTGGTCAGGGTGGAGCCGGGCACTGGGCAGCAGGAGGCTCTCTGTGCTGAGCAGAGTGTGTGTCGGGCAGAGCCAGAGGGTGTCCCTCTCGTCGAGGGGCCCTGTCCCACCAACGACATGGTGCTGTGCCTGCTGCACAGCTGCCTGGGGCAGGAGCTGAGTGACCGGGAGATCCCACTGACCCCTGCTGACCAGGCTGCCTTCTTGAGTGATGTGCTGCGGCGGAGCTGCCCCGATCCAGGTGAGCACCTCCTCTCTCCTAATACCACACTCCAGTGCTTCCCCACATTCCAGGGTGGTCTCTGGCCTCCTGCCCTTCTGCCTCAAAGTCCTCCTTTTGTGCTGGTTCTGCTTTTTACCATCTCTACCCCATTGCAGGTACAGAGGGGCCTCCAATGGGAGACCACAGGATCTTGAAGGGTCAAGCAGTTGACAGCACCCAGACCACTGGAGACTCAGCCCCTCGTGCCCTGGTCAGCACTGGTTCTTCTCCCTGAGCTCTTACCACACTGACCTCCTTCCATTATCACATCACCCTTGCCGCTGAGAGCCTTCTGCTCATGACAGAGTGCTTTCATTTCCCTTTGCTCTGGACTTTTCATAATAAACCCAAGATGAGTCAGGTCAGGGTGGAGGAAGAGGATGGGACTTGGAATGTTCCCTTGGAGATTGCTCTAATTTTCTGCTTCTCTTTTTACAGAATGTGGGTATTCCTGAAACTCTCAGGCCTTTCATCTCTGCCCAGCCCCCTCAGTGGCACTGTTATGCAAGGCTTGTGAGCCCCCAGCATGTGTTTCTGACTTTTCTCCCAGCTACCTTTACAGGTACCAATAGCTGACCTTCCTCACTAACCCTCTTGAATACAAAACCTTGAGCTCTCTTTCCAGCCCACCAGATCACAGTGAATCCTGCTTTTTCTCTTTTTCAGATGTCCAAATTCTGGCTG
The DNA here is from genome assembly GCF_020740685.1 of Jaculus jaculus. Classification (NCBI taxonomy): domain Eukaryota; kingdom Metazoa; phylum Chordata; class Mammalia; order Rodentia; family Dipodidae; genus Jaculus; species Jaculus jaculus. The sequence goes on along the minus strand of NC_059106.1, from coordinate 82,507,845 downwards.
CCTATGGCTTAGAGAATTCCTTCCAAGAAGAAATAAAGTCCAAGTTGGAAGAGTATTGTGGAACTCCTAACCTGAAAGATCTGGGAGGAACTGGGGTCAGAGCTACAAAGTCCCAAGTTCCCATCCTCAGTGTAACCCTAGCCAGTGGTAAGGCTGTTGCCTGGAGTCACTTAAGCACAGAGTAGAATGGGAAATGAAGAAAGGATGTGGAGACTACAATGTGGTCTTCCCAACAGATGGTGCCCAGAATCTAGGAGAGCTGAACCCACCTTCCCGTCGGGACCCACAGATTTACACTGGGCGTCAGGCTTCTCAGACAGAAGGTTCAGATGGACCACGAACAAGGTGTCCTGTTTACATCTATAGCTGTTCTCTAGAAGCACTAAGGGAGCAAATGATTGGTATACAGCCCCCTCAGGCACCTCGCGACCTTGTCTTCCGGTGAGTGCCCTTAGTTTGGACATTTATTCTCCCCCAGCCAAGGTTTGGGTGCACACTCACTGAGTATGGGCAGACAGGTTGCTGGCCAGTAGCAGGAACTTGACTTTTTGCTGTGTCCTGCCAGCTGCTTGCTTGGCTTCCCTCAAGCCAGTCAGTCAGAAATGCTAGGCCAGGAATGCATTTGTTTAGAGCCTGGGTGGCTGATGACTCTAAGGTGCCACTAAGAGGAGTCAGCCAAGCTCTCTTTCCTCCCATTCCCAGGACTCAGTTCCTAAGCCACCCCTCCTCATCCTCAGCCTGGATGGAGCCCAGGCACAAAGAAGCCGCCACCCATTGTGCCTTGCTGCAGGAGCATGCACAGCGGTGCTACGTCCGTGGTGAGAAAGAATGCCTGCCATTTGAGGGAAGTGTGTGGCTCTGGGCTGGGGGATGGAAATATAGGGATTGTAGGGATAGGGATGAGAGAGACTTCCAGAACTGACCTTCCTGGCCCATTCCATTTCGATTAGGGCTGTTCCGGAGCTTGCAACAAGCACAGAGTGTAACCTGCCAGGATTTGCTGATAGCTGTAGATGCCTGTGAGGAGCTACTGCAAGAAATAGACATCACATCTTTTCTGCTCGCACTGTGTGGCCACTCTTGGGGTTTGCCTCATGTACCTCCAAGCCCTGGTCCTCTCAGTCCAGGACCCTTCAGCAGTAGCATCGAGGAGGGACCAGAGCCTCGGGAACGAGCTATCCTGGTTTCTGAATCCAGGTTAGGGTTGTTCTTGGATAGTCTCAAGGAGTAGGGCAGGGGGCAGTAGCTCATGGACCAAGCCCCTATGGAAAGGACCTAGTGGTGGTCTCCCAGGCACAGCCCTGCACATCTCTCCTGCTTTGGTATGATCTGATTAGCTGGGTCAGGACTATTGAGCTCCCAGAAATTGCCAAAGTGAAAGCAGAGGTTTGCTGTGAGTGTGTGCCCCACACTGTATTTTACCTACTAAGCCCCACATTAGACCTCTGCAGTTCCTAGCTGAATGGAAAGCTGGAAGGAAGGGAGGGAGGGAGGGAGGAAAAAGGCAAGCAGGAAGACAGTTCTGTTAGCTTTCTAACATTGCCGTTGGGGAAGAACTAGAGAGGTGAGAAAGCCGAGGGCCCAGATCGGAGCTCTCTCCCAGCACCCTCTCTGCAACCCTAGTTCCCTGCTGTTCATGCCCCTCAAGTGAATGCATTTTCTTCCCAACAAACCTTGTTTCCCCACCTATCTTCATGTTAAATAATACCACCTCCACTTAGTGATGAAAGTCAGAAAAGTGGGATCACCAGACTCTGTTTCACAGAAATCTTTATCCCTTAAGAAGTGTGGAGGTTACAGCCCAAAGGGTTGGTTCTCCTTGCCTCTGTCGCCTCCCAGGCTATTGTGCTAATATCCTGTAGACAGAGGCAGATGGGTGCTGCTGCCCAGTTAGGAAGCAGGTACCTCCAACACTTGATGGTTCTTAATACTAGAATGCTTCTTTCAACCCTAATCATCCAGTATAGAGACTGAAGACCTAAGTGAGCCTGAATTTCAGAGCACCCGTGTCCCTGGCCATCCAGACCCTGGCCCAGAGATCTCTCTGACAGATGTCTGCCAACTCAGAGGAGAAGCACATAATGCCCTTCATGGCCTCATTCAGGTAGGAACTTGGGCAAGGGCAGAAAAGGGGAAAGTCCGCTTGTATAGCATGCAATATGCTCTCCTAAGTTGAGGGTATGCATATGTCCTGGAATAATAAGGGGAGTAATGTCCTTTGAGGGGAGGGGTTGCTGACATAGCCTCCTAAACCCCACTACAGGAGAAGTTCCTGGATATCAGTAGGCTCCACTTCCGCACAGTGCCCTCCAATCCCCACTACTTCTTCTATTGCCCTCCATCCAGCAGGAGAGAGGTGAGCAGCTTTCATCTCTTCCTTCCTTGTAACCCAGAGGCCTCTTTTGGCCTGTCTGAATCTTTTGAATACTTTCCCCTGAGGCACGGATGTGCTGCTTGTCCTTCTTGAATCAGCCCTCTCTATTTTACCCAGGACGAGGGCCCCCGCGACACTGTAGACAGAAAAGTCAGTGACCTGGAGTTTTCAGAGGCTGAGCTCATGGGAGAAGAAGGTGTGTGGGCAAGTGGGTCAAGGCCGGGAGGCTGCTTCAGGTTGAGATTGAGAAGCCTCCACTGCCCCCTTACCTGTTGGCTATGTGCACGCACCACTAGGAGACACATCTGCTGGCTGTGTGGTCACTGAGAGTGACCCGGAGCTGGAAGTTGAGTACCGTGAAAGCCGTGAACCAGACCTGGAGCCTGCTGGGCTCGACTCTGCCTCGCTGTCAGATGCAGACACTGTGAACCCTGATGAAGATTCCTTCAGTATCTTGGGAGGCGACTCCCCCACTGGACCTGAGAGTCTTGTCCACGACCTGCCACCCCTCTTCCTGCACCTCACATGCTCTGTGCGTCTGCGTGGGCAACACAGCTCAGTACCTGTGTGCAGCCTTCCCACCTGTCTGGGTGAGTTTGGGGACCTAGGGAAAGGCCAGACAGAGGTCTCAGTATGGCTCACCTACTGATGTGCCTGCCCAGGGGAGGAAGAGAGCCTGGGAGTATGACTCACTATCATTTGGAACTTTGGAAGCTGTGCTTTTCCCAGGGTCCTCAGTGGCCCTAACTTTCCCTATCTCCCAGGCCAGGTGCTTTCCAGTCTAGAGGGACCCCCAGTTGGAGGCCGAGTTCCCCTGAGGGACCTCAGTATCACTTTGGACGTCTTTGTGCTGACCTTGCCCCTAGAAGTGGAGCTGCCCCCAACCTCAGACCTTCAGCACCACCGGTGCGGCAGCAAACTTGTGGCAGGTTCTGGGGTCTTTGGGAATAAAGGGGACCTAGGACTAAAGAGACCTTGAGGAAGCCATGGGAGAATAGCAGCTCCTGACCTTTGACTTTTGTTTCTACCCTGTTTAGGTCAACATCTGAGAGCAGTACCTCATTCCCACGGTCCCCAGGGCAGCCATCATCTTTAAGGTCAGATGATGGCCTGGGCCCCCCGCTGCCACCCCCAGAAGAAGAGAGGTACAGCCTTATCTCTTCAGAGTTGCCCACTCCCCTGTCAGTTTCCATTTTCTGGAAAACAGGATCCAAACCTTTCTTCTCTTAGGCACCCAGGACTGTCCACCTTGGCCACACCCCACAGACTGGCTATTGAGACCACTATGAGTGAGGTGAGAGCCTTCTCTTTCCCACTGTAAGTGTTAGGACTCCAGTACTGTAACTGGTACCATTCCCATCAGATGAGTGAGATAAGGTGCCCCTTTATCCTGGAATACAAGTAGGACCTCTCTTAATCTATAAGGCAGAATATTTTCTAGCATCTTTTGATTTGGGCTTCTGATGATGCCCTATTAAGCAAGTTGTGGTTGCACTTGTGACTATAGATTCGGTGGTTGTTAGAAGATGAGATGGTGGGGGCACTCCGAAGAGGGGGCATTCCCCAGAGCCCTGCCCTCCACCGAGCGGCTGCTCACATCCATAGCTCTCCAGGACGCTCTACCTGCCTTCGCCAAACTCTTCCACTGAGTTTTGTGTTTGGGCCAGAACGCTCCCTCACACAATTCAAGGAGGTAAGGTGCCCTCAAAACATTCTGTGGTCCCTTGAAGTCCCCTCCCTCCTTGAACCCCAGGTGTGTAACTGAAAGAGCTTCTCTTAATTTAAATCCATAGAATTCTCTCTTGTCTGTCTCCTTGCCATATTACCTACCTCTCCCCACTATGCCTGAGTACCCAACTCCATGGAAAGTAACCCAGTTTCCAACCTTGTCACTGGTCCTATTGAACCTTGAACCTTCTCATAGCCCAGCAGTGGAGATGTTACTGTCTACTCCCCAGGTAGCACATAGGGCACTCTGTAGGGAAGCCTGCTCCAGCCTAAACTGTGACCTTGGCTCCTGATCCCCAGGAGTTCCGCCGCCTCCAACTACCTGGCCATGTTCTTCTTGAGGACCCTGACAGTGGCTTCTTCTTTGTGGCCATTGGCCAACAACCCAGTGGGCCCCATGGGGAGCCCCCTTCAGCAGCCTGGGTTTGGCACAGCCATGAGGATAGGGCTGAAGGCATTGAAGAGGAGGTATGTCTGACCTGGGGACGGAAGAGAGGTGATAATGAGTATATAGGCTGCATCTTCTGATTTCTGTCCCTCAGGCAGTCAGTCCTCAAGCTCCTGGCTCCCCAGAGGGTTCTGAAGGCACTCCTCTCATTGGCCTAACCAGCCTGTCACAGGGAGGTAAGAGAAGACCTGGGTAGCATAGTGTAGGCTCCCTTGCCATCTGCCCAGCTTCCATTTCTACTGGGTAAACCTAGGCAGAATCCAGAGAAAACCCAGGTATTTCCCTTCTCTACTCAGGGAGTCAGCCTGGGCCTAGCCGGGGACTGAGTCTCACGTCCAGTCAAGGCAGTGTGGATTCAGACCACCTAGGTAAGCGGGGTGGGGGTGCGGGGGTCAGGGGTGGAGGACTCCCAGCTGATGGCAGGTGGGCTTACAACAGCGTAGGGAAACGTCTGAGTAGGGGGTATCAGAGGGGACTCATTTGTAGGAGACTGTGAAACCTGATGCACTTGGAGATTTAGATGAGTCAGGCTCAGCTAAGGATGGGGTTGGACGTCATCACATTTGACACAGGTTATGATGGTGGCAGCAGTGGCTCAGACAGTGAGGGTCCCAGTGAGACCCTCGGTGAGAAGGCCCCCTTCACGTTGCGGACTCCACCTGGGCCAGTACCTCCACAGCCTTCAATTTCAGGCCTTCCTGGGCCCTGCCTGCCTGATTTCTGGCTCATCATCAGGATACTGCAGGATCGTGTGGAAGTGTATGCACATGCACGGTATGTAGAAGCCAGGGCCTGCATCCCTACAATCTTAGTCTTGCCTATTCTCATAAACCCAGGGTTATTAAAAGTAGGCAAGGCTTGGGGGGAGGGTGGGAAGGTGATTACAGATGCTCATTTCCAAAGCCTGCCTGTGCTCAACTCCCCAACACCCATGTAAAGTCTAATGCAAAGTTATGCCTGCATCAATGGGAAAGAGAAGCAGGAGAATCCAAAGCTCCCGGGCCAGCTAGTCTCGTGTTTCTTTGCAGTCTGACAGTTCATTTATAGTAGAAAGAGACCCTGTCTCAAAGATGTATGACTGGGGAACCTAGAGAGATGGTTCAATGGTTAAAAGCACTTGCAAGGCCTGTTAGACTTTGAGTCCCCAGTACCCACATAAAATTGGATGCTAAGTGGTGCATGCTTGACACATTAGCATACGCATACACACACACACAGAAATTCCCCCCCCTTTTTTTTTTTTTTTTTGGTTTTTCTAGGTCAGGTTTCACTCTAACTCTGGCTGACCTGGAATTCACTATGTAGTCTCAGGGTGGCCTCGAACTCATGGTGATCCTCCTACCTCTGCCTCCCAAGTACTGGGATTAAAGTTGTGTGCCACCACGCCCAGCTTACACACAAATTTTTTAAAATTTAAAAAATATGTAGAGCACAGACACCTTGAAGCTGTCCTCTGACCTCCAAATGTGCACCATGACACCCACACTTATATAAGTAAAAAATGTTTTGAGCCTGGTATGGTGGTGCACACCTTTAGTCCCAGCACTGGGAAGGAAGGCAGAGGTAGAGGCTGAGGTAAGTGGATTACCATAGGTTCAAGGTCAGTCTGAGACTACATAGTGAATTCCAGATCAGCCTGGGCTGCTAGAACAAGACCCTACCCCAAAGTTTTTTTGAAAGTAGATAAGATTTGTGCCTGAGAGCTTTGGTAGGGATTTGACTTGTATTAGAAGGTCAGGACTCTGGATCTCTTTCCCACATTTTCTAGAAAAGTCACATCACTCTTGACTTTCTTCATGGAGTTGAAAAGCCAATGAGGATTTTTGGCTTTTAGCTGAGTTCTAAGAACATCTAAACTTCAGAGCAGCTTCAAAGATTGATATATAAAGATAAGGAATAGTACCTAATAATTGTTTACAATATGAAGGTAATCTTTTAGCCTTTTTTATGAATCAGCTCATCTATGTAATATGACCCTATTGGTATGAATGAAGATATTCACTTCACAGAAGTTAAATACTTGCCCAAGATCACAGTAAGAGACACAGCCAAGATTCATAGCTAGGCATCTGCTTAAACACTGTTCTCTGGTGTGGGACAAGAGAAGGGAAGACCACCATTCTGACCACAGTTTGAGCATAAAACATCCATACTACATGATGGGCAGTGTGGTGGCATGGGAGAGCTGCCAAGAGTCTAGGCTTCCAGAACTGCTGGAGAATTCTATTTAGGGAGTTATACAGGTTTGCTTCCTATGTCCATTCCTACCTCATTCTTATGGTTTCCTTTGGCCCCAACTCCATGACCTCCCTCCCACTCATGACATCCCCCTGCAGAATCTGCCCACTGCAGTTCTCCATCAGATCTATCCTTCCTTCCTTCCTAGGAGCCTGATTCGGGAGGATGGTGGGCCTGGCACCGAATGTCGCCACCTGCAACAACTTGTGGTGAGGCGAGTTGGGGAGATCTGTAGAGAAGTCAACCAGGTAAGGCACAGAGGCCAGGCTCCTGGTCACCGAGACAGTGCAGATGGGGCACTTTGTAGCAACTGGACTTTCAGAGGCTGTTAGTCTAGCGCAGACTCAGTAATGACTTTGAGATGGTTCTTTTTTTTTTTTTTTTTCCTGTCCCTCCAGTTACTGTGAGGCTGTTATTCTTCCAGTTTCCTACAGACTGAGGGAGTTCTCTAATCCACTCCCAGTAACAAGGTTACTCATTCCTTGCCAGTGACTGAGATATTCCCTTCCTTCCTTTCTCAGTGCTAGTCTTAGTGCAGTGAGAACAAAGATAGATAATGAACAACTAAAATATACAAACTATTTCATTGTCAGCAGTGAAGAATTCTATAGAGGCAAAGCAGAGACTGCTGTGTGGCCATTGAAGTTTTTAAATTGAGAACTAAAAGATGGTGACCAGATTCTGAGAAGGAGGAACAAGTACTCACTGGACTTGCTTGCAAAGCCCTGAGCTCTGTTATGGAACTGCAGTCCTTTTTTGTTGGTGCTAGGCTTTTTGTTACTGTTTTGGGTTGTTTGCTTGTGTGTGTGGTATGTATGGTGTATGTGTTGTATGCATATGTGTGTGCTGCACACACTTGCAGAGGCCACAGGAGAAGATCAGGTGACCTCTCTCTTTTTTTTTTTGTTCATTTTTATTTATTTATTTGAGAGTGACAGACAGAGAGAAGGAGGTAGAGAGAGAAAGAGAGAGAATGGGCGCGACAGGGCCTCCAACCACTGCAAACGAACTCCAGACGCATGCACCCCCTTGTGCATCTGGCTAACGTGGGACCTGGGGAACCGAGCCTCGAACCGGGGTCCTTTGGCTTCACAGGCAAGCGCTTAACCGCTAAGCCATCTCTCCAGCCCAGGTGACCTCTCTTGCCTTGTTTCTTCGAGACAGTCTCTCACTGAACCTGGAAGCTGCTGTTTCTAGTCATACTGGCTGACCCAGTGAACGCTACCTATAGGACTGGGGTTACAGGCATGTATGACCATGCCTGGATGTTTACCTGAGTCCTGGGGAATAGAACTCAGGGTAATTCAGGTCCTCTCACACCCTCATACTTGTGTTACCCACCGAGTCATCTCTCCAGCCACCTGGTTTGTTGTTGTTTGTTTGTATTTATTTATTTATTTATTTGTTTGTTTGTTTGTTTTGCAAGGAGAGAGAGTGAGCATATCAGGGCCCATAGCCACTGCAAATAAAACTTCAGACACATGTGCCACTTTGTGCATTTGGCTTTACATGGGTACTGGGAAATCAAACCCAGGCCATTATGCTTTGTAAGCAAGCACCTTAACCTCTGAGCCATCTCTCCAGCACTAGTTTTTTGGTTTTTTGTTGTTGTTGTTGTTGCTTTTCAAGATAGGATATCACTGTAGCCCAGGCTGACCTGGAACTCACTTTGTAGCCCCAGGTTAGCCTTCAACTTACATAGATCCTCCCACCTCTACCTCCTGAGTGCTGGGATTAAAGTTGTGCACCACCACACCTGGCTGTGTTTTTGTTTTTGATACAGGGTATTACTGTGTAACCCATGCTTATTGGTTACCAATATTCTTTTCGACCTCTGACCCCTAGCAATAGTGGTCATTTCCAGTGGCTGTTAATCATCCTTGACTACTACCCATTAACAAGGAGGAATTGTAAATCTGACACCTTACTCTTTCTGCCAGCGACTGCTTCTTCAGGACCTCCATGACAGCCATGTGTGTAACTCCCTTCTGGTGGCTGAGAGTGAAGAAGATCTGTGGCGCAGCGAGACACTCTTCCATTCTCGTCAGCGAGTACCACTGCCCAGTGACGGTACGATCTACTGTCCTTCCTCTCATCTGGTTCTTGGGTGAGAAGCACAAACAGATAGATAAAACTCCCTGAATTTGTGTGCTGTTGGCCATCAGTGACTGTCATGAAACAGTTCTGTGGAAAGAAGAACTAGAAGCCAGATGAAGTGGAAAAAGAAAGATAGAACAGAGAATGGCTGCTGTTTCAAGTAGCGGGCAGGGAAAGTGGATATAGTAATTGAAGGAACATGGAAGCAAGGAAAGAACTTTAAAATAAAATAAGGTACAGACTTGAGTAAGCTTGTGTTCTGTAGAGAGCCAGTAAGGGAGGAAAGGTTTGAGAATACAGAAAGAAAAGATGATTAGACTAGGTTATGACCTGTCTTCCTAAGGACATGCTTCCACCAGGACACATCTTGTTACCTAGAATTTTCATTTTAACCCAGTTGGGAAATACACGGAGAGGCAAGGAGTCTGGAGAAGGGGGAAGTCAGCTAGTTCCAAGGTGAGAAGACCAGAGGAGAGGAGCCTGTGGTCTCATAGCAAAATTGGCTTTCTGATTGGCTATTCCTCCAGACAGGCAGGCACAGGGATCCTTTTGGATTCCTGGTCATGGTAAGGAAATGGCTGACCTAGTCAAGGTGGTAATTAAAGACTCAACACATGCCAGGTGTGGGGGTGCATGCCTTTAATCCCAGCACTCAGGAGGCAAAGGTAGGAAGATTAAAGTGTAACCCATGCTTATTGGTTACCAATATTCTTTTCGACCTCTCGAGGCCATCCTGAGACTCTATGGTGAATTCCAGGCCAGCCTGATGCTAAAAGTGAGACCCTACCTCAGAAAATCCTTTTAAAAAAACAAAAAAACAAGACTCAACACTTGTGCTCCTTTTTGAGCTCCTGATGCCTTTTCATCACAGCCATGGGAAAAAAGCTGAATCATATCCCTCTTTGCCATCCTCCCTTCTGGCTTAAAGCAAAATCTTTGCCCTCCTGATTTCTAACATTTTCCCACCTTTTCACAGTCACCAGGAGAGTCTCTTTGAGGGCATCCTGGTATGTTCTCCATATTTAAGCAGGCATCCCATTATTAGTAGGCTATCTTGGTTTTGAAGGCAATTTCTGCACATTGAGAGTGAACCAGGACAGCCAACACTTCCACTTCAGTATGACTCCCACAGACTGGCATGTGAGGCCAGACACAGCTCTTCTTCTCTTACCTCCATATTTTTTTCCCCTGAGACCCTTTAACTCGGCACCAGAGTTTCTGTGCATTCCCCTGGATAGCCTAAATGTTGCTGATGCTTGACACAAGTATATTTGGGAAATAAAACTGCCCCTCAGCCTTCTAGAAGATTCTTTATTCACCTGGAAACTGGACAAGGATTGCCGTCCTGGTCCCTGAGATATGATCAGCGGTTCAGGCTGGGTTAAAGCAAGCCTAAGCTGCCTGACAAAGGATCAAATAGGATATCGATCTGTGGCCTTTAAAAAAAATTACTGCCACACCACCCTTTGGTGGTGTGCATCCTCCAAAACACAGGACATGCTTTCTCCCAACTCTACAGCTGATGCTTAAGCACCAAAGCCTTTTTGTTTCAGTGAGCTACAGTTGCAGCCCCTAATGAAGCCACCGGTGCATGTGTTGTAACAGGGCCCAAATCCCTTGGCGTTGTCTTCAGGATGGCCTCGGGGTTTGCCTTTCTGGACATCCTTATCTTTAAGTCTCCTTGAGATAGCCCTGAAAGCCTATGTACTATGACCTGACTTTGTAAGGATATACCTGTGCCTAGCACTGTGTTCATCTTTACCTGGCAGATATTTAAGTAGGGTCAAGGAATTGGGAATGATGTTTGATAGTTCCCAGGCGAGCAGTCTGGAAAACAGAGGGCTAGGCATCCTGTTTCTAACCCATGCTGCCCTGTCTGCAGATTATGCTGCTGATGAGAACTGTGCACCCCGAGGATACTTAGCAGCCACAATGCAGTTTGTCCCAGGCCATTTCTCCTGTGATGTTGTATGGGGAACTGTGATCCGAGTCCATTCACGCCTCAAGATGGGTCCCAGTATGGGGGTTTCTCGGGGTATGTGACTGGCACAAGAGGGCAGGTGGGAGAGGACGATAGAGGATGTAGAGAAGGGAGTTTTCTGAGCCCATGTTACTACTACAGCTATCCAGGCCCTGCGCTCTGTGCTCAATGCCTTCTCTGTAGTGAACCGAAAGAATATGTTTGTTTACCAGGAACGAGCAACTAAGGCTGTGTACTATCTTCGGTATGTAGAACCTGAGAAGACGGGGTAAAGCTTGAGTTGGGGATGGCATGGGAGGAGAGATGCCAAAGACCTTGCTATTCTTTCCTAGGCTCCTGGAGACATCCTGTAGTGACCGGCCATGGGAAGGGGATACTCTGCCCCCCTCCCTAGCTCTGTCCCGAAGCCAAGAGCCCATCTACTCTGAAGAAGCCTCAGTGTGTATTGTTCCCACTCTCCTCTGTTCCCACACTCCCCTCATGCTTTGTTCCATGGAGCTAGATCTGAACTTGGTTGTCCCCACAGGGTCCTCGTTCTCCTTTGGACATGGCTTCCAACCGCAGTTCAGATGCAACTCGCCCTGTGGGCCAAGTGGACAGACATATCCAGCTGCTGGTGCATGGCGTAGGGCAGGCAGGTGAGGATGCGGAGAGGTACTCCTCTTAGAGCCATCTCTTACTCCGCCCTGGCCCCCTTCCTCCTGGGCTTCAGCAGGAGCTATATAGGAGAAGACAGGCTCAGGTGACATTTAGGGGCACAGACTCATTGCTGGGTAAAGTGAGCTTGGGAAGAGGAATCAGTTGACTGCAGGGTAGCTACTGAGTCCACTGGCCTGAGACCAAGAGTGGACTGGGTGAATGATGGGTTCAATTTGGGCTGTGTTGAGCCTAAAGTATTCAAATAATGTGGACCAGGTATCAGACTAAAACTGTTACCTACCTTATCTTTTAGTAGTTGTGGCATACCTCTGAGATTGGTACTATTATAATTCCCATTTTCTTGGATGAGGGCACTGAGGCTTTTAAGTAAAGCTCACACGTCCATAGTCATAGTGAGTAGCTTGACAAAACCAGACCTTGGTGCTAGCTTCCTTCATAACTTGCATGCCATCGATGTCCAATATACGGGGGATTGTTGAGGCATTGAGTTTAAGGATTGGCATGGAGATAACTAGATCCCCTACCTTCATACCATGGCTGTATCCAGGTCCTGAAATCACGGATGAACTGGTGCGGGTTCTGCGTCGGCGTCTGGATGAAGCCACGCTGGATGTCATCACGGTCATGCTGGTCCGGAACTGTAAGCTGACCCCAGCAGATGTGGAGGTCAGCTCCTTTCCTGACACTAGCATCTTTCCAGACTCACTCACAGGTCGCAGGGCAGTCTAGACTGGAGTCTGTGCGTTAAACTCTGACCATCTCTCCCAACTGTGCAGTTCATCCAGCCTCCTGGAAGTCTTCCCTCAGAGGTACTGCATCTGGCCCTGCCCCCATCCTGCAGACCCTGGCTTCCTGCCTTGGCCTGGTACTTGCGGCAGAACCTACTCATCTTTCTGCACTCTCCCAAATACACAGACAGCAACAGCCGGAACCACTTCCAAGTGAGATTGTCCCCACCGCCCTCACTGTCCACACTTGAGTGCACTTCTGTCCCTTGCCCCTGGCATGCCCCTATCCCACTTGTCTGCAGATTCTTTCATATGTGCCTTTGCCCATGGGCCTGTAATTATCTGCCCCGTGTCCTCCTGAGCGCCCATGCATACCTGTAGCTTCTGACCCTTTATAGATACCCATCTTAGTGCTCGGTGTCTTTTCTCTTCCCAGCATCCGCTCCCACCACAGGGTGGTCTCCACGACCTGGACATCTACTTGTATAACAAGCCTGGTGGACAGGGCACCGGGGGCAAAGGTACAGTGTAGAGCACGGGCCTATGGCAGTACTCGCAAGTGTTAGAAAGGCTTTTCTCACCTTGAGGCTAGAGGGTCTTCCAGCTGGGCAGCTGGAGGGGGCCTTGGAAAGGGAGGTCTGCAAATGCCATATCTGAGCTTCCCTATCGATTTCTACCTAGGGGTTGCCTGCATCACTCTAGCCTTTGTGGATGAAGGTGGAACCCCCATATCACTGGCAATGTGGCCCCCCTCTTCTCCTGTATCTCCAGACCCATTGAAAGAGGAAGAATTTGAGCAACTGACTCAGGTCATTCGCTGCCCAGTCACACTGGACAGTTCTTCAGGTAGGACAACTTGGTCACAGGACGGAGTGTTCATTCAGTGCCGTGGGAGGCAAGAGTGGAATCTAGGGGCACTCTCAAGGGACCCATATTCTTCCTTCCAGCTCAGGATGGGTCCCCAAGGCTTCGACTAGACGTATGGGAAAAGGGGAACATTAGCATTGTGCAGCTGGAGGAGAAGCTCCGGGGCGCAGCTCGCCAGGCTCTGGCTGATGCCATCATGGAGCTACGGCTGCTCCCTGCTTCACTGTGTACAGAGGACATACCTCCAGGTAGGTCAATAGCCCCTCCACCTCTAATCCAAAGAATAGCAAAAGTTCAGACAGACCACGTGGATGAGTGTGCAAATGTGAGGTTCAGAGAAAGCAGCATAAATGCCCCATCAGAAGTACCCATTCGCAGATGTCCATCGCTTAATCTGCATCTTCAAGGTGAGGTAGTGGCAGAAGTACAGGCCTATAGCCGGCCGCCTGCCTGGGGAAGGAGATTCCTCAGGAACCCGCTCCACAAGCACATGCAGCCACACACTGTCAGTGTCATACACTCACCGACAGGTAGAATAGATGGTGAGGCGCCAGAATTGGGACTACCTTGTCTGTGCTGGGAACTGATGGGCAGTGATGGGAGTCTATCATGTTTGGGGTCCACAGGAAGTGTCAGGAGCAGTTCTATGGAAACCAAGAGCTCTGCATGTCGACCCAGCACCTTTCCTCCTGCCCCTGTCCCTGGGGAGCCTGTGACTCCACCCAGCAAAGCTGGCCGACGTAGCTTCTGGGATATGCTGGTAATGGGAGGACGTGGTGATGTTGGCTTCTCTCATTACCTGCCTCTTAACTCCCCCAACCCCCACATAGGTTCTTTGAGATAAAACTGCTGTCTTTGTAACACATGGCAAGTTCTCACTGACATAAAGAGCCCCAGCTTACTAAATGCCTCCACTTCCATTTTCCTTACTGGAGCCCCACAACAGCCTGCAGAGCTTTTACCTAAGAAGATGGGCTGGGAAAGTTAAGTAAAACCTGTCCAGAGCTGCTTAGTCAGCCTCTGCAGAGGTCTCTAAACCCTCAAGGCTCCTCTCCGTGTACAGTGCTTCCACCCCCACCCTTTCCTCCTCCCAGTTCCTTTCTCATTCCCTGCATTGCCCCTAGAGCAAAACAGAAGGTGGAGATTTGGGTTCCCCAAAAACAACGGATGACATTGTTCTGGATCGGCCAGAAGATACCCGAGGTCGAAGGCGTCATAAAACTGAAAATGTTCGGACCCCAGGTGGAACGGAGCGGGCATCCGGCTCAGATTCTGGAGCCCAGAGGCAGAGGTGTGTGTGGTGTGTGGATGATGTATCATGGGAGGATCCAGGGTTGAAGTCACAGATGGGAGTTTGGTAAACATGTGTCATATATGGACATGAAAGTTCCTTGTGCTCTGTCCTCAGACGCTGGACAACACAGCTAGAGGAGGGTGAGGTGGGGACTCTGCACCCAGTGTTTGCTCATGTCATTCAGCGCTGGATGGGATTTATGGTTCACATTGGTAAGGCTCTCTCATCCCTCAGCCCCCTGGCCTGCTGTCCATTCTGAAGCCCAGCAGTGACTTCTCTGCCTTCCAGGTTGTGCCTCGGTGTCCAGAAGCTCCACCCACATGGTGTCCCGTTTCCTCCTTCCATCCATCCTGTCTGAGTTCACCACTCTGGTCATCTCAATGGCTGGAGATACCAGTGTCCGTGTCTTTGAGCAGCATTTGTGAGTTTCAGATCGGGTGGATTGAAGGGAACTCTAGGAAGCCCAACTTGTCGAGGCTGAGTTAGGAGTGGTGGGCTCTAGGCCTAGAGTGTTTAAGGCTGGGCCAGAGAATGAGGCCAGGTAAGAGTTCCTTCTTACCTACCGTTCCCTCCCAACAGGGGTTCAGAGCCCAGTGTCTTCAGCCCTTGTTCCCCTGGACAGCTGGGCCCAGCTCCCCACCCAGCAGCAGAGCGGCACCTGCTGCTTCTGGGAAGGAACTTTGCACAGTGGAGGAGACCAACTCAGCAGGGTGAGGGGGGCCTAGGGGAATCTGGGCTCAAGAGATGCTGGGTGGTCTTCTGACCCTAACAGGGAGGAAAGTGGGATCTGGGGCTGGAGAGATGGCTTAGCAGTTAAGGCACTTGCCTGTGAAGCCTAAGGACCCATGTTCTACTCTCCAGATCCCATGTTAGCCAGACACACAAAGGTGAGGCAAGCACAAGGTCACACATGCCCACTAGGTAGCAGTGTCTAAAGCCTGATTGCAGGGGCTGTGACCCTGGTGTGCCAATTCTCTTATCTCCTCTCTCTCTAAAAAAAAAAAAAAAAAAAAAAAAAAATTAAATAAATAAGAAAATGGGGTTGCCCGCAACCCCCCTGCCATTGTATCCCTCTGCACCCTGTAGCTGCCAAAGCTGTGCAGCGCTTTGAGTCGGGAGGTGACGGAAGCTCAGGGAGGAATGCTCCCCGACAGAGGCTTTTGCTGTTAGAGGTTATGGACAAGAAGGTAAATGTGGAGTCATGGGCTGGGTGGAAGAGAGAATTCAGTGACCTTATTGACCCTGACCCTTGACCTCTAGCTACAGCTGCTGACCTATAATTGGGCTCCAGACCTGAGTGCAGCATTGGGCCGAGCATTAGTCCGCCTTGTGCAGTGGCAGAATGCACGGGCCCATCTCATCTTCTGCCTGCTCAGCCAGAAGCTTGGGCTATTTCATCACTGTGGCCAGTTGGACTTCCCTATGCGAGATGCAAAGGTGCCTGCTGCCTAGCTTTCTGCACTATTTCATTTTATTTTATTTTTTTGCCTCTGAGGGATCAGTTCAAGGAAGTAGGGGAGAGGAAACAGACTGAAGTCTGAGGTACTATGGAGGAAAAGCCAGGAAGGAAGCCATAAAGTGGGAGACCGGGTCCAAGGACAAAGGACCTGAGCCCATTGCAATGCTCTGTCTCCTTCAGGAGCCAAACCCGTTCCTGTTGCCAACCATGGAAGTGGAGACCCTCATCCGCAGTGCAAGCCCTCCGCTGAGCCGTGAGCAGGGCCGACTGAGTGGGTGCTCGCGTGGTGGGGGTCCCCTTCACTTAGACACATTTCCCTTTGACGAGGCCCTAAGAGACATCACAGCTGCCCGCCCCAGCTCCACGGGTGGTCCTGTGCCCAGACCTCCTGATCCTGTCACCTACCATGGACAGCAGTTCCTAGAGATCAAGATGACAGAGCGCAGAGGTGAGGGCTGTGGGTCAGGCAATGAAGTGAGACAATCTATAGAGTCTGGGAGGAAGGGGTGTGAGATCCTGTAGCTGCTCTTGATGCCTCCTGCCCCCAGAGCTGGAGCGCCAGATGAAGATGGAGAACCTGTTTGTAACCTGGCAGCAGCGTTCTGCCCCAGCCAGCATGCCCATCAGTGTGAGTAACCCAGTCTGCATCCTGCATGAGGATCTTTGGCCCCTTCTTGGCCACTGCTTGCTTCACTACCCACTACCCTGTGTCCTCAGGCTGGAGAGCTGGAGACCCTGAAGCAGTCATCCCGCCTGGTGCATTACTGTGCAACAGCCCTGCTCTTCGACCCAGCTGCCTGGATGCATGGACCCCCAGAGACCTCTGTGCCCACTGAGGGGCAGGTGAGGCTCAAGATTTCCATTCTGAGGTTTCTTTCCAACAGTGGCCTCCACACCTACAGGGTTGTCAGTGGGCAGACCCTTAATTTCCACTCCACAGCGGCGCCATCGCCCTGAGCCAGTGTCTGGGGGCCGAGAGGTTCCCACCAGCTGTGAATCCTTGGATATGCCTCTGCCAGGAGCCCGTGAGGAGCCATGGCTGAAGGAGCTGAGCTTGGCCTTCTTGCAGCAGTATGTGCAGTATCTGCAGAGCATTGGCTTTGTGCTCGTCCCACTGCGGCCCCCCTCACCAGCTCGCAGGTGAGCCCACTCCTCCTTTACGACCCTCTTCTCCTCTGCAGCCTTCCTCTCTTCATGTAGCTCCTGCTCTGACCACTCGGGCTTTGTGCATGCCCATCTCACCCCACCAGGCTGGCATACAGGTGGGGCACTTCGCATGCTGCTCGGGCCATGTCCTACAAATCTCGTACTGTTTACAGACTTCACAGGCATGTTAGTGCAGTCTGTGCACTCTCATTGAGCTTGTTTCCACCCACACCTTATCTGTTTATATCACCCAGTGTCTCATACATGCTCCTAAGCTTTGGGATCTGGGTCTTGTCATTTCCTGGTCATCTCATTGGTCTTTCCACCCAGGATGATCCCTTTTTCACCAAGGGCTGCTGCACTGGGCTTACTTGTATCAATGTCCATGGCTCCATCCTGCTCACTGTCTGGCCAGAATCCTGGGAAGGAGCCAAGTCTCTATCACCACCTTTCATTGACCCTGAGCTCAGTGACAATGCTATAACCCCTTTCCCATCCTGTGCCAGATCTGAGCCCTGTTTTTGAGGTCCCTGCTCTATATTCTTGGTGTCTCAGCAGCCAGAACATTATTTTCCCAGCACTTTCCCAATGGCTACATAGGAAAAATGTTACCTGCTCACATGAACTTTCATATCTTCAGTTCTGTGATGTTGTGAGGCATTTTTCTAGTCTCTCTCTGATTTTGAGTAACTTTGTAAAATGTGCCTCTCTCTTGCTGAAGATAATACCAGAAAGCCAGTTCTGACCTTTTGGGAATTTTGAAACTACTGTCTGCTCTCCCACCTACATATCCACCTACCCCCACCACCTCCATACTTCCCCGTTTTCCAGCTTTAGAAGAAAAGGCATGCTCCTGTGAGTCCTTGTCCCCCAACAAGCCATTGTTCAGTGACAAAATATGAGTTGTTTTTTTTTTGGGGGGGGGGGTCATCCAAGGTAGGATCTTGCTCTAGCCTAGGCTGACCTAGAATTCACTATGTAGTCTCAGGGTGGCCTTAAACTCACAGTGATCCTCCCACCTCTGTCTTCCAGGTGCTGGAATTAATATATATTTAATTAATTTAATTATTTAAATATATAAAATCAAGCATTCCATTCCTACCAGTCTTTTTTTTATTATTTATTTAAGAGACAAATAGGCAGAGAAGGTGAGAATATGGGTGTGCCAGGGCTTCCTGCCACTGCAAACAAACTCCAGACAAATTCACTACTTTGTGCATCTGGCTTTATGTGGGAACTAGAATCAAACCCATGCCATCAAGCTTTGCAAGCAAGCACCTTTAGTTACTGAGCCATCTCTCTCTGGCCCCAATCTTTTGTAAATACACTAACATTCAGGTGTTAGCTTTAGGAATGCTGTCTTTGGCCGCCATGTCTAGCATCGTTTTATTTCGGTACTTGGAACTGAAGTGAGGTCCTCAGGTTTATATGGCAGGCACTTTACCTGCTGTGCCATCTCCCCAGCTCCCAGCTGCCACCATCTTCAGTAATCACCAATTACTGTGTTAAGTCTGATCCCAATTTCCTTAAAGATTCAATGGAAACTCGGGTCCATGAGGCTGAGACTCCTGGTAATGCCCACTGCAGGGGTGGTAACTGGAGTGCCAATGCTCTGAGTGATGTACTGAGTTCACTGATCCCAGGCTGATGCCATTAAAGACTTCTGTCCTGCTGGTTCAAGGCTGGTGAGCCTCACACTTGACAATCTTTTCCTTCCTTCAAGCATTGGCACTCCAATTACTGCTTATACCTCAAGAGTCTGGCAGTTTATAGCTTCTTGGCGTGATGGACAATACCTGCTAACTCTTTCATTTTTGTGCTTTCATAGTCCTTTCCTGATTCTCATGTCCCCTTGGCTCTGAGTTAAGAAATAAAGGACAGTAAGCCTATGAAATGTTGGGACTGTCATTCCCACTCAGAAGAGAACTCCTCTTCCCTGTCTCGTCAAGCAGCTCCTTGAATTTTCCATATGAAATCTTGGACTTGCATCACCTCCCTTCCCTCGCCAAGATTATTCCTCAAGGAGTAAAGAATGATGCTGGGTCTCCACCTCCCCACTGAGCATAGCTCGCTCCATACAGCAGCAGCTGCTGCCCTGCCCTGCAGTCTAGACCTGGACCCCAGGCCCAGCCTTACCACTTACTCACTGTGGGAGCCTGAGCAAGTTCCTCCCTCTGCAGACCTGCCTCTCTTCCTTGCAAAGTGGTCTGGCAGCAGTAATCATTCATCCCCTTGCCTGCATCATTCTCTTCCCTCTCTCTCCCTTCCCTACAGCACCAGCCGGCTACGGGCCATGGCTGTCCTTGGAACAGAAGGTCGCGGCTCCTTCTCCTGCCCTAAAGCCAAGACTGAGGGGAGCCCCAAGGTAATGTGGTGTCATATGATGTCCTGAGTTATGTCCCCCTACCCAAGGTCAGTGGCTCTGACTGATGAGCTGAGTTCTCCAATCCCAAACTGGCATCATAAAAGTCAGGAACCTAAAGGACTTCAGTCCTGCTGTTAAGAAGATGGTGAAGCTCCCAACTTGCCCCCATTTGCCTTTCTTCAGAGCACTGGCACCCCAGTTACAACCTGCCACCTGCAGCGGGCACTTCCTGGAGGTATCATCCTCATGGAGCTGACTTTCCAGGTGAGCAGAGGGAGCACAATGAGGGAAGAGCCCGATAGACAGGTCTCACCCTCCTGACCGCATTGTACCCTCTTTTCAGGGCTGTTACTTCTGTGTCAAACAGTTTGCCCTGGAATGTTCCCGAATCCCAATGGGGCAGGCTGTCAACTCTCAGGTTTGTGATGGGGACAAAGTAATATGGGGTGGGCAAGGCTTAGGAACAGTGAGTACAGCCCCAGCATGTGACAAGCAGTGTGGCTCCATGACCCATGTAGTGCAGCCAGGGGTTTATCTGGCACTGTGTCTGACCTGGATAGTCCAAAGCTGCATTCAACTGCACCGCCAAGGCAGAAAGCAGGCCAACACAGAGACCAGGCCAGCCCTGTGTTCACCCCACACTGTGCAGCTTGCACAGTGGTCATCCATGATGATAGATAGCTGGAAGAGCACATTCAAGCACAATGAGTAAGGGGCATGCTCAGGTCACTGCCATGCACAGTCCCAGCCTAATCAGAGCTGGGAACAGCTGGCCTTGTCAGTTTGCCTCAAGGCAAGCCCTCAGCACCTGAGAAGGGACAGGTACTCTGGTGTGCTCAGAATGAGTTAAGAAATCATATGAGGCCGGGTACTAGAAGCCCTGTTGTACTTGGTTCAGCTTTGCAGTTTGCTAGGAATTCACCCTGGGGCCTGTTCTTTGTTACCTCAAATGAACTTTCTAAAAAACAAGGACCCAATACAGATAGTACACATTCTTTTCTGTGGGCAGCTCAAATCCAGCCCCCATAGCTGCCCTTGATTTGAGTGTGGGTACCTGGTCACAGACAAGCACAAGATGTGACCTGCAGGAGTATGGTGACTCTGTGTGCAGGAACCTACCTTGGCCAGGGTGCTCAGGAGGGAGCTATGGGTACAGGTAGTCCTTCCTGCCTTCTTACAGGATCAGAAGTACTCTTCTGAGCTGCTCTGGCTTTCCTGCTCCTAATCTCTAGAGTCCTCACAGCCTGTCCCTTCTTAACTAATTTGTCTTTTTTTCCTTCGGTATTTTACTTCTTTGAGAGAGGGAGTGAGGGATGGCAGAGGCAGATAGTGTGAGAGAGAGAACGGGCACACCAGGTCCTCCTAGCCACTACTAATGAATTCTAGATGAATGCACCACCTTGTGCACCTGGCTTTACGTGGGTTCTGGGGAATTGAACCTGGTTCCTTTGGCTTGCCAGCAAGCACCTTAACCACTAAGCCATCTTTCCAGCCCCTTATGTAATTCCTAAACCTGCTCAGGTTTCCTTCATTTGAGACTCATGTAGTCCAGGCTAGTCTAGAATCCCCTGTATAACCAAGAATGGCCTTGAACACCTGATCCTTCTCTCTCTCAAATATTGGGATTACAGGCCTGCCATGCCTCACTTCTCTAGCTTTTAAATTGCTTCAGGGTATCACTGTTCATTAAGTGCCTAATGTATAAGTGAAGAGAAGCAGTTCACTCCTAAGTAAGGAGACCCAAGTTCATAGAGGTTCAGTACTTTTTGTCTTAGGACACACTAGTCAGTGGGATTCTTAGGGCTAAAATCTAGGTCTCTGTAATACTGATTTAATCTTTACTTCAGTGTTTCAGATCTGTGTATTTTTTCCAAGGTAGATGAGGAAACTGGAGCATAGACATACTGACTTACCAAGGTCATATAGCTAGTCTGGCTCCTACAGTCTATTTTTCTGTTAACTCCTAAGCCCAGTTCCCCAAAGACTGTCCGGATGGATTCAGCCATTCCAACACCACATATCCTATTGTAACAAAGCCCTGGCCTATGTCTGTTTCTGCCTTCCTTCCTCCCTCCCTTCTTTCATCAGTGATTCCTTCTAGCCAGAAAGGCAAGCATACTCAGTAAGAGGATACCCACACTGGCCTAGTATTCCAGTGGAATCTTAAGATTAAGTAGAATATGGGTCTGGAGAGATGGCTTAGCAGTCTAGGCACTTGCCTGTGAAGCCTAAGGAACCAGGTCCATTTCCCCAGTACCCACATAAGCTAGATGTACAACAAGGCGGCGCATGCATCTGGAATTCATTTCCAGTGGCTAGAGGCTCACTTTCTCTCAAAATAAAATAAATAGCTGGGCATGGTAGCACATGCCTTTAATCCCAGCACTTGGGAGGATCCCTCTGAGTTAGATGTGAGCCTGAGACTACAGAGTGAGTTCCTAGTTAGTCTGAGGTAGAGTGAGACCCTACCTCAGTTTAAAAAAAAAAAAAAACTACATAATGAAACAACTCTAAATAAATAATTTTTTTTAATATTTTATTATTTATTTAAGAGAGAGAGAGATAGAAATAGGCAGGGAGAGAGAGAGAGAATGGGCACACCAGGGCCTCCAAAAGAGTGAGTAAAGATAGGCGTGGTGGTGCACACCTTTAAATACCAGCATACGGGAGGCAGAGGTAGGAGGATTACCTTGAGTTTGAGGCCACCCTGAGAAAACATAGTGAATTCCAGGTCTGCCTGAGCTACAGTGAAACCCTACCTCGAAAAACCAAATAAATAAAAGTTTGGGCTGGGCATGGTGGCACACGCCTTTAATCCCAGCATTTGGGAGGCAGAGGTAGGAGAATTGCCATGAGTTCAAGGCCACCCTGAGACTACATAGTGAATTCCAGGTCAGCCTGAGCTAGAATGAGACCCTACCTCAAAAAAAAGAAAAAGAAAAAGATACACAGGTAGCCAGGTGTACTGGCAAATGCCTTTAATCCCAGCTCTTGGGAGGTAGAGATAGGAGGATCACTGTTACTTTGAGACCAGCCTAGAACTACAGAGTGAGTTCCAGATCAGCTTGGGCTAGAGTGAGACCCTACCTCAAAGAAACCAAAAAGAAAAAAAAATAAATGAAAAAGCGTAAGTAAGAGGAAAGTTTCTCATAGAAGATGTGCTGGCTAAAGGGGGACCACTGGGCCTAAGGCAGCTGGGGAACTTTGTCAAGTTTCCTCTTCTCCTTGGAAAGAGGGAAATGTGGGTTGCACAGCTTGTGCTACTACACCCTAATTCCATTCCATTTTCCCTCTTCAGCTGTCCATGCTGTTCACAGAGGAGTGTGACAAGGTACGAGACCTGATGCACGTGCACTCTTTCAGCTATGATTTCCACCTGCGCCTTGTCCACCAGCACGTGCTTGGCGCCCACCTGGTGCTGCGGCACGGCTACCACCTCACCACCTTCCTGCGACACTTCCTAGCCCACCATCCGGATGGACCCCACTTTGGCCGCAATCACATTTACCAAGGTCAGTGCCAGAAGGCGAGCCCATGAGGCTAAAAAAGAAAAGGCCACACACAAGGTAAAACCTGACCAGAACTAGTGGGACATCTTAATAACTAGCAGGACAATGTCTCCCCACAGTTCTGTCCTATATTTTACTCCTTAAGTTTTTCACAGTTAGTTTCACACCAGAATTGGGGCCTTATGTCATGTGTGCCCTGCCCTCTGCTCTGAACCATTTTCATAGCATGCCAACATCCCATGGGAACTCAGGAGCTCCCAAGGAAAGCAGAGCCTTAATGGCTCCCATCCCTGCCCCACCAAAGCAGGGTGCTTGTCCCAGGCACAATGCTTACTAATTCCTATAACTTGGCCCTTAGGGACATTGGAGCTTCCTACACCACTCATTGCTGCTCACCAGCTGTACAATTATGTGGCTGACCATGCCAGCTCTTACCACATGAAGCCACTGCGTATGGCCCGGCCAGGAGGCCCGGAACATAATGAATATGCCCTGGTATCAGCATGGCACAGGTAAGATCAGAGTGGCATCCAACATGCCCTCTGGTAGCTGAGGTCGGAGCCACACTTACAGTAGGGAAACCCATGTTTCTTGGGCACAAGGGTGGGGGTGGGGTTGGTTTCATTAGGGCATCTCTCCCATCCCAACTGCACAGCTCTGGCTCCTACCTGGACTCTGAGGGACTTCGCCATCAGGATGACTTTGATGTGTCTCTACTGGTCTGTCACTGTGCTGCACCCTTTGAGGAGCAAGGAGAAGCAGAGCGGCATGTTCTGCGGTCAGATCTCTCACCTTGAACACGCCCACTTCCCAACCCGCCCCCTGCTCTCACCCGTGTCTCTTGCTGTGACACTCTCTCCTGCCTGCTCCCCACTCCAGGCTGCAGTTCTTCGTGGTGCTCACCAGTCAACGAGAACTCTTCCCCAGACTCACTGCTGACATGCGCAGGTTCCGGAAGCCTCCCAGACTACCCCCTGAGCCAGAAGCTCCTGGCAGCTCTGTTGGTAGCCCTGGGGAGACCTCCGGCCTTGTCCTGGCCCCTGGACCAGCTCCTCTGTTCCCACCACTAGCTGCAGAGGTGGGCATGGCACGGGCACGGCTGGCTCAGCTGGTCCGGCAGGCTGGCGGGCATTGCCGGCGTGACACCCTTTGGAAGCGCCTCTTCTTGCTGGAGCCACCAGGGCCTGACCGACTGAGACTTGGGGGACGTCTGGCCCTAGCCGAGCTCGAGGAGCTCCTAGAGGCAGTCCATGCCAAATCCATTGGGGACATTGACCCCCAGCTGGTAAGGGACCATGGGTTCCAGAAAGGTTGGGGTTAGGGCCAGGATTGTAACAGCAGCCAGAGTGGAGGGTAAAGGAGTCTCAGATGACTAGGATAAGAGTCAGAAATATGGACCCTCTTCCAGGATTGCTTCCTGTCCATGACGGTCTCCTGGTATCAGAGCTTGATCAAGGTTCTTCTCAGCCGATTCCCCCAGAGCTGCCGCCATTTCCAGAGCCCAGATTTGGGAACACAATACCTGGTAAGTCCCATTGGCCCTAGTCTAAAAGGGGAAACCATAGAAATCCTCATCATAGATGATAGCAAACCCTTAAGAGTCCAAACCTGACCAAACAAGCTCTGCTACACTGTGGTCTCGGTGGAACTGGGCTACACTGATAACCTGTAAAAGTGGAGTATTGAGCAGTCAGCAAGTTCCTGAGAATTTGCCAAGAACACACACCATGGCTTGAGGTCCCGAGGGCAAAGCTCTGGCACTGACAACCAAGGGGCTTCATCTGTGATCTGTCTCGGAGGCTGGATGGAGTACCAGAAGGGAGCTCTTGGGTTTTAACACCTGGTGACTCAAAGTATGGTACCCAGACCAGCATCATCACCTGGGAGCCTACTGAAATGCCCACACACATCTGTGCCTTAGCATATCTCCAGATGGTGTGTGCATACGCTAACACGAAGAACAGGTACAATGTGGGGTGTTGAGTGTGCGCATGGGGAGCTGAAGTTGAGATGGGCCGAGAACTGCAGCTTAGAAGCAGCATTCCTGAGAAGACCGCAAGTGAGAAAAGTGGTCTCTGCAACACGGACTCATTTCTAGTGTAGAACAGATCGTCCAGGGAAGCCAAGGCCTTAGGCCAGAAGAGTAAATGGTGTGGGTGGTTGAGATAGGCCTGCAGTGGTGGGAGGGAGCACCAAAGGTGGGCTGGGGGAAGGGACGTGAGTTCAGCTTGGAGTTGAGTATGAGGCCAGCAAGGTCGCAGATGTCCGAGATTGGAGGTCAGGAGAGACACCTAGGCCGTAGCTATGTGACTATGTGATACAGAAGCCTTGGTTTTTGTTTGTGTGGTGCTGGGGATTGAACCTCAAGCCTTGGGCATGAGGCAAGCACTGAGCCGCATCCCCAGCTATATGGAAGCCTTAGGAAGGGAAGAACCTCCCAGTTACGCCCCAAAGGCAAGCACTAAAGGAGCACCTGACGTTAAGGGCCAGTCAGGGAGCTCATAGAGATGAGACCCAGGAAAGGATGCGAGAAGTCATGCCATGGAATTCATTTATTGGCTTCACTATGGCAAGCTGTGGGCGTACCCTCTGGAAGTACTCTGCGGGGGCTCCAGCAGTCAGACTGAGGCTCAGTTTGGCAACACCAGTCCTGAGTGGCGTGAACATGTACATGAGCTGGGGTGTGACCAGAGGAGGCCTCAGCCTGCCATCTCCACAAGCCCAGAAAGAGGCCCATGTCCCCTAGGTTACACGAAGCTCACTCCCTCGTCTCATCTCATCTGTTGCTGCAGGTTGTGCTAAATCAGAAGTTCACTGACTGTTTTGTTCTCGTGTTTCTGGACTCGCACTTGGGAAAGACGGTGAGAGCAGGGCGAGGGGCTTAGTGGCAGACTACCCCAACCCAGTTCAGCTTGCCAAGGCCGGGTACACATTCCTCCTGAGCCCTGCTCCTGTCCCCTCCTGTGGCCTCCTCTTACCACTTCACCCCATCATGTTCCCACAGTCTCTGACAGTGGTTTTCCGAGAGCCCTTCCCAGTGCAGTCTCAGGACAGTGAGAGCCCCCCTGCCCAGCTGGTCTCCACCTACCACCACTTGGAGTCTGTCATCAACACCGCCTGTTTCACCCTCTGGACCCGCCTCCTCTGAAGAACTGGAACACTGATTCACTACTCGTTGAGTCAAAACTGACCAGCACTTATGGGCCCCAGAGTGAGCTCAGACGGGGAGTAACACTGAAGAGTTGTTACTGTGTCTGGGGATCTCCCCAGATACAACTACTGAACAGTCCGGGCTCCAGAGGCCCCTGGGCTCTCCAGAAGAGAATGCCTTCCTCCGTGGGTGGCATACCAGGAGTTCTTCACACCAGGTGGCATGTCCTCACCACCCCTTAGAGCTCTGCCTGAATCCTGCCTCAGTCTGGTCACTGTCAGCCACTTGCACCCTTGGCCCTCTGGTCTTTATTCCCACTTAGCCATCACTACTGGAAATTGCCATCGAGATAAGACACTGGTTCTAATCCCAGCTCTGCCTCTGTAGCACTTGTGACCTGTGACCTGTGTACCATTTTCAAGCCCCACGCCTATTCTCTAACCCTTGATTCCTCATCTGTAGATGAGAAGTAGGGCTCAAAAGCTCCTGTAGCCACAGCAACCCTGGCATTAACTGGAGGATTTGAGCATGAGCTATGT
Source organism: Jaculus jaculus (assembly GCF_020740685.1). NCBI lineage: Eukaryota > Metazoa > Chordata > Mammalia > Rodentia > Dipodidae > Jaculus > Jaculus jaculus. The sequence goes on along the minus strand of NC_059106.1, from coordinate 82,481,261 downwards.
GTCCTTTCTCAATGGGAGGGAAGCAACCCAGATACTGAAGTCTTAGACACTGTGTGTCCCCACATCTGTAATATACACGTATAAAAACGTCAGCAGGTTGTCTTTAATTCTGCGGCACCCTCACTGCATGCCGGTGGTGTGCAGATCAGCCCGTGGGCGACCTCGTGTGTCCCAGTATGAACGTAGCCAACTCAGACCCTCTGCAGTGTCTCCTGCCAAGACAGTGGTAGTGACCTCTCAGTGCACAAGGAAGAATTGCCTCCAGCCCTCCAGAGCCCCCCTTTCTCTGTGCCATGCTTGAAGTCTCACCTCGAGGCCGATATTCGCAACCCACAAAGCCTTGGTAGCCTTCATCTTCCAGCAGCTGGAACAGGTAAGAGAAGTCCAGTTCCCCAGGGCTACCCGGCTCCCCTCGGCCTGGGACTTGTGCCACCTGCACATGTCCTGGGAAAAGAAGTAGAGAGACATGGGGCTTGGGCCATTGTAGAGGCCTCAGAGTGTGTGTGAGGGGTGAGGGGGAGGTTGAAAGGGTGGCAAGGAGCACGGAAGGGAGCCCTTACCCACGATGGGCAGGAACTCCCTGATGTTTGCCGTCAGGTTCCCATCCATGATCTGCCAGTGGAATATGTCCTGGGGAAGAGGGTGCTAGTCAAACCCCCGGTGGGAGAACTTGGCTTTCTGAAGGAGCACCCCATTTATCTCACCATTTGTAATTGGAGATTGGGTCTTCCAACCTTCTGTAAGATGGCTGCCGCTGGGGAAGAAGTCAGAAAGAGGACGGTGAGACTTTGAAGAGCACAAGAATTACAGGAACAAGAGGAGGCATGGGGCTGGGATCCTACCTTGCTGAGGGGTATCCAGGAAGTACTGGGGGTCAGTGATGCGGGTGTTAATGGGCTCCAGCAGTCCCACGAGGTTCTCCTAACACCATGTTGGATGTGACTAGAGTTCCTCCCCACATCTGTCCAACATCACCTGTCCCTCTGATCTGGACCACTACTCACCATCTGCTCTACCCAGTGACCCTCTTCTTCCCCTGCACATGTATGTTTTCCACTTCTTACCTGGGCCAAAACTGCAGCTGCATGCCTCAGGTTCTCCAGAAGGACTGTCTCCATCTCACCTCGGACGGCTGCTCGGTCAGCCCCACGAGGCACCCGACCGGCCATCAGGTGGATGCTGTGGAGAAGATGGAAAGGACTGCTCATGCTCTTGCTCCCTGCACACCTCAGAGTGGATGGCCTCTGGATGGCAGCTCTTGACCATCCATCTCAAGGTCTGCCATCCATACCATTTGAGTCATGATGCTCAGATATCTCAGCAGCCTCAGACACATCCGTCTACCCAACATAAGTCCGGACCCAGATGCCTCCTCAGTGTCAAACCATCCTCCTGCCCGAGAGCCTCCGTCCATAACCTCCCCTTCTGTACTCTCAGCTTCTCTCTTCCCTTGTTCTCCTCCTCAGCCCATAAGTATGCTTGAGACTCGTGTTTTAAAAATGATTTTGAGAGGCTGGAGAGATGGCTTAGCAGTTAAGTGCTTGCCTGGGAAGCCTAAGGATCCTGGTTCGAGGCTTGATTCCCCAGTACCCATATAAGCCAGATGCACACAGGGTAGTGCATGCATGTGGAGTTTGTTTGCAGTGGCCAGAGGCCCTGATGTGCCCATTCCCCCGCCCCCACCTCTGCCTTTTCTGCCTCTTTCTGTCTGCCGCTGTCAAATAAATAAACAAACAAATTTTTTAAAAATACTTTGGCCCTTGCCCATCTTGGGCATTCCATGCCACTTGTTTCTTCTTTCTCTACTTGCATCTGTTTCTGAGTCCATGCCTGTTTTCTGCCTTTCTCACCAGTAATCAGGCCCTTGTTCCTTCTTTAGTTCCTTCTCAGCACATCTATTTGCCCTCTACAGGATTTGACATGACATTGGCTCAACCCCACTGCCTCCAATAACCTTTTTTTTATTTTTATTTTTTATTTATCTGAGAGAGAATAGGCGTGCCAGGGCCTTTAGCCACTGCAAATGAACTCCAGACACATGTGCCACCTTGTGCATCTGACTTAATGTGGGTACTGGGAAGTCGAACCTGTGTCCTTAGATTTCACAGGCAAGCGCTTTAACTGCTAAGCCATCTCTCCAGCCCTCCCATCACCTTCTGATTTCAGCCACATCCAACTTCCAGCATACAGTTCTAGGCATTTGGGCCCTACTGACCCAATATCATATGCTGCATCTCCAGCCTCATACATAACTCACCAACCTTCCCTCGCCTTTGGCCACAAGCCTCTTTGCCTGGATATGGAACCTCTTGTGCACAAAGTGGGTGTCTAGGCCTTCAAGACTGTTCACTAGCGTCACTACCTGCCACCAGCTTTCTTCTACCCGCTCCCACAACTAGCTGTCTTGTCCTGGAATGGACGGCAAGCTATATTTACCTTGCCATCGGCCCTGATCGAAGGGAGCTCCCAGCATGGGGTGAGCATGAAAGTGGCAAACTGATAGATGAAACTACAAAAGGCGATTTACAAAGGCCTAGGCTACTGGGGTGGAGAAGGGCCCCGGCGCTCAGGATACCTGGGACAGCCCAGAGCCTTGGCGTACAGCACAGCCTGCTCCAGGCCCTCGCGGAAGGCCGCCTGTCTCCCCGGGACGGCCCCCAGCCCCATCTCTCCCTTCTCTTGGTCTCCTGCGGAGAAAAGAGGCCTCAGAGCGGGTCGGTCACGCCGCCGTCCCCCCGCCCCCGCCGGGGCCCGATCCGCCGCCACGCACCCGGGGGGGTGTTGATCAGCACCAGCCGCAGCCCTGCGTCCCGCGCGGCGCGTGCCAGCGCCTCGGGCGACTCCGCGTACGGCCAGGCCACCTCGGCGGCCTCGAAGCCCGCGCCGCCCGCCGCCCGCAGCCGCGCGGGGAGGCCCGCGAGCTCGGGGAACAGCCAGGACACGTTGGCCGAGAAGCGCAGCGGAGCCATGCACACGCTCGCAAGCGGCCGGGGCAGAGTCCGCGGCCACCGGAGGCGGAAGAGGGAAGGCGGGCGCGCGCGCCCCTCCCCGTCCACGCGCGAGGTTCTGCGGAACCGCGGCCCGCACCGAGGGCTTTCCTCCACCGAAGGGTCGGTGGGCGAGGCCCGGCGGTGCTGGGATCCAAGCAGTTAAGAGAAATGAGAATAGTGGATTCCATTCCATGTCTGCCTGGGCCAGAGTGAAACCCTGCCTCAAAAAAAAAAAAAGAGAGAGAGAAAGCGAGGGAGGGAAGGAAGAAAGAGAAAGAAAAAGGAAGGAAGACTTTAAAACTACTTCCCCGAATGATAAAAGGGGAAATCATTGTTTACTAAGGGACACTTGAAAACTGCACAAATAACTCGTCCTGTTTTTGCCTTGGCCTCCTGAGTGCCACCACTCAGCTCTGAAGAATTTTTATACCACCAGTCACACCACTAACCCATTAGCTTTCCCTTATAGACTAGAAATGTGCATCCTTTTCTCAGAAAATTCTTACGCTGCATATGCACTTTTGTAGTCCTTTTTCAAACATTCCGTTAGCATTTACTGTGTTAATCAGTGATCTTCAAAGTCATTGTAATACCTGCACACTTAGACAACCCATAATTATCGTCATACTACTGTTGATGGACTATGTGTGCACATGCACACTTTTGGTCATGATCTTGGCAAGTTTGTCTTACATTTCCTCTCTGAAAATTCTTATCAAATCTGCTGATTGGGTTAAGACAGCCAATCCACGGACTGTCGGAATTCCTCTTCAGAAGATAATCTGGCCAATTAAGATTCCCTCATCAAAATACTTAATAGCAGAGGCCAGTAAGTTAAAAAGGAGTCATAAAGGGTAGAGAAAGGAAGGGAGGAGGATACCTAATAGGTTGATATTGTACATATGTAATTACAATGAATGTAATGGGGAGGTAATATGATGGAGAATGGAATTTCAAATGGGAAAGTGTGGGGGTGGGGAGGGAGGAATTACCATGGGATATATTTTATAATCATGGAAAATGTTAATAAAAATAAAAGTTAAAAAAAAAAAGATTCCCTCATCAGAATCCCAGCACTCGGGAGGCAGAGGTAGGAGGATCGCCATGAGTTCGAGGCCACCCTGAGACTACATAGTGAATTCCAGGTCAGCCTGAGCCAGAGTGAGACCCTACCTCGAAAAACAAAAAACAAAAAAAAGATTCCCTCATCAGGATTTAAGAGGTGGATTTGTCAAATAACTGGGTTTAGAGAAACTAAATACACCAGACGTGAATGGTAAAAGCTGGAGCAGAGAGAACAGTCTTACAAGCAAAGGCGGAGCATTGGGAAAGCCCTGCTGTCACTCGGTTGCCCCAACTCACAGCAGCTCCATGGCAAAATATTTTCTCTTTGCTTTAATTTTTTTTTAAATTTTTTAAAATTTTTATTTATTTGAGAGCAACAGAGAGAGAAAGAGGCACAGAGAGAGAAAGAGAATGGGCACATCAGGGCCTCCAGCCACTGCAAACGAACTCTAGACGCTTGCGACCCCTTGTGCATCTGGCTACCGTGGATCCTGGGGAATCGGGCCTAAATCTGGGGTCCTTAGGCTGCAGGGGCAAGTGCTTAACCGCTAAGCCATCTCTCCAGCCCGTTGTTGTTGTTTTGTTTTGAGGTAGGGTCTCCCTCTAGCCCAGGGTGACCTGGAATTCACTCTGTATTCTCAGGGTGGCCTCTAACCACCTCCCCGAGTGCTGGGATTAAAGGCATGTGCCACCACACCCCAGCTTGCTTTATTTTTTTTTATTTGAGTGAGAAAGACAGACACAGATTGAGTATGAGTACAGGCCAGGGCCTCCTGCCGCTGCAAATGAACTCCAGATGCAAGTGCCACTTTGCGTATCTGGCTTTATGTGCATACTGGGGAATCGAACCCTAGCCATTAGGCTTGGTAAGCAAATGTCTTTAATTGATGAGCCATCCCTCCAGCCCTACATAAAATATTTTTTAAATAAAACTATGTTAAATTGCTTTTCAAAGGGGCACATTTATAAAGGCCCTGGGTGCCTATAACCCCAAATACTTGGGAGGGGAATCATGAGTTCAAAGCTAGCCTAAACAACATAAGACCCTACCTTTAAAAAAGTAAATATACCAGGTGTGGTGGCTCACACCTTTAATCCTAGCACTCCAGAGGCTGAGGTAGGAAGATTGCTGTGAGTTTGAGGACAGCCTGAGAATACAGAGTGAATTCCAAGTCAGCCTGGGCTAGAGTGAGATCTTCTGAAAAGAGAGGGGGAAAAAAGAAAGAAAGTAAATGTCTATCCCAACAAAGCATGAGTAGATGTCATCTTGACCAAATGATCTATTTATTATGCTGATGTTCACAGAAGCTCAAAGTGCACCCACCCAGCTTCTATTGTTTGGCATTGCTTATGGGGTCACTTCCTCCGCTCTGCCTCCAAGGGCAGTTTCCAGCTAATACTGCTCACCTGATTTCTTGCCTATTTACAACTGAGTTTATTCTTCGAACTTTGGCTTGTTCTGGAGCATGTTTCTTGGGTAAAGTCCAATCAGGGTGTGACCTAAGTTTAGCATTTTAATCAATCAGCTGGTTTGCAATCCAAAGTTGACAATCTAGCGTGACATCTAGGTAGAGAAATTATTAATTTCTCCATGTATCCCTCACCTGTAACAGGACATTCAAAATGCAAATCCTGCTTCAATCCTTAATAGTGCCACCATCTCCTAGGTTCTGGAATCAGGGAAAAAAATGTGCCCAACCCACAATGATCCACCCTTCTTTCTGTAAACAATGTCTATGGCACAGAGATAGTATATATAAACTAGATGTACATGCCTCACGTTTTCTCTCAATTCCCTTACAATGCTCTCACTAAAATAAATGCATAAGGAGTATCATATCCATGAAAAAAATTTTCACACTAGGGATTGAACCTTGTACGCGTTAAACATGTGATCTATACTGAGCTATATCCCTAGTCTAAAAGCGATTTTTTTAGGGCTTGGGAGATGGCTCAACACTTAAAGGTGCTTGCTTAAAGGACACACAAGGGCCTCTAGCCACTGCAAATGAACTCCTAACACATGCACCACCTTGTGCATCTGGCTTACATAGGTACCAGAGAATAGAACCTGGCCTCTTGGGCTTCACAGGTAAGCGCCTTTAACCATCAAGCCATATCTCCAGCCCTAATAATTTACTTTTTATTCACCATTTGATTGTATTTTCTAGTGCTTTCCAACATAGGCTTTAAGTTATTACTACAAGTCTTGACTCTGCTTTTAATTTTTTTTTTTTTTTCCAGGTAGGGTCTCACTCTAGCCCAGGCTGACCTGGAACTCACTCCCAGGCTGGCCTTAAACTCCCAGTGTTCCTCCTACCTCAGCCTCCTGACTGCTGGAATTAAAGTTGTGTGCCACCACACAGAGCTTGCTTTTAATTTGTAAGCAGGGAACTTGCACAGGAGTGATCTTTAGTTAAAGTAATATTATGCTGTAACATGGATGATGGCTAAAACTTGGGTATAGAGTTCAGAGTCTCATTTGATCACAGGGTAGCACTTGATGGTATGGCAAAACATACTACATGTGTACAAATCAAAACCTCAGTGAGGGGCTGGAAAGATGGCTTAGCGGTTAAGGCACTTGCCTGCAAAGCCTAAGGACCTATGTTCGGTTCCCCAGAACCCACATAAGCCAGATGCACAAGGTGGTGCAGGTATCTGGAGCTAGTTTGCAGTGGCTAGAGGCCCTGGAATGCTTATTCTCTCTCTCTCCTAAATAAAATAGGGGCTGGAGAGATGACTTAGCAGTTAAGCACTTGCCTGTGAAGCCTCAAGACCCTGGTTCAAGGCTCAATTCCCCAGGACCCACGTAAGCCACATGCACAAGGTGGTGCATGTTCGTTTACAGTGGCTAAAGGCCCATTCTCTCTCCCTCTCTCTCTCTCTCTCTCTGCCTCTTTCTCTCTCTGTCTCTCCCTCTCAAGTAAAGAAATAAAAATAAATAAGTAAATAAATAAGATACTAAAAAAAAAAAAAAAAAACCCTCAGTGAAGAGCTTGAGAGATGGCTCAACAGTTAAAGGTGCTTGATGGCCTGATGGCCCAGAGTTAGATTCCCCAGTAATGTATCTAGGGTTTGTTGCCAGTGGCAGGAGGCTCTGGCATACTCATATTCTCTCTCCCTCTCTCTTTCTCTATTCCTGAAAATAAATAAAATATATATTTTTTAACACTTTTACTATCATCTTCCAGAATTATAGAAATAAACCATGATAATTCCCTCCACTTCTGCACTTTCCCCCTCACAAATCCACCCTCCATCATAGCTCCTCCCCCTCTCAATTAGTCTCTCTTTAATTTTGATGTCATCATCTTTTCCTCTTATTATGAGGGTCTTGTGTAGGTACTGCCAGGCACAGTGAGGTCATGGATATCCAAACCATTTTGTGTCTGGTAGATTGCATTGTAAGCAGTCCTACCCTTCCTCTGGCTCTTACATTCTTTCTACCACCTCTTCTGCAATGGACCCTGAGCCTTGGAAGGTGTGATAGAGATGTCTCAGTGCTGAACACTCCACTGTCACTTCTTCTCAGCACTATGGTGACTTTTGAGTCTTCCCAGTGGTCACCACCATCTGGAAAGAGAAATTTCTCTAACCAAAAGTTTGCAGTGGCAAGAGGCCCTGGGATGCTTATTCTCTTTCTCTCTCTCATAAATAAATAAAATAGGGGCTGGAGAGATGGCTTAACGGTTAAATGCTTGCCTGTGAAGCCCTGCTTCGAGGCTTGATTCCCCAAGACCCACGTAACCTAGATGCACAAGGTGACACATGCATCTGGAGCTTGTTCATCTGGACAGATGGCTTAGCAGTTAAGGCACTTGCCTGCAAAGCCTAAAGACCCATGTGTGACTCTGCAGATCCCACATAAGACAGACATACAAAGGTGTGGCAAGTGCAAGGTCGCACATGCCCATTAGGTGGAGCAAGCATCACAGAGTTCGATTGCAGTGGCTGAGACCCTAGCAGGCCAATTCTCCACACCCCCGACTCTATAATGGAAAAAGTGAGAGTACTATTAATATATGGGTATGAACATTAAGAAAAGTGCTTACTGGCAGTTGGTGAGCATAATGTATGCATTTAGCCAGACAATAGCAGGTGTTACTCCCCTAGCGCTCATCACCATAGGCTTTTGACTAGGTTTTCAGTATCAGGTGTGTATTCCCTCCCGTGGAGCAGCTTCCAGTACAATTAGAGAGCAGTTCATCTCCCCCATAACAGGCATGCTACTATTGCACCAATTGGCACATTTGGCCTGACTAGCCAGTCTTAAGGATTACAGTATTCTCTGCTGTTTACCACAGTTGATGACTTCTCTCTCCCATAGAGCTGCCTGCAGCTTAGCTTTTCCCAGCTTTCTGTCAGCTGGTCCACATGGAGGAGGTTTTCAGCTCTGTTCCTGCTTGATTTCTCAGTGACTTTGCAGCCCAAGCATGTGGAGTTTCCAACAATAGGGTCTTACCATCTAATTCTGGTGAGAAACCAACAGCTTTGAAATGACCTGTAATGTTTTGGGATATCAGGGACCTCCCTGGAAAACAACTCACTGGAAGGTATCCCATCCCTGGCACTGAAATTTTTCTAGTAACAATCTATGGCTTCTGGGTGTGCCATTATCCAAAGAAGTAGGTTTCCACAAGGCTTATTAAATAAAATGTTTTTTTTTTTTTAAATCTCATAATATGATGGAGAATGGAATTTCAAAGGAGAAAGTGTGGGGGGAGAGGGAGGGAATTAACATGGGATTTTTTTTATAATCATGGAAAATGCTAATAAAAATTTTTTTAAAATTTTATATATATATATACATATATATATATGTATATGTGTATATATATATACATATATATACATATATATATATGTATATGTGTATATATATATATATATATACATAAAACACCTCAGTGAAATTCCATTTGATGCTTTCCAGGCTGATAAAAAATCATTCTCAAATGTCTGATAGGATTTAGGACAACTGAAATGTGTGTTACTCACTCTTTCTCAAAATGTAAATCATTATGACCTCCTTTGGGAAACAATTTGGCATTACATTTTTTTGTTTATTTTTGTTTATTTATTTGAGAGAGAAAGAATGGGCACTCCAGGGCTTCCAGCCACTGCAAATGAACTCCAGACACGTGTACCCCCTTGTGCATGTTGCTAATGTGGGCCTGGGGAATCGAGCCTTGAACCGGGGTCCTTAGGCTGCACAGTCAAGCACTTAACCACTAAGCCATCTCTCCAGCCCCCTTTTCTTGTTTGTCTGTTTGCTTGTTTGTTTGTTTGTTTTGCAAGGTAGGGTCTCACTCTAGCCCCAGGCTGACCTGGAATTCACTATGGAGTCTCAGGGTGGCCTCAAACTCACAGCAATTCTCCTTCCTCTGCCTCCCAAGTGCTGGGATTAAAGCTGTGTACCACCATGCCCAGCGATATTTTAAAGAGGACATATCAGTGATGCAATAGTTCCTTTTCCAGGTGTACTTCCTGAACAAACTTTTATTCAAGTGTGCCAGGAACAAATCCAGTGATGTTCATGGCGCTACTGTTTATAGAGCAAAAAAGATGAAACTAGCCCAAGTGTCCATCAGCCCAAGTGTCCATCAAGGCCTACGTAGAGCAGTATGCCTGGAATTCACAACGATCCCCTTACCTCTGCCTCCCAAGCACTGGGATTAAAGGCATATGCCACCATGCCTGGCTAATTGCTGTTTTTTGGACTATCATTGCTCAATATAGTGGCCTTTTATTGCAGGAACTGATCAGAACCTGTAAATGGTCCCCAGTGATCTCTGCCTCCTGGTATTCAGGCCCCTGGGCACCTCTCCATCTCCCCTTGGGTGTGTCACTCACTTTTGAAAACTAGAATAGGGAAAAGAGGTGTGGTGATGACACCTTGGAGACTAAAAAGGTTGTGTCTTCAGCCTTGGGTGTCATCTCGCACTCACCTGCTCCAAGGAAAACCTGCTTCCATGTTGTGAACTGGCCTATGGAAAAACTTATGTATTTAAGGATCCTGATGTATTTAGTTATTACAGGCTAAGTACATACTCCATACCTTTATATATTGAAGTTCTGTGTTGATAAGACTTTCATCAGTGTGACAAATACTCTAGAGAAACAATTTAGGAAGAAGAACAATCTATTCTGATTTATGGTTTCAGAGATTTCATTGCAAGATGAGTCAGACCTATTGCTTTGGGTTGGAAACAAGGCAGAATATCACGGTAGCAGGGGCATGTGGCAGAGTTCACCTCATGCTAGCCAAGAAGCAGAACCACATAAAAGGAAGGGGGCAGGGACACTTTTATCCTTCAGAGGGCACCCCCATTGACTTATTTTATCCAATAGGCACCGCCTCCCATAGCTGCACTACCTCCCAATAGTCATCTGTTCAGGTTTTCTTTTCTATTTCATTTCTATTCAAGTTTGGACTCCATCAGAGGTGAGAGCCCCTATGATCTAATCTTCTTAAAGCCCTCATCGACACACAGACATGAGCTTTACTAATCTCCTAGGCATCTTTCAATCCAATCAAGTTCACCACATGACCCCTCCCAAGGCTTACTTGCCGACGTGATGCTATTTGGAACTGGAGCCTTTGGGAGATGATTCAATTTAGATGAATTCAGAAGGTAGGGTCCCATGATGGGATTAGTGTCTTTACAAGAAGAGGATGAGAAACCCAAGCAGTGCTCTTTCCCCACCACATATACATTGGCAAGAAGGCAGTCATCTGCAAGCAAGGAAGACAGTCTTCACCAGGAACCACGTCTGCTGCCTGACTGACTTTCCAGACTCCAGAACAATAAGAAATAAATGTGCGTTATTTAAGCCATCCAGTCTATGGTATTTTGTCTCTCAGGCCATTACAGTGACCAATGCCAGTGAAAACCAACTTATAAAGAGAAAAGACATACTTTGCTCATGATTTCAGATGGTTGGACCCATGATTGATTGACCCTGTTGCTTAGGGCCTGTGGCAAGACGCACGTCATTGGGAAGCACATGGGAGGACAAAAGCACACACCTGAGCCTGGCATGGTGGCGCTTGCCTTGAATCCCAGCACTCGGGAAGCAAAGGTAGGATCGCTATGAATTCAAGGCCACCCTGAGACTACATAGTGACTTCCAGGTCAGTCTGGCCTACAGTGAGACCCTACATCAAATAAACACACACACACACACACACACACACACACACACACACACACACACACACACACCTTATGGCCAGAAAGTGAGAGAGAGAAGGTTGGGGTCCCAGATACCCCTCTAACAGTATACCTACCCCTCAGTGATCTGAAAACCTTCCAGTAGGCCCCATCTCTTGAAAGCTCTGCTACTACATTAAGCTATACTGCGGACCAAGCCTTTACCACATGGGCCTTAGGAAATACAGCGGGTACAAATGCTAGCACAGTCCAAGCTAATACACTGGCCCACGGCTGACAAAGCCTGCCAACAGCTATATAATGAGCATGGAAGCTCTGAATCCCCACAATAAGCTTTAAGTGACTTGTTCTGGCCAACACCTTAAGTATAGCTATCGCCTTGTGAGAAAGTTGAGTAAGAAAAACCAACTGGCTCACACCTGCTTTCCTGAAACTCTTTGATAAAAAAATATCTGTTATTCTAAGAGTTTTGGGGTAATTTGCTAGCAGCAACAGGTAAGAATAGCGGATCTCTTTCTTTTTCTGGGGACAGTCACTGATTGGGGGGAATGATTATGTATCACTTTCAAAACTTCTTCACCTTAAGATAGGATTCTAGGGCTGGAATTCACTATGTAGTCTCAGGGTGGCCTTGAACTCACAGCGATCCTCCTACCTCTGCCTCCTGAGTGCTGAGATTAAAGGCACACACCAACATGCCCAGTTCAGGTGTGTGCTTTTGTCCTCCCATGTACTCCCCAGTGATGTGTGCTGGTTAAGTCACTTGCCTGCAAAGCTTAAGGACCTAGGTCTGATTCCCTAGTACCCACATAAACCAGATGCACAAGGTGGCACATGCATCTGGAGCTTGTTTGCAATAGCTGGAGGCCCTGGTGCACCCAATCTCTCTCTCTCTCTCAAAATAAGTGAATAAATTAAATATATACATTTTAAGATATGATTCCACAGCTGGGCATGGTGGCACATGTCTTTAATCCTAGCACTCGGGAGGTAGAGGTTGGAGGATCATTGTAAATTCAAGGCCAGCCTGGACTACATAGTGAATTCCAGGTCAGCCTAGGCTAGAGTGAGTCCTTACCTCAAAAATAAAAATAAAGGGCTAGAGAGATGGCTTAGCAGTTAAGGTGTTTGCCTGCAAGGCCAAAGGACCCCAGTTCAATTTCCCAGGACCCACATAAGCCAGATGTACAAGGTGGCACATGCATCTGGAATTCATTTGCAAGGCCCTGGCATGCCCCATTCCCCCCCTCAAATAAATAAACAAAACATTAAAAATAAAATAAAAAGACATGATCTATACCTGACCCAACCTAGACTACCATAATACCTTTTACAGATGTAGGTTTTGCCTACCCAAAATAGATTCTCTCTTTTCTCATTCCTGGTAGAACTCTATGCATGGGTGAGGGTGGGGACAGTTAGTTTGGAAGACTAAAGTGAACATCAGACAGAAGTAACAGAAAAACCAAGAGAGCCAGGCATGGTGGTGCACACCTTTAACCCCAGCACTCGGGAGGCAGAGGTAGGAGGATTGCTGTGAGTTCAAGGCCACCCTGAGACTCCATAGTGAATTCCAGGTCAGCCTGGGTTAGAGTGAGACCCTACGTTGAAACACCAAAAAAGAAAGAAAGAAGGAAGGAAGGAAGGAAGGAAGGAAGGAAGGAAGGAAGGAAGGAAGGAAGGAAGGAAGGAAATCCAAGAGAGGTTCTATGGGGTACTTGGAGTCTCTATAAGGGAATTAACCAGATTCGTTCTTTTTGTTTCATCTTGACTCTTTCCAGAGTCAAGACATCCCATAACTGACCTGCTTATCCTCTTCCAAGATCCAGCATTGTGCACATTTCAGCAAATGGATGGAGGGGAGAGCATAATACAGTTTCTTGGTCTGGGGCAAGTTTTTTCTGCTTTCCTCTATTTTATAGTTTAGGGTAACTTCGCCCTTTAATTACATGTTTGATTCTCCCCTGGTCTCTAAATTTTCCACATACATATTTCCCTTACAGTCCAGATTTACCACATGGATACCTTCTTTAACTCTACGCCTGTTACCTGTGTAATTTCTCTAAACCTGGGGTAGCCGTGGATATAACTCTCTTTACTACTTCCTCTTCTGCATTTCTTGGTGTCTGCTTTGATATTTTCCATCCACTATTCATCCTTAATCTCCCACCATTTGCCCTCAACTTCCTGCCATGGGGAAGCACAAGGCAGATGATATGTGTGCTTCTTTGAAATCTCCCTGCATATAACCTAAGTTCTATCTTCCATGTACTTGTGGTTCTACTCTAGTCCTTCCCTGAAACTTCAATTTCTCTTAAATGAGCTCTAATAGCTGCCCTCCACATGCTTGTGGCTCTACTCCAGTCTTTCCTTAAATACCTTAATTTCTCTTAAATGAACCTTATAAGCTATGCAGTGTTTTCTACCTGTTTCCTACTTCCCACGTGTTTACGGTTTCTCTCTAGCTTTCTTCCTAGATCCCAGTTTCCCTTAAATAAACCCCACAATTTGTGATTTCTCCCTAAATAAACTTAATAATTCATAATTTATCCTTCTTGAGTTCATTTTTGCCAATTCTTTGCTAAAAATAGAATAGATATCCAGGTGTGGTGGCACATGCCTTTAATCCCAGAACTTGGGAGGCAGAGGTAGGAGGATCGCTGTGAGTTCAAGGCCACACTGAGACTCCATAGTGAATTCCAGGTCAGCATCAGCTAAAGCTAGACGTTACCTCAAAAAACAAAACAAAACAAAAAACAATAGAACAATATCCAAAATTGGGGTTCATAAACCTGGGAGATTCCTCTTGAACCCCAAGATCCTGCATCAGTGGGGAATTGAAACTGGGATCATCAGGCTTTGCAAGAAAATGCCTTTAACCACAGAAACATTTTTTTCCAGACCTTCATCTTATTTTATTTTATTTTATTTTTTGGTTTTTTGAGGTAGGGTCTCACTCTAGCCCAGGCTGACCTGGAATTCACTATGGAGTCTCAGGGTGGCCTTGAACTCACAGCGATCCTCCTACCTCTGCCTCCCGAGTGCTGGGATTAAATATCTTATTTTTTTTTAAGGGTCTCACTCTAGCCCAGGCTAGCCTGGAATTCACTACATAGTCTCAGGGTGGCCTTGAACTCATGACAATCTTCTTACCTCTGCCTCCCAAATTCTGGGATTAAAGGCATTTTATTTGTTGAGGAATGGTCTCTCATGGAACCCGGAGCCAGACTAGCTAAGCAGTCAGCTCCACCATCTTCCTTCCCACCACTACCTCCCCAATACTGAGATGGAACTCAGGTCTCCATGCTTCCTCAGCAACTGCTTTGGCAGCTGAGCTGTCTCCCCAGTCCCAGCTCACCCACTCGCATTCAATTCTTTATCATTTTGCACTGTGCAAGAACATTTCCATGTCTCCTCAGCTTTCTTATTTGAGCTACTATCCCATTTATACGGTATGCTCAAATCAGATCCCATATATCATGCTATATATGTTCACACTCAACCATGTGTTCAGTTACAGCTGCCTAGATTTAAGAATATCAACATTCAAGTGTCACTCTATTATTTTTTTTTTGAGCCATTGAGTCTGCATTTCCAAATCTTTGGAATTTAACTTTCCGACGGTGCTCAATTTTACCAGTAATAGTCCATATCACATAGATTCATGACAGCTTGTAACAGCGTCCAAAAGGAAACTAAATCTTGGATGAAATTTTCCTTTCGTAGACTTCTATTGTATCCAAGAATTCATACAGGAATATCCATGGTACATCTACATTTGGGACTCTTATAACTAAAATGTCAGCACGTTTAAACAGAATAATCTCACACACAGTACATTGAATAATAACATCATTATACAAAACAGAATTGAATCACTTTACAAAATTTGTGCTCGCATAAGCAATCATCTATATCCTTGGAAGAATATTATAATATTTGCAGTTCCATGTTGTACATCTTTCTCTTTCAAAGGAGGTTCCTATAACTGGGCCTCTATCTTCAGTTTCTGTTCTATTACTGGGTGGCTGGATCACATCCAGAAACTCCTCTCCTTCCTCTCTCTTGCATATGCATGCTTAGTAACAAACAAAGGCTCTTGGCAGTCTAATGGAATGTTAACTAATTGCATACCCATCCACATGCAAACTTTAAACTTAGTAATATAGCCTTTATATATGGTTTAAAGGGTAGAGCTGTAAATTTTTTAAGTGTTTAAGTTGGTAATTTTGGAAAATCCCCGTAATGCTAAGTGCAGAATCTGTTTTTTTCCATTTTTAATTTTTACACCCATGGATACTATCCATGATGTTATGTTTGTAATTTTACGTAGTTTTTCAACTTGTTTTATTTCAGTTTAGCAATACATGTAGGTGGTACTTCTATAAAGGTCAATCTAACCTCATTATATTTTCTTTCTTTTTTAATAAAAAATTTTCAAATATTTTTGTTTATTTATTTGAGGGAAAGAAAGAAAGAGGCAGATAGACAAAAAGAAATGGGCGCACCAGGGCCTCAAGCAACTGCAAACAAACTCCAAACACATGTGCCACCATATGCATCTGGCTTACGTGGACACTGGGGAATCGAACCTGGGTCTTTAGGCTTCTCAGGCAAGTGCCTTAACCTGTTAAGCCATCTCTCCAGCCCTGTTTTCTGTTTCTTCGGCCTGCTTTGAACTGAATTTTATTTTAACTCATGAAGATTGTGTTATTCTTCTATTGATGAATATGATTGCTCCCACATCTCCACTGTTATAAACAAAACCATCCTTGCACATGCTTTTTTGCATATGAATTAGAATATTTTTTTCAATATAGGTCCCCAGAGTAGACATGTAGGCCAAAGGATATGCACATATAAAACACTGACTCACTTCTAAATAACCTTTCTCCTTTAACAATTAACATTCATACTATTCCTACTAATAGCATATAAAAGAGCTTATTTTTCTTCATTTCATCAGCAGTAGGTAAAATATGTCTTTTTTTTTTTTTTTTTAAGTTTTTTGAGGTAGGGCCTCTCTCTAGCCCAGGCTTACCTGGAATTTGCTATGTAGTCTCAGGGTGGCCTCGAACTCACAGCCATCCTCCTACCTCTGCCTCCCAAATGCTGGGATTAAAGGTGTGCACCACCACACCTGGCTCAATATGTCTGTTTTTGTTACTGTTGTTTCTTGAGGTAGGGTCTTGCTCTGTTCCAAACTGACCTGGAATTCACTATGTAGTGTCAGTGAGGCCTCAAACTTACTGTGTCCTTCTACCTCAGCCTTCTGAATGCTGGGATTAAAGTCATGTGCCACCATGCCTGGAAGATAATATGTCTTTAAAATGTTGACAAGCTAGGCTGGGGAGATGGGCCAGTGATTAAAGGTGCTTGCTTACAAAGACTGCCAGCCTAGGTTCAATTCCCCAGCCTACGTAGAGTTGGACAGGCATTTGTTTGCTGTAGCAAGAGGCCCTAGTGCACATACACACACACACAGATTTTTTAAAATTCTTTAAATGTTGACAAACTAAAAAAACTTTTTTTTTCATTTTTTTGCATATGTTTGTGTGTGTATGTGTGATATGTGGTATATGCATGTGTATACAAATGCACACACCCTATACACATGCATTCAGAAAGCCAGAGGAAAAGTTTGGGTGTTCTTCTCTTATCACTCATTTGTGTATATCTTTCTTTGAAACTGGACCTCTCCCTCAACCCAGAGCTGGCCGGTAGCTTTGGCAGAAAGAAGGAGCTGCAATGCCTGGCTCAGCCGGGTCCTTCCTCGATGAAAAAGCACACATCCCGCACTCTTTCTCCACATGGCTGGTATCACGGGGCAAGCCCTCTCAGGGCTGACCTCCAGGGTGACATGTTAGCAAACATGCTTGCCGAGCAGACCTAAGCCATATTGTCCAGTATCAGTTTGGATGGTAATAAAAGTAATATTTGTCTCTCCATCTGCCTCAGTCCTGTGTCTGTCTCTTAATAGGTTCTTGTATCAGGCAGAGCCCAAACAGAAAACAGATGGCGTATTCAAATTAGGAGTATTCTGGAGATTTAATAACGGGACTATTTGTGAAGGTGTGGGCAGGATGCAGGGGAGATACATGGGATGTTGTAGCAACCCAGGGCCTCAAAGGAGGAAGGGGGCAGGATTGAAATCCAGGAGTAGAGTGGAGATAACTGCTCCAAGAGGAACAGAAACCTCAGGTGAAGGACCTAGGCAGCATGAGACAAGCCTGCAGGGAGGCAGCCTAAGAAATAAACACCCTACCCTCTCTCCTTCTTCCTCTAATCTGTTGGGCTCTTGCTAGATGAACCCAGGAGAGTCAAAAGTTAAGGAAACCCACTGACATAACCAACTTGGATCTATCTATTTAGATGGAGATAGAGGAGGGGGAGAAAAAGATCTGGAGGAGGGCTGAAGAGATGACTTAACAGTTAAGGCACTTGCCTATGAAGCCTAAGGACCCAGGTTCAACTCTCCAGATCCCACGTAAGCCACACACACAAAAGTGAGGCAAGCACAGGGATGCACATGTCCACTACGTGGCACAAGCGTCTGATTGCAGTGGCTGAGGCCCTGGTACCTCAATTCTCTCTCTGTCTCTCTCATACACTTTCTCTAAAATAAAAATAAAATTTTTAAAACAAGTTAAAAAGCCCTGAATGAGTTACAGGGAGATAGCACTGGGTAAGGCAAACCTAAGCAGGTGAGCCCTTCCAAGCAACTGGGCGCTGCCTGGTCAGAGATTGGAAATCAACACATGAACAATTCTGCTGGTAGTTTTGAGGATGGAGAAGTCCTGTGGCAAGGAAAGTAAGTGGCTTCTACGAGCTGATTCACAACTAGCAAAGAAATGAGAACCCCTCCTCGAGCCACAGGGGATTGAATTCATCAATGGGTTAACCCATTGATAAAGTTAATGCCCTCAGGATCCAGTCACATGTCAATGTTATAACACCACGGGCTGAGGACCAAGCCTTCAGAGAATTTTAATATCCAAACCACAACTGAGATCAAGGAACCCAATTCCTTGTGTTGACTCTCTGATTGTCAGCAGCCTGTAAGCGGCAGCCACTCCAGAGATCATCAAGAAAAACAATATTTTTTTGGATCCCATGTAGCCCCAATTGGCAATGAACTTATCATTCTCCTGCCTCAGACTCCCAAATGCTTGAATTACAAGGTATGTGTCACCACACAATCTTCAAGGAACACTTAATGTCTCAGTGAGGGGCATCACCCAGGCGTCCCTAAGGACTGTGCTTAGAAAAAAGTGGGTAGGCTATCCTAGCACCCAGGTTCTTTTGATACATGCTGAAGTTTGAGAACATTGCAGATCAGGGCTTTTCCAACTTCAATATGCATGCAAATCACCCACCTTTTTATTCTTGTTTATTCATTTTTGAGAAGAAGAGAATTGGCACACCAGGATCTCCAGCCATTGCAAATGAACTCCAGACACATGTGCCACCTTGTGCATCTGGCTTTGTGGGTCCTGGGGAATCAAAGCTGGGTCCTTTGGCTTTGCAGGCAAATGCTTTAACCACTAAGGCATCTTAAGCCATTTATCTAACCCCAGGAACCTTTTTGCTTTTTGGTTTTCAAGGTAGGGCCTTACTCTAGCCCAGGCTGACCTGGAATCCACTATGTATTCTCAGGGTTGCCTTGAACTCACTACCTCTGGTATCCTCCTACCTCTGCCTCCTGAGTGCTGGCATTAAAGGCGTGCACCACCATGCCCAGCTCAGGAAACTTTTTAAATGCAGAATCTTGTTCAGGAAGTCTGGAGTGAGCCCAAGATTCTGTATTTCTTTTTATTTATTAAAATATTATTTATTTATTTATGCAAGGAGAGGAAGAATGAGTATGGGCATGCCAGATCCTATTACAAACTCTACATCCTTGCATTATTTTGTGCCTCTAGCTTTACATGTATACTGGGAAATGGAACCGGGATGGCAGGCAGCAATTGCCTTCAACCACTGAGCCACCCATCTCTCCAGTCCAATTTTGTTTTCTAATGAACACTGGTAATGCAGTGCTTCTGCTCTGGGACATGGTTCTCAGGAGGAATACTATAGAGGAGGTGTCTAAAGACTCTGAAAAACAATGGGTCTATTATGTCTGTGGTTCTCAGATTTTAGGATGAATTAGAATCATTATTATTAAGATACAGATTTCTCAGTACCACTCCTCAAGTTTCAGATTCTGTCGATCTGTAGAGCAGAGCGCAAGACCCTGAATTTCTAAAAGCTTACAGGGAATACAGATGCTGGTGGTTCCGGGGACCATGCTTGGAGATGCTTCTGCCTCACGTCATTTCCTCTGCTCCTGCACTTTCCCAGGGCTCTCCACTGTGCCACGTTTGGGGACGTTCAGGCCTGCTCTCTATCTCATTCCGGAGCACACCCTTCTATGCTTCTGTGCTGAGCCTTGTTAGAAGCCTGAAAGTGACAAGAGGCCTCAGCTTGTGAGGCCGTTGCCCTGGATACATTTACCGTAAGGCTTTTGTGCATAGGGGAACATAGTTTAAAATTTAGCCGGGCGTGGTGGCACGCGCCTTGAATCCCGGCACTCAGGAGGCAGAGGATCACTGTGAGTTTAAGGCCAGCCTGAGACTATACAGTGAATTCCAGGTCAGCCTGGGCTAAAGCGAGGCTCTACTTGGAGCCCCCGCCCCCAAAAAAGATCAAAATTTTCAGCCCCATCTTGCCTTCATGGAGACACCTGCAGCCCTTTTCCATATCTCAGAATCCTACTCCTCTCACCAATAATTTCACCATGGTGTGAGAGACTTCGCAGGGCTTCTTAGTTGATGCTGAAAATCTACAACCTTAACAACCAGACCCCAGACTTGGTTTTCAGCATATTTCTTTACTCTACAATTACATGAAATAAAGGAGTCCTTTACTGCTACTATAGAGGTATTCTAGTTTTCAATTTGTCTCTCTAATTATATTTACATAGCTATTTTTTCCATATGTAATCTACTTTTTAAAGTATTTTATTTAATAGCCGGGTGTGGTGGCGCACACCTTTAATCCCAGCACTTGGGAGACAGAGGTAGGAGGATCACTGTGAATTTGAGGGCACCCTGAGACTACATAGTGAATTCCAGGTCAGCCTGAACTAGAGTGAGACCCTACCTCAAAAGAAACAAAATAAAACAAACAAAAAGAAAAGATAGTGCATCTGTCTGGAGTTCGTTTGCAGTGGCTTAGAGGCTCTGGCGTGCCCATTCCCTTTCTTTCTCGCTCAAATAAATAAACATTATTTTGAAAAATATTTTATTTATTTATCTTTTAGAGAGAGAAAAAAGGTAGATAGAGAGAATGGGTGCACCAGGGCATCTAGCTACCACAAACAAACTCCAGACGCATGGATAATTTTGTGCATCTGGCTAAAGTGGGTACCAGGAAATCAAATCAGGGTCCTTAAGCTTCTCAGGCAAGCACCTTAACCACCAAGCCGTTTCTCCAGCCCCCATATGTAATCTTTTTAGGATGGTAAAATGAATTATTTTGGTCCCACCATTTATTTTGAGACAGGGTCCCATGTAGCCCTTGCTAGCCTCAGCCTCCTTATGCAGCCCAAAATGACCTTGAACTTCTGATCCTCTTGTCTTTATCTCCCAAGTGCTGGGATGCCAGGCGTGTACCACCATGGCCAGCGTGTGTGTTGCTGGGAATTGAACCCAGGCTTTCACGTGTGCTAGACAAGCATTCTACCAACTGCCACATGCCCAGGCCTGGCCCCGCCGTTCCATAAGCACGCACCATCTCCCCAGCCCACCACTCTGTAACCACCGCGGTGGCCACAGCAGGCACGTGCCAGAGCCACCAGACCTGGAGAAGCTTTGTCCTGAGGCTGCAGTTCACCATATGTCACAGCGGTGACAGTGCAGCCACACGCCATGGGTTCCCCATTCTCGCTGCTTCCCTGGTCCTATCACTGAGTTCCTCAGACACGTGAATCACCCAACTCCAGAATCCCAAACTGAGGGACTAATTCCTGACTCCACGATTATTCTACCAGTTTGACTTCCTTTTTTTTTTCTTTTTCTTTTTCCCAGGGCAGAGGCTGATCTGGAACTCACTCTGTAGTTCCAGGCAAGCCTCAAACTCAGTGATCCTCCTCCTACCAAAACCTCCTGAGTGCTGGTGTGTGTCATCACATCTGGCCTTCAGTCTGAGCTCAAATAGGCAAAAAGATGATACACTGAAATTAATATACTTCAAGGAGAGTTTTATGAAGGGACTGTTTATGTATTCTCAGGGTAGCCTCGAACTCACTGTGATCCTCCTACCTCTGCCTCCCGAGTGCTGGGACTAAAGATGTGCGCCACCATGCTTGGCTTGAAAGGATTGTTTATGAAGGCTTGGGCAGGTCTGGGGCACTCACCAGGGATAATGCAATGACCCAGAACTAACAGCCACAGAATTATTAACACCTGTAGACCTAATGTGATAAGAAAAGTGAATGACTTCTAAGTCCACAAGGAAGTATCTGCAGAAACGGTCAGTTGGAGAGAAACAATGACTTGGTCTTGAGCATAGCCAGCTCATGAGGACCTCTAAGGGAGACCTGTCTTTGGGGACCTGAGTTATGAACCCAGCCTCTCTCCTTGGGTGCCAGAGGCAGAGCGTCTTTGGTATAACTCAAGCAGGTCAGGGCTAGTAGGCAAAGAACAGCATGGAGAACAGAAGAGATATATGGAGTGGTGATTGTCCCCCTAAGGGTTTTTTTATACTTAGTATTTTTTTTTTAATTTTTTTATTTGAAAGCAACAGACACAGAGAGTAAGAGGCAGCGGGAGAGAGAGAATGAGAATGGGCGTGCCTGCGAAATGAACTCCAGACGTGTGCGCCCCCTTGTGCATCTGGCTAATGTGGGTCCTGGGGAATCGAGCCTCGACTCCGGGTCCTTAGGCTTCACAGACAAGCGCTTAACCGCTAAGCCATCTCTCCAGCCCAACTTACTATTCTTTTAAAAATAATTTTAATTCACCACCTTGTGCATTTGCATTTGACTCACGTGGGTATTGGGGAATTGAACCTGGGTCCTTAAACTTTGCAGGCAACCCCCTTAACTGCTAAGCCACCTCTCCAGCCCTCTTTTTTTTTTTAAATTTAAGTCTACATCTTGATCTTTGATTTCTACTTGTTTTATCTGGTATTTTTCCCCATTATTTCTCTATCTTAACCTTTGAGATTTTGTTTTTTGAGGTAGAGTGTTACTTTAGCCCAGGCTGACCCCTGGAACTCACTATGTAGTCTCAGGGTGGTCTCGAATTCATGGTGATCCTCTTACTTCTGCCTCCTAAGTGCTGGGATTAAAGGAGTGTGCCACCATGCCCACTGAGACTAATTATTATTATTATTTTTGTTTGTTTGTTTGTTTTGTTTTTCTAGGTAGAGTCTCACTCTCCAATCCAGGCTGACCTGGAATTCACTATGTAGTCTCAGGGTGGTATTTATTTATCTGAGAGAGAGGCAGAGAGAGAGAGAGAGAGAATGGGCATGCCAGGGCCTCCAGCTGCTGCAAACAAACTCCAGATGCATGTGCCACCTTGTGCATCTGGCTTACGTGGGTCCTGGGGAATCAAACCATGGTCCTTTGGCTTTGCAGGCAAGCGCCTTAACTGCTAAGCCATTTCTTCAGCCTGAGACTAATTATTTTTAACTCTTCCATTTTTTTCTACAATGTGTTAGACTTTTTATTGCTGTGACAAATATCTGAGAAAAATAGCTTAAGGAAAGACAAGTTTATTTTTGCTCTTAGTTTCAGATATTTCTGTCTGTGGTCAGCTGGCTTCGGTTGTGAGCCTGAGGGGAAGCTGAACATCATGAAAGGCAGCATGTGGCCAAGCAGAGATGTTCGCTTCATGGCAGAAGGAAAAAGAAAGAGGGAAGAGGCGTGCCAAAGCTTCCCCTCTGCAAATGGACTCCAGATACATGTGCCACTTTGTGCATTTGGGTACTGGTATATCAAACCTGGGCCTTCAGGCTTGACAAGCAAGTGATTTTAGCGGCTGAGCCATCTCTGCAGCCCCTGGTCACTTCTTCCCTCACTCAGGACTGGCCTTTCCCCCTATTTTACTGTCCAATATGTCAACATCCTCTGGACCTGTCCTTATGGACACACCCAGAAGTGTGCTTTACTAATCTCCTAGGCATTTCTTAAGCCAATCAAGTCACAATCAAGATTAACCATTAAAGGGCTGGAGCCATGGCTTAGCGGTTAAAGCATTTGCCTGCAAAGCCAAAGGACCTTGGTTTAATTCCCCAGGACCCATGTTAGCCAGAAGCACAAGGGGGTGCACGTGTCTGGAGTTTATTTGCAGTGTCTGGAGGCCCTGGCACACCCATTCTCTCTCTCTATCCATCTTTCTTTGTCAAATAAATAAAAATTTTAAAAAAAAATTTAAGTGAAAAAAAAGATTAACCATTAAAAAGCCAGGTGTGGTGGCACATGCCTTTAATCCCAGCATTTGGGAGGCAGAGGTAGGAAGACTGTCATGATTTCAAGGACAGCTTGAGACTACAGAGTGAGTCCAAGTCAGTCTGGGCTAGAGTGAGACCCTAACTTGCAAAACAAATAAAATTACCATTCCATTATTACCTTATTTTTAGTCTTTCCAGTTATTTATTTGCATGCTCACATGTGTGTCTGTGTGTATGAGTGTGCAAGCATCTCTTGTCACTGCAAATGGAACACCAGATGCTTGCACCACTTATGGGTGGCTGGGGGATTGAACTCCAGGCCAACAGCTTTTTTTTTTTTTAATTTTTGTTTTACTACTTATTTATTTATTTATTTGAGAGAGAGAAAAGAAGAGGCAGATAGAGGGAATGGGTGCACTAGGGCCTCCAGCCACTGCAAACAAACTCCAGATGCATGCACCACCTGGTTTACGTGGGCCCTGGGGAACTGAACCCGGGCCCTATGGCTCTACGGGCAAACGCCTTAACCACTAAACCATCTCCCCAACCCCTGGCCAACAGCTTTGCAAGCGAGCACCTTTAACTGCTGAGCCATCTCTCAGCACCTACATTCTGTTCTTATTCGCCCAGTGGCTACTATAGACACAAATAGGGATGAGACCCTAAAGCAGAGCATGACGGCACGCACCTTTAATCCCAGGGCTGGGAAAACAGAGGTAGGAGGACTGCTATGAGTTCAAGGCCAGCCTAGGGCTACAGAGTGAATGCCAGGTCAGCCTGGGATAGAGTGAAATCCTATCTAGAAGGAAAAAAAAAAAGAGGAAAAGGCCAGGCATGTTGGCACCCGCAAGAGGCAGTGGTAAGAGGATTGCTGTGAGTTCGAGGCCACCTTGAATTCCAGGTCAGCCTGGACTACAGTGAGAGCCTACCTCGAAAAAAAAAGAAAAAAATAGAAAAGATCAAGTGCCAAACAGCATGCCTAGCACCCAGATTTAGTATCATTCTCAAGTAAAAGAAACTAAGGTACCTCAAACAAATGGATGGCCAAAGTTAAGACAGAAAATACAGAAGATAAGCCTGCACTATCTTGCACTGCCTTACAGCAAGGAAATGTTTAAGAAATAAGGCCAGGCGCAGTGGTTATCACCCTAGCATGTTGTTATATAGAGAGTTCTAGACCAGCATGGTGTACATATTGAGATATGCATCTCAGCGTGGCATACATATTATATCATAACATAAATACATAACTAAAACAATCGTGTTTGGGAAGCTTAAAACCTACATAAACAGATAAGAATTATGCAGCAGGGAAGGAGGGAAATGGCATCAAGCTGTTGTAAGGCTCTTATTGTTTAAGAAATAATAAAATCACTAATTTAAGGTAGACTCTGGTGAGTCAAGGAGTTGAGCTTTTTAAATATTCTTCTAATTTTATAATAGTTTTTAAAAAATTTTTATTGTTTTTACTTATTTGTTAGAGACAGAGAGATGGAGGGAGAAAGAATGGGCACACAAGGGCCTCTAGCCACGGCAAACGAACTCCACATGCATGTGCCTTGATGTGCATCTGACTACCGTGGAACCTGGAGAATTGAACCTGGGTCCTTAGGCCTCACAGGCAAGTGCCTTAACCGCTAAACCATCTCTCCAGCCCTATAATCGTTTTATAATCATATAAAAGTTGAGGAGGTAGTGTAGACAGTTCCCATGCACCTCACATGTGGTTTTTCCTGCTACTAACATCTTCTATTTCACGGCACAATTGTCATGATTAATGAACCAATAACTGACACATTATTATTATCTAAAGTTCATATTTACCTCTTTTTCTGTCCACGATTCAATCTAAGATGCCACATTCCATTTACTTGTCATGTCTACTTAGACTCCTGTTGGCTGTGATGGCTTTTGAAGTTTTCCTTATTTCTATATGTCCCGACAGTCCTGTGGAGTCCGGGTTGGGCGTTGTGTAGGATATCTCTCATTTGGAATTAGTTTGATTTTTTTTCTCATTAAGTCAGGTTATCTGGTTTTCCCCTAGCACACACCAGGGACAGGTTCTGGGTTTCTGAGGGGAAGATGAGAGCAGCAAAGTTCCAATCTCATCACCTTGTATCCAGGGGAACACGCCGTCAACATGACCTGTCTCTGCTGGTGTTCACCTTGGTTTGAGGTATAGTATTTGTCAGGGTTCTCACTTCTTCATTTCCATATGATACTATGTGTGTATAAAAAAATTTTTAATTTAATTGTATTCATTTAAAAGATAGAGAGAGTGAGAGGGAGGGAGAGGTTAGGATGGGTGTGCCAAGGCCTCTAGCCACTGCAAACACTCTGGACACATGTGATACCTGTGCATCTGGCTCACATGGGTACTAGGGAATTGAACCTGGGTCTTTAGGCTTCACAGGCAAGTGCTTTAAGCACTAAGTCATCTCTCTGGCTGAGTGTGATGATGTGCACCTTTAATCCCAGCACTAGAGAGGCAGAGGTAGGAGGATCACTGTGAGTTCAAGGCCACCCTGAGATTACATAGTGAATTCCAGGTCAGCCTGAGCTAGAATAAGACCCTACCTTGAAAAGAAGAAAAACCAAAACAAATTTCTCCAGTTCTCATTTTTTAAAAAAAACTTTTTTATTATTATTACTTTTTGGTTTTTCGAGGTAAGGTCTCCCTCTAGCCCAGGCTGTCCTGGAATTCACTATGTAGTCTCAGGGTGGCCTTAAACTCACAACAATCCTCCTACCTCTGGCTCCCAAATGCTGGGATTAAAGGTGTGCACCACCATGCCTGTCCTCTAGCCCTCTTTTGTTTTTTGTTTTTCTGAGGTAGGGTCTCACTCTGGCCCAGGCTGACCTGGAATTCAATGTGTAGTCTCAGGGTGGCCTCGAACTTACAGCGATCCTATCCTCCTACCTCTGCCTCCCGAGTGCTAGAATTAAAGGCCTATACCACCATACCTGGCTCTTACCTTTTTATTTGCAGTGGTAGAGATTGAACCTAGGGCCTTGTGCAAGCTAACCAAGTGCTCTGCCATGAGCAACTAATCCCCACCTCCAGTCTTCATCATGGTTTATTTTTTGGTTTTTCAAGGTAGGGTTTTGCTCTAGCCCAGGCTGACCTGAATGAAATTCACTATGTAGTCTCAGCGTGGTCTCCAACTCACAGCAATCCTCTTATGTCTGTCTCCTGAGTGTTAGGACTAAAGGCATGTGCCACCACACCCAGCTTAGTCCTCATTAAAAAAAAAAAAAAAAATTATTTATTTATTTATTTGTAAGGAGAGAGAGAGAGACTGAGAATGGTCATGCCAGGGCCACTAGCTTCTGCAAATGAACTCCAGATACATGTGCCACTTTATGCATCTAGCTTTACATGGGTATCAGGGAATTGAACACAACTCATTAGGCTTTGCAGGCAAGTGCCTTAACTGCTGAGTCATCTCATTATTTTTTTAAACTTAAAAAAATATTTTAAAAATATATTTTATTTATTTAGTTGACAGGGAGAGAATGAAGCAGAAAGAGAAAGAGGCAGACAGAGAAAAAATGTTTATGCTAGGACCTCCAGCCACTGCAAACAAACTCCAGACACATGTGCCACCTTGGGTCTGGCTTATGTGGGTCCTGGGGAATAGAACCTGGGTCCTTTGGCTTTGCAGTCAAGAGCCTTAACCGCTAAGTCGTATCTCCAGCCTGCCCCTCATTATTTTTATTTGCTTTTTTTGTTTGTTTGTTTTGTTTTTCAAGGTAGGGTCTTGCTCTAGCCCAGGCTGACCTGGAATTCACTGTGATCTCAGGGTGGCCTCGAACTCACAGTGATCCTCCTACCTCTGCCTCCCAAGTGCTGGGATTAAAGGCGTACACCACCACGCCCAGTTTGTAAGTCTTTTTAAAGGTATTTTAAGCTACTTTTATACAAGGAGAAGGAAAGAAAAAGAGAGCAAGAGAGAGAGAATGGATGGGTACTAGGGCCTCTTGCTACTGCAAATAAACTCTAGATGCATAGACCACTTTGGGTCTGGCTTTATGTGGATTCTAGAGAATTGAACCCAGGCCTGCAGGCTTTGCAAGCCAATGCTTTTAGCCAGCGAGCCATCTCCCCAGCCCCACCTATAAATCTTAAGGTTGCTCCTATGAAAATAACATGTCTTTGCTTTCTTCAGACATTTGGAAGAGATTCTCTGTCTTTGATTTTTATTATTTTGACTCTGATGTGCCTGCGTGACTTGTTTTCACTTTGACCTAACACACACGCACACACACACACACACATACACACACACTGCATCCTGGTCAAAAATTAACCACTAGTATGTTGTTAATATTTTCATTTACATCAATAAGAAAATATTTCTTGCTGACTAGATCAGTGTATCCAATACTGGAAAAGTGTTTCCTCAATATTGTGTTATTCTCAATATAATGGCTACAAATACAGCAAATTTTTAAGTTTAATCTTCGTTATTAACAATTCTCTTCGTCATTTTCTTGGACCTAAGTAAATAAATCAAGCTCTAATCTATGTCATTGGCTGATTTCTGGTATAATTACTCACACTGTAGCTTTTTTTTTTTTTTTTTTCCTGTTTGGTTTTTTAGGTAGGGTCTTGCTCTAGCCCAGGCTGATCTGGAATTCACTATGTAGTCCCAGGCTCGCCTAAAACTCATGGTGATCCTCCTCCCTCTACCTTCCGAGTGCTGGGATAAAAGGTGTGTGCCACCTCACCTCCTCACTTGATAGCTTGAAATGGGCCATTAAAAAAAAAAAGAAAAGAAAAGCCATCTCTCTAGTCGTTTCCAGTCTTTTTTTTACAGTAAGTAAAGCTACTATAAATGAGTCCATCTTCGTATGGATGTATAGTTTCTTTCTCTTAGGTAAATATGAAGAACTGGAATGGTTGGATTATGTGGTAGGTGTGGGTTTAAGTTTTTAAACTTGTAAATTTATTTATCTATTTATCTATTTATTTGCATGAGTGTGGAGGCATGCTGACGTCTCTGGCAAGCAAGTGCTTTTATCAGCTGAGTCATCTCCCCAGCCCCAGATTTAACTTTTTCAGATTGCCAAACTCAAGGCTAGGGAGGTGGCTTAGGACCACATAAACAGCTGAGTGTAGGGGCATAGGCCTACATTGCCAGAGCGGGGAGGCGCACACAAGAGGATCCCAAGGCTTGTAGATTAGCTAGTCAACCTGAGTCAGTAAGCTGTAGGTACAATATGAAACCCTATTTCAAAAAATTAAGTGTAAGGCTGGAGAGATAGTCTAGCTGTTAAGGAACTTATCTGCAAAGATAAAAAATAAGATTTTAAAAAAGATTAAAAAAAGATTAAAAGAGATAAAAAAAAAAAAAGATTAAAAAAAAAGAGCCAGGTTCAATTCCCCAATGCCCACATAAAGCCGGATGTACAAAATGACGCACGCATCTGCAGTGGTTCATCTGCAGTGGCTAGAGGCCCTGTCGTGCCCATTCTCTCTCTCTTTCTCCTTGCAAATGAATATATAAAATTTAAAAAAATAAGGCATAGAGGGATTGAGGAAGGCACCTGATGTTGACACCTGGTCTCCACACGCACACACCTGCCTACACAGGCATGTGTACACCCACCACACACAGACATAGGTGTGAAGAAAGTAAGAAAGAAATGGTCAAACCTCTCTCCAGACTGAGCATCCGTCTCTGTGCCCACTGTGGGGGGGGTTTCAGTTGCTCAGCTTCCCCACTCCCACCAGATGTGGTCAGACTTTCACCATGGTTTACTGTTTATAATTATAGAGATTGTCAATAAAGTTTCTTAAAAAGTCATTGTGGGGCTGGAGAGATGGCTTAGTGGTTAAGGCACTTGCCTGTGAAGCCAAAGGACCTAGGTTCGATTCCCCAGTACCCACGTAAGCCAAATGCACAAGAGGGCACATGCATCTGGAGTTCATTTGCAGTGGCTGGAAGCCCTGATGCGCCCTCTCTCTCTCTTTCTCTCTCTCCCTGCCTCTTTCCCTCTCTCAAATAAATAAATAAAATAAATAAATACAGGGGGCTGGAGGGATGGCTTAGTGGTTAAGGCGTTTGCCTGCAAAGCCAAAGGACCCAGATGCACAAGGGGGTGCACATGTCTGGAGTTCATTTGCAGTGCCTGGGGCCCTGACATGCGCTCTCTCTCTCTCTCTCTCTCTCTCTGCCTCTCTCAAATAAATAAATTTAATTAATACATAAATAAATAAAAAGACACTGTGGCCAGGCATGGTGGCACTCGCCTTTAATCCCAGCACTCAGGAGGCAGAGGCAGGAGGATCCCCATGAGTTGGAGGCCACCCCGAGAAAACAGTGAGCCTGGACTAAACAGAAACCCTACCTGGAAAAACCAAAAAAAAAAGAGTCATTGTGGTAGTTTAAATAGATGGGCCCCAGTATATTTAGGATTTTATTTTAAAGTTTATATTTGGACTGGAGAAATGGCTTAGTGGTTAATGTGACTGCCTGTGAGGCCTAAGGACCCATGCTTGATTCCCACATAAAGCAGACACACAAAGAGGAGGCAAGCACAAAGTGGCACATGCCCACTAGATGGCACAAGCGTCTGAGGCTCAAGTTCAGTGGCTGAGGCCCAGGTATGCCAATTCTCTCTCACTATCTCTTGCTCTCTCTAAAAAGAAAAAAAAAGTTTGTAATTTAGACCTGCCTGGAGGAGGTGTCACTGGGCAGATCTTAGGTTCCAGCCACCCTAAGGTATGGGGGTGGATTTGGGATTCCAGCCCAAAGTGCTAGATTGTAGCCTGAAGTTCCTGTCGTGAGCTTGCTTGCCCTTTGGTGGTGGCTTGTGGCTTTTCTCTTTCTACTTGGGCCTGTGAAAATGGGTCAGCTTCTTCCGCCCTGATGGAACTTTCCCTCTATCTTCAATAAATATCCCTTCCTTCTTAGCTGTGACTGGTCTGGAAGTTCATCTCACCTACCTGCAGCTGTCTGCTACAGTCAGCTTTTGGGATGGAGAGATGGCTCAGTGGTTAAGGCACTTGCCTGCAATGCCTAATGACCTGGGTTCAATTCTTCAGTACCTACATAAAGCCAGATGCACAAAGTGGTGCATGCATCTGGAGTTTGTTTGCAGTGGCAAGAGACCCTGGAACACCCATTCTCTCTCTTTTTCTCTCCCTCCCTCTCTCTCTCTCTCTCTCTCTCTTGCAAATAAATAAATAAAATATATTTTATAAAGTCAGTTTTAGCCAGGCATGGTGGCACACGCCTTTAATCCCAACACTCGGGAGGCACAGGTAGGAGGATCACCATGAGTTCAAGGCCACCCTGAGATTCCATAGTGAATTCCAGGTCAGCCTGGGCTAGAGTGAGACCCTACCTTGAAAAACCAAAAAAATAAATAAATAAAAATAAAATAAAGTCAGTTTTTAGGGGCTGAAGAAATTGCTCAGTGGTTAAGGCACTTGTCTACAAAGCCTAATGACCTGGGTTCAATTCCAACATCTGGTGGGATTCACGAAGTGGTATGAGCATCTAGAGTTCATTTACAGTGTAGGCACTTGATGCACCCATTCTCTCTCTCTCTCTCCCTCTCCATGCTAGCAAATAAATAAATGAAAGTATTTTTAAAAGTCAGCTTTTAGTTGAGCATGGTGGCACATGACTTCAATCCCAGCACTCAGGAGGTAGAAGTAGGAAGATTATCATGAGTTCAAGGTCACCCTAAGACTACATAGTGAATTCCAAGTCAGTCTGCGCAAGACCCTACCTCAAAAAAACGGGGGGCTGGAGAGATGGCTTAGCAGTTAAGGCACTTGCCTACAAAGACAAAGGACCCAGGTTCAATTCCCCAGGACCCACATAAGCCAGATGCACAAGGTGGCACATGTGTCTGGAGTTTGTTTGCAGTGGCTGGAGGCCCTGGCCCACCCATTCTCTGTCTGTGTGTCTGTCTCTCTCTCTCTCTGCCTATTTCTCTCTTTCTCTCAAATAAATAATTTTTTTTTAAAAAGTTAGCTTTTCTTCTACTATTTCCTTGAAGTGACCCACCTTCCTTCTCTTCATCTTCAGTGTTCAGCCGTTACATCAAGACACATACCTTTGTGTATTTCCCTCTATTCGTTCCATTTGGGAATTGTTTCCCAGCCACTATCTCTGAATATTACATCTCCTATTCCTTCTAGAGCTTCTGTTAGGTTTATATTTTTATTGCTTTGGGTTTTTTGAAGTAGGGTTTCACTATAGACCAGGCTGGCCTTGAACTCACAGTGATCCTCCTACTTCATATCCAGCTTCTGCTAGGTTTCTGTTAGAGCTTCTCATTCATACTTTCATTATCTTAACCTTTCATATTCTAGCTTTTAGTCTCCTCTTAATGCATTCTTGGTAACATTCCAGCTTTATTTCCTTTCACCTGCATATAAACTGCCACTTCAGTCTTTCCCCCCACCCATTAAAAAAAAATTCCAGTATTCTATTTGGTTTCCTTTGGGGTGGGGGTTCAAACTAGCCCTGGCTGACTTGGAATTCAGTATGTAGTCTCAAGGTAGCCCCAAACTCGCGGCGATCCTCCTACTTCTGCCTCCCAAGGGCTGGGATTAAAGGCGTGCGCCACCATTCCTCTCTTCTATTTGGTTTCTTACCAACACTGCCTACTTTCAGCTTAGCGGTTAAGCACTTGCCTGTGAAACCTAAGGACCCCAGTTT
The DNA here is from genome assembly GCF_020740685.1 of Jaculus jaculus. Taxonomy (NCBI): domain Eukaryota; kingdom Metazoa; phylum Chordata; class Mammalia; order Rodentia; family Dipodidae; genus Jaculus; species Jaculus jaculus. The sequence goes on along the minus strand of NC_059106.1, from coordinate 82,448,906 downwards.
GAGGCTCGGTTCCCCAGTACCCACATGAGCCAGATGCACAAGGTGGCACATGTATCTGAAGTTTGTTTTCACTGGCAGGAGCCTTCTCTATCTCTCTCTCTTTCTCTCTCAAATAAATTAATTAAAAATTTTTAATTTAATTTTTATTAAAATTTTCCATGATTATAAAAAAATCCCATGGTAATACCCTCCCCCCCCCACTTTCCCCTTTGACATTCCATTCTCCATCATATAACCTCCCCATCTCAATCATTGTACTTACATATATACAATACCAACCTATTAAGTACCCTCCTCTCTTCCTTTCTCTTCCCTTTATATCTCTTTTTAACTTACTGGCCTCTGCTACTAAGTATTTTCCTTCTCAAGCAGAAGCCCACTCATCTGTAGCTAGGATCCACATATGAGGGAGAACATGTGGCGCTTGGCTTTCTGGGCCTGGGTTACCTCACTTAGTATAATCCTTTCCAGATCCATCCATTTTTCTGCAAATTTCATAAGTTCATTTTTCTTTACTGCTGAGTAGAACTCCATTGTATAAATGTGCCACATCTTCATTATCCACTCATCAGTTGAGGGGCATCTAGGCTGGTTCCATTTCCCAGCTATTATAAATTGAGCAGCAATAAACATGGTTGAGCACGTACTTCTAAGGAAATGAGATGAGTCCTTTGGATATATGCCTAGGAGTGCTATAGCTGGGTCACATGGTAGATCAATCTCTAGCTGTTTTGGGAACCTCCACACTGTTTTCCACAATGGCTGGACCAGATTGCATTCCCACCAGCAGTGCAGAAGGGTTCCTCTTTTTCCACATCCCCACCAACATTTATGATCATTTGTTTTCATGATGGTGGCCAATCTGACAGGAGTGAGATGGAATCTCAATGTAGTTTTTATCTGCATTTCCCTGATGACTAGTGACATAGAAAAATATTTTTTAAATTAGTTATTTATTTTCAAGAAGAGAGTGGAAGAATGGGCACACCAGGGCCTCTAGCCACTGCAAATGAACTCCAGACACATGCACCACTTTGTGCATCTGGCTTTATGTGGATACTGAGAAATCAAACCCAGGCTGAAAGACTTTACAAGCAAGCACCTTTAACCCCTGAGCTATTTCCCCAGTGATCTCTCGTGACATTCTGTTGCTCCTTTATCATACTTTCAATGTTTTTTTCTATTACCTTGGACACATTAAATATGTACTTTACATTCTGCCTTTGATTATTCTACTAGCTGTCATATACATAGATCTGATTCTGTTGTGTGTCATTTTCTCTCTCATTTTTTTATTTTTTACATTTTATTTTATTTTATTTTTTATTTTATTTTATTTTATTTTGGTAGGGTCTTGTGCTCTATCCTAGGCTGACCTGAAATTCACTATGTAGTCTCAGGGTGGTCTTGGTTTCATGGTGATCCTCCTACCTCTGCTCCTCGAGTGTTGGGATTAAAGGTATGTGCCACCATACTTGGCTTCTTTTTTATTGAGATAGGGTCTCACTCTAGCCCAGACTGACCTGGAATTTACTATGTAGTCTCAGGCTGGCTTCGAACTCACAGCACTCCTATCTTTGCCTCTTGAGTGCTAGGAATTAAATGCATGTGCCACCACACCAGCGTGTGTTACTCTTGTTGATTCACACACATAGTCTCTTGTTATCTTATGTTTCAGGACTTCTAAAACAAGTGTGTATAGACTCATATTCTTTAAAAATGTATCTGTGGGGGGCTGGAGAGATGCCTTAGTGGTTAAGGCACTTGCTTGCCTGTGGAGCCTAAGGACCCAGGTTCAATTCCCTAGTACCCACGTAAGCCAGATGCACAAGGTGGCACATGCATCTGGAGTTCGTTTGCAGTGGCTGGAAGCCCTGGTGTACCTATTCTCTCTAACTGCCTCTTCTTCTTTCTCTCTCTCTCTCTTCCTCTCTCAAATAAATAAATAAATACAATTTAAAAATGTATCTGGGACTGGGGAAATGGCATATCAGTTAAGGTGTTTGCCTGCAAAGCCAAAGGACCCAGGTTCAATTCCCCAGGACCCATGTAAGCCAGCTGCACAAGGAGGCACATGTGCCTGAAGTTTGTTTGCAGTAGGTAGGGGCCCTGGTTTGCCCATTCTCTCTCTCTCTCTCTCTCTCAAATAAATAAATAAAATAATTTTTTTAAATGTATCTATGGGGATTGAGGTCTGTGGAAGTTGAGGCTTGTATGAAAATGTGTCCCCCGTGGTAAATTTGTGCCTTGATCTGTTGGCAGTTGGGGCACTCCCAACTCAGAATCACTTTAAATTATAGGCTATAAGTCCTGTTTTGAAGAGCACAGTAATAAGGCTTCATCTCTAAGTATAATTTCTAGGTGCTTCACTCTGTTGGTTGGGACTTTTCTGGTTTCTTCACTTCTCTGATTATCCTCAAAAATCCCAGCCACTCCTCCCCATGTTTGTGTGTGTGTGTTCATATGTGAGTATAGGCATGCACATGCCATGGCACACACGTGTGCAGGTCAGAGGACAACTTTGATGTTGGTCCTCTCCTTCCACCTTGTTTGAGTCAGGCTCTCCCCTTGTTCACCTCTGAGTTTGCAGGCTCACTGACCCATGAACTTGCAGGAAATTCTGTCTCTGCCTCTCTTTTTGCTGCAAGCAAACCAGTAGTACAGGTGCTCACGACAGCATCCAGCTTTTCCTTGGATCCTGGGGATCCAAACTCAGGCACTCACTGTGTGCAGCAAGTGCTTCATCCACTGAGCTGTCTCCTCAGCCCAGGAATCAAGCTGCCTGTGTAGGTTCTAGCCCAATGGCCCTGTCCCTTAACATGCAAACTTAACTCCCCTTCGCTGCACTCTGGCCACCAGGGACTGGTAGGAGTCACAGGCAAATACCAGCTCCAGTTGGAATGTTCCTGGAATCGGGCTTCCCCTTGTTTCTGATCATCTCCCTTCCTTTCCTGACAATATTGCCATGCCTTTAAAAAAGAAAGATGCTTTTTGTATTTCATCCAGCATTTTAAGTACTCTATACTGGGAGAGTTTCTCCACACAGCTGTTGCTGGAAATAGACTATAGTCATACAGTCATTCTTTGGTATTTGCGAGGGCTTGGCTCTAAGACCACCTAAGAATGCCAAACTCCATGGATGTTCAAGTCCCTTATATAAAATGATGTAATATTTGCATATAAACCAACAATACTTTAATTCATCTCTAGATTGCTTAGAATACCAAATACAATGTTAGTGCTATGTAAATCATTGTACTGTATTGTTTAGAAAATAATCACAAGAAAAAATTTCTACATGTTCAGTACATGCACATTTCTTTCCCGAGGATTTTTAAAAATATTTTTATTTTATTTATTTGAGAGAGAGAAAGAAGCATATAAAGAGAGAAAGAGAGAGAGAGGGAAAGAATGGGCGTACAGGGCCTCTAGTCACTGCAAAGGAACTCAAGACGCATGCACCAGCTTGTGCACCTGGTTTACATGGGTCCTAAGGAACCAACTTGGATTCTTTGGCTTCACAGGCAAGTGCCTTAACCACTAAGCCATCTCTCCAGCCCTCCCAAGGAGTTTTGGCAAAAGGGTGCTTGGATCTGGAAATGCAAAACCCATAGTTACAGAGGGTTAACTGTATTTATATTTCTTTTCTTTTTTTTTTCCTGGTTTTCCAAGGTAGGGTTTCACTCTAGCTCTGGCTGACCTGGAATTTACTATGTAGTCTCAAGGTGGCCTTGAACTCGTGGCAATCCTCCTACCTCTGCCTCCTGAGTGCTGGGATTAAAGGTGTGCACCATCATGCCCAGCTCTGTATTTATATTTCTTTAAAAATTTATTTATTTATTTATTTGAGAGGAAAAGAGACGGGGGGGGGCAGATAGAACAGGTGTGCCAGGGCCTCTAGTCACTGCAAAGGAACTGCAGACACATGTTTGTTCAACTTGTGCACCCCGCTTTATGAGTACTGGGAAACCGAACCTGGATTCTTTGGGTTTGCCAGCAAGAGCCTTAACCACTAAGCCATCTCTCTAGCCCCTGTATTTATATTTCTTAACTTATCTTGAATTTGTTTTGCTTTGCTTTATTTTATCTGAGATAGGGTCTTGAACTCACAGAGATCCTTCTACCTCAGCTTCCTGAGTGCTGAATTAAAGGTGTGTGCCACCCCACCTGGCTTGAATTTGTTTTTAAATGTGGCATGAGGCAGGGATCTAAGAATCCTGCTACTGTTTCTATTGTTCCTTCCTTTTCCACAAAAAAAAGTGATATCATTAAAAAAATTTTTCCCTTATTTTTATTTTCTCTTCTTCAGCTGGATATCTAAAAGAATAATAAACCCGCTTGGAAATGAAGTCTCCCTGAAATAAAATTATAATACTCTTTGCCAGTTTGGTGACTGTTGGCTTTTTACTCTTGTCTATTGCTCTATAACTAAATTAGCAACCTCTCAAAATTGCTATAACAAAGTTCTTTTTGTCTCTAGCAATCTCATTTGATCATTTGATCAGAAGCAGATGGGAACTAGATCTCTCCTGACTTGCATGTGATACAAAGACCAACAGTATTTTTTGTTAAAATTTTCATAACCTTGGGGAAGAATCTATAACTTTGGATTTTTGTGTGTGTTTGTTTATTTTTTGTTTATGTTTTTCTAGGCAGGGTCTAGCCCAGGCTAACCTGAAATTCACTCTGTAGTTCAAATTCATGTTGATCATCCTACCTCTGCCTCCTGAGTGCTGGGATTAAAGATGTGTGCCACCATATGAAGTCCTGGAACTTTCTTTTTTTAAGCAGGGTCTCACCATACTCAGACTGGCATTGAACTCATTCATGGCAGTCCTACCTTAGCCTCCCAAGTGCTGAGATTAAAGGCGTGCACCACCACACCAGGCCCTGGATTTTTTTTTTTTTTTTTTAAGCAGGCTCCTGAGTGCTGGGATCGAAGACATGAGCCACCACACACTGCCATACTGTGGATTCTTAAAACCAAGTCATACTGGAACAGAGCTTATTATCATGTTATGTGACCAAACCAACATTACATTTGCCAAATTCATACCAAAGGCAGGAAAGCAGAGCACATTTCAAAACAGTTTACCACATGCTTTCCATAAATTTTAGCATAGAGTGAATTATATACTGCTCAGCCTTATTCATATATAGGCAAACATTAAAAGAAAACATCTGTTGTGATTTTCATAACATAAATTTATATCTTCAATTATGTTAAATTATTACTTGGGAAATACAATCCCAAGGAAACAATATTTCTGAAGCCCTCTAAACACTGGTTTTTATTTGATTAGTTCTCAGTCTAAAAATATCAAAGAAGACCTCTAGATCAAGCTCTTTATTCAACAGATCAATCTCACTTAGAAGGAAAGATGAGGGGAAAGTTAAACATATTTTTAAAGATGATTTTTTACTTTAATCAGTAAGCAATGCATTGGGGAAAAAAAGACTTCTTGGTTCTCAATTAAGGCACAATTTATATACAATAAAATACTTAACCTTTAATGAGATTTGACAAGAACATACATCTTAGTAACTATCATAATCAAGATACGAAGCATTTCCAGCACATGAGAAAGTTCCCTTCTGCTATTCTGCTGACACCTACCACCTTTGCTGCCAGAGGCCACCCAGAGGCTGCTTTCTGTTCTTTCTTTCTTTCTTTCTTTCTTTCTTTCTTTCTTTCTTTCTTTCTTTCTTTCTTTCTTTCTTTCTTTCTTTGTGTGTGTGTGTGTGTGTGTGTGTGTGTGTGTGTGTGTGTGTGTGTGTGTTTCAAGGTAGGGTCTCACTCTATCCCAGGCTGACCTGGAATTCACTATGTAGTCTCAGCCTCAAACTCATGGTGATCCTCCTACCTCTGCCTCCCGAGTGCTGGGATTAAAGGCATGTGCCACCACGCCCCGCCCGACACTGCTTTTTATCGTCATAATTTAGTTTAGTCTAGAGTTCAACTGAAAAATTCTTCCGTGAAGAGACAGTAAAGAGTTCAGGCCTCTCAGGTCATGTGTCACTTCTCTCACTTTCTCTGCCACATTTCTTCTCCATTACAGCCCTCAAAACATGGGAAATTTGAAGTTGGAAAGATGGCTTAATGGTTAAGGTACTTGCTGGCAAAGCCAATGGACCCAGGTTCAATTCCCCAGAATCCAGATGTGCAAGGTGGCACATGCATCTGGAATTCCTTTGCAGTGGCTAGAGGCCCTGACATGTGCCCATTCTCTGTCTCTCTTTCTTTCTCTGCCTCTCTCTCTCCCAAATAAATGAATAAATTTTTTAATATATTTTATTGATTGATTGGAGAGAGAGAGAGAATGGGCACACAAGGGCATCTAGTCACTGTAAACAAACTCCAGATGCATGTGCCCCCTTGTGCATCTGGCTTATGTGGGTCCTGGAGAATCGAACCAGGATCCTTTGGATTTGCAGGCAAATGTCTTAACTGCTAAGCCATCTCTCCAGCCCATAAATGAATTAAATATTTTTTAAAAAATTAAAAGAAGCTAGGTGTGATGGCACACTCCTTTAATCCCAGCACTTGGGAGGCAGAGGTAGGAGGATCACTGTTAATTCGAGGTCACCCTGAGACTACACAGTGAATTCCAGGTCAGCCTGGGCTAGAATGAAACCCTACCTCAAAAAAGCAAAAACTAAAAATACAAATAATTAAAAGAGCAGGGCCCGGTGGTTCGTGCCTTCAATCCCAACACTTGGGAGGCAGAGGTAGGAGGATCACCATGAGTTCAGAGAATCACCATGAGCTTGAGGCCACCCTGAGACTGCATAGTGAATTCTAGGTTATCCTCGGCTACAGTGAAACCCTACCTTGAGAAAACACAAATAAATAAATAAAAAGAATGCAAAACAAAAAAGAGAGAGATGAAAAATGGCTTAGTGGTTAAGGTGCTTGCCTGCAATGGCTAACAATCCAAGTTCAATTCCCCAGGACCCATGTAAAGCCAGATGCACAAAGTGGTGCATGCATCTGGAGTTTATTTTCAGTAGCTGAAGGATCTGGTGTACCTATTCTTCCTCTCTGCTTCTCTTTTCTCTCTCTCTGCTTGCAAATAAATAAAAATTTAAAAATGTATTAAAAATGGGAAATCTGGGGCTGAGGGTATAGCTCAGTAGAACAGGGTTTGCCTAACGTGTGGGAGGCTATGTGCTAGACCCCTAAAAGTTGTCCTTGGACCTCTACACACAACACCATGCTTATACATATGAGCATGCACATAGTATTTTTCTTTCTTTTTAAATATTTTATTTATTTGACAGAGAGAAGCTGGGCATGGTGGTGCATGCCTTTAATCCCAGCAGTCAGGAGGCAGAGTTAGGAGGATCGGCATGAGTTCGAGGCCACCCTGAGACTACTGAGTGAATTCCAAGTCAGCCTAGACTAGAATGAAACCCTACCTTGAAAAGAGAGAGAGAGAGAGAGAGAGAGAGAGTACTCCAGGGCTTCCAGCTGCTGCAAATGAACTCCTGATGGATGTGCCATTTTGTGCATCTGGCTTATGTGGGTCCAGGGGAATTGAACCTTTGTCCTTTGGCTTTGCAGGCAAGTGCATTAACCACTAAGCCATCTCTTCAGCCTACATATAAGTTTTTATATCATCATATTTTCATATCTCTTGGATATGCATGTAGCTATTTATTAGGACTATGGTCACATCTGTGTCTAAACTTATTTTTTCTATTCCTTATCTCTATGGACTTCATTTCTGGACATTTCATAAAATGTAATCATAAAATACTTAAATTCTTATGTCTGGGTTGTTTTCATAATTACTTATAGTTTATCTATATTGTATCAGGAATCTCTACTTCATTCCTTTTATGCTCGAATAATATTTTGTTGTAAGAACACAATACATTCATTCATAGAAACATACTTGTGTTATTTCTACTAGTCATGTGCCATGATTGCGCTGTCTTGCTATTGTTTTGTTTTGCATTGATTTGTTTGGGTCTGCAGGGATTAGTTTTTGTTTTTTAAATATTAATTGAGCACTTGCACCCCTTTTTGCATCTCTTTGACATAGGCAGCTTGGGAACTGAACTTGGACCAGCAGGCTTTGCAAGCAAGCACCTTTAACCTCTGAATCATCCTCCTAGCTCCTTGTTTTTGTTTTTTGAGACAGGATTTCACTCTGTAGCCCAGGCTTGCCTTCAAATTCGTGGCCATTGCCAGACGTGGTGGTACACACCTTTAATCCAGCACTCTAAAGGCAAAGGTAGGAGGATCACTGTGAGTTCAAGTCTACCCTGTGACTACACAGTGAATTTCAGGTCAGACTACGGTAGAGCAAGACCCTACCTCGGAGGGGGCGGCGGAGGAGTAAAGTTTATTCTGTTGGTTCTAGAGGCTGGGAAATCCAAAAGCATGGAGCTGAATGTGCCGAGGCCCTCCATGCTGCTTTGTGATATGGGAGAGAATATCATGTGGCAAGATAAAGCAAGTGTGCTATCCCAGGTCATTCCTCCTTTCCTCTTTAATCCTCCTCCCTCTGCCCCACCTCCAAGGGCTGGGATTAAAGGCGTGCACCATCACGCCCAGCTTCAGCTAAACTCTACTTTGTTTTGTTTTGTTTTGTTTTTGTTTTTCCAAGATAGGGTCTCACTCTAGCCCAGGCTGACCTAGAATTTACTACATAGTCTCAGGGTGGCCTCGAATTCATGGTGATCGTCCTACCTCTGCCTCCTGAGTGCTGGGATTAAAGGTGTGAGCCACCACACCCGGCTTTGGCTGAACTCTAGTTTTTTAAAAAATATTTTATTTAGTTAGTTAGTTGAGAGAAAGAGAGAGAGAGAGAATGGGCATGCCAGGGCCTCCAGCCACTGCAAATGATGCACACGCATGTGCCACCTTGTGCATCTGGCTTAGGTGGTTCCTGGGGAATTGAACCTGAGTCCTTTGGTTTTGCAGGCAAATGCCTTAACCGCCAAGCTGTCTCTCCAGCCCTAAACTCTACTCTTCATAAGTTATTTGGTCTTAGGTAGTTTTTTATAACAACAGAAAATGGACTAAGATGTATTCTAATGCTACGTTTAACATTAAATAAGCTGGCAAACTGTTTTCATAGCAGCTACAGCATTTCACATTCACCCCAGCATGCCTTCTCCAAAGAGGCACCAGCATTTGTTACTGTCCTGAGTAACTGAGCACTGCAGCCCTTCTAGTATGTGTATCTCATGTGGTCTTGATTTGCAGTACCCCTTCACTACCAATGTAAAGCATCTGTGGTTTTTTTCGGGGAGGGTGTGATTTTTTAAGTAGGGACTTGCTCTAGCCCAGGGTGACCTGGAATTCACTATGTAGTCTCAGAGTGGCCTTGAACTCATGGCCATCCTCCTACCTCTGCCTCCCAAGTGCTGGGATTAAAGGCATGTGCCACCATGCCTGGGCTCTTTAAAAAAAAATTTTGTTTTACTTTTTTTTTTGTTTTTTTTTTCTCAATTTTTATTAACATTTTCCATGATTATAAAAAGTATCCTATGGTAATACCCTCCCTCCCCCCCACTTTCCCCTTTGAAATTCCATTCTCCATCATATCCCCTCCCTATCTCAATCAGTCTCTTTAAAAAAAATTGTTTATTTGTTTGAGAGAGAGAGGAAGAGAGAGAAATGAGCACATCAGGATCTCTAGCCATTGCCAATGAACTCCAGACACCATTCACATCACCTTGTGCATCTGGCTTTCTGTGAGTACTGGGGAATTGAACCTGGGTCCTCAGGCTTGCAGGAATGTGCCTTAAGTGCTGAGCCATCTCTCCAGCCCACAACATATCTTTTGTTTTGTTTTCTTTTTTAAAAAAAAATATTTTATTTTTGGCCTGGAGAGATGGCTTAGCAGGTAAGGTGCTTGTCAGTAAAGCCTAAGGACCCACATCCCGTGTAAACCAGATGCACATGTGTCTAGAATTCGTTTGCAGGGCCTAGAGGCCCTGGCGTGCCTATTCTCTCTCCCTTCTCAAATAGATAGATAGATACATAGATACATAGATACATAGATTTTTTTAATTATTTATTTATTTGAGAGAGAGAGAGAATGGGTGTGCCAGGGCATCTAGCCACTAAAAACAAACTCCAGATGCATGCGCCACCTTGTCCATCTGGTTTACAGTGGTTATGAGGAATTGAACCTGGGTCCTTTGGCTTTGTAGGCAAGCACCTTAACCACTAAGCCTAACCACTAATCTCTCCAGCCCTGTTTTGTTTCCTTGAGGCAGGATCTCACTATGGTAGTCCAAGATGGCTATAAAGTCATCTTCCTGCCTCAGACTCCTGAGTGCTGGGATTACAGGGGGGCCTCTAGCCACTGCAAACCCCATATGCATGTGCTAGTTTGTGCATCTGTCTTACATGGGTCCTGGGGAATTGAACCTGGGTCCTTTGGCTTTGCAGGCAAGTGCCTTAACTGCTAAGCCATCTCTCCAGCCCCAACATTTTTTTTTTAACATTGATGAAACCCAGTTTGTCTATTTTCTCTGACTGCTTTTGCTCAAATGTTACAACTAATAAGCTCTTGTCTAATCCAAAGTCATGAGGATTTGTTCCTATATTTTCTTCTAAGTGCTCTTACACTAAGATTTTTGATCCATTTTGAGTTAATTTTTATCTATATGTAGATGGGAGGTTTCAGTTTCTTCCTTTGCATGTGGATAACCAACTATTCTCCCCATTGTTTGTGGCCCATGTGATCATGTTAAGAATGATCTTAACATCCTTATTGAAAATCACAGGATCTTTGGCTGGAGAGATGGCTCAGTGGTTAAAGGGGATTGTTTGCAAAGCCTCACAGCCCAGGTTCAATTCCCCAGTACCTACATACAACCAGATGCACAAGGTGGCACATGCATCTGGAATTCATTTGCAGTGGCAACAGGTCCTGGCATGCCCATACTCACTCTCTGTCTCTCTCAAAATAAACAAATAATTAAAAAAAAAAAAGGAAACCAAGCCTGGTGTGGTTACACACATCTTGAATCCCAGCACTCTCGGGAGGCAGAGGTAGGAGGATCTCTGTGAGTTCAAGGCCACCACTAGAGTGAGACCCTACCTCAAACCCCCCCGCCAAAAAAGAAGGAAAATCATAGGTTCTCAATTTTATCCTGTTAGTCTAAATGCCTGTCCTTATGCCCAGTACTACACTGTGTTGATTACTATAGGTTTTAGTACATTGTGGTTTTGCGGGGTTTTTCTTTTAATTTTATTTATGTGAAAGAGAGAGAGAAAGAGGTAGATAGAGAGAGAACTGGAGCATCAGGGCCTTCAGCCACTGTAGACAAACTCCAGACACATGCGCCACCTTGTGCATCTGGCATACGTGGGCCCGGGGGAATAGAACCCGGGTCCTTTGGCTTTTTAGTGCCTTAACCACCAAACAATCTCATGGCGATCATCCTACTTCTGCCTCTCAAGTGCTGGGATTAAAGGCATGTGCCACCACGCCCAGCTCAGACAGCTACTTTTTTAAAAAATATTTTTTGTTTTTTTAAATATGGCTTGTGACATAGGTATTCAATAAATTCTGACATCATGGAAAAACAAAACCATGTCTGTCTATGTTAATGGCATAGCTTACTCACATTTGCTCCATTAAATAATACAGTTGATGTGTGGGGTAGAAATGGAAACAGAAACATGAAAATTGGGCATGGAAGAATACTTAGGGGCCATTCACACTAAATTGTTAATTTTCCATACTTGAGAGACAGAAGCAATAGATGACTTTGAGGAAGATCATCGGGAGCTTTCTGTGACTCAACTTCTCTTTTCCTCGCCTCATTAACTGCCTCATTTCCTTGCAACTAAGCAGGTTGATCAGCTCTTCTCTAAACCTCTTAGTTCTAAAGTCCTACAATTCCACTGACTTGTTCAGACTGACACAGCTGGCCCCAAGGCAAAGCGAGGGCCAGAATCTGTGACAAGTGACTTCTAAACATTTTACTGCTTCCACTAAGATGAAGCATAAAATAGACAGACCCCAACATTAACCACAACGAAACCCGTGGACCAAGAAATAGGACATGGGAATGCTCATCTGTCAAGTGTGCAGATCTGAGCCAGCATTTCAGGAAGAACTTGCTCTCAGGAACACTTCAGAGCCCAGAGCCTGCTGGCACCTTAGAAAGCACCTCGCAGAGGGTGTAAGTACCACAAGATGCTCAGGGAAGCGAGCAAAGGAAAGCGCTTCCCTCCCACAGGTCCAGTCACAGGCGCAAAGGTGGCGTGAGCCTGGGGAGACTATTCTGACTGCAGCTTCCCTGGAGAGGAGCTGCAAACGTGACCAAGGAGAGGCTGGGTCCAGACAGCCACTCTAAAAAAAAATGTATTATATTTTTCATTTAAAAATATTTTAGGGGGGCTGGAGAGATGGCTTAGCAAGTAAGGCACTTGCCCATGAAGCCTGAGGACCCACATAAGCCAGATGCACAAGGTGGCACATGCGTCTGGAGTTTGTTTGCAGTGACTGGAGGCCCTGGGGCACCCATTCTGTCTCATTCTCTCTTTGCCTCTTTTGCTCTCTCAAATAGGTAAGTAAAATATTTTTTTAATAAAAATTTGTAGTTTTTAGCCGGGCGTGGTGGCGCACGCCTTTAATCCCAGCCCTCGGGAGGCAGAGGTAGGAGGATCTCCATGAGTTCGAGGCCACCCTGAGACTCCATAGTGAATTCCAGGTCAGCCTGGGCCAGAGTGAGACCCTACCTCGAAAAAAAAAAAAATGTAGTTTTTGAGGTAGGGTCTTGCTCTAGCCCAGGCTGACTTGGAATTCACTGTTGTTTCAGAGTGGCCTTGAATGCGTGGCAATCCTCCTACCTCTGCCTCCCAAGTGCTGAGATTCAAGGCATGTGCCACCACACTCAGCTCCTAAAAAATACTTTTATTTAAGAGACAGAGAAAGAGAGAGAATTTGGGCATGAAATGGCTTCTTGACACTGCGAAAGAACTCTAGATGCATGTGCCACTTTATGTGTGGGTAATGGGGAATTAAAGCCAGGTTGGCAGGTTTTTGCAAGGAAGTACCTTTAACCAGTGAGCCATCTCTCCAGCCCCAGCTGCTCTTTTGTACCCTATTTTTTCATACATATACGTACTGTATTCTGACCGTATGTACTCCGCGTTACCCTTCCTTCTCCCCCTGGTCCCACTTACTCATTCTCGTCACTTACCAGGAGTTACACCACGGAGGAGAGTGACCTCCCCTCTCCCAGCAACCACTAATTCACACAGCTACTCTTTTTATGTGGGGAGGGGTAGGGTCTCACTGACGCTCAGGCTGACCTGGAATTCATTATGTCGTCTCAGAGTGGCCTCGAACTCATGGCGATCCTCCTACTTCTGCCTCTCAAGTGCTGGGATTAAAGGCATGTGCCACCACGCCCAGCTCAGACAGCTATACTTTTTTTAAAAAATATATATTTATTTGTTTGTTTATTTGACAGAGAAAGAGGGAGAGAGAGAGAGAGAGAAAGAATAGGTGCACCAGGGCCTCCAGCCACTGCATATGAACTCCAGATGCGTGCGCCTCCTTGTGCATCTGGCTAACGTGGGTCCTGGGGAATGAAATTTGGGTCCTTTGCCTTTGCAGGCAAGTGCCTTAACTGCTAAGCCATCCCAACAGCCCAACAGCTACTCTTTTTTTTTTTTTCAAAAAAACCTTTTTATTAACAACTTCTATGATTATAAAAAATATCCCATGGTAATGCCCTTCCTCCCCCCACTTTCCCCTTTGAAACTCCATTCTCCATCATATCCCCTCCCCCTCTCAATCAGCCTCTCTTATTTTGATGTCATGATCTTTTCCTTCTATTATGATGGTCTTATGTAGGTAGTGTCAGGCACTGTGAGGTCATGGATATCCAGGCCATTTTGTGTCTGGGGGAGCACATTGTAAGGAGTCCTACCCTTCCTTTGGCTCTTACATTCTTCCAGCTACCTCTTCTGCAATAGACCCTGAGCCTTGGAAGGTGTGATAGAGATATTGCAGTACTGAGCACTCCTGTCACTTCTTTCCAGCACCATGATGATGCCTTCTGAGTCATCCCAAGGTCACTGCCATCTGAAAAGAGAAGATTCTCTACCAAAAGTGAGAGTAGCATTAATATAAGGGTATGAGCATTAAGTGCTTACTGGGCAGTGTGATAGGCATAGTATATACATTTAGCCAGACAGCAGCAGACGTTACACCCCTAGGGCTCATGACTACCCCTGTTTTAAGTTTTCAGTATCAGGGATGTATTCCTTCCCATGGAGCGGGCCTCCAGTCCAATTAGAGGGCAGATGGTTTCCACCATGACAGATGTGCCACTATTGCACCTGTTGGCTCATTTGGCCTGGCTGGCCAAATGTAAGGCTTGCAGTGTCCACTGTTGAGTATCTTCACTGGTGATTTCTCTCTCTCCCATTGAGCTGCATGCGGAATGGCTTCTTCCAGCTTTCCTGACAGCTACTCTTAACTGAGTGATTTGTACTGCAAGGCATTGTTCTTCATATTTCACCCATCTCACAGTCATCAGTACTCAAGTAGCTCACATGACATGTAACCCGAGCCGCACAACAGCTTCATGCATTGGTCTTACCCTCATCACACAGGAGAAGAAATTAAGGCCCAGGGAAGGAGAGGATTCTCCCCCAGCACTGTGCAATTAGACGCGACGTGCCTGAGAGTCAGTCAGGGCAGCTGGCTACACAGCCCAGGTCTCACCACCCAGCTGGGCTCTGCTGGCAATGTCAACTTCCTAAGGGGGAAAGACAGTCTGGCAAGAACTCCAAACCCTGTCCCCCAAATGCATCCATTTCTGTCATGTCCTGCTCAGTTCCCACAGCAGAGGGGAGAGGAGGCCAAGTTGTGGTTCTACCTGAGTCTGTCTGGGCATGCTCATTTCTGGAGTCCTCCAGATCAGGGACCTAGGCAACTCTGCAGAAAAATAAAGAATTGGTGGACAAGACAATTCTATTTGCTTGTCTGCTGGTGACACATTCACACATAGCCATACCTAAGAGACCTCTGTCATCAACACACTGACATAAAGGGACAGATTTCCCAAAAGCTCTGCAAACTACTTCCTAGAGACTTTCAGCACTTTTTAGCACAATTCTCTTGAATATCATCAAATCAAAGATGGCAGCCTCAGAGGTTTCAGACCAAGGTTGGCAGAGTGTCATCGTGATGGGAGCATGTGGTGAAGCAAAGCAGTTCATCTGAGGGTGGCCAAGAAGCAGAGAGAGCTTTTGCAGGATAATTTATAATTTGAAATTAGAAAGTAAGGCCCCTCCAACTTTGGAGGTAGGGTTTCACTCTAGCCTAGGCTAATCTGGAATTCCCTCTGTAGCTCCAGAGTGACCTTGAACTCATAGCAATTGTTCTTTTTTTAAAAATTATTTTACTGGAATGTGCATGTGTACGATGTAAGCATAGGTATGTGTGCACGTTAGTGTATGTGCGTATGGGGGCATATGCTACAGTGGGCGTGTGGAGTCAGAGGACAGCTTTCATTCATTCCTAGCCTTCCATCTTGTTTGCAGCAGGGTCTCTTGTTGTTCAAGCTGTATTCTCCAGGCTAGTTTGTCCATAGCATTCTGGGAAATTCTCCTGTTTCCTTCTCTCTCATCTTTGTCATCTGTGTGCTGGGATTACACAAGCCTGCCACAGCTTCCAACTTTTACATGGGGCCTGGGGATTAGAACTCAGGTACTCAGAGTTACACAGGAAGAGCTTTATCCACTGAGCCATATCCCAGTCGCCCAACTTGGTTTTTTTCAAAGATTGTATTGTCTATTACAACCCTGTGGGTTTCTATGTGAATTTTAGGATTATCTTGTCAATTTCTGCCAAAGTGGTCACTGGAGAAAGAGAGAGAGAGGAGTGTGGCTGCGTCAGGGTCTCTGGCTGCTGTAAATAAACCCCAGACTCATGCACTACTTTGTGCATCTGGCTTTACATAGGAACTAGGGAGCAGAACCCTAGGCCAGAACACTTTGCAAGCAAACGCCCTCAACTGCTGAGCCACCTTCCCAGCTCTGATAGATGAAATTTTACCAGGGGTTACACTGAATCAATTTGGAGACTAGTAATCTCTTTATCCCTAGTACAATCTTAACAATATGAAGTTTCTCAAGCCACAGAAACAAGATATTTTTCCATTTACTTAGATGCCTTTTAATTTCTTTCAATATTGTTTTGAGTTTTCAGTATAGAAATTTTGCACATCTTTAAAGTTTGTATTGCACATCTTTAAAGTTTGTAAGTATTCATTTTGATGCTACTATCAATATAATTGATTTGTTAATTTCATTTTCAGAGCTTACTGACAGTGTATATAAATAGTTCATCATGGGCCTGGGGAAATTGCTCAATGGTTAAAGGCACTTGCTTGCAAAGCCTGGGGTTCAATTCCCTAGTACCCACATAAAGCCAGATGCACAAAGTGGCACACGCATCTGGAATTAGCTTGCAGTGCCAAGAGGCCCTGACATGCCCATTCTTTCTCTCTGCTTGCAAATAAATAAAATATTTAAAAAAAAAATAGTTGATCTTGGGCTGGAGAGATGGCTTAGTGGTTAAGCGCTTGCCTGTGAAGCCTAAGGACCCCGGTTTGAGGCTCGGTTCCCCAGGTCCCACGTTAGCCAGATGCACAAGGGGGCGCAAGCGTCTGGAGTTCGTTTGCAGTGGCTGGAAGCCCTGGCGCGCCCATTCTCTCTCTCTCCCTCTACCTGTCTTTCTCTCTGTGTCTGTCGCTCTCAAATAAATAAATAAAAAATGAACAACAACCAAAAAGAAATAGTTGATCTTGTGCCAGGCGTGGTGGCACACACCTTTAATCCCAGCACTCAGGAGGCAGAGGTAGGGGGATCTCCATGAGTTCGAGGCCACCCTGAGACTACATAGTGAATTCCAGGTCAGCCTGGGCTAGTGTGAGACCCTACCTCGAATAAACAACAACAACAGAAAAAAAATAGTTGATCTTAAGCTGGGCATGGTGGCGCACGCTTTAAATCCCAGCACTCAGGAGGCAGAGTAGAAGGATCACCATGAGCTCGAGACTACATAGTTAATTCCAGGTCAGCCTGGACCAGAGACCCTACCTTGAACCCCCTCCCCCCACCCAGAAAAAGTTGATCTTGCAGGGAGTCCAGATATCTCAGCCAAGTAGAGCATAAAACTTGTAATTTGAGAGTCCAGGGTTCAAGTCCCTGTTCAGGCAGCTATGGCTTTTGCATGAAATGGTATAGTAGTAAAAATGCCAACTACTAAAAATAGTTGATCTTGAAATCAGGCATGGTGGCTCACACCTTTAGTTGGGAGAATTTTGATAACTTCTTGGATTTCCATGCTTGTTATAGGCCTATTTAAGTGATTAATTTCATCTTGATTTAATTTAGGTAGGTCACATAAATCAAGGAAATCATCCATTTCTTTCAGATTTTCATACTTGGTGGAGTATATGCTTTTATAGTATGTCCCTATGATTTTTTGAATTTCTCTGGCAACTGTTGTGATGTTACCTTTTTCATCTCTAATTTTATTAATTTGTGTCTCTTCTCTCTTTCTTTTAGTCAGATTTGCTAAGGGTTTATCAATCTTGTTTATCCTTTCAAAGAACCAACTCTTTGTTTCATTGATTCTTTGGATTGTTTTTTTAGTTTCTATTTCATTAATTTCTGCCCTAATCTTTTTTTTTTTAAAACAGACGATTCCATATGATTTATTTATATCCTCTCAGATTTTTTTTTAATTTTTATTTATTTATTTATTTATTTGAGAGCGACAGACACAGAGAGAAAGACAGGTAGAGGGAGAGAGAGAGAATGGGCGCGCCAGGGCTTCCAGCCTCTGCAAACGAACTCCAGACACATGCGTCCCCTTGTGCATCTGGCTAACGTGGGACCTGAGGAACTGAGCCTTGAACCAGGGGTCCTTAGGCTTCACAGGCAAGCGGTTAACTGCTACGCCATCTCTCCAGCCCTGCCCTAATCTTTATTATTTCTTCCCGTCTGCTAATTTGGGGTTTGCCTTGTTCTTCTTTTTTCCAAGGCTTTAAGGTGAAGCATTAGGTCATTTACTTGTGACCTTTCTAATTTCTTAATATAGGCACTTAAAGCTATAAATTTACCTCTTAGGACTGCCTTCATTGTGTCCCAGAGAGTTTGGTATGTTGTATTCTTATTATCGTTTGACTATAAATTTTTTGATTTCCCTCTTGATTTCTTCATTGACCCATTCATCATTTAGTAGTGTGTTGTTTAATTTCCATGATTTTCTGTATGCTCTATAGCCTTTCTTGCTATTGATTTGTAGTTTGAGTCCACTGTGGTCAGATAGAATGCAAGGAATTATTTCAATTTTCCTGTATTTGTTAAGATTTGCTTTGTGTCCTAATATATGGTGACACCTTTAATCCTAGCACCCAAGAAGCCTAGGTAAGTGAATCCCCATGACCTTGAGGCCAGCCTGGGCTATTGAGTGAGTTCCAGATCAATACAGGCTAGGGTAAGACCTTGCCTCAAAAAAAGGGTGGGGGGATAGTTGATCTTGAATCCTACAGTCTCATTCAATTCATTTATTAATTCTAGCAGGATTTTTTAGTGGATTCATTGGGGTTTTCTATTTACCACATTATATCATCTACAAAGAGATCATTTTATTTTTTCCTTTACAATCTTGATGCCTCTTATTTTTTCTTTCTTTCTTTGACAGAGAAAGAGGGAGAGAGAGAGAGAGTCAGAGAATGGGTGCAGCAGGGCCTCCAGCCACGGCAAATGAACTCCAGATGCGTGCGCCCCCTTGTGTATCTGGTTAACATGGGTCCTGGGAAATCAACCTGGGTCTTTTGGCTTTGCAGGCAAATGCCTTAACTGCTTAGCCTGGAATTCACTATGGAGTCTCAGGGTGGCCTCGAACTCATGGAGATTCTCCTTCCAGTTCTTTTATTTCTTTTTCTTGCCCAACTGTTCTGGCTAGAAACTACTACACTATTGAATACAAATGACAAATAGCCTTACCTTGCTTCTGATCTTATGGGGAGCACATCCAGTCTTTCACCATTAAGGATGAAGTTGAATGTGAGCTTTTTGTAGATGTATTTATTGAGAATATTATCTTCCATTCCTAGTTCACTGAATGTTTTAACATCCAAGAAAGTTGGATTGTTCTCTTCATCTATTGAGATGACTCTGTAGTATGGTGACTTGAATCAGGTGACCCTTATAAACTCATGTGCTTTTGATCCCCAGCTGATGGCTGCTGGAGGTGTGTTGCTGAGATGGACCTTGATGGTTTATTAGCCCCTAGCTTGCCAGTGTTCGCTCAGCTCACTCTCCTGCTGCTGTTTCCATCAGCTGTGGCAGAGGTGATGTCCAACTTCTGCTTCTGCCATCCTTTCCCCGGCCACCATGGAACTTCCCCTCGAGACTATAAGCCAAACTATGTCCTTTCCTCCCACCAGCTGCTCTTGTTCCTATGCTTTGTCTCAGCCACACAATCAGTAGAGACCCCCAGGACTTTAACAAATAATTTTATTGCCAGGCGTGGTGGCGCACGCCTTTAATCCCAGCACTTGGGAGGCAGAGGTAGGAGGATTGCCATGAGTTTGAGGCCACCCTGAGACTCCATAGTGAATTCCAGGTCAGCCTGGGCTAGAGTGACACCATACCTCAAAAAAACAAACAAACAAAAAAATTATTTATTTGTAAGCAGAGAGAGATCGGCAAGAGAGGCAGAGAGAGAGAGAGAAAGAGAAAGGGTGAGCCAGAGCCTCTAGCTGCTGCAAATGAACTCCAGACACATGCACCACCTTGTGCATCTGGCTTACATGGGTACTGGGGAATCAAACCTGAGTCCTTAAGCTTCACAGCCAAGTGCCTTAACTGCTAAGCCATCTCTCTAAGCCCCCCAGGACTTTTTGAAATGCCATGATTTCCCCTGCCATCACAAGGCTTTCCCTCAAGTCTGTGGACCAAGGTAAATCCTTTCTTCCCATGAGCGGCTTTAAAAAAATTATTGATTTATAAGCAAAGAGAGAGAATATGGGCACACCAGTGCCTTTAGCTGCTGCAAATGAACTCCAGATGCATGCACCACTTTGTGCATCTGGCTTTACATGGGTATTGGAGAATTGAACCTGGGTTGTTAGGCTTTGCAGTCAAGTGCCTTAACTGCTGAGCCAGCTCTCCAGTCACAATGAGCTTTTTTTTTTTTTTTTTTTTTTTTTTGAGGTAGGGTCTCACTCTAGCTCAGGCTGACCTGGAATTCACTGTGTAGTCTCAGGGTGGCCTCAAACTCATGGCGATCCTCCTACCTCTGCCTCCCAAGTGCTGGGATTAAAGGCATGTGCCATCCTGCTCGGCACCTTTTTTTAAAAAGAGGTTTTTTATTTATTTGTTTATGGGAGAAAGAGAGAGGCAGATAAAGAGAGAGGATGGGCATGTACCATCTTGTGCATCTGGCTTATATGGATACTGTGGAATTGAATCTGGGTCCTTGGGCTTTGCAGGCAATCACCCTAACTGCTAAGCCATTATAAGCTGCTTTTAGTCGGGTGTTTTATGCCACTAACCAGAAGGTAACTACAAAATGTAATTTAGGATTTTACTTTATTGATATGGCGTATTATATTAATTGATTTTCATATGTTATATTAATCTTGCCTAAATCTTGAATAAATTCCAATTGATTGAAGTGCATAATATTTTTATATGTTGCTGACTTCAGTTTGCTATTAATTTGTTGAGGATTTGTCTTTTTTAATATTATTTATTTGCAGGGAGGAAGAAGGAAGGGAACAATGGCCACTTCAAGGCTTCTTACAGCTACGAATGAATTCCAAATGCATCCACTACCTTGTGTATTGGCTTTATATGAGTAATGGAGAATTGAACCTCTGACCAACAGGCTTTGGAAGCAAGCACTTTGAACTGCTAAGGATTACTCCAGCCCTATTGGAGACTTTTCTATCCATGCTCATAAACAGTATAGGCTTTATAGTTTTCTTTTGGTATCTTTTTCTGATTTTGATATCAGGGTAGTGCTGGCCTTGTAAAGTGAATTGGGAAGTGTTCATTATTCTTCATCTAGTTTTTTTTTTAATTAAAAAAATATTTATTTGAAGCCGGGCATGGTGGCGCACGCCTTTAATCCCAGCACTTGGGAGGCAGAGGTAGGAGGATCACCGTGAGTTCGAGGCCACCCTGAGACTACATAGTGAATTCCACATCAGCCTAGGCTAGAGTGAGACCCTACCTCAAAAAAACAAACAAAAAAACCAAACAAAAAAAAATTTATTTGAGAGAGAGAGAAAGAGAGAATGGACATGCCAAGGTCTATAGCTACTGCAAACAAACTCCAGACGCATGCACCACCTTGTGCATCTGGCTTACATGGGTTTGGGGGAATCAAACGTGGGTCCTTTGGCTTTGCAGGCAAGCATCTTAACTGCTAAGCCTTCCCTTCAGCCCCTTCATCTAGTTTTTTTGGAAGAGTTTGTGAAGAAACAGTGTTCTCTAAATATTTGACAGAATTCACTAGTGAAACCATCTGGTTTGAATTTATTTCTTTGCAATAGTTTTCAAAAAAAATATTATTGGGGGCTGGAGAAATGGCTTAGAGGTTAAGGCATTTGCCTACAAAGCCTATGGACCCAGGTTTGATTCCCCAGTACCCATATATGCCAGATACACAAGGTGGTACATGCGTCTGGAATTCATTTGCAGTGGCTGGAAGCCCTGGTGCACCCATCCTCTCTGCCACCTCTCAAACAAATAAATAAAATAATCTTTTAAAAAATTTGTCACTGGGCCCTATTGCTGAAGACTCCACATACTTGGGATGCAAGGCCACTGAGAAATCCTGCTGGAACTGAGCTGATAACCTCCTCCATGTAGACCAGCTGACAGAAAGTTGGAAGAAACCATTCTGCATGCAGTTCAATGGGAGAGAGAGAAATCACCAGTGAAGATACTCAACAGTGGACACTGCAAGCCTTATATCTGGCCAGCCAGGCCAAATGAGCCAACAGGTGCAATAGTGGCACATCTGTCATGGTAGAAACCAACTGCCCTCTAATTGGACTGGAGGCCCGCTCCATGGGAAGGAATACATTCCTGATATTGAAAACTTAAAACAGGGGTAGTCATGAGCCCTAGGGGTGTAATGTCTGCTGCTGTCTGGCTAAATGTATATACTATGCTTATCAAACTGCCCACTAAGCACTTCTCTTAATGTTCATACCCATATATTAATGCTACTCTCACTTTTGGTAGAGAATCTTCTCTTTTCAGATGTCAGTGACCTTGGGATGACTCAGAAGGCACCATGGTGCTGGGAAGAAGTGACAGAAGAGTGCTCAGCACTGCAATATCTCTATCACACCTTCCACGGCTCGGGGTCAATTGTGAAAGAGGTGGCAGAAAGAATGTAAGAGCCAAAGGAAGGGTAGGACTCCTTACAACATGCTCCTCCAGACACAAAATGGCCTGGATATCCATGACCTCACAGTGCCTGACACTACCTACACAAGACCTTCATAAGAGGAGGAAAAGATTATGATATCAAAATAAAAGAGACACTGATTGAGAGGAGGAGGGGATATGATGGAGAATGGAGTTTCAAAGGGGAAAGTGGGAGAGGGAGGGAATTACCATGGTATATTGTTTATAATCATGGAGGTTGTTAATAAAAGTAATTAATTAATTAACTAATTAAAAAATTGTCACTGGACCAGGAATAATGGTACATACCTGCAAATCTCACACTTAGGGGACGGATGTAGGAGTACCTCAAGTTTGAGGCTACCCTGAGCTATAAGGTGACCCTGTCTCAAGACAAAATTATTGAAAAAAATATTGGACTGGGATATAGCTTAGTGGTATAGTACTTGCCTTACATGTGCAAGGTCCTGGGTTTGATCTTCAAAACCCCCAAATACTGTGACTAATTCAATCTCTTTACTTGTTTTATATACTAAAAGTATTTCTTTTTTTTAAATATATTTTATTTCTTTATTTATTTGAGAGAGAGAAAGAGGCAGAAAGAGAGAGACAGAGAGAGTGAGAGTGAGAGAATTGGTGCTTCAGGGCCTCCAGATATTGCAAATGAACTCCAGATGCATGTGCCCCCTTGGGACTCTGGCTTACCTAGGTCCTGGAGAATCAAACTAGTATCCTTTGGCTTTGTAGGCAAACACCTTAACTGCTAAACCATCTCTCCAGCCCCCGGAAATTATTTCTTCTTTAGTCAGTTTCAGTACTTTGTGTCTGAACCTGTCCATATCTTCTAGATCATTTACTCTTTGAGACATATTTTTTAAAATATTTTAAGTATTGTATATTCTTTAAATATATATGTTTGTTATATTCTTTTAAAGTATTTTTTACTTATTTGAAAGCAGAGAAAGAGAGAGAATGGGCACACCAGGGCCTCCAGCCACTGCTCCAGATGCATGTGCCACTTTGTGTATGTGATTTTATATGCATACTGGAGAATTAAACCTGGGTCATTAGGCTTTGCAAGCAAGTACCCTAAATGCTGAGCCATCTCTCCAGCCAGCCCTCTTCTTTCTTCCCCCTCCCCTCTCTTACCTCTCTTCTTTTCTTCTCTTTCCCTCCACCTCCTCCTCTTTCTTCTCCTTCTCCTCCTCTTTCCCTGAGCCTCATCTACCTCCTCCTCCCCAGCCCCGCCCCTCCCTTTCCCCCTCCCTCTCCCCTTCTCCTCCTCTTCTCGTAGGACCGCCATTGCAAACACCACCACTTTGTGCATCTGGCTTTAGGTGCATATTGGGGAATTGAACTGTGGCCATCAGGCTTTGCAAGCAAGCACATTTACCCACTGAGCCACTTCTCCATTCCCCTGATCCTTCTTATTATTTAATGTGTGACTTTAAAGCAATAAATTTCCCTATGAAGACTGTTGCCCTAATATCCCATAAGTTGTGGTAATTTTTTATTTTTGCAGGGGAGTGTTGTTTGCCTTTTTGTTTTTTCATTCTTCTCAAAGTCATTTCCAGTTTCCCTTGCGATTTCATCTTTGACCCATTGGTTCTTAAGGAGTGTGTGGTTTATTTTCCACCTATTTGTGAATCCCATATTCCTTGTGTAAGTGATGTCTGATGACATTCCTCTGTGGTCAGAGATATATTGCATGAGTTTAGTCCTTGCAGATAGATTGAGACTTGTCTTGTGGCCTATGGTATAGCCTATCCTGGGTCATGTGCGCTTGAGGAACATGTGCTGCTGTTAGTGGAATGCTCCAGGTGTCTGTTGGGTCGTTTCTGTATGGTGTGTAATTCTCCTACTTGTGTACTGATCCTCCATCTAATTGTCAGTTTTCTGTGTTTGACCTTGAAGCTATCTTCAAGGTCAGTGATTGTTTCTTCCAACATCCCAAATTTGTTGTTCGTGTCCTCTAGTGAATTTTTATTTATTCTTTGTTTCAACTTGACAATGTAGATTTTTGGTAATTTATACCATTTTATTGATATTTTACATATGGTAGCACATCATTTTCACACTTTCCTTGAGTTTGTAAAAGTTATTCCCTTCAGTGCTTTGAATATATTTACAGTCAGATCATTCAAAGTCTTTGCCTAGCTGGCCATGGCAAGAGGCTGAGGTAGTATGGTTACTGTGAGCTTGAGGCCAGCCTGGGGCTGTAGAGTGAGTTCCAGGTCAGCCTGGAGGTGGGGTCTCACTCTAGCCTACAATGACCTGGAATTCACTATATAGTCTCAGGGTGGCCTCAAACTCTCAGTGATCCTCCTACCTGTCTCCTGAGTGCTAGGATTAAAGGCATGTGCCACCATACCCAGCCTATTCTTATTTTAATGGTGAAGACTTCCTTTTTTGTTACTTGCATGCCTCATATTTTTTGGTTGAAAGTAAGCTTGTAAATTGTAAATTTTTTTAATGTTTTTATCTATTTGAAAGAGAAAAGAGACAGCTAGCGAGAGCAAGAAGCCAGACATATGTATGGGTATGTCAGGGTATCCTGCCACTGTAAAAAAAACTCCAGATGCATACACCACTTCTTGTATCTGGTGTTACATGATGTGGTGGTTTGGTTCAGGTGTCCCCCATAAACTTAGGTGTTCTGAATGCTATGTTCCCAGCTGATGGAGATTTGGAAATTAATGCCTCCTGGAAGCAGTGTATTGTTGGAGGTGGATTTATGGGTATTACAGCCAGTTTCCCCATGCCAGTGTTTGGCACACTTTCCTGTTCCTGTTGTCTACCTTATATGGGCCATGGGGTGATGTCCACACTTTGCTCATGTCATCATTTTCCCCTGCCATCATGATGCTTCCCCTCGAGCCTGTAAGCCAAAATAAACTTCTTTTTCCCAGAAGCTGCTCTTGGTTGGGTGATTTCTACCAGCAATGTAAACCTTACTGCAACAGTAAAGTGGTACCAGGAGTGGGAATGCTGCTGGACACCTGACTATGTGGCTTTGGCCTTTTGGAGATGATTTTCAAGAGGAATGTGGGAGGATTTGAAACCTTGGCCTAAGAGATCCTTGCAGTGCTGTAAGTACAGCTTGATGGACTGTTCTGGTCAGAGTTGGAAGACCTGAATGCAGTAAGAACTATGGACTGTGAAGTTTGTCTAAGGAGGGTGAGAAAGAGCTTTGCTTGGACTGGGCTAGCAGTTTGTGTGAGAAGCTTGCTATTATGCCCATGAACTGGTATGAGCAGAGGGAATCAACACAGAAAAAATGAAATTTGGGCCCAAACTGCTGCCTGTTCACCTGCAAATTGTTTGAGAGATACAAATATTGAGATTGGGCCAGCTAACCTGCACTGGGGCAACAGGAAGAATGTAGACTCTTTTGAGTGCTCAAGGAGTGTCCTGTTATTTCAAAGTCTGCTTTATTCCCCCTGGATTAACAAATTGGCACCCTACATGGTATTGTGGAGTATAAGAAATGCAGGAAAGAAAGGGTCATTGAGTTTGCAACATGGTCTTGTGTTTTGGAAATGGCCATGGGAAGTGTGAAGCAGGTTTGCTGGATGCCTGCATGAGACTCCCATGGAGCCATGAGGATGAACCATGGATTGCAGTGAAGACCCAGTGGAGATGCCGAGACCACGAAATGGCAACTAAGAAAAGCTGCCGCCCCTGGATGAAGTTTTCCAGGACTGTGTGTAGCCTAGCTTGAGGGACAGAATTGGAACTCCAGAGACTTCCTGCTGGTTAGTATTATCAGACCTGAAGACTTGTCACTGGCTAGAATTGTTGGACATGAAGCTACAGAGTTTGGTGTTTGCCCTGTTTAAATCATGTATTGCTTGAGAATGTCTTTGCTATGCCCAATGCCATCTTTTTCAGTATGAATGTTTATTCTGTGCCATTATGGATTTTCTGAGGCTATTTTTTTCACCCCAATTTTTTTATTTATTTTTTAATTTTTATTAGCATTTTCCAAGATTATAAAAAAATATCCCATGGAAATTCTCTCCCCCACCCACACTTTCCCTTTTGAAATTCCATTCTCCATCTGAGGCTATTTTTTGGTATTATGGCTCAGTTAAAAGATCTTAGACTATGGGGGCATATGAACATCATTAGAATTGGTAAAAAAAAAAAAAAAAAAACTATGAGAATTTTTTTTTAAGAAATCAGTTTTTTTTTTTATTTTTTTGTTCATTTTTTATTTATTTATTTGAGAGTGGCAGACATAGAGAGAAAGACAGATAGAGGGAGAGAGAGAGAATGGGCACGCCAGGGCTTCCAGCCACTGCAAATGAACTCCAGACGCGTGCGCCCCCTTGTGCATCTGGCTAACGTGGGACCTGGGGAACTGAGCCTCGAACCGGGGTCCTTAGGCTTCACAGGCAAGCGCTTAACCACTAAGCCATCTCTCCAGCCCAACTATAAGAATTTTAAAGGTGGATGAATGTATTGCATTTTATATCATGTATGGTTATCAATTTATGGGGGCCAGGGGC
This sequence comes from Jaculus jaculus, assembly GCF_020740685.1. Lineage (NCBI taxonomy): Eukaryota > Metazoa > Chordata > Mammalia > Rodentia > Dipodidae > Jaculus > Jaculus jaculus. The sequence goes on along the minus strand of NC_059106.1, from coordinate 82,421,960 downwards.
GGAATGTAGTGGTTTGATTCAGGCATCCCCCATAAACTTAGGTGTTCTGAATGCTAGGTTCCCAGCTGGTAAGTGATTTGGGAAGTAATGCCTCCTGGAGGGAGTGTATTGTTAGAGGCTGGCTTTTGGGTATTATAGCCAGTTTCCCCATGCCAGTGTTTAGCACACTTTCCTGTTCCTGTTGTCCACCTTATGTGGGCCATGAGGTGATGTTAACCCTCTGCTCATGCCATTGTTTTCCCTTGCCATTGTGGAGCTTCCCCTCGAGCCTGTAAGGAAAAATAAACCTCTTTTTCCCACAAGCTGCTCTTGGTTGGGTGATTTCTACCAGCAATGTGAACCTGACTGCAACACATAGGTAGTGGGGAATCAAACCCAGGCTATCAAGCTTTGCAAGCAAGCGCCTTTAACCGCCTAGCCATCTCTCCAGCCCAAAAGTGGATTTTTGAAATACCATAACCTGGAAATCAGATTTCCCTTTCTTTCTACTACCTTCATAATTGCTGCTTGTTGTGGTTGTTAGTTTATTTATTGGCTTCTCTGAACTAATTCTATGAAGTCAATATTCTTTTTTTTTATTTGAGCAACTTTTATTTTGACACTTATATGCCGTCCCCAGCCCAGAGGAAGGTAGAGACCCCCAACTTGTGCTTTGGAAGGAAGGGGGAGGTCCTACCCCTGAGGACCAGGACTTCTGTACCTTACAGTTTGTAAATCTGCCCTAGGTTGGGGTCTACCCCAATCCTCCAGCTAGGCTCTACCAAGATGTCCTGAGCCCACAGTGACTCAGAGAGGAGAGAGAAGGGACGTACCAAGGTCCGGAGGGACCGGTGCAGAAAGCACAGCTTCAAGGTCAGAACATGAAAGGGGAGGATCAGGTCAGCTGCTCTCAGCAGGCGCCTGTGTGTCTACAGCAGGGCATGTTCTCCAAAGACAATGCCACCCAAGCTTGGAGCCATCCGTCCTGGTTAGCCAACAGGAACAAAAGTGGTAGGGGGAAAAAAAAACCTAAGCTTTGTTGCCAGACAAAAAGGAAAGCAAAATCAAACATCTATGTTCTTTTTTTTTTTAATTATTTATTTATTTATTTATTTGAGAGCAACAGACACAGAGAGAAAGACAGGTAGAGGGAGAGAGAGAATGGGCGCGCCAGGGCTTCCAGCCTCTGCAAACGAACTCCAGACGCGTGCGCCCCCTTGTGCATCTGGCTAACGTGGGACCTGGGGAACCGAGCCTCGAACCAGGGTCCTAGGCTTCACAGGCAAGCGCTTAACCGCTAAGCCATCCCTCCAGCCCAAACATCTATGTTCTTAAAAGTAAAACCCACAGCAAAGCCCCAACCCCTGAGCCAGCAGGGAGCTATGAGGTCCTAAGAACAGACAGTTCCCCATTGATCCCCAACCTAGAGCTGTCAAACAGCAGGGCGAATCTGTCCATCCAGAGAGGAGTTGGTCTGGGGAAGCAGAGGTTGGAGTGAGTGTCCTCAGGTGTCCCTGGGTGAGGTACTAAGAACTGTAAACATGACCAAGGTGAGGCGGGTGTCACCTCCCAACATCCGGGATGAGGAGTGGCACTGTGAAGTCAATATTGTTCATTACTTGTGGCCAGTGAAATCTCTACTTATCTATCATAGTGGTCAGCTGATATCTGAGCAGACATTTACTTACATAACCAGAGCCAATAAATCATCCCAGCCTTTGGCCAAGAGGGAGGTAGTATGTGTGTGTGTGTGTGTGTGTGTGTGTGTAACACATCTCCACACTCAGCCAAACAGGTTATAACTGCACCTTAGCCTTCACCTCCTATTGTGCAAAACCTTACCACAAGCCACAGGTAAGAGCTTAGGGTTTCTCTCTTATTTTCTGAGAATGTCCACAGCCCCATATGTGTGTGACTTTGTAGATTCTCAGGGATACAGGGGGAAATTTCAAGGTCCCTGTCGACATCTAATTCTCCACTTTTCGTATAAATTTTTTGGTTATTCCCTCACATTCCAACTGTTGTCCATTGTCAAAGGCAGCCACGCTGTTAAAACACTTACCTATAACTATCTTCAACAAACAAGTTTCTGTTCCCTGGGTTCACATTCGTCTAACATGAAGCCAGCCTTGTAATTGGGTCTTCCTGGGAACCACTAGATGGTCAAATAATGAAAATGCACACTATCATGTTCAAAGCTCCTGGAAAGCTAGGGTGTGGGGGTGAGATAAGCACACACAACAAACTTGCTATTCTTATGAGACTTGGCCCTTTTATCTTTAAAAACAATTATGTTAGCAGGGCGTGGTGGCGCACACCTATAATCCGCTGGGAGGCAGAGGTAGGAGGATTGCCGTAAGTTCGAGGCCACCCTGAGATAGTGAATAGATAGTGAATTCCAGGTTAGCCTGAGCTAGAGTGAGACCCTATCTTGAAAAACAAACAAACAAAAAAAAACTATGTTAGTTATTTGCAAAGAGAGAGAATGGGAACCAGGACCTCCAACCACTGCAAACAAACTCCAGATACATGGGCCACTCTGCATTGGCTCCCCATGGGCACTAGGGAATCAAGCCCAGGTTCTCAGGCTTTGCAGGCAAGCACCTCAACTGCTGAGCCATCTCTCCAGCCATTAGCCTTTTTTTTTTTTTTTCAATGAGTGCATTTTCTCTGGATTACTGTAAAACTTTGGTTAAGCCTCAGAATTCTGAGAAAAAAAATTAATTCTACCCTCTCCTCTCGTCATCCATTCTTTCTGCTTTCCCTCACTTGTTGTCCCTTATTTTAAATATTTTATTTTTTATTTTGGGTTTTCGAGGTAGGGTCTCACTCTAGCTCAGGCTGACCTGGAATTCACTGTCTAGTCTCAGGCTGGCCTCAAACTCACAGTGATCCTCCGACCTTTGCCACCCAAGTGCTAGGATTAACGACGTGCACCACCACACCCAGCTTGCTGCTTTTTTATGGAAGAGTAAAGTTTTGGAAAGTCTTCTGGAGAGCCATTCTCCCAATCTAATTATGTTTTTGCAGTGCAGAGATTGAACTCAGGGCCTTGCCACATCATAGGCAAGGGCTCTCCAACTGATATCCCTCCACTCCATTTGCTCTTAATTCCAGACAAAAAATAGTTTAATTCCAGTGAGCATAGTTTCTAGTTCAAGTATTTCTATTAGCGTTTCATATATAGCAGCTTTATTCAGTTATAATTTATGTAGTATACAATTCCCTCAGTTAAAATGGAAAATTTCACTTAATTCACTGAGTTGTGGTATAATCACAAAATCATGGCCCTGTTTTATAGTTTTTGTATTTCTGCTGAAATTACCCATCTCAACATGTTATTTTTATCTTCTCCTATGAATTTATTAATGTATTTATCCATTATTTTGTCTGCTAATTCCAACAAGGGGTTATCTGAGCATTTGCTTCTGTTTTTTCTTAATTAAGGGTAATATCTTTTCTGTTTCTTTACATATAGGAAAATTATATTTTTAAAATATTTTATTTAGTTAGTTACTTGAGAAGGGGAAGTGTGGTGGTTTTATTCAGGTGTCCCACATAAACTTAGATGTTCTGAATGTTAAGTTCCCAGCTGTTGGAAATTTGGGAATTAATGCCTCCCAGAGGGAATGTATTGTTGGGGGCGGGCTTATGGGTGTTAGAGCCAATTTCCCCATGTCAGTGTTTGGCACACTCTCCTGTTGCTATTGTCCAGCTTATGTTGGCCAGGGGATGATGTCCACCCTCTCTCATGCCATCATTTTCCCCTGCCATCGTGGAACTTCCCCTCAAGCCTATAAGCCAAAGTAAGCCTCTTTTTCCCAGAAACTTCTTTTGGTTGGATGATTTCTACCAGCAATGTAAACCTCCCTGCAACAGTAAAGTGGTACCAGGAGTGGGGATGCTGCTAGATGCCTGACTGTGTGGCTCTGGCCTTGTGGAGCTTATTTTCTTTCTTTTTTTTTTTTAAATTTTTATTAGCATTTTCCATGATTTTTTGGAGCTTATTTTCAAGAGGAATGTGGAAGGACTTGAAACCCTGGCCTAAGATATACCTTGAAGTGCTGTAAGTACAGCTTGATGGACTATTCTGGTCAGAGTTGAAAGACCTGAACGCAGTAAGAACTATGGACTGTAAGATTTGACTTGTGAGGGTAAGAAAGAGCTTTGCTTGGACTGGACTAGCAGTTTTTGTGAAAAGCTTGTTATGGCCATGTCCTGGGAAGTTGTGCAGGGTTGCTTTGCAGAGATGAACTATTGTGAGCAAACAGATATGGCACAGAAAAAATGAAATATCTGGGCCTAAATTGCTGCCCATTCACCTGGAAATTGTTTGAGAGATTACAACCTTTCAGATTGGGATAGGTGACCTACACTGGGGCAACAAAAGAATATAGACTCTTTTGAAGGGGCCTGGGTGCTGAAGGAGTGTCCTGTTCTTCTAAGTCTGCTTTATTCCCCCCCACCACCCTCGGTTTAACAAATAGGCACCCTACATGGTATTGTGGAGTATAAGAAATGCAGGAAAGACAGGGTCATTGAGTTTTCAACACGGTCTTGTGTTTTGGAAATGGCCATGGGCAGTGTGAAGCAGGCTTGCTGGTTGTCTGCATGGAGACTCCATGGGGCCATAAGGATGACCACGGGTTGCAGTAGAGACCCAGTGGAGATGCCGGGACCACAAGATGGCTGAGGATAGCTGCCGGCCCCAATGAAGTTTTCCAGGACTGTGAGTAGCCTAGCTAGAGGAGCGGACTTGGAATGCCAGAGACTTGTTGCTGCTTAGAATTATTGGACTTGGAGATTTGTCACTTACTAGAGTTATTGGACTTGAAGCTACAGTTTGATGTTTACCCCGGTTGTCTTAAATCATGTATTTCTTGAGTACTTCTTTGCTGTACCCAATGCCATCTTTTTCAGTGTGAATGTTTATTCTGTGCCATTACGGTTTTTTTTTTTTTTTTGTATTATGGCTCAGTTAAAAGATCTTGGATTATGAGAATGTATGATCATTGGAATTGATTAAAAAAAAACTATCGGCACTTTTTTTATATATAATTTTTATTTATTTATTTGAGAGAAAGAAGCAGAGAGAGAAAGAGAGAGAGACTGGGTGCACCAGGACCTTTAGCCACTGCAAACAAACTCCAAATGCATATGCCACTTTGTACATTGGCTTATGTGGGTCCTGGGGAATTGAACCTGGGTCCTTTGGCTTTGCAGGCAAATGCCTTAATCACTAAGCCATCTCTCCAGCCCTTATGGCGACTTGTAAAGTTAAATGAATGCATTGCATTTTATATCATGTATGGTTATCAGTTTATGGGGGCCAGGGGCAGAATGTGGTGGTTTGATGCAGGTGTCCCCCATAAACTTAGGTGTTCAAATGCTAGGTTCCCAGCTGATGGATATTTGGGAATTAATGCCTCTGGGAGGGAGTGTATTTTGGGGGGTGGGCTTCTGGGTGTTAAAGCCAGTTTCCCCATGCCAGTGTTTGGCACCCTCTCCTGTTGCTATTGTCCACCTTATGTTGGCCAGGGGGTGATGTCCACACTCTATTCATGCCATCATTTTCTCCTGCCATCGTGGAGCTTCCCCTCAAGCCTGTAAGCCAAAATAAACCTCTTCCCCAGAAGCTTCTCTTGGTTGGGTGATTTCTACCATCAATGCGAACTGGACTACAACAGGGGGCAGATAGAATGGGCATGTCAGGGCCTTCAGCCATTGCAAACAAACTACAGATGCATGTAGTTGTGCATCTGACTTTATATGGGTACCAGGGAATTGGATCTGGGTCCTTTGGCTTTGAAGGCAAGCACCTTAACCACTAAGTCATCTCCCCAGACCAAAAATGAATTTTTATTTATTTGAGAGAGAGAGAGGAAGAGGTAGACATATAGATATTTAGGTGTGTGTGTGTGTGTGTGTGTGTGTGTGGAGAGAGAGAGAGAGAGAGAGAGAGAGAGAGAGAGAGAGAGAGAGAGAGAGAGAGAGAGAATGAGTGCACCAGGGCCTCTAGTCATTGCAAATGAACAGCAGACACATGCACCACCATGTGTATCTGGTTTAGGGGGCATTGGGTAATCAAACCTGAGTCCTTAGGCTTCACAGGCAAGCCTTAACCACTAAGCAATCTCTCCAGCCCACAAAATGAAATTTTTTTAGTGGATATAGGTCATTGCAGATAAAATATTATCCAATGTCTGGATTGTGTTATCTTTCTGTGAACAGACCTGAGCCATGTTCCAGTGAATGATTAAGCTACCCCCCGCTTTAGCTTATGAACCTTTGACTTTCTGCTTCACGGAGTGCATTCCTACAGTGTTATCATCATTCCCAGCAAGAAGCTCGGGATCCTAGCTAGCTGTGACCCTCTGTTGAAGAGAATTTGGAGTGGTTACCAAACTACTCAAACATAATAAAACTCAAACTCCAAATACTGTTTCCCTTAAAATGAGAAGGTGCCCATGTGTACAGTCAGCCAGTTCAGGCTGCCAGCTATTATTACCCCACAATCTCTATGGAGTCTGTTGCAGTTCCCTTCTCCGTGCTGGGACAAAACACCCACCAACCAGAAGCTGCTGATGGGAGGAAGGGATTTACTTTGGCTTACAGTCTTGAAGGGAAGCTTGGTGATGGCAGGGGAAAGCACGGCATGAGCAGAGGCTGGACATCACCTCTGCCACAGCTGGCGGAAAACAGCAGCAGGAGAGTGAGGCCAGCGAAGACCAGCAAGCTGGGAGGGGCTCCTGAGCCTCAAGGTCCACCCCCAGCAACACACCTCCCCCAGAAATACTCCACCTCCACCCGCTGGAGATCCATGCATTCAAATCACACAAATTTATGGGGGGACATCAGGTTCAAACCACCACAGTTTCTTTAGGGGCCAACCAAAGATTTGAAGGAAACATATGTATAGATTTGGTATTCAGCCTATAGTAGCTCCATCCTGTCTGACTTTCCCACCTCATTTTCCTGCTGCGCTGGGAGCCTCAAACTGTCCTCTGACTCCAGAGGTTGTAGCTGGTTATTTGTTTTCCATGCCTGTAGCCCCAAGAAATAGAAGATGCTCTCCAACAAGTCACATAAATGTGCATCTCATTAAGTCCGGTTCCCTTCTTGTAACAGTTGACTCCACTCAAATTTCTGCTCACTTGTTAGCTGTCATTCTTCAGGAGTTTTCAAGTCATTTTAAAAAAATATTGAAGCCAGAATGTATAACTTTTTTCTTAGCAATAACTAGTCTAACACAGGCTGTTTTGCCAATACCAAAAATCAGCATGTTGTTCTAAAACTGTTGCCCTTTTAATATTAGTTACTAAATGTCATTTGTATATTGTCTGTTTTATAATACCAACAATAAAATTCATCTATTTTTTTTTTTAAAGAGGTGGGGTTGGAGAGATGGTTTAGTGGTTCAGCGCTTACCTGTGAAGCCTAAGGATCCTGGTTCAATGCTTGATTCTCCAGGTCCCACGTAAGCCAGATGCACAAGGTGTCTGGATGCGCCTGGAGTTTGTCTTCAGTGGCTGGAAGCCCTAATGCACCCATACCCCCTCTCCCCCTCTCCCTCTCCCTCTCTCTCTCTCTCTCCCTCTCTCTCTCAATCTGCCTTCTCTGCCTCTTTCTATGTCTGTTGCTTTCAAATAAAAAATAAAATAAATAAAAATAAATTTTTTTTTTAAAGCGGGAAGAGCCATGTGTGGTGGCACACACCTTTAGTCCCAGCACTTGGGAGAAATAGGAGGATTTCCATGAGGTCAAGGCCACCATGAGACTACATAGTGAATTCCAGGTCAGCCTGGCTAAAGTGAAACCCTACCTTGAAAAAAAAAAAAGGACTAGGGAGATAGCCATCAGTGGGTAAAACTGCAAAGCCTAAGGATCCAAATTCAATTCCCCAGTTCCCACGTAAGCCAGATGCACAAGGTGGTGGATGTATCTAGAGTTTGTTTGAGGAGGCTGGTGGCCATGGGACACCCATCTTCTCTCTGTTTCTCTATCTGCCTATCTCTCTCAAATAAATAACTTTTTTAAAAGACCCAGAAATATACAAGAGAAAATTTGATCATTTTAATTCCTCCATCTCAGCTTCTTCTCCAATACCAGATCTCCAAGCCAACAAGGCCAAAAACAGAATAGAAAAGTATTGTTTGCTTATTGGTCCAGGTTTGGTTATTTATCCTTAAACACACAAACACACTCACTTCTTTATGTGAATGTAATCTTGTATGAATTTGGTAATCTGCTCTTTTTCATCAACACATTTTGGACAGTTTTTATATATTTATTCCTTTTCATATTTTCACAGAGCACTTACGTGGCAGGGACTGTTCTAGGTCCTAGGAATAAATCAGCAAACCAAAATATGAAAAAAAACTTTGTGGAGGTAATAGTCTTCTAATAAGAAGGAGGGGCTGGAGAGATGGCTCAGTGGTTACAGGCACTTGCTTGTAAAGTCTGAGCCCGTGTTTGGTTCCCCAGTACCCATGTAAAGCCAGATGCACAAAGAGGCTCATACATGTGGAGTTCATTTGCAGTAGCAAGAGGCCCTAGTGGGCCCATTCCTTTCTCTCTCTCTCTCTTTGCAAATAAATAAATGAACTTTCATTTAATTTTTTTTGAAGGTCTCACTCTAGTCCATGCTGACCTGTAATTGACTATGTAGTATCAGGGTGGCCTTGAACTCATGAAGATCCACCTACCTCTGCCTCCCAAGTGCTGGGATTAAAGGCATGAGCCACCACGCCCGGCTGAACTTTTTTTTTTTTTTTAATGATGTGGGAGGCGTGGAAACACGCAGCAAAAGAACTAGATAAGGTGTTCCATGCTGTGGAGAAACAAGTGGGAACGATAATGGGAGAGGTAACCATCCGAGAAGAAGGAGGAATTTTTTACTTTAAATGGTTTTGAACAAGGAAGGCTTTACACAAAATGTGACATTTGAACAGACTTGAGAAAAGAGAAGTAATTTTTTTTTTTTTTTAAAGGACTTTTGAGGCAGTTGGAAGAGCAAAAGTAAAGACTTGTCAGGAGCAAGTGGCATATTGGGGAACAACCAAGAGGCTGACATGACTGGGTCCAGAAGAGGGAGGGGACAGTGACAACAGATGAGGTCAGATTGCTACTGAGGGTCAGAGAACAGAGTGCCCCAGAGGCCCCTGCAGGTACATGCCCTTCTGCAGAAATGAGGTTTTTGCACATCCTTGACCCATGTTATTTTCTTTTTCTTTAGCTGAACACCTGGTAACGCTGTTGAACCTTGGTTTCTAAAATCCAAAGAACACTTTTTTCTACCGTGTTTTGGCCTTGTGGACCTGACTGTTTCTCAGTGAATCTGAAAGGCAGCCATGGCTTCCAAAACATTATACCTTGCTGAGATACTCTGGCAAATTATATGCCCTACGATCCACTGGGTAAAGGCTCGAGTCCAGGCTCTACCTCCTTTCATGGCATTCTCCTTCTGCCAGGATTCCTACATCAAGATCAGAGGCCCTTGAACTTCAGCTATCAGAGCAGAAGAGCTAAGATCTCCACCCCTTCCCTGCCAGGCCTTGGGCTTCCAGGCAAATCAGTTAACCTTCTCAAAGACCAAGCCTCCATACCAAAGACATATGCAAGGATCTTGCTTTTATGAACCCACAGAAGGCTCCCTGTCCCCCTTCTCCTAGGGCTAAGGGATGCCTACCTAACAACTACTGCCATAAATAATGGATACCCCGTTGTCCCTCCCTGAATCAGGGAGGTCGGCTTCAAGGTGAAACATTCAGTCCATAGGAGCCGAGAAGAGTTGCTGCTCCTGAGCATTCTCTTACATATGGATGTACTATAATTGAATTCATCGTTCCTCCACTTTGGGATATTTGTTTCCTTCCTTTTTTATTATTATAAATAATGCTGCAATGAATGCCTTGGCATGGGTACAAGATACTTCGGTGGAATAGATTTTTGAAAGCAGAATAGTTGGGTCAAACACACGCATTTAAATGTAAAACAACCCCAAATTGCCTTACCAAAATGCTTTGCCGATTTTTATTCCTACAGGATGTTGGTTCCTCACTCTATCACCATCACTAAATATTAAGACTCATTTCTCACTTTTGATATTAATATTGTCTCAATTTCCATACCTCTGATTACTAGTGAGATGGAACATGTTTTCATGTTTAATTGGCCATTTTTCTTTTTCTGCGAACTGATTGTTCATAACCTTTGCTTATTTTTCTATTGAGTAGTTTGTCATTTCTTTATCTTTCACATGTAGTTTTAAGTTTTATTCCTAGGAATTTTGAAGTTGTGGTTGTAAATTGATTACTACAGATGAACAGAAAAGCTATTGATTATAGTGAGCTGATCTTATTTCTGGCAACCTTCTTGAACATTTGTCTTGATTTTAATACTTTTACAGTTGATTATCTTCCTTTTCCTAGGGAAACCAACATATCACTTGCAAATAATGGTTTATTGTGATTACTGATATGTTTGGACTTATGTCTACTGCTTTTCTCTATATTTTTTTATTGACCATGCTTTCTCATTTCTTTTTATCTCTTCTGCCTCTTGATATTTGGTAGCAGTTCTTTTTATTTTTTTTCTTCTGAGGCCTGAAGTGCTGACCTTGCACATGCTAGGCAAGTATTCTGAACCCTTGACCCACAGTCACAGTCCCCCCTTTTTGGGGAGATTTCGAGGTAGAGTCTTGCTCTACCCAGGCTGACCTGGAATTCACTATGTAGTCTCAGGCTAACCTTGAACTCACAACAATCCTCCTACCTCCGCCTCCCAAGTGCTGTTATTAAAGGCATGTGCCACAACACCCCCCCCCCTTTTTTGTCTTTTTGTGGCTCTATATTCTATTCATGGGCTTCTGGTGGCTGTCTTTGCATATTTTGCTAAATATTGAAACCTATTTTTTCTGTTAATGTCAAGAATCAATTGATAGCTTTCCCCAACAAGATAAGATCATCAATATACATTTGAGCCCACTCCACATGCCTCATTTCCCTTGTTTAATTGAAATCACTTGAGATCTTAATACCAGATTTTTGAAAAAAAATTTTTTTCAAACTACATCTTCACTTTTTAGAAATCCTTTATCTTTTGCTTTTTGCTCTATAGAATGTTGTTTTCTTCTGTCACCTTCCATAATTCAAAAGGTAATAATATTGTCTTTAATTTTACTACTGATCGACTTTTATATGTACCAAAAATATTCTTAATCCTCTATTTCTCCGCTAACGAAAGTTAAGAACGATCAGTGTCTCCTGACTCTTTCCGTTACGCGATTCTTATGTCTAATGAAGATTCTAGTGTCCCTTTACCTTTTTTGCCCTCTTCTCACTCATTTCCCATTTTGCAAAATTTTCTGTGGGCTTACAAATCTGATTTACATTTCAATCATATACCACTTTTTTAAAGCATAGATCTTGTTGAAGTCTTCCAATACATTTGGTCTGTGTTAATCTTGCAACCAGTCTTTTATTTTATAATGTTCCCATTTCCAAGTTCTTAATTTTAATTCATCTCTTGAACAGCTGAAGTATGTCTTCAAGCTGTTTACTCAGGCAAACACATGGGTGGTGCATTTTCTACACCCTTCTCTGTAAATATGGAATACATTTCTGTTGTTTTCCCACATGAATGACAACTTGTTGGGTACAGAATTCTTCTGTTGCCATCTTTCTCACTGAAAACTATAACCATTTCTCCTCAGTTCTTGGCACTTAGAAATGTCAACAGAAAGCCAAAGACCAGACTCAATTTTTCCCCTTTGTAGTCTTATTTCATGTGTAAATCCAGGTAATATATTTCCTTCATCCCTCCCCCCAAAAGTTTATTTCATTGCCAAGAGAGGTTCTAATATCTTTTCTCTGGAACTCATTAGTCTATGCATTCAGTCATTTTTCAGCTCAGGAAATCGTGGGAAGATGAGTATGACATCCCTTCATTTGACTAATGACCACATAAACATCTCTTGGCCAACGCCCTTCCCTCCAACCACTCTCATCAAAGTCAATAAAACAGTCGTGAATAGTCTTGAGGCTCTCACGCAGCCCCCTTCCTCCCATTCTCAACTTGTATTGAGGACTTCTGCTGTGAGCACTGGCTTCTTGCTGCTCTCAGAACAGGACTTAAGACTCTTCAGTGGCCTTCTCAGCCTTAGGTGTGTGTTCCCACTTCTGGCCTCTCATCTCCCACTCCACTCCCCCCTTGACTCTATGACCCAACCACACTGACCCCTCTCACTCCTTCATCTAGGCCACCTCCCTCCTGCTTCTCTTCTCCTGTTTCCTCTTGCCTTCAGGTCCTGGCCAACTCTCTGTGCTTCTTCAGGGAAATACAGCCTGACTCTCCATTGTATCCTCTTCTAGCTCCTAAATTCTATCTTTAAAAAAAAAAAATAATTTTTATATAAGAAGAGAGAGAATGAGTGCACTTGGGCCTCTAGCAGCTACAAATGAACTTCAGACACATGTGCCACTTTGTGCATTTGGCTTTATGTGGGTGCTGGGGAATCGAACCCTGTTCATTAGGTTTTGCAGACAAGCACCTTAACCACTGAGCCATCTATCCAGTCCTAAACTCTTGTCTTTTGTTCTTGTTTACGACAAGTATTTACTGAGCGGCTGCTATGAGCCAAGCAGTATTCAAGACATCAAGGATATGTCAGTCAACAAAAGAGACTAAGGTTTCTGCCCTCATGGTACTTAATTTTATAGGAACTCCTTCATAGTGCTTCTGAGAATTTTTTTTTTTTTTATTTGAGAGCGACAGACACAGAGAGAAAGACAGACAGAGGGAGAGAGAGAGAGAATGGGCGCGCCAGGGCTTCCAGCTTCTGCAAACGAACTCCAGACGCGTGCGCCCCCTTGTGCATCTGGCTAACGTGGGACCTGGGGAACCGAGCCTCGAACCGGGGTCCTTAAGCTTCACAGACAAGCGCTTAACCGCTAAGCCATCTCTCCAGCCCTTCTGAGAATTATTAAACCAATTTATGGAGGAATGTTGTGGGACTGCTGTTACTCCGAGCAGCTCATAAAACAGTCAGCTCTGTGAGGGTTAAGGACCAATTCCATGTTTTTTTTGTTTGTTTGTTTGCTATGTATGGAACCCAGGGCCTCGAGCATTGCTAGTCAAGTGCTCTACCACTGAGCTACGCCCTCGGCCACTTACTTACTCTTGCAGCTCAAGTACATAAAGCAATGCCTGGTCAGCAATAGATACTCTGTTTGCATCTGACGGCTGAATGAATGCTTCTTGTAGAAGTCAGGAATTTGTCAAATGCAATCCATCTCAAATAAGCTACAACCAAAAAAAAAAAAAAAAAGGAGGGCAGATTTATCAGCTTACTGACTGGGAAGCCCGTGGGCAGCTCTGGCATCATGCACAGCTGGATCTGGAGTCTTACGCGATGCCAACAGGGCTCCTTTTGCTCCCCTCTGAGTGTTGATCTTATTCTTTCCAGCTCTGGATGGATTTCCTCCATGTTGCCAGGGGAGATAGGTACTGACAGTTCCAAAAGTGCATATTCTCAGCTTAGCAACACCCAGAAAAAAAGCACTTGTTTTTCATGGCATCTGTATGCATTCAGGGCCCAGACAACCTGTCTAGCTTAGAGCCCCCTCAGCCCTATCACTGTCTGAGAGATGGGCATTCTGACTGGCCAAGACTTGGGTGGTCCACAACTCCCTGAGGATCTGGGGGAGTCAGGTGGTAGGGAAAGCATCACAGTTAATCTTCACACCAAGATGTCTCCCCAAAGGACTGACAGTACCACAACGGGAAGAAAGAAATGCACTATGTGGACAAAGGTTATGTGATGGGTTTTCTTGCAGTCCTTCCTCTCCATTGCCAGTACTTTTTGCCCATCTCTGTCCTTCTCAAGGTGGGCTTTCTGTCTTGGCCTGAGTAGCTGTTTCCTGGAAATGCTGTTCGTGTGCTGAGAGTGACGAGAGGCCAGGGCACCTTGCACCTGCTCTGCACAAAGCTGTTGTTTTCTTTTTTCTGCATGCATAGTATGTGGGGTGTGTGTATTGCATATACATATGCGCTACTGTCTGTGGTGGCTGGAGATCACTGAGTGTGGTGTCCCTCCGTCACTCACCCGTCTGTTTGTCCTTGTGTTAGAGTCTCCTACTGATTCCCAAGCTAGCCATTCACCAGCCCCAGTGAGTCTCCAAGCTGCTCCCCACAGGACTGGGTTTACAGACTTGAATGGCCATGCCCAGCTGTTTTATGTGAGTTCTGAAGGTTCAAACTCAGGCAGTCTCAGGCCCCCTCAGACCTCATGCTTGTGCAGGAAGCACACGAACTGCTGAGCCATCTCTCCAGCCCATACAGCTAGGTTGTGAGGATGGTAGCTAGCACCAGCCGCCTCTGGGGAGCCCTTGTGGTAAACTGGATCCCAGTGCTACATGGATTTACTCACATCATTTAACTCTTGCTGTTCTGAAGTGTGGGTTAGCACAATCCCTTCCTCCATCTGATTTTGGGTGTTCAAGAACAAGCACTTTCTCTAGAGAGGGCTGCACACATGGCTAGTTGCTTGGCTGTGTATTGTACCCAGGGCCTTAGGCAAGTGCTGAGCAACACTCCCAGCCAAGGACAGATTAGAGTTCCCTTTGAATATGTGAGATGACCGGCTTTCTTTCTTCCTTTAAAATATTTTACTTTTATTTTATTTAGAGAGAGAATGAGCATGCCAGGGCCTCCAGCCACCTCAAACGAACTCCAGACACGTGCACCCCCTTGTGCATCTGGTTAACGTGGGTCCTGGAGAATCGAACCAGGGTCCTTTGGCTTTGCAGGCAAATGCCTTAAGTGCTAAGCCATTCCTCCAGTCCCGTCTTTCTTTCTTTTTTATTTTTTTAGGCAAGGTTTCTCTGTGTAATCTGAAATGGTGTTGTAGGAAACTTTTACCCTTCAGAGATGCAAACACCCATCTATTCACCCCAAACAGGCCACACATGACAGAACAAAGCATGATTGCTCCAAAATCCAGTTTTGGTGAACCAATGAGTTTATTGGTGTTACTTACCAAACTCAGACGAGGGGCTACCTACAGGCCCATGGATGCCTCAAAGGCAACTTCATCACCAAAAAGCACATGGGGCATCAGTGATAACCTAGGGAAGCCACATCTCTTTGGTCAGAGAGTCTCCCCCTCCCCCAGTAGTTGGTTGTTGCTTCTGTGACCTTGGTGGGGGGAGGGTCTTGCCAACTTGTTAAGTTTCAGCTTTCTCAGACTTGTTTACCTCCTGAGTCTCCTGAGCTTCCCCCCTTCCTCCAGGAGGGACTGTTTTAATTCAGAGGAAATTACTACACAACACTGGTCAGAAATTCCTCCCCCACCCAGCCCCCAGCAGTTGTTTACTGCTTCTGTAACCCTAGGGAGGGACCCTGTGACCTTGTAAGGTTCAGCTTTCCCAGACTTGTTTATCTGCTGAGTATTAGGAGCTCTCCAGGAGGGAATGTTTCAATTCAAAGAAAATTGCTACACAAGCCTGGTCAGAGAGTACCCCCACTCCACCAGCAGTTGTTTACTCCTTCCCTAACCTTGGGGGTTGTCTTATGACTTTATAAGGTTCAACTGTCTCAGACTTACCTGCCTCCAGGATGAAATGTTTCAATTCTAAAGAAATTGCTACATAACACTCTACCCCTTCCCCTGGCTATTACATTATTCCTACCCCCTGTTCTTCAGTGAACAGTCTTGAAAGGAGTGACATGGATTTTAGTCCATTATGTCAGAGTAACAGTCCCCTGGTCTCAGAAACTTAATAAATTGCATCTCTATAGTATATCTCCCATTGTAAAACGTTCTCCACAACCAAGGCTGACAGCAACAGCAATAGCAGCAATACCTCATGAGTGCAAGCACAAATAGAAGGGAATTTAACAGACACATTCATATTCATTCAAAATAACAATAGCCGCCAGTTCTCTAATGGGGCCTGTGACCTCCCCAGCCATAGACATCTTAAAAAATGTTATTTATTTGCAGAGAAAGGAGTGTGTGTGTGTGTGTGTGTGTGTGTGTGTGTGTGTGTACCCACCAGGACTTCTTGCCACTGCAAATGAACTCCAGATATATGCCTTTGTGCATCTGGCTTTATATGGGTACTGGGAAATCAAACCCAGGCCAATAGGCTTTACAAGCAAACACCTTTAACCACTGAGCCATCTCCCCAGACCACCATAGGCTTTTGATGAGGTCTTCAGTACCAGACAGGAACTTCCACCTATGGAGTGGGCCGTGAATCCAATGAGAAAGCTGTTTGCAACCACAATTGTGCCACTATTGCACCAGCGCGTGCAGCTTACCTGGAATGTTGGTACTGAAGCCCACATTGTACATAGCTGAGTAGTACTGTTCAAGATCATTCTCCCCTTAAAAAGTATTTTATTTATCTATTTATTTATTTGAGAGAGAGAAAGAGGGCGGGGGGGGGGGGGGTTGGAATGGGCATGCCAGGGCCTTCAGCCACTGCAAATGAACACCAGATGCTTACGCCCCTTGTGCATCTGGCTTACGTGGGTCCTGGAGAATCGAACCAGGATCCTTTGGCTTTGCAAGAAAGCACCTTAACCACTAAGCCATAACACCTTTTGGCACTGTGAAAGCCAACCAATAGAGAGGCAGCTTCTAGCTCCATCCAAACCTAATTTTTCCATGTCTTATACTCAAAGCACACTATATATTATAGTTGCCTTGGCATTGCTGGGATAAAGAACCCAACCAAAAGCAGTTGATAGGAGGAAAGGTTTTATTTTGGCTTACATTCTCGAGAGGAAGCTTCAATGGCAGGGGAAAGCATGGCATGAGCAGAGGCTAGACATCACCCTCCACCATAGCAGGTGGAAAATAGCAGCAAGAGAGTGAGCCAAACTCTGGCCCCAGTACTCCTAAGCCCAACTCCAATAACACACTCGCTCCCGCAAAGCTCCACCTCTCAAATTGCCACCAACTGGGGGCCAAGCATTCAGAACCCATGAGTTTATAGAAGACATCTGATTCAAACCACCATAGCATATCTTCAGCAACAGGGTTTTACCATCCAGGTCAGGTACACAACCAACAGCAGTGGCAATAGTCTTTCTCATTTTGGGGGGCCTCAAGCGCCCCCCTGGCCAACACTCTAAGACAGGTAGCTTCCTCTGGGACTGAGATATTTAACAACTTTATAGCTTTAAGGAGTGTCCTTTTCTTGTCCATGTAGGATACCTTCCTTTAACTTCCTTAAGTGCTAGCTTTACTGTTTTCCTAGATACATTTCTAAACATGTAAGACACTCAGAGACTAACACTTTAAAAATTTTTTTTTGTTTATTATTATTTATTTATTTGAGAGCAACAGAGAGAAGGAGAGAGAGAGAGAGAGAGAGAGAGAGAGAGAGAGAGAGAGAGAGAGAATGGGCTCGCCAGGGCTTCTAGCCATTGTAAATGAACTCCAGATGTGTGTGCCCCCTTGTGCATCTGGCTAACGTGGGTCCTGGGGAATCGAGCCTTGAACCAGGGTCCTTAGGCTTCACAGGCAAGCGCTAACCACTAAGCAATCTCTCTAGCCCAACTAACACTTTCAACATTTACATAATGAACCTTTAAAAAAATATCTTGTTTTTATTTATTTATTTATTTATTTGAGACAGAGAAAGGGGGAGAGAGAGAGAGAGAGGAGAGAATGGGTGCACCAGGGGCTCCAGTCACTACAAACAAACTCCAGACACATGCACCATCTTGTACATCTGGCTTATGTGGGTCCTGGGGAATCAAACTGAGGTCCTTTGGCTTTGCAGGCAAACACCCTAACTGTTAAGCCATCTCTCTGGCCCATTTATATAATGAACCTTTTTACAGAGGGTGGGCAGGATCTCTGAAGGCCCACTGCTATACATTCTAAGCAGAAACCAGTTGGTTTCAGGATTCAGCAGCTAAGTGGGGGAGGGATAATAAAGAAAATTAGCAAGGTCCAACACAGCATTAAAAGATGCCGTTGCTGGGCTGGAGAGATGGCTTAGTGGTTAAGGCACCTGCCTGTGAAGCCTAAGAACCCAGGATGCCCCAGTACTCACATAAGCCAGATGCAAAAGGTGGTGCATGCATCTGGAGTTCGTTTGCAGTGGCTAGAGGCCCTGGAATGCCCATTCTCTCTCTATTTGCACCCCTCCAAACATAAATAAATAATAAATAAATAAGTTATTTTTTTAAAGATGTCATTGCTTCCATCAGTTGTTTCCTCAAAAGAGCAATATTGGTGGGGGCAGCACCAGGGGTAGGAGTGTTCCATGAATTTTCCAAGCACCTGCTAGGCAGCTGTCATCACACATGGTTTCTTATCTTTTGGAGACCTTGAATGTAGATGTATCGCTCCCCTATCTGTATCATGAGTTCTTTTTTGCCCATGTGGATTACTGCTTCAGAAAGACAGTAACTACAGTACACAGCCAGGAAAAACTGACCTTGTCTTCACTCAGTATGTCTTCAGTAGTTTCTCACCATTTTATAAAACCACTGAGAGCAAAGCCCTGTGAGGTCACACCAACACCTCACAGTGTCTCAGTCTGCATGGAAATGTGGTGTCAGTGACTTGACATTCACATACAAGCATGTGACTCTCATTATGTCTTCAGAGCCTGAGCATTTACATCAAGATACACAGATCTATTATTATATACCATTTCCTCTTTATTTCTCCTTTATGTTCCTGTTGGGTTTTTGTTTGGATATTTTGACATTTGAATATATAGAATGTGGGCTGGGAAGATAGCTCAGCGGTTAAAGGCGCTTGCTTGAATATGTTGAATGTTTAAAACTATATATAGTAGGCAATATTATCGTAAAACTATATATAGTTGGCAATATTATTTATGCATTTATTTTAAGACAGTAAAAGGGGTGTTAGAAAACATTTGTTATGTGAGATAGAGTTGAGAACAGTCAGTGTAGGAGAAGCTTGGCAGATAGCAATAAGCAGGAATATTTTTCTGTCCAGAAATTTCTTAATGCTGGGAGTGGTAATCCTGGCTACTCTGGAGGCTGAAGCAAGAGGATCTTGAATTCAAGACCAGCTTGGGCAATTAAATGACACCCTGTCTCTAAGTAAAGTTAAAAAAAAAAAAAAGGCTGGAAATACAAGCTTGAGATACAGTGGTGGCTTAGCATTTGTTAGGGCCTGAATTCAATTCCAAATAATGAGGAGAGGCCTGGAGAGATGGCTCAGTCATGAAAGGTGCTTGCTTCCAAATAGGAAAAAAAAAAATCTTACTTTTCTTGATAACAGATTCATAATAAAGGTATGTGGGCAGGGGGAAGGTATGTGACCTGCCTTTGGTCAGGTTTGCCAGTCTTTGAATCTAGAGTCCAAACAACAACTAGAACTCTGGTTTCCCTCACAGGAATCACCCCTGACATTTCTTTTTCTTTCTTTTTTTTTGAGGTATGTAATCACTATGTAGTCTCAGAGTGCCCTTGAACTCATGGCCTCCCAAGTGCCAGGATTAAAGGTGTGTGCCACCACACTGGGCACACCTGATATTTCTGTTCCATAGCCAGCCAGCCAGGAGATGGAGAATCCTAACAGTGACAAACTTTCACAGCTTGGAGGGTGCCTCCTCTCCGCAGTAATGGCCTTTTCAAATGCTAAAGACCAATACTTCTCCCAAAGTCTCACTTCCAGTCTTTTTCTTTTCTTTTTTATTTACTTGCAATGAAGAGAGGGTGGTGGAGAGAGGGCACGCCAGATACTAGCCAATACAAATGAACTCCTGGTGCATGCACCACTTTGTGCAACTGGCTTTACATGGGTCCTGAGGAATTGAACCCAGATCGTTAGGCTTTGCAATCAAGTGCCTTTGACTGCTGAGTCATCTCTTCAGCCACCCCTTATGGCTCTGAAGAACTCATATTTCATGGGCTTAGTATCAAATTTAACAAAGTCACTATGTGCACCCCAATCCTTTTTGGGGGGTTGAGGAAGGGTCTCACTCTAGTCCAGGCTGACCTGGAATTTACTATGTAGTCTCAGACTGGCCTTGAACTCACGGTGATCCTCTTACCTCTGCCTCCAGAGTGCTGGGATTAAAGGCGTGCACCACCACACCTGACTCCCCAACCCATTTTTACCCAAATCTATGTCCTTTAAATTATCCTTCAAGCCAGGTACGTCTGATTCCAGGCAAGTTTCCCCAGGACCTGGCTAACAGGTAGGATCTCATCTGCTGGCGCCTAATGAGAGCTGGTGGCCATCTTTGCATCCCAGCGTCATCTGTCCACACGACCCGCCCTCTCCCTTGTCTCAGGCTGTGTGCACGGAGCCACGCTTGTTTTGGGACAGTGAAGAGCAGGAGCAGGAGGTCTTCATTTGGATTCCAAGCACAGGAGCCTCCCTCACGTCAGCACTTGAACCTTCTCTGGATTTCACCGGCTTATCAGGTTGCGGTATGTGAGTGGGCTGCGCTGGGCTGGGCCTGCTCCCCCTCTGGTAGCCTTGAGGCCAATCCCGGCATGTTCCTGCATTCCAAACAAACCGAATTCCAGCTCCAAAGACAGTGACGGATAATGTGGATTTTACTAAAGGTTCTGTGAGACACCAGGGAAGTCTTAAAGCTCCCCACAAACTCCTTCCCCATGTTTTCCCTCCAGCAGCTGCTCAGTCCTTTCTCCCCTCACTCTGGCTTTTCTCTCTTGCTCTGTCCTCTCTTGGTAGCTCCGGTGTGTGAAGCTCAGTCAACACTGTAAGGTCAGAGGCGACCAGAAATTCCCCTGGCATCTCCTGGGAGGTCTTGGCTCATCTCCAAAACCTCTCTGGCCAAGAAGTCCTCACACAGCAGGGAAAAGTGGGAGTGCCGTTTTCTTTGTCTTGGAGGCTCCTCTGCCTCGAGCCAGCCTCACCTCACCTTACTCTCCTCCCATCTCAAACCATCCTTTACTATCTCTGTGGCTTTCCACAGATGTCCTTGTCAGCCCCAGCGTGGCCTGAAGGGGAGCCTCGGGGACCACCGAAGCCTTTTGTAGGACTCCAGAGCATGTGCAACTGCTGTGGAGACAAACCCGCCTCCTGGGCTTTGCCTCCTGAGTCAGCAAGCTCAGCCTTCTACATGGGATGGCTTCTCCAACCCCTTCAGTCCCAGCTCCCAGTTATTGGCCACTCTTTCCCTTGTTATTTTATTTTATTTCTTTGTTTTTCAAGGTAGGGTCTCATTCTAGCCCAGGCTGACCTGCAACTCACTCTATAGTTCCAGGCTGGCCTCGAACTCACTGCACTCCTCCTACCTTTGCCTCCCAAGTGCTGGGATTAAAGGCATGTACCACCACACCCAACTCCTTTTTTATTTGAGAGAGAGAGACCATGAGTGTGCCAGGTCTTCTTGCTGCTGCAAACTTCAGACACATATACCATGTTGTACATCTGGCTTTATGTGGGTACTGGAGAATGGAACCCAGACTGCAAAGTTTTGCAGGCAATTACCATTAACTGCTAAGCAACCTCCCCACCTCAACCAGACTCTTCTCCCATGCCACAGTCTGTCGCAAGGTGCCCTTGTTACCATAACCCATATATGCTTGGGTATCATACCACAAATCCTTGGGCTGTTCCCAAGCCTATATGGCCTTTTCTGGGGTCTATACGGTGCCAAGAAATCGTAACTCCCAATTAAGCAAACATGCCATCTAAGACAATTCAGAGATAGTGTCTATCCAGTTCCAGGGGCTGATTGAGGGATCGTCAGATTAGAACCTGGTCTTCAAGAATTTGATTTAAACCAGGCATGGCGGCGCATGCCTTTAATCCCAGCACTCGGGAGGCAGAGGTAGGAGGAATGCCGTGAGTTCAAGGCCACCCTGAGACTACAAAGTGTATTCCAGGTCAGTCTGGACTAGATTGAGACCCTACCTCAAAACACCAAAAAATAAAAAAATAAAAATTGATTTATATCACTGCTAGCTCCCCACATCTGTACTCTCCAATCCCAACCCTGATTCGGGTTGCCTCACCCTCTTCCTCCTGTCTCTACCTTTGCTCACTGTGGTTGCTCCTCCTGGCTCTGCAGCACCATTCAGGAAAACCTGGAGGAAGTGCTCTCAAAGTTGTACCACACATGCAGATGAAAGTGCCTTCCCCTTCCACTCATGTGAAGCTTCTAATTCAGTACTGGGCACCGTGCCTCCTTGGTCTCCATGCTCAAAGGTCAGACCATGGTTATTGGTTCATAAAGCCACAGAGAAAATGGAAT
Organism: Jaculus jaculus; assembly: GCF_020740685.1. Taxonomy (NCBI): domain Eukaryota; kingdom Metazoa; phylum Chordata; class Mammalia; order Rodentia; family Dipodidae; genus Jaculus; species Jaculus jaculus. The sequence goes on along the minus strand of NC_059106.1, from coordinate 82,399,749 downwards.
TGGCAGCTGGGAAGCTGACTTGGTTTGGTTTTCTAGAAGCAAACCCTACTTGGGGGATTCACATGCAGGAGACTTAAGAAGGATTTCTCAGAAGTTGGGCATGGTATTGCAAGCCTATAATCTCAGAGCTTAGAAAGTAGAGGCAGGAGACTCTGTTCCAGGTCATGCTTAGCTGTAAACTGAGTTTGAGGCCAGCCTGGGCTACACGAGACCCTGTCTCAACCCTGACCTCCAGAAATAGAAGAGTTCCTAGGACAGGTGAGGGTGTGGGACCAAGAATGGAAAGGAGTCAAGTGAGAGTGAGCTATTGGGCAGCACCTCAAAAAGGGTGACTTGGACTCTGCTATAGGAGCATTGCGGTTGGCCCCAGGATCGTCCTGGCCAGGGAACAATGGGGCTGTAGGACTTACGGCCCAAGTCCCTGAGCTTCTGCCCCTGTCCCATGTACACTCCTGGCACTCTCATTCTTTGTGCATTGACTTACACTGGGTTCCGGGAGGCTGGCTCATTATCTGGCCAAGAAGGAGAACAGGCTGTGGAAGGCGTAAAAAAAAAAACAATCCAGGACTATATGGAGAGCACCTGCATCGTTGGCTAGGCTTTCTCTGCCAAGATTTCTTAACGCAAGCTCACTCTCTGAGACCTGCATCATGTCACACTTCTCTGGCATGTTCTACCGCCCTATGCTTAAAAAATATTTATTTATTTATGATGAGAGAGACATATGGGTGTGCCAGGGCCTCTTGCCACTGTAAACAAACTCCAGATGAATTTGTGCATCTGGCTTTATGTGGGTAGTGGGGAATCAAACTGGGGCTATCAGGCTTTGGAAGCAGGCACCTTCAACCACTGAACCATTTTTCTAGCCCTAGCTACTATCCTTTTTAAAAAATTTTTTTATTAACAACTTCCATGATTATAGATAATATCGCCTGGTCGTGCCCTCCCCCCACCATTTTCCCCTTTGAAACTCCATTCTACATCCTATCTCCTCCCCCTCTCAATCATTCTCTCTTATTTTGATGTCATGATCTTTTCCTCCTATTATGAAGGTCTTGTGTAGGTAGTGTCAGGCACTGTGAGGTCATGGATATCCAGGCCATTTTATGTCTGGAGGGAGCACGTTGTAAGGAGTCCTACCCTCCCTTTGGCTCTTACATTTTTTCCGCCACCTCTTCTACAATAGACTCTGAGCCTTGGAAGGTGTGATAGAGATACTGCAGTGCTGAGCATTCCTGTCACTTCTTCCCAGCACCATGATACCTTCTGAGTCATCCCAAGGTCACTGCCATCTGAAAAGAGAAGGTTCTCTACCAAAAATGAGAGTAGCATTAATATATGGGTATGAACATTAACAGAAGTACTTACTGGGCAGTTTGATAAGCATAGTATATGCATTTAGCCAGACAGCAGCAGATGTTATACCCCTAGGGCTCATGAATACCCCTGTTTTAACTTTTCAGTATAAGGGATGTATTTCCTCCCATGGAGTGGGCCTCCAGTCCAATTAGAGGGCAGTTGGTTTCCATCATGACAGACGTACCACTATTGCACCCATTGGCTCATTTGGCCTGGCTAGCAAAATAAAAGGTTTGCAGTGTCCACTGTTGAGGATCTTCACTGGTGATTTTTCTCTCTCCCATTGAACTGCATGCAGAATGGCTTCTTCCAGCTTTCTGTCAGCTGGTCCACATGGAGGAGGTTATCATCTCAGTTCCAGCAGGATTTCTCACTGGCATTGCAGCCCAAGTATGTGGAGTCTTAAGCAATAAGGTCTTATCATCTATTCCTGGTGGGAAACCTAGGGCCTCAGCAATGGCCTATAATGTTTTGGGGGCATATAATGTTTTGGGGGCATCAGGGACCTCCCTGGCCAACAACTCTCTGGAAGGTATCCCATCCCTGGCAAGGAAAATTTTCTGGCAACAATCTATGGCTCCTGAGTGTTCCATTGTCCAAAAAATTAGGTTTCCATATGATTTATTTATATCTCTTAGATTTTGATTGCTAGCTACTATTCTTTTTTTTTTTTCTTAGTTTTCATTTATTCATTTATTTGAGAGAGCAATCAAGGGAAAGAGGCAGACACAGAGAGAAAAAGAGAGAATGGGCGTGCCAGGGCCTCCAGCCACTGCAAACAAACTCCAGAAGTGTGTGCCACCTTGTGCATCTGGCTTACGTGGGTCATGGGTAATCAAACCAAGGTCCTTTGGCTTGCAGGTAATCGCCTTAACCACTAAACCATCCCTCCAGCCCAACTAGCTACTATTCTTAAGTCATCTTCCCTATCCCAGTAGAATCCCTCCATTGTCTGTAGTCTGTCCCCTAGCATCCACTGTATCTTCAGGTGAAGCTGGGATCCAACCAGTCCAAGCATATATCTGCTCCCAATTCCTTTCTCCTCCAGGAGAAATCTTAAGCCCTGAAGAAGTATTGACTGGGCTGGAGAGATAGCTTAGTGGTTAAGGTGCATGTCTGCACAGTCAAAGTACTCAAGTTCAATTCTCCAGGTCGCACGTTAGCCAGATGCACAAAGGGGCACATGCATCTGGAGTTGATTTGTAGTGGCTAGAGGCCCTGGCATGCCCATTCTGACTCACTCTCTCTGTCTCTTTCTCCCTCTCTGTCTCAAATAAATAAAAATAAATAAATTGTAATAAATCTTAAAAAAATATATTGACTGCCTGTGGTGGCTGGATCCTCCTCATGAAGAGGGACTGGAATCTCATTACCTAAATAGTAGCAAGTGCCTTCGGCATACCACATGTCTCCAGACACACCTCTTTTTTCTTATCTTTTATTGTCTCCAGATTAAGTGCTGGGGAGAGGACTTCCCACACTCCAGCTGGTCTTTCTGAAGCCCATTCCAGATCGTCCCCTATTGCCTCTCTCCATTCTCCTCATAGTCCATTGTCCACTCACTTCTCGCCAAAGGAGAAGACTGGTTTCTCTGGTTTCTCTCTCTCTCTCTCTCTTTTGTTTGTTTTTTCTTTTGTTTTGTTTTTTGAGGCAGGGTCTCACTCTAGCCCAGGCTGACCTGGAATTCGCTATGGAGTCTCAGGGTGGCCTCAAACTCACGGCCGATTCTCCTACCTCTACCTTCCAAGTGCTGGGGTTAAAGCGTGGGCCGAAAGGCGTGGCCAGACTGGTTTCTCCTTGACCTCACTGGGGCACTTCCTGTTTGGCATGTGGATTCCTTTCGGCAGAGTCGTCCTTTGGGCAGAAGGTTGTTCGGCGACACCGCGGTTACAGCTTTGGCTTCCAGCTGCGTGTTACAGGCTAGTAGAGATCCTGACAGGAGATACGGTAGCTTATTGCTAAGCCATCTTCTGCCTATCTCAGGCCAACAAATCTCTTTTGAAACCCAGTCTGCCGTCGGCAGCCCTGGCCCTGCACCTGGGTGAATTTTAAGGAACCTCTTAGTTGTGTCAGAGAGAACACCGATGCAAATTAAGTTAAAATGGGAATTTACTGGTTCATTAAGAGCAAAGTCACAAGGGCAGTTAGCCTCAGGCTTAGCTGGATCCAATTATTTAACCAAAGGGCTGGCAAGACCTTGAAGAGCTGGAATGCTCTTCTGGAAGGTCTGACGTTGCTCAGGAAAACTTGGCTAAATTGACCTTTGAGCCAAATCTGGCCTGCCACCTGTTTTATAAATAGCTTTTCATTGGAACATGGCCACGCGTGTGTGTCTACATATCGTCTATACCTGCTCTCACTCTACCACCACAGTGCTGAGCAGTTGAAACCGAGACCGCAGTGGCTCAGCGAGCCGAAAATACAAGCGGCTCCTTATGGGAGAAGTTTGCCATCCTCGGCTTCAAGCATTACCTTTGGGAACTGCCTTTATGTCCTCTGGCCCGAAGGTTGTTGTCAGTTCCCATCACCCCTGCCCTCAGAACTACAAAGACACAAAGTGGCAGTGGTGTGGTTCCCTGAGGACAAGATGGAAGGTGGTCACCCAGAGGGAGATAAACGGTTTCTGAGCTGGCCAAAACAACAGACGTCCTCCCTACATGCTCTGATCTGTTTCTGTGCAGTGTTACCCTGAGCCACCATGGTGACAAACCATAAGCCACTTGGAGTTTAGCCTTCAGCCTGGTGGCATGCTGGGTGAGACTGTCCCTGTGTGTCCCCTTGTTGTCAAGGCCAGAACAAGATCAATAAGCAGACATGGTTTCAGACCAACTGTGAAGACAGAGTGCCACCAGCAGCATGGGCCCAGTGCTTTGTATGAATTAAAGCATTTGTGCCACCCTACCACCCTTTCTGATCTGAATACGGCATTCCAAGAACAATTAATAAAGTTCTGTAAAATCCCTTTGGATGGAGAAAATCCTTTAGGAAGTGAGATTAGCCTTGTCAGTAGAAAATCTGCTAGCAACAGGATCAACAAACTGTCACAACATTTGGGTGAACGTCTCCTGCCATATCTCCACCAGAGGACGCTTCCTGAGCCTGGTGGGATCGCCAGGCACAGAAGGAAGCATGCCATCCCATTCTGTCTGGCTTCCAAGGACAATGACTGAGGGGCTCCATTTTCCAAGAGCATCCACTCTGAGTCATCTGCAGATAGGCCAGCGAGTGAGCAATGCTGTCCACATAACACACTGGGCGCAGGTGTCGAGTTTTATTTGGATGTCCTCTGCCATCGTGGACCCGAGGAACCGTGCCCTAATTAGCCCTAGCATCTGTTTCCTCCCCAAGGCCTGAAGTTATCATGTGTGGACCTCCGTGCTGCAGGGCAGCCTATTGAAACAGGACCAACTGCTTCCGCAGTCCATTCATGAAGCACAAAGCGACCTGTGCACTCTCCAGTAATTGGGGCCACCTCAGCCACTCTTAGAGCAGGGTACCCTAGCTGCAAGAGGGGCTTTGTACTCTCCCTGCCAGAAGGACCTACTTCTCCTCCACCGCCATCTAGCATCGCATCTTCCTGGGGAAGTACCCCGCTGACTCCCCTTCCCCACCTGGGGCGGGGAGGTAGATCCAGGTAATATAATTCAAGGGTATAAGTACAGGAATGTCCCTGGCTGTCAGCCAAACATCTTTTTCAGACCCCTTTCCTATGTCTAATGACCTACACTCCCTCATTAAAGATAGCCTCAGTGACATGAGAACATGACCTTTGGAACACAACAGTTGCACCTTCAGGGCACCTGATAATGCTAGAATGACAGGTCCCTGGAGCTTCTACCCTGAGCTCCTCCTAACAACCAGTTGAGTGTCAAAGGGTGAGGAACATAACAGGGCACATCTGGAAGGGTGTGCCACACTCATGCTCCTTACATGCATTATTTATTGATTGTTATTATTATTATTATTTTGTTTTTGTTCTTGTTTTTCAAGGTAGGGTCTCACTCTAGCTCAGGCTGACCTGGAATTCACTATGTAGCCTCAGGCTGGCCTTGAACTCACAGTGATCCTCCTACTTCTGCCTCCCAAATGCTGGGATTAAAGGCATGCGCCACCATGCTTAGATGCATTATTTTTCATGAATTTGCATGTCATCCTTGCACAGGGGCCATGCTAATCTTCTCTGTATCGTTCCAATTTTAGTATATGTGCTGCCGAACCGAGCACAGATGCATAATTTTTTTAAAAATATTTATTTATGGGCTGGAGAGATGGCTTAGTGATTAAGCGCTTGCCTGTGAAGCCTAAGAACCCTGGTTCAAGGCTCGATTCCTCAGGACCCACATTAGCCAGATGCACAAGGGGATGCACGCGTCTGGACTTCATTGCAATGGTTGGAGGCCCTGGTGCGCCCATTCTCTCTCTCTGTCTCTATCTGCCTCTTTTTCTGTCTGTCTGTCACTCCCAGATAAATAAATTTTAAAAAATTATTTTCTATAGATTGAGAGAGAATAGGCATGCCAGGGCCTCTTGCTGTTGCAGACAACTCCACACATATGTGTCACTTTGGGCACCTGGCTTTATGTGTGTGGTGGGGAATCAAATCCAGGCTGCAGGTTTTGCAAACAAGTGCTTTTAACCACTCAGCTCTCTCCCCAACCAGGGCCTCTTGCCTCTGCAAATAAACTTCAGACATATGTGCTACTTTGTGCATCTGGCTTTATGTGGGTACTGGGGAATTGAACTCAGATCAGTAGGGTCTGCAAGCAATTTTCAAGCAAGTGTCTTTAACCACTGAACCATTCCCTCAGCCATATATATATGTTATTGTTGTTGTTGTTTTGATGTAGGGTCTTGCTGTAGCCTAGGCTGACCTATTCACTCTCTGCTAGCCCTATATTCTTGATAATACACATCAGCATTAAGAATGCTAGTTTGGTAGGAGGATCTCAGTGAGTTCGAGGCCACCCTGAGTTTCTGTAGTGAATGCCAGGCCAGCCTGGGCTAGAGTGAAACCTTACCTTGAAAAACCAAAAAAGAAAGAATGCTAGTTGGAGTAGGGGCATAGCTAGCTCCGTGGCAGAATATTTACCTAGAACCCACAAAGACAAAACCTGGGGACTGGGAAGATGACTCAAAAATAAAGCGCTCATGGCTGACGCCTGAGTACTTGAGTTCAATCCTCAGACCCAACATTTAAAAAGTTTAGGTGGGCTGGAGAGATGGCTTAGCGGTTAAGCGCTTGCCTGTGAAGCCTAAGGACCCCGGTTCGAGGCTCGGTTCCCCAGGTCCCACGTTAGCCAGATGCACAAGGGGGCGCACGCATCTGGAGTTCGTTTGCAGAGGCTGGAAGCCCTGGCGCGCCCATTCTCTCTCTCTCCCCCTCTATCTGTCTTTCTCTCTGTGTCTGTCGCTCTCAAATAAATAAATAAATAATTTAAAAAAATAAATAAAATAAAATAAAAAATAAAAAGTTTAGGCAAGCGGGCTGTGGTGGTGCGTGCCTTTAATCCCAGCACTGGGAAGGCAGAGTTAAGAGGAACACTGTAAATTGGAGGCCAGCCTGGGACTGTATAGTGAATTCCAGGTCAGCCTGAGCTAGAGTGAGACCCTACCTCAAAAAGCCAAAAATTAAAAAAAAAAAAAAGAATTGGCACAAATAAAACAGGAGCTATGGGGCTGGAGAGATGGCTTAGCAGTTAAGGTGCTTGCTTGCAAAGCCAAACGACCTAGGTTTGATTCCCCAGGACCCATATAAACCAGATGTACAAGGTGGTGCATGCATCTGGAGTTCATTTGTAGTCACTAGAGGCCATGGCATGCCCATTCTCTCTATCTACCTCATTCTCTCTGTATCTCTCTCAGGAAGATAAAAATAAAGTAAATTTAGATTATTAAAAAAAAAAAAAAAAGAACCAGGCGTGGTGGTGCATGCCTTTAATCCTAGCACTTGGGAGGCAGAGATAGGAGGATCACCTTGAGTTTGAGGCCACCCTGAGACTACATAGTGAATTCCAGGTCAGCCTGAGCTAGATTGACACCTTGCCTTGAAAAAAAACAAATAAACAAACAAAACAGGAGCCATCTTTAGTCACAATGTTCTCAGGTATGAGAAACTTATCTTGGGAAATTAAACACTTATAAGTGAACCTTTATCTTAAAATCCAGTTTCCCTAATAGATAATACCTTGGGAATTAGAGAAACATAGTTAATTTAGCTGAGAAAACGAAAAGGCAAAAGCTGTGACTGATGTCTATAGTTGTAATCCCATCATTTTGATGGTGAGATGGGAGGTGAAGACCAGATGATTTCACAGGAGCTCTCAGAGAGCGAGCCCAGCTACAACAGCAGAGTGGGACCCAGGGGAACCCTGCCTCAAATAAGGACAGATCCAGAAGTTGTTCTCTGACCTCTGCTTGCATGCCGCTGATCACATACACCACAGTGTACACACATACACACACACGCTTACAAAAAACCCAAACCCTAGCCTGTTAATGAGGTCATTGAGCCTCATTTCCAGATGGGCTCTTCTTAAGTTTTGTTTCTTTCTTTTCTTAAATTTTATTTGCAAGCACAGAGTGACAGAGAGAGAGAGGTGGGGGGGGGGAGAGGGAGGGAGGGAGAGAGAGGGCCTCTAGCTGCTGCAAATGAACTCCAGATACACTACTTTGTGCATCTGGCTTCCACATGGGTAGTGGGGTATTGAACCCAGGTCATCAGGCTTTATAGACAAGTGCCTTAACAGCTGAGCCATCTCTCCAGCCTCCAGATGGGCTTTTTTTTTTTTTTTTTTTTGATGAGCAAATGACATGTTATTACATCTGTCAACCTAACATAATACCCCTTTCGAAACATTTACCTTAAATTAAGGCTGTCTGCCTATATCCCTTCTGTTTGGAAACTAGCTCTCCTTTATTCCATGTGGTTTTAAGGTACACTGATTTCCTAGTCAATCCTATACTCAGGGCCCAAAGGTAAGTGACACAGACTTGAAAATCAGCCAGTCCCATTTCTCTAGCCATAGTAATTAGTTCCGGGACCAACACATGACTAAGTGGGCCGATGAAAATCTTCCACAGGAGGGGTTTTTTTTGGTTGTTTTTTTTTTTTTTTTTTTTTGTGTGTGTGTGTGTGTGTATGTGTGTCAGAATTATTAAGAAAATTCCCTGAGGGATGGAGAGATGGCTTAGCAATTAAGGTGCTTGCCTGTGAAGCCTAAGGACCCAGGTTTGATTCCCCAGTATCCACGTAAGCCAGATGCACAAGGTGGTGCATGTGTCTGGAGTTCATTGGTAGTAGCTAGAGGCCCTGGGGCACCCATTCTCTCTATCTCCCTCTTTCTCTCTCTCAGTCTCAAATAAATAAGTAAATAAAACATTTTTTAAAAAACGAAAGAAAATTCTCTGACTCTTTGAAAGTGCAAGCTGAGGCTCTGTTCACATGGAAGAGTAATTTTGCCAAAGAAAATAATAAGGAAACTGGGTGTGGTGGCACACACCAGTAATCCCAGCATAGAAGCCGAAGGATCAGGAATTCAAGATCGTCCTTGGCTACATAGTAAATTCAAGGCCAACCCAGGCAACATGAAACCCTTTTTCAGAAAACAAAACAAGAAAAGAAAATGAAGCCAAGAAACAACATAATTCAGAGACTACGGAGAGATGGAGAGAGAGGGAGACATGTGAGCGTTATGTAAGCTCCTGGACCCAGCCATGTCTGAATATCCATACTTTTTAGGAAATTAAATACTATAATCCCTTAATGTACTATTTCATCTCTGTTTAAAATGTAGTTGAGATAAGAAGTTTCAATAGCAGTTGATAAGAGACCTTGAGAGAGTGATGTTATTGACATGAGGGCTTTTGAGAAAATGCAAAGTATTGGACTGGACATAATTATTTTTGTGTGGCAAAGATTAGGAGTAAGCAAAAAGACACACAAATTGTGTGTGTGTGAGAGAGAGAGAGAGGGACAGAGAAAGAGAGGGAGAGAATATGAATTAACCATATGGAGTTAAGATCTTATTTCAAATTACATTTATTCTTGTATCTTGACATTGTGATATTGAGCTGTTTGTATGCAAGAAGATCTCCGACGATATTCTACTCTAACTATAATGTTTTATTGTTTTATAACCCTTAACCTTAAGACTATGATGCTTGTTTATTATAGAAAATTGTATTTACACCCTGTAAGTTTGTTATAGGAAATTGAACTTTCCATCAACCTTGTAATATTTAACCTACTGAGCATGACTTCAGTGTTCTTGTTTTACTTAAAGAAGCACAAGAGTGGTAGAATTTCTTGGCATAAGGAAAAGTATTTGAAGTTTGTTCCGCTTGCATAAGTTATACAAGGAAAACAAATACTGATTATAACAGATTCCTACTTAAAACATAATGGAGAATTTGAAAATTTTCTTCTACATCCTGGACTTTCCAGTTACATAAATTTACGTGTTGCAGGGCGTGGTGGCGCACACCATTAATCCCAGCACTCTGGAGGCAGAGGTAGGAGGATCGCTATGAATTCGAGGCCAGCCTGAGATTACATAGTGAAATCCAGGTCAGCCTGGGTAGAGGAGAACCTACCTCGGAAAATAAACAAACAAACAAACAAAAAACCTACACGTTGTTCTTTCTATGCCAAGGGTCGTGGACAGAGCTAACCCACCTCCCAAGTGGTGAGAGAGGCACAGGCAAGGTGAGTCCATGTGGCCAGTGCAGAAGTGTGGGTCTCTGGTCTTTTATCTACCCTACCCCTCTCCAAGTCCTGAGGCTGCCCCTGGCACGTAGAGATCCTTGAACAATGCTCTGAGCTAACATTGACTTCTAGAGCTCCAGGATGCCCCTGTGGTCCACTGGGTAGAGTGGAGGTGGGGAGTGTATAGGATCAGGATCAGTGGAGACCTTTACCTGAGTCTGAGAGAGAGAGAGAGAGAGAGTCTTGCAGTTATTCTCCTAGTTCATGAACGTATTTATGTTAAAAATCCACCACCAGCTCTTAGAGCCCACACCAGATCCCTGACCTATGTGGATTTTGAGCTCTGTCTCCTAACATAGAAAGGACCTAGTCCCTCCCTATGGGGGCTGGAGAGATGGCTTAGCTGTTAATGTGCTTGTCTGCAAAATCTAAGGACCAGGTTTGATTCCCCAGTACCCATGTAAGCCAGATGCACAAGGTGGTGCATTCATCTGGAGTTTGTTTGCAGTGGCTAGAGACCCTGGTGTGCCCATTCTTTCTCTCTCTCTGTTTCTGTCAAAAATAAATAAATAAATAAATAAAATATGGAAAAAGAATAGTAGATATACTATGTCCCTGAAACCACTAACAATTTGATATACAGAGTTAGTATACCAACTAATTCCCCACAGTGGCCACAGCCAAGGGCAAGCTTGGGGAATGGCGCATGCTTTTGTGAGGACATTTGTAACTCTTACCCCAGATTTGTCACTGTGTCCATACAGCTGCTGTCTCTAGTCCTTCCTTGGAGGGTGTGGCAGTCTGACTGGAACATTCATCTCAACAGTTCCATGCCTGGTAGCTCCAGAGCTAGGTATAAGGGCAACTCCCACCAAAAATAAATAAACAAACAAATATTATTGACTTTTTTTTCTTTTTCTTTTTTTTTATTTTTTATTTTTCCAGGTAGGGTCTCCCTCTAGCTCAGGCTGACCTGGAATTCACTGTGCAGCCTCTGGGTGGCTTCAAACTCACAGTGATTGCAACACCTCTGCCTCCCAAGTGCTGGGATTCAAGGCGTGGGCCACCACACCTGGCAGGAGTTATTATTGACTTTTAACTTGGGGGTTTTTTTTTTTGGTTTTTGAGGTAGGGTGTCACTCTAGCCCAGGCTGACCTGGAATTCACTATGTAGTCTCAGGGTGGCCTTGAACTCATGGAGATCCTCCTACCTCTGCCTCTCTAGTGCTGGGATTAAAGGCGTGCGCTACCACGCCCGGCTGTTTTTGTTTTTGATTTTTATTTATTTTTTTTATAAGGTAGAATCTAACTCTAGCCCAGGCTCACCTGGAATTCACTATGTAATCTCAGACTGGTCTTGAACTCATAGTGATTCTCCTGCCTCAGCCTCCTGAGTGCTAGAATTAAAGGCATGCACCACCTTGCCCAGCTTAACTTGAGGGTTTTTTTTAATTCTATTAATTTACTTCAGAGACAGATACAGAAATAGGCAGGTAGAGAGAGAGAGAGAGAGAGAGAGAATGGATGTGCCAGGGCCTTCTGTCACTGCAAATGAACTCCAGATGCATGTGCCCCTTGTGCCTCTGGTTTATGTGGGTCCTGGAGAGTCGAACCTGGGTCCTTTGGTTTTGCAGGCAAGCGCCTTAACCATCAAGCCATCTCTCCAGCCCTTAACTTGAGTTTTAATTAACTATATGGGGACAGTGTCTATATTTACTTTTCTTGTTTCTGTGACAAAATACCTGACAAGCAGTAACTTAAGGAAGGAAGGGTTTGTTGTGGCTTACAGTTCAAGGAGATATGATACATTCTCCTCATGTAAGTGAAGGGAGCCATGACAGCAGTGGCTTGAAAGAGCTAGTCACATTCAGTCCATAGTCAGCTCACTTTGTATCTAGCCTGGGACCCTAGCCCATGAGATTGTGTCACCCACACTCAGGGTGGATTTTCCCATCTCAATTCAACTAGACTGGAAACTTCCTCACAGACATACCCAGAGATTTGTCTCCTAGGTGATTATGGGTCCAGTCAAGTTGGCAATAGAAGTTAACCATCGCAATGTCCCCAGAACCAGTAGCAACTCAGTAATAAGGGTCTTTTGGTGGATTCTCCCACCGCATCATGTTCTCCAGGTCAGAAATAAAAAAATAAACAAATAACTCTTCCACACCTCTAGCTCTGCTCGCTGGCTCTTTGTCTCCGATAACCCCTTTCTGTCCCTCCTGCAGGCGCCTGTATTTACCTCCACTGCTACAGGCTGTCAGCTGAGGTTGCTCAGTTCACCTGGTTTCACGCCAGAGAGTAGAGGTAGGTTTGGGGTAGAGACCACTGGTTGGTGGAATAGCCACAGGACAGACTTTTTGTATTCCCCATGTCCATCCCCTCTTGGCATGTGGCCTTTGTGTTCTTATGCCGAAAGAGTTGTTGCCTCTGGTTAGGAATCATGTGGCCGCAAGGCCCTCTGTGTGGTCCATGCTTCAGAAAGTCTAATGTGGGCACAGAGGGGACTTTGTACCACTCTGTTTCAGAGACCTGACTCTGAGGTAGTATTCCAAATCCCATCACATCTTGGGCCTGATCAATCTTCATTTCTTTATGTCATAAATCTGCAAGCTTGGCAGTCCTAGTGAGGCTATATACTCTGAAGTTCGGGGAGAGCAATTTATCCCAAGATGCAGCTGGGCACCACTCTTAGGTAAGAAATTTCAGACAAGACCCAGGCTTTAACCCACGTGGGACTGTATTTCTTTTGAGCATTTCTTCTGCTACCCTAAGCCAGATGTGAAGCCAGTCTTTACACACCACGAAATCCCCCTCATACAAATGCTAACTCCCAAAGCAACTGAAAGTTTCTTAGCTGGCAGAGGTGACATGGACTGCGCACAGGAGAGCCCCTTGAGCACCCTACTCAACATCTATGCTCCCTCAGCACAACCACCGGCCCCCCAGGCAGTGGTCACACTCGTCCTGTTTCCTCTCACCCCTCTGCATCTGCCAGCCTCCACACACTCCCCCAGCTTCTCCCTGCCAGACTGGCTCAGGCCCTGCTCCGTTTTGTAGATCAGCATGCTGCCAGCCAGAATATACCACTCAGCAAAAGAAAAGCCAGCCAAAGGGCGCTTTGCACAACAAAAACCCAGTCATTAGCTAAACAGTGAAACTAACCAAATATTGTTCCTGGAGTGTGTCCTGGTGGGCCTCAGCTTGTCCCACCATTCCAGGAGCAGAGATGGAAAATGCTGAACTACACCCTTCTTAAATTTTATCCAGTTTTTGTGTATGTGTCTGTGGTATGCATATGCGTTTGCATGTATATGGGTACGTGTTGCACATGGAGGCATGTGCATGTCCGATTCAAAGGTCAACGTTGTATGTCCTCTTCAATTGCTCTCTGATTGTTTACATTTTTATTTATGGGGGGCGGTGTATGGGTGTGTATGGGTATGTGTACAGGCGCTCCAGGGTCTCTTGCCACTGCAAACAAATGCTCATCTGGGTGACTGGGGAATTGAACCTGGGCCAGTAGGCTTTATAAACAAACGCCTTTAACCACTTAGCCATCTCTCCAGCCCTCCTGCTTTATTTCTGAGACTGTGTCTCCCACTGAATCTAGAGTGCAGTAACAGTAAGCTAGCTAACCAGCAAGCCCTAAGGGTTCTCCTGCCTCTACCTCCCCAGCACTAGGGTAATAGTGATGCCACCATGCCTGGCTTTTACCTGGGTACCCAGGTCCTCATACTTGCATGGCAAGTGCTTTACAGACTGAACCACCTACCCAGCCATCGTGCCCCATTATCTGTCTACCTATCAATCATCTATTTATTTTAGGTTTCACTCTAACTCAGGCTGATCCAAAACTCACTCTGTAGCCCCAAGCTGGCCTGGAACTCTTGGCAAGCCTCCTACCTCGGCCTCCCTAGTGCTACAGCCAAAAGCTTGTACCACCACTCCCAGCTTTGTCCTTTTTTGTTTGTTTTGTTTTTGAGGTAAGGTCTCACCCTAGCCCAGGCTGACTCTGTAGTCCCAGGCTGGCCTTGAACTCCTGAGTGCTGGGATTAAATGCATGAGCCACCATGCCCAGCTTGTCCTAGTTTTTAAAATGAAATTTCTATTCTCTTAAACCCTTTTGCTCCTGTTCTCAATGTGTGATATGTAAAAGTCTATTAAAAATATTTTGCAGACGGGCCTGGTGGCACACACCCTTAATCCCGGCACTCTGGAGGCAGAGGTAGGAGGATCACCGTGAGTTTGAGGCCACCCGGAGACTACGTAGTTAATTCCAGGTCAGCCTGGACCAGAATAAGAGCCTACCTCGAAAAACAAAAACTCTGCTCCAGAATTGGAGGGTCAGCTTAGCAGTTAAAGGCACTTAACCTCAGGATGTAAAGCCAGATACACGAAGTGACACATGCACCTGGAGACCTGGAATTCATTTGCAGTGGTAAGAGGCCCTGGCACACCCATTCTATCCCTCCCCCCTTTCTCTCTCTGTCTCTCTGTCTCTCTCTCTCTCTCTCTCTCTCTCTCTCTCTCTCCCTCTCTCTCTCTCTCCCTCATAAATAAATATATTTAAAAATAAAAGTAAGCCGGGTGTGGTGGCGCACACCTTTAGTCCCAGCATTCAGGAAGCAGAGGTAGGAAGATTGCCATGAGTTCAAGGCCACCCTGAGAATACATAGTGAATTCCAGGTCAGCCTGTGCTAGAGTGAGGTCCTACCTTGAAAAACAAAACAAAACAAAACAAAATAAATAAATAAATGAATGAAATAAAAAGGTGGCCAGGTGTGGTGGCGCACACCTTTAATCCCAGCACTTGGGATGTTTCCCCATCATGAAGGACTACCCCTTGAAACTGCAAGCCCAAAACAAGCCCTTTCCTTTGTTAAGTTGCTTCTGGTGAAGTATTTTGTCCCAACAATGAAGAAATAATGGAAACACTAGGGATCAAAGCCAGGATCTTGCACATAATAGGCAAGTGCTATATTGCTGAGCTATAACCTCCAGTTCAGAAATTATTTCTAATTTTATAGAATTTTAATTTTAATAGCCATAGAAAACTAGTATCTACTATGTTGGGCAACTCAACTCAAGCTTAATGAGGGACATTATATGGAATTATTAAAGAAACCTCAAAATTAAATTGACTGTAGGGTAGTATCCAGCAAGTTCATTATTTCATGCAGTGTCCTCTCACTGAAAGAAATTCTCCCTCAGGCTTAAGGACCTGAAAAAGCAAGGCTGCTGTTAAACAACTGATTAGTGGATTAGCGTTTTTTGTTTTTTTGCATCAGGGTTTCACCATGTAGTCTCTCAGGGTGGCCTTGAACTCATGACAATCTTCCTACCTCTACCAAGTTCTGGGGTTAAAGGTGTGTGTCACCATGTCCTACATAGCTTTGTCTTTTTTTTAAGTATTTCAGTTTTAATTTATTTATTTAACAGAGAAAGAAGGAGGGAGGGAAGGAGAGAGAGAGAGAGAGAGAATGGGTGCTCCAGCCACTGCAAATGAACTCCAGACACGTGCACCCCTTGTACATCTGGTTAACGTGGATCCTGGGGAATTAAATCTGAATCCTTTGGCTTTGCAGGCAAACACCTTAACCGCTAAGCCATCCCTCCAGCACTGCTTTGTCTTTTTTTTTTTTTTTTTGGTTTTTTGAGGTCGGGTTTCACTCTAGCTCAGGCTGACCTTGTATTCACTATGTAGTCTCAGGGTGGCCTCGAATTCACGGTGATCCTCCTACCTCTGCCTCCTACGTGCTGGGATTAAAGGCATGCACCACCACACCCAGCTAGCTTTGTCTTTTTTTTTTTTAATTAATTAATTAATTTATTTATTTATTTATTTATTTGAGAGAGAGACAGACACAGAGAGAAAGACAGATAGAGGGAGAGAGAGAGAATGGGCGCGCCAGGGCTTCCAGCCTCTGCAAACGAACTCCAGACGCGTGCGCCCCCTTGTGCATCTGGCTAACATGGGACCTGGGGAACCAAACCTTGAACCGGGATCCTTAGGCTTCACAGGCAAGCGCTTTACCGCTAAGCCATCTCTCCAGCCCAAGCTTTGTCTTTTTTAATTGTGTGTGTGTAGCACATGAGGTGAACATGTGGTGTGTGCACATGTGTACACAGATGTGTGCACATGGACGGAAGCCAGAGGAAGACCTGGGGTGTTTCTGCCTCCCGTTTTATTGTGAGGGGCATGATGGAATTATAAAAGCCTGCCACAGATTCCAGCTTTCTACTTGTCCTCTGGAGATTGAGCCCAAGTACCTCTGGTTTAAGCAGTGAGTATTTCATCCACAAAGCCATTTCCCCCACTTTTTTCCCCCTGGTTATTCAAGGTAGGGGTCTCGCTCTAGGCCAGGCTGACCTGGAATTCACTACGAAGTCTCAGGGTGGTCTTGAACTCACATGGTCCTCCTACCTCTGTCTCCCAAGTGCTGGGATTAAAGGAATGTACCACCATGCCCAGCTCCCTTTTCAAACCTTTTATTGACAACTACCATGAATATAGACAATATACTATGGTTATAATCCCTTCCAATTACGCCCATTTTCTCCTTCTATGACTCTCTTCTTTCCAACTAGTCTCTCTCTCTTCTATTTTCTTTTAAATTTCTATTTATTTATTTACAAGGACAGAGAGAGAATGGGCACACTAGAGCCTCTAGCCACTGCAAGTGAACCCCAGACACATGTGCCACTTTATGTGTATCTGGCTTTATGTGGGTACTGGGCAATCAAACCTGGGACATCAAGCTTTGCAAGCAAGCACTTTAACTGCTGAGCCATCTCTCCAACCTCCTCCATAAGGTCTTGTGTAGGTAGTGTCAGCCACTGTGAGGTCATGAATATCAAGGTCACTTTGCATCTGGAAGACAGCATTGCATGCACTCTTCCCCTTCCTTTGGCGCTTACATTTTCTCTGCCACTTAGTGCTGAACAGAGCACTGTCACTACTTCTTAGCACTTTGGTAAATTCTGAGTCACCCGAATGGTTGTCACCATCTAAAAAGAGAAGCTTCTCTAACCAAACGTAAAAATAAGAGGCAGGCATGGTGGTGCACGCCTCTAATCCCAGCACTCGGGAGGCAGAGGTAGGAGGATCGCCGTGAGTTCAAGGCTACCCTGAGACTGCATAGTGAATTCTAGGTCAGCCTGGGCTAGAGCGAGACCCTACCTCAGGAAAAAAAAAAAAAAAAGTGAGAGTAGCATTCATATATGGGAATAAACTTAGATGTTTGTAGGGTATAGCATATGCATTTAATAGGGCATAGTGGCACATGCCTTTAGTCCCTGTACTTGGGAGGCAGAGGTAGGAGGATTGCCATGAGTTGGAG
Organism: Jaculus jaculus; assembly: GCF_020740685.1. Taxonomy (NCBI): domain Eukaryota; kingdom Metazoa; phylum Chordata; class Mammalia; order Rodentia; family Dipodidae; genus Jaculus; species Jaculus jaculus. The sequence continues at coordinate 82,382,343 of NC_059106.1, read as the reverse complement.
GCCAGCCTGAAATTACAGAGTGAATTCCAGGTCAGCCTGGGCTAGAGTAAGACCCTAAGTTTAAAAAACAAAAAAAGGGCCTAGGGAGATAGTTTAGTGGTTAAGGCGTTTGCCTGCAAAGCCAAAGGATTCAGATCATTGTCCAGGACCCATGTAAGCCAGATGCACAAGGGAGCACATGTATCTGGAGTTCGTTTGCAGTGGCTGGAGGCCCTGGTGTGCCCATTCTCTCTCTCTGTGTCTCTTTCTCTCTCAAACATATAAATAAAATACACTTAAAAACAAACAAAAAAAACCCATATGCAACAGTAGTAGTTTTTCCCCTGGGACTTATGATCTCCTCAGCCATAGGCTTTTGATTAGGTTTATAGTACCAAGCATGAATTCCTACCCAGCGAACAGGCCTCAAATCTAATCAGAGAGCAGTTAGTTTCCCCCAAAACAGACATGCCACCATTGCACCTGGTTGGCCAGTGATGTAAATCTTGCAGGGTCTACTGCTGATTAAAACTGTTGATGAAAGCCAGGCGAGGTGGCACACACCTTTTAATTCCAGCACTCTGAGTCAGAGTTAGGAGGATCGCTGTGAGTTCAAAGTCACCCTGAAACTACATAGTGAATTCCAGGTCAGCCTGGGCTAGAGTGAGACCCTACATTGAAAAACAAGCAGACAAAAAACAAACAAACAAAAAAACTGTTGATGAGCCAGGCGTGGTGGTGCACACCTTTAATCCCAGCACTCAGTAGGCAGAGGTAGGAGGATTGCAGTGAGTTCAAGGCCACCCTGAGACCACATAGTGAAATCCAAGTCAACCTGGGCTAGAGTGAGATTCTACCTTGAAAAACCAAAAACAACCAGACGAAAAAAAACATTGATGACTTTTCTCTTCCCAGAGGCTGCATAGCTCTTTCCAGCATCCTGATAGCTAGTCAACAGGGAAGAAGTTTCCAGCTCAGCTCCAGCTTGATTTCTCAATGACCTGCAGCCCAAGTATGTGGAGTCTTCTGCTATAGGGTCTTACCATCTAGTTCTGGTGGGCAACCAAGGGCCTTGGCAGTAGTCTGTAATGTCTTAGGAGCATCAGAGGGAACTCCCTGGCCAACAAATTGCTGGCAGGTACCCCATCCATGGCACTGAAATTTTTCTAGTAACAATCTATGAGTTCTGGGCACATTATTCACTTCCACAGGATACTTCTGCCCAAACTCTTTTTTAACATATATATTATTAGCTAGCAAAAAAGTAGGTTTCCATATGGCTTATTCATGACTTCTTAAATTTTGATTAATGCTCCTCCCACCCCTTCCTCTACTCCATCCCTTCCCCTGTCCCTGCTTAGACCATTCCACCCCCACTGTCCTTTTTTCCTTTAGCTGTAGAAAGCTCTGCCATATTCACAATCCGCTTTTACCAAGTGTACCACTGTGGCTGTTGTTTTTAGTCTTTGAATGTGGCGCTGGGGGATCAAATCCAGGACCTTGTACATACTAAGCACGTATTTTACTGGAGTTATACCCCCAGTCCTCGTCTGACCTGTGCATACTACTCAGCCTCACTTCCATGTATTGAAAAAGAAGCTCAATTATTTCCGTGTGCGTCTGTGGGTCATGCGTGCACGCACCAAGCCCCAGACGCATGCGCCACTTCCTGTTCTGCTTTGCAGGGTTATTGGGTAGTCAAACCTTGTCTCCCCAGCCCCATATCGGTTTTTGGTTTTTGAAGAGGGGGCTTTGAGGTAGGGTCTGGCTCCATTCCAGGCTGACCTGAAATTCACTATGTAGTCTCAGGCTGGCCTCAAATTCATCGCGATCCTCCTACCTCTGCCTCCCGGGTGGTGGGATTAAAGGCGTGTGCCACCACACACCTGGTTCATATCCTTTTTTTTTTTTTTTTTTTAAGAATTTTTTATTCTCCAGTATTAGAGGTTGGACCCAGGGAGTAGGCCTGTGAGTCTTGTAGTCCCTGGCCCACAGTGTGAGTTACATCTTGCTTCTTCCATTGTACATGTTTGTTTTTTTTCAAAAAAAATATTTTAATTAATTTATTTGAGAGAGAGAAAGAGGAGGGAGGGAAGGAGAGAGGGAGGGAGAGAAGCAGATATATAGATAAAATGGGTGTGCCAGAGCCCCTAGCCACTGCAAACAAACTCCGGCTTTATGTGGATTCGGGGGAACCAAGCCTGGGTCCTTTGGCTTTGCAGGCAAGTGCCTTAACCACTAAGCCACCTCTCCAGCCCTTGAACATGTTTTTGAGGTTCATCTGTAGCCATCATTTGTGCATCATTGCTACTTCTTTTTATTGCTGAGTAGTGTGGCAGTATCTGGATATACTACATTTAGTTTAGCCATTCACAAAATGGGTTGTTTCTGCTTTTGTGCCATTACAGATAATGCTTCTATGCGCATCCACATATCAATCCTTCTGTAGACATATGTTTTATTTCTCCTGAGCAAATACCTATAAGCGAAACTGTGAGTCACATGGTAAAATCGTATTAAGAATCTGACAAGTTGTTTTTCAAAGTGCTGCACCAAGTTTCCAGTATCTCCTCACCTTCAGCCCCACGTGCCGTGGCCTATCTCATTTGACCATGTGACTGGTATTTCACTGTGGGTTTGATGTGCAAGCTTTTTCTTTTGTTTGGGAGAGGGGCTGGAAATTGAAGCCAGGGCCTTGTGCTTGCAAGACAAATGCTCTACCACTAAACCACGCCCCTAGCCCTCTTGATTTGCATTTTTCTAATGCTTTTAAAATTCTACTTATGGGCTGGAGAGATGGCTTAGAGGTTAAGCGCTTGCCTGTGAAGCCTAAGGACCCCAGTTGGAGGCTCGATTCCCAGGACCCACGTTAGCCAGATGCACAAGGGGGCGCACACGTCTGGAGTTCGTTTGCAGTGGCTGGAGGCCCTGGCATGCCCATTCTCTCTCTCTCTCTCTTTCTCTCTCTCTATTTCTCTCTCTATCTGTCACTCTCAAATAAGTAAATAAAAATAAACAAAACTTTTTTTAAAATTTTATTTATTGCCAAGTTTGGTGGCACATGCCTTTGATACACTACTTGGGAGGAAGAGGTAGAAGGATTGCTACCCTGAGAATACAGAGTGAATTTCAGGTCAGCCTGAGCTAGAGTGAGACCCTACCTCAAAAAAACAACAAAAAATTCTATTTATTTATCTGTGTGTGTGAGAGAGGCAGAGAGAGAGAGAGAGAGAGAGAGAGAGAGAGAGAGAGAGAGAAAGAGCAAGCATGGGCCCGCCAGGGCCTCTAGCTGCTGCAAACAATCTCCAGATGCATGCACTACCGTGTGCATCTGGCTTATGTGGGGCCTAGGGAATCAAACCTGGGTCCTTAGGTTTTGCAGGCAAGTGCCTTAACTTCTAAGCCATCTCTCCAGCCCATCATGTATCTTTTCGTGGTGAGAAGCCTATTCTTTGATTTAAAAAAAATTATAATTAAATTTTAAATTAAAAATTTTAATATTTATATATTTTTATTTATTCATTTATTTGCAAGGAGAGAGAGCGAGACAATGGACACACCAGAGCCTCTAGCTGCTGCAATGAACTCCAGATACATGTGCCACTTTGTGCATCTGATTTTATGTAGCTCCTAATGAATTAAACCAGCCTGAGCTATCTCCCTGACTCCTTAGCCACTTTAAAATTGGGTTGGGCTGGAGAGATGGCTTAGTGGTTAAGCGCTTGCCTGTGAAACCTAAGGACCCCGGTTTGAGACTCGATTCCCCAGGACCCATGTTAGCCAGATGCACAAGGGGGCACATGCATCTGGAGTTCATTTGCAGCGGCTAGAAGCACTGGCGTGCCCATTCTCTCTATTTCTCTCTATCTGCCTCTTTCTGTGTCTGTTGCTGTCAAATAAATAAATAAAAATTTAAAAATAAAGTAAAATAAAATAAAATTGGGTTATTTGCCCTTCAAGGCTCAGAAATTACAGAAGAGGGTGGAAAGAATAGAAGAGCCACAAGGAGGGAAGGAGTACTCTGGGGCACTGTCTACCTGAATAAAGTGTCTGGTGGTCACCAGCACCCCCACAAGACCTGCACTCATATGAGCTCAACATTTTGACATGGAGGAGGGAGGAGGACAAAAGGAATGAAACAATAAAACAAAGGAAGGACTACCTAGCAAAAGGAGGGTCCTCAGTGGTATGGGGACAGGGGAGAGGGAACAAGAGGATAACAGGGTGGGGATACAATAAATTACAGCATGTTGCCGGGTGTAGTGGCGCACATCTTTAACCCCAGCACTCAGGAGGCAGAAGTAGGAGGATCGCCGTGAGTTCAAGGCTACCCTGAGACTACATAATGAATTCCAGGTCAGCCTGGGCTACAGTGAGACCCTACCTCAAAAAACTTAAATAAATAAATAAATTAGAGCATGTTCATATATTAAAGTTCTAAATTTTGGGCTGGAGAGATGGCTTAGCGGTTAAGCGCTTGCCTGTGAAACCTAAGGACCCCGGTTCGAGGCTCGGTTCCCCAGGTCCCACGTTAGCCAGATGCACAAGGGGGCACACGCGTCTGGAGTTCATTTGCAGAGGCTGGAAGCCCTGGCGTGCCCATTCTCTCTCTCTCCCTCTATCTGTCTTTCTCTCTGTGTCTGTCGCTCTCAAATAAAAATAAATAAATAAAGTCCTAAATTTTTTTAAAAACATGGATTATTTGCCTCAAAATGACTGGGTTATAAGTTCAATTTCCTATGTTCTGGATATAAATCTTTTCATCAGCTGGTTGATTTACAACTATTTTCATTCAGTGATCTGCTGTTTCACTTCATTACTAATGTTTAGTTTTAAGATAAACGCTTTCAAAGTGTTCACCTGGGGCTGGGGAGATGGGTCAGTGGGGAGGAGCCTTTGTTGCACAAGCCTGAGGACCTGTGTTTGGTCCCCAGCCTGCCCAAAAAAAGCCAGGCGTGGCTGTGCACACTGTAAACCCCAGTGCTGAGGGGCGAGGCCGACAGAGAGCAGCTGCAGGTTCAGTGAGAAACTCCGTCTCAGGGAAACAAGGTAGAAGAGCAATAGGACGCTCAACATCTTCCTCTGGCCTCTGCACACATGCATGTGGGGCTCCCATCTGCACACACACACGTGCATATACCACATGTGTACACATACTATACACACATACCAAAACACTGCTTCAATGTCAAGAATTGAACCCAGAGCCTCCTGCATGTAAGAACTCTATCACTGAGCTATATTCCCAACCACAATGGTGGGTTTTTTGGGGGGAGGGTTAAGGTAGGGACACACTCTAGCCCAGGCTGACCTGAAACACAGCGATCCTCCTACCTCGGCCACCCAAGTGCCAGGATTAAAGGCGTGCACTACCATACCTGACAACAATGGTGTATTTTTAATTGAAAAAGTTTTACTCTTTGTAGTTATTTTTTTCTGTTATTATTATGCTCTTGCTGTCCTATCTAAGAACTCTTGCCCTAATCCAAAGACTTGCTTCTATGTTTTCTTCTAAGAGTTTTATAATTTTAACTCTTACATTGATGCCTAACACACTTGAGTCAGTTTGTACATATGGTATGATTCTAAATCCCTTACTTTTGTATGTGTATATTCAATTGTCCCAAAGCCATTTATTGATAAGACTATCTTTTTCTTACTGAATTGCCTTGGCATCTTTGTCAAAAATCAATTGGCCATAAATGTAAGGATTTATTCCTGGACTCTGGATTCTGTTCTATTGATTTGTATGCCTGTCCTTATAACCATGCTGTCTCCATTACTGTCCTTGTTTTCTTTTCTTTTCTTTCTTTTTCTGTTTCTTCGTACACTTACCTTTAATTCTATTTAACTGGAAGAATGTATCATTCCCAAATTGATATTAGCCCTTGGCAAAAAATGTAATTGAGACTTCCTAAAGTCACAGCATCAAGGCCTCTCTTGTGAAAATCATTGCAAAACCATTAAAGGGACTACAACCATATTCTTATTCAAACAAACCCCAAAGGGGATCAAGAAAGGAACAGACATCTACCCTTGCCACAATAATCGGATTTACTCATTCTTGGGGAATAGGGAAAACACATTGCTAATTAGGAGGCCGTTAAGGAATTACTTCTCCTCTCCATGTGGCTTTACAATGTACTAGACCTAAGAAGTAATGCCTGTCTTTGAGCTTTAAGTATGAAGCTATTTCATTTAGCAGGTTCAATTAAGAAAACAGTAAGAATATCAAATATTGAAAAGAAAGCTGTAGGTGGAGGGCTCTCACACTCTTGAAGAAGGGGAGGTGGAATGCCAGCACAAGGGTGATCTTTGAGAAGTTCCAACCCCAGCATTAGAGAACAGCCAGCCCGATGAAGGCGTAGCCTGGAGAAGGGAATGGGGACAGGGAGGAAGATCTACCCACAGGAAGGTAGCTCTCATCCTGAGGAGGAAGGAAAAGGTGTTCTGTTTTTGTTTGTTTGCTTGCTGTTTTAGTTTTGTTTTGTGCTGTTTCGATTCCCCAGTACCCATGTAAAGCCAGATGCACAAATTGGCGCAGGCATCTGGAGTTGGTTTGCAGTGGCAGAAGGCCCTAGTGCACCCGTATTCTGTCTCTCTCTCTCTCTGCCCCCCCTTTCCGTGTGTGTGTGTGTGTGTGTGTGTGTGTGTGTGTGTGTGTCTTTCTCTCTCTCAAGTCAATTTTTTTTATTGATTTGAGAGAGTCAGAAAGGAAGAGAGAAAGAGAGAGAATGGGCACACCAGGACCTCCAGGCACTGCAAACGAACTCCAGACACATGCGCCACATTGTGCATCTGGCTTATGTGGGTCCTGGGGAATTGAACTTGGGTCCTTTGGCTTTGCAGGCAAATGCCTTAACCACTAAGCTACCCCTCTAGCCCTAAAAACTTTTTTTTTAAGTCATGTGGGGAGCTACAAGTGTTCAGGAAAGAGAGCAGCATTTTCTCAAAGTGGTACATCCCAAGCTCCAGGTAGTGAGCAACATTTTGAGACATGACCTCCTGCTGAGTTTAGAAGAAGACCGTTTACCAAATTGTCCAGTCGCAGTTGAACAACTCAATAGTGACTGAGCCTTCTACTTCCCCATTTAAGTTAGAAGAAACTCACCTCAGAAGGGGCATTGAGGAGAGGGACATCTATGTTACATTTTATTTACTTTTTAAACTATTATTTATTTATTTGAGAGAGACAGACAGAATGAGTGTGGGTGTGCCAGGGCCTCTTGCTGCTGCAAAGGAACTTCAGATGTATGGCCAATTTTTGTGTCTGCTTTTATATGGGTACTGGGGAATCAAAGCCAGGCCTGCAGGTTTTGCAAGCAAGCGCCTTTAACCACTGAGCCATCTCTTTATCCCCTATGTGACATTTTAAAGGGCACCAATATACTTACAAATATATAGACTCCTACCATGTGCCACATCTTATGTTGCTTTCCTAAAAATATTTTATTCATTATTATTTATTTGAGAGCAACAGAGAGAGAAAGAGACAGAGAGAGAGAGAGAGAGAGAGAGAATGGGTGTGCCAGGGCCTCCAGCCACTTCAAACGAACTCCAGATGTGTGCGCCCCCTTGTGCATCTGGCTTATGTGAATACTGGGGAATCGAGCCTCGAACTGGGGTCCTTAGGCTTCACAGGCAAGTGCTTAACGGCTAAGCCATCTCTCCAGCCCTTATGTTGCTTTTTAAAAAAATTTTATGTTGCTTTTTTTTTTTTGGTTTTTTGAGATAGGGTCTCACTGTAGCCCAGGCTGACCTGGAATTCATTATGCAGTCCCAGGGTGGCCTTGAACTCATGGCCATCCTTCTACCTCTGCCTCCTGAGTGCTGGGATCAAAGGCGTGCGCCACCACGCCCGGCTTTATGTTGCATTTTTTATAAGTTACCTCAATCATTTGTTTGAGACAGAGTCTCCTGTAGCTCATGCTGTCCTCAAATTCCTGATCCTCCTGCTCCATATGCCTGAGTGCTGCCAGGACTACAGGACTACAGGGGCATACCACCATGCCTAGTTTCCCTGAACCCTTTCTGAAAGCAAGGAGAAGGAGAGGGAAGAAGAGAGGGAGGGAGGGAGGGAGGGAGGGAGGGAGGGAGGGAGGGAGGGAGGGAGGGAAGGAAGGCAGGAGGGGGAGATGTAGGTTGAATGAATGACTTATAAGAGTCAGACCGCATGAGCCTGGGTTTTTGTGTGAGTCTACAAGAATGGTGACCTGGCCATGGCTTTAGGAGTGAAAAAGCACTGCTCTGCCTTGCTGCTCTCTGACTGTGGGATGACAGTCTCCCTTGGGACAGTTGCTATATCCTCAGTTAGGCAGGAACTAGAGGGAGAACCTTTGAAAGGGGCTGAGAGTTTAAGACACAGGAGAAAGATGAGTGGGAAGTTGGATCAGGCGAGATGGGTTGATGATGAGGGTGGTGAAAAATTGGCTTACATTTCCCAGAGTTGGGGATTTACCAGGATATGGGACCTGGTAGGATTAACTTGTAAATACTTCTCCAAACTGATATCATTAGAAGCTTGATTATGCTAATTCCAATAATCATCAAATAGCTTCTACTTTCAAAACCCATGATATGCCACAGACTGTAATGAAGCATTTTTTTTTTTTCAGATAGGGTTTCACTCTAGTCCAGGCTGACCTGGAATTCACTATGTAGTTAGTCTCAGGGTGGCCTTGAACTCATGGTTATCCTCTTACTTCTGCCACCATGCCCGGCTTATGTAATGAAGCACTTTCCAAACACAATTTCATGTCATTCTTACCGTCCTGCAGATAAGTATTATCCCCTTTTACAGAAGAAGAAACTGAGGTTTAGCAAGAGGAAGTAATTTGTCCAAGACTACACAGGTTAATAAATGCAAGAGGCATTATTTAGACCCAGGTTTATGTTTCTCCAGATGCCATACCATCCTCAGGCAGCCTGGGCTCTCTTCACGGAGACATTGAGGTGCTGGCAACATATGGAGAGCCCTTGAGATCCAGAAATGGCCATAATATGTACGTGGGCAATTCCAAGAAGCTTTCATACACTTCTTCTTAAAAATATTTTATTTCTATTTATTTATTAGCAAGAGAGAGAAAGAGAGAGAGAATAGGTGCAAACAAACTCCAAAGAACTGCAAATGAACTGCAGACACATACACCTCCATATGCATCTGGCTTACATGGGTTCTAGGTAATCAAACCTTAGCCTTAACCACTGAGCAGTCTCTCCAGGACCCCTCCTAAACCTCTAAATCCCTTTATTTGCAGTTCTTGTTATCCTCCTACTTTCCACCACCCTTATCACTGTCACAAGGGGCTAAGGTTTCAAAGATAGGTTTTCTCAGGGAGATGCTTGTTGTCTCCAAGGAGAGCTGACCCTTTACTGTCCCCTCCTCTGGCCAATGTAATATGGCTCCATACGCACACATCTAGTGTTTCTTGCCTTCCACAAAGTTAGGTGCTTATTCTGTGTGTGTGCTGAATTCATGCATTCATTCTTACACACATACACGCACACACATAAAAACATCAGCGCAAACTATAGAATTACTTGGTTGCTTGAACACAGACACAACAAGGCAGGAAGGCTTGTTCGGAGCTGGCCTTTTGCCAGACAGACATGATAAAAACGTGGAGAGGCAAAGGAGACTGGGGTATTGTCCAGAGTGTCCTTAAAGTGTCAGACCTGGGAACCGGCGTAGATAGGGAGGAAAGTGAAGGGAGGAAGGAGAGAGGCAGGCGATGCGATGCGCCAGGAGAGCACAGAGGTCACCAGCAGGAGTCGGCTGGGACCCAGCGGCTCTCATGAGGAAGAATGAGCCTGGGAGCTACTGTTTGGGATGAGATGAGGACGGTGGCCTCTGTGCGCTGCTGAAAAGAGGGGCTTGCCCGGGGATATAGCTCAGTTGATAGAGCGCTTGTCTAGCATGAATGAAGCCCTGAGCTTGATCCCTCACACAGCATCAACTGGGTATGATGGTGACCTGCTCCTGTAATCCCAGCTCTGGGGAGGTGGAAGCAGGAGGGTCAGAAGTTCAAGGTCATCTTTGGCTGCCTAGTAGGTCGACCTGAGCCTTGTCTCAAAACAACTAAAGAAACAAAGAAACAAAGAAGGAAAGCGAAGAAAGACTGCTTAGATGGGTGCTGAAGCAGTCCAAGCTGGTTGCAGAAAGGAGTCAAGGCCACTGAGAAGTTCACTAGGCTAAACACAGGCCTTGCTATTGGACTTTGCAAAACTGAAGTCATTTGGGAGAGGGAAACGGGAAAGTGGTAGGAGGGGATTATGACCATGGTATATTGTTTATATTTATGGAAGTTGTCAATGAGACGTTTATTTACTTGTTTGCAAGCAGAGAAGGGAGGGGGAGAGGAAGGAGGGAGAGAATGGGCGTGCCAGGATGTTCAGCCACTCCAGCTGAATTCCAGATAGATGTTCCACTGCATTTGGCTTTATGTGGGTATCAGGGAATCAAACCTGGGTCATTAGGCTTTGCAGACAAATCTTCCTATGGTGATCCTCCTACATCTGCCTCCTGAGGGCTGGGATTAAAGGAGTACACCACCATCCCTGGCGCTCTCTCTCTCTCTCTCTCTCTCTCTCTCTCATAAATAAATAATAGGGCTGGAGAGATGGCTTAGCAGTTAAGGCACTTGCCTGAAAAACCAAAGGACCCAGGTTTGATTCCCCAGGACCCACATAAGCCAGATACAGAAGGTGGAATATGCATCTGGATTTTGTTTGCAGCAGCTGGAGGCCCTGGTGCACCCATTCTCTTTCTGTCTCTCCTCCTGCCTCTCTCTCTCTCTCTCTTTCTCTCTCTCTCTCTCTCAAATAAATAAAAAAAAAATAAACAACTGAGGTCAAGAATCATGTTAAATGTAAGTTAATGGGCCTGGGGAGATGGCTCAGCAGTTAAAGGTGCTTGCTTGCAAAGCCTGCTAATCCAAGTTTGATTCCCCAACACCCATGTAAAGCCAGATGCAAAAAGTGGTGTAAGCATCTGGTGTTTTGTTTATAATAGCAAGATACCCTGGTGTATACACACACACACACACACACACACACACACACACACTCATAAATAAGTAAATAAAATTTTTTAAAGGACTGAAAAACAAAGGCATTATGAAGAAAGTTTAAGGGCTTTCTAGGAAGGAAAGCAGAGAAATACTCAAATTTCTCCTACTCTAGAAGGGGTGTGAGATTGAGGGAGGGAATTTTTTGTTTGTTTGCTTGTTTTTTGTTTGGCGTACGGTCTTGCTCTAGCTCAGGCTGACCTGGAATTCACTATGTGGTCTCAGGCTGGCCTCGAATTCATGACAATCCTTCTCCCTCTGCTTCCCAAGTGCTGGGACTAAAGGTATGTGAGGGAGCGAAGCTTTGTTGAGGATAGGAGAGGCTTGAACATGACAGGTAACAGAGGAATGGTGTAGCAAAGAGGACGGACGCAGTGCATGGGGGACGGGAGAGCAAAGTCCTGGAGGAGCCAGAGCATTGGAACACAGCTTTGGCTAAATGAAGAGCTCTGCCCTGGTGAAATCAGAATGGAGATGGTCAGGAAGGAGTAGGTGTGGGTAGCTTCGAAGATTTGGTAGTGAGGATATGAGTGAGTCCTGCTAGGGTAGCTTCTGTTTTCTCAAAAGTGAGGTCATCAGCAGCATGTTCTATTGAGAAATTAGCTCCTGTATCACACCTCACCACAGTGACTCATTGGGAAGGAACTAAGGCATTATTCAGGCTTTTGTGTTCTAAAGCCTCAGCCTTCCCCCCCATCTGTACCTGGGAAGGTAAACAGGCCTTCGGTAGTTCTTCTGTTTGCGATCTTCCTGACAGCTGAGGGAAGACACACCACTGTGACTTGGGGTGCTCATTGTCCAGATGGAGGCAGTGCAAGTAAATAAACAACATTCTCCACCCATCCCATCCCACTTGACTCCAGGGAAGTGGCTGTGGGGTACTGAAAATGCCAAGGAGTAAGAATTGCAGCTTTGGGAAGATCTGTGGAAGAGCTCTTCTTAAAATGGCCTAGGATGGGGCTGGAGGGATAGTTCAGCTGTTAACGTACTTGCCTGCAGAGCCTAAGGTCCCAACTTCAACTCCCCAGTGCCCACATAAAACTGGATGCACAAGGTGGCCCATGCATCTGGAGTTTGTTTGCAGTGGCTAAGGGCCCTGATGTACTCATTCTCTCTCTCAATAAATAATAAAATCTTTGTTGTTGTTGTTGTTGTTGTTGTTTTTCAAGGTAGGGTCTCGCTCTAGCCCAGGCTGACCTAGAATTCACTTGGTAGTCTCAAGGTGGCCTTGAGATCATGGCAATGCTCCTACCTCTGCCTCCCAAGTGATGGGATTAAAGGTGTGCGCCACCACACCCAGCAATAAAATCTATTTTTTAACTTTTTTTTTTCTTTTTTTCAAGGTAGGGTCTCACTCTAGTCCAGGCTGACCTGGAGTTAACTATGGAGTCTCAGGGTGGCCTTGAACTCATGGAAATCCTCCTACCTCTGCCTCCCGAGTGCTGGGATTTAAGGCGAGTGCCACCACGCCCGGCAAAATCTATTTTTTAAAAAGGAGCTGGCAGATGCACAAGTTGGTGCATGCATCTGGAGTTCATTTGCACTAGCTAAAGGCCCTAGTGCGCCCATTCTCTCTCCCTCACCCCTCCTGTATCTGCCTCTTTCTCTCAAATAAATAAAAAAGGGCCTGGGATGGAAGGAATAGAGGATCAGCCTGGGTAAGTGAGACCTTGCAAGTGGGGGACAAACAGCAGAAGCCCCATCAAAGTGATGGCTGATGTCTATGTTCAGACTCTACCCACAAGGTTCCAGAGCCTACACTGAGCATCTTTGGGGCTGTGCAAACCCCTGGAGTGCTTGGGCTTTTGTTTAGGAGGGGGAAGGGCAGCTCTGAGAGATAACAGAAATCTTGCTGGTCTGGTGGGTGGGGTGAATTTAATTTGATTTAAACCAACTGAGAGATGAGTAAGAGATGGACTGATGTCATGAGTTTGAGAAGAATGTCCAGTGGACCCAGACCCTGGACAAAGGGTGAACAGTGAGTGAGAACTGACATCTGGCTCTCCTCTCACCCTGCGCCCTGCGGCTGGAACACAGCAGAAACAGAGTTGCCACGTGGCATCACTTGGCCTTCACAGATGAGCACAAGGACATCCCTCCCCGCCAGGCCCAGGAGCAGGGCAGCAGGGCAGCCCCGTATGGACCTTGTGCTCAGAGTTTGGCAAGCTGGTCCAAGCGTTGGCTCTGGTTCTTTATATACCATCAAGCTCTTCTAGGCCCAGCCACCTGAGGTTCTCACCATGGGGCCTTAGGCCCTGGACCTCTGTTTTCATTCCCTGAGTCTGTAGAAGATCCACGTGCTATACATGTTGAGATCAGAACTGGCCTGCACTGTACTGCTCAAGGACCAACAGATGGGTGAGCAACCCAGCAGATACCACAGGCCTAAGATGTCGAAATCCCCACGGGGGCCTTATAACATATCCCCATGGGACTTGAAGCAAGAGCCTGGTTGGCACAACAGTAAGTGGTTCTGCCACCTTCAGCCAGAGAAGTGCAGGGATCCTGCTCTCCCACCTTGGAAATGTTATGCTCGCTAAGCTGGGCTCAGCGACAGGGTTGCCAGAGCTTAGATACTGACACACAGGCCAAAAGACACACAGCACGGAAGATATAAGTGCCTCTTCCGGGGTACGCCAAGCCTATGGAAGATTGGGATTTGAAGGAGTCTAGGGCTTGGTCAGGGAGCTCGTTCCTCTCCTATCTGATGGTTCGTTGTCAACAGAAGGGGGAAATCTATTTCTATCCCTTTAACAAATATGTCTCATCCATCAGGCACATCAAGTTCCCATACTGGCTGCTGGGACATGGCAATAGATGAAGCAGATTTATTCTTCCTGTCCTTATGGAAACTGGTAGATAAACAAGGGAGACTCAGTGACAATCAGAGCTTAGAGGTATGGTAAGCTGAGGGATGGCTTCCTGGAGGAAGCAATTTTTTTAATACTTTTTTAATTGACAACTTTTAAAATACTTTTTATTGACAGATTCCATAAGCATAGACAATAAAGCATGATAATTCCCTTCCCTCCCCCACTCCCATTCTCCCCTCTCAAATCCACCCTGCATTGAATCTCCTCTCCCTTCCAATTAGTCTCTCTTTTGTTTTGATGTCATCATCTTTTTCTGTTATGAGGGTCCCGTGTAGGTAGTGTCAGACACTGTGAGGTCATGGGGATGCAGGCCATTTTGTGTCTGGAAGAGTGCATTGTAAGGAGTCCTACCCTTCCTTTGGCCCTTACATTCTTTGGCCACCTCTTTCGCAAAGGAACCTGAAAGATGATAGAAATGTCTCAGTGCTGAACACTGTCACTACTTCTCAGCACTATGGTGACCTTTGAGTCACCCCAGAGGTCACCACCATCTGAAAAGAGAAAGGAAGCAATTATTCTTAATGGGTATGGTTGGTTCCAGAAAACTCACTCCAGAGAGAGCAAGTCTCAAGGGGCCCCACTGCATGCAAGACATTTTATGACCAATTTGGTTTGGTATATGCTGAAATCTAAATGTCAGAGTCTCTCCCTTCTTCCCTCATGTAGCCACATGGTCTGTCATTTCTTTCTCAAAGTTTGGAGGACTGATGACCAATTGGGAAGAGGTGCTGGAAGGGTCTGTATTTCTGGCCCAGTGACTGGGAATGCCATTGCATAAGACCAAGGGGAGCCGATCTGGAGGAGGAGAGAGAGTTGTTTGCCTGAGGGATGCCAACAGATTGAGGAAGTTGTATGAAGAAGGCTGCTGGCACATGAATCTGGAGCTCAGAAGAGGTCCAGACTAGAAATTTGGAAGTTGCTGGGCATGTGGTTGTTAGTGATAGAAGAGGTGCCCCAGAAGTGGAAAGGATAGTCGCCAAGGAATCAGAGAACCAGTAGTATCCAGTGAAGACAGTGTGAAGCAAAGGGAAAGGACAGTTTTCAAAAAGTCAGCAACGAGCAGGCATAATTGGTTGAAAAGTATACTTTCTTAAATTGGGAGAGGGAGCTAAACCTCCAAAATTTTGAAAAACAAGCAAAAACGCCTAAATATGTACCAAAATTTTAACATTTCTCCCACAGCACACTCAAATTACCCATGGGCGAAAAACCACTGACTGGAAATACTCATTTTTGATCTATGTGTCATCTGGGTGAATCCTTTGCCCAGAATCACTGGAACTGGTCCCGTCCCCTTCTCAAACACCAGGGGGCGCACACGTACTGTTTGTGAATCCAAGTCCAGGACAAAAGCAGGCAATGAATTAGGTGATAACCAGAACTGAATCCCTCAGCCCAGATCCCTTATTACCCAGGACAATGGTGCCCTACCCATTATCACCGCAATCTCAGAATCTGGGAAATTCCACAATGTCCCAATCCTCTTTTATTTCTCATCAGACTCTAACTCACAGGGGAACCGGAAAGACCCTACAGAAGATCAGAGCCCTCAAAGGTCTCCCCTGACCCAGGGCAGTGTGGGTATCTCTCTGTCCTACATCTTGAAGTCTAGCAGGGATAGGGATGGGATGAAACGGGTAGGGGAAAGGGCTAGCATGACCTTGGATAACACATTTCTAAGTGATTGTAGCATGGAGTAGGGGCAACGGATCGGGATGCTTGGATAGCAAGGTTGGCTCTTGTTCTGGAGACGATCCAACATTAGGAGAAATCTTCAGATAGGTTATTGGTTTAATCCAGAACTTTATAAGCCAGTATAAGAAACTCAACGCTAAGATTATTGCATCTGGGAGCATTATAAAGTTGAGTTCAAAGACCAGTTTCTTCTACCTGCTGGACTTGGTATAAACATTAGGGTATTGGTCAGCTTCTGCTGGGCCTTACATTAGGTCAGAGAAGTGAAAGGCTTATATGGAGATAAAGGAGGCCTGTGCGGAGTTACTGCAAATCCAGTCCTACGCTGGGTGGCACAATGATTATCAGAGTTGGGTCAGGTTATTGTGCTAAATGCTCCAAAGACATGTACATTGAGGTCATTATCTCTACCTGTAAAAGGGTTCTTTTCTGGTGACCCAATCTCAGTTTTGAAATTGAGAATGCCAATTTAGGAAGTGTATTGGTACTGACTTGGGAATAGAAATGGACCATTGGTATTTTAAGGTTTGGAGCCACGCATGGTGGTGCATGCCTATAATCTCAGCACTTGAGAGCTGGAAGCCTGAGGACAGTCGCAAGTTCAAAGCCAGCTCTGTCTACCTAGTGAGTACCACGCTAGCCAGAGCAACATAGTAAGACCCTGTCTTAAAAGAGACAACGTAGCTGGGCATGGTGGTTCACACCTTTAATTCCAGCACTGAGGAGGCTGAGGTAGGAGTGAGTTCTAGATGAGTCTATGCTACACAATGAGTTCCGGGCCAGCCTAGTCTACAAAGAGACACTGCCTCAAATAAATAAATAAATAAAACTTAAAGACTTTGGGCTCAGAAGAGATTATTGGGGTTCAGAGTAAGGTAGCTGCTATTGGAGCTTCGGGTTCTGTGGGATTCAGCATTGTTAAGGAGGCCATTTAGAGTCTGGGTTTGATGTCAATGTTGCTACCAAGGTGAATTAGTGAAGGTTAGGGTCAGAATGGTTATGACTACGTGAGCCAATGTCAGAGTGAATTTAGGAGTTGTGACTCAATAGTCCGTTTAAAGGTGGATCTACACCTCAGTATCAGGGTTAGATATGAATGAAGGGGGGGAATCCTAGAGAAATAATTGTTTTATGTCAGCGCTTGGAATCCACTAGAATGGTCTGGATTTAAAATCACAGTTTGATTCTGTTCATGCTCATCACTGAGGTCTGGGCTCAATATTTGTGTTCCAGTGGGGTTTAGACTCGGTTGGTTCGTGGCCTCGCCGGGCCTCGGCGGCTGCACTCCTCTACCAGGGAGAGTGCACGAGGGGAGGGGAGGGGCGGCGCCGGGGGCGCGCACGGCAGGGGCAGGGGCGCGGGCGCGCGGCGGGCGCGGGCGGCGCGCGCGGCTGGAGCTGGCGCGGGAGCGGCAGGAGCGGTGGCGGCGGCAGAGGCGGCGGCTCCGGCTCCAGCTCCGGCGGCGGTGGCGGGAGCGAGACCAGGTGGCTGCGGCGACGGTGGAGACAGAAGAGCAGGAGCAGCAGCCTCAGCGGCTCGTGTTGGGGGGGGACATGCGGACCTACGGCCCCTGGATAGGCGGTGAGTGACCCCCCAGGGCCCCCCTCCAGTCCCCTCGGCGGGCGTTCTGTCCCCACCGTCCACGCCCTCGCCGCCCCCCCACCCCGCGTCCCCGCAGCCGAGCTGGGGGCGGTCCCGGGGGGGGGGCTGAGTGGAGGGGGGGGGCTTCGCGAAGGCCGGGCCGCGCCCCCACCTGCCGCGCCCGCAGTCTCGGCCGAGGCCCCCCACCTTGGCGGCTCCTCCCCGCGGCAGACGCGTCCCCCCCTCGCGCGCACACACGCCCGTGTGGCTGGCGAGCTCCCGCCGCCCCGGGCCTCCCCGTTCCCCGCCGCACCTGAGCCGCAGCCCGCGCCCCCCGTGCAAAGTTTCCCTCCGCCGGTCGGCGTGCGAAGGCCTCCCCCCACCGCTCGGTCCCGCCCGGTCCCCCAGCCTCCGGCTCGGGCGCGCTCGCTCCGGGGGCGGCCTTCGGCCTCCCGCCACCCTCGGGCTCCGGGCGGGTCCAGGCCGCGCCCCCGCCCCCGCCCCACCGGCGCCCCCTCCCAGCCGGCGGGGGAGCCGCAGCCGGCGCGCTCGGGGGCTCGTGCGTGGACCCCCTTCCCCCCCGGCGCACGTGCGGGCCCGGGCAGCGCGGGGCGCGACTTGGGTACCCGCCACCTCCCCCCTTCGGGGGCGAGCGCGGGTCGGGGAGGGGCCCGGGCGGGCGGTACCCACCCCCACCCCCTGGCGACGCCCCGAAGGCCCCGGAGGCCGCTGAGGACGTGTCCGTTCGGACCCGCTCTGAAAGTTCACTCAGTCGCCGCCCGGCGTCCCGTCCCGTCCTGTCCCGGTGTGCCCGGTTCCCAGTTGCTGTGCCCGCATCTCTTGTCTCGCCACCCTTCTCAGTTTTCCCTGTAGGTGTCTCGGCCTCCCTAGGTCCCTGCCTTCTTATCTCACCCCCTGCGGTCCCAGGGTCTTTTCTGATGAGTCCCCCTCCCTCCCCTGGAAGTCTCTCTCTTCTCCCCGGAGCCCTGTGTTCTCCCTCCCCGGGGTCTCCCTGGATCTCGGTGCCCCCGTCTCTCTGCGGCGCCCTCCCTAGGTGTCTCTGCCGGGTTGTCTCTGCGTCCCCTCTGCTAGGCCCCCTCCCCCACTTCTCTGGAATGCTGCCCCTCTGGTTCTTCCACCCTGGCAAGGGGAGGGGCTAGCCCTGCTCCCCCACCTCACCCCCTTCTTCTAGCGGGGCCCCTGAGTTGGAGCAGGTGGGGTGGGAGCTGTACCTGCCAGGAGCTGGGAAATGGGAGGGCGGGCCACCCCGGAGGCTGCTGGGCAAGGCCTGGGAGGCTGCATCACCTAGGAACGGTGAGAAGGCTCTACTTTGGCTTCTAAAAGGACAAGGGTGGCATTTTCAGTGACCTGGTGCTAGCTAGCTTTGGCTCTAGAGTCCAGAAAAGTACAGTGGGGTAGGAGGTCTGGAAAAAGGGGGGAGGGGGACAGTTTCAGGAGAAAGGGCCCAGTCTGGGGTCCTTTGGGAAGCATCAAGAATCTGATGGGATCCAGGGGAGAGTTCTGACAGGAAATCTAAGGAGATTGTTTGGCTGCTTATTAACTCTTGCTTCGGGGAGCATGAAAATCCCTGTTTTTACTGATTATGTGAATCAGCCTAGGGCTTCAACGACTCCCCAAGAACCGTCCCTGCAATCTCAGCTTGGGCTCAGGCCTCAGGCCGCACAGGCTCCACCTTCCCACCTTCCATTCCCACTGAGGCTCTCTGTTTTCTTGCCTGCTTTGGCCCCTGCATCAGTCCACTGCTCATACCTAGCACACCTGTGCACCTGCACACACAGCCTCGTGCCTTCTGGTGCACACACTTTCTTGCCCGTTTTTGCTTGTTCAGTTTCTTCATGGTTTGTTGTTCATTTCCAATTGTGCTTGTCTCATTCCTTTAACGAGGAGGAGACTGTTTAAGCATAATTCCTCCTTCCCTTTCTTCTTCTTGCAGCAGCTGACACTCTCCCCTCTGTCCAACCTCATGCGCAGTGTGTCCGGTACTGTGGTGTTTAGGGTTCCAAAAAGAGAAAGCCGATTGGGGAGCGTGAAGCAGTTTTGACAAGGGTGAAGTCAACTGCAGCAAAGGTGGACTGGCTGGGAAGCTTTTCTTGGGAACTTCATTGTGGACAAGGCAGTGGCCCTGGAGCTTGGTGCTTCCTCCATGCTTCTTGCCACCAGACCAAGTGCAAGTCACTTTGGGGTCCTCAGTTGATACAGTGGGGAGGTCTTTTTCCTGGGCCTCTGTTTCAGTCCCCTGTAGGATAGAGCAGCTAATCAGTGCAGTGGACCCCAGGCTGCTGTGAGGAGCCAGGGGAACCGTGTGGCTGTGCTTTGTCAGCAGTGGCAGTCCCTTCGTGGGAATGCAAGAGCCATTCAGTAACCCATTATTGATTGCTGACTGCATGCCAGACACCCGGCTAGGCACTTTCAGCCAGGCTGTCTTGCTTCCGGTGGGACCAGCAGCTGTGTAGAAGAGTAGCCTGTCTCCTAGCAGCTGCTGAGGTAGAGGTATCAGCCCACCTAAAGCAACCGCAAACCCAAGCTGAGGCCAGATGGTTGGAGGAGTCTCCACGAGGCAGGGGAGAGGTCGAGGCCAGGATTGAGGGGAGTCCCAGAGTAGAAAGAAGGGGCTGTCTGCACTGGGTTTAGACACAATCAGTAGGAGTTTCCAGTTGAAGAAGAGAGAAAGAACATTGCAGGTAGGGGAAAAAAAATAGGAATAAAGACTGAGAGATGTCATTTGTGGAATATTCAGAGGTGTAGCAAGCAGGTCACAGAGCCTTGAATGTTTTGTGTCACTTGTCTATTGCTTTCAGAATACATAGGGGAGGCTTGAACAGCTTGAATCTTGGGTGAAGACCACAGGCATGCTCTAGTCATATTTTTTTTTTTCTGGAAGATGGCTCTGGGCTATGGAAATTCTTGGTGGAGACAAGATAACCAGTGAGGAAGAAGAGGATGCAGAAAGTCAGAGAAAGGCAGCTTAGCAGGGTAGGAGTGTAGGGACATTGAGAAGGCCCATTTGTCAGGACGGGACTCATTTGGATGTGGGGTGAGGAAGAGAATGGGGGACCAGACTCCTGGGAGTGAGTGGCTGACTGGGAACTGTGATGAAGGCCCTGACCTAGAGCCCTGGGTAGGAGAGAAGCTGGTTGGTGGGTGTGTTGCCTTTTGACACAATTGGTGCACTTGGGGTTTGTTCAAGGTAAGGGATCTTAGTGTGTGTGTGGTGGTGGGGGGGTTGGTATGAAGATACCAAATATGGGCCTGAGAAGGACTCCAAGGAAGTATGTGAACTCAGACTTTGATTTTGAACTGTTGAAGTTTGACTTGACCTTGAGCAAGTTGCGTACCATCCCTGAGTCTCATTTCTCAAATGGATATAATAAAATTCCATGCCTGTGGCTGTTAGAGGATGTTAATATACAGTAGATGCTTCGTACAGGGCATGGCATCTTGAAATACCACTCACTGGTAGCAGTTGTCATGGAAAGTCATCAACAATAACAGGACTCCCCTCCCCGCCATCAGAATCACCCAGGGTTGTCTTTAAGAACATGCCATGCAGGTAGAGGCACCTACCTGCCTAAAGTAACTGCAGCTCTGAGTTGGGGTTAGCAGATGGGGAGCTTAACCAAGTAGGAGGTGCCCTGGCTGTCCCTGGCCTCCTCATGGCAAGATCGTGTTTTCTCTGGCATATTTGACCTTCAGGGGGATAGGTGTAAGACGACTAAAGGTGGACCCCTGAAAAAAAGAGCTTATTTGGTGTGGGCAGAAAGAAATTCTGAGGAAGGCTATCCTCCAGTGTTCATTCTCCTACTTCTTCCCACCTTTCCTGTCCCCTGGATGCCTAAGGGTCTTTTTATTCCTGCTTTTGTCTCTGAGGTATGATGCTCCAGGACTGTGTATGCTCCACTTCTGGGTCTGAGAGCTCTGGGTTTAGCTCCTTGGCTGTTTTAGCTGCTGCTTCCGGGGACTTTTTGTGGTGCCCCAGGGCTGCCTGGAGGCTGCTCTAAACCACATCTGTACTCTGAACTTTTTGCTCCTGATACCTCTACTGGGCCAGGATTCAGACCTGGTAGGTGACATAGCACCCTGCCGAGGTTAAGTCTAGGTGATGCCCAAGGGTCTTGGTGATGACTGCCAACTAAGCTCCATCTGAGACCTTCTTGGGTGGCACCTTGTGTGATTCCTCATTGAGCCTTACCCACTTAGGCCCTGTCTGCGCAGCGATCCAGTCTGCCTTCCAGATGTCCGTGCTAACACTGTTCTCTGGGTAGCTGGTGGGCCTGACTGTTGTGGGCTGTTATCAAGGTTTGGGTCTGGAGTGGTTCTGGGAGCTGCTGCTGTGTTGGACGTTTTCGTCCTAACTAGTGTGATCTAAGGTGTTCTGGCTATTCTAGAATCCTACCTTGGAGCTGTTCTGTGTGCCAAAGGGTCTTTGTAGCCTTAAGGTCCTGAGTGTATTAATTTCCTGGGACCCAACCTCTGGCCATTTTGGGCCCAAACCTCTTGTGAGGTGTGACTACTACTCAAGTAGGGCTTGTCGCAGTCTCCAAGCATAAGGACCCCTGTTCTTGGTGTTGCCTTAGGCGTGACAACCATGGCTCAGACACTGCCCCTCCACCTGGGTTCCTGAGCAACGGTAGAGCCAGCAAGCTCAAATCAGGCACTGTGAGGCCCAGCCACTGTGAAGCCTGGCTGGCATCTCCAGACAAACAGGCCTTTGAGTTTGCAACACGGAAGCCAGTTTGTCTGGCCAGACCCGCCTGACAGCCTACTTCCAGAGCAGCAGCCACTGGAAATGTTGTGGAGAAATACAGGAGGCTGGAGTTATGTGGACATCCTGAGGCCCAGGGCCTTTGGTTCTGGTGGGGCAGGGGGAGCTGTGGAGACCAGGTTGGTGAGCCCTGTTCGGGGTGATTATTGCCTTTGGGCAGAGAAGACTGCTTCCCACCTTGTCAGAAGTAACCAGTCTTAAGTGAGGACTATTGCCACGTACTATGGCTGGGCTATGATTAGTGATGAGGGTCCCTCCTGGGTAATTGAGGACATTCCTCACTCCCATGGACCACTGTGTTTCCTGTGTTCCTGTTTGGGAGGAGCCAATGTGGCAGGGCTGTAGGGTGGGCACTTGTGAGTGTGGGGGCGAGGCTCAGGAGAAGTCTTCCCTACAGCCTGCATCAAGTGGGTACCAGCCGAGCCAAATAGCTGAGCTGATGATGAGATGATGTGGGTGTGACCAACCTCTGCCCCCTCCCAGGATGGTGCCCTTGCTGGTGAGGCTCAGTAGTAGCTCTAGAAGAGAGGGGCTGGGCTCTGATGCTCTGTGTGTACCAGCGGAGGAGGCATCCAGAGGCATGCCTTCATTTAAAAAATTATAGAGAAGCAGAAAATCAACACTAAATACTGCTCCCGAAGCTTTTTTGAAGACTGCTGTGTGCTGGGGCATGGCCTCCTGGCTGATCTGTTTCCTGTGAACTCATGTATTTACCATGTGTTGGCTGAGCACCTACAATGTGTCAGGCTTCTTGCTGGACACGGGATAGCTAGCTGAGCCAGGCAGACACAGCTCATGCCTTTACTGAGCTTAAGGTACTGACTTGGGAATTGTATATGTAAGAAAACATGCTTGTAGTGGCTGCTCCAATGAAGGCAAGGGTATAGTCATGTAGTCTGAGATACCGTGGAAGGCTTACCTGAGAAACTGCCATTGGAGCTGAGATCCAAGTGGTGCTTAGCCACCTGTAAATATGCAGCCCATTCTAGACGAGATCAGGTGCGTTCAAGGTGGTATGGCCATGGATAGGTAGTCCATTCTAGGTGGTGGTATGGGCAGGGCTGTGAGACGGGAGAGTCGGGTGCATTCGTGGACTGGAAGAGAAGTGCTGTGGCAGGCAAGCAGGTGGGCCTGCCCAGGTGGGTTCGGTGACTCTGCTCTATTCTAGGATCATAGTGAGGAATTTGGACATAAATTCTATTGCTGTACATAGGAACTTGGCCTGTGCTGTTCACAGGCATAGGCAAGTAAACAAGCATGTAGCAGTTGCTCAGGGAGTATTGAATGAATCTAGTGAAGTAGCCAGATGGGTGTTTTTACAAAATGGGGATAATCGTATACTGACAGGCCTGTTGTGTGCTTTTCTTTTTACCTGAATAAGAAGCAGATTTTGACTGTGTTAGTTCATATTCCTGTTGTGACTAAATTCTTGATGTTAGTTGTCTCATCTTTTCCTCTATACAGGAAGGAGCGGAGGCCCCAGTGCCCTGCCCTTGATGCTGACTGTCCAGCAACAGTGACCGGCGTGAGCAAGCAAAGACCTGGCCTGGTGAGTGTAGCCCAGCATGTGGCCAAGTGAGGGATGCTGAGGGGTCCTGTGGACTAGCCTGACCAGCTTGTATTTGATGCAAGGCTCATGGAGAGCCATGGAAGGGATATCCAATGTGCATGTGGCTAAAGATGGTAGAGGCCTGGACCTGGAAGGTTGTGGTAGGAGGGAGATAAAGGGTTGGAGTGCTATTCAGGGAGGTAGAGTAGACTGGCCATGGTGAAGGACTGAATGTGGGGCATAGGGGAGGAAAGGTGTCAAGGGGTTTCTGGCTATAGAGTGGAGGATGGAGGTGGGTAGGGAGTGATAGACAGCTCAGTCAGCTGCTGTAGGTGTGAAATAGGCTTCTGGGTGTCATTCTGAGACTTAAAGTAGGGTCTGTCTGCTTCTCCACTCACCACATTTCTGGAGAAAAGACTGCCTTTCAAATGGAAGTTGTAGTAGAAGGAACAGGGTGCCCGGTGCAGTGGGCGGGAGTTACAGGGAATGTGGTTGAAGAGTCCTCATGACGGACTTGGTTGTGAAACTAAAAACTGTAGGCTTTTTCTTAAGTTGATACAGAGGCATTGAAGGGTGTTTTTGTTGATGTATTTATTTGCAAGCAGAGATAAGAGAGAATGGGCTCACCAGGGCCTCCAGCTGCAGCAAACAACAAATGTATACACCACTTTGTGCATCTGGATTTATATGGGTACTGGGGAATTGAACCTGGATTATTAGGCTTTGCAAGCAAGCACCTTAACCACTGTGCAAAAAGCCTTTCTGAAAAAAAAATTGTATTTTTATTTATTTGCATTGAAGGTTTTTAAGCAGACATGCATTCATCTGTCCATTTGTCCATCTGTTCATTCATGGAACATTGGCTGGTATCTCCTTTAGGATCCAGCTGCAAAGTACACTTGATAGACATGATCAGATTTTTTTTTAAGATTTGTTTTTATTTTATTTATTTACTAGAGACAGACAGACAGAGAGAGGATGGGTACGCCAGGGCCTCTAGCCACTGCAGACAAACTCTAGATACATGTGCTACCTTGTGCATCTGGCTTACGTGGGAGCTGGAGAATCAAACCTGGATCCTTAGGCTTTGCAGGCATGCCTTACCTTAACCACTAAGCCATCTCTCCAGCACACCCCTCCCCTCCCCAGGTCTCGTTCTAGCCTAGGCTGAACTGGAATTCACTATGTAGTCTTGGGGTGGCCTTGAACTTGGGCAGTCCTCCTACCTCTGCCTCCTGAGTGCTAGGATTCAAGGCATGCCCAGCCCATACGCACTCTTTGACAATCAAAAGTGTCTCCAGACAATGCCTCATGGCCTGGTGGGGGTGGGGGTGTTGGAGTCACTCTGAATTGAGAACCACTTGCTTATATTCCCTCTTGGGCCTTCATATGCTGTACCACCTGGGGAGGGTTATTTCATGGAAATTTACATTGATGGGTCATTAGCCCAATGTAGAATGTGGAGTGAGTGGCTGGGGCAGGAGGGCATCTTTTCCAGTAGACATTAACAGGTGCAGAGGTCTAGAGGCTGCGAAATTGGTTAACGTTGATCTAAGTGGTGCTACCCCACTGTAGTAAGGAGCCTGAAGACTTAGGGGTATGGCTGTACCCTTTGATACTGTTTTACAACGAGGCCCTTTTTGGACCCTTTGTTGCCACCCCCAGAGATTTGGATGTTCCTGCCTGCCCTTCACTATCGGGTTGGAAGCTGCAGGCTGCGAGAGGGGCCTCTGCCTGGAGTACAGGGCTATTCCTGGCTGAATGCATAGATTCTGGCCACCTTGGCTAAAGGAGGAAAAACAGTTTCTGCCTCCTCCTGCCAGCTCCCTCCTTCCCTGGGGTCAGGGTCATGGCTGAGGCTGTGATTTATTCCTGTCATAATCCAGTGGTTGGTTTGGTGAGAGTTGGAAACATGTTGGTTTTCCCTTCCCAAGTGTAACAAGGCCTGTTTCCGCCTCCGCGGCCGCTGCTGCAGTGCCACGCGGTGAACTGTCCAGGACATGACAAAAGGGCTCGGTTAGCTGCTGCCACCAGTTAGAAGATGAACGGCTCTCTGCTCTCCCTGCCCAATATGTGTCTTGTTGCCCAGGCACTGGCCTCTCCTCTCAGCTGGCTGCTCTGTGGGGCCCTGGATGCTCCTCTTGCTCATGTCCATGTCTGGGAGCCAGAGTCCTGGTCTGGAAAAGAGAGGTGGGGGAGGCTGGAGAAACAGGTGGTATTTGGAGACCAATTAATATTTGTGAATAATAACTTGTGCCCAAGGGAAACAAATCAATCTGTGTTTGCATATTCATGAAGAGGCCTCAGGAATGATCCCAGCTGTTTTCTAGGTGGGAACTCCTATGTCCTGGCATCACATGGTCCCTGGGGCCCCCTTTGGACCTAGCTGGATGGTTAAGGTGGGCCACCTGGGGGTGACATCACCTGTATATAACATGCCTTTTCCATGACGTTGGTATGCAATTCCTGTGGCTTGTTGGAGTGCCTGCTGCTTCCTTTGCCTCATAGCAGCAATTCCCAGGCTCTTTGGTTTTATACACCAGTTCAGTTTCCAAAAGTACTTGGGGCTAGACAGGGTATTAGCAGTTTTTTTTTTTGCCAAGTAAGGACATTATCAAAAAACAACTGCTATCTACTATCCCCATCATTTCATACGAGAAAGGACATTCTAGCACAAGGACAAAATCTGAGAATAAAGGACAGTTCTTCCTAAGAAAGGGCAGTTGGCAGCTTTACACTGGTGTAGCAAAGAAAAAAAGATGTATCAAAGCCTTTCTGAATGTAGAAAAATTATACCCAATTATATTCTATAATATCATATGGCATGTAATTGTTTTCCTGCACAAGTGTGTCAGCTCGGTAGAACTGATGGCCCATGGTGCAATTCAGAGATGAGCTTGAGTGCCCAAGTGTTTAGGCTTTGATTTTTATCTGAATCGTTCAAAGCTCAGACTCATCCGGCCATGCTAGGAAGTGGGCGCCTGCTCAGAGCACTGCTTCACTGAGACTAGGGTATTGGCAGAACCAATGTCTCAACCCAGGGCCAGACCTGGTATGCAAGGTTCTTCTGCTCTGACATGGAGGGCCCTGGAGCTGGGAGCAGCTTGAACCTCCTGACACCAGGGGCAGGCTCTGTGCCTGTGTCTATGGGCGGGACCAGCTTGCTCAAGCCAGGAACTGCTGAGAGGGAGAGGCCTTGGTTCAGAGGACTGTGTGATTGCCAGGGCTGTTCCCTGAGAATGTGTCCATGTTTGTATGTGTCCCTGGGGTCTTTACGTGTCTCTGAGTGTTGGTGTCCCTGTGTCCAGGGACTGATAGAAGCAGCTCTCTGGAAGACAATGTTCGTTTGCAACTTTTTGCCTTTTCCTATGTTACAGTTCTTTAAAAACAATTCTTGCCAGGTGTGGTGGTGCAAGCTTTTAATCCCAGCCCTTGGGGGGCAGAGGTAGGAGGATCGCCATGAGTTCGAGACCACCTTGAGACTACATAGTGAATTCCAGGTCAGCCTGGGCCAGAGTGAAACCCTACCTCGAAAAAAAAAAATTTTTTTTTTTAATTTTGTTTATTTGAGAGAGAGACTGAGAGAAAAAGAGAAAATGCTCCACGGCCTCCATCCACTGCAAACACACACCAGATGCATGTGCCACTTTGTGCGTCTGGATGATGTGGGTTCTGGGGAATCGAACCTGGGTCCTTTGGCTTTGCAGGCAATTGCCTTAGCTTCTAAGCCATCTCTTTTGCCCCTTATGTTATAGTTCTGAACAAAGTATTTTGAGCACCCTGAGATACATAGAAATCTTCAATCCATAGGTAAGGACCACTTGTCTTTACTGCATTGGTGGTGGTTGGGCTGCCAGAGGCGGCCTAAGTTCTCTAACACCTCTGATTAGAATCTTAGGAACATACCATGTAGACGTATGTTCTGGAATTTGAGCCTCACAACTCTTTAATACCAGTACCAGGGGCTGACAGCCCCTCCCTCTTACATGGTGTCTTTGACTTCTATGACAGTGTAGTGGGGAGTTATGCCTCTTTGATGTCAGCTGTACTCACAAATGTCTGTACCCTCTGTGTACACCCACATGATGTCTGGATCAGACACCATATTTCTGGGATGTCTGTCCCTGGGAGTTAGAGTGAGTGCTGTGATTGCCGTACCAAGGCAGCTACAGGGGAGTAAGCCTCTGTAATTATACGTGGAGTTCCATCCCATGATGATTGTGCTGTGCGGTTGTGCCCTATAGAATCTACTCCGTTCAGATTCATCCCTTTATATCAGGGAGATGTTCCCTCATGATACTTAATGCTGACGCCTCTGTGGTGTCTGCACTGGGGGTCACACGCCTGGAATGCTTGACTGTAAAAGTTAATCTCTTTGACCTTTGTATTGTCTCAGCCCATGAGACCTGACCTGTGGTGCAACACGCTATTGAGTTGTACTTTTGGTGTCTGTACCAGCTAGAGGATGGCCATCTCAGGAAACCATGTTCCCATGATAAACCTGGCCAGGCAGTTCACCATGTCTTGCTGGGAAGTTGGATTATACTGTTGGCCATACTAAGTTGTCACAGTTGTGTGATGACCAAGCTCAAACACCTGTGGTCAGAACCTCATTCAAGGTAGTAGTACATGGATGTCTGTTCTAGGAATAATGACCTATGATAGCTGTACTGGCTGGAGCCTCACACCCCTTTCATACTGATACCAGGAGTGATGTGGGACCTCCATCCTGACATAGACTCAGCCACCTGAGCTCTGGGATCACTTCACAGAACCCCCAGGCTTGGTGTTAATGGTTTGGGTACCCACACTTTCTATTTATTTATTTATTTATTCTTTTTTCAAGGTAGGATCTCACTCTGGTTCAGGCTGACGTGGAATTCACTCTGCTCAGGGTGGCCTTGAAGTCTTGGCGATCCTCCTACCTCTGCCTCCTGAGTGCTGGGATTTAAGGCGTGAGCCACCACGCCCAGCTCTGTCTTAACACTTTTATTGCTTTTGCTGCTCAGCTCCTGTCTCAAAGTTTGGATGAGATCCTGGAGCAGGGAACATTTCCCCTTTCCTTTCGTCTTACTTCAGCCACTTGTCTTACTTCACAGTCCCACTTGCTTTGCCCAACACCCTTGCTTACCTGCTGCCCCAGTTTGAATAAGTGTTTTTTAAGTTCCAGGAAGGACCAGAACTATCTTTGAGCCCCATCTCTCCTGTTCACCTGCCCTGTCACCTTGTAGATTCTCTTAGCATTGTAGGTCAATGGGCACTTGGTTTTGACCCTAGCTATTCCACCAGAGTCTATGGGTGCCACTGTGGAGTCCAAAGGTGTGTCTTCTGTCACACCCCCTCTATGTACTGTTGGGTTTTTAGACTATTGGTGAAGGCCTGACCATTGCCAGTGCCCTACCCCACAGCAGGGTGTGAGTAGAGCTGGTGGGCTCTCCTGCCCTCAGGCAGGGGATATGGGAGAGAGACCCTGAGGAGCTCACACTGGAGCTGCGTAATGACAACAGAATCTACAATGGATAGTGAGGCTACAGAAAGCCTTCAGCAGGTGTGTGCAGAGTGGGGAAGGCAGCAGCAAACCTTCAGGCTTTAGCCATTCCTAAACACAGACTTCCCCCGTCTGCTTTGCAGAGCTTCCATAGCAAGAGAAAGAGAGGTATGGACATTGAGTCTTGGGATCTGGCACCCCATTTGCAGCCACTAGATCTTCCCTGTGGTTTCTCTTTGGGGTGAGAAGGTGCTATGGGAATTGGGTAGGGTGAAGGTGGCCCAGCAGGGCAGCTGCATCTTGTCAAGAGCAGGCCTGGCGAGCCCCGACGGGTTGTGGCTTTGGCTACAAGCCTCTGATGCCTGGGTTTGTCTGCTGTTAGCAAGTCTGTATTCTGGGGCTTGTGCTTAGCATGTGAGGGTCTGGCCTCCAGAGGAGAGACAAGATGTCCCAGGGGCTGGGGAGTCTTTGGCCTGTGTGGGTCTGCCTAGCTGCTCACTGCTGTCTGTCTGTGTGTGATCAGCCTTTGTGTCCCTACCTGTGTGTGTCTCCACCCCCATTTCCCTGTCCCCTTCAAGGTGTGAATTGGACCCTCTGTTCTTGCTTTTGTCTCACTTGCTCCCTGTTCCTCTCCTGGGATGTAGAGAATGCTCTGGAGGCCTCTGCATGCTTTCCCTGCAGATAGTGACCTTAGTGGCATTGGGGATTTGGTGAGAAGCCTGGGTAGCCATTGCATAGTCCATGGAGGCTTTGGGCAGACATTGTGGATGAATAGGGCCAGGAAGAAGCATAGGTGGGCAGTAGGGACACTAGAGAATACCAGCTAACTGGCTCTGCCCTTCTCTTCATTACAGGTGCATTGTCCTGGGCTGCAGTGGGCTGTGGAGCTAGCGCCCTGGATGGCCCCAGAGCCAGCCCCAGGGAGGATGATGGTGCCCCTTGTGCCTGCACTGGTGATGCTAGGTTTGGTGGCAGGCGTCCACAGTGACAGTAAGTCTGACCATCCCCTCCCCCACCCCAAGGTGCAGATCTTCCTGGTTAAAAGGTAACATCTCTGCAAGCAGGTCTTGGATAAGATAGGACTAGCAACAAGAAGAGAACTAGGAGAACTAGAACAGGAGCCTTAATCCCAGCATTTGGGAGGCTGAGGTAAAAGGGTCACCATGAATTTGAGGCCACCCTGGGCTACAGAGTTGAGTTCCAAGTCAGCTTGGGTTAGAGTGAGACCCTAATACCTTCAAACCCCTCTCCAAAGGGAAAAAAAAAAGGATGGCCAGCTATCCCTCCAGAAGAGACACCCACTTGAGAGAGCAGCTGCCCTCTGTAGAGGGCCTGGTCCCGCTGCTTCCTCTGAGCCTCCCTGAGTGCACATGCATACCCCTCCCCGTAAGCCTTCTCTGCTAGGTGGGGCATGTCTAAGCGTGACCCTGTTTTATGGGGCTGGGGAGACATGTCCTGGATTCGTGTGGTCTTTGTGTGACATGCCAAGGCATGAGCTGTGTCAGTGTTGCAGAGCTGTGTAGAAGAGCCCTACGTAGAAGGTGTGGCTGGAGTCACAAGAGCACAGGTACAGGGCTTGGAAGTGGAGACTCCCCACCCCAGGTTAGACCCTTGGGACCCAAGTATGGGGATACTGAGCCCTACCTTCCCTTTCACTAGGAACATTCAAAGCAAAGGACATCTCTCCCCCAGCCAGGCCCCTCAGTCCTGGCAAAGGGTAAGATTGTGCTGCTGGGCTGGTAGGAGGCTGAGTTCTTAACACCCCTTTGTGTGTGCGACAGGGGAGTGGAGGGGGTTGGGGGCAATTTGTCCCCTACCCAGGTCCAGCTCTGAACTTTGGTCTTTTTCCTGCTGCTGCCCTTCCCCCTGCCTGGCACTATAAGACTGGCCACAGCCCGCCCCATCACCATGGTTACCACTGCTTAGTTACTGGTGAGAGGCGGAGCGGAGGGCAGGCTTAGCCAATCTGCAGGCTGGGGGGAGGGGCAAGGTCGGAGTCGAGGTCCCCTGGGAAGGGGCTATTCCCAGACTGTTCTGAGCCCAGAGGCCGTCCAGGGCCAACTTAAGAGTCAGTCCTTAGGTCGTCAGGCCAGAGACTCCCTCCGGGTCTCTGGATAAGAGCCTTATCCCACCAGAGCTCTTTCTTCTTAATGGTTCATTAATAATTCAGGAGCCAATTATAGAGGGGGGCCCTGGAGCACCCCATCCTTTGTCCTCAGAGGCTGGGCCCTGGGTGGGGCAGAAAGGGGAAGGGGTAGGCTTTCCTCTACCTAGGAGAGGGTGAGGGACAGTAGGAGCTCTGAACTGCTGGCCAAGGTAGAACAGGGCTGGGGGTTAAGATGAGAAAAAATCAGGTGAACTACGTAAAAGGGGGCAGAGGGAGTAACTCCAAAGACTGGCTGGAGCTAGTGGGAGGGAGCTACAGGGGCAGGCTGGTGTAGAAGACCTCACTAAAAGAGACTGCCTTGGTAGGGAAGGGAACACTTGTCTTGGGTAGTTTTTTGTTATTTATTTGCACGCAGAGAGAATGGGAGTGTGAGGGCCTCTAGCCATTGCAAATGAGCTCCAGATGAATGCGCCACTTTGTGTGTCTGGCTTTATGTGGGAACTAGGGAGTCAAACCTGAGTCATTAGGCTTTCAGGCAAGCGCCTTAACCACTGAACCTTCTCTCCAGCCCAGCCTTTGGTTATTGAATGACTGCCATTGCTCTCCCACCCTCTACTCAGACATTCTCAGGGCCTGAGGTGGTAGTGTGAGACAGTGCCACTGGGCTTTGAGAGTGTGCTCTAGGAGAATTATTGCCTCCTTCCCTGGTGCCTCAGGCCCAGCCCAGCCCAACCTGCACCCCTCATTCCTCTTCTCACTTGGTTCCACCTCTCTCCCTGTGAATGGCACTGCCACCCACCTGGTCATCAAGTCAGAAACCTGGGCTTCCTCCCGCCCCCTCCCTCGTATACTGACAAAGTCTGTTGTCCCTACCCTCCTAGTGTCTTTGGAATGCATCCACTTCTGCCTTCACCACCTTCATCTAAGCCACCCTCAGCTCCTACTTGGACTTCAGCATGAAGCAGCTTCCTTTGGCTTCTCTGCCTCCAGTCTCTTCTCTCCTAATCCCACTCGTCACTCCACAGTGGGAGTCAGTTTAAATTCCTTCCACCTTCAGTGGAAGATCTAGCGTCTTGACCCTTTACTGTTCCTTTCCACCCACACCCTGCCATGCTCACTTCTGTCCAGGCCTTCTTCATTCCTACTGTCCTCTGCTTGAAACCCTCTTTCCCAGGTGGAAGTGGAGGCAGGAGGATCAGGAATTCAAGGTCATCCTCAGCACAAAGTGAGTTCAAGACTAGCCTGGGCTACATGAGACCCTGCCTCCAAAAGAGAGAGAGAGAGAGATACACCCACTTCCCCTGCCCGTCCCCTTAACAGTTCCGTCACCCGTCCTCCCTTCCTGCTGGAGTCTGTGTTGTGTTCAGCTCCACTGCACTCCCCGCAGCTCAGCGCAGTTGTGAATGTCTGCCTGTGGTCTCTCTGCCCCAGAATACTAAGAGTCCTGGAGTTGATTTCTAGCTTAGAGCCTGGAGTGTGGTGGGCAGATAAGTGAATAAAATGGAACGGGCCTGGGCCCTAGTGGTAGGAATTGGGGAGAATGAGGTAGAATAGTTTTTAGAACAGATTTCCAGGGATCTTCTGCTGGTTTCTTAGTAACTGGTTCCCAGAGACAAAGCAAGGTCTTGATGGCGGGCGGGCAGCAGCTAAGAAGGAAGCTGAGGTGCTGTGAGTCTGGGCTTGCTCTCTCCCAGGCCAAGAGTCATGGGCAGGAGAACCAGCTGGGCTGTGGTGAGCCAGCTCCCCAAGTCAGAGTCGGCTCCACCAGTGCCTTAAACTGCACTCACTTTCGGGTCTCTCCCCACTCTGGCGGGGCTGAGCTTGGAAAACTCACTAGGGGCAAGCAGCCAGACGCGGGCAGGGCTGCTGCGGCAGTAGGCAGGGCAGGCGCTCCAGAGAATTGACGACCAGGCCAGTGAAGCGCATAGCGGACAAATGTGTTTCTATAGGCCTCTTAACAAGACAAATGAATGGGGGCCCTGGCCTCAGAGGGGAGTGGAGGGAAGCAGGGTGGAGAAGCAGCTGCCAAGAGTTAGCCTGGAAGCCTGGCGTCATTGCCTAAGTCAGCTCCAGTGGAAACCTGGACGTGCGTGTGCACGTGCGTACAGTACATACACACGGTGGGGGGCTGCTTACATGCTCATACTCACGCACACAACCGGTCCACCTCTGCAGGGTTTTCTGGGGCTTGGGAGGGAAGGGCCGTGGGTGGGTATGTGCCAGAGGTGACTCTGGTCCTGACCCAGGGGAGAGGTTTCTGCTGGTCGCACATGTGTCAGGCGGTAGGGCAGGAAGAATCCCTACTGTTCTGTCCTCACAGGACCCACCAAGTTGGACACAAGCCTGTGAGCAGACTGTTAAAATAATGGGTGCAGGTTGGGGCAGCACTGGCACAGGCAGTAGCCTGAGCATCTTGGAAGGGCCATTGAGGGGTGAGTGGGTGTTAGCCAATGGTGTGTTGCCTAATTGACGAAGTGAGACTGCAAGGAAACAAGTCACGCCCCTGGGCTTCTGAAAGCTTATGGGAAACCCAGAGGGAGATCCACAGGCAACATGGGACCACAGAGCGTCCAGGACCAGGTGTGAGTAGAACCTAGGTTGCGGCTATGTTACTTAGAGTTATTGTAACTTAACTCAGATCAAGCAAGATGGCTGGCACTTAGAAGGAGTAGTAGGCAAGAGCTGAATATATATGTGAATGGGGCCTGAGGAGAATGTATTTTGCTATTTCCTCTCCCCTAGAGCCTGTGAAGCTGGAACATGGCAGGGTCCTCCTCTTTCTACTTATGGGTGGCCTGTCTAGACTCTGCCCTCTGGAACTTCCGGCACAAATGCTTTCTCTCTCTAGGTCTGTTTTCCTGTTGCACAACGGGTAACCACCCCTACCTGAAAAGGTTAACTGAGGTCATGTGAGCAAGGCACCTGGCACCTAGTCAGCTCCCTGTATTGTCTCCTGGAGCCAGGATTGCTCTTGAGTGGACTGGGATGGGGTGGAGCCAGAAACCGTCACAGGAGCTCATTAAGGAGAGTCCCCAGCACAGTAAGCGCCTGGGAAATTGCCTTTCCAGCAACTCCCCTGCCCCTGTCCTAGTGGTTCTCTGCTGTGTGTCTGCCTTCTGCTTCACTGTGTGGTGCTGCTTGGGGTGGGGGGGGGAGAGGGAGAGGCAGAGAGGGAGAGAGAGAGAGTGTTTGCACATGCGCAGCAGGCTCCTCAGGGAAGGCACAAAATAGCAGTCAGTCTCCCTGCCTTGGGGGTGGTCCAGTTTGGCTCTCCCTGGAGCTGGACTCATACGTCCTTTCTGGGGTGGGGGCAGCTTCTCCCAGCCCAAATCAGTTCCTTTTTTTTTTTTTTTTTTTTTTGACTTTCTAGAACTTATTCTTTTTTATTTATTTATTTTTTCTGAGGCAAGCCCAACAGACTGTTTTTTTTTTTTAATGTGAGAGAGCAAAAGAGAGAATTGGTGCACCAGGGCCTCTAGCCACTGCAGTCAAACTCCAGACATGCGCACCCCCCACTTTGCACATGTGTAACCTTACGTGCTTGTGTTACTTTGTGTGTCTGGCTTACGTGGGACCTGGAGAATTGAACATGAGTCCTTGGGCTTCACAGACAAGTGCCTTAACCACTGAACCATCTCTCCAGCCTTAAAACTTATTCTTGAAATAGCAAAAGGCAAAATAAACATTTTGCTGAAACTGTAGTTGATAGGAAATCTCAGTTCATTGCATGTTCCTGTCACACTATACTTTCAGAGGCAAAGACAACAGGTGAAAAAGAAAAAAAAAAACAGTGGATAAAAGAAATATCCTGACTGCATAAGCCTTTTTGTGCCTAGAGCAGACTCAAGTCGTGTTCAGAAGAGTCTAGAGCATTCTAGATGCTGGCAGGAGACTGATGTTTAGAACAGTGACCCTGAGTCCAAGAGGATGGTCAGATCCTGTGAGCTGTAGTAGATCCCAACAGAACAGGAGCAAAATATCCCTAAGTTTTAGGCCTCGGTCTTGCGTGCCTCTAACCTGTAGCCTGAGGGGAGAGACCGGAGGATTTTGCCAGCTCTCAGCATTTCTTTTGTAGTCCAGGCTGGTCTGAAACTATTGCTGAGGGTGACCTTAAACTTCTGATGCTCCTGCCTCCTCCACCTCCTGAGTGATGGAGTTAGAGGTTTTGTGGTATCATGCAAACACTCTACCAACTGAGCTACATCCCAGTCTTTCTATCAAAAAAAAAAAAAAAAGGTTTTATTTATCTAAGGAAGAAAGAGAGAGAGAGAATGCATGCTAGGACCTCTTGCCATTGCAGATGAATTCCAGACACATGCACTACTTTGTGCATCTGGCTTTACATGGGCACTTGGGAATTGAATCCCAGGTCAGCAGGCTTTGCAAATAAGTGCTTTAGCTGCTGAGCCTTGTCCTCAGCCCCTTCTCACTTTATGAACTCAGAAAGTTCATTTTCTGTTTACTAAATACATTTAGCCCCCCAATTTTTTTTTTTCTGCCCTGGTGGTCATTTCAGCTTGGAAGGAAGGAGGTAGGACACAGCAACCCTGTCTGATGTTTCTATACTGTAAGGGGGCAACAGCCCCATTCTTCTGGCATTTGAGGTCTTGGAGTCTTCAGAATGCAGATCCACCCCCATTTGTGTGTTTAGACTCTTACTAGAAGGCAGAATATGACAGCATTTGGCATTGGCCAGTGAGAAGTAGGACTATGACCGTGTGAGAACATGTGACAGGCCGGATGCTTTACTGCCGACTCAGAGTGTCCCAGTAGACTCAGCCCTCCTCCAGTGGCTTCCACACAGGACCCTCACCAGGAAGGCTCCTTCTATGCTGCGTCTCAGGCAATTGTAGGTGCCCTTGTCTCCGGGACAGGTAGGGAATGTTGGCCTGTGTCCGTTTACCCTGACTGAGCTGCCAGCTAACAGCTGGCCCTTGGAGTTCAGGCCTGAGACCCCTGGTTGGGTTACCCTAGGCTGGCCCAGTCATATGTATTTGTCAGAAAGGTCCAAAAGCCCTTAGACAGCTGCTGCTATGAGCTTCAAGAGTGCATCAATGTGGCGGAAGCCTCCTCCTCTGCAGCCCGGGCTCACAGCACTGTGTACCTGGACGCTCTTCTCTTCCCGGCCCCCAGCTGTGGAGGAATTCCCTGCTGTGTGGTCCCTTGGGATGAGCAGGCAGAGACCAATGTCCTACTGGAGCAGGGAAGGAAGGTGCCTTCGGGGACAGGGCATGTGACCTCCAGCTGATGGCTGTGAAGGCCACCCCATTCTGCAGGCAGACATGTGTGCATGCTGCGTTCAGTTACATGCACATGCAGAGCAGGGCTTCACTGTCAGCTGCGCTCAGCGCCCGGGCAGGCGAGGCTTGTGTGCAGTAATCTGGAGATGAGCCTGCACTCAGTCTGCCCATTTCTCAGTGTTTATGCAACGTTCGCTGGTGACGAAAAGTGCTGGCACTGGCCTTGGGTCACTGGACCAGATGTACACGTGTCATTCTGCCATGTGCTGGCCTGTGCTCATGGATTGGGGTGCCTTCCCCAGCGGGAAGCCTGTGCAGGCTCCTGCGTCTTCTATGAGGATTGATGTGGTCCAACTGGGGTACCATAGCTGCTGGCTAGTGACGGTCTGGCGGAAGGTGCCACTTGGGAACATGCTGCCCCAGAACCCAACCTCACGGTGGAGGCCAAATCAGTTCCTTTTTCAAGTCA
The DNA here is from genome assembly GCF_020740685.1 of Jaculus jaculus. Classification (NCBI taxonomy): domain Eukaryota; kingdom Metazoa; phylum Chordata; class Mammalia; order Rodentia; family Dipodidae; genus Jaculus; species Jaculus jaculus. The sequence continues at coordinate 82,345,513 of NC_059106.1, read as the reverse complement.
CTGACCTGCAGGGTCAATAGCTGGTGCTCAAGAATGTCCTAGAGCATACTGGGATCTACTGCCCAAAGGACTGTGCTGTGGTGAACCTGTGAGATTGAGGAGGGGAGCCACTGGCAGGGTGTCAGGCTGGGTAACAGCAGGTAACTGTGACAGAAAACTTCTTGTGTGTTAAGATAGCATCCTATTTCCCAGTCTCAAAAGTTCTGTTCAGGGCTGGGAGATGGTTTAAAAGTTAAGAGTGGGCTGGAGAGATGGCTTAGCGGTTAAGCGCTTGCCTGTGAAGCCTAAGGACCCCGGTTCGAGGCTCGGTTTCCCAGGTCCCACGTTAGCCAGATGCACAAGGGGGTGCATGCATCTGGAGTTTGTTTGCAGAGGCTGGAAGCCCTGGTGTGCCCATTCTCTCTCTCTCCCTCTATCTGTCTTTCTCTGTGTCTGTCGCTCTCAAATAAATAAATAAATAAATTTTTTAAAAAAGTTAAGAGTATTGCTTGCAAAGCCTCCCAGGCCAGGTTCAATTCCTCAGCACCCAGGTAAAGCCAAATGCAAAGTGGCCCATGTGTCTGAAATTCCAGTGTGCCTACACATGTGCATATACCATATCCATATGTGCATACATACATATATGCAAATAAAGAAAGGAAAACTTAGGGCTGGAGAGATGGCTCAGCAGTTAAGATGCTTGCCTGCAAAACCCAACAACCTGAGCTTGATTCCCCAGTATCTACATAAAGCCGATGCACAGTGGGGCATGCATCTGGAGTTTGCAGTGGCTGGAGGCCCTGGCATGCCCATATTCATTCCTTCATTCACTCATTCTCTCCCTCTCCCCATACAAATAAATAAAAGCTGGGTGTGGTGGCATATGCCTTAATCCCAGCACTCGGGAGGCAGAGGTAGGAGGTCACTGAGAGTTCAAGGTCACCCTGAACTACATAGTGAATTCCAGGTCAGCCTGGGCTAGAGTGAGACCCTACCTCAGAAAAACAAAACAAAAAAAAATATTTATTTATTTGAGAGTGTGACAGAGGGGGAGAAAGAAAGAGGCAGATAGACAGAGTGTGGGCACAGATGCATATACCACTTTGTGCATCTGGGTACTGGGGATTTAAACCTGGGTCCTTAGGCTTCACAGGTAAGCTTATCTTAACCACTAACCCCCCCCCCCGCCCCCCCCCCGCCGCCAAAGATTTTTTTTTTTAGAGCTCGGTTCAGATTCACTGAGAACCAGCTGGATTGGGCATAGAACAGAGAAGTCACAGTAGTGTGGTTTTGCCTGCCTGCCTGAGGACCTGACTGGTCATAAGGACATGATCTGTACTAGGATAGTAACCTGACTGGGACCCAAAGCAAGCTTCCACAGCCTGGCAGTGGGGGCCCATGAGAGAAGCAGGGCACATTCAAAGACAAGGAGGTGTGTATGGCCTGGCAGCCAGGCAGGCTTGGGGGGTGGACCAAGCCCACTAGGGTCCAAGCTGTGTTCTCAGCACAGTGTGTGACACCAAGAGAAAAAAGACAAAGCTGCAAAGGTTAAAAATTTGAGACAGTGTAGGGACAAGCTTTGTGTACCCCAGAGGTCTCCGGTGAACAGGTCCAGGATGAGGGGGATAGGAGTTTGGCTTTGGTGCTAGAGGTCCTGAGGGTGAGGAGGCTGTGTGGTGGGAAGCAAGGCAAGTACTGGGCAGAGGAGGCGCCCACCTGCCAGCCCTAGGCTGCACAGGGCTATGGCAGCACTGCCATTCTGGCCTCAGGCAATGGGCGGGGGCAGGGTTCTGGCTCCTCTCCAGCCTCCAAGGGCGGGCAGTGTTCTACCTCCTCAATGGCCCCAGGCCTTGGGCACAGTCCAGCCTCCACGAAGCTCCCAGGTCTGACCCTCCTCCTCCATATTTATCCTACCTGGCTGTCCTCCCCAGCTTCTCATGCTCTTTGTTTGGCTCAGAAACCCCGCCCTCCCCTACTCACTCCCAGCCATTCTGGTTCTACAGGTTTTAGCCTCTAGTTTCACTGTAGACAGGTTGAGGCAGGAGCTGGAGGGGCACTTATTCTTGGGGTTTCTCTCCCTTGCCTAGGGGGAAGTGTGTGTGAGGATCCCCCGTCTTTACCTGCCTCTTCCTCTGTTCATTCCTTCCACTGTTCGGCACCCCTGGGTGTCAGGAACTGGGTCAGATACCAGAGCAGGGCAGGTAACAGGACAGGCAGACATGGGATCTGCCCCGCCCAGAGTTATGTTCTGTGGGGGAATCAGCTATTAAACACCAGAACTGTGGAAAAAGCGATAGCCTTGAACATGTGCATCATAAACCACTAGCAAAAGTTAACAACCTCGCATTCAAGCCTAAACTGTGACAGTACTGTGGGAGGCAGAGGGAGCCGAAAGGGAAGGTGGTGACTTGCAGTGGTTAGTGTTCTGAGGAGATGATGTTTAAAGGTGAAGTAGAAGTAATGGGCAGTCGAAGAGGTTCTTAACAGAAGGAACAGTTTTCCAAGGCCTTGAGACTTCAGGGAGCACTGCTCATTGAGGGCTCCAAACCAGGACTCCGGGAAAATCACTGGCCCAGGTTCTGCCCTGGCAGGGCTTTATCTGCAGTTACAGGAGTTTATCTTTTTTATCCAGTGGGAGGCCTTTGGAGAGATTTGACTTGATGGAGGGAGGCTGTCTGTTCTCTGACTGCTGAAAAAAAAGAATGGAGGAAGTGAGCTGAAGGCAATGAGATGGCCCATGAAGGAAAGGTGGTGTCTTCACCTAGGTGATTGCGGTGTAGCTGGGAGCTGTGAACTATTGTGGGTTGATGGACAGGTGATAGCCTCAGTGGAGCCTGAGAACAGTGCTTAGACAGGCTTTGTATACCTGTGCATCCTGGGGGAGTCCTGAGTCTTCAAAGGCAGCACAGGGCAGGCCAGATGAGCAGGGATCCAGAACCCCTGGGTTGTCCTCAGGACCTTTCAGCTTCTCTGAGCCATCTGCCGTCATCTCCCATAGTCTCGAAGGGCAGAGTCAACAGGTTCCCTCCTACAAGGAGGTCACAGGTACCCAAAATGATTTAGAATTTGGATTAGACTCTATTCCAAACACTCTGAATCAGCATCGTTTATCTTCTGAGTCTATTTCCTGTCTGTAAAAGGGGAGTGATAACATACCTACCTTGTATAGTAAAGGGACTAGGGATAACTGCATCAGTGAAGGCCCCACACCTAAACATTTTCAGTACCCTTAAAAACAAGAATTAGCTGGTGTGGTGCTGCATGCCTTTAATTCCAGTACCTTTGAGGCAGAGATAGGAGGATTGCCAAGAGTTTGAGGCCACCCTGAAACTACATAGTGAATTCCAGGTCAGCCTGAGCTAGAATAAGACCCTACCTCAAAGAAAAAAAAAAAAAAAATTAGGGCTGAAGAAATGACTCAGTTTGCTTGCAAAGCCTGAGTTTGCCTCCCCAGTATCTACATAAAGCCACATAGTGGTACATGAATCTGGAATTCTCATTTTCAGTGGCAGGATACCCTGGTGTGCCCATCCTCTTTCTTTATTTCTCCTCTCTGTCTCTCAAATAAGTTAAATAAATAAATAAATAAAATAAACATTTTAAAAAGGGATAAATTTGCCAGGTGTCATGGTGCATGCCTTTAATTCCAGCACTTGGGAGGCAGAGGTAGGAGGATGGCCATGAGTTTGAAGCCACCCTGAGACTCCATAGTGAATTCCAGGCCAGCCTGGCCTAGAGTGAGACCCTACCTCAAAAAAACAAAACAAGAGCCAAGTGTGGTGGCTCACACCTTTAATCCTAGCACTCGGGAGGCAGAAGTTGGAGGATCAGAGGATTACCATGAGTTTGAGGTCACCCTGAGAATACAGAGTGAATTCCAGGTCAGCCTGGGCTACAGTAAGACCCTAGTTCAAAAAAAAAAACCAAATAATAAATTAAAAAATAAATTCTGGGGCTGGAGAGATAGCTTAGCGGTTAAGGTGCCTGAAAAAGTCTTAGGCCCAGGTTTGATTCCCTAGGACCCACGTAAACCAGATGCACAAGGTGGTGCATGCATCTGGAATTCATTTGCAGTGGCTAGAGGCCCTGATGCCCTCATTCTCTTTCTATATCTGCTTTTTTCTCTCTCAATGAATAAATATATGAAAAAGAATTCTGAACCTCCCTGCAGCCCTCATTCCTTCCAAGCTCCATCTTTGCTTCCTCACAACCAGTCCAGTCTTCCTTACATAGCCGCCGGCCTTCTCCTCCACTCCCCCACCTCAACTACTCTTCTGCCTCTAGTATAACTTTGGCCCCTCTCTGCTCTTGCCAAGGCTGTAGACAATGCCCTGTAAATTCTGTTTGCCAGATGTTTTGGACTCTTCACTGGCCTGAGTTCAAGCCCTAAATGTCCCAGTACTCACTGGCTATGTGACCTTAGGCAAGTGATTTGACCTCTCAGCTTATAAATAGGAGACACTAATGACGAAAGACAAAATGAGTTAAAGTACCTGGTGTAGAATAGGTGCTTCTCGACTGTGTTTGCACCCATGGGCACCAAACAGGTCTGAAAGGTCATTTCTTGTGGCATTAGCCCTTTCTGGAGCTGTGCATTGGCCTGATTAATAGGAAATGGATCCGCTGTCAGGATTAACAAGCATTGCCACATCTTAATGAGCTGGCTTCTCTGAGCTTTTTACCTTGAGTGTGGGATTCGAAGGGATAAGGGGCTATGGATCAGCCCCAGCGTGTAAACTAAGGTGTGGCAGGACCTTGATTGAGCCCTTTTTCTCCCCTTCCCTGCATCCTGTGGAGGAAGACCTCAGGAGTGCTTCCTCCTTCCCCATCCCTCCTGTGGAAAGGTATTCTCCAAGCCAGTGGGGGCAGGGACCTGAGTGAGATTTGTAGGGAGGTATCTACCTGGGAAGCCATCCAGAAACATGCTGGAGTTGGAATATCCAGGCTGGCGGGGCTGGAGCAAAGGGGTCCCAGGGTCTGCTTGCCTGAGTCTTGGGATAAATGGAGCTATCATAAGCCTAGATGGAGAGTCTTGGGGAAATGCTTGGACTCTTCCCAGAGAGCAACTCTGGCATTTTTTTTTTTTTTTTTGAATAATGGGTGGGAGACACAGGGAAGCAGGAACCCCAGACTCCAGATTCAAGGGTTCACATTGCACTGTGCCTTTCACCAGCTGTGTCATGTTGAACAGATCCCTTGACCTCTCTGTGCCTTAATTTTCTTCTCTATAAACAGTAATTATAACACCCACTTTATAGGCTTCAAAGAGTTTATAAATGTTCACCTCTTTGAACAGTGCCTGGCACTTATTAAGCACTTTATAAAGGTTAGGTGTCATTATTATTTTCTCAGAGTCTTCCTTGTCCCTCACCCCCCACCCCCCACCCCCGTAACTGCCATTTGTAGGGTTAGCCATGCCTGATGTGATCATGCCACTGTGACTTGGTTTCTCTATCTCTTCCAGGCAAACCTGTCTTCGTTAAGGTCCCTGAAGACCAGATTGGACTTTCAGGAGGGGTGGCTTCCTTCGTGTGTCAAGCCACAGGGGAGCCCAAGCCTCGTATCACGTGGATGAAGAAGGGGAAGAAAGTCAGCTCCCAGCGCTTTGAGGTATGACAGGGTTTTCTGCATCTGGTCAGCCTCTTGCTCCTCTCAGTCTTTCTTCCCAGAGGTTTTTCAGGGTTATAAGGAAAACTGGCCCTAGGAGGTCCCCATACCCCCAGCTGGCTGTGACCACATGTCTGTCCTCTGACAGGTAATTGAGTTTGACGACGGAGCAGGGTCAGTACTGCGAATCCAGCCATTACGGGTGCAGCGAGACGAAGCCATCTACGAATGTACAGCCACCAACAGTCTGGGCGAGATCAACACAAGTGCCAAGCTCTCAGTGCTTGAAGGTATGTGACAGGACGGCATGGCGTGCAGGTAGACTGATATATAGGGAAAGTCACCCAGCTGTGGCTCTGCCATGGGCCACGTGCATTTAGCAGAAAGGAGGGCTTGGCCGTCTTTGGGTGAGTGAGAGTCAGTGCTGACCGTCCCTGAATGACAGCTGTGTATGTGATGCCTGTTCTGCTGAGCCGGATCATTGCTTGAATGGAGTCTGGTTCAGCTTCAAGGTCTGCAGCTGCAGCTGTGTATCTCCAGACCTATGTGGCCATGGCAATGGATGAGATTCTCTGTGGGACCTGGCCATTGGTGTGTGGTTTCCCCTATGAGCAAGAGTCCCAGGCTAGGAGCTGGGCTCTCCTCTCTATGTGAGTTTTAGTGTCTTTTGTCATTTGATGGCTCCTTTTTTCTTTTTTTAATTTGTCTTCATTTATTTGTAAACAGAGAGAGAATGAGAATGGGTGCACCAGGGCATCTAGCCACTGCAAATGAACTCCAGATGCATGCACCACTTTGTGTATCTGGCTTTACGTGGGTACCTCAGTCATTAGGCTTTGCAGGCAAGCGCTTTAACCACTGAGCCATCTCTCCAGCCTAGGTGGCTCCTTCAATGAACGTTCCTAGATTGCCTTGAAGCCCAGAAGGTCATTTAAAAATTTTTTTTGGTTTATTTTTATTTATTTATTTGAGAGTAACAGAGAAAGAGGCAGATAGAGAGTATGGGCGTGCCAGGGCCTCCAGCCACTGCAAATGAACTCCAGATACGTGCGCCCCCTTGTGCATCTGGCTAATGTGGGTCCTGGGGAATGGAGCCTCAAACTGGGGTCCTCAGGCTTCACAAGCAAGCTCTTAACCGCCAAGCCATCTCTCCAGTCCCCAGAAGGTCATTTAATGCATGCTACCCTCAGCTGTTGCCCAGTGAGTTCTGTAGGGACAGTCTAAGGGGACTAGTGAAGCCCAAGGAAGTGTAAGTTCTGAGTCTAGTCTCAAAAGAGGGAGAGAGGGGAACTAGAGGTGCATTTGGCTTCTCATCATGTGCAAGGGCCCAATGTAGGGCATGAGGGAGAGGCAGAATTTTCAGAGAAATGCTAGTAATCCAGTTTTTTTGTTTGTTTGTTTGTTTTGGTGGTGGTTGAGAAGCTAGAGGGTCAGGAAGAAAAAGTGGGGAGCATTCATCATGAGTCTGGAGGGAAGGTCACATAGGGCCAGGGTGAGAAGCAAACACTTTTCTGGACATAGAGAGCCATAAAGTAGGGTGGTGGGGCATAGCATGATTAGACCTTAGCCATATGGATTCATCAGTCTAAACATGCATTTTCAAAATACAGTATTGGCTGTGGCTTTCTTTTTTAAATGAAATACTAACATCTGCTCATCATTACAAAGTTGAGAAGGGGTGGAGAGATGGCTTAGCCATTAAGGAGGTTGCCTACAGAGCCAAAGGAGCCAGGTTTGATTTCCCAGAACTCATGTAAGCCAGATGCACAAGGTGGTGCATGTGTCTGGAGTTCATTTGCAGTGGCTGGAGGACCTGGCACTGCCCCCCCAACCCTGCCGCTATCTTAAATAATTAAAAATAAATAAAAAGAAAATTGAGATGTGTAGAATAGTACATAAGGATAAGTAAAAATCACAATCCTTCCTCTGCTGATATTGTTTATTTCCTTGTGGCCTGTTTTCTGAGTGTGTACACACACACACACACACACACACACACACACACCTACCTCGTGGGGGGATAGAGATTATCTGCTGTCCAGTGACTTGCAGAATGGTTTAGAGGGTTTGTTGTTGTTGTTGTTTTTTGAGGTAGAGTCTCACTGTAATCCAGGCTGGCCTGGAATTGACTATGTAGTCTCAGGGTGGCCTTGAACTCATGACAATCCTCCTACCTCTGCCTCCCAGAATTCTGGAATTAAAGGTGTGTGCCACCATGCCTGGTTTAGAAGTGTTTTTTTTTTTTTTTTAATTTTAATTTTGTTTGTTTATTAGAGAGACAGGGAGAGGGGGGAGAGAATGGGCGTGCTGGACCCTCTAGCCACTGCAAATGAGCTCCAGACACATGCACCACCATGTACATCTGGCTTATGTGGCGTGGGTTCTGGGGAATCACAGCTGAGTCCTTAGGCTTCATAGGCAAGTGACTTAACTGCTAAGCCATTTCTCCAGCCCTGTTTTGTTTTTTAATTTTCAATTTGTATTCATTTGTTTGTATGCCTGTGTGGTGTGTTTGTATGTATGCATGCAAAGGCTGACTTAAGGTGTCTTCCTCTATTGCTTTCCTCTATATCTTTTTTTTCTCAAGTATATTTTATTTATTTATTTATTTGAGAGAGAGAAAGAAAGAGAATGGGCACACCAGGGCTTCCAGCCACTGCAAACGAACTCCAGATGCATACACCCCCTTGTGCATCTGGCTTAAGTGGGTCCTGGAGAATCGAACCGGGATCCTTTGGCTTTGCAGGCAAATGGCTTAACCACTAAGCCATCTCTCCAGCCCTCCTCTGTATTTTTACTGAGATAGGGGTTTCTCAGTTGAGTCTAGAGCTCACTGATTGGCTAGTCTAGCTAGACAATCTCCTCCCCTCATTCCTTCTGTCCACCTGTGCTGGGGTCATAGGTGGGTTACCATGCCCATCCAACAATTACACAGGTGCTGGGGATCCCAGCTCTGATCCTTGTTCCCCATACTTTCCATCTCCTGAGCCCAGAGATAATGTCTTTGTTTTTTCCAATGCTGAGTATCGAACCCAGGGATTTTCATACTAAGCAAGCAGTCTATCACTAAGCGGTATCCCTAGTCCTTGTTTTTCAAATTAAAAAAAAAAAATACTGTGAACATTTTCCTTGCCATTAAATACTCTTCTGCTTTATTGATTTTAATCACTATGGGTAAACTGTCACATGGAAGTACCCTAGTTTATTTAGCTTTTCCCTTATTGTTGGGTACATATGTTGTTCCCAGCTCTCTGTAAGGTGCCATACATGTCCCTGAAGCTAGATGTAGTCACTTTTCCAATAATGTCCTTATTCTAAGTTCATGGAGTAGAATTGCTGAGTCAAAGGGCACATGCATTTTTAAGCCTTCAATATTTCTAGGAGATTGTATCAGTTTATATTACTGCCAAGGAGGGCATAAGAGGGCGTCTTTTCTGCCCATCTTCACCAGCAGTGAAAATTACCATTAAAAAAAAGTCTTTGCTAAGTTAATAGGCAAAAAATGGCATCTCAATTTAATTTGCATTTCTTTGATTACGAGAGTAGTTGAACATCTTTTCACATTGGCCATTTTTACGCCATGGCTTTATGTGTTCACACATACATCCGTTCAGTAACTCTTACATCTGTGTGTTTTTTGTGAATCAGTGGATTCAAACAGAGCTTCCACAGGCCCTCTGGTTTAGAGGGGCCGTAGAGAACAGTGGTAAAGACAGGGATTCTGGACCACTTACTTATCATGGAGCCTTGGACCAGTAACTATGCCTCTGAGCCTCATTTGCTCCATCTGTAAACCAGGGTATAAAACCCACCATCCATGGTGGTATGGAGTAGTGCATACAATGCAATTAATCATATCCCAGGGTTTCAGTGTGAATGGAGGTTGGTTTGGGGCTGACAGTTGTGTATTCTGAGACCTACACACCTGAGCTGATGATGATGCCTACCATCATCAGGTAGGTGGTGCCCACCATCCACTCCATCTGGGGGGGGGGGGAATCTGTTGGTCAGGGGCCCAGAAGACTAACGGGCCAAGATCGCTGATAACATACACTTACATATATACCAGGAAGAAAGAGAGAGGCCGATGGAGAGAATGAGTGTGCCAGGCAGGGCCTCCAGCTTCGTTAAATGAACTGCAGACGCATGTACCACCTTGTGCATCTGGCTTGTTTGGATTCTGAGGAATTGAATCTGGGTCGTTAAGCTTCACAGGCAAGCACCTTAACTGCTAAGCCATCTCTCCAACCCCAAGATCAGTGGTTTTGTGAGGTTCTTCCCTACCACTTCTGACTTCATTTCCTCACTTGTCACCTGTAGGCAAGTATTTCTGCCCTATACTTCCTCCTTTTATAGAGACATCTGTCCTGCTTGAGTATTTGGGTGGAGTCTGAAAGTCTGGAACTATGGCAGGTAGGCATCTTCTGGGTTTCTCAGGCTACAGAGTAGGATCTCCTTGTTAGTGTTCACGGAGAATACCCAGAGGCCCTAAGCCCAGCCTTCTGGCTCAGGAGCTCTGACATTCCACCTTGTATTAGTCAGGGTTCTCTAGAGGAACAGAATTACTAGAATGAATTATTTTATAAAGGGAATTTATTGGATTAGCTTACAGTAGTCCAATAGCAGTTGCAGGCCTGAGAATCACCGAACCTGGTAGCTGCTCAGTCCACGTGGCCAGATGCCTCAGCAGTCCCGACCCGGCACTGCAGATGGTGCCGGAAAGCCTGGAGGCCTCCTGAGGAGCCGGAAAGCCTGGAGGCTTCCTGAGGAGCCGCTGGGTTTCGATCCACGTGGGTCTTCAGTTGATGTTGGTCTTTAGTCCGCACTGGTCTTCAATCCACGCTAGAAGGTAGGGAGCAGCTCCGGCAGCCAAGTGGAAGGAAGGAAGGAAAAAAGGGAACTCTTCTACCCAGAGCTTCCTTATATCAAGTCCCTCTCTGAGCGGGACCGCCCACTCTGGGGGAAGGGCTCACCCTGGGAGAAAGACCTCCTCCTTTAGTTGATCCTTCCTAGGAGCAGTCTGTGGATTACTAAACAGATCAAGTTGACAACACCTTAACTATCACATACCTATTAGCTTCACGTTTTAAAGGATTAGGGAAGGTAGTCTTTCGGGCTGAGGGAGGAGGACTCAATCAACATTTATAAATGGCTGCCGTTGGGCTGGAGAGATGGCTTAGCAGTTAAGCGCTTGCCTGTGAAGCCTAAGGACCCCAGTTCGAGGCTCGGTTCCCCAGGTCCCACGTTAGCCAGATGCACAAGGGGGCGCACGCGTCTGGAGTTCGTTTGCAGAGGCTGGAAGCCCTGGCGCGCCCATTCTCTCTCTCTCTCCCTCTATCTGTCTTTCTCTCTGTGTCTGTCTCTCTCAAATAAATAAATAAATAAAAATTAAAATAAAAATAAAAATAAAAATAAATGGCTGCCATTGGGAGGGCCCTTCCTGCTCGAGTTTCTTTTCAGGGTTTAGGAGCATGTGTTTTTTTGTGGTACTGTGGATGGAATCTGGAGCCAAGCACTTAATTTGTATCCCTAGTCCCAGGCTTGGGGATGTATATGTGTGCCTCTCAGGAGTGGGAGGTGTCTGATGAGAGTATGGAGTAGGTCCCTGGTGTCATGGAGGAGGTGTTTTGTGGCCCTTTGTGAGCCCCTCTTGATTCTGAAACACAGTACCCACAAGACAAGATGCTGGCTGACCTGTCCTGTTGGTCTGTATTATCTTGACCAGCTTTGGACTTGGCACAAAGACATGTCAGGGGGTAGGGACTCAGGGAAGCAGCCTGAATGTGACCACTCCCGCACTCCTCCTCCTCCTCGGCTTTGGAGAGAAGGAAAGCTGGGATGCTTGCAGGAAGTGAGTGAAAAATGGCTTGACTAGAGTTCTGGGGTGGCACCAGGGAACAGGTAGGGTCACTCTTCTGAGGCTACCACAAGGTCTGAGGAGAAGTCAGAAGTTGGGGACTGGGTATAAGGGTTGGGTCCCTTACCCAAGTCACATTGCATGTACTGTAGCTTCCTAATATGCAAGGTGGGTGTCACCTTGTCCTGTCACTTTGGGAGCAGCTGGGGGATGCCCGGGAGACCTGGCTCATGTGTTGGATCTGTGTATCCACAAAAGGGAGCCCTTGCTTCACTCTACCCCTGGCCCAGCATTTTTCACATCAGCTTCCTGCTCTTGGACTACTTCCACTTTAGCCTCTGGGGACACCGCCATGCCAGGTCCCTCATGACCTCTTCACTCTTATGTCAGAGCAGGACCACTTACTCCAGGTGTGGCTCTGTGAGTCCTAGGCCACTGTCCTGGGATGGTCAGCCTAGTGCCTCACTGGGGTCACAAGGGCCAGCTCCAGGGTGGGGGTGTCCAGCACAAGCTGGCTGGGGTTGGGCCCACCCTGTCCTGGGCTGTGATGGGCGCAGGGGCCCCACAGCCCAGCGTTCCTGTCTGAGTGGTAATTGAAGCCATTAGCGCGCCAGCCTCTCCCTCGCCGGGTAATGGCAGGAAAAGCTCTTCTCGCTCCACACTCTTGAGGCGGCAGCTGAATCACTCCCCCTCCAACCCACCCGCTGCCGCCACTGAGACAGGGAATCTGACATTTTCCCTCACGAGGGAGGGGAGCAGTGGGGGAAGGGAGGCAAGCCTTGATTCCAGGCCTTTCCCTACAGAAGGAAGGAGATAGTGAGGGTCTTGAGCTCGGTCTGGAGGTCATGCGTTCTGTAGGGGCTGCAGGGTCCAAACCAGGCAGAATTGTGATCGGAAAGCCCCAGGAGGAGGCTGGATAGCCAAAAGTGTAGATAGGGCTCTGATGACTGGATATGTTCTGGAAGGTTCACAGGGCATCAACCAAGAGAAAGAGGGAGAAAAGAGGCTGTAGAATAGGGATGGACTATTTGTGACTTGTCCTGGGGGCCTGACTCAAGGGCTATGAGTGGAAGTGGCAGTAATTGTCTTGTCATAGTGTGGCCAGTAATGTGCTGGGAGTTGTATGGGTGTTCCGTATACCACATATGCAAAAGTAGTGCGTGTAAGGGGTGTGGGGTGGGGTATACGCCGGGGGTGGGCCTCACATGCTGTGTGTGCGGAAGGGGACGTGCACGTGAGGGTGTGGGGTGGGGTGTACACAAGGGGTGGGCCTCACATGCTGTGTGTGCGGAAGGGGACGTGCGCGTGAGGGTGTGGGGTGGGGTGTACACAAGGGGTGGGCCTCACATGCTGTGTGTGCGGAAGGGGACGTGCATGTGAGGGTGTGGGGTGGGGTGTACACAAGGGGTGGGCCTCACATGCTGTGTGTGTGGAAGGGGATGTGCACGTGAGGGTGTGGGGTGGGGTGTACACAAGGGGTGGGCCTCACACCTTATGTGTGTGGAAGGGGACGTGCATGTACATGCCTCATGTAGTGGTGGAGGTATGGTGCATACAGCAGATGGCATGTACCTTAGGGGCTGTGTATGCAGCAGGTTGTATGTACACACACCCACGTACACAGCAGGCAGTGCGGGGTGTTGCATGGGTGAGGCATGTATCTGCAGCAGCATGTATCTCAGGAGATGTGTGGACAGCATGTGAGTCAGCAGCCTGAACTGAACATGTAGGATCAGGTTTGTGCTGGTCAGAGGTGCTGTGTCCAGGCTCATTGTCTCTGGGACCCTACATGTACTCTGCTTGGATCTGCTGGTTAGCCAGATCAGGTGGGACAGGATGGTGTAGGACTGAAGTATTGTCAGCAACTACAGTGACACCTCAGTAGTTCCTCTGTAGCTAGGCCAGGAGGAAGATTCACCAGACAGGGGTCCTTTGGGAGATTTGAGGCCCCTGTTCTCTTCTTCCCCTCCCTCTAACAAGTCTGCCTGTTCCCATCGGGCCTCTGAGTCTGTTAACTGTTCAGGACTATGCCAGCCAGCCCAAGAATCCAGCTAACATATAGTGTTGCTTACTTAAGAGCTGGCTGTGGAAGGGGCAGATGAGCAGGCGTGTGGGGTCGGGAGGGGGCATGTCAGTGTAGCACTAGCCCTGGACCTTTGTGTTCTGCAGTGGCTCTCATTCTGGAAGGCTCTGGGGTGATGGAACCTCTTGATCTCCCAACAAAAAAAAACAACAGTCTCGGCCTGGAGAGATGGCTTAGCAGTTAAGGCGCTTGCCTACAAAGCCAAAGGACCTAGGTTTGATTCTCCAGGACCCATGTTAGCCAGATGCACAAGGGGGCTCACGCATCTGGAGTTTATTTGCAGTGGTTGGAGGCCCCGGTATGCCCATTCTCTTTCTCCTTCTCTTTCTCTGTCAAATAAATTTAAAAAAAAAAAAAAATGGGTTTTAAGAAGTCTCTTTTTTAAACAGCCCCAATAAGAAACCTATGGCCTGGTCCCAAGATGTTCTGGGCTGGGCAGAATGAACAAGTATATGTTTTCTAGAATGTCATCTCTCCCTGCTCCACCCTCTTCCCTGGCCCTTGGCTTTTCTGTTCATTCCCTCTACCCTTAGTGGAGTGACTTGGCCCAGGCCTTAGCATGAGGAGCAAGGAGTTTTGATACAGAGCTATGGTAGAAAGGGTCCTAGAAGCTGGACCCCAAGCTAGCCTTTGCCCTTCCCCCTGGCATCTGAAGCATGTCCGTGCCTCTGGTCCAGGGTCTGTGGTTTCTGTGACCTGTCCTTTCACTTGCTGTGGCCACATTAGATTTCAGGACAATTGCTAATGTGAGGTTCTACAGTCAGTTCTTGGAGGTTCTGGGCCCAAGCTTGAGATACAAGAGGTGTCAGGGAGGTAGGCACTGCCAGGGGAGCCTAGGAAGTCAGATTCTGGGCTTCTTGGCCTCTGGAATCCTCCATTTTTCTCTAGTTCTGATCTTTACAACCCAAACTGGGGCTAGGGAGATGGTTCAGTGGCTAAACTTGCCAACTTGCAAAACTTGCTTGACCCAGGGTTCAACTCCCCAGTACTTGAGTACAGATACACACCAGGTATAGTGGCCTACATCCTAATCCCAGCACTGAGAAGCCTGTGGTAGGAAGGTTACCATGAGTTGAGGCCAGCCAGTAGCTAGAGTGAGTTCCAGTCAACCTGGTCTAGTGAGACCCTGACTCAAAACAAACAAACAGCAGCAAAACAAAACAAAACAAAAAATTATGATAAGCAAGGGACTGGAGAGATGTCTTAGCAGTTAAGGTATTTACCTGGGAAGCCTGAAGACCCAGGTTCAATTCCCCAGTACTCACATAAACCAGCTGCACAAGGTGGCACATGCCTATGGAGTTCATTTGCAATGCCTGGAGGCCCTGATACGCCCATTCTCTCCCCGCCCCTATTTTGCCTTTTTCTCTTAAAAATAAATACATAAAATAAAAACAAGCAAAAAACAGATACAAGTGACATACATGCCTGGTGTTTGCAGCAGCAAGAGTCTGCTTATGCCCACATATACACACATATTTATCCTCCGGAGGTATGAACAACCCTTTCTCTTCTGTTAGCTTTGGACATTAGGCACCTCCCTTGAACCAAACCTAGCTCCCCAGCCCTGTAAGTCACAGGTGCTTCATAAACCTGGTTATCCCCTTTGCCTCTGGCTTATGGCCATGGACTAAGCCAGCAGCTCCAGGAACAGCTCTATACATTAGAGATCTTAAACAATCCTAGATATATATGTTCTCCATCCTTGATAAGGTGCCCCTTCCCCAATCGCTGGGGACGAGGGGATTTTCTGACAGGGAGTAGCAGGATCACATTCATGCTTCAGAAGTTCCTGTGGGTACAGAGTAAGACGAAAGTTTATGACATCAGTGAAAGATGGATGCATTCTAGGCAAGAGCTAGCATTAGCATGAAATGGCATGGTAGGGGAAAGAGGGGAACAGATTATGAGCAGGTTCTGTAGTGTCTTGCCAAGCTACATGTGGGATCCAAGAAGCAGGTGCCTGGGTTCCTGGAAGCTTCAGGGCTAGGTAGATGGTGGTACCCTTTTCTAAGATATGGATATGGGAAGGCCCATGTCAGAAGGCACAAGTTGATGGGTAAGGTTTGAAATCTGTCTCGTTAGATCTATGCAGATATCCAGGCAAGGATACTGAGAAGGCCTGGCACTCTCAAGGGACAGTTGGAAATGGAGTCATGAAGACCAAGAAATGGCAGATCTCTGGGAGCCATAGCCAAGACTGGAGGAGCCCCAGGAACTGATTGTTTCTCATGGGAGGAGGTTCCTGTGAGATAGGAAGGGAGCCAGGGACTTGTGAAACCAATGCAAGGTGATGAAAGTGTGTGAAGGCACAGAGGCCAGGCACGATGAGTGCTGAGAAGTGTCCTTTGGATTTAGCCCTGGAGATGTCCTTGACCTTGCTGCAGGAGTCAGTGGGGGTGGCAGCAGGACCACAGGGGCCTGAGGAGTGAGTGGGAGGCTGTCAGTGGTCTGGAGTGACGAGGAGCAGGGCCTGAGCCTAGAGAGGTGAATGGATGAAAAGAATCTCTGGAGCAGGACTGAGATGAGAGAACCCCAGAAGAGGAGGGTCCAACATCGTCAGAGCCTGGAACAGGAATCAGGAATTGCCTGTGGGTTCACTGGGTGTGTGTGGTAGGGTCTCTTTACCTACAGGGGCAGCAGTGTGGAGTGCCAGGGGAGCCCCAGGGAGGGGAGATTACTGAGGGGGAGGCCATGGCTGCCGACAGGCCCCAAACAGCTCAGACTCAAAAACAAAACAGGCTTTTAAGATGCCAAGTTTGATGAAATCGGAGTGCTGGAAGAGGTGGGAGTTTTCTCTTGGAAAAACAGCTGAAAATCGAGACTGAAAGCTGCGAAGAGAAACGGGCCCCAGGCCCCCCTTACTGCTTGGAAGCTTGGGGGTGGGGCTGGACCCTGAGAGGGTGTTTACAGATCTGGGTAGGACTTCTGAGTTGCCTTGGCCCTGTCCCTGCAGAGGATTAACACTGCCTCAGAGACAGGTCTGAGGGCAGGGGGAGCTGGCGGGCCTGCCGCCCATGGGGTTCTGCCATGGCTTTCATTTTTGCATATGTCTCCAGGTGTGCATGTGTCGGCACATGTGTATCTGTGACTCTGCACGTCTCCACATGTGTTTCCATGTCTCTGCACATACTACCTCTAGATCTGCTTGCAGGAGTCTGTTGCCACAGGTGCTTGTTACTGCAGATGCCCCTCCACACGCACATGTAGGTTTCTATTTTTGCACCTGTTTCTTTCTCATGTATTTCTCTGAGTCTCTGGCTATGCATGTTCTAAGGTGTCTGTGTGTTCGGTGACAGAGGAGTCCAGGCCCAACACTCATGCACAGGGGCAGGGCAGAGGGTGGCCATACTCACAGACGGCGCCACCCCTGGGGGCCTGTGTATTTCTCAGATACCCTGAAGCTGGGTGAAGGCGGGTGAGGAGGTCATGCTGACAGCCGGTGCCTACCCCCGCCCCCATCCTGTAAGGCGTCTCCATCTGCTAGCTTCTTTGATGCATCCCCTGCCTTTGGCCCAGACTCCACCCCAGGCATCCCGGGCTGGACAAAGAGACCTGTGTGTGCTCTCTAGGGGCCTCTACAGGCTTCCGCCCCCAGTCATTGCAGCCCATGTAAGCCATCCGCCCCCACCCTGCTCTCATCCTTCAAAACCTCACCACGTGCACCAGACCCACCTTGTTCCTCCTCATAGCCTTTTCTGGGGCACACCCCTCAAAGCTCTGCCTATCGTGCTGGCGTTTCCTATTGAATTTCCCTCCTCCAGGAAGCCAGGGAGGTAGCAGAAAGCAGGTGAAAGGTGGAGTTGGACTCATTGTTTTACTGGGAACCTCAAACAGGTTCTTGGCTCCTAGCCTTAGACATGTACCCACACATACTCTTTCATCTCCCTGTGTCCAGTGGGCAGCAAGACCCCTCCAGGGAAGGGGACAGGTCTCTCAACTGCAGAATCTAAAAGGCAGATAGAGCGGTTGGATGCAGGAGCTATTCATGCTTGCACAACTGGTTGCTCATCCCAGGTCCACAGACCTATGCTGGCAGTGCAGACTTGGAGTCAGAGTGTGAGTGAGATTTAGGATTAGAGGCAGTAGTCTCAAACCTTGTCTAGACCTGGGCTCTGGAGTGCAGTGCTGGATTACCTTCTTTGTGGGATAGAAGGCTGGGCCTGAGACAGATACTGTGGACACTTAACTGGGCACTGCATCCAGGGAGGCAGCTGTTGGTGTCTCTCACTGTGCTGGCACCCACAGGCGAGGGATGGGAGCAAGATATACTGCATTGGTGGAGCTGGAATGCCTTAAGGGGAGGGCTCTCTGGAACAGGGGAACAGTATCCTGGAGGAGGTGCGGTAGCTCCACCCAGGCAAGGGCGGGAAGGGCGGCGCCCAGTTGGAAGCAGAGACGCGCCTGCTCGGACACAAGCACGCGCAGCCCTTCCATCCTGGCACCCGCCTGCCTCTCTGCCCGCCGTCGCCATGGTTACCGGGTGGCCTGGAGGGGGAGGGGCCTTCCCCTCTTCTGGCAGGACACAGTTGGGGGGGGGAGTGTGACCTGTGGATCTTGCTTTTGGAATGTGGCTGCGTGCCAGGGGTGTCCACATGTGGGGTTCGCTAGGCTTTGCTTTGCGGTACCTGAAAACACCGCGGCAGTGTGCAGGGCTTTTGCAGTGGAGCCCAGCCAGAAGCCAGTTGAGAGCGGAGTATGGAGGTGGGGCATGGCTCCCCTAGGGATGCCCCACACCTCAGTCTCCCTGCCTTGCTGGTCTAAGCACTAGGATCCTACCGCCTGCTTTCTCCCAGCCCTACTTCAGATTTAACTGAGTGACCTTGGGCAGGTTTCTAGGCTTCTCCCAAGCCCCCATTTGCTCATAACCCCACAGGGTTTTGGTAAAGATTGTTGTTTTGTAAAGCAAATTAGTTGTGTACCTGAGATGGAGTACAGGGTAAATGCTCCACCTGTGGAACCTTTTATTCCGCATGTCTAGACCTCAGTTTTCCCAGTTGTTGATGAGTTTGGAGTGACAGCATGCCATCTCCTTCAGAAACTTACCCTTGTCCCGAAGTGATTCAAATTATTGTGGGCACAGCTCCATGCTACTTGGGGTTGAAGGTGGTAAGTGTGCCAGTCTTGACACCTGTATGGGGCCAGGCACATGGAAGGCCTGGCTGCCCTCTGGTTGAGTGTGAATGAGGTGGAGACTCCCTTGTGGGAGAAGAGGAAGGGGCAGCCACCAGTCAGCCCTGAGGACTTGGAGTCCTCCTATGAGACCCACTTCATCTCCTGGAGGTGACAGAGTACAACCTTCCCAGCCCTTCCTGGAAACTTAGTTGGCACCAGGGACTGGCTTTTGGGTCCCGCTGCTTAATGGACAGCTCTTCACACTCGCTGCTTTTAGGTTTTGGCGGCAGTGCCTGAGGGATGATCTGAGCCAAGGACGGAGCCATTGAGGGCGTGATAATTGGGGAAGGAAAATTAATTGTCCTTAATTTGGCGTAAATCCCAAAGACCTTCCTCATGTCAGGAATTCAGAGTAGATTCCTGGGACACAGGGCTGCAGGCATTGTACTGCTTTCCTTCTTGATCAGTACCTTGCTGGTAGCAGATGGAGACCTGGAAACTCCTGGGTTCTGACTGGAAGGGCCTGGCCATGCCTCATTCCCCATCCCATTCGCCCTGGAAGGCTGAGCAGGTAGAAGTGAAGCCTGGAAAGAACTAACTCAGTGCGACCTCCTGGTCTGCAAAATAGCTCTAGGGACGTCCTCAGGCTGCTGGAGGGGGGTATGGAAAGTGCTCTGGGCCTCATTTCTTGCTCTGAAATCAAGTGATGGCAAGGCCAAAGGAAGCTGTTTCCCAATTAAGTGTATCCTAGATTCTCATTTCTATCCTCTGTCTAGCCCTTGATGACTTCAAACTCAGGGATTCTCCTACCTTGGCCTTCCAAGTGCTGAGATTAAAGCATGTGTCACACACACCTTTAAAAAAAATTTTAGGCAGCATGTGGTAGTGTATGCCTTTAATCCCAACACTCAGGAGGCTGAGATATGAAGATCACCATGAGTTCAAGGTTACCCTGGGCTACAGTGAGACCCTACTTAGAAAAAATTTAGGGGCTAGAAAGATGTCTTCGTGATTAAGGTGCTTGCTTGCAGAGCCTAAGGACCTGGGTTCCAGTACCCATGTAAAGCCAGAAGCACAAGGTGGTATATGCATCTGGAGTTTGTTTGCAGTGGCTAGAGGCCCTGGTGCACTCAATCTCTCTGTCTGGCTCTTTTCTGTCTGTGCTTGAAAAAACATTTTTTAAAATTTATTTATTAGAGAGAAAAAGAGGCAGAAAGAAAGAGAGAAAATAGACACCAGAGCCTGTAGCCACTGCAAACAACCTCCAGATGCATGCACCACCTTGTGCATCTGGCTTTATGCAAGTACTGGGGAATTCCTTTGGCTTTTCCAGCTAGCACCTTAACCACTAAGCTATCTCCAAACCCCCCCAAATTTTTTTTTTAATTTTTATTAACATTTTCCATGATTATAAAATATATCCCATGGTAATTCCCTCCCTCCCCACCCCCACACTTTCCCGTTTGAAATTCCATATTTTTTAAGTCTTTTAGAAATTTATTTATTTGCAAAGAGAGGGAGGGAAGAAAGGAGGGGGGGAATGGGTGCACCAGGGCCTCTTGCCTCTGCAAATGAACTCAGGACAAATGGGCCACTTTGCATCTGGCTTTACTTGGGTACCGGGAAATCAAACCCAAGCCATCAGGCTTTGCAAGGAAACACCTTAACCACTGAGCCAATTCTCCAGCTCTCCCTCCACACGCCCATCTTGTGCTGAGCTTGTAAGAGGGAGGTACAGAGTGGTGCTGGTCTCTGCCACATCACCCAGCTTCTTTGCCAAAACGTGAACAAAGGGCAAATGTTCCCTGTGTCCCCATTGGTGTGCTGGGCATTCATGCTAGGGAAGAAGCCCTGCAGAGTTCTGGAAAACACTTAATGGTTTTGTCCCAAATGGGGGGGGGGAGCTCTTAACAACCTCCAGTAGGAAAGGGTCCCCCAGGATCTAATCTCTATACTGGTCTGCCTCAGTGGTTCAACCCTTGCCTTGCTAGTTACGGTAGCTTCTAATATTCATTGGGTGCAGAATCTGTGTCATACATTCCCCAATGCCTTGTTTGTTTATTGATATAGTCCTCATAGTACCTTTACAAGGTGGGTACTTGAACCCAGTGGGTAGATTAGAAACAGAATGCAGAACACACAGCAGGCCCAGAGCAGGTGGAGATGGGAGTTGTCCTTTGGCGGCACTGGTCCAGGGCCTGTCGTTTCACCTTCTGTACTGCAAAGGAGTATGGAATAAGCAGTTTCACCTCCCCAGTTCTTCAGGGCTGCTGTGGGAGTCCACATGCAGCGGGTTGTGTTGCTTACATCTGTTCCTCCTGGTCCCATGCAAGTAACTCCTGTGAGCTGCCAACCCTAGGAAAATCTGGGAGAAGAGCTGGGCGAGGTGGCACATGCCTTTAATCACAGCACTCAGTAGGAGGCTAGGAGGATCACCATAAGAGTTCAAGGCCACCCTGAGATTACATAGTCAATTCCAGGTCAGCCTGGATTAGAGTGAAACCCTTTCTTGAAAAACCAAAAAAAGAAAAGAAAAGCTGGGAGAAGGGCTAGAGAGATGGCTCAGTGATTAAAAGCACTTGCTTGCAAAGGCTACTGGTCTGGGTTCAGTTCCACAGATCCCACATAAAGCCAGATACACAAAGTGGCACATAGCTCTGGAGTTCATTTGTAGCAGCAAGAGGCCCTAGCATGCCCATACTCACTTTTTCTCCTTCCCTTCCCTCTCTCATTCTCTTAGCAAATAAATAATTTTTTTTAAAAAAATGCTGGGTATGGACTAGGAGAGATGGCTTAGTGGTTAAAGGGACTTGCTTGCAAAGCTTGTCAATCAGGGTTCAATCCCCAGTGCCCACGTAAAGCCAGATGCACAAAGTATACACACTTCTGGAATTCGTTTGCAGTGGCAAGAATCCCTGGTGTGTGCATTCTTTCGCTGAGTGTGTGTCTTTGTCTCTCAAGTGAGTAAATAAAATATTTTAAAAATAAAGCTCAGCAAAAAGTCCTGGGAGTTTTGCCTCTCCTCACCAACTTTTTGGTCTTTTCATAGAGTTTTGTTTTGTTTTTGGTTTTACAAGGTAGGATCTCACTCTAGCCCAGGCTGACCCCTGGAATTCACTATGTAGTCTCAGGGTAGCTTTGAACTCACAGCGCTCCTCCTACCGCTGCCTCCTGAGAGCTGGGATTAAAGGCATGCACCACCATGCCTGGCTCCACATAGAGCTTTTTTTTTTGTTTATTTTATTTATTTATTTAAGAGCAACAAACAGAAAGAGGCAGAGAGAGAGAGAGAATGGGCCTGCCAGGGTTTCCAACCACTGCAAACGAACTCCAGATGTGTGCGCCCCCTTGTGCATCTAGCTAATGTGGGTCCTGGGGAATTGAGGCTCGAACCTGGGTCCTTAGGCTTCACAGGCAAGCGCTTAACCACTAAGCCATCTCTCCAGCCCCACATAGAGCTTTTTTATTTTTATAGCCCTACACATGTTCAGATATCACCAGTCTTGACTCTAGGGGTCAGGACTGAGTGAGAGAAAAGACTCAGAGTCAAGGCTGCAGAAGAGCAGTCAGGGGCAGGACCAAAGTTGGAAGAGATCATTGATAGGGAGGGTACTCAATATCAGTGGCCTGGTGTCCTGCCATGTGGAAGAGCTGAAGGGGATGCCGGTGGGGGGAGAACACTGCATGTTCTGTCAAGGAGTGGAAACTCAGCTGCTGGCTGGGTTGTAGCTGGCTGTGCTTTGAGAACTGCCCCTCACCCCCATTCCAGCCTGGGTCCATGTAGTAGCAGCACTTTCCGCTGCAGTCAGCTGAGCACTGACTGGTCCTTTTCTTCTTCTTCTTCTTCTTTTTGGTTTTTCGAGCTCAGGCTCACCTGGATTTCACTATGTATCCTCAGAGTGGCCTCGAACTCACGATGATCCTCCTACCTCTGCCTCCGGAGTACTGGGATTAAAGGCGTGCACCACCATGCCCAGCTCTGATCTTTATTCTTTGCAGGACCCAGAGAGATGAATGCTGATGTCCTCAGTCTGAGATGATGTTTTCACACCAGAAACTCCCTATCAGGGCAGAGGTGGGGTGGGCCCCACTGCAGCGCCCTGTCTTGCCAAACTGGACTAGGCCTTCCTGACTCAATCAGGGTACATCTCATGCTTAGAAGTACGGGTGGGGAAGAAGGGTTTTGTGGGCCCCAGCCTACTTGGAAGTCAGGAGAAGCTACTCCCAGAGAGGTCTTTGGATGGGCAGGGTCAGGCCTAATGCAAACATCACCCTTTGTTCACAGAGGAGCAGCTGCCATCTGGGTTTCCCACCATCGACATGGGGCCTCAACTGAAGGTGGTGGAGAAGGCCCGCACGGCCACGATGCTGTGTGCAGCTGGTGGGAATCCAGACCCCGAGATCTCTTGGTTCAAAGATTTCCTTCCTGTGGACCCTGCCACAAGCAATGGCCGCATCAAGCAGCTGCGTTCAGGTGAGCTAAGGGCAGGGTGAGGGGCATGAAGACCCGAGGGAAGGCATCATACAGGACCCTACCCCAGCCTGGATGCCTAGGCCTAAGCTTCCTAGGCTCAGCATACGGACCCTAGTGGGGTAGGCTGGCATCTTGCTCAGGGAATCACATGGTGGCCAGTGTTTGACAAGTATCCCCTTACCTTCCTGGGATTGTCAAACTCCTGACTTGGGGCCAGTTCTGTTCCTCTCAGCACTCATGTTGTTGCCAGCAAAGAAGGTTGGAGAAGGCTTCCTGGGTGTTCATGCTCTGCTTTCCCTTGGCTTGAGGCAGATGATATTTCTTTGCTTCTGTAGGCAGCAGAGTTTAGCCAATGATGCCTGATTCACCTGGCTTCAGATAGACTTTAGAGCCTTGGAATTAGGGGGACTTGCTGCTGTTCCTTGGCCACCAGAGCCACCTGTCTCCTTTGGATGTCTCAGTCCAGCCAGCTTGGAGCCCTGGGAACAAGGATGCCGTTGTGACCAGGAGGGAGGTGTCGCCCCATTGATCGATCTGCCTGTGAGGCTCCCGCCAAGAAAATTGATTCAGTTTTTGTGGGAATGGAGCAGGTGGAAAAGGAAGCTCAGTCAGCCTGGGCAGCATTCTGCCTCTGCTGGTGGCACTAGGTGGATCCATCGACTCCAGGAGCCCTGCTTTGCTGGCTTTGGGAAGGTGGGCCTCAGGCAGTATAGCCAGTTATGGCCTGAACTCCTGCAGCTTATCAGCTGCTATGTCAACACCACGGAGGAGGATATGACAGCCCCTCCTGGGGCCCTGCTAGCTCTAGAGACACCCGCCACTCCCTGAGGTGTCTTTCCCAACTCCCATCAGGCCTGCACCCTCTCAGTGCCCAGGGAGAGGACAGCGTGATGAGCCACCCAGCAGGGCGGGATTCCAGCCCCAGCCCCAGTCGCCTGAGACAGCCCACGAAGTGTTAGCTCATTTAATTTAATTAAAACTCAACAAGATGGAGGCAGCTGTAGTGCAGTTAATTAAAACAGCCATAATCAAGGCAAGAAACAGTCCGGCAGTGTTGGTGGCCACTGCCCAGCCCTGCATAGCAGCCGTCATGGCTCAGCTCCTCTGCTTTTGCTCCCCAGGCGTGCTCCCAAACAACTAGACCGTCCTCCCTGCAGGCCGGACTCCTCCCCGGAATGGCATTGACTGTCTGTGGCAGGCAGTAGTTCTGGGAAGACCTGCTGTCTGCAGAATTTGTCCATCAAATATTTATGTAGTGCTTGCTGTGTGCCAGGACCCATGTCACCCTTCTGCCCATCACTCCATTGAATGCTACTTAGCACTTTCCTCCTCCTTGACCACTCCTTCTGGTCTTCCCTACCTTGCCTCTGACTTCCCTGTTCCCCTACCTGCAACACTGGTTCCTCCATCCCGGAAGTCTGGGAGCCCCACACTTGTCCCCAGCTCATGAACCCACTACTTGTAGAACTATAACTGCCTCCTCCTTACCTGCACTGCTGATCTCCCCAGCCCAGACAGTTCATGCTCCATCTGTCTTCCAGATGTCACTCTGTCTAGAAGAGCAGTGACCTTCTATCCTAAGAACCATTACCCCACTCTCATAAACCTTCTCCATGATTGGCCACCCCCCACCCTATCACGTAACCTGGAAGATACTCATGCTTCAGTAAAGAGCCGTGTTCTCTTCACTCATGTGGTTCCAAACCCTACTTTCCCTGCTTCAAAGCTCCCTGCGAATCCATCCTCCAACAGCTATCAGAATTCTGTGCTCATCCCCCCACAATACACACACCATCTCTGACAAACTCAGTGGTAGACTCTGAGCCCATGGCCCTTGACCCTGCCTCCATAGTTAACTACATGCTCCTCTGGACAAGACACCCAGAACCCTGGGCATAGCTCTAGCTTCCTCTCACCATGTCTCAGATATATCCTTATTCGTTCTGGAGCCTCGGTGTCAGTTTTCTCATCTTTTTAAAAATATTTTATTTATTTGAGAGAGAGAGGGCACGAGTGGGCGCGCCAGGGCCTCCAGTTATTGCAAACAAACTCCAGATGCATGTAGCCCCTTGTGCATCTGGCTTACGTGGGTCCTAGAGAATCGAACTGGGATCCTTTAGCTTTGCAGGCAAACACCTTAGCTGCTAAGCCATCTCTCCAGCCCTGTAGTCTCAGGATGGCCTCAAACTCAGGGTGATCCTCCTACCTTTGCCTCCTGAGTGTTGGGATTAAAGACATGTGCCATCATGCTCAGCCCATCTTTTTTTTTTATTAAAAAATATTTTTATTTATTAGAGAGAGAGAGAGAGAGAATGGGCACACCAGAGCCTCCAACTGCTGCAAACGAACTCCAGACACATGCACCACCTTGTGCATTTGGCTTATGTGGGTCCTGGGGAAGCGAATGCAGGTCCTTTGGCTTTGCAGGCCAGCTCCTTAACTGCTAAGCCATTTTCCCAGCCCAGTTTTCTCATCTCTTAAAGAAGAACTACATACATTAAAAAGAAAGACAGTGACAATCAGCATGAGCTCCCTGCCTGGTATATAAAATGCTCTAGGTGGGAGCTCTTCTTCTGTCTCCTGCCACTTCCCCACTTGCTGCCTCTTGGTCCTTCACTCATTTTTGCTTCATCCACTGGAGGGCCTTCACCCTTCTCAGCCCCTAGCTCCTCTTCTCAGGACTCTTCCTTCTTCCTGTTATTACCATCTGTTGTCTCCAGCCCTGTTCCTAGGCTGAGTACTCTTCAGGGAAGATCTGGGACTCACTTTGCTTTGACTAGGTTCCCTCCCCCCCAACCTACCCAGCATGAGCCCACCTGCAGAACAGGTCTCTAAGCCCTTGTTAAAGAATGACTTTATGAACTTGATCTTTGGAGTTTGTCACTGAAGACTAATGTCTACTCATTGACCTTTCTGCCACCTGGAAACTGACCTAAGGATCTCAGGCCTAGGGTCCAGCTCTTGGCATGAAGCCACATGACACCTGAGAGATTCAGGCATCCCGCCTCTTTAAGACAACTCTGGGCTGTGACCCTTGACTCCACTAGCTACTTAGAAATGTACAGAGGCTATTTCATGAACATTTTACAGAGACGTCCCTTTATCGAAGAGATTCAGGCCCTTAAGCACTTGGCTATTTACAAGAACCTCAGTGGTTTACGCATCACCAACAGTTTACAAAATGCTTTCCTATTCTTTGTTATGGTGACTCCGGCAACCCTCTGAAGTAGGACAGGCTCCAATTATCATGCCTACTTCCAGTTGCATGAAGGGAGTCACCTGGGGTCACATAGAGACTAAAGCCTAGGAGTTCCCCTGGAAGGTCACCTCAGGGCCTTCTTATATAGCATAAATCAAACCTGGGGCCTGAGGAACAGCTGGATCTCAGAGTTCCAGACTATCTTCAGACCCCTATACCCACATACACACAGAATGCCTCTAGCAAAGGTTGACAACATGTGCAGCTCAGGTGTGAGCTCTGCTTGACAAGGTCCTTTCTTCACTTCAGCAACATAATATGCTGCCATGGTAGCTCATGGGCCATTTGAACTTCAAACTTGGGTGGGCCCAAGAAGAACCACAGTAAGTGTAGAAATAATAGAAATAGAGATATGAGCAGGCAAGCTCATCTTCACATGGAGTCCAGGGCTGGGTTCTCAAACATACTGTTAGGCCATAAGCTCTGCCAAGCCAGACAGGGCCTTGAGACTTGTGTGCTCCTGTGTGGCCCAAGTGTGTAAGCCACAACCTTTGACTCATCAGAGAGCTGTATCTCCCAGAGTCCCACTACCCAGTGGAATCAAGAAGAGATGGCCACAGTAGGATGAGGCCTCCTGGCCTCTGGAGTGGGGTGTCTGGAGCCTCTGGCTCTGGTGGCTGGCACTATTTCTAACTGAAAGTGTCCTTCTACCCCAGAAGGTGCTCTGTCAGTGTGCAGTAACAGTTTCATTTTGGCCCTGAGTTCATTGGCATGAATCTTCTGGGAAGATTGACTCCTGGGACCCCTTCAGTCCCATACACTTCTTGTGAAATGGAAAGGGCAGATTCTGGGTTTGGTGAGGAAGGTATTATTCTGAGAGGCCAGCAGTCTAGGTGTGCAGGAGTGGCCATATATACCGCCACCACTGGCCTAGACCACAGGAGATCAGTGATGGTCAGCTTTCTGGTTTTAGTTTCTCTAACTGTAACTGTCAGAGGACCTCAAGAGGCTTTCATTTGTATAGATTGTATTTATCTTGTTTACTATATTAGATACTAAGACTAAAAAGGTTTTAAATGTTTACTAATTTATTTTAAAATAACAACCTATTATGTATTACCATAAATAACTTTTTAAATGAAAAATAATTATATTCTAGAACAAAAATTTAGTGAGAGAAACCTCATTGTTTTACACATTTACAGATCTCTTTAATTTGGACCTTAATAGAAGGCAGCTGGATTCCCATATCTACATCTGCCTACAGCACATTGCAGTAGTGCATATCATGTGCCCTCTGGAAAACTCCACTTGTGTGTTCATCGAAGAAAGAGGCTGAAGAGGGCAAATTGTCTTTTTCAATGTTGGCTCTCACGCTAAGCCAGGCTGACCTGAAACTCACTCAGTAGCCCAGACTGGCCTCAAACTCACATTGATCCTCCTTCCTCAGCCTCCCAAGTGGTGGGCTTACAGGTGTGCACCACCTTGCCTGGCCACATACAGAACTCATAACAATCCTCCTGCCTCTGCCTTCTTTTGAGTGCTGAGATTAAAGACATGTACTACCATGGCCAGTAACAAATAACTTTTGTTGTTGTTGTTGATGATGTTGTTTTTGGTTTTTCGAGGTAGGGTCTCACTCTAGTCCAGGCTGACCTAGAATTCACTATGTAGTCTCTGGATGGCCTCAGACTCACAGCAATCCTCCCACCTCTGCCTCCTGAGTGCTGGGATTAAAGGCATGCGCCACCATATCCGGCTATTGTTGGCCTGTAACTTGTCACAATTTGCCCTGTCTCAAGCCTTCCAAGTGTTGGGATTACAGGTGTGTACCACCGTACCTAGCAAGGCAGATAATTTCTTAAGTTTTGTGAAAATGGCTTTGATGTTGTGAGCCTTCTCCCCTGAAGCCTTCTAGCCTGCACACAGAGAACTGCTGGGTTGATTTTTCCCTCTCAACCTGTGCACTCACGTACACTGTCCCATCAGCTCCCCGTACCTTTTTCCGGGCTTGGCATCTGCCCAGTGGAAAAGTTCTGAGCTAGACTGCTTACATCCTGCTGCGTCACTTGTACAAGTGATGTGTTCTGGGGATTAGGGCAAGCCCCTTAATGTTTCTGGGTCTGTGTTCCTCATCATATGTATGATAATATGGATATTTCTCCAGGCTTATGTTGTCAAATTCAGTGAGATCTGTGTGTGGCCAGGCGTGGAGGTGCACACACCTTTAAACTCAGCACTTGGGAGGCTAAGAAACGAGAATCACTGTGAGTTTGGGGCCAGTCTGGGCTATCGAGTGAGTTCCAGGTCAGCATGGGCTTGAGACCCTTCCTTGAAAAGATTAAAAGACAAAAATAAAAAGTGTGTGCCTCTGAGTATGTCCTGTCCTTCAAAAACAGCTAGAAGGTAGACAGATGTGGACCCATGTCTTTTCATAGACTCCTGGTTCCTCTGCAGGAG
Organism: Jaculus jaculus; assembly: GCF_020740685.1. Taxonomy (NCBI): domain Eukaryota; kingdom Metazoa; phylum Chordata; class Mammalia; order Rodentia; family Dipodidae; genus Jaculus; species Jaculus jaculus. Next base: position 82,316,739 of record NC_059106.1, on the reverse strand, counting down.
GTGGTGATTAAAGAGGGCCTGAGTCTCAGGGGAGGCACCTGTTAGGGGGGGACATGCTCAGGCCTCATAGAAAGCTTGGCTTTGGAGGACTAGTACCTGTCCTTGGCTGCTGGTTCCCCGGACTCTGGGGTACCATTCAGACAAGGATGGACGCTGGCCCTCTGCCTCTCTCTAGGCAGGATTGGGAACTCAGTGGCCCCTCCATCCTTAATAGGGTCAGGTGGGTTTACAGGGCTTCTGCCACTGAGTTATGAGTTGACCAGATCCCATGCTTTCCTTCCAAGACTGGTTGCTATGTGTTGCATTTTACTGTTGCAGTCAGGCTTGCATTGCTGGCAGAAAATGTCCAACCAAGAGCAGCTGTGGAAAAGTAAGGTTTATTTTGGCTTACAGATTTGAGAGGAAGCTCCATGATGGCAGGGGAAAACAATGGCATGAGCAGAGGGTAGATATCACCTGCTGACCATCATCAGATGGACAACAGCAACAGGAGAGTGTGCCAAGTACTGGCAAGAGGAAGCTGATTTTAAGATTCATAAGCCCTCCCCCTCCCAATAATACACTGCCTCCAGGAGGCTTTAATTCCCAAATTGCCATCAGCTGGGGGCCTAGCATTCAGAACACCTGAATCAAACCACCACATTCCACCCCTGGCCCCCATAAACTGATAACTATACATAATATAAAATACAAGGCCTTCAGTCCAACTTTAAAAGTCCCCATAGAGCTGGGCATGGTGGTGCATGCCTCTAATCTCAGCACTCGGGAGGCAGAGGTAGGATTGCCGTGAGTTCGAGGCCACCCTGAGACCCCATAGTGAATTCCAGGTCAACCTGGGCTAGAGTGAGACCCTACCTCGGAAAAAAAAAAAAGTCCCCATAGTTTTTAATCAATTTCAATGATGTTCATACAGCCCCTTAATCCAAGATTTTTGTTTGTTTGTTTGTTTGTTTGTTTTGTTTTTCAAGGTAGGGTCTTGCTCCAAGATCTTTTAACTGAGCCATAATCCAAAAAAAAAAAAAAAGAACAGAATAAACATTCACATTCACAGATGGCATTGGGCATAGTAGCAAAGAAATATTCAACCAATACAAGATTTAAACAGGGCAAACATCAAATTCTGTAGCTCCAAGTCCAACAACTCTAGTCAATGACAAATCTCCAAGCTTAATAATTCTAAACAGCAACAAGTCTCGAGTTCTAATTCTGCCCCTCCAGCTAGGCTACTCACACCAGAAAACTTCATCCAGTGTGAGCAGCTATTTTTGGCAGCCATCCCATAGTCCTGGCATCTCCATTGGGTCTCCACTGCAACCCATGGTCCATCCACAGGGCTCCGTCAGGCCTACATGCAAGCAATCCAACAAGCCTGCTTCACATGGGCAGCATGGCCATTTCCAAAATACAAAACCATGTTGTAAATCTAATCACCATCTCTTTTCTGCATTTCTTATGCTCCATAATACCAGGTGGGCTGCCAAATTAGTTAATCCAGTGGGGAATAAAGCCAACTTTGAAGACCAAGACACTCCTTCAGCATTCAGACCCAATCAAAAGACACTGCATTCTTCCTGTTGCTCCAGTGCAGGTCAGCTGGTGCCATCTCAATGACTATAATCTCATACAATTGCAGGTGAAAGGGCAGCAGTTTTGGCCCAAAGATTTCATTATTTTTCTTGTACCATATCCTTCTGCTCACACCAGTCCATTTCTACATAACACAACACTGCACAAGTTCACAGGACACAGACAAGCAGAACACAGCAAGCCTCTCACAAACTGCTTCTAGCCCAGTCCAGGCAAAGCTCTTTCTCACCCTCATAAGCCAAAGCTCACAGTCCATAGTTCTTACTGCATTCAGGTCTTTAAACTTTGACCAGAATAGTCCATCAAGCTGTATTTTCAGCTCTACAAATCATCTCTTAGACCAAGATTTCAACTTTTTCCACATTCCTCTCAAAAATCGCTCCAAAAGGCCAGAAACTACACAGTCAGGTTTGTAGCAGTAATCATCCCACTCCTCTGGTACCAGTTTTGCTGTTGTAGTCAGGCTTGCCTTGCTGGTAGAAATCACCCACCCAGGACAAGCTTGTGGGGGAGAGGGGGGTAATTTTGGCTTGCAGACTCAAGGGGAAGACTCAAGGGGAAAACAATAGTATGAGCAGAGGATGGACATCACCTCCTGGCCAACATCAGGTGGACAATAGCAACAGGAGAGTGTGCCAAACACTGACAAGGGGAAACTGTCTATAACACCCATAAGCCCGCCCCCACCAATACTTTGCCTTCAGGAGGTGTTAATTCCCAAATTGCCATCACCTGGGGAACTAGCGTTCAGAACACCTAAGTTTATGGGGGATACCTGAATTAAACCACCACACAATGGCTGGTTGGTCTGTTTGGAGGGGTGAGGCCTGGTACCATAATGGTATCCCTTTGATCCTTTCTCCTGTCTGTTTAAACACCCTGGTTTTATTTTGGTAAGTGCTGTACTTGGGATTTGAGTGACCTGCAGGGTGGAGTTGCCTATATTTTCCCTTCCCTTCCCCTTCTCTTAGCCCAGCCAGTAGGGGCCACAGGAGCCCAGGTGTACCTTTCTGACCTGTCACACCAAGTCCTGCCAACCGTCCACCTCCTCAGAATAGTGCCAATAACCCAAGGGACACTTTTCACCCACACTCAGCCCAGCTAAGCCTGGTGTTTGCTCACACATAAACCTGTGTTGCCTAAACTTAGGCCTTAAGTTCTCCGTTATTTAAGGCCCTTTCTTGTGTTTTATTTGATCTGATTGGCTTTGTGTGGCTTTCCCTTCTTTTGTACTAATGCTTCTCTCTGATCTTATTTGCATTCAAATTACCTCGCCAGGTGGTTCACCAATCAGAGGTAAGAATGCTGTTCGTACATCACACCACGCCACTGCCTTCACCTCCACTTCATACCGTCCAGTCTGTCACCTCCACATTCCCATCCCGACCTCTCCAGTCTCTTCATCTCCAGTCAGCCCCAGCACCACCAGTCACTACACACCTCCACTCAGTCATTCCCTTCTGTGGACTCATCCATTACAAGTCTGCATTGTGGAGAATACTGATTGAGCCCGCCTTAGATGGCAAGCCCTGCTGCCCAGGCCTTCCAAACAAGCCCACTCCACAAGATGGACCCAGTTGGCTCCCACAGTGAAGCCTGGCCTGTCCTCCTGGCTAGCATATGGGTTGAGAAGCTTTCTGTGAGGTTGTGGAACATGACCAAGTCTTGCCTTTTTTATTGGAGACCTCAGTCACTACTCACCTTCCCCTGTAGTATCTTGGTCCTGTAGTCTAATGAGGATCCTTCCTTAAATCCCTTCATCCCTGCAAGGACTAAAGGAACATTCAGTACTTAAGACTTAAAAAAAAATTTTGTTTATTTTATTTATTTATTTGAGAGCAACAGAGAGAGAGAGAATGGGCGCGCCAGGGCTTCCAGCCACTGCAAACGAACTCCAGACACGTGCACCCCCTTGTGCATCTGGCTAACGTGGGTCCAGGGAATTGAGCCTCGAACCGGGGTCCTTAGGCTTCACAGGCAAGTGCTTAACCGCTAAGCCATCTCTCCAGCCCTCAGTACTTAATACTTTAGATGACAATAGGGAAATAAACAGGCCCAGGCATAACTAGGTCACCTGACATATCAGCTTGGAGTCTCCCCAGGCTATCTTCAAGCAGCAGGACACTGCAACCCATTGGTGACAAAGAATCGACTATGAAGTCCTAAAGAGTTAGGTTCAAGTTTGAAACAGCCATCTCTCAAATCTGTTTCCTCCTGAAAGGCTGCAAGGCTTACCAGCAAGGAGGATACGAACATTGTCTTATCACATGCAATGATGGCTTCTGTTTTTATCCTCTCATTTCTTCCTCATATCCTTAATGATTTGGGGTATATGTAGGCCCTCAGAGTTTAAGGCCAGGGTGCTTAGGACAGAAGTTGGGGCTGAAAAGAGTAGTGACCTCCCATGGGATGTCACCCTGAAGGACAGGACTCACTTTACCCTGTTCCCCCTCACCCTGTGGAGCCCCTGCACATCTACTCAGCACATGCTAACTCTGCATTCTCTTCTGCTGGGTCTTGGCATTGGTACCAGATTTGAGGTTTCTGTGTGTAAATAGGCCCACAGTCTATATTGGCTCTCCTGACCATAGAATTCCAGCCAGGCACCACTTCCCGTTCTAGCCTGTGCCACCAACCACCTGTCTCCTCTGAGTCCCTGTGGAGCTGACCTTAGGGTAGCCCCCACCAGCCAGGGCCTGGCCTTCATCTGCTTGAGTGAACGTTTGCTGTAGCAGTGTCCATCCATCCCATGAACATGACCTGTTGGCTGTTGGTCAGGGCTGTGTTTCCAGTAGCTGAGTATTTGGTATGTGCACTGAGCTCTGATATTCCGATTCCAGTGGGGATAACTGAGTTCAGGACCACAGAGTCAGGCCCTTTCTCCTGCACTGGGGGCATCCCACCTTGTCCCACCTCTGGCTCCTAGCCTTCCAGTGCTCACAGCCTCACCTGCTTCCCTGGGTGTAAATGGTAGAAGGATGTTGGGGCTGTGAAGGGGCTGTAGATTGGACCCACAGTGAACCTCCCTTCAGCTTGGGTTGTGAGAGTATGGTTCAGAAGTCCTCTTGTGGTTCCTGCCCAGTCGTTAGCTGGGGCCTAGCAGGTTCTGTCTGTCTGTGTGGGCGTAATTGTCAGTCATGGGTGATGGTGGTGGGTGGGGAGTGGGGGGAGAAGCTTGTTAAGAGTTACTCCAGCTGTTCCATGCAGGAGGTGGTTTTCTGTCAGACTATGTCCCGTGGGGGTTATTAACTGTCCGTTGGACTGTCCTATGTGGGTGTAATTGTCTGTCAAATTGTTCTAGGGAGGGGCGTGGTACTTGTGCCCTGTGGGTTTCATTGTCACAGATAGCTTGCCCGTGTGCTTTCCCAGACGGCTTTTCAAGTGTTTATGGCTGGGGGAAGGTAGGGGGTTGGTGGCCATTGGGAATGATCCTTCACCTTGAGCTCTCCCACATGGACCTGCCAGGACAAGCCCTAAACCCAAGTTTCTTGATTTCCTGCACTCTCTAGAAGGGTCCTTTTTCAACTGCCCCTGCCTCCCAATCCTGGCTATGACTGTAGCAGCCCCTCAGGGCGCTGGCCCAAATGGGAGCTACAGCCTCCATTAGCCTCCTGAATTATGCAGAAGCCTTGGTGGGTCGAAGCACTTTAGCAGGACCAAGCTGAGGAGAAGAGCCGGAATGGGTGTGGCCAGCAGGGTGGCGGCATAGTGGGAGGGAGAGGATGAGGGCTGGAAGGAAGGACTGCTGGGCATCAGGCCACCAGGCAAGCCCCTTCAGGGTAGGTGACAGTCTCAGGCTCTTGCTCAAGTAGGACATTTCTTGCTTAGGAATCCTAGCCTGCAGGTCTACAGGCTGGCTGGTTGTAGGGCCACGCACACTGATGGTGATTGGCAAACAAGCTCCTGGACTATTGGGGTTAGGATGAGTGGCCACCTCTGGTGGTGCAGAGACTGGCCTGTTGGGCCAATGACAGTGTGTTCCAAAGTGCAACCAGGCTGTGACCTAAGTAAACAGCAGCAGTTGGACAACACAAGCTGCATGTACTATCAAGCAGGACCCTTGTTTCCAGGCCACCTTCGTCATGGACCAGGCTGACCCTTCCCCTTGTTTCCCCTCACTCAGGTGCCTTGCAGATTGAGAGCAGCGAGGAGTCGGACCAAGGCAAGTACGAGTGTGTGGCAACCAACTCCGCAGGCACACGCTACTCGGCCCCTGCCAACCTGTATGTGCGAGGTAAGGACTTGGCCGTGCCTGGCCCCTCACCTTGGAGCCAAGTTTCACCTGCCAGGCATGCTGCCTGAAGCCCTTGGTGCAGACACTCCAGGGACTGCTCAGGCCCAGTCTCCTTCCCACTTTTTTCTGCAGCAGTGCCAGCAGCTGCCGCCTCTGAAGCTCCCACTGGGCAGGCTACTAGCATCCGCCGTTGCTTGCCTTCTTCCCTTCAGACCCTTGGGGAAGCAGCCCCCCTTGGGAGTATTTGTATCTCTTATAGGTCTTTGCTGCCTGGGCACAGAGCCCTGTGGGAGTCTGGAGCCTTCGAAGCAGACATCTCTGGTGTATGTGGTGTGTGTAAAGTGTACACATGTGTGCGCTCACAGACACATGCATTTGTGTATGAATATGCATGCCTAACCTGGCTTTCCTTCAGTCTGTCCTCCTGCCTACTCCAGCAGGGTGGACTTCAGGACTTCTGATCCTGGACTTTGGGGTGGTCAGGCCTTAGGGATAGAGCAGGTAAGCCTTCCTGTTACCAGCCAGACCCCAGAGCACAGGGTCACATTGAGGTAGCTGTGACTCCCATGAGTGCATTGCCTTGGGTTTCCTTGTTGGGACTCTGTGGATCCTGTTTTTCAAAGGTAGAAACACAGCTGGGGGACCTGGGGACTGTCTGGGTGTCTTTACTCTGTTCTTCTCACAGCCCAAAGTGATCAAAGCCAACCATTGTCGCTATCTTGAGAACACACAATATGGTCTTGTGAGCATGGTGCTCAGGACAGGCTTTGGAAGCCCTTCTTACTCCCAGCTGTCCGCTCACTTGAACCTCCTGCTCAGGTGGAGGTCATGAAAAGTCCATCCTGGGAGATTTGTGAAGGAAAGGGACACAACTTCCTTGCAGCATAAAGCCTTCAACTCAGTTTCTTAAGGGGCATCTGACTGTTCCCCACAGCTCATGAGCTGGAGCCATAGCAGTGGCTTGGCCTACTCTTGAATCAGTTTGGCAGACTTGCTGTGCAAGGCAGAGAGAAATCAGACATGCACCCTTACAGAGGGTCTGCCATGTCCCAGAGCACAGACTGGTTCTAGCGAGCCCATAGGGTACCAGCCTATGTGGTGACCAGTGCAGCTGCAGGCAGGCTGTGTGTGATGGGTGACTTGTGCTTCCGATGCAGCCGCAGACGCCGCAGGGGCCAGTGGGGAGCCACACCACTGTCCGTGCTGCCAGGTGCCCTGCTCACCAAGGCTCTGTCGAGCTGACCGGGTGCCTGTCTTCAGGAGCACCATCAGGACAAAGGCCAAGAGCAGCGAGGCTGTAAAAAGCACAACCTTTAGCCCAGGCTGACCCAGACTGAGTGTCTGACAATGGCACAGGGGCCTGGAGAGTCTCCTCGGAGATGAACAGCTAGAAAGACAGTTTGGATTGACCATCCTCCTTCTGCATTGTTGAGAGTGTGTAGTCCCAGACCTCATTTGAAGCAGCCCCATCTGCATGTAGCTATTCCAGGGAGGGGAGAGGCCCAGCAGAACATCTGTAAATCTAAGCCAACTGCAGTAATGGCCAGAGTTTGGAGGGTGGAACCACCAGAAGCAATACTGAAGCAGAAGAAAGCGCACCCAGATTCAAGGTGGACGGCACCCTACCCACACCACCCTCTTAGCTGGGCAGCATACTCTGTAGTTACTGCTATGCTGCTCCTGTGGCCACGGTGCTGAGGCAGTGGTTATCTTTGAAGGGAGGCTGATCTGGTCACTGGGGCACTTAACCTCCTTGAAGCATCTGTGCCTACAGATAAAAAGCCCTACTGCTTGGGACCTTTGCCTTTAATGTCCCTACCCTTCATAATCTTGGGCCTGGCAAAGCACCTTCCTTCCCTTCTGCCCCCAGCTAAGCACAGCTTCTCTGGAACTGCAGAGATCTCCAGCTTGTATTTGGAACTCTGCTTATGGTGGGCAGGCATGGAACAAAATCAGTGTCAGCCTGCTGTCTGCCCTGTCTCCCAGCACAGTGGTTTCAAGGCTTCTTTTCCTAGTGGTTCCTGTCATTATCCAGAGGTGAAAGGCCTGTCCCTCCCAATTCAGGCATGTGTAGACCCTCGCCCATTGTTTCCCAACCTTAGTACTACAGATGTTTCATACTGGTTACTTCTCAGTTAAGGAGGACTGCCCTATGCAAAGTAGGAGGTTTAGAAGCATCTCTGGTCAGCTAGCTATTGGTAGCACCCCTTAGTCAAGCCAACTTAGATCACCACAATTGTCTACCGAGAATGCTACATGCCACCTAGAGGCAGCTTGCCCCAGTGGAAACCTATTACTGTGCGCCATCTCTTCTCCCTTTGGAACAATTGGCCCCTGGCCTTGTTTCCTCAGCCTACCCATACCACCCCTTTCTGTCCACCAAACTTAGGGTTCTCCCCACCTTTCTGAGAGCTACAATCAATGGGACAGTACACTTAAAGCTCCCCACATGATGTCAGACACACAGGAAGCACCTGAGAGTCAATTACTGTCAGGGATTGTGTTGGGGGAACGCTTCACACAATTTGCTCACAGTTGCCCACAGTTCCACCCACAGTCTAGCAGGCCCAGGCATGCTGGATGGACCAGCCTCTTTCTCCATTACCATCTGACTCCCTCCCTGAGTGACTCATTCTCTCCTTCCGTCCACAGCGTCTCTCTCCAGATCAGGCATAGAGCTGCCAGGGCAGAGCCCTGTCCGTTACAGAGCTTAGCCTACCTGGACCAGTTGTACTGTCCTCCCTGTTCTTTGCAGGGACCTCGCTGCTGGGCCACGGCTATCTAAAATGGGCTGATGCCTCTTGGCCTTTCTCTCCACAGGCACCCGGACATACTCCTCAAACTAGCATGGGGCTTCGTCACAGTGGTGGGCTCTAATGGCTTGTTTGCCTCGGTGGGTTTGTGAGCTGGGTGGGCCTTCACCCCAGGGCCTAGTTCACTATCTGAACTGTAGGAGGTGAGAGGCATGGGGACTGGCCCATGCTCCATTTCCTCCACCCCTCCCAGTTCTGCCCTCAGCACCCCTGACACCTGCTAGTGGGCTCTAGCCTTGTCCACTGTGTCCTCCATGAGTCCCGAGTCTTTGTGAGCAGCGTGGTCCGTGTGCACCTGTGTGCACGTGTGTGTGCGAGGGGGCACAGGAGTCTTGTCTCGTCTCTGTGCTGTGTGGGCAGATGAAGATTGGCCTGTTTTTACTCTCTCTGTGTTTCTCCTTGTCTTTTTTTTATTCCCTCCTCATCCTCATCGCACTCTGCCATCAACCCAAACTCTCATCTCTCAGATCAGCGAGAAGGTTGGTCCTTTTCACTTCTTACCCATCTACAGTTCTCCCGGCGACGGGATGTGCCCTTCGGTAGGGACCAGCGGGCTTGGCCAGTTCCCTCAGGCTCTCTCCAGCCATGCCTGCCCGCCAGTCGGCCTCTGCTCATCACTGTTTGGGCTGGCAGGCAGGCAAGACCAGGGGTGGGTGGGCAGGCCTCCTGCCCTGCATGTTTCTGCTGCTTGAGTCCCTAGTGCACTATGTGTCTGCATGCCCCCTCAGCCAGGCTCCCTGCTGAAGTGGCCAGGCAGGCATGGCGCATGGCGCAAAACTGCACCCCACCTTTGCACCCGGGCCAGGCTAGCTCTCTGTTCTAGGTGGTTAGGGAGTTGTGTGGGCTGTAGTGCCTGATATCTACCAGGGCCTTCTATAGCCTCCCCACATATGTAAGCCACTTTTGCCCAAGAGACAAAGGGAAAAGGCTAACTAGAGTGAATTGTCCCTTTGAGATCTTGCAGCCTAGGACAAAAGTCCTGCAGTGTCTGCCTTGTCCTTGAGGCCCCCAGAGCCTCACCTGTGCTCCGTGAGGTAGACCAGAGCTGACTGATCTAAAGCGAAAGTCACTTCTGGTGTGCCTCAGGGAGCTTTTTGTCTGGCCTAGGCAAATGGTATCATTCTGGTACATTAAGGAAGTCTCCACTGTCATCTTTTCTCTCTATTGCCAGATCCAAATCAGGGTCATCCCACCACCAAGACCCCTTGGCCTGCTAGCCAGCTAATGGTTCTCAGCTTTGTTTTGGCTGCTGGTGCTGAGTATTCAGACCAGGATGCTTATACCTGGAGTGAGTAGAACCTAGTGAAGCCTTGAGGGGTGGCCTTTCTCAGCCTGAGGTAGAGTAGGGCCTCCTGGAGCCCCTCTCAGAGCACAGTCCCACTGGGGCTCAGTTTTCAGACCTACCCTTGCAGCCCAACCTCCACCCCTTAGGGCTGAGCCAACAAGAGGCTAGCGTGTCTGTCACATGATCTGAGGGGTCCAGATAACCCTCCTGTCCAGTGGACTTTAGGGGTTCAGGGCAGATGCATAGGTCACACTGAGACTTGGGGGCAAAGCAAACCAACTCTTCCCCTTTGCATCATATTCTGTAGCTTGAGTTTCCTCCAGGAGGACAAGGGAGCCAGTGGGGAGGAGGGCTGTAGCCTGGGCTCAGGTATCAGCATGAACCTCTGTCTATGTGTAACCCTGAGCTCTGGGGCATTTCGATTACACCATTTCGCTGACCGGGCGGATCTGCCAGGGAACTCAGAGAACAATCATCAGCAGTTAGCCCAGCCCGCAGCGCTGCCCCCCCCCCATGCCCCTTTACCCATCCTTTGTCCGTTCCCTTCTCTTCCCTTCCCCCACCCCACCACCTACCCGGCAGTCCCACCAAAAATAAGCACATACACAAATATTTAACGGGAAGGAGAAATGAGTTTCTAAATATTCCGGGGGGATTTGCCGGGCTGGTAATTTGTTTGGTGCTGATAATTGCATCTTACATTTTTCCAGCTTTACTTAAAACTGTGTGCCGGGTGCGCCAGCATTTAATTATTGCTCTGCGGCAGCCACAAGGTTATTTATTAAAGAGTTATTTTATCTTGATACAGTGGATCCTGCCCCTTATCCCCTCCTTAATGTTGTGTTATTTTCATCAGAGAAATTTCCCCGAGTGAATGCAGATTGCGGGGCTGCCTCCCCCTGCGATTAGGCTGTCACTCCACTGAATGCTGATGCCTCTGGGCGCCGCACCGCCCTATTATAGGGGGTTGTCAGCGCAAATAATTAGACTTAAAAGTTACAGCTGAAATATAATCCAGAAATGGCAGGGCCCTGTTTTGGAAATTGTCTATAAAATGTCAGCACCAAGGATGCACAGGGAACGGTAATAGAGCAGCATTGTTGGAGCCTGAGATTAGACCCTAAGTGCATTTTTCCCAGCTCTACTTTTTCCTTCCCTGCTGTTGCTTCTGTCAATAGGCAGAGTCCGAGGTGAGTTCTGCTCCTTTTGGACGCCTGGTGCCCGTGACGGCAGGAGGAGGAGGATAGTTTTGCCGCGATGAGGCATCAGCCACTCCTAGCTGTTGGCCCAGGGTGGCTGTCCAGACAGGTCTAGGACACGGGGCCCCATTGGCACTTGGGATGCTGGGAGATTGTCTCTTGCCCCTCACCTCTACATGCTTCCTCTGTGGACATGCAGTCTGCCCCAGCCCCTAGGATGAGGTGTCTGAACTGTACGAAATTGCCCTCCAGAACTCTTGGCATATGGCTGAAACTTGTACCCTTGTGCAGTAGTGAAGATAGTGTACCTTGGGAGCCTCTCCAGTTGAGGCCTGGCCTAGTGCTAGGGATGACCCTACCTTACACTTGTCCCTGTCTCCTAGAGTTCTCCCTGCCATCTGAGCCTGTGAGGGAAAAATAACAAAAGTGTTCTTAGCATCAGTTTCCACGAGACCTCAATTTCTTGACAGTTGGCTGGAGTTAACAGGCTTTCAAAAGAATTGCCCAGCGCCTTGGTCTGACCTCCTGCACTGATCTATGTGGTCCACATTGGACTTGAAGACCCTGTTTGCCAAGGACTATTTAAGGGTAAAGTCCAGTCAAGTTTTCCTCTGTGGACATGCTGACTTCCAGAACTCTTCGATAAGGACCTATGGCTTATTGGCCAAGGACCTACTTCCTGCTGCTGGGGCTATTGGTTCTGGCACCCAGTGACCTCTGGCCTTGGGATTCTACCATTGACTAGGTTTAGACTTGCAGCCCTGACCTTTTCCCTGGCACAGAAATCAAAGTTCCACCTTAAGGTTACCAGCCTTAGCTAGTGCCAAAGCACCTCCCACAGCCTCCTGGGCCTCTTTCAGCCCTATCAACCATGGCTTCAAAGCAGGGCCACACAGTCCCCTTCCTCCTGTGTGTGAAGAAAGACATGCCGCTTCCAGTGTCAGTGCTGAGCCTGTCTCCGTGCCTGTAGTCGAGAGGTGATGGCACGGGAACCCTACACAACATATGCTCGAGTGCTTTCCCATGGAGCCTGGTTCCATGCCTTCAGCAGAGAGAGGATGGCAGTTGGCCTGCAAGGCAGAGAAGACTGGTCAGTTAAGGCTGCTGTGTGCTGGACTCCCCTTCCTCAGCCTGGAGCTGGCCTGCACACAGCTCAGTGTGCCTCACCACTCAGTACCTGACACTTGAGCCAGCTCTGGAGCCTAGGGCGTGACTGCACCCCCAGGCTAGCCATGCCTCAGCTTGTACTTATTGGAGGGAGTACTCCAAGGGGGAGTCTGTTGCCATGGGGCACTTGCCAGCCATGCCCCTGAGACACACCTGTTTCTTGTCATGACAACTACTGTGTCTGAGATACACCGGCATCAGCATTAGGTCAAGGGATAGAAGTCCACTTACACTGTGTAAACACAACAGATCTCTTGTGTTTATAAAAAAAAATGTAGAGTTATCGCCGGGCGTGGTGGCGCACACCTTTAATCCCAGCACTTGGGAGGCAGAGGTAAGAGGATTGCCATGAGTTCGAGGCCAGCCTGAGACTACATAGTGAATTCCAGGTCAGCCTGAGCTAGAGCAAAACCCTACCTCGAAAAAAAAAAAAAAAAAAGTAGAGTAGAGGAGCTGCTGGGCATACCACAACAACGCATCTGCCACTCAGCGTGACGAGGCTGCTGTCGAGCTTTGCTCTCGGCTGTCCTTGTCTTTGTTCTGGAGCAGGCTCACCTGGACTGGCAAAGGTGTTCCTCCCTCTCAGTTTAGTCATCCCAGCAGAGGCCAGCATCACTTTTCTTACGGTTGTGCAAGCACCCAAAGGTGGTTTCTTATTAGCCAAATCTGGGTCACAAACTCCATATGCCAACAATGGGGGAAGGATGGCTCCCTCAGAGAAAAAGAGGATGGAAATGGAGACATGTGGATGTTACTCAGTGGTAGAGTGCTTGCATCGCACATATGAGGCTCTGAGTTCAGTCCTGACACTCCAAAATATAAAAAGAATGAGGGTTCTGGTTCTGTAAGAAGGTGGAAACTCTAGATGTCCACAAGGTGTTTTTGATGCCTCGTGTGAGCCCGAAGACACAGACCAGTGTGAGCCTATCTCCACGGGCTGCCAGGGTTGCAGTTCTGTCTAGAGGACTTGGGATGAAGCAGGCCGCAGGAGTGGAGGCCAGTGTAAGTAGGATATTCCAGGCTGATCAGGGTGCATTGGGAGACCATGCAGGAACTTGCTAGGGAGAGGAGTGATAGGTTTGTGCTGAGCCGGGGGGTGGAAGTAGGAACAGAGGCTTACGAGACGGGGACTACTGCAGCGATCCAGAGAAGGGTGGAGGCTTGGGCTTTGGTAGTGGCAGTTAACTCAGTGAATGGTGTCTCAGTCAGCATACTGACGACAGGATCCCAGGACTCTGGTAAATGTGTCAGCACTGAGTCTCAGTTTGACCCCCGTGCATTAATTAGGTCTGAGTTTAGACCCAGCGGTGTTGCCATTGCTTCCACTTCGGATTCTGTGACGGGGCCTTCTTAGTAGCACCACTGGTCCTCTGCATGCCTGAACTCCCAGCAGGAGTCCTCACAGACCAGTGCTCTTCTAGTACCCTTGGGTCACTTAGCCGTGCTTCCTGCCCTCTCCAGCCCTGTGTGTAAGGGTGCCCACGTAGGACATACCTAAGCCTCTGCCCAGCAGCTGCATGACCTGTCTGCATGCCAAGCATGCCTGTGTGTAGCTAGGTCTTGTCAGCCTCTCCCTGACCCCCCCCCCCGCATGCTCTGAATGTCTTTGCCAAGCTTGCAACTTCAGGGGGTTGGTTCCAGGCTCACCCCAGACTAAGAAGCTCAGGACAGCTTCTGGCCAGGAAAGTCCCAAGGTGGGGGTCATGGCTAGGTACCAGCCACCATCCCCCCTTGAGACCCTTGCTCACTGGCGCCCTCATCATGTTATTGCCATCGTCATGCCCATCCTGCCCGCGGACCACGTCCCTGGCCCGCCCAGTCCTTTGCCCTGGATCAGCTCCTAAGTGGCAAGCCCCTCCTCCTGGGTCCCAGGCTGAACCTAAAGCACAGCCAAAGAGCCCAGCAGAGGGTTGGGCCACTTCCTCTTCTCTTCCCCTTGGACAGTGTCCTAGAGGTGGATACAGTGACTCCAGAGAAGGTGGCCCTGTCACTCCCAGACTGACCATCTGCCCTGCCCCTGCCATACTTTGAGGACCCCTATCCCAGGACCTGGATCTTTCTCACTGGTGCCCCAGCTGGTCCCGCTGTAGACATACAGGGAATGGGTGTCAGGAGCAAGAGGGGGTGGTCACTGGAAGACCACCTGGGTTGTGGTATTGACTGGGCCTGGCTCTTCTATTAGAATCCCCTGTGTGAACTTGGGCAGACAGGACTTCCTGAGCCTCAGCATCAGGCTGTAAGTTGGGAACTTGATTGTGAGAGCTCTCATTAAGACTTGTTACTGATGGTCCCTGAGTGCAGGGACTACCTCTACGGGATGGGAGATGGAGAGCATGGGTTTAGTTCTGACAAGAGGGACTTCCTGGATGAGGGGCCCCTGCCCTTCCGCCCACACTCATGTCCTGCCTGGCCTGTGAGTGCCTCTCTCCCTCCTCCCACAGTGCGCCGCGTGGCTCCTCGTTTCTCCATCCCTCCCACCAGTCAGGAGGTGATGCCAAGCGGCAGTGTGAACCTGACTTGTGTGGCAGTGGGTGCACCCATGCCCTACGTGAAGTGGATGATGGGTGCTGAGGAACTTACCAAGGAGGATGAGATGCCGGTTGGCCGCAACGTCCTGGAGCTCAGCAATGTCGTACGCTCAGCCAACTACACTTGTGTGGCCATCTCCTCTCTAGGCATGATAGAGGCCACAGCCCAGGTCACAGTAAAAGGTGAGTGCACCAGATGCCTGTCTCAGCTGGAGCCCTGCCCTGTCACATAGGACTTTAGGAAATCTTAGCACCTAAGGAAGATAAGCAAAAGCTGACTTCTATGGACACAGGTAGGGTGGAGAGGCCATTACTCTCTCCTGGTATACTGGCTCTGGGCAAGCCCTCAGAGGGAGGAGGGGTTTCAGTTATTCATAGTCTTACTGAGAATAGCTAGCATGTATTGAGCTTCTGGGTGGCAGACATGCCAGTAAACTGTTTTGCTTTGTTTTGGGATTTAGATGCTTTTATTATCCCTGGTTTACAAATGGAGGGGTTCAAGGTGCAGAAAGGCTACATCATTTGCTTAGAGTGACTCTGAAGTAAATGGGAGAGTACAGACTTGATCTTGCTGGTCTGAATTCACAGCCCCCACCCCTAACACCAGACACCACCAGATTTCCAGTTTGAACAGCTTCTCAACAAGGCTGTGGTAGGAGCCAAGGTGGGTTCTCTGCCTAGAACTATGGGGTCAGGCACATGTACATAACAGGTGTAGAACATGTATAGCAATGCCCCCCTGATCTCCTTGCTTCCATTCTTGCCTGCCTCTGTCTTTTCCCCATTCTACAACTTGAGTAGTCCTTTAAAGACACAAGCCAGGCCAGGCGTGGTGGCGCACACCTTTAGTCCCAGCACTTGAGAAACAGAGGTAGGAGGATCACTGTGAGTTCCATACTGCCCTGAGACTACATAGTGAATTCCAGGTCAGCCTGAGCTAGAGTGAGACCTTACCTTGAAAAAAAAAAAAAAATACAAGCCAGGATCATACCACTCCACCTCCTTTTCTTGTTCTAGGAATGGAGCCCAGGTCCTTATACATGCTAGGCAAGTGCCCTACCATTGCTGGGCGTGGTGGCACAAGCCTTTTATCCCAGCACTTGGGAGGCAGAGGTAGGAGGATTACTGTGAGTTCAAGGCCACCCTGAGACTATATAGTGAATTCCAGGTCAACCTGGGCTACAGTGAAACCCTACCTAAATAAAATAAAATAAAGTGGGAGAGAGTTAGGGCTGGAAAAGTGGCTTAGCAGTTACGGCACTTGCCTGCAAACATTCCTGAGGATCCATGTAACCTGGATGCACAAGGTGGTGCATGTGTCCAGAGTTTGCAGTGGCAGGAGACCTTGGAATGCCCATCCATTCATATTCGCTCTCTCTGCCTCTCTGTCTCTCAAGTAAATAAAAATAAAATACAGGGCGGGAGAGATGGCTTAGCACTTAAGGCATTTGCCTGTGAGGCTTAAAGACCCAGTTTTGATTCCCCAGAACCCACATAAGCCAGATACACAAAGGGGTGTATGCATCTGGAGTTCATTTGCAGTGGCTAAAGCCCCTGGTAGCCCCCCTCCAAATAAATAAATAAAATATATTTTTAAAAATACAAAGAAAAATCCAAAAGAGCCGGGTGTGGTGGCACATGCCTTTAATCTCAGCACTCAGGAGGCAGAGGTAGGAGGATTGCCGTGAGTTCAAGGCCACCCTGAGACTACATAGTGAATTCCAGATCAGCCTGAGCTAGAGTGAGACCCTATGTCAAAAAAGAGGGATTTGAGAGATGGCTTGGCAGTTAAGGCGTTTCCTGCAAAGCCAAAGGATCCTGGTTCGATTCTCCAGGACCCATGTAAGCCAGATGTACAAGGTGGCACATGTACCTGGATTTAGTTTGCAGTTGCTGAAGGCCCTGATGCACCCATTTTTTTTTCTCTCTCTCTCTGCCTCTTTCTATCTTGCAAATAAATAAATAAATAAAATATATTTTTTAAAATAGAGAGTTAGCTTTCAGAGGCTGCCATTACTCTTGGGATGAAGATCAGAATCCTCTCCATCTGGCGTCCCACCCTCAGCATGCACCAGCCACACAGACCCCCACTGTTTCCCTCGCTCTCTGCCCATTGTCATTGTCACTATCTCCTCCCTCAGCCCCTGTGAAACTTCCCTCCTTGATCACCCCCATTCATGGATTTTTCTGAATCTCATTGCCTACATCCTGCTGTCCCTATACCTGACATTCATAAATACGTTTACTGGTTGGGCATGGTGGCACATGCCTTTAATTCCAGCACTTGGGAGGCTGAGGTAGGAGGATCACTGTGAGCTCAAGGCTACCCTGAGACTACATAGTGAAATCCAGGTCAGCCTGGGCTAGAGCAAGACCCTATCTTGAAAATCAAAAACTAAATTTTGAAATCTCATTTATTGATTCTGTCCCTAAAGTATAAATTCCATGAGAATACAGATGTGTGTGTGGCATTGTGTCCTCAATATGATGCTTAGTACTTAGTAGGCGTTGAATAATTATTCATTGAGTGATGGGACTTGACCATCTTCAATTTGAGCCAAGCCATGGGGTCTATTAAAATCAGTAGTCTCACTATTCTCCCTGAACTTCATGGCCAGTGCCTTGAGACATGATCTTCCCCCCACATACACTTGTTATACAGACTTGCCACTGGTGAGTATGCTGCAAAGACAAGCCTGGAGCTTTCCATCTGCATAGAACCTCAAAGGACAGGTCTCCTTCAGGTCTGCTGGTCCAATGTGAGAATTCAGTGTGTGTGAGTCCTAAGTGCAACATTATGTACTAAAAGGCCTAAGGCTCCTTGGGAGCGCCAACAAACTTCACAACTGTCCCACTAGGGGCGTTCAGGAGTCACCATAGCTTTTCACCCACTCTTCAAGGTGGGGTAGTGGAGTCTGGTGATCATACTGTGTGCTCTTAAATGATGCTGGAGGGTAGGATTTGTTCCCAGAGTTGTGGCTTTTGATAACCCTGAACCTTTCACTTTGTCTCCAGCTCTGCCAAAGCCTCCAATTGATCTTGTGGTGACAGAGACAACCGCCACCAGTGTCACCCTGACCTGGGACTCTGGGAATGCAGAGCCTGTGTCCTACTATGGCATCCAGTACCGAGCAGCTGGCACAGAGGGTCCCTTCCAGGAGGTGGATGGTGTAGCCACCACCCGCTACAGCATCGGTGGCCTCAGCCCTTTCTCAGAATATGCCTTCCGCGTGTTAGCAGTCAACAGCATCGGACGAGGTCCACCCAGTGAAGCAGTGCGGGCGCGCACGGGTGAGCAGGCACCCTCCAGCCCTCCACGCCGCGTGCAGGCCCGCATGTTGAGTGCCAGCACCATGCTTGTGCAGTGGGAGCCACCTGAGGAGCCCAACGGCCTGGTGCGGGGATACCGCGTCTATTATACTCCTGACTCCCGGCGTCCCCTGAGCGCCTGGCATAAGCACAACACTGATGCAGGACTCCTTACCACCGTCGGCAGCCTGCTCCCTGGCATCACCTACAGCCTGCGTGTCCTTGCCTTCACCGCTGTGGGTGATGGCCCACCCAGCCCCACCATCCAAGTCAAGACACAGCAGGGAGGTAGGTGGGGGCATGTGTCGTGGTTGGACAGTATGTGACAGAGGTGGGGCAGACATGGGTTAGGTGGAGGTGGCTGACTCAGCCCCTCCTGCTCCCTCAGACTGTGAGGTTGGGGTCTTAGGGAGAACAGGGTGCCATATTCCACAGATGCATGTCACTGAGGGTTTAGGACAGGGGCACCCTGCCCGTGGAGTATAAAGAAGTTGATGGTGCCTGGGGTGGGTGTTGCAGTGCCTGCGCAGCCCGCAGACTTCCAGGCTGAGGCTGAGTCGGACACCAGGATCCAGCTCTCGTGGCTGCTGCCCCCGCAGGAGCGGATCGTCAAGTATGAGCTTGTGTACTGGGCAGCGGAGGATGAAGGCCAGCAGGTGAGCCACGAGGCTGGGAAGGGTAGAGAGAGAAGGGGTCCTCTGACCCCCGCAGCTCTGCTGGGCATGATTTTGTGGCTCCTGTGGCCTGTGAGGTTCTGTAGTCTGTGCCACCCCTGTGTTTGGGGCAACGCTTCTAGACTGCCCTTTGGTCTCTTGGTCTTGGTTGTCCATGTGATATTGGGGTAGCTCTGCAGTGCCCCTGGGGCCATGTTTTCCTGGTGGCCCTGTGTCCTGCAGTCTTCGAGGTTCCTGTGGAGTAGACCCAGATCATACATTTCCTATGAGTGCCATGTGACCTTGAGGGATGGAGCCAGTCCTGAAGCCATGTCGGGTCCTCAGAAGGATGGTTGCAGCCCATGTAGGAAACACCCTCTGATGGCCTTTGAGGTTGGAGTAGTCAGTTAAGTGCTCCCTGCTCTTCCAGCACAAGGTGACCTTCGACCCTACCTCCTCCTACACTGTAGAGGACCTGAAGCCTGACACACTGTACCACTTCCAGCTGGCTGCCCGCTCGGATATGGGGGTGGGCGTCTTCACCCCCACCATCGAGGCCCGCACAGCACAGTCAAGTAAGTGTCTGCTGAGGCCACTTGCCTGTCACATCTGGGCTGGGGCACACATATACCATTCCCCTTCTCCAAGTCAGGTGGTCAGGTCTGCTGGGTCTAGCATTGGATTCTCATCTGGACTCTTTGAGTCTGGACCCCAAGAATTGGACAGGTAAGTATCCTCCTAGTCTCTGTCCAGACAGCAGCTGCCATTTCTGCTCTCTGTCCAGCCTCCTGACCCTCCCTTTCCCCTGTGGTCCCTCCATCCTGCCCAGGTAAGTTCTATGTCTGTGACTCATCTTCATCTCCCACTGAGCTTGGTCATGCCAATGACTTGGTGGACCTGCCAAGTCCCCAACCTGCTTCAAAGCCCCTTTTCCTCTCCCATGACCCCACATCTCATCACCCATATCCCATCATCTACACACCCTCCTTATACTCCATCATGAGAATTACATGGGAGTGTCACTCAGAGACAGGTCTATGAGACTGACTTGGAGAGAGAATGCCCCCACGTCACTTGTATGACAACATGACTATGTGGAACCACCTGTGAATGTTTGAAAACACTTGACCACCTGGCCATGTGTCACCTGTATATGCAGTAGATCTTGGGTATGGCCCCTTTGACTGGTTCTGGGTAACTCTGGTGGCCATGTGAGTGGCTGTGAGTCTCTGGTTCTCCAGATGAAGATGGCAGACTGAAAATGTGTGTAAGACTTGACATGATACTAGATGACCCACCTGTGATCCTGTGGTCAGTGCATCACTGTCTGTGTGGCTCTGTTTGATAACATGGTCGTCCGCATGACTGGGTGGTTCCTGAGTATGAGAGAGTGAGGCTGCAAGTGGGAACCATAGATGTGGCAGTGTTCATGTAGTCTGTATCACGTGGGACTGTGTGTGTGTGCACCATGATGTCCAAAGGCTGCCTGTAACTTGGTGTTCATTCTTTCTAGAGCAAATGCCTCGGCTCCAGGCACAATACAAGGCTGGCATTCTCAGGCAGAATACAAGGCTTTTACCGTAGAGACCCTATAGTGGCCTGAGACTGTATACCTGTAATTGCCTAAATGAGTTTTTAGTTAATATGTATAAAGGGCATGGAGGGAACAACTGGTGGCAGAATGACAGTATGGGAACCTCCTGAGGTGAAGGTGTCTACGAAGCTATCTTGGGGACGTGACACTTCATCAAGGTCTCAACAAACCACTGGAACCAACTGGGTAAAGGATTAGGAATAGAAGACATGGTGACCTCAGGCAGGGAATCTGCAGGCCACTGGCAGGAACACAGTAGTCAGAGAGGAATGCAGGTCTGCCATCCTGTGAGAATGGCTGGGCTGCCCAAGAATAAACGGGAATCCTCTTAGAAGACTTTGCACTGGCCAGGCAAAGGATGGTGGCTCGGCTGAGCTAGTAGTAGATTTGAGAGATGTCTGGGGGCATTGACTGTTCAGTACTTGGTGTTAGTTAGGAATGGTGGGCTGGAGGGAAAGAGATACCTTGCTGTATTGAGAGGCTGTAGAAAAACAAACTGTACCCAGGATAGGTAATGAATAGAAGCAGAAGTCATCAGTTTAACCAGCTTTTTTTTTTTTTTTTTTTTTTTTTTTTTTTTTTTTTTTTTTTTTGGTCATCCAAGCTCAGGATGGCTTGGGCTGGAAGATGGTAGACCTAGGAAAAAAGACAAGAGATGGGAGAGCTTTGAGGAGAGGGAGGCTCTTGGAGGATGGAAGAAGAGGAAGTTGCAAGAGGTAGATCGGAGGCTGCTGCCAAGTGGTCAGAAGCAAAAGAACTCAGGACTTGGCTGGACCTGGACCTGGTGGGCTGGAAGAGAGATAGTGGTGTGGCAGGGACCATATAGGAGGTGAGGACGTAGGACAGTGAGCTCAGGCAAAGTTGAGAAACTTGGCCAGCTGCGATGGGGACCATGGTAGCTGGAGAAGATGGGAAGTTTGGGGGACTGGGGAGATGGCTCAGCAGTGAAAGGCACAAAGCTTGCCAGTCCAGGTTCAACTCTGCAGCCACCCACATAAAGTCATTTATTTTCAGTGACAGGAGATCCTGGTGTGCCCATACACAAGCACAAACTTTTTTTTTCTGTTGTTCATTTTTATTTATTTATTTGAGAGTGACAGAGAGAAAGAGGCAGATAGAGTGAGAGAGAGAATGGGCACGCCAGGGCTTCCAGCCACTGCAAACGAACTCCAGATGCGTGTGCCCCCTTGTGTATCTGGCTAACGTAGGTCCTGGAGAATCAAGCCTCGAGCCAGGGTCCTTAGGCTTCATGGGAAAGTGCTTAACCGCTAAGCCATCTCTCCAACCCTTTTTCTGGTTTTTTGAGGTAGGGTTTCACTCTAGCCCAGGCTGACCTGGAGTTCACTCTGTAGTCTCAGGGTGGCCTCGAACTCACAGTGATCCTCCTACCTCTAACCTCCCCAGTGCTGGGATCAAAGGCGTGTGTCACCACACCTGGCTCAACTTTTTTTTTTTTTAGATGGGAAATTTTATGTATCATTAAATGCTATCAGGAGTCAGGAACAGGAAACATGGAAAGGAGAGGAATAACTGGGGGTAGAAGGAAGAGAGTCCAATGAGAAAAGGCTTGGCCTTGACTTTATTCATATGAACGTATGGGAAGGTGGGTGAAATTCATAGCTGAAAATGAACGTTTGCTGCTGTCAGAGGGTTTTTTTTTTTTTCTGCAGAGTAGGAGACGGGCTCATGTTGTGGGGAGGCGAGGAGGTTTGGGCATGCTGTAAGAAGTTGATGGCTGAGTGAGTAAGGCAGAGTGGACCCAGAAGGTGACACACAGGGATGAAGGGACAGCCATTGGGAAGCAGATCCAGGATCCTCTCTGGGGAGGTCCCCTTAGGCATTTGGCTTCAGTGCTGCCTCCTCCACTGGTGTGGGCAGGGCAGAAATGGAATGACGAGAGGTTTGGGATGCTGGTGGGAGGAGGGAGCTGGTGGTCCTTGAGATTGAAGGTGAATGCCAAGGACAGCAAAGATGGAAATGGGTGGCGGTCACCCCGAGGACTGAAAAGTAGAAGTGCCGGGGCCGTGGGTAACCTAGCTGGGACCAGGGAGGGGTCTGCAGTGAAGGTGGAGGGCCAGTTTTGGAGCTAGGACCATCCTCAGCAGCAGTAGCCTGGTGAGAGCTGTGCAGTGGAGGAGAAAGCCCTGGAAAGTTGAGTCTCTGCTGCCAGTGAACTGAGGAGTTGCTAACATCGCCCAGGCAGGAGCCGTGCAAACTGGAGGTAGAAAAGAAGCCCTCGAATCGGCAACAGCACTGGGGCTATCATGGGGCACAGAGGGAATGACACTGGGCACAGAGACACACCTACTTCCTAACTTCCAGGGGACCTGAGCACTTCTTCTCTAAACCCCAGTGGTCACCCCTTGTCTAGCCTCAGGTTTCCATGGTTACCTGTGGCTCAGGCACAGAGGTACTGTCCAGGCAGGCATAGGTCATAAGGCAGTCTTAGAGCAAGAGAGTCATTTGGGCCATTTGTCTGTAGATGAGAAAAACTGTATTCTTTGTGTTCCGACATGTATATGTGATACCATGTGTGTGGGGATATGCTGTAAGAACTCTGTGTGTGTATGTGTGTGACAGATTACATGTGATGTGTATATATGTGTGTGACAGAAAGTATGAGTGCCTTTAGTTAAGAGGAAATCAGACTGGCCTGGCACTGGTGATGGCATTCTGTCTAGAGGGGTCCCAGGATGACCATTTCAGGACTCAGGGTGGCCTGCCTGGGTGAGTCTCCAGTCCCGTGACTTAGTCATCGTGCTGTGATTCCCCACCCTCCATCTGCCTGCTTTCCCCCCATTTGTCTTCCCCAGCCCCCTCCGCCCCTCCCCAGAAGGTGACGTGTGTTAGCACGGGCTCCACCACGGTCCGGGTAAGTTGGGTCCCACCGCCAGCCGACAGCCGCAACGGCGTTATCACCCAGTACTCCGTGGCCTATGAGGCAGTGGACGGCGAGGACCGTGGGCGGCATGTGGTGGATGGCATCAGCCGTGAGCATTCCAGCTGGGACCTGTTGGGCCTGGAGAAGTGGACCGAGTACCGGGTGTGGGTGCGGGCACACACAGATGTGGGCCCCGGCCCCGAGAGCAGCCCGGTGCTAGTGCGCACCGACGAGGACGGTAGGCAGCATTGGCCCAGAGAGGGGCAGGGAGGGGTGCCATATTGCCCAGGACTGCCCAAAACA
The DNA here is from genome assembly GCF_020740685.1 of Jaculus jaculus. Classification (NCBI taxonomy): domain Eukaryota; kingdom Metazoa; phylum Chordata; class Mammalia; order Rodentia; family Dipodidae; genus Jaculus; species Jaculus jaculus. Next base: position 82,293,186 of record NC_059106.1, on the reverse strand, counting down.
CCGCCTGCCAGGAACCCAGGGCCTTTCCCCATAGGTTCCAGGGCACAGGCCCGGTTTTGTAGCCCAGGCTTTGGTGGCCCAAGATGGGGAGGTGTGCGTGGTGGGGCAGCCCATGTCTACATCCTGCTCTCTGTGCTGTTTCCAGGCCAGCTACAGCCTTCAAAGGCAAGGCCAAGAGAAGCAGCCTCACCTGATATAAGGGCCAGGGTTGGGGTGCTAAAGACTAAAAGTAGAGCACGGGACACTGTCGGGGCTGCACACGACAAGTTGTGAGGGCCTTGCCAAGATTTGGGACCGGTTGTGTCGACGTGGGCTGTTGAAGACTTGGGGCCTCCGTCTCCGCTTGTTCCCCATGTCTGCCCTGCCCACCAAGTGAGGCAGCCCAGCCAGCGCTGGGAATAGCGCTATCTGTGGCAGGCACATGTTCCTTACCAGGACAGCCATCTGAAGAGAGCAACATTAGGGCCCTTTTGGGGAGTGGGGTGCAGAGTCAAGGCCCTGGCGTTAGCTGTGTCCACCCGAGACAGGCTGTGCCACCACACCTGACTCCATTCTCTCCCTGCCCCCCAGTGCCCAGTGGGCCACCACGGAAGGTGGAGGTAGAGCCGCTGAACTCCACTGCTGTGCATGTCTCCTGGAAGTTGCCCGTTCCCAACAAGCAGCACGGCCAGATACGTGGCTACCAGGTCACCTATGTGCGGCTGGAGAATGGTGAGCCCCGAGGCCCACCCGTCATCCAGGATGTCATGCTGGCCGAGGCTCAGGTATGGGCGTCGCACAGTGCTGGGTGGGAAGGTGTTGCGGTCCAGTTCACATTTCTGGTAGAAATCACCCAACCAAGAGCAGTTTCTGGGAAAAAGAGGTTTATTTTGGCTTACAGGTTCGAGGGGAAGCTCCACGATGACAGGGGAAAACAATGGCATGAGCACAGGGTGGACATCACCCCCTGGCCAACATAAGGTGAACCACAGCAACAGGAGGGTGTGCCAAACACTGGCAAGGGGACACTGGCTATAATACCCATAAGCCCGCCCGCAACAATACACTCCTCCAGGAGGCATTAATTCCAAAATACCCATCAGCTGGGAACCTAGCATTCAGAACACCTAAGTTTATGGGGGACACCTGAATCAAACCACCACATTCCGCCCCTGGCCCCCATAAACTGATATCCATACATGATGTAAAATATAATGCATTCAGTCTGACTTTAAAAGTTCCCATAGTTTTTAATCAATCTCAAGGATGTTCATATATCCCCATAGTCCAAGAACTTTTAATTGAGCCATAATACAAAAAAAAAAATAACCTCAAAAAACCCATAATGGCACAGAACAAATATTCACACTGCAGTAGATGGCATTGGGCATAGCAAAGAAACATTCAACCAATACAAGATTTAAAACAACCAGGGCAAACATCAAACTCTGTAGCTTCAAGTCCAGCAACTCTAGCCAGTGACAAATCTTCAAGTCCGATAATTCTAACTAGCAACAAGTCTAGCATTCCAATTCCGCCCCTCCAGCTAGGCTACTCACAGTCCTGGAAAACTTCATCGGGGCTGGCAGCTCCTCGGCAGCCATCTCATGGTCCCAGCATCTCCACTGGGTCTCCACTGCAATCCACGGTTCATCCTCATGGCCCCATGGGGTCTCTATGCAGGCAACCAGCAAACCCGCTTCACACTGCCCATGGCCATTTCCAAAACACAAGACCGTGTTGCAAACTCAATGACCCTCTTTCCAGCATTTTTTACTACATGATACCAGGTAGGGTGCCATTAATTCCCAAATCTCCATCAGCTGGGAACCTAGCATTCAGAACACCTAAGTTTATGGGGGACACCTAATCAAACCACCACAGAGGGTAAACAGTGTCCCTCGTTTCCTCTCCAGAGCCGCGGTTTGCTGCCTTCCTACCTGCCCTCAGAGGTGCTGTGACTGCCCTTTCTGGTTGTGACACCATGTGTACCTTGCTCCATTAGCATGGGAGGCACTAGCATCAGGAGTGAGGGCCAGGTTTCAGGGGTGCTCCTCCTTGGGGTCAGGGCTGCTCAAGCCTTGCCAGCCCAGGCCCTGCTAGCCCCTTCTGTCCTGGTAATGATCCCAGCCTGATCTCTAACCCAGCCACCAGTGCTCACAGCGAGTACATCCCAAAGACCAAAGTCACCCCTGGCCACACTACACAGACTCCATCCAGCCTTATGGTTTGCAAGATGCACCTTTGCTGTGCAGGCTTAGCTGGGTTCTTAAGCTATGCTGTCTTCCCAGGCAGCACTGTGTTAGGCTTCCTCTGCTTCCACACCACCAGAGGAAGACAAGGACTCCTCTGCCCTTCCCTGTCTTCTTTGGCCATAGGCCAGTGGCAGAGCTCTGAAAATGATCACATTGTCACTTTGCTTCTGACTTCCAAGAGGATGGCTCTGCCCCTGATATTCATCTCAAGGGCTAGATACTTCGGTCTTTCTAGGGGTGATGGTCCTGCCCATGAAGCTAGGGTGAGGTTCCTTGGTAATTCTGAGCCCTGATTTGCTGTTCCAGTGAAGACCATGAAGCACTGTGAGGTTATGCTGGTGACTGGAATTCCCTAGCAAGTGTGTGACAGTCTTGGGTAGCAGGCCAAGTCACTGTACCCCTGCTCAAGAGTCAGAACCAGAGCCTAAAGGGCCCCTGGCTGCCACTAAGTCCTAGCAATCTAGCTTATTGCAGAGAGCAAGGGTACAAATAAGAATTCCAAGTTCTATAGGCTATGCTAAGGGAAAGGGGCTCCCTCCCAGACAGACAGGAACTCAACCCTCTGAGCCAAATTCCTTTCTGCCCAGAGGCTACCCCTGCCTTTCTTTTAACCAAGGGGTGCTGAGGGATCAAGGGTGGAAGTGGTGGGTGGCTCATGTGCCTGCATTCCTAGGGCAGGTTGAGGCTCCCCAGAAAGCCTCAGCAGGCACACCCACCCAGAAATATCCTGAGAATGGCTCTCTGCAGCCTCTCCCATCCCACCCCCCACCCCCACTGCCCCCACACCACAGCTGTGACCACTGGGGTTCCAGGGAGGCTACACTGTGTGCCCCTTTCTGGTCCTCAACAGTTTCAAGGGAGTTGGACCAAAGAATTGGGGGCATTGTCCTCAACTTTGTGTCCTTGGTGAGAAGTACACAGTAAGCAGGCTCCAAAGAGGCCATGGAAGGCAAGGGCCCATCTTGCAGCCCCTCTGGGACTGGGTCATACAACTTTGAGCCAGTCGGAAGCCAGGTGGTGCCTGGTCCCCAGCCTACCCTTCTAACAGTACCATCTGCTCAGCCCGGGGCCCCATCAGTTCAAGAAGGAACCATGTGGTGTCTGCCCCCACCCTTAGGTATACAGGCCCAATTGACTCCTCCTGTGCTCCCTCTGTATGATGCTTGTTGTCCCCTCTTCATCTTTTGTCCCTTTCCTGTGGTCTTTCTCCTCTTCACTGCTTCTATTCTCTTTTTAATTGCCTGTTCTGCTACTACTCTTACCCCTTCCTTGCCCTCCTTGCCTCCATTTTTTTTCTGCCCTGCCTTTTCCCTTCTCCCACTCTGCCTGGCACAGGAGAGGTACAGTATCATCCGTAGGTGCCAGGGCCTGTCTTGGACAACCCAAGTTTCCCCTCCAAGCAAGGAAATCTGAGCAGAGCTAGGCCCAGCCCACTCTGCAAAGTAGCCACAGCCATTAGGGCTGTGTTTAGCCACTTCCTGTATTCTGTTGCAAAGACTCTGTGACAGAGCTTGCCAGAACAGGAACCCCTTAAGCCACACCAGCAGTGAGACCAATGGACAGAAGTGAGGCCAGCTATGTGGTAGTGGTCTGGCTGGAGAGCCTCAAGGTCCTGCGGATCTGCTGTGCTTCATCGGCCAGCCCTTAGCTCCAGTACCACAGGGCCTCAGAATGAAGACCTTAGTCCTTTCACCTTTTCAATTAGCGTATCTGAGCATACCTGTGGCCTAAAGCAATTTGCCACTGCCAGCCATGAAATTGGCCTGCCTGCTTTGACCCAAGGCCTCCCCAGAAGGAAATATGGTGAGGGCTCCATGTGGCACTGGGGCAATGCCCAGGCTCTGAACTGAGGACTTAACAACCTTCAGTCTTTCTGGCCATCCTGCCCCTTGGCCTATCCCAATCAAAGTCCAGCACTTAGGAGTCTCCACAGTTCAGGGAACAGTAATTTCTAGTCCCAACTGGGATACCATGGAGAGTGGAAGGAAACACTGAGTAACCATAGCAAGACAAGCATAGGTAAGCACACCCAGGGTGATTGATTACCCATTGGTCTGTCTGAGCTGTTGGAGCCACCCCCACATCTGGCTCCCTTCAGGCTGTCTATCTAAGTCTCTCTGCTCTTCTCAGCCATGGTACATACAGTTGTTGCTTAGTGAATCAAAGATCATGTTTTTGAAGGGGGTATTAGGCTGTTACCCCAGTGGGCGCTTTAGAGGCCCAAGTCTTCCATTAGTCCTCCATGGGCCAGATCCCTTCCAGACCAAAGTCCTTCACCGTCCTGTCTCCCTTTCTCTCCCTCTCCTGCGGTCAGTGGAGGCCAGAGGAGTCCGAGGACTATGTAAGTAACAGATGTGCAAGCGTGGACAAGACTGGGTCAGACTGGGCTCGTGGGACACTCCTTCTCTCCCAGCCTGTGTTGCCAAGATCCACAGGGCACCAGCCACATCCAGAGAAAATTGGTATTTAGACACAAGCACCAGGCTGAGCAATGATTGGCATTTCCTAATCCTTACTCCTCACCTGTCGAGCAGCAATTTGAGGCCAGTGTTCAGAATCGACCAGGGCCTGGCCCCTGCTCTGGCCAGACAGGGATGGAGTTCAATCCAATCCTGATCATTAGGCCTTATCGATCTCTGGAGTGAAAAATGACCTGCTCAATGCCCAGGCTGGGAGAAGATCTTGGGGAGCCAGGTCTACCACTGGTGTTATGGGAGCCCCCATCCCTGGGAGATCCTTCAGCCAGGACAGGTGGGGGCCTTTGAGGGCATGTTAGCAGCTGCGGTGCCCCACCCAGGCTCAGAGCTGGAGGGACACCAGGGCTGGTGGTGATTGCCCAGTTCCCACTATGCAGTGGCCCCTCCCTTCTTCCTACTCCTCTCTGTATGGTGTGGCTTGACCTCCCTCGCTATTTCTCAGCATGCTCAGAAACGATGCCTTTTCTGGAGATGGGTGTATGGGTAGGATCTGCCGAGGCAGAGAGAAATTCCCTGGCTGACTTCTCAGGCCTTGGTGGACACAGAAGGGACAGTGTGTTCTGCAGGTGTGGGGAGTTCTTATCCTGTCTTTCTCTCCACCTGGTCTCAAGAGGGCATGGATATCATGGAGTAACTGGCTTAGATGGAGGTCACCCTAACCTATACCATTGTGCCTTGACACTCTCTGCCACCTGCTCTGTGAGTGTGTTTACATTAGTGTCCATAAGTGGCCCTGTGCCTGCTAATGCAGAAGGGACTGTAGTTTGTGTGCATGTGTGTGCCAAGAGGCATGTAGGGCACTGGGTGCGTGTGAGACTGTACCATGTGTATGTGTGTGTGGGGACCTCATGAGGTGCTGTTCACTACACAGTGGAGTAAAGGAAACAGTGTGGCCCTTTCTTGGTTCTTGTCTGAAAGGAAAAATGAGCTATCTGCCCCAGGCATGGGGCTCCTGGGATGGGCAGCATGCTCACAGCCCACATCCCTGGTTGCCCTGCCTCCAGCAGAGTCTGGCTTTGCACAGCCTTCCTCACCTCTCGAGACCCTGGCCCTGTGTTCCCCAGGGGATCCCTTGGCTACCGTCCTCAAGTGGCTGACATTCTGGCTTCTCACGCACTGAAGTGGGAACTTCCCCTCCTGCTTCTTCCTCAGGAAACCACCATCAGTGGCCTCACCCCCGACACCATGTATTCCATTACTGTTGCCGCCTATACCACAAAAGGGGACGGTGCCCGAAGCAAGCCCAAAATCGTTACTACGACAGGAGCAGGTAAGTGAGGGGTCACATACAAAGCAGAGGGTGGGCAGTAGGAAGGGCAGTGCCAGAGCCCAGTGCCTGCTGTTTAGTCCCAGGCCGGCCCACCATGATGGTCAGCACCACGGCCATGCACACCGCGCTGCTGCAGTGGCACCCGCCCAAGGAGCTGCCTGGGGAGCTGCTCGGCTACCGGCTGCAATACCGTCGGGCTGATGAGGCACGGCCCAACACCATAGATTTTGGCAAGGATGACCAGCACTTTACAGTTACTGGCCTACATAAAGGGGCCACCTACATCTTCCGGCTTGCTGCCAAGAACCGGGCTGGCCCAGGTGAGGAGTTCGAGAAGGAGATCACAACTCCTGAGGATGTGCCCAGCGGCTTTCCCCAAAACCTACGAGTGACAGGACTAACGACGTCAACTACGGAACTGGCCTGGGACCCACCAGTACTGGCAGAAAGGAATGGGCGCATCACCAACTATACTGTGGTGTACCGAGACATCAACAGCCAGCAGGAGCTACAGAATGCCACTGCTGACACCCACCTTACTCTCTCTGGCCTCAAGCCAGACACCACTTACGATGTCAAGGTCCGGGCACACACCAGCAAAGGCGCCGGCCCGCTCAGCCCCAGCATCCAGTCCCGGACCATGCCCGTGGAACAAGGTGTGTGCTGCGAGCGTGGCAGCACCTGCCAAGCTTGACTGCTCCTTGGGACCTGTGCTCTCCTTGCCATAGTGACCTCTGGCAGCTGTGATCCATCAGTCTCTGCTGTGTGACCCTTCAATCTCATGACCGCTAACCTCTTAACAAATAGGCACCATGTTCTTGGTTATGTGACCCTGACTTCTGCTGTCCTTGACTTATTGACCTCTGCTGCGTGACTTTCCAATCTTGTGACCTTGACCCACTGATCTCTTTTCACTGTGTCGCTATTCTGGGGTGCGCGACTTACTGATCGTTGGTGTGTAGCACTAATCCCTCGGGGCCTGATCCACTGTCAGCTAGTGAACGTGCTCTACTGTGTGGCCACATGCTTCTCATGACCACAACACATAGACCGCTGGCCACTGTGACCTGGTGCTTGAGAGCTCAAGCTTTTACCCATGCTCCTCTGCAGGTCTGGCCATGGATATGGTGGCATCCCCTCTGTTTGGTGCTCACTGTGGAAGAGCTTAGGCTGGGAGTTGGACTGTATGATTTGGAGCTGGTTAAGGGTACTTGGGTCTCTGCAGCCAGTTCTAGATCCTCCCTGTGCCTCACTAAGTGTCACATCTCCGGTTCACTTCCCCTCCCCCCTAGACAGCCAGAGCTGACTCTCTCCTCATGCCTCCACAGTGTTTGCCAAGAATTTCCGTGTGGCGGCCGCAATGAAGACATCCGTGCTGCTCAGCTGGGAGGTCCCTGACTCCTACAAGTCAGCTGTACCCTTCAAGGTGGGCAAGGGCTACTGCCAGCCCAGATGGCACACACAGGTCTGCTCTGTACTCCCATTCCATTCCCCCAGCACACGTGGACATGTGTCTTTGACCCAGGCTCTGGTTGTGCAGCTGCTGTGTCCTGCAGGTCCGTGTGGCGATCCTCACCCCCAGGCACCGCCTGCTCCCTCTCTTCCCCTGCAGATTCTGTACAATGGGCAGAGTGTGGAGGTGGATGGGCACTCGATGCGGAAGCTGATTGCAGACCTGCAGCCCAACACAGAGTACTCATTTGTGTTAATGAACCGTGGCAGTAGCGCTGGGGGCCTGCAGCACCTCGTGTCTATCCGCACAGCCCCCGATCTCCTGCCACACAAGCCACTGCCTGCCTCAGCCTACATACAGGATGGCCGCTTTTCCCTCTCCATGCCTCAAGTGCAGGACCCCTCGCTAGTCAGGTGTGCAGATGACGCCAGGGACTAGAATGGGGCAGGTTGCAGCCACTGGTGATGACGTCCTAACGGCTTCTGTGCCCCCACAGGTGGTTCTACATCGTGGTGGTACCCATAGACCGCGTGGCTGGAAGCATGCTGACACCAAGATGGAACACGCCTGAAGAGCTGGAGCTGGACGAGGTGCCTGGGAAGAGAACCAGCACTAGAGCTAGCCATGTGTGGTTGGCAGTGGCCACCTTTCCCAGTAGACTATTCTTCTGACTGCTCTCGGTGGCAGAGAGAGCTCTTTGAGGAAAGGGACTTTGAGAGGAGCTCCCAGGAGTGTTTTGAGAACTAAGGCTTAAAGGAGGTATTTGGTGAAAATCCCACTGGATGGGAAGCAATAGAGAAGACAATCCTTGAAAGTCTGTAATGCAGAGGCCATGCAGGGGCTGGAGAAAACCTTAATCCTGCGTTCTTCTGAACATGTGACGTCTTATGTCCCCTACTCACGTCCCATGTGGAAACTTGTCTATTCAGGATGAGAGTACCTATGAGGCCTCTCAAAAGCTGACAAGAGGAGTGTCAGTATCCTATAACAGCAGTGGGCAGACCAGGCTTGGGTCCCTTAAAATGTAAAAAGAGCTTGGGTCTCAGCCCCTGAATGGATGTCCCAGGCGTGACCCCAGGGCAGTGTGCTCTCAGCCCCTGTGTGACTCTGCTTTTCTCTGCCAGCTTCTAGAGGCCATTGAACAGGGTGGAGAGGAGCGGCGGCGGCGGCGCCAGGCAGAGCGGCTAAAGCCATACGTGGCGGCTCAAGTGGACGTGCTCCCCGAGACCTTCATTCTGGGGGACAAGAAGAACTACAGGGGCTTCTACAACCGGCCCCTGTCTCCGGACCTGAGTTACCAGTGCTTTGTGCTTGCCTCCCTGAAGGAACCTGTGGACCAGGTTGGCCTGAGCTGGCATGGCTCTCAGATCCCTGAATGTCCAGGCCTGACCTAAGACTTGGCCAGTCTCAGATTACTAAGAGACCCCAGATCTGCATTAGCTCATGGACTTTTAAGGTCCTTGGCCTGGCAGTTCCCAAGACGTGTATTAGGTATCCCTAGACGGTCCCAGGATCTAGAAGGCCAGACCTAACTTACCCCCAGGAACCCAGTCCTACCCATAAGGCCCAGGCCAGCCCAATGTATCCCAACCTCAAGAGGCATCCCTCTAGATTTAATGGGTAAGGGTGGGCATCTCACACTGCGCTCACAGCCTGTGCTGTTTACTCCACGGTGCCACAGAAGCGCTATGCCTCCAGCCCCTACTCGGATGAGATCGTAGTCCAGGTGACACCTGCCCAGCAGCAGGAGGAGCCCGAGATGCTGTGGGTGACTGGCCCCGTCTTGGCAGTCATCCTCATCATACTCATTGTCATCGCCATTCTCCTGTTCAAGAGGTGAGTGCTGTGCGCCAGGAGACAGAGCTTGCCTCTCTTGTCAGGCCCCCTCTGCTGTACGACTCCGTGTACTCATACCCAGCCTGTCCTCAGCCCATGGCCCCTGGATGCAGTGGGAAGCCAGGATGGGCAGAAGGGTGTGTGTGTGTGTGTGTGTGTGTACACATATCTCTGTGTGCATGTCAGCCTATGAATGTAAAGGGCCCAAGGCTATCCATGTGCGTCCCCAGACATGTTTGTCTGTCTCTGTTTCTATGAGTGTGAGCGTGTCTGGCTCCTCTTAAGCTTTCAGTAGCCATTGGCCCCTGGGCTCTTACAGCACTTTACTCTGCCACAACTCCTGGACAGTTCTCTAGCCTCTCCTGTTAGGTCTAGAGATCTCCAGACTGAGTTGCAGGCCCACATTCCCATGAGTATTCATGTAGCAGATATTTATTGAAGATCCCTTGTGCCCATGACACCCATGGCTGTCATAGCCCCTGTGTCTTTTTTGGACATTACTTAGACCTCTCTCAGCAGACACCTTGTTTCCCTGTCTACCTACCTCCTATCCACCAAGCTGGTCAGCTGGGTGTGATGGTACTACTTTGGAGGCTAAAAGCAGAAGGATCAAAACTTCAAGGCTGAGCTGAAAAGATGGCTGAGCGGTTAAGGTGCTTACCTACAAAGCCAAAGGACCCAGGTTCAATTCCCCAGGACCCATATAAGCCAGGTACACAAGGTGGCACATGTGTCTGGAATTGGTTTTTGTGGTGGCTGAAGATCTTGGCGCATCTATTCTCTCTCTCTCTCTCTCTCTCTGGCCCTTTGAGTAAATAAATTAGTTAATTAAAAAAAAAATTAGCTGGGCATGGTGGTGCACACCTTTAATCCTAGTACTTGGGAAGCAAAGGTAAGAGGATCACTATGAGTTCAAGGCCACCCTGAGACTACAGAGTGAATTCCAGGTCAGCCTGAGCTAGAGTGAGACCCTACCTTGAAAAACCAAAAAAATAATAATAATGATAAGTTCAAGGCCTACCCAGGCTACAGTATGAATTGAAGGCCAGCCTGGCTAACTTAGCTAGACCATGCATCAAAATAAAAAATAATAAGGGCTGGAAATATAGTTCAGTAGAGTATATTTCCTGCAAACTTGGCCCTAGGTTCAATCCCCAGCATCACCACCACAACAGCAACAACCAAGTAAAGGCCAACCTCCCCTCCCCCACCCCCCACCCCCGCCCGCATTTGGTTTTTTGAGGTAGGGTCTCACTCTGGCCCAGGGAGCCTGGAATTCACTCCGTAGTCTCAGGGCAGCCTTGAACTCAGGCCATCCTCCTACATATGCCTCCTGAGTGCTGGGATTCAAGGCATGTGCCACCACACCCAGCTAAGGCCAACCTTTTGAGCCTGACAATTGAGTGCCTGGCTCATCTTTGCCCTGCCACTGCCCTTGATATCATTACATCGAATGAGTGTGGCTCCTTGGCCCCAGGGGGCCAGGCCCTGTGCGGCTTCTCTCCCTTTTCTGCTAGCTTCTGGTAGCTGCCCCTCATCTTTCATGACTCACGTCCAGACTCTGGAAGTTGCTCTGTCTCCCAGTCCCTTCCCCACAGAGTCCCACATCTACCCCAGAATATGCCCCACTGGACACATGTTAGCCCTGTAGCCAAGTGTCCTGAGCCTTGCCCTGGCACAGGGTTAGCCAAGCCTACAAGCATGGCAGAACACACCTGGCAGGTGAACACAGGCTAGTCCATGCATGACGTGTCACCTTGTAGGAGTGCCTCGCACTTGTGTTCTCTTACTCCCCTGTCCTTGCCGGGCCCCCATGCTCCTTGGCAAGATTGCTCTTTCTTGGCAAGCTCACTCTTCCTACAGCAAACAGGTTCATGGGTGGCCCTGTGGAGTGCCCCCCACACTCATCTTCTCCACTCCCATCTGGGTACTGTTGTCTGGAGAGAAGGGAACTCCCTTACTGAAGATGCCATGGGTACCTTATTGGGGTCCTGTCATGTGAGGGCTGAGTGCTTGGCAGAAACAATGACCATTCCTTTCTTCTGTCCTTGCCTGTCTCGGGACCTAGTAAACAAGAAAGGTAGGAGTTACTCCTTCTCTCTTCACACGCCTCCCCTCTTCTTATCCCCGTGCACATCTCGGGCCAGCAGGGAGGGATGGTGCTGTGACCGGATGCCTCCTGACCTGTGCTTTAAGCAGCAAGCTGTCTGATGAGCACAGCAGGCTCTATGGTTTGGGATGAGTCCTTATTGGCATGAGGGGCCGGCTTTGTCACTCTTGCCAGTACAACTCTAGCCTCCACAGAGGATACTCCTCCCTGGGACACATGCACGATGCAGCCTTCATTGCTTCCCCTGAGTCCATAGAGCTCTCCAGAACCCTTCCCAGGATCCCAATTCTCCAAGAAGTTACCTAATTTCGTGCAAGAAACAGTCTCGCTCCATTCCACAGAACAGCAGGGAATGGTGTCCTGATACACACATGAACAAGCACACTCCCAAGTGTTTTCTCCCTGACACACCTGTCACAGACCTCGAATAACCCCGGGTAATCTGTCTGACTCTGTTCTTGTACATGGGGAAGCTGAGGCCGGTGAGAGAGGACTCTGTCTGGCTAGGGTGGTGCCTTCCCCATCCCTCCCCTGCCGCTCTGGGCATTTATGCTGATTCCCTAAGAGCCAGATACTTGGTGCTCAGCCTCCTGTGATGTTTGCGTATTTTATGTATCGTTGCATGTTTATTCTGGGTGACTTCTGCTGCCTCAGTTGTGGTAGGCTTGAGGACAACAGCCACTGACCAGCAGTGGTCTGCCTATCTGTCCAAAGAAACCACCCAGCCTCTGCGACCCTTCTTTCCATGCTGCACTGCTCTGTCTGTCCACTCCTCATTCCTGCTGTCCTCCTGGCCATCCCTCCTCTCTGTTCTCTCATGTTGAAGCTACTCTGCCCCTGGCTTGTCCATGCTCAGAGACTCCAAATGAGTTGGGGGGGGCAACAGAGCAGTGGACATGGGGTTTGGGCTTGGCCTGGATCCCAGATTCTTACTAACCTTCTGCTTCCTTAGGAAAAGGACCCACTCCCCATCATCAAAGGACGAACAGTCCATTGGACTGAAGGACTCCCTTCTGGCCCACTCCTCTGACCCTGTGGAGATGCGGAGGCTCAATTACCAGACCCCAGGTATGGTGGTTCCGTTGGCCTACTTGTCCCTTAGCCCATATCATAGAGACCTGCAGGCTGTTCTATAGGTCATGGAGCTCCTCACCGAATGACCCTGGTACATACATGCCCCATGTCTTGCTGCATTTCTTCCTTTTGTCCTTCTCTTTGGACTGACAAGACAGGGCCCTGTAACCAACAGGAAGGAAAGCACCCTGGGGCCATAAGCTTTTGGGGGTCAGCAAAGATGCTTATGAGCTCCTGTGTGTCTCTGAACCCCTATTTCTGCCATGGGAAGCTCCTCTCTGCACCTGCTCTCTGGCCCTCCACATATAAGAGGGGCACATTAGGCAGTGAAAATATTCTAGCAGACAAAGGGAGATGAGCCCACACCTGACCCTTTGTGAAGGCTGACTCCAGGTTTACCAGGTGAGAATAAAGGATCCCAGCTCAAGGCTTGGTGCCTGCCCCTTCTCCCCAGACACTCATGCACAGTATAGTGAGTCTTTCCACCTGGAGTCACTCTTCTCCCACACCCCATAGGCCTAGCTCATGTCTCCTCTGCTCCCATTACGATGCCTATCACAGGCAACGGGAATTGCCTCAGCAACAGTCTCTGCTCTGTGGCATGAGGAACTCTTGTTTGTCCCATCCTTGTATTCAGCACCCAGTGGATTTTGTTGAGTGCCTGTGAAATGAATACACACAACAGTGGAACGAATGAGTGAACTAATGTACGCTCATAGAGGGTTTGTATATGTATGAGGTAGTTATTACTGCATATTAAATTACCCCCGAACTTAGTGGCTTAAAACAATAATTATGTATTCTGTCTCTCAGTTTTTGTGAGTCAGGGATACAGACAGGGCACAGCAGGATCAGTGTCTCTATTCCAGAATGTCTGGGCCCTCAGCCGGAAGACTTGAAGGCTGAGAGCAGAATCATTTAAAGCAGAGGCTGGCAGACTATGGCCCACAGCCAAATACAGCCCACCACCTGTTGTAAGTAAAGTTCTCTAGAGCACCACCACCACACCCGTTCATTGACACTCTGAAGGCCAACTCAGCAGTAATAGATGCAGGAGAATTGGACATCTACAAGCCTAAAATATTTATTTTCTGGCCTTTTGCTAACCAGTGGGTGGTTCTTTCAGGTGGCAGGTAGGTGATGAGCCAGCTGTAACCTGTCTGGTCTGTTGTAGTCAGTTCCACATTGTGGGGATGAACTTCTAAACCAGACACAGTTTATGGGAGGCAGAGGTTTATTTCAGGCCTACAGATCCAGGGGGAGTTCCATCAAATGGTGGGAGAAGCTGGCTGCCATTCATAAATCCAAGCAGAGACATCACCAAACAGCCAGCACCACAAGCAAGCACAGCAGGCTCAGAACCTCTGTGCACACATTCAGGCTGGAATTCAGATCCACCCCCAGTGACATGCACCCCTGTAGCAGGAGTCTGCTGGCCTGAAGCTACAAACTCAATTTTAATAGAACACCTGAGTCTATGGGGTTGGAGGGAGACATATATTCAAGCCCCCACATGGTTTGTCAGTGGGACACCCCCACACATGGCCTCTGTGTAGCCTGGGCTTCCTCACCACATGAAGACTGAATTTCAAGGACACATGGCTTAAGAGAGAGCATGTCCTGCAGAGTCAACAGGCTGTTGCAAGCCAATGTGACTGGATCTGTGGGGAGTGCAAGCACCAGGATGGTGGGACTAGAGGACAGAGGGACCTGCTCTTCAAGGGTGCCAGGCCCTGCGGGTGATATCCAGGGAATCTGTGATATAGGGGTTCCCTGAGTGGAAGCAGTGTGTACATTAAGTTACAATCCTTCAGGAGTTTCTGCAGGGCTTTGTAATATGAAGCCAAGAGGTGACTGGGAGGGAGGTTAAGCAGAGATGCCCCCAGAAAGCCTTGACTTACTGACTGGTAGTTTGGACTTCATCCTGGGGTTGAGGGTCTCAGGGCAGCATTGAAGGCCTTATGCAGGAGGATAGCAATAGAAATAACACTCTGATTTATCACTCTGATTCTACATGAAGAGTAGACCTAGAGGGGGCAGAGAGACTAAGCTGTACTGGCAGGAGGGACCCAGTGGGAACAGAAAGAAAGGAGAGGCTCTGGAAGCAAAAGGCTGCTTTGGGCTGTAGCTCAACTATACACAAGGTGGCTCTCTGGGTGCCGGCATTGGGGGAATGATGGTCCCAGTGGCGGTGAGCTTGTGGATCTTGATCTCTATGCTGACCTTAGCCCTGAATCCACCTGCATTTGGTGCCAAGGGTCATGTAGCCTGGGATGGGTGAGCTCTCCCAGGATGAGGCTTGGTGTGAGAACAGAGCCTAGGGAAGTGAATTCATACAGTGTTAGGGAAGGGCGCGTGATGAGGATCCCAGCAGGGGCCCAGCAAGAGCAGATGTCTTTGAAACCAGAGTTGGGAGAGGGACGAGGTGGTGTAGCCTAGTGGGAGAGTGAGGAAGAAGGACCAGTGACTTTGGTGGGGAGCACTTGGAGGCATTATAGAGGCCCATCCTTCTAGGCAAAGGTCACCTTGGTTTGAGGAGCAGTAGGAGACATGCGAAGAGTTACCTTCAAATGTCAATTTGTGAAAGAGACCTTGGCCACGTGCTCTGGAAAGAGTTGGGTCTGGGAATAAAAAGAAGGCCTATTGTTTTGAATAAGAAAATTGCCAAGGCTAGATTTTGATTCTAGAGGAATGAGGATTTGTCTGCACTAGGCTTCCACCCAAGGCCTTAGGGTTTGAGAGCACTCACCTCTGAGTGAGAGACATCTGTGTCACTGGGAGACAAGGCGGCTTCTGGTGGGTCCTGTCCTATAGCTCCTGGCCGCTCACTGCACTACCCATATCCTTTCTCCTGCCCTCCACCCACGTACCCCATCCTGCACTGTCTTAACCTCAGAGCCAGGTGAACAGAAAAGGTTATTGAGCTCTGCTCTTGCCCCATTGTTTTCTTGGTTTGTTTTCTCTACAGGTTCCAGTGCCCCCAGTTGCCCGAATATCTCAAGTTAGTTTTCAAAGTTCCCGTATTTGGGGACACTTGGCTTTGGTGTCTGTTCCACTCCTTTATTTCCATGCTCCATTGCCTCTGTTCTTCCTTGTTCCTTTCCCCCATTCCTCTGTTTCTTCCTCTCCCAGCAATCTTACCTCCTTTCTTTCTTCCCCTTCCTCCACCCACTTGCTTCCTCTAATCTCTTCTCTCTTGCTGGCCCTGTCTCCCCTCCGCTATCTCTGGTCTGTCTGACACCTCTCTGGGTGCCTCTGCTTCTCTCTGTGTACTTCTGTATCCCTTAGTCATTGTCTCTGCACTTCATGACCACTCCATCCACACACTCGATGACAGGGTCACCGGGTCTTTCATGGTGGCTGGCATCAGTGAGAGGCAGGAGGATTGTTACAGACAGGTATGGTAAGAGCCCAGCTCTGCCCTGTCAGCTGCCACCCTGGTCTTCCAGCTCCAGTCTGTGAGAGAGGAAGCCTTCAGTTCTCTTAGGCCAACCTGCCAGGCAGCGCTCTGTTGCCCTCACTTGGCACCAGGTCACCTGGACATGCTTCCACGTGCTCACAGTGCATACACCTCCCTCCCTGGCCTCTCCCACTCCCCAGCCGTGCTGTGCTCTCCATTCCTGTCGCCGCATGTGCTGCCGTCTCCATGCCACCAGTGCTGAGTACTCCATGGTCACACGTGTTCACATGTGCACATACATACTTTGGACACTCTGCCATCTTGCTCAGGTCTCACAGTAACTCTGCCTTCCCCAGGTATGCGAGACCACCCACCCATCCCCATCACCGACCTGGCAGACAATATTGAACGCCTCAAAGCCAATGATGGCCTCAGGTTCTCCCAGGAGTATGAGGTAAGACTACCACCACCACACACGTCTGGGCCAGTAGCCCATACCACTTCTCAGTCCCAAGTGGAACCTGAGCTCCAGGCTTTCCTAGTACATAGTAAAAGGGGGTCAGAAGCAAGGTTCAGCTTGGAAACTTGCCACCTCAGGTGCAGGGCCTGACCCTCAGACGTGTGTCCAGATAGATGCCCACAGAAGCAGACACAGATCAGTAACAGTGGCCACAATAGCTGGACGCTGAGTATCCTCTTACTGCATTCCCCACTGCCTGATAAAATGGCCGTGTGACTTTCCTGCCCAACAGACCAGGAAGTGGAGTGCAGAGATGGGGAGTAACTTAGATCCAACAGCTAAGGAGCAGTGGCACCAACCCAGGTGTGCCTAAACTTCACAGCCTTGCCATCCACACCTCAGGGTTGGAGATAGCAGTATCCTCGAGTCTCTCACTCTTGGTGACTAGCACCATGAGGGGCAGGAAGGCTGTCCTCAGTCAGATGTGATGGAGACCCTGTGCGTCCTTGCTGTCAGCTGCTAGCTCTGTGCTTACCTATGCGCTCAAATGCACAGCTCACAGCTGTGGAGTCAGGAAGCCTTCCAGGTAATCACTTCACTCTGGCATTTACTTCTGTTTGGTGGGGGCTCAGACTTCAGTCTGGGGGCTTCCACTCCACCCATAGCTGGTTGCCAGGGATGACTGAGTGTCCCTAGGCCACCTAACCAAGGAAGCTTTCTTAGGAAGGAAGTGATAAAGGCTGGAGAGATAGCTTAGTAGTGAAGATACTTCTTCTTGTAAAGCCTAAGGACTCAGATTCCCCAGAACTCATATAAGCCAGATGCCCATGGTGGCACATGTGTCTGGAGTTCATTTCCAGTGGCTGGAGGCCCTGGTGTACTTATTCTGTCTCTCTCCCCCTCCCTCAGTAAATAATAAATAAGATTTTTTTTAAAGTAAAAAAGTAATAAGGGGAGAGACCCTCCTTCTGTAGGAAGTACAGATAGAGATATCTTTCTGCTTCACCCACCACTCAACCTCCAGCACTTGGCACAGGCCTCAAAAGATGATTGGTACATAGGTGATGGATGGATTGACTCAGTAAAATCGAGGAACTTGCTCTTCTTCCAGTCAGATGTCTACTCTCAGCTGTATTTGGGGAATACATCCCCAGGTACCAAGGGTCCTAGGCCACATAGATTTTAAGGGTAGAGGGTCAGGCTTCCAAAGACAAACTTGAACTTGGCGGGGCAGATAGATGAACATTGCACAGGTACTGTTATGCCTCGAACTGGAGAGCACCTGTAGCTCTGCCTTGCTAGAGCCCTTCTGTCAGGAAGAAGTGTGTGAATCAGGGGTCTTACACTCAGCTTTTTTAAAATTATTTTTATTTATCTATTTATTAGAGACAGAGAGGGAGAGAGAAAGAGTAAGAATGAGTGCAACAGGGCCTCTAGCCACTGCAAATGAACTCCAGAAACGTGCCACCATGTGCATCTGGCTTATTTAGGGCCTGGAGAATTGAACCTGGGTCCTTAGGCTTCACAGGCAAGTGCCTTAACTGCTAAGCCATCTCTCCAGCCCCTACATTCAGTTTTTTATCTGGCTAGGATGGCCTTATATTATCCTCCACCCATACTTACCCTTGCTGTTCCACACCTACTCATTCAGATGATGCCTCATTATCTTGGTTCTTAAGACTTCTGCTCATAGCAGTCCCTGTCCCCTGCCCATTCTTCTGTCATCTAAGCTTCTTTAAAGATTATCTTCCCTAGCCAGATGTGGTGGCACACACCTATAATCCCAGCACTGAGGCACTGAGGAGGCTGAGGTAGGAGATTTTCTATGAGGACAAGGCTAGCCTGGGCCTACAAAGTGAATTCTAGGTCAGCTTGGGGTAGAGTGAGACTCTGCCTCAAAAGAGCAAAGACCTGGGCTGGAGAGGTGGCTTAGCAGTTAAGGTGCTTGCCTGTGTAGCCTTAGGACGCATGTTCAACTCTACAGGTCCCATGTAAGACAGACGCACAAGGTAATGCAAATGCACAAGGTCACCATGCACACAAGGGGGCGCATGTGTCTGGAGTTTTATTGTAATGGCTGGAGACCCTGGAATGCCAATTCATTCCCTCTTTCTCTTCCCCCCTTCTCTCTCTCTCTCTCTCCCCCCTCCCCCCTCCTCTCTCTCTGTCTCTGTCTCTCTTACACACACACACACACACACACACATTAAAAGAAAAAAAAAAAGGCCAAGCATGGTGGTGCACACCTTTAATCCCAGCACTTGGAAGGCAAAGGTAGGAGGATCGCAGTGAGTTCAAGGCCACCCTGAGACTACTGAGTGAATTCCAGGTCAGCCTGGGCTAAAGCAAGACCCTACCTCAAAAAAACAAAAAAACAAAAAAAAAAAGCAAAGACCTAAGTCAGGCATGGTGGTGCATGCCTTTAATCCCAGGACTTGGAAGGCCAAGGTAGGAGGATCACCATGAGTTTGAGGCCAGGCAGGGCCTAGAGAGTAAGTTCCAGGTCAGATTGGGCTACAGTAATACCCTCCTAGAAGAATCCAAAATCAAAACCCTTGTCTTCCTGAAAATATTCTCTGGCCACCCAAGGCTTTTGTGAGCTCTCCCATGGCTCTGTTGTTACCTTTTACATTTTTTCTTTTTTCCTTCTTCTTATTCTTTTTTTTTTTTTTTAATTAAAAGATGTGCATCACCACACCCAGCTGCTTTTTTCCTTTTTATTTATTTATTTTTGAGACACAGAGAGAATGAGCATGCCAGGCTCTCCAGCCACTGCAAACGAACTCCAGACCCATGCACCACCTTGTGCATCTGGCTTATGTGGGTCCTGGGGAATCAAACCTGAGTCCTTTGGCTTTGCAGGCAAGTGCCTTAACCACTGAGCTGTGCCTCCACCCCATCTTTCACGTTCTTAGTCATTTGTCACACTTCTACTAGCATGAATGAATTCCGGGCCCCATGCTGGGTGCTGGGCATATGGAGACAAATGCCCTTGGCATGCACTCAACGGGCAAACATAACCAACACTGATTCTGAGAGTCTGACAATATGCCCTGTATTTATTTACGTATAACTAGCATGCATTAGGGAAGGCTGCCAGCACCAAGGCAGGCTGAAGTGGTGACACAGGTTAGAAGGCTGGGGCCAAAGTACGGGGAGTCTGCGTGCCACCGTAAAGACGTTGATTATATCCATCTGTAAAACAAGGATGATAGAAGAATCCATGTGGAATGAGAATGAGATGAGGAAATTCATAGAGGGTGCTTACAACAGTGCCAGGTACACCATGAGTTTCCATGAAGACCTAGCTGTTACTGTCTTTGCACTTATTGAGCCAATCAAGAGCATAGGAGACTGTTGTGTTTTTTTGGTTTGGTTTTTTGTTTGTTTGTTTGTTTGCTTGCTTGTTTTTGAGGTAGGGTCTCACTCTAGCCCAGGCTGACCTAGAACTCACTCTGTAATCCCAAGCTGGCCTCAAATTCATAGCAATCCTACCTCTGCCTCTCTGAATGCTGGAATTAAAGAGGCCACCACACCTGGCTAAGATCTGCATTATTTTTTTTTTTAATTTAATTGAGAGAGAAAGACAATGAGGGAGAGAGAAAAGGCACGCCAGGGCCTCCAGCCACTGCCCACATGCTGCAGACACATGTGCCACCATGTGCATCTGGCTTACATGGGTACTGGGGAATCAGTCCTGGGTCTTTAGGCTTCACAGGCAAGCACCTTAATCGCTAAGCCATCTCTCCAGCCCTAAGATCTGCATTTTTGAAGAGCCATCCTAGCTGTGAGTCAAAATGAGAAGGGGGGCTAAAGATGCAGCTCACCTGGTAGAATGCTTGCCTAGTATGCATAAGACCCTGAGTTGGACCCCCAGCCACACAAATTACATGTAGCAGTGCACCCCTATAATTCCAGGACTGAGAAGAATCAGAAGTTTAAGGAAGGTCATCCTTGACTATGTAGTAATTTCCAGACCAGCCTTGGCTACTTGAGACCCTGCCTCAAAAAGGAAACTCAAAAAAAAGTTGTTTTTTTGTTTGTTTGTTTTTTGTATTTATTTACTTGAGAGAGAGAAAAAGGCAGATAGAGAATGGGTGTGCACCAAGGCCTTCAGCAAACAAACTCCAGACACATGTATCACCTTGTGTAGCTGTCTTACATGGGTCCTGGGGAATTGAACCTGAGTCCATTGGCTTTGCAGGTAAGTGCCTTAACCACTAAGCCATCTCTCCAGGCCTTTATGTTTTGTTTTGTTTTTGTTTTTTGGTTTTTTTTTAAGGGCTGGGAAGATGGCTCAGTAGTTAAAGTACTTCCTTACAAAGCCTGCCAGCCTGGGTTTAATCCCCTAGTATCTATGTAAAGCCAGATGCACAAAGTGAGCCATGCATCTGGAGTTTTTTTGTTTTTTTGTGGTTTTTTGCAGTGGCAGGAGGCCCTGTTAGGCCCATGCTCCCTCGCTGTCTACCCCCCACCTTGCAAATAAAATACTTTTTAAAAAAAGAATGGGGCTGGGTGTGGTGGCACACAACTTTAATCCCACCACTCAGGAAGCAGAGGTAGGAGGATCACTGTGAGTTCAAGGCCACCCTGAGACTACATAGTGAATTCCAGTTCAGCCTGAGCCAGAGTAAGACCCTACCCCAAACAAAAAATAGTAATAATAAGGGCTAAAGAAATGGCCTGTGATGCCTAAGGACTGAGGACTGATACATAAAAATAAAAGCCCTATTGAATCAGGAAAGAGCATAGAGTATGGAAAAGGTCCGGGAGCTAGATCCTACCCACAGGGAGGGCAGGGCAGGGGAACAAATGGAGAAGGAACAGCCTGAGAGGTGGAAGGAACTGGTGGTACACGGTTGTCCAGAGCCTTGGGCAGTTTCCAGCATGGCCCAAGGTAGTTGCTATTGATTCCTTCTTTCTGATTGCCCCTGCCTCACCCCATCACCAGCCACTCTGCTGGACGAGGATATCTGGTACCCCATTCAGAGGAGCCCTTAGTTTGTCATGTTCTGGATTGGGCATGTGGCAGCTCTGGCTGGGAACCATGGAGTCGGGGACAAGGTTGACACAACCACCAGATCACAAGTCAGCATGAGGGTACCGCCAGCAAAGCTTGGTCCTCCCCCGGGAAAGGGTAGGCATCCTTCTTCAGCTGCTCCATCATGCCGCCTGTTTCTTTCATCCCTGGCAGTCCATTGATCCTGGCCAGCAGTTCACGTGGGAGAATTCCAACTTGGAAGTGAACAAGCCTAAGAACCGCTACGCAAATGTCATTGCCTATGACCACTCTCGAGTCATTCTCACCTCTATTGATGGTGAGCCAAGGGCCAAGCCCCCTTCCACTCCCTGGCTTCCTCCCTCTGACCCCTCATCAACTAAAGACCACAGATGAATATCAGAGGTGCAGCAAGGCATCCACCGGTCAGATTGATTCTCTCCTACCTCCTTTTTCCATCTGTAGGTGTCCCGGGCAGTGACTACATCAATGCCAACTACATTGATGGCTACCGCAAGCAGAATGCCTACATTGCTACACAGGGCCCACTGCCTGAGACAATGGGTGATTTCTGGCGGATGGTGTGGGAACAGCGCACGGCCACAGTGGTCATGATGACCCGGCTAGAGGAGAAATCCCGGGTGAGACCTGGGCAGGGGGAATTTAGTCCTCCGTGACATTGGTTACCACTCTCTGTCCCTGTGGACTCCCCGGGGTTTTCCTGGAGTATTGTTTTCTTCCCCAGGTACTGGTATGCTACTGGGATGTAGTATGTTGCCCAGATGTTAATGTTTCAGCAGATGCTGTATTTTGGAGTGCTCGTATGTTCCCCAGTTACTGGCATGTTCCTGGGGTGTTCACGTGTTCCCAGATGCCATAAGGGATCCTAGGGCATTACCACATCTCCTAACTTAATTAGTGGAAAGAGCTGCTGTTTTCTGCTTTCGCACTGCAAAGCATTGACTGAAGCATAAAATTTACAGAGCTTGAAAATGGAGCATAAACATTATGGGTAAATTTGGCAGAAAATGTGCCTCATGCGATCTGGTCTTAAATAAATAATTTTCAGTTATGGCCTATATTCTACCAGCAAGGGGCAGGGGCAGTAACACAGCATGATGAAGCTTGGTGAGAGACAGTGAAAGTTCAGGGCTGGGCCTTTGTAGCCATACGAAGGTGGACCTTCCACCTTGCCTGTCTAAGCCTTTGGGTACCCTCCAGCATCACCTGCAACCCCCCCCCCCCACATTCTGCTTGTCATCCTGCAGGTGAAGTGTGATCAGTATTGGCCAGTTCGTGGCACTGAGACCTACGGCCTCATTCAGGTGACCCTGCTGGACACAGTGGAGCTGGCTACGTACACTGTGCGCACCTTTGCACTCCACAAGGTATGGCTTAAGTGGCCTGAGTGGTGGGCTGGGATATAGAGGCTAGCCCTAGGAGTCCGAGGTTCTAGCTTTGTGCAATGTACTTGAGGGCGCCTTGTGTGGCTTCTAAGTGCTATCCAAGAATGGTGGGTGGGTCTGGCCCCAAAGTAAATCATTTTTCCTGAGTCTGTGTCAGGCAGACCTCTAGTCACCTCTTCTCCCATGATTTGACTCCCAGAGTGGCTCCAGTGAGAAGCGTGAGCTACGTCAGTTCCAGTTCATGGCCTGGCCAGACCATGGGGTTCCTGAGTACCCAACTCCTATCCTGGCCTTCTTGAGGCGGGTCAAAGCCTGCAACCCGCTAGATGCAGGGCCCATGGTGGTACACTGCAGGTGAGAGGGTGTGAGGCCCCCAGAGGGGGTAGGGTGGGAGTTGGTGACATCTGCCCAAGCCAAGCCTTTGTCCGGCAGCGCTGGTGTGGGCCGCACGGGCTGCTTCATCGTTATTGACGCCATGTTGGAGCGAATGAAGCATGAAAAAACAGTGGACATCTATGGACATGTGACATGCATGCGGTCACAGAGGAACTACATGGTGCAGACAGAGGACCAATATGTGTTCATCCATGAGGCACTGCTGGAGGCTGCCACGTGCGGGCACACCGAAGTGCCCGCCCGTAATCTCTACGCCCACATCCAGAAGCTAGGCCAAGTACCTCCTGGGGAGAGTGTGACCGCCATGGAGCTTGAGTTCAAGGTGGGGCTTGGGTGGGTCTGTCTCCAGATTCCTGGAGTGGATCATGGGAAGGAACCCTTGCAAGAAGCCAAGCCTGACCAAACCCTCTTCTCAATAGTTGCTGGCCAGCTCCAAGGCCCACACATCCCGCTTCATTAGCGCCAACCTACCCTGCAACAAGTTCAAGAACCGCCTGGTGAACATTATGCCCTATGAACTCACCCGAGTGTGTCTGCAGCCAATCCGTGGTGTGGAGGGCTCCGACTACATCAATGCCAGCTTCCTGGATGGCTATAGGTTAGCCTGCTTTTTCATGTCCTACCATGCCCCTAAGGTGCCATGGCCTGCTCCTACTGGGAGGTGGGGGGACATAGAAGACCAGAGTAGGCTGGGTAGAAAAGTGAGGGGTTCCTGAAAGAGAGATGCTCTGAATAGGGCTCCAAGGGGATGGGGATGGGGCAACAGCACCTCCAGCATGTCCAGTCTTATGTCCATCCAGACAGCAGAAGGCCTACATAGCTACACAGGGGCCTCTAGCGGAGAGCACTGAAGACTTCTGGCGCATGCTGTGGGAGCACAATTCTACCATCATTGTCATGCTGACCAAGCTCCGGGAGATGGGCAGGGTGAGCCAGCCCCTTCCCCTGGGTCCCTATGGCCCCTGGGAGGAAGACAGACAGCTACCCTGGGAAAGATGTACCTCACTACTCTCTCCTTTCACACCCCAGCCTCCATCAGCATAGCCTCAGACCCTCCTTAACACACCTGAGGTGTCCCATCCCAGAGCCTCCGAAACCTGTCACTCTTTATCTAGCGGCCCCACCTGATCACGGGGGCCGGGTGCTCTGTCAACAGGAGAAGTGCCACCAGTACTGGCCCGCAGAACGCTCTGCTCGCTATCAGTACTTTGTTGTTGACCCAATGGCTGAATACAACATGCCTCAGTACATCCTGCGTGAATTCAAGGTCACGGATGCCCGGGTGAGTGCTGGCGGGAGAATGTACCTGTTTGTGCGCAAGTGTCCACCACGTTGCCTGAGCACGTGTGGGTCAGTCGGGAGCTGCTCAGCTGCTGCTTTAGCTCAAACTTAAGGAATCCAGGGAAGGAGTATAGGTTTCGAGCGTGACCCTATCTGCCTGGGTGGTCTTGTGGGTCCATTCCTGTGCTGTTTTGCTCCTAGTTCAGAGGAGCTGCACTATAAGGCACAAACTTTAACTCTGGCCCCTATCCACCTCCCTTAGGATGGACAGTCCAGAACAATCCGGCAGTTCCAGTTCACAGACTGGCCAGAGCAGGGTGTGCCCAAAACAGGTGAAGGCTTCATTGACTTCATTGGGCAGGTGCACAAGACAAAGGAGCAGTTTGGGCAGGATGGGCCCATCACAGTGCACTGCAGGTAGGGCTGTCCCCATGAAGGCCCAGGTTGGGGTAGTGCTGAAGGCCTGACGGGCCCCCTGTCAGGGGAACAGGACTCCTGACTAGCTGTTCTCCGAGCAGTGCTGGTGTGGGCCGCACCGGAGTATTCATCACTCTGAGCATCGTCCTAGAGCGCATGCGCTATGAGGGTGTGGTGGACATGTTCCAGACCGTGAAGACCCTGCGAACACAGCGTCCTGCAATGGTGCAGACAGAGGTAAGCAGGCCGGTATACAGGGCCAACAGCCTTCCTAGGCTGCAGCTACAGTTGCAGTCACCCGGCACATGTATTCATTCATGCTACAGACCTGTGACATTGCCTGTTCTGCCCAAGGTGCAGGGGAGAGAGTGAGCTGTGTTCACTCAGTAGCTCTGTCCTGAGCTCTCGTGCTCTTCTGCTTCTGGGTCAAGGTTGGACACATGGGATGTGTGCAGATAAATGTGGTTGGGATAGCAGAGGGTAGTCCGGCCTAGGAGAAGAAAGATGAGATGAGCCTTCAGAGGCCTCTCTTAGGCTTCTCTGGACAGCACCTGCTCTTGATAAGTACAGACCAATTCTGTGGCCACTGGCTGTAGCGTGAGTGACCCCAGCACTGTGGTAGAGATGCCAGTCAGTCGTGACACTGACCAGCTCCTCCATCCTGGCAGGACCAGTACCAGCTGTGCTACCGTGCGGCCCTGGAGTACCTCGGCAGCTTTGACCACTATGCAACGTAACTACTGCTCCCTTCTCCTCCGCTGCTCCCATCCAGGGGCTCCGGAGGGGACCCAGCTCCTCTGAGCCATACCGACCATCGTCCAGTCCTACACGGATGCTGTTGCCGGCAGAGCATAGCCCACTGGGATCACAGTGTTTCAGGAACATTGCTACACCAGTTTGAGAGCCCAGAACCCCTGGGCAAGTAGGTGGACTGGCAGGAAGGCTCTGTGGCCCCTCTGTCCACCAGGCCCACCCAGAGCCTGCTTCAAGCTCTCTGTTCAGCTCCGCGTTTCTCATGCTTCTCATGGGGTGGGGTTGGGGGCTAAGCCTCCTTTTTTATACATTAGGCGGGGTAGGCCGAGGGAGGGATTCTAGCCTCTTCCCTCTTGACTTTTCCTTTTGCAAACCCTTCACTGCACATTGGGCTGCTGTGGGGTAGGGATCATTTGTTTTCCTTTTTTAGTTCATAACTTCTACTGCTGAAGGACAAAACATGCCTTCCTCGTGTGGAGCTGGGGCCTGGCCTGAGAAAGTCAGCTGTGGCCCCGGAAGGCAGTGCTGCTTCAGCTGCACTTCCCGCCTTTCAGAAACGATCCTGTTCCAGCCAAATGCAGGGAAACACATTTGCTTTTTGTTTAAAGTTTATTTTTCCTTAAGAGCCTTTTTTTAGGCCGCACAGACAGTGGTGGGCGGGGAGGCGATAGGAAACACACATCCCCAGTGTCTATTCCAGTGTGTGTTTTAACATTCACAGCCTACAACCAGAGACGTGTCTTGGAGGAGCCTGGCAGGGCATTCCTCGTCACCATCGTGTTTGCAAAGGTTTAAAAATTAAAAAAAACCCACAAAAATACAATTAAGAAAAAAATAGAAAAAAAGACAGTCATACCCTGGCCTCTTCTTCAAATCCTGAAGGAGCAGGTAACGCCATGTGCCTGAGGCTCCGCAAGGGCCCAGAGAGTTTTGCTGTTGTCCCTATCCTACCAGTGTGGCTGGTGTTTGTAGGCAATGGGGTCTGGCCACCTCAGAAAATGAATGGCACAGGTCAGGGCCTGTACCATGCCCCACACACCTCAGGGCCAAGCGGGGGCGTGGCTGGTCCTTCAGGTCCAGGCCAGTGGGCCTGGTAGCACATATCTGTCCTCAGCAGGGGCCAGATGATTTCTCTCCCTGGTTTGCAGCTGTTTTAAAATCCCTTGAGAACCACTCCTTCAAGTTGCCCTCCTAAACCAATGTGGCAAGACTACTGGACTTCTCTCCATGGTACTATACTCAATCTTCTTATCTTGGCTTGCTGAGGGGCAGGGAGAGGGCCTCTTCCTCTGGGCAGCGCTATCTAGATAGGTAAGTGGGGGCGGGGAAGGGTGCATAGCCGTTTTAGCCAAGGGACTTGACGCCGATGTCCCCAGCTCTAGCTAGGCTAAGTCAAGATCAACAATCCAGGGTTGGTAATGTTGGATGGAACATTCATTTTTACCTTGTGGATGCTAGTGCTGTAGAGTTCACTGTGGTACACAGTCTGTTTTCTATTTGTTAAGAAAAACTACAGCATCGTTGCATAATTCTTGATGGTAATAAATTTGAATAACCAGATTTCTTATACACCGGCTCTCTTGTCTCAGCTCTTTCTGAGTCTACAGTGTGACCTGTAAATTGGCAGTAGGTCGGGGTCTAGAGCTTTCCTGATTCTGAGAGGAGAGTGGAGCCTTCCTGAGTACCTGTGGCAGGGCAGGTTCCTGGTGTGACTGACTGCATCAGCCCTGAAGACAGAGGCCCCAGGCGCTAGGCTCTGAGCCCACAGTGGGGAGCACCCTCTGTTCCTGGGATGCTGTGGGTTGCTATGCCAAGGATAATACCCACACCCCGCCTAGAGAAGCCATATGCCTTCTCTCTGATCACCTCATCCCTCTCCTCCCATGGATTCAAATAGGGTACCTGCAGCATCAGAAACTGACCATATGGGAGTTGGTTATTGCGGACTCTTGTAATTCTTGCATTGTGGATATTGGGTGTCAAAAACAGTATGGCCGCCGGGCGTGGTGGCACACGCCTTTAATCCCAGCACTCGGGAGGCAGAGGTAGGAGGATCACCGTGAGTTCAAGGCCACCCTGAGACTACAGTGTTAATTCCAGGTCAGCCTGGACCAGAGTGAGACCCTACCTCGAAAAACCAAAAAAAAAAAAAAAAAAACAAAAAACAGTATGGCCATCTGGGGATATGGAGATGGAAACCCAGAATAGTGAGAAAAGAAATACCTAAGTCGCCACACAGGAAAGTTGGAACAGCCACCAGACATCATGGGGCTACACCTGGCTCCAGGTAAGGCTTCCTGAAGAAGGAAGCATACGTGGATTTGGTGTTTCATATGTTTCTTAAAGTGACCAGGAGTTGTAAAAGGTGAGAAAAGCAGTTCCATTGGAGGTGATAACCTGTGCAAAGCCTTGGAAGTGCAAAGCACACCAAGTATGATGCTCTGGGCCTACAGTGTGATGGGTAGCGGAACGCCGAATCAGGAAGCAGGCTACGTGGAGTTGGGCCATGGAGTGTGAAGGGAATTGTAGGTGCGCCCAGCAGGTAAGGTGACTCTGTTACACCTGGGAGCCCTCAGCCTTACTCCAGTATCAGCAGCTGTCTCTTGGAGTGGAGTAACAATCCTGGATGGAAACGGGTCCCTTCCTGATATCCCTAGCACCAAGTCTAGTGCCTGCTCTATTAAGAGAAAGAACACCACCACTGTGTGATTTGAATAATGATTTTGAATACTTACATACTAAATGAAAGACTGAACCATGAAGCATTTTCAAATGAGGGGTGAGTACCAGGTTTCTCTAGAGAAATACCCCAGGCAGGCTCAGCCCCAAGTGCTTTATGGACTGATCTGTAACCCTCAGTGCCATCATTGATTCCACTCCCCACAGATGAGGAAATCCTTCACACAAGGATTCAAGCATCCTGTATCCGAGATCACAGGCAAGCGAGCACCAGAGCTGGGGCCCTTACCCACTGCTGACTGAAAGTCCTTTTTCCAGCACTCCCTCCCCTGCCCTTTTACTGTCGTTGTTGTTGTTTTCCTAGGTAGGGTCTCACTGTAGCCCAGGCTGACCTAGAATTCACTCTGTAGTCTCAGGGTGGCTTCGAACTCACAGCAATCCTCCTACCTCTGCCTCCCAAGTGCTGGGATTAAAGACGTGTGCCACCACTCCTGGCTTTTATTTTTTTTTTAAGGCAGGGTTTCAGTGAAGCCCAGGTTGACCTGGAACACACTCTGTAGCTCTAGGCTGGCCTTGAACTCCCTGTGATTTCATTACCTTTGCCTCACCCCCTAAGTGCTGGCATTAAAGGCAGGTGCCACTGGGTGTGGTGACGCACACCTTTAATCCCAGCACTCAGGAGGCAGAGGTAGGAGGCAGAGGTAGGAGGATTGCCATGAGTTCGAGACCACCCTGAGACTCCATAGTGAATTACAGATCAGCCTGGGCTAGAGTGAGACCCTACCTGGAAAAAAAAGAAAAGAGAAGGCAGGTGCCACCACTCTTAGCACTCCACTGCTTCGATCTGTCTCAGGAGCCTGCCTCCCCTTCAGCCTGGTTGTGTGTGTGTTTTATTTATTTTATTTTTATTTATTTTTTTCAAGGTAGGATCCTACTCTAATCCAGGCTGACCTGAAATTCACTATGTAGTCTCAGGGTGGCCTTGAACTCATGGCGATCCTCCTATCTCTGCCTCTGGAGTGCTGGAATTAAAGGTGTGCGCCACCATGCCTGGCTGTTTGTTTAGGCAAGGACTCTACTCTAGCCTAGCCTGACCTATAGTTCATTTAGCAGCCCACGCTGCTCTTGAACTCATGGAAGTCTCTTTTATCCTCTTGAGTGCTGGGATTACAGGTGTCAGCCACCATGCCTGACTCCAAGCCACTCTCTCTTGTGCAGTGTGCTTGTCCCTCCCCACCCCCCACAACTCTGCCTTAGTCAGCCCTTCTCAACATAGCAGTCTGAATGGTCCTTTACAGTAACGGTGACTGAAGAGAGACTGCCAAGCCCTCAAGGCCACCCTTAAGCCTCATGGTTCCCCAGGCATTCAGATCGACTCTGCAGCATAATCTTTCTCCCCACTTTATGCTGTTCCCTAACCAAAACAGTATGGGCTTTTCGTTTTTGCAGTGCTGGGAATTGAACTGGGGCCTTGCACATGCTAGGTAAGCTCTCTACCCTAGCCCCAAACCAGTTCTTCATAGTTCTCTGCCTCTCACCATGTTTAGAGCCAGGCCGGCCTCCTTCCTTTCTTCCTTCCTTCCTTCCTTCCTTCCTTCCTTCCTTCCTTCCTTCCTTCCTTCCTTCCTTTCCTTCCTTCCTTTCTATTTTTGGTTTTTTGAGGTAGAGTCTCACTCTAGTTTAGGCTGATCTAGAATTTGCTATATAGTTCTCAGGGTGGCCTCGAACTTTTTGCGATCCTCCTACCTCTGCTTTCCCAGTGCTGGGATTAAAGGTGTGTGCCACCACACCTGGCTAGAGCCAGGCCTTTCTGTAAACTAGGGCTTAAAAAAAAAAAACAAAAAACTTTATTGATAGCTTCCTTACATATAGACAATATACCATGATCATAGGCATTTTTGTTTTGTTTTCCCCACACAAGCTATTTTGGAACATTTCCCCCACCTCTATACCTAGATAACTCATTTTTTAAGTCTCAGCTAACAGTATTTCCTTCAGAAGCCATCTGTAAACCATCCTAAATGACATTAGATGGCCTGCTATACCAGTTACTTGAAGTATATTATTTTATGTCATTCCCACAATAGTGTATGAAGTAGGTTCTATTATGGCTACTTTCATTCTTAGGAAATGATATCCCATCCATTCTTTCCACAAATAGCTAATAAGAACTTGCCAGGTGGCAGTTCCATTCTAGGGGCCTGGAGTAGACACATCAGTCACCAGAGCAGATTATTGCCTTGGAACATGTATTTGCTACCATTAGGAGACACATAACACAGGAAAACTAGTGAAGAAATGTGTTTGTGGTTTACTGGTGATAACTGGGGAGGGGTGTAAAGAAAGATCAGACACTCTTCATTGAAAACATGGTATATTAACCACTTGGCCATTGCTGTGACCCAAGTGCCTGACAGAAACAACTTAAGAGAGGAAGGACTTAATGACAGTGCATGGTTCCAGAGGGCCCGTCCATCATGGCCGAGAAGCACAGTTAGTTCATGATCAGCCAGGAAGCAGGGAAGGAATGCCCCTGGCTCTCTCCCTCCTCTTACAGTGAAGATGTTAAGGTTGAGTAAAGGAAGGGTGGGGGAGGGTTAATCAAAATCTAAGAGGGTAATGAATAAATCATATGAAAATCTACTTTTTTGGACAATGGCACACCCAGAAGCCATAAATTGTTACTAGAAAATTTTCAGTGCCAGGGATGGGATACTGTGGCAGTCAGGTTCACATTGCTGGCAGAAATCACCCAACCAAGAGCAGCTTTTAGGGAAAAAAGGGCTTATTTTGGCTTGCAGGCTCAAGGGGACGCTCCATGATGGCAGGAGAAAATGATGGCATGAGCAGAGGGTGGACATCACCTCCTGGCCAACATCAGGTGGACAACAGCAACAGGAGAATGTGCCAAACTCTGGCAAGGGAGACACTGGCTATAATACCCATAAGCCCACCCCCAACAATCCACTGCCCCCAGGAGGCATTAATTCCCAAATCTCCATCAGCTGGGAACATAGCATTCAGAACACCTAAGTTTATGGGGGACACCTGAATCAAACCACCACATTCCTCCTCTGGCCCCCGTAAACATAACCATACATGATAGAAAATGTAATGCATTCAGTCCAACTTTAATAGTCTCCAGGGCTGAGCCAGATGTGGTGGTACATACCTTTCATCCCAGGGGAGATAGGATCGCCAGTGAGTTCAAGGTCAGCCTGAGCTGGAGTGAGACCCCTACCTTGAAAAAAAAAAAAAAAAAAGTGTCCCCAGGGCTGGAGAGATGGCTTAGTGGTTAAAGTGTTTGCCTGCAAAGGAAGAAGACCCAGGTTCAACTCCCCAAGACCCATGTAAGTTAGATGCACAAGGGGTCGCCATGCATCTGAAGTTCATTTGCAATGGCTGGAGGCCCTAGTGCTCCTATTCTCTCTACCTGCTTATTTCTGTATATATATCTCTAAAATAAATAAATATAAAATATTTTTTAAAGTCCTCATGGTTTTTGTCAATCCTAATAATGTTTGAACATCCTCTTAATCCAAGGTCATTTAATTGAGCCATAATATCAACCCCCCCCAAAAAAAAAAAAACATAATGGCATAGAATAAGCACACTGCAAAAGATGGCATTGGGCAAAGCAAAGAACTAGCCAACACAAGATTTAAACAGGGCAAACATCAAACTCTGTAGCTCCAAGTCCAACAACTCTAGCCAGTGACAAGTCTCCAAGTACGATAATTCTAACCAGCAACAAGTCTCTGGAATTCCAATTCTGTCACTCCAGCTAGGCTACTCACAGTCCTGGAAAACTTCATCGGGGGCCAGCAGCTCCTTGGCAGCCATCTCGTGGTCCTGGAATCTCCACTGGGTCTCCATTGTAATCCATGGTTCATCCTCATGGTCCCATGGGGTCTCCATGCAGGAATCCAGCAAACCTGCCCATGTCCATTTCCAAAACACAAGACCATGTTGCTAACTCAATGACCCTCTCTTTCCTGCATTTCTTACACTCCATAATACCAGGTAGGGTCCCAATTTGTTAATATAGGGGGGAATAAAGCAGACTTTGAAGAACAGGACACTCCTTAAGCACTCAGGCTCCTTCAAAGAGTCTACATTTGCCAGGTGTAGTGGTGCATGCCTTTAATCAGCACCCGGAAGTCAGTGGTAGGAGGATCACAGTTTGAGGCCACCCTGAGATTACATAGTGAATTCCAGGTCCTCCTGAGCTAGATTGAAACTCTCCTTAAAAAAAAAAAAAAAAAAAAAAGTCTACATTCTTTTTGTTGCCCCAATGCAAGTCTGGTGGCCCAATCTCAGTTAATGTAATCTCTCAATTGCAGCTGAACAGGCAGCAGTTTTGGCCTGAAGACTTCTTTCTGTGTCATATACCTCTACACACACCAGTCCATTTCTATGCACTGCAACCCTGCACAAGTTCTCAGGACATGGGTGTAACAGCAAGTCTCCCAGAAACTGCTTCTAGCACAGTCAAAGCGAAGCGTTTTCTCACCCTCATAAATCAGACCTCAAACCTTTCAACTCTGACCAGAATAGTCCATCAAGCTGTACTTACAGCACTGCAAGGCATCTCTTAGGCCAAGGTTTCAAATCCTTCCACATTCCTCTTGAAAATCAGCTCCAAAAGGCCACACAGTCAGGTGTCTAGCAGCAATCCCACTCATTGGCACCACTTTACTGTTGCAGTCAGGTTCACATTGCTGGCAGAAATCACCCAAACAAGAGCAGCTTTTGAGGGGAAAAGGGTTTATTTTGGCTTACAGATTCGAGGGAAAGCTCCATGATGGCAGGGGAAAATGATGGCAGGAGCAGAGAGTGGACATCACCCTCTGGCCAACGTAAGGTGGACAATAGCAACAGGAGAGTGTGTCAAACACTGGCAAGAGGACACTGGCTATAATAACCATAAGCCCGCCCCCAACAATACATGGCCTCCAGCAGGCATTAATTCCCAAATCTCCATCAGCTGGGACCCTAACATGCAGAACACCTAAGATTATGGGGGACACTGAATCAAACCAACATAGATATCTTCCAGTGAGTTTTAGCCAGGGAGGTCCCTGATGCTCCCAAAACATTACAGACCACTGCTGAGTCTCATGGTTTCCCACCAGAAATAGATGACAAGACCTTATTGCTGAAGACTCTATGTGCTTGGAATGCAAGATCACTGACAAATCTTGGTGGAGCTGAGCTGGAAACCACCTCTGTGTAGACCAGCTGATAGAAAGCTGAAAGAAGCTATGCTGCATGCAGCTCCATGGGAGAGAGAGAAATCACCAGTGGAGATGCTCAACAGTGGACACTGCAAGCCTTAAATTTGGACAGCCAGGCCAAATGAGCCAACATGTGCAATAGTGGCATGTCTCCTATGGGGGAATCCAACTGCTCTGTAATTGGATCGGAGGCCCACTCCATGGGAGGGAATACATACCTGATACTGAAAACATATGATGGGGAAAGTCATGGGCCTAGGGATGTAATGCCTGCTGCTGTCTGACTAAATGTATATATTATGCTCACCAAACTGCGCGGTAAGCACGTCTCTTAATTTACTACCCATATATTAATGCTAATCTCACTTCTGGTTAGAGATGCTTCTCTTTCAGATGTCAGTGACCTTGGGTTGACTCAAAAGGCTGAGTCACAGTGCTGAGAAGTGACAGGAGTGCTCAGCACTGAAATATCTCCATCACACCTTCCAAGACTCAGGGTCCATTGTGGAAGAAGTGGCAGAAGGAATGTAAGAGCCAAAGGAAGGGTAGGACTTCTTACAATGCACTCTTCCAGACACAAAATGGCCAGGATATTCATGACCTCACAGTGTCTGACACTACCTACACAAGACCATGATAATAGGAGGAAAAGATGATGACATCAAAACAAAAGAAAGACTGATTGAGAAGAGGAGGGGATATGATGGAGGAGAGCTGTGAAGGGGAAAGTGAGGAGGGAGGAAATTACCATGGTTTATTGTCTATAATTATGGAAGTTGTCAATAAAGAGTTAATTTAAAAAAAGATTTTCGAGCTGGGTGTGGTGGTGCATGCCTTTAATCCCAGCATTCTGAAGGCAGAGGTAGGAGGATTGCCATGACTCTGAGACTACACAGTAAATTCCAGGTCAAGATCTGACCTCCAAAAACCAAAAGAAAAAAAAAAAAAATTTTAAACATTCCAAAACCCAACATGAGGGCCTGGAGAAATGGCTTAGCAGTTAAAGCACTTGCCTGCAAAGCCTAAGGACCAAGGTTTGATTACCCAGGACCCACATAAGCCAGATGCACATTGTGATGCATGCATTGGAGTTCATTTGCAGTGGCTAGAGGCCTTGGTGCACCCATTCTCTCTCTCCTTCTGTCCCTCTGTATATAATAAATAAATAAAATGATGAAAAGTTTTTTTTAAAAAACCTGAGATAGGGCTGAAAAGATGGCTCAGCGGTTAAATGTTTGCCTGTGAAGCCTGAGGACCCCGGTTCGAGGTTCAATTCCCCCGGACCCACGTTAGTCAGATGCACAAGGGGGCGCACGCATCTGGAGTTTGTTTGCAGTGGCTAGAGGCCCTGGCGCACCCATTTTCTCTCTCTATCTGCCTCTTCCTCTCTCTGTTTGTTGCTCTCAAATAAACAAAAATTATTTTTAAAAAACCTGAGATAATGCATGCTAAGAATAAACAACCTTGGGTTTGGGGAGATGGCTTAGTGGTTAAGGTTCTTATCTACAAAGCCAAAGGACCCATGTTCGATTCCCCAGGACTCACGTTAGCCAGATATACAAGGTGGCGCATGCATCTGGAGTTCATTTGCAGTGGTGGCTAGAGGCCCTGGCGTGACCATTCTCTCTCTCTCTGTCACTCTCAAATAAATAAAAATAAACAACAAAAAAAATTTTTAAAGAAAAACAAATAAAATACTAGAATAAACAACCTTGAGGCCCTGCATTTGTCATGCCCTAGCACAGCTTTGTCCTGACCTGAGGTCAGATCCTGGGTAAAAACTCCTCTTGAAGCTGGGCATGGTGGCACATATCTTTAACCCCAGCACTCAGGAGGCAGAGGTAGGAGGATTGACGTGAGTTTGAGGATACCCTGAGACTACATAGTGAATTCTAGATCAGCCTGGGCTAAAGTGAGACTCTACTTCAAAAAAAAAAAAAAAAAAAAAAACTCTTGGAGCCCAGCATGGTGGCACACAGCTTTAATCCCAGCACTTGGGAGGCAGAGGTAAGAGGATAATCATGAGTTCAAGGCCAGCCTGGGACTAAAAAATGAGTTTCAGATCAGCCCGGACTGCCTTGAAAAAATAAAAAACAACAACAAAAAGTGTGCGCCACCACACCTGGCCAATTTACTCTTAAAATGTATTTTTATTTATTTGAGAGAAGGTATGGGCTCACCAGGGCCTCCTGCCATTGCAAATGAGCTCCTGACACATATGTCACTTTGTGCATCTGGTATTGTGTGGGTATGGGGGTGGGGAGGGTGATCAAATCTAGGCCATTAGGTTTTGCAAGAAAACACCTTTAACCACTGAGCCATCTCTCTATCCCCCAACTTATTTGTAAAACAAGATAGACCTGAGTGGGAAAGGAGCATACAGTGTTAAAGTCCCCATTCCACTCTTGCCAGCCCCTAGCTGCCCAGGGAGAGAAACAGAAGCTGTTCACAGTTTAATACATATTCTTAGCAATCTTTTTTCTTTCCTTTGTTTTTATTGTGTGTGTATGTTTTGCTGGGGATTAACCACAAGGCCATATCCGTGGGAAGGTGAGGCAAAAGGACTTTTACTGGTTTGAGACCAGCTTTGGCTACAGAAAGAACTATGTCTCAAACAAAACAAATAGTAATCAAATCATTTTTATGAGAGAAGTGGATGTGTCAATACCCTTTTATGGTACTGGGGACTTGAACCCATGGCTTTGCACATGCTAAACAAATATTCTGATACTGGACTCCAGCTCCAACCCATAGCCTGGAATGGAACAAATTAAAAAAGGTAAGCTTTCTGCTTTCTTCTCCAGTCCCATTTCATTCTCTGAAATTATTTCAGCTCTTCCAATGGCAGGTGTTATGTTGTTAAAGGACTAATATCTATTAATTCCTTGGCTATAAAATATGACAGATTTAGTGAATGTACTTGACCCCTCACCTCTGCCTCCTTTAATCTCCTGACATTGTAGGATATATTGCTATTTTTAATTCTTCTGAAACTCCATGACTAAACATAATATTTAAACTGCTTTTTTTTTTTCATTTTTAGTACTTTTTATTTTATTTTACTTTTTTTTTTTGGTTTTACGAGGTAGGGTCTCACTTTAGCTCAGGCTGACCTGGAATTCCCTATGCAGTCTCAGGGTGGCCTCGAACTCACAGTGATCCTCCAACTCTGCCTCCCAAGTGCTGGGATTAAAGGTGTGCGCCACCACGCCTAACTCATTTTTAGTATTTTCAAAGCAGAGTCTCACTGTAGCCCAGGCTGACCTGGAACTCACTCTGTAGTTCCAGGCTAACCGCAAATTCACAGTGATCCTCCGACCTAAAGGCATGTGCCACCATGCCCAGCCACAGCTACACACAATATCCTTTGATTACTCTCCATGGAGAGTGGTTCGCCTTCCTTCTCTAACTTCCTCCTCCTTGTTATTTTATACTATCAGTGTTTATAATCCTCTCTGCTCTGTTAATATAATTCAGATTTTCATTCTAACACTTGAAAGCCAATAAATAGCATAATAATGTTTATGACAAATCTTTCAAGCATTCTTTTCAAACACTTCCTCTTCTTGTTTATATCCCATTTCCCATTTATTCCTTCTGGATAGACTGACCACTGTTGGTAGTCTTGCTTGGATTACTTTTGCCTTCAATAGAGTGAATTTTTCTTTTTGTTTTGTTTTTGTTTTTGTTTTTTCGAGGTAGGGTCTCACTCTGGTCCAGGCTGATCTAGAATTAACTATGTAGTCTCAGGATGGCCTTGAACTCACAATGATCCTCCTACCTCTGCCTCCTGAGTGCTGGCACCACGCCTGGCTTTAGATGGGATATGTTTTATACTCAATGATAACTGTCTGCTCCAGGATTTTTTTTTTCAGTCTAGCCCAGGAATTCACCATGTAGTCTCAGGATAGCCTCAAACTCACTGCAATCCTACCTCTTCCTCTGAGTGCTGGGATTAAAGGCATGTGCCACCATGCCCGGCTCCAGGATTCTTTACAAACAGAATTTTCCACAGTAAGTTTTTTTTTTTTTTTTTTTTTTTGGTTTTTTTTTTGGGGGGTAGGGTCTCACTCTGGTCCAGGCTGACCTGGAATTAACTCTGTAGTCTCAGGGTGGCCTTGAACTCACGGTGATCCTCCTACCTCTGCCTCCAGAGTGCTGGGATTAAAGGCATGCGCCACCACACCCGGCTCCACAGTAAGTTTTAAAGACCTTATTTGTGTGGTAACCAACTCTATAATATCCATTTCTTGAAGGAGAATCCTAATGACATCAAACTACCTGATATTTGCCCCATGGCCTGCTTTGACTTTTTAAAAAGTATGTACTTTATTCAAGGCCAAATGAACCAACGGGTGCAATAGTAGCATGTCTGTCATGGTGGAAACCTACTTCCCTCTAATTGGACTGGAGGCCGGCTCCATGGGAGGGAATACATACCTGATACTGAAAACTTAAAACAGGGTTAGTCATGAGCCCTAAGGCTGTAATGTCTGCTGCTGTCTGGCAAAACGTATATACTATGTTCATCAAACTGTCCAGTAAGCACATCTCTTAATTTTCATAGCCTTATATTAATGCTACTTTCACTTTTGGTAGAGAATCTTCTCTTTTCAGGTGATCTTGGGATGACTCAGAAAGCATCAATGGTGCTGGAAAAAGTGACAGGAGTGCTCAGCACTGCAATATCTCAATCACACCTTCCAAGGCTCAGGGTCTATTGCAGAAGAGGTGGTGGAAAGAATGTAAGAGCCAAAGGAAGGGTAGGACTCCTTACAACATGCTCCCCCCAGACAAAAAAATGGGCTGCATATCCATGACCTCACAGTGCCTGACACTACCTACACAAGACCATCATAATAGGAGGCAAAGATCATGACATCAAAATAAAAGAGAGACTTATTGAGAGGGAGAGGGGATATGATGGAGAATGGAGTTTCAAAGGGGAAAGTGGAGGGAGGGAGGGCATTACCATGGGATATTGTTTACAATCATGGAAATGTTAATAAAAAATTAATTAATTAAAAAAATAAGGCAGTATATATATATATATTTGAAAAAATTTTAATTTAATTTTTCTCAATTTTTTAAATCTTATTTTATTTTATTTTTTTCTCAATTTTTTAAAAACATTTTCCATGATTATAAAAAATATCCCATGGTGATATATTTTATAATCATGGAAAATGTTAATAAAAATTAAAAAATAAAATTAAAAAAAAAAAGAATTTGTTCTGAAGCCAGCTAATTAATTGGTCTGCTTGTCTGAATGTGTTTCTGCAGAAATGTTGAGAGCTGGCAATAGTGATTCCATGTCACAAGCCTTAAGGACAGTTGAGGTCGTTAAGGTCCCTGAAAATGGCTACAATACCTTAATGTTGAAGCATTTTCATAAGACTTAATTTTAATGTAACTTGTTTTAAGTTTAATGAAAGCTAAGAATTAATAAATTGCATATTTTTTTGAAGAAAAAAATATATATATCCCATGGTAATACCCTCCCTCCCTCCACTTTCCCCTTTGAAACTCCATTCTCCATCATATCCCCTCCCCATCTCAATCAGTCTCTCTTTTATTTTGATGTCATGATCTTTCCCTTCTTTTATGATGGTCTTGTGTAGGTAGTGTCAGGCACTATGAGGTCATGGATATCGAGGCCATTTTTTGTCTGGAGGGAGCACGTTGTAAGGAGTCCTACCCTTCCTTTGGCTTTTACATTCTTTCCGCCACCTCTTCCACATTAGTCCCTGAGCCTTGGAAGGTGTGATCGAGATGTTACTCGGTACTCCAGTCACTTCTTACCAGCACCATGATACCTTCTGAGTCATCCCAAGTTTACTGCCATCTGAAAAGAGAAGATTCTCTACCCAAAGTGAGAGTAGCGTTAATATAAGGGTATAAATATTAGGAGAAGTGCTTACTGGGCAGTTTGATAAGCATACTATATACATTTTTCCAGACATCAGCAGATATTATGCCCCTAGGGCTCATGACTACCCCTGTTTTAAGTTTTCAGTATCAGGGATGTATTCCCTCCCTTGGAGCGGGCCTCCAGTCCAATTGGGAGGGCAGTTGGATTCCACCATGACATACGTGCCACTATTGCACCTGTTGGCTCATTTGGCTTGGCTGGCCAATTATAAGGCTTGCAGTGTCCACTGTTGAGTATCTTCACTGGTGGTATCTCTTTCTCCCATTGAACTGCATGTAAAATGGCTTCTTCCAGCTTTCTGTCAGCTGGTCTACATGGGAGAGGTTATGAGCTCAGTTCCAGCAGGATTTCTCAGTGGCCTTGCAGCCCAAGTATGTGGCGTCTTCAGCAATAGGATCTTACCATCGATTCCTGGTGGGAAACCAAGGGCCTCGGCAATGGCCTTATAATGTTTTGGCGCCATCAGGAGCCTCACTGGCCAACAACTCGCTGGAAGGTATCCCATCTCTGGTACTGAAAATTTTCTAGCAGCGATCTATGGCTCCTGAGTGTTCCATTGTCCAAAACCGGAGGGTTCCATATGATTTATTTATATCCTCTTAGATTTTGATTATTCCTCCCTGATAAAAAATTTTAAAAGACAAAAGTCTTCCTATCTCTGCCTCCTGAGTGCTGAGTTTGAAGACATGTGCCACCACTTCCAGCCAGGCTCTGTTTCTTTTTAAGTTTTTTTTTTTTTTTTTTTATTGTTTATTTGTGAGGGGAGAGGTAGAGAAAAATGAGTGTGCCCTGGTCTCTTGTAACTGCAAACTTATTTCAGATGCATGTTCCACATTGTGAGTCTGATTTTACATGGGTACTGAGGAATCAAACCTGGTCCACAAGTTTTGTAACCAAGAAGGCTTAACCACTAGGCCATGCCCCAGTCCATGCTTTGACTTCTTATTGGTAGAATCTGACCTTTTTTTTTTTTTTTTTTTTTTTATGAGAGAGTGAGAGAGAAAGAATGGGCATGCCAAGTCCTCTAGCCACTGCAATCAAACTATAGCATGTGCTGGGTGTGGTGGCACACACTTAGTTGGGAGGCAGAGGTAGGAGGATCACTGTGAGTTGAGGCCACCCTGAGACTACGTAGTGAATTCCAGGTAGGCCTGGACTAAAGTGAAACCCTCAAAAAACTAAAAAAAAAAAAAAAAAAAACCTCCAGCTTGTGTCACCTTGTGCAACTGGCTTACATGATAGATAGAGAGCCAAACATGTGTCCTTAGACTTCACAGACAAGTACCTTAACCCCTAAACCATCTCTCCAGCCCAGGGTCTTCATCTTTTTCTGTAGGCCTGGACAGGTTTTAAAAAGCTCAGATTCTGAGCTGGAGAGATGGCTTAGTGGTTAAGTGCTTGCCTGTGAAGCCTAAGGACCCTGGTTCAAGGCTCTGTTCCCCAGGTCCCACATTAGCCAGATGCACAAGGGGGCACACGTGTCTGGAGTTTGTTTGCAGTGGCTGGAAGCCCTGGCATGCCCATTCTCTCTCTCTCCCTCTATCTGTCTTTCTCTCTGTGTCTGTCACTCTCAAATAAATAAATAAAAAATGAACAACAACAAAAAAAATGAAGACCCTTGACTAGTATTTTGGGCTGTTGTTCTCAGCTTGATTCTCTGAGTTCTCCAACATTCTGATTCTATCTACTTACTGTCTTTCCAGATTCTTTAATTTTTTTTTCCTTTTTGGCTTTTTGTTTTTTAAGTTTTGTTTATTTTTTATTTGAGAGCGACAGACAGATAGAGAGAGGCAGAGAGAGAGAGAGAGAGAGAGAGAGAGAGAGGAGAGTGGGTGCACCAGGGCTTTTAAATTTTATTTATTTATTTATTTATTTATTTATTTATTTATTTAAGAGCGACAGACACAGAGAGAAAGACAGATAGAGGGAGAGAGAGAGAATGGGCGCGCCAGGGCTTCCAGCCTCTGCAAACGAACTCCAGATGCGTGCGCCCCCTTGTGCATCTGGCTAACGTGGGTCCTGGGGAATTGAGCCTCGAACCAGGGTCCTTAGGCTTCACCGGCAAGCATTTAACCACTAAGCCATCTCTCCAGCCCCACCTTTTTGGCTTTTTGAGGTAGGGTCTCACTCTAGCCCAGAATGACGTGGAACTCACTCTGTAGTTTCAGGGTGGCCTCAAACTCATGGCGATCCTCCTACCTTTGCCTTCCAAGTGCTGTGATTAAAGGTGTGCGCAACCACTCCTAGCTTTTTAAATTTTTTTGAGAAAGGGAGTGAAAAAATGGCCACGCCAGGCCTCTAGCCACTGCAAATAAACTCCACACACAAGCACCACCTTTTGCATCTGGCTTTACGCAGGTACTGGGAAATCAATGGCAGGCGTTGCAGGCAAGCCATCTCTCCAGCCCTGTCTTTCCAGATTTTGTTTCCAAAATATTGTTTATGTTGTTGTTGTTTTCTTTCAAGATAGGGTCCCTCTAGCTCAGGCTGACCTGGAATTCACTATGGAGTCTCAGACTGACCTTGAGTCCATAGCAATCATCCTTCCTCAGCCTCCCAAGTGCTGGGATTAAAGGTGTGTGCCACCACCCTCAGATTCAAAAATATGTTTAGTTTGTGATTGAGTGTATAAGTTTGTAATAGGACAGGGTAGATACTGGGAATTAAAATCCAGGTCCTCGTATATGCTGGGCAAGCACTTTACCACTGATCTACAATCCTAACCTTTAAAAATTTTTATTTTGTTGGGTGTGGTGGCACACGCCTTTAATTTCAGCACTCAGGAGTCAGAGGTAGGAGGATCACCATGGGTTCGAGGTCACCCTGAGACTCCATAGTGAATTCAGGTCAGCCTGAGCTACAGTGAAACCCTATCTCGAAAAAAACAAAAAAAAAATTTATTTTGAGGGTTGGAGAGATGGTTTAGCAGTTAAGGTACTTGCCTTTAAAGCCTAATGACCAGGATTTGATTCCCCATTGCCCACATAAAGCCAGATGTACAAGGTGGCACATGCGTCTGGAGTTTGTTTGCAGTGGCAAGAAACCTTGGCATGCCCATTCTCTCTGTTTCCCTCTGCTTATAAATAAATTTAAAAGTATATTTAAATAATTTTAAAATTAAATTTATTTTATTTATTTGAGAGAGAGAGAATGGACACACCAAAGCAAACAAACTCTAGACGCATGTGCCACCTTGTGCATCTGGCTTATATGGGTACTGGGGAATTAGAACCTGGGGCCTTAGGCTTCATAGATAAGCACCTTAACCACTAAGCCATCTCTCCAGCCCTAAAAGTATATTTAAAGTTTTATTTTGGGACAGGGTCATGCTAAACTGCCTAGGTTGACTATGGTGGTTTGAATCAGATGTCTCCCATAAACTAATGTTTTTTGTTTTTATGGGTTTTTCAAGGTCAGGTCTCACTCTAGCTCAGGCTGACCCGCAATTCACTATGTAGTCTCAGGGTGGCCTTGAACTCATGGTGATCCTCCTAATTCTGCCTCACAAGTGTTGGGAATAAAAGCATATGCCACCATACCCAGCCACTCACATGTTCTTAATATTTGGTCCCCAGATGCTGGCAGTTTGGAAGGTGGAGCTTTGCTGAAGGAGATGTGTTCCTGGGGATGGTTTTAGGGGTGTTATAGCCAGCTCTCCATTGTCAGACAGGCTTCATCTAACTTTTGTGCCTTTGTTTTATTACCTGACAGTTTCCTATCACTATCTTTTCATTTTTTCAAAATCACATTGCACTAATCCCTGTTTTCTTCCAAGTGTACTAGATTGTCTGGGGGAAATTCTCCATATATATATATATAACAGAGAAAGAGGGAGAGAGTGAGAAAATGGGCACGCCAGAGCCTCCAGCCACTGCAAATGAACTCCAGATTCACGCATCACTTTGTGCATCTGGCTTATGTGAGACCTGGAGAATGGAACCTGGGTCCTGAGGCTTCATAGGCAAGCACCTTAACTGCTAAGCCAACTCTCCAGCCCATAAATAAAATATTTTAAATATTATTTCTTTCTTTCCTTCTTTCTTTCTTTCTTTTTTTGAGAAAGAGGGAGGGAAAGAGAGAGAAAGAGGCAGAGAGAAAGAATGGGCACATCAGGGCCTCCAGTTCCTGCAAACAAACTCCAAACACATGTAGCACCTTGTGCATCTGGCTAACATGGGTCCTGGGGAATTGAACCTGGGTCCTTTGGCTTTGTAGGCAAATGCCTTAACTGCTAAGCCATCCCTCCAGCCCTCTCAATTTTTGTTGTTGTTTTCGAGGTAGGGTTTCACTCTATCTATCCCAGGCTTACCTGGAATTTACTCTGTAGTTCCAGGCTGCTCTAAACTCACAGTGACCTTCCTACCTCTGCCTCCTGAGTGCTAGGATTAGAAGCTTGCACCACCGGGTTCTTCAAATTTTTTGGAAACTTTTTTAAAAATTATCTTATTTTATATATTTGTGAGACAGAGAGAGAGCACACACAAGAGAGAATGGGCATGCCAAGGCCTCTAGCCAATGCAAATAGAACTCCAGACACATGCGTGCCACCTTGTGCATATGGCTTATGTAGGTACTGGGGATTGAACCTGAGTCCTTAGGCTTCAAAAAGGCAAGTGCCTTAACTGCTAAGACATCTCTCCAGCCCACTCCTTCTTCTTCTTCTTTTTTTTTTTTTTTTTTTTTTTTTTTGGTTTTTTGAGGTAGGGTCTCACTTTGGCCCAGGCTGACCTGGAATTCACTATGTAGTCTCAGGGTGTCCTCGAACTCACAGCGAGGTAAA
The DNA here is from genome assembly GCF_020740685.1 of Jaculus jaculus. Taxonomy (NCBI): domain Eukaryota; kingdom Metazoa; phylum Chordata; class Mammalia; order Rodentia; family Dipodidae; genus Jaculus; species Jaculus jaculus. The sequence goes on along the minus strand of NC_059106.1, from coordinate 82,248,992 downwards.
TCCAACAGACTGTCCCTTTATTTTTTTCTAAGATAGAGAGCCAGAGTGAGAATGACAGCAAGAAAGATTGTGAGTGTCAGGGCCTCCAGGTCCTGCAATCAAACTCCAGACACAAACGCCACCTTGCACACATGTGCAACCTCGTGCATGTGTCACCTTGTAAGTCTGGCTTATGTGGGAACTGGGGAGTTGAACATGGGTCTCTAGGCTTTGCAAGTAAGCACCTTAACCACTAAGCTGTCTTTCCAGTCCCCTCAGCTTCAATTTTGATTGCAGATTCTTATTGTATCTCAAAAAAGTTGAGAGTAGCCGGCATGGTTTTGCACAGCTTTAATCCCAGCACTCAGGAGGCAGAGGTAGGAGGATCACAGTGAGTTCAAGGACAACCTGAGATGCCATAGTGAATTCCAGATCAGCCTGGGCTAGAGTAAAACCCTACCTCGAAAAACTAAAAAAATATAGAGAGAGAAAAGAAAAGGAAGGCCAGATGTGGTGGCACACACCTTTAATGTCAGTACTCTGAAAGCTGAGGTAGGAGGATTGCTGTGAGTTTGAGACCAGCCTGAGACTACATAGTGAATTCCAGGTCAGCCTGGGCTAGAGCAAAACCCTACTTCAAAAAAACAAGAGAAAGAAAGACACAAACTTCTGGAGTTTCTTTGCATGACCAAGATGTCCTTGTAAACCCATACAAACATACTTACACATGTACAAATATAAGTTGGGTTTTTGTTGTTTGTTTGTTTCAAGACAGTCTCAGTCTGGCCCAGTCTAACCCAGAACTCACTTTATAGCAGCAGCAGCAGGCTGGCCTCAAACTCACTGTGGTCCTCCTATGTTAGCCTCTCCAGTACTGGTACTAAAGGTATGCGCCACCACACTTGGCTTACATAATTATAAAAAATAAATAAAAAACAAAGATAAAGCCAGGCATGGTGACATATACCTTTAATCCCTGCACTCGGTAGGCAGAGGTAGGAGGATTACTGTAAATTGGAGGCCACCCTGAGACTACATAGTGAATTCCAGGTCAGCATGGGCTAGAGCGAGACCCTACCTCAAAAACCAACAACAGGGCTGGAGAGATGGCTTAGCTGTTAAGGACTTTCCTGTGAAGCCTAAGGACCGTGGTCCGAGGCTTGATTCCCCAGCACCCACATTAGCCAGATGCACAAGGGGGTGCATGCATCTGGAGTTCCTTTGCAGTGGCTGGAGGCCCTGGCATGCCCATTCTCCCTCTCTCTCTCTATCTGCCTCTTTCTCTCTCTGTCTGTCGCTCTCAAATAAAAATAAATAATATTTTTAAAAAATCTATACTGAAGAGCTGGCCCAGCCATTAAGGTACTTGCCTGCAAAGTCTAATGACCCAGATTTGATTCCCTAGTATCCACATTCAGCCAGATGCACAGTGGCACATGCTTCTGGAGTTTGTTTGCAGTGCTGGAGTCCCTGACATGACTATTCTCTGTGTGTGTGTCTGTCTCTCTTCCATCTCTCTCTCTCCTTGCAAATAAATAAATAAAAATATATTTTTTAAGCCCGGCTTGGACTTGGGAGGCCAAGGTAGGAGGATCACGGTGACTTTGAGGCCCGCCTAAGACTACAGAGTGCATTCCAGGTAGCCTGGGCTAGAGTGAGACCCTACCTCAAAAAAAAAAAAAAAAAAAAATGCTGAGATTGGTGGCACATACCTTTAATCCCATCAATCAGGAGGCACAGGTAGAAGGATCACTGTGAATTTGAGGCCACCCTGAGACTAGATAGTGAATTCCAGGTCAGCCTGGGCTAGAGGGAAACCCTACCTCGAAAAACAAACAAACAAATAAAACATACTGGGAGCTGGGCATGGTAGTACGTGTCTTTAATCTCAGCACACAGAAGAAGGCAGAGGTAGGAAAATGGCTGTATGAGGCCAGCCTGAGACTAAATAGTGAATTACAGGTCAGGCTGTGTTAGAGCAAGTCCCTACCTCAAAACACACACACACAGAAATTCAAACTATGCTGGGACTGTGGCTTAATGGTGATGAAATAACACTTGCCTAGTATGTATTTTTTTATTGATTTGAGAAAATGGTCACGCCAGAGCCTCCAGCCACTACAAACTCCAGACGCATGTACCACCTTGTGCATCTGGCTTATGTAGATCCTGGGGAATCAACCCTGGGTCCTTAGGCTTTGCAAGCAAGCACCTTAACCACTAAACAATCCCTCCAGCCCTTGCCTAGTATGTATGCATGAACCCTGGTACTGCAAAATAAAGAGTGAGTTGATACTACAAAGCATTTTTGGTGGACAGGTATATAATCCCAGCATTTGGGAGAAATCAGGAGCTCATTCAAGGCCAGCTTCCTTACATATAATGAGTCAAAGTTTAGCCTAGACTACATGAGATGCTGTCTCAAATAAACTAAAACCAACCAAACAACAAAACAAAAAACCTGGGGGTGTGGATGTGTCTCAGCTGGTCGAATGCTTGCTGAGTAGAGATCCCCAGAACTTCATAAAACTGTGATGATGCATCCCACATCTGGCTGTCTCCTACACTGGACTGTAGTCAGAGGATTAGACGTTCAAGGTCATCCTCAATTACATAGTGAGTTGAAGGCCAGCCTGGGCTACATGAGACAGTCTGAAAACAAAAGCACAAACAACAAACCAAAAACCTAAGCCTTAAAATATAATTTGTCATTGACTAACAACATATATTTAGGAATTTATATAAAAATTTAGACAAATAATTGAAAAGTCTATGGGTAAAGATGCATTGCAGCACCATTCATACTACTGAAAAACTGGAAACCACCACATTAGAGATATCAACTTAAACAGAATCTACATTACCTGGCTGCTCTTCAGGGCAAAATCTTAGACTCTGTTGCAGACCTGCTGAATCAGAACTTGTACCCTGACAGCTCCTTATAGCATTTTTAAGATTTTGTTATTTTTTTATATTTTTAATAATTGTGTTTATTTATTTGCAAGCAGACAGACGGAGAATGGACACACCAGGGCCTTCAGCCATTGCAAATGGACTTCAGGTGGATGCACCACCTTGTGCGTCTGGCTTTGTGTGGATACTGGGGAATCAAATTTGTGTCATTAGGCTCTGCAAGTAAGCTCCCTAATGGCTGCGCCATCTTTCCAGCCCTCCATTTGGCAATTGTATGAGTATTAAAATTACAGAAGCCCTGGAAAGGATGAAATGTCAGCAGCTACTTTCCAGGTGGTAAGGTTCCCTGTCTATTTTACATGTGTTTTCTAGTTTTCTGCTTTTTAAAACACTTTATTGACAGCTTCCATAATTATAGACAATAAACCATGATAATTTCCTACTCTACCCCCACCCTCCCCTTCTCAAATCCAACCTTTATCATATACCCTCCCCCTCCAATTAGTTTTTTTTAAATTTATTTTATTTATGTATTTGAGAGAGAGAGACAGACAGAGAGAATGGGTGCACCAGTACCTCTAGACACTGCAAACAAACTCCAGACCCATGTGCCACCTTGTGCATCTAGCTTATATGGGTCCTGGGAAATCAAACCTGGGTCCTTAGGCTTCACAGGCCTTAACTGCTAAGCCATATCTCCAGCTCCTTTTATTTTGATGTCATCATCTGTTCCTCCTATTATGAAGGTCTTGTTTAAGTAGTGTCAGACACTGTGAGGTCATGAATACCAAGGCCATTTTGTGTCTGAAAGACTGGAATGTAAGCAGTCCTATCCTTCCTTTGGCTCTTATATTCTTTCCACAATGGCATGTAATGTTTTGGGGGCATCAGTGACCTCAGCAAGTGGCCAACAACTCATTGTAATGTATTCCAACCCTGGCACTGAAATTTTTCTAGTAATCATCCACGGCTTTTGGCTGCACTAATATCCAAAGAAGTAGGTTTCCATATGGCTTTTTAATAACACCTTAAATTTTTTAAAAATATTTTATTTATTTGACAGAAAAGAGGGAGAGAGAAAGAATGGATGCACCCGGGCCTCCAGCCACTGTAAATGAACTCCAGACTTGTGCATCCCCTTGTGCATCTGGCTAATGTGGGTCCTGGGGAATCACACCTGGGTCCTTGGGCTTTGCAGGCAAATGCCTTAACTGCTAAGCCATCTCTCCAGCCCACATCTTAAGTTTTGATTATCCCTTCTCCAACCCTTCCTTACTATGTCTTTTCCCTGACTCTACTTAGGCCATTCCACCCCCAGTAATCTGTTCCTCTACTTACATGTATACAATACCCTCCTCTTAACTCTTTCCCTCTCATCCTTCCATTATAGCCCCTTTCTAGCCTCCAGGTTTCTACTACTGACTTTTGCTCCAACTTACATACAAATCTAAATATTTGTAGCTAGGATCCACATATAAGAGAGAACATGCAACGTTTGACTTTCTGAGCCTGGGTTACCTCACTTAGTACAGTCCTTTCCAGATCCATCTGTTTCTTTCTTTCTTTTTTCTTTTTTTAGGACTTTTAAAATTTCCATTTTTTTTTCTTTCTTTCTTTCTTTTTGTTAGTATTTATTGGGCTGGGCAAGGTGGCTCAAATTTTTAATCCCAGCACCTGGGAAGCAGAAGTAGGAGGATTACTATGAGTTCAAGGCTACTCTGAGACTACAATAGTGAATTCCAGGACAGCCTGGGCTAGAGTGAGAACCTACTTTGAAAAATCAAAATAAATTTACTGGACTGGAAAGATGGCTTAGAGGTTAAGGTGCTTGCCTGCAAAGCCTAAGGACCCAGGTTCAATTCCCAAGTACCCATGTAAGCCAGATGCACAAGGTGGCACATGTGCCTGGAGTTTGCAGTGGCTAGAGGTTCTGGTGCCCCATTCTCTCTCTCACTCACTCTCAAATAAATAAAAATTTAAAAATATTTATTTATGAGCAAGAAAGAGTCATAGGTTTTACAGGCAAGAGCTTTAACTGGTGAGCAATCTCTCCAGCTCTCATTTGTTTTCTTGATGGTAGCCATTCTCACAGGAGTGAGATGGAATCTCAAAGTAATTTTTTAAAAATTAGTTTTGTACTTAGTGAATACAGTCAAGTTGGTACCATTGTTAGCCTCCTCCCTATCCTCCCTCCTTCCCCTGGCCCCTCCTTGTTGGGGTATATGGGTCATGCATCGTGGGGTTAGCCCTCAGTTATGGGTAGGAGGAAATGTCTCTGTGTATCATGACCCAATATGTGACTCTGACGTTCTTTCTGCCCCCTCTTCTGCAAATTTCCCTGAGCCATGTTGGGTTCATTTTAGGTCTGCTTCAGTGATAAGGTTTTGGGAGCCTCTGTGTCTCTGGATATCTGATTTGGTAGGAGTTGATTGTTCTCTGTGTGGATCTCTTTTACTCTTTTGCTGGTACCAGGTTCACCAAGAAAATAGCACACTTGCTTGCTTCCCCAATTATTTAGTTTCAGCTGGGGCCCTTTTGAGGTATGATGGGGTAGTTCTCTCCTTAGGATCTGTGCCTATCTGAAAAAGAGAAGCAATTTTAATTTGCATTTCCCTAATGGCTTAAGATGTAGAACATGTTTTTAAATATTTATAGGCCATCTGTATTTCTTCTTTTGAGAACTTTCTATTCAGTTCCATAGTCTATTTATTTATTTATTTATGAGAGATATAGAGGCAGAGAAAGAAAAAGAGCAAAAGCGGGCACACCAGGGCCTTTAAGCATTGCAAACAAATTCCAGATGCATGTATGTACCACTTTGTGTGTCTGGCTTTATGTACAGGTATTGGGGAATTGAACCTGGGTTGTTAGGCATTTCAGGTAAGTGCCTTAACCACTGTGCAATCCTTTTAGCTCAGTTTTTGAATGGGTGTGATTTCTTGTTATCTAGGATTTTTTTTTTTTTTCAAGGTAGGGTTTCTCTCTAGCTCAGGCTGACCTGGAATTCACTATGTAGTCCCAGGGTGGCCTCGAATTCGTGGCAATCCTTCTTCCTCTGCCTCCCAAGTGCTGGAATTAAAGACCTGTGCCACCACACCTAGCTATTATTTAGTATTTTGAGTTATTTGTGCATCCAGGATATTAATGTTCTGTAGGTTGTCTCTTTGCTTTATTCACGGTGTCCTTTGCTGTACAAAAGCTTTTTAATTTCATGAGGTCCCAGTGGTTGATTAGTGGTTTTACTTCCTGAGCTACTGGGATTATATTCAGAAATCTGTTGCACCTATACCAATATGTTGAAGTGTTTCCCCACTTTTCCCCTCTGTCAATTTTAGAGTTTTAGGTCTTTGATCCATTTAGACTTGATTCTTATGCATGGAGAGATACAAGGATCTATTTTCATCCTTTTATATATAGATATCCAGTTTTCCCAGCATCATTTGTTTAAAAGGCTATCTTGGGCTGGGGAGACCCAGGTTTAATTCCCCAGTACCCACATAAAGCCAAATGCACTAAGTGCTGCATGTATCTGGAGTTCAATTGCAGTGGCTACAGACCCTGGTGTGCCTAGTCTGTTTGTCTCTTTCTCTGTCTCTCACTGCTTGCAAATAAATTTTAAAAATATATTTTAAGGGCTGGAGAGATGGCTTAGCAGTTAAGGTACTTGCCTGCAAAGCCAAAGGACCCAGGTTTGATTCCCCAGGACCCACATAAGACTGATGTACAAGGCAGCACATGAATCTGGAGTTCATTTGCAGTGGCTGAAGGCCACGGTGCGTCCATTCTATCTGCTTCTTTCTCTTTCAAATAAAAAAAAATAAAAATTTTAAAATATATTTTTTAAAAAGAGGCTATTGGGCTGAAGAGATGGTTTGCTGGTTAAGGCAAAGCCTAAGGACCCAGGTTTGATTCCTCAGTACCCACGTAAACCAGATGCACAAGGTGGCGCATGCATCTGGAGTTTGTTTGCAGTGGCTAGAGGCCCTAGTACACCCATTCTCACTCACTTTCTCTCTCTCTTTCTCGTGTATCTAGCTTACATGGATATTGGAGAGAGAGCCTCTAGCCACTGCAAATGAGATCCAGACACATGCCCACCTTGTGCATTTGGCCCTAACTGGGTACTGAGGAATTGAACCTGGGTTAGGCTATGAACCTTAGGCTTCATAGGCAAGTGCTTTAACCACTTGAGCCTTCTCTCCAGCCCTCTATAATGTATCTTAAAATCAGGTATGGTGATTTTCCAGCCTTATTTTTGTTGCTCAAAATTCTTTTGGTTATTCAAAGCTATTTTTTTTTTTTTTTTTGTGCTTCCAAATGAATTTTCTATTTTAGTGAAGAATGCCATTGGAATTTTGGTAGGGATTGCAATAAATGTATAGATAGCTTTTGATAAGTTTGACATTTTTACAATATTGATTTTTCCAATCCAAGAACATGGAATGTCTTTCCATTTCCTAGTGTCTTCTGCAATTTCTCACTTGAATGTTTTAAAGTTCTCATTGTAGAGATCTTCACTTCCTTGGTTAGGTTTATTCTAAGGTGTTTTTTTTTTTTTGTTTGTTTGTTTGTTTTTTTCTGAGGAGACTGTGGATGGGAGTGATTTCCTCATTTCATCCTCAGCATGTTTGTTGTTGGTATATAGGAAAGCTGCTGGTTTTTATGTTAATTTAAAAAGACATATTTTTATTTATTTATTTATTTGAGAAACAGAGGCAGATAGAGATAGAGAGAATGGGTGTTATAGTCAGGTTCACATTGCTGATAGAAATCACCCAACCAAGAACAGCTTGTGGGGAAAAAAAAGAAGTTTATTTTGGCTTATGGGCTCGAGGGGGAAGCTCCATGATGGCAGGGAAAATGATGGCATGAGCAGAGGGTGGATATCACCCCCTGGCCAACATAAGGTGGACAAAAAGCGGTGGACAAAAGCAACAGGAGAGTGTGCCAAACACTAGTAAGGGGAAAGTGGTTGTAACACCCATAAGCCCACCCCCAACAATACACTGACTCCTGGAGGTGTTAATTCCCAAATCTTCATCAGCTAGGAACCTAGCATTCAGAACACCTAAATTTATGGGGGACACCTGAATCAAACCACAATGGGCATGCCAGAATTTCCAGCCACTGCAAACAAATTCCAGAAGCAAGCACCACTTTTGTGCATCTGGCTTACCTGGGTCCTGGGAATTGAACCTGGGTTTTTTGGCTTTGTAGGCAAGTGCCTTAACTGCTAAGCTATCTCCAGCCCATTGTGTATTAATTTTGTATTCTGATACATTGCTAAAAATATTTATCAGCTCTAATGGTTTGCTGGTAGAATTCTTAGGTCCTTTATGTAAAGAATTATATCATCTCCAAAACAAAACAAAAAAAATCAACAAAACCACAAGGCCAGGTGTGGTGGCCCATGCCTTTAATCCCAGCACTGGGAAGGCAGAAGTAGGAGGATCACTGTGAGTTCAAAGCCACCCTGAGACTACATAGTGAATTTGTATCCCTTTTATTTGCCTCTCTCTCTCTCTCTCTCTCTCTCTCTCGCTCTTGCTCTCTCTCTCTCTCTCTCTCTTTTTTTTTTTTTTTCTGAGGTAGGGTTTCACTCTAGCCCAGGCCGTCCTGGAATTCATTTGTAGTCTTAGGCTGGCTTCAAACTCACAGAGATCCTTCTACCTCAGCCTTCTGATGTTGGAATTAAAGGTGTGCACCACCGCGCCTGGCTCCCTCTCTGTTTGTGTCTCTTACTGCTATAGCTAAGACATCTACTAGTGCTATATTAAATAAAAGTGGGAGGCTGGAGTGATGGCTTAGCAATTGAGGCATTTGCCTGCAAAGCCTAAGGACCCAGGTTTGATTCCCTAGAACCTACATAAGCCAGATGCACATGGTGGTAGGTACATCTGGAGTTCGTTTGCAGTGGGTATAGACCCTAGGGTGCCCATTCTCTCTCTCTCCCTCCCCTCCTTTCATAAACAAACAAATAAAAATAAAATAAAAGTTGCGGGCTGGAGAGATGGCTTAGCAGTTAAGTGCTTGCCTGTGAAGCCTAAGGACCCCGGTTCGAGGTTCGGTTCCCCAGGTCCCACGTTAGCCAGATGCACAAGGGGGCGCAAACGTCTGGAGTTCGTTTGCAGTGGCTGGAAGCCCTGGCGCGCCCATTCTCTCTCTTTCCCTCTACGTGGCTTTCTCTCTATGTCTGTCACTCTCAAATAAATAAATAAAAAATGAACCAAAAAAAAAAAAATTAAAAAAAAAAGTTGCAAGGCAGCCAGGGGTGGTGGTGCACGCCTTTAATCCCAGCACCTGGGAAGCAGAGGTAGGACGATCGTCATGAGTTCAAGGCTATTCTAAGACTACATAGTGAATTCCAGGTCAGCCTGGCCTAGAGTAAGACTCTACCTTGAAAAGCCTAATAATAATAATAATAATAAATAAAAGTGGGGCTAGTGGAAACCTTGTCTTGTTCCTGATTTTAGTGGAAATATTTCAAATTTTCCCCCATGAATATAATGTTAGCTATGGGTTTGTCATAGATAGCCTTTATTATGTTGAGATATTTTCCTTCTATTTCCAGTTTCTTTAAGACTTACCTCAGGCTGGACTTGAACTGGCTATGTAGCTGAGGATGACTTGCACTTCTTTTTTTTTTTGAGGTAGGGTTTCACTTTCACCAAGGCTGACCTGGAGTTCACTATGGAGTCTCAGGGTGGCCTTGAACTCATGGCGATCCTCCTACCTCTGCCTCCTAAGTGCTGGAATCAAAGGCATGGGCCACCACGCCTGGCTACTTGCACTTCTTGTCCTCCTGTCTGCACTTCCTCAGTGCTGGGAATAATAGGTGTATACTACCATGCTGGGTTTAAACTCAGAGCTTTGTACATGCCAAGCGCTCTACCCACTGAGGCACATCCCCAGCCGTGTTTGTTTTTTGTCTCACGTAGCCTAGGATGGCCTTGACCTCCTGGTCCTATCACGTCTACCTTCTGAGTGCTGGGATATAGGCATGCACAATCCCATCCACCCCCCACCCCCCGACCACCAGCCCTGTATCATTAAAGCTTAATTCCCCTACAAGCCCTGAACAGTAGCTTGTATTAGTATGTATCCTTTTATGGCTGAAGACTAAAGTACAACAGACAGACCAACTCACTGCTAGCTCATTCATCTAGGCAGAAAGCAGAACACCAGGCCAGGTGTGGTGGCATACCTTTTAATCCTAACTCCCTGCAGGCTAAGGCAGGAGGATAGCTGTGAGTTTGAGGCCAATTTGTGAAAATCTCAAAACAAAACAAAACATCAACCAATCAAAAATAGAAAAAAAAAAAAATTGGGCTGGAGAGATTGTTTGGCGGTTAAGGCACTTGCCTGGGGAACGTAAGAACCCAGGTTTGATTTCCTCAGGACCCACATAAAGCCACATGTACAAGGTGGCACATGCGTCTGGAGCTCATTTACAGTGGCTAAAGGCTCTGGTATACCCATTCTCTCTCTCTCTCAAATAAATATTTTTTTTTAGTTTTTTGAGGTAGGGTCTCACTCTAGCCCAGGCTGACCTGGAATTCACTCTGTAGTCTCAGTTGGCCTTGAACTCACAGCGATCCTCCTACCTTTACCTCCCAAGTGCTGGGATTAAAAGTGTGCATCACCATGCCCAGCAAATAAAATATGTTTTAGAAAAAAAAAGAAAGAAAAGAAAAGAATTGTACTAGTGGATAGTGAAGGACTCAGGAACCAGATGGACGCCATGACAGGCTTCAGAGTCCTCAGTAGGCCTAAGTTTCTGTTCCCTGGAAAGTTCTAAGTTTTTATCTTCCGGTAACGTGGGTTTAACACTGGAAACTGCTTACGCCATACATTCCTGTAGTCATAGATAAGTTCAATTCCCCTTGCCCTAGCCCGCCAACTTTGCCTGCCAAAATCCTAAGCCAACCAGAAGAGTACAAATGCAGTTACTGTTTAAATCAACCAATCATGTACTCATCCCCTTCTTCTTTGTTCAAATCCCTAAGAAAACCCTCCCCTCCTCTACTCAGGGCTCTTGTATGGATCCACTGTGATGGTGAAGTGAAGAGACAGCGCTTAAGCCCAAAATAAAGCTCCTTGCCCTTGCCTACGTGTTTGGTTCTCCTTGGTGGTCACTGGGGGTGTCCAGAACTGGGCATAACAGATAGTACCTCAGCCGAATCTTAAAGAACGAAGGGATTCTGCTGTAGGAGGATATTATAGTGCTTGAGATTTCAGACCTAGACCGCTCAGTGGAGGCAGAAGCTAAAGGCATTGTGAAGTTTCAGTTCACCAAAGGCTTTTTCAACTCGACTCCAACGCTGAGCCATCCTCTGAGAGCAGGGAGAACTTAGGGCCAGGAAGTTAAACTACATCTAGGTAAATGTTGGAACTTGTTGTATTTGTAAGGATGTGTGTGACCTGCCTCAAATTAGGCTCACCCCACCCCCACCTCCTGGGCTTTTCAAGGTAGGGGTCCCAGGCTGACCTGGAATTAACTATGTAGTCTCAGGGTGGCCTCAAACTCTACATGATCCCACCTCTGCCACCCAAGTGTTGGGATTAAAGGTGTGCGCCACCACTGCCCGGCTCTAATTAGGCATTTTTATATTTTGTGTTCTGTATTTCATGAGCTAGAAGACCTGGTCTTTTTCATGTGACCTTATCTGCAAGGTGAAGTTCAGGCCACATTCTCTATTCATATGCATGGACTGAGTTGGCTGCAGAAGCAGGCTGGGCAGGTCAAGGTGCACCAGTGTTCCTGGTGCTTATTATTATGTTTATTTCCTGGCTGCTGGGGTGCTCTTGTGCATCCGGCCCTCTGCCCAAAGTCTCCCGGAGTGACTGGGGAGAAGGTGTATTTTCAGATTTCAGCCACTAGTGCCATGAGCGAGGCTTGCGTGCGACTGACCCTGAGGGGAAAGCTATTCATCTACACAGCCCCTCCTGTTGGTGATTCATGCACATGTCAAGGAGGTCAGAGGAACACTTTCCGGCACCTGTCCTCGTCTTCTACCTCCTTTGAAGCATGGTCTCTTGTTTTCTTTCTTTAAAAAATAATTTAGCCAGGCATGGTGGCGAACACCTTTAATCTCAGCACTCGGGAGGCAGAGGTAGGAGGATCACCATAAGTTCAAGGCCACCCTGAGACTACAGAGTGAATTCCAGGTCAGCCTGAGCTAGAGTGAGACCCTACCTTGAAAAAGCAAAACCAAAAACAAACAAACAAAAAATAGCGGGGGAGGGGGGAGGTCTGGCATGGTGGGGCATGCCTTTATCTCAACATTCAGGAGGACTGCTGTGAATTCAAGGCCACCCTGAGAATTCCAGGTCAGCCTAGGCTAGAGCGGAAACCCAACCTCATAAACAAAACAAAAGGTGGCTGGGGGGGGGGGCACTGAAAAGAGCTTAGCAGTTAAGGTACTTGTCTGTGAAGCCTAAGGACCCAGGTTCCATTCCCCAGTACGCATCTAAACCAGATGTACAATGTGGTGCATGCATCTGGAGTTCATTTGCAGTGGCTGGAGACCCTAGTGTGCCCATTCTCTCTATTTGCCTCTCCAACCCTCTCCCCCAACCGTTTTTCCTTTTATTTTATTTTGTTTGTTTGGTTGGTTTTTTGAGGTAGGGTCTCACTCTAGCTCAGGCTAACCTGTAATTCACTATGTAGTCTCAGGGTGGCCTTGAACTCATGGCAGTCCTCCTACCTCTGCCTCCCGAGTTCTGGGATTAAAGGTGTGCACCACCACGCCCGGCTATTTTATTTTATTTTTGAGATAGAGCCTTGTTCTAGTCTAGGGGCTGACCTGGAATTCACTCTGTAGTCTCAGGGTGGCCTTGAATTTACAACAATCCTTTTACTTTGGCCTCAAGAGTGCTGGGATTAAAGGCTTGCGCCACTATATGCAGTTTATATTTATTTTTTAATACTTTATTTATTTATTTATTTATTTGCAAGGGGGTGGGGAGATAGGCAGAATGATCATGACATGCTCTTTCTGCTGCAAATGAACTCCATATGCCACTTTGCATCTGAGTTTCTATGAATACTGGTGAATTGAACCTGGGGTGTGAGGTTTTGCAAACAAGTGCCTTTAATGGTCCTCTTCATATGTATACATACTTTTTCATTTTGGGACAAAGTCTCATTAAATTGCCCAGGCTGGTCTTGAAATTTTTATTTAGCTCAGCAGGACCTGAATTTTCCATCCTCCTCCCTCAACCTCTGGAATAGCTGGGCCACCAGGCCTGGCTTACCGAACTGGTACTTAGTGAGCACAATGCACCAGGGCTGTCCTGCCTGTTGAGGATACTGGACACAACAAAGCAAGCTTACAGTGGTGGTCTGGGAGGGCTTCACTGAGGAAACAACAGTTCTGCAAGGAGCTAAGAGCAAGCCACTCCAAGGGAACAGGGAACTAAAGGAGAAAGCTGGGGGAGGGGAAATGTTGGGGAAGGGGCTGTCTGTAGTCTGCTTAAAAGAACTTGGCATCTCTCCAAAATGAACTGGGAATCTTTTGACCGTTTGAAGAGGAGTAATATGATCCAGCTTCTACAATTAAAGAATCATTCAGTCTGCTGTGGTCGGGACTGCAGGGGGCAAGGGCCAAAGCAGACAAATCAGGAGACTATGATAATTATCCTATTCCAGCTGCAGATAGCTGGGACCAGGCTGGTGGCAGGAGAGTTGGAGGGAAATGTTCAATTGTGGATATATTTTGGAGGCAGAGCAGAATCATGTCTACATTAATGTCAAAGCACAATTCATAAATAAGTTGATAATTTGAAGCACATCAAAATTAAAAACTTACATGCTTCAAAAGACACTATAGCCGGGCGTGGTGGCGCACGCCTTTAATCCCAGCACTCGGGAGGCAGAGGTAGGAGGATCGCCATGAGTTCAAGGCCACCCTGAGGCTACAGAGTTAATTCCAGCTCAGCCTGGACCAGAGTGAGACCTTACCTTGAAAAAACAAATAAAAATAAAAATAAAGACACTATAAACTGGGTGTGGTGGTGCCTGTTTTTAATACCAGCACACGATGGCTGAGGTGGAAGGATTACCATGAGTTCAATGCCAGACTGGGTCTACAGAGTAACTTTCAGGTAATTTTGGGCTTGAATGAGACCCTCCCTCAAAAAAAGAAAAAAATACTATAAATGGAGAGTGTGGTACATGCTTTTAATCCCAGCACTCAGGAGGCAGAGGTAGGAGAATTGCCATGAGTTCGAGGCCACTCTGAGACTACATAGTGAATTCCAGGTCAGCCTGAGCTAGAGTGAAACCCTACCTTAGAGAAAAAAAAAAAATTAAGACAGACAAAGCATAGAATGGAATGAGAGAAAATATTGCAACTCAATAATATAATTCAAACAACCCAGTTAAAAAGAGAGGCTAGAGAGATAGATTAGCGGTTAAGGCACATGCCTGCGAAGCCTAAGGCCCCTGGTTCGATTCTCCAGCTTCCACATAAGCCAGATGCACATGGTAGTACATGTGTCTGGAATTCGTTTGTTTGCAGTGGCTGGAGGCCCTGCCGTGCCTATTCTCTCTCTCAGGTAAATAAATAAAAATAAATTTTTACTTATTAATTTTTTAATTTTTATTAACAATTTCCATGATTATAAAAAAATATCCCATGGTAATTCCCTCCCTCTCCCTGGACACTTTCCCCTTTGAAATTCCATTCTCCATCATATTACCTCCCCATCTCAATCATTGTACTTACATATATACAATATCAACCTAAAAATAAAATATTTTTAAAAAGAGAGATGAAAGATTTGGATAGACTTTTTCCCCAAAAGTCCATGTGAATGGCTAATATGTACATAAAGAGATGCTAAACATCATCAGTCAGTAGGGAAATGCAAATTATGACAAGATAGTACTTCATGCCTCCTAGAATAGCTCTACTCAGAAAGACAGGGAATACTCAGTGTTGGCAAGGGTGTGAAGAAATAGGAATCCTCATGTATTGATGATGGGAATCAACATTTTTATAAATAGTTAGGCAGTTTCTTAAAAACGATAAACATAAATTTCCTATACAATCTGGCAATTACTCCACTCTAGTTATCTACCCAAGAGAAATGCAAATATACATTTCCACAAAGACATGCGCATGAACGTTCATAGCTGCTCTATTCATAACAGCCAAGGAGTGGATACAATCCAGGTGTCAATCAATAGCACAATGGGACGCGATTCAACAATAAGAAGGAAGGAAACACTGATGCAAGTGCAACATGGGTGAGTCTCACAAACATTCTGCTCAGTGAAAGAAGCCAGAGACAAAGGCCCACAAATTGCATGGCTCTATTTACATGAAACAGGCAGAAGAAGCAAATCTACATGGAGACAAGATTCATAGCTCCCCAGGCTGGGGTGGAAATGAAGGCACTAGTGGTCCTAAATAGGCATGAGGACCTTACTGAGATGACAGGAATGTCTCAAAATTAGGTTGGGAAAATTTGGCAAATGTATTATTTATTTATTTGAGGTAGGGTCTCACTATAGCTCAGGCTGATTTGGAATTCACTATGTAGTCTCAGGGTGGCCTCGAACTGACAGTTATCCTCCTACCTCTGTCTCCTGAGTGCTGGGATTAAAGGTGTGTGCCACCACGCCCGGCCTGCTTAAAGTATTTTAAAATGTTTAAGTCAGTGCTACAGAGTGTTTAAGGCACTTGCCTGCAAAGCCTGAGGACCCAGGTGAAGCATGTTGGCTAACACGGGTCCTGGGGAATCGAACCAGGGTCCTTTGGCTTTATAGGCAAATGCCTTAACTGCTAAGCCACCCCGCCAGCCCTCTGCCTCTTTCTTAAATAAATAAAAATATTGCCGGGCATGGTGGCACACGCCTTTAATCCCAGCACTTGGGAGGCAGAGGTAGGAGGATCACCATGAGTTCGAGGCCACCCTGAGAGTACTGAGTGAATTCCAGGTCAGCCTGAGCTAGAGTGAGACCCTACCTGGGCATGGTGGCACATGTTTTTTTTTTTTTTTTGAGGTAGGGTCTCACTCTAGCCCAGGTTGACCTAGAATTCACTATGCAATCTCAGGCTGGCCTCAAACTCATGGCAATCCTCCTACCTCTCTGCCTCCCAAGTGCTGGGATTAAAGGCTTGCGCCACCACTCCCAGTATTTTTTTTTAAGCTGTAAACTGTGGTGGACTTCTATAAATCCAGCGCATCTATGGTCACAAGGTAGACATAGAAGAATGTCCAAGAAACAACAGAGACCCTATCTCAAAACTAGATGGAAGACTATCTAAAAGTTGTCCTCTGACCTCCACACACAATGCCTATATTTACACAAGTGAGCATGCACATGATATTTTTTCCTTTTTTTAGGTAGGCTTGTTTTCAGTTTTTCATATTTCTACTTTCTTTTTTATTATTGACAACTCCCATAATTATAGACAATAAACCATAATTCCCTCCCACCTCACTTTCCCTTCACAACTCCACTCTCCATCATATCTCCTCCCCCTCTCAATCAGTCTCTTTTATTTTTATTTATTTATTTATTTATTTATTTTTATTTTTATTTTTTTTTGGTTTTTCGAGGTAGGGTCTCACTCTAGCCCAGGCTGACCTGGAATTCACTATGGAGTCTCAGGGTGGCCTTGAACTCATGGTGGTCCTCCTACCTCTGCCTCCCGAGTGCTGGGATTAAAGGCATGCACCACCATGCCCGGCCAGTCTCTTTTATTTTGATGTCATGATCTTTTCCTCCTATTACGACGGTCTCGTGTGGGTAGTATCAGGCACTGTGAGGTCATGGATATCCAGGCCATTTTGTGTTTGGAAGAGTGCATTGTAAGGAGTCTACCCTTCCTTTGGCTCTTACATTCTTTTTGCCACCTCTTCTGTAATAGACTCTGAGCCTTGGAAGATGTGATAGAGATATTTCAGTGCTGAGCACTCCTCTGTCACTTCTCAGCACCAAGGTGCCTTGAGTCATTCCAGAGGTCACCGCCATCTGAAAAGAGAAGCTTCTGTAACCAAAAGTGAGAGTAGCATTAATATATGGGTATGGATATTAAGAGAAGTGCTCACCAGTTTGGTGAGGATAATATATGCATTTAGCCAGACACTAACAGACATTACACTCCTTGGGCTCATTACTTCTCCCATCATAGGTTTTCAGTATCAGGCGTGTATTCCCTTCCATGAGGCAGACCTCCAGTTCAATTAGAGAGCATTTGGTTTGCCCCATAAGATATGCCACTGTTGTACTTGTTGACTCATTTGGCCTGACTGGACAAACTTAAGGCTTGCAGTGTCCACTATTGTTTATCTCCACTGATGACTTCTCTCTGACCCATGGAGCTGCATGCAGTATAGCTTTTTCCAAGTTTCTGTCAGCTGGTCTATAAAGAGGTGGTTTTCAGCTCATCTCCAGCAGGATTTCTCAGTGACCTTGCAGCCCAACTATGTGGAGTCTTCAAGAATAATATCTTACCATTTATTCCTGGTGGGAAACCAGGAGCCTTGGCAATGGTCTGTAATGTTTGGGGGCATCAGAGCCCTCCCCAGCCAACAACTCACTGGAAGGTATCCCATCCCTCCCATCCCTGGCATTGAAAATTTCCTAGTAACAATCTATAGCTTCAGGCTGTGCCACTGTCCAAAAAGTAGGTTTCCATATATTTTATTTATACCCTCTTAGATTTTTTTTGTTTTTCGAGGTAGGGTCTCACTATAACTCAGGCTGACCTGGAGTTCACTATGGAGTCTCAGGGGCCTCGAACTCACAGTAATCCTCCTACCTCTGCCTCCTGAGTGCTGGTATTAAAGGTGTGCATCACCATGCCCGGCTTTCCTTCTTAGATTTTGATTAGCCCTCTCCCCGACTCTTCCCTTACTCAATCTCTTCCCCTGACTTCACTTAAGCCTTTCTACCCCTGGTATTCTGTTCATCTACTTACATATCTACAATACTGTTACAGTCTGGGTTGCATTGCTGGTAGAAATCACCCAACCAAGAGCAGCTTCTGGGAAAAAGAGATTTATTTTGGCTTACAGGCTCGAGGGGAAGCTCCACGATGGCAGGGGAAAACGATGGCATGAGCAGAAGGTGGACATCACCCCCTGGCCAACATAAGCTGGACCACAGCAACAGGAGGGTGTGCCAAACACTGGCAAGGGGAAACTGGCTTTAAAGCCCATAAGCCTGCCCCCAACAATACACTCCCTCCAGGAGGCATTAAATCCCAAATATCCATCAGCTGGGGAGCTAGCATTCACAACACCTAAGTTTATGGGGGACACCTGAATCAAACCACCACAAATACCATCCCCTTAAGTCCTCCCTTCTTCTCCCTCCTTTATAGTCCCTTTCTAGCTTATTGGCCTCTGCTACTGTATTTTTTTTTTAAATATTTTATTTATTTATTTATTTGTGAGAGAGAGACAGAGAGAAAGGGAGAATGAGCACACCAGGGCCTCCAGCCATTGTACAAGAACTCCAGACACATATGCCCCTTCGTGCGTCTGGCTTATCTGGGTCCTGGGAAATCAAACCTGGGTTCTTAGGCTTCACAGGCAAATGCTGTAACTGCTAAGCCATCTCCCCAGTCCTCTGCTACTGAGTGTTGTTCTTTAAATGTTTTAAAGAAATTATTTACTTATTTATTTGAAAGCTACAGACAAACAGAAAGAAAGAGGCAGATGATAGAGAATGGGCCTGCCGGGGCCTCTAGCCACTGCCAATGAACTCAAAATATGTGCCTCCTTGTGCATCTAGCTTACATGGGTCCTGGGGAATCACACTAGGGTCCTTAGGCTTTGCAAGCAAACACCTTAATCACTAAGCCATTTTCCCAGCTCCTCTGCTACTGAGTTTTATCCCAACTCACATACAAGTCTAAACATTTGTAGCTAGTATTCACATATTAAAGACAGCAGGCGGAGCTTGGCTTCCTGGGCCTGGGTTACCTCACTAAGTATAATCCTTTCGAGATCCATCTATTTCCCTGCAAATTTCATAATTTCATTTTTCTTTACTGCTGAATAGCACTCCATTGTATAAATATACCACATCTTCATTATCCATTCATCAGGTGAGGGACATCTAGGCTGGTTCCATTTCCTAGCTATTGTGAATAGAGTGGCAATAAATATGGATGTGCAAGTATCTCTAAAGTAGTGCAAACAGTCATTAGGATATATGCCTAGGAGTGGGACAGCTGGGTCATATGGGAAATCTATTTTTAACTATCCCAGGAACCTCCACACTGATGTCCACAAAGGCTATACCAAATTACATTCCCACCAACAGTGTAGAAGTTTTTTTTTTTTTTTTTTTTTTGTTTTTTTGTATCCTTACCAGCATTTACTGTCATTTGTTTTCATGATGATAGCCATTCTGACAGGAATGAGATAGAATCTCAAAGTTTTAATTTGCTTTAGCTCAGGCTGACCTGGAATTCATCATGTAGTCTCAGGGTCGCCTCAAACTCTCAGTGATCCTCCTACCTTTGCCTCCCAAGTATTGGGATTAAAGGTGTGCACTGCCATACCAGTTTCTCTTTTTTTTTTCTTTTTTCAGTTATTTTTATTGACAACTTCCATAATTGTAGACAATACCATGGTAATTCCCTCTCTCCCCCCATTTTCCCTTTGAAACTCCACTCTCCGTCATCCCCCTTGCCCCTCTCAATCAGTCTCTCTTTTATTTTGATGTCATGATCTTTTCCACCTATTATACTGGTCTTGTGTAGGTAGTGTCAGGCACTGTGAGGTCATGGATATACCAGCCATTTTGTGTCTGGAGGGGCATGTTGTAAGCAGTCCTACCCTTCCTTTGGCTCTTACATTCTTTCCAGCACCTCTTCTGCAATGGACCCTAAGCCTTGAAAGGTGTGAGACAGACATTTCAGTGCTGAGCTCTCCTCTGTCACTTCTCAGTACCATGGTGCCTTCTGAGTCATCCCAAGGTCACTGCCATCTGGAAAGAGAAGCTTCTCTAACCAAAAGTGAGATTAACATTAATATATGGGTAGTAACATTAAGAGAAGTGCTTACTGGGCAGTTTGGTGAGCATAGTATATACATTTAGCCAGACAGTAGCAGACATTGCACCCCTAGGGCTCATGACTGCCCCTGTTGTAGGTTTTTAGTATCAGGGATGTATTCCCTCCCATGGAGTGGGCCTCCAGTCCAATTAGAGACTGGCTAGTCCCATCCCCCCCCCCCATACAAACACTATTGTACCCGTTGGTTAATTTGGTCTGGCTGGCCAAATTTAAGGCTCGCAGTGTCCACTGTTGAGTATCTTCACTGGTGATTTCTCTTTCTCCCATTGAACTGCATGCAGAATGGCTTCTTCCAGCTTTCTGTCAGCTGGTCTACATGGAGGAGGTTTTCAGCTCAGTTCCAGCAGGATTTCTCAGTGACCTTGCAACCCAAGTATGTGGAGTGTTCAGCAATAGGGTCTTACCATCTATTCCTGGTGGGAAACCAAGGGCCTCAGCAATGACCTGTAATGTTTTGGAGGTATCAGTGACCTCCCTGGCCAACAACTCACTGGAAGGTATCCCATCCCTGGCACTGAAAACTTTCTAGTAAAAAAAAAAATCTATGGCTTTTGAGTGTTCCATTGTCTAAAAAAGTAGGTTCTCATATGACTTATTTATATCTTCTTAGATTTTGATTAGCCCTCCCTCCACCTTTCTTTTTTGCAATCTCTTCCTCTGACCTCACTTAGGCCTTTTTACCCCCATTAATCTGTTCTTTTACTTACATATATACAATACCATCCTATTAAGTCCCCCCTCCCTTTCTATTTCCTTTATATCCCCTTTCTAGCTTACTGACCTCTGCTACTGAGTTTTATTCCTACTCACACAGAAGTCCAATCATTTGTAGCTACGATCCACATGTGATGTATGGCTTTCTGGGCATGGGTTACCTCACTAACTATAATCCTTTCCAGATCCTTCCTTCCTTCTTACCTACCTTCCATTCTTTCCTTCATGTGGCTGGAGAGATTGCTCAGTGGTCAAGGCTCTTGTCTGCAAAGCCTAAGTACCCAGAATGAGTGGGTGTACCAGGCCCTCCTGCTACTGTAAATGAACTCCACATGAGCAGGGCATGGTGGTACATGCTGTAATCCCAGCACTTGGGAGGCAGAGGTAGGAGGATCGATGTGAGTTTGAGGCCACCCTGAGACTACATAGTGAATTCCATGTCAGCCTGGGCTATAGTGAGACCCTATCTCAAAACAAAAAATAAAAACAAAAAACTGCAGATGCATGCACCACTTTGTGCATCTGGCTTTACATAGGTACTAGGGAAGGGAACCCTGATCATCAGGCTTTGCCCTTGTAAATGAACTCCAGATGCATGCGCCACCTCGTGCATCTGACTTTACATGGGCACTGGGGAAATGAAACCCAGGTCCTTTGCAGGCAAGCACCTTAACCACAGAACCCTCTCCCCTCTCTTCATTCTCTCTCCCTTTTTTGGCTTTTGATTTTGTTTTTAGGTAGGGTCTCACTTTAGCCCACGTTGACCTGAAATTCACTATGTATTCTCAGGGTGGCCTTGAATTCAAGGTGATCCTCCCACCTCTGTCTCCTGAGTGCTGGGATTAAAGGCGTGTGCCACCAGGCCCAGTCATTTTAACTCTCAAACCCACCTTTGTGTGTGTATCTTAAAACTCTGTTGATGGTAATTTTTTACAAATATATTTTATTTGTTTACTTATTTGTGCGAAAGAGGGAGAGAGGGAGAGGGAGAGGGGGGTAATGTGTGCGCCAGGGCCTCCAGCCACTGCAAATGAACTCCAGAAGCATGTACCCTCCTTGTGCATCTGGCTTACGTGGGTCCCGGAGAATTGAACAGGGATCCTTCAGGCAGATGCCTTAACCACTAAGCCATCTTTTCAGCCCCAAGAGTAATTTTTTGTTTGTTTATTTTTTTGAGCTGGGGTCTTGCTCTAGCCCAGGCTGACCTGGAACTTACTCTGTAGTCTCAGGCTGGCCTTAAACTCACAGCAATCCTCCTACCTCTGCCTCCTGAGTGCTAGAATTAAAGGCATGCACCACTACACCTGGTGGTCATTTCTGTTGTTGTTGTTGTTGTTTTGTTTATTTTTATTATTTGAGAGCGTCAGAGAGATAAAGAGGCAGGGAGACAGAGAGAATGAGCACACCAGCCACTGCAAACGAACTCCAGATGCATGCACCACCTTGTGCATCTGGCTTATGGGGGCACTGGGGAATCAAGCCTTGAACCGGGGTCCTTAGGCTTAACAGGCAAGCGCTTAACTGCTAAGCCATCTCTCCAGCCCCCCCCCATTTTTATTTTTTCCAAGGTAGGGTTTCACTGTAGCCCAGGCTGACCTGAAATTCACTATGTACTCTCAGGGTGACCTCGAACTCGTGGCGATCCTCCTACCTCTGCTTTAATCCCAGCACTCAGGAAGCAGAGGTAGGAGGATCACCATGAGTTCGAGGCCACCCTAAGAATACATAGTGAATTCCAGGTAGCATGGGCTAGAATGATACCCTACTTTGAAAAAGCAAAAAATAAATAAATAAATAAATAAATAAATAATAAAAAAAAAAATTAAAAGAGACAGAGAGGCAGCGAGAAAGAGAAAGAGAAAGAGAAAGAGAGAGAGAGAGAGAGACAGAGATAGAGATATGGATGATGTGCCAGGGCCTCAACCACTGCAATGGAACTCCAGAGGCTTGCATCACCTAGAGGGCATGTGTGTGTGACCTTGCATTTCTCTCACTTTAGTCAAACATGGGTCCTTAGGCTTTGCAGGCAAGTGCCTTAACTGCTAAGCCATCTCTCTAGCCCTTGATGGTAATTTTTAAAAAGTATTTATTTACACTTGTGTGTTTATAGGCATGCCAGGACCACTTGCTACTATAAACCAGCACCAGACAGTTGCACCGCTTTTTGGGTCAGGCTTAAGTAAGTGTTTCATTCTAGCCCAACCTGATCAGGAATTCACTTTGTAGCCTCTGGTTGGCCTAGAATTTACAAAGGTCCTCCATCCTCTGCCTTCCAAGTGCTAGGATTAAAGGTGTGAACCCCCATGCCTGGCTGAAAGATAATCCCCCCCCGCAAATAGGGTCCCATTCTAGCCCAGACTGATTTGGAATTTACCGTACCTCTGCCTCCTGAGTGCTGGGATTAAAGGTGTACACCACTATACCCAGTTTGAAAGACATTTCATCAAGTATTACTCTGTCTATTGAGCCATGTTATGTAGTATATTTTGGGCAACTTAGTAAATTCTCACTATCACAATTCTGCAAGCCCCACCATCACCATTTAACTGATATGAAAACACAGGCACAGAGATGTTTCCTTACTAATATTTATTTATTTACTTAGAGAGAAGTGAGAGAATAAGAATGGATGGGCATGCCAGGACCTTCTGCTGCTGCAAACGAGCTCCAGATGCACGAACCACTTTGTCTGGTTTTTACCTGGGTAACTGGGGAAGTGACCCCAGTTGTCCCGCTTTACAAGCGCCTTTAACCACTGAGCCATTTCTCCATCCCAGATACTGGTTTTGAAAGCAGCTATGGGTGAACCTACCTCTTATTAGTGCACCACACTACTCGTTACTCATCTGTTGGGATGTACACGTCAAGCCTCAGGTTGCAATCTTTCCTATTTGACCCATAAGGATGTCCCGTGAATGCCGCCTTCCGTATCCCCTTGACAATGTGGGAACTCCTTAAGGCAGCTGCTCCTAATGATTTCTCGGAGTCCCCCTCGCCCTCCACGAGCGCCTCTAATGACTCCAAGAACCCCACTTTCTGCCCCAAGAGCTGCTTCTAATGACCCCGGGTCCCCGCTCACGGAGGAACTTTAATAACCCTAAGAATATCCTCCCTCAGGATCTGTCCTAATGACCCCCAAGACTCCTTCTCCTTCTGGAACACTCCCTTCAGGAACTGTCTCAGCTTGCTAGGTAGTGAGGGGGTTCAAAACACCAGGGCTTTTGTTTTAAAAACTGAGACAGTGTCGGACATACCGGGACAAGTTGGTCACCTCCTAGGAACTCCTTGACTTTGGACGGTTCCCCTAGTTGTCCCCATTACTTTTAGTTGTTAGGCCAACAAGTTACTCACCCTAACAGAACACATCCTGAAAGAGCCTCAGAATAACTCTCAGCCATCAACCCGACCGGCCCATTTCTGGTTTTGGCTTCTATCTACCCTGATTAGCTGTGGGTCTGAAAGGTGCTTGTGATTGGCCAGCTCCGGGATCCGGCCCAGAAGCTCAGTGGCCGCGGTCCCCGGTGGTACAGCTTTTCCTCCTGGCAACAGCCTGAGCCGGCGCTCATAGGCTGAGGGGATTGATATGCCGGGACCTTGAGGCAACTGGAGTGCGTGCTCATTGGCTGTTTGAGGGGCACAGTGAGGCTGCGCAGAGGCCGATTTAAGAGGAGGCGGGGCTTCGTCTTTGGCCTGTAAGAAAGACTGTAGGGTCGGCTACTGGCGACAGCGGTAACCGATCCTGAGCCCTGCCAGGGCCTTGGTCTTTAGGTAAGAGCCGTAGAGTTTTGGATAACTTTAGGATTGATGCTGTCTTAACCGTGACCGTGAGCTCCGATGGGGGAAGGGTGGTGGGGTGGGTCTTGGCTGGACTGAGTGATTGACATGTCCATTAGCCAGAAGAAGAAGGAGCTTCTAAAATGAGTTCTGCGATTGGCCTTTTCCAAACTCCTAGGGCCAATGAGCGTCGGGGGAGGGGGACGGGCCCACTGGGCCTTATTTTCTTCTTCCTGCGGTCGGGCCTCACTGGCCTAGGCGGTGGGGCCGGGAGGGGCAGTGTCTTTGCGTGGTGAGGATTGGGGACCTCGGAGAAGGGGGCTGCCTTCAAAGGGATGCCCGCGGGGGCGGCTGCGGGGCGTGGGCGGGGGAGTTGCAGGTGATTGTTAGCAGCGGCTGCCTTGATGGAGTGATTAAGTACCAGGCCTAGTGCTTCGGTTTCTCTTGCATCATCTGAGTTAATCATAGCAACCTTGCAGAGGCAGGGGGTTGGGATCCCCATTTTACAGGTGGAGAAACTGAGACTCAGCCACTGGTCCCAGACAGCCAAGGTCATATAGCTAAGTAAAGTGACATAGACCGGGTCTGTATTCAGAGTTTTCTCTCTGGCGCCGGTGCTCTTGAACCACCATGCTTTGTTGCTGGATGCGGGAGGGAAGGTGTCCGGGACCTGGAGCTTTTCCTAGGGAATGTGTGGCCGGCAGGGAACCCTAGGGTTAAAGAGACAGGATGAAACAGCTGCGGTGAGCGTGAAGAAATCTATTCAGCAGTTAACGAGTGCCTACTCTGTGCCATGTATTGTTCTGGTTTCTGGGTACACAAAGATGAATAGGTCCAGGGGCCGATGAATCCCGGGGGAAGGCCCCAGTCCTTGTATTCAGGTTTATGTTCTTGTAAAATTTGCAAAAGAAGGGTACCAGATTCTGAACTAGGTGGGTCTTCCAAGTTAGGCTTTAGGTTGCTCCCCGCTTGGATCGGCTGTTGGAAAGGACTGAGTTTAGGTCGAAATTAGGGTGTAGGCAGAGGTTGATAGAAGATGCATTGGGAAGGGATGGTAGTCAAATTTCCTAGTATGTAAAATACAGATAACAGCTAACAGTGTACCTGCCATGCAAAGTTCATGGAAAGCGCCTGGACAGAAAGCATCTTATTTTGAGGGAATGGGATCTCAAGAGTTTCGGGTGGTAGGGTTTCTCTTCTCTTACCTTGGTTGGTTTTACTTCATGCTGTCTCCCAGTACATATGTTGAATTGTGGGTAGGTTAGAGGCAGTTTCCTCCCATGTAGCTGGATTGCCATGGCTTTGTGGGTAGCAAAACTCTTGGATGTTTGGTGAGAAGGTCCAGGAAAGGAAAGGGCCTATTGTCTTTGCTTCTGAACTGGCTCCTTTTAGCTGTCAAATTACTCTTCCGATTTTGATAGTCTGTTGTATTACCCAGCAGTGGGGGTGGTACATAAGTGAAGTACACATCCAAAAAAAAAAGAAAAAGAAAAGAAAAAGTTTATTTTGCTTCCTCCAGTTAGGAAGCTTGCAATGTATTGCCATTTTATTAGCTGTTCAAATTTTGTTCTTTTGTGTTCTGGGTTCAGTGAGATTCAATCTGTCTTTAGCTTGACTTCATTAAGTACAGCTAAAACTGCATTTTGGTTTAGTTGAGAAAAATATCATGATAGTGTTTAAAATTATGTCATGCTGCTAATATCAAAGTACCTTTTAAGCTGCGCATGGTGGTGCATGTGTTTAATCTCAGCACTCAGAGGGCTGATGTGAGTTCAAGGCCAGCCTGGTGCTACTGAGTGAGTTCCAGGTCAGTATGGGTTAGAGTGAAACCTACTTCAAAAAACAAATGGAAAAAAAAATCAAAAACAAGTAC
The DNA here is from genome assembly GCF_020740685.1 of Jaculus jaculus. NCBI lineage: Eukaryota > Metazoa > Chordata > Mammalia > Rodentia > Dipodidae > Jaculus > Jaculus jaculus. The sequence goes on along the minus strand of NC_059106.1, from coordinate 82,222,694 downwards.
CTTAATTTTTAAACCTTATAATCTTGTAGCCAAGTTAACTTTTAGGGATCTAGAATCCTGTTCTAAAGCTGTGTTCTCTACAATAGCCCATAAGTGGTTTTCTTTTCTTTTCTTTTTTTTTTTGGTTTTTCAAGGTAGAGTCTCACTCTAGCTCATGCTGACCTGGAATTCACTATGTAGGCTCAGGGTGGCCTCCCCAACTCTAGAGGATCCTCCTACCTCCGCTTTGGGAGTGCTGGGATTAAAGGTGTGCACCACCACGTCTGGTTTGTTTTTTGTTTTTTGAGGTATGGTCTCTGCTTCAGGCTGACCTGGAATTCACTATGTAGTCCCTGGGTGGCCTCTACAACTCACAGCAACCCTCCTACCTCTCTGCCTCCCAAGTGTTGGGATTAAAGGTGTGTGCCTCCACACCCTATTTGAATATTGGCGGATTTTTAGATCAGATTGTAGTATGCATAATAAAAGAGATTTCAAAGGTGGAAATAAGGGAGTTAGTTGGAAAGGTCAGGGTAAAATGTAGGCAAGTCAGCTCCATTGTTAGAGGAGGAAACAGTTTCATTTTTTTCTTTCTTGGTTTTTCAAGGTAGGATCTCACTCTAGCCCAGGCTGACCTGGAATTCATTATGTAGTCTCAGGGTGGCCTCTGGAACTCAAGGCAGGCCTCCTACCTCTCTGCCTCCCAACTGCTGGGATTAAAGGTATGAGCCACCATGCCCTGCTACAGTTTCATTTTTAACTGAAACAAGGTATATTCATGTGAGATTTGGATACATGAAGTTCTGATGTATTAGGGTCCTGATACAGTTTGTTTGTTTGTTTCTTTTTTTTTTTCACTTGTAAAAATTACTGTCCTAGAAAAATACACATTGCAAATTTGAGAGCTACAATTTAACTACGTTAGAGGATTCCTGAGGGACAGGACTAACCTTTGAATATAAGATTTTTTTTTATTACAGTTTCATTTTTAACTGAAACAAAGTCTATATTCACGTGGGATTTGGATACATGAAATTCTGATGTATTAGGGTCTGATTTTGGGGGGCGGGGCACAGTGTTTTAGTTTGTAGCAGAGGTTGAGTACCAAACCTTTGCAACCGCCTCCCAAATTAAGTGCTGGGATTAAGGGCAGGCAGATCCCAAGCTCACCCACCTCATTCCTTAGAAGGATTTGCATTTGTAGGTTATTTAAATAATTATCCTAGAGGCTGTTTCTAGGGATTTTTTCTTTCTTTTCTTTTTTAAAAAATATTTTATTTATTTGAGAGAGAGAGGGGGGATGGGCATGCCAGGCCAGGGCCTCCAGCCACTGCTAACGAACTCTAGATGCATACCCCCCTGTGCATCTGGCTCACGTGGGTCCTGGGGAATCGAACCGGGATCCTTTGGCTTTGTAGGCAAATACCTTAACCGCCAAGCCATTTCTCCAGCCCCAGGGATAATTTCTTAGTGTCTTCTGAACTTCTGTATTATCTATTAACTACTATAAGCACTGACATTTCCACCTATCAATTTAAATGACATTTTGTGTAATTTTTTGCCCTTAATGTACTTCCTCAGATTCCTATCTGACCAAAGCTACCTCAAAAAGAAGGAAAAATGGCTTCCGAATCTGAAACCCTGAATCCCAGTGCTCGTATAATGACTTTTTATCCAAGCATGGAAGAGTTCCGGAACTTCAGTCGATACATTGCTTACATTGAATCCCAAGGAGCTCATCGGGCTGGGCTAGCCAAGGTAAGGAACAGGCTTGTTCAACATGACTTTTTTTTTTTGGGGGGGGGGTCTGGTTTCGAGGTAGGATCTCCCGCTAGTGCAGGCTGACCTGGAATTTACTGTGTAGTCTCAGGCTGTCCTCAAACTCACTTTCCTCTTACTTCCACCTTTGGGGGGTTAAAGGCTGGGATTAAAGACACGAGCCACCACGCCCAGCTCAACGTGATTTGTAGCAGGGCAGCAATAAGATTTTTTTCTAAATGAAGGCCAGAATGGGTTTTACTGAAAATAAGATGGGGCAGTGACTTTAGTATATTCTGTTCCATTTGCAGGCTACGCCCTATTATTATAGGTGTCTGCTTATAGGTAGGATGAGAGCTGTTTGGAGCCTTCCCTTTGTGAAGCCTTGTGTTCAGACCTTGTCCTATAGACTTCAGTCCTTTTTATCTGTCACTGCATGGTTTCACCACCTGCCTTCTTACACTTCAATCTCCTCTGGCAATCTGGTAGTAATTTGGTTTCCCATAAGAGGGCAGAATACACTGGCCAGCCTACATGAGTATTCTGGTCTTTGTAATTTGAAATTGATTTCTGGTTTTTACTTCTTTCTTGCATTTGTGGTTATTGGGGTCTCACCCACGTCTGATCAGCCCTTCATATATTGTCACAGTTAAGTTTTGAGTCCCCAGAGATGAAATTACTTCATTTCTGCAAAGTTCCTCAATAAACAGAGGCAAGAGACTTAGCCTGAGCCAGCAAGAGACTTTTCATTGTTTTATTATGCTTTTCAGTTCCCTTTGGGTCACCTTATTTCCCTTGGTATGTGGAGTGGGGGGGGTCAGTCTGGTGTTTTGCATCTGATAGTCAAACACTTCCCCAGCTCTTTTTGGATATGGTAAATAGACAAACCAACAACCAAGCAAGGGCCGGGAGCCATCTCCCATGCCTGGGGGCAGTGATTACAAGGTGGGGGCAAGTGGCTGCCTTCCTTGTGACTTGACTCCTGCTGGGTTCAAGTAGTAGGTATGAGCTGTTTGGCCTGAAGTGTAGAATTTCTACATGTTTGTTTTTTGGAGTCTACTTACTAGATTGAAGAAAGGCTATTTGAATTATTTTATTTTTTTGTTTTTTGCGGTAGCGTTTCATTGTAGCCTAGGCTGACCTATAATTCACTATATAGTCTCAGGGTGGCCTCAAACTCATGGTAATTCTTCCTTTTCCTCCTCAGTGCTGTGATTAAAGGTGTAAGCCACCACGCCTGACTCTCTAGCCTCCCACCCCCCTTTCTAATTTTAATTTAATTTTGTTTATTTGAGAGAGATAAAGAGAGAGAGAATGGGCACACCAGGGCCTCCAACCACTGAAATGAACTCCAGACACATTGTATATCTTGTATATCTGGCATTACATGGGTACTATGGAATAAAACAGGGTCTTTAGGCTTTGCAGGCAAGCACCTTATATGCTGAACCATCTCTCCAGTCCCCTCCAGCCCCTTTAAAATATTTTTATTTAGCTGGGTGTGGTGGTGCATGCCTTTTATGTCCCTGGGAGGCAGAGGTAGGAGGCCACCCTGAGACTGCATAATGAATTCCACGTCAGCCTGAGCTAGAGTGAGAACCTACGTCAGAAAACCAAAAAAATAAAACAGACAAACAAAACAAAACAACAAAAACAGACAGCCAAAGTGGGATACTGTGTGTATATGTGAATGGGTGTGTCTGGGCATCATGTACTCTAGATGCATGCACCACTTTGTGCATCTAGCTTTATGTGGGTGCTGAGGAATCAAACCTGAGCCTTCAAGTTTTGCAAGCAAATGCCTTTAACTGCTGAGCTATATTTCCAGCCCTTTGTTATAATTATTTTATCAAGCACATTTCATAGGTCTTCTTTTTTTGTTGTTTTGTTTTAGAGACAAGGTCTCACATAATCCAGGCTGTCGTGGAATTTATTATGTGGATGACCTTGAACTCCTGATCCTCTTGTTTCTACCTCCCAGGTACTAGGATTACAGACACATGCTGCCATTAGGAGAGGTTCCCCCCACCCCTCAATACTTTATTTATTTATTTGAGAGGGGCAGAGAAGGAATGAGCACACCAGGCCCCCAGCCACTGTAAAATCTAGTTTTTTTTTTTTTTTTTGTTTGTTTGTTTTTTGTTTTCCGAGGTAGGGTCTCCTAGCTCAGGCTGACCTGGAATTCACTTTTTAGTCTTAGGGTGGCCTTGAACTTACTGCCATCCTCCTACCTCTCCCTCCTGAGTGCGTGTGCCATCATGCCTGGCTGCAAACTCTAGATGTATGTGCCACCTTTTGCATCTGTTTTTTTTTTTTTTTTTTTAAATTTTATTTATTTATTTATTTGAGAGCGACAGACACAGAGAGAAAGAGGGAGAGAGAGAACGGGCGTGCCAGGGCTTCCAGCCTCTGCAAACGAACTCCAGATGCGTGCGCCCCCTTGTGCATCTGGCTAACGTGGGACCTGGGGAGCCTCGAACCGGGGTCCTTAGGCTTCCCAGGCAAGCGCTTAACCGCTAAGCCATCTCTCCAGCCCCTTTTGTATCTGTTTTACATGGGTACTGAAGAACTGAACCTGGATCCTTTGGGTTTGCTGGCAAGTGCCTTAACTGCTAAGCCATCTATTTAACTCTTATGTAGTTTTTTTTTCTTTGATTTCTTTTTTTTTTAAAAATATATATTTTTATTTATTTGACAGAGAAAGAGGGGGAGGGAGGGAGGGAGGGAGGGAGAGAGAGAGAGAATGGGTATGCCAGAGCCTCCAGCCACTGCAAAGAACTCCAGACGCATGTGCCCCCTTGTGTATCTGGCTAACATGGGTCCTGGGGAATCAAACCAGGGTCCTTTGGCTTTGCAGGCAAATGCCTTAACCACTCCAGCCCTTCTTCAATATCTTCTTTTTTTTTTTTTTAATTTTTATTTATTTATTACAGAGAGAGAGAGAGAGAGAGAGAGAGAGAGAGAGAGAGAGAAAATAAATGGGCGTACCAGGGCCTCTAGCCACTGCAAATGAACTCCAGATGTATGTGGCCCAGTCTGACCTGGAATTCACTATATAGTCCCTAACTGGCCTTGAACTCATGGCAATCCTCCTACCCCTGCCTCCCAAGTGCTGGGATTAAAGGTGTGTGCCAACATGCCCACCCCATATTTGGTTTTCTAAGGAACCCTGGGCTACTAGTGAATCAACTTCCCAACCTGCTGACATGCTTGACAGTACTTCCCTGAGGTCATTGCTATTAGGCACTGAGTTGGTAGCTGAACTTGATCAATGTGAGTATGACAGAGGGTAAATCACACTTTGTAGTCATTACTTCTTCCTTAGATAACAATTTATGCACTTGCTTGCTGAACTGCGGCTTGCTAACTTCTCACCTGTTTCCAATTCCTATGTTCCCTGTAGGTTGTTCCTCCCAAGGAGTGGAAGCCGCGAGCGTCCTATGATGACATTGATGATTTGGTCATCCCTGCACCCATTCAGCAGCTAGTGACAGGGCAGTCTGGTCTCTTTACTCAGTATAACATACAGAAGAAAGCAATGACTGTTCGTGAGTTCCGCAAGATTGCGAATAGTGACAAGTGAGTGGGCACACTTTGGAGATTTGTTTTTGTGGGTTTTAAAATTATTTTAATTTTTGGGACAATGTTTTACTGTGTACATAGCCTAAGCTAGCCTTGAGCTCCAGACCCTTCTGCATTAGCCCCCCTGTGTCATGAATCATTAGGTCTAGCAGGTAGAAATATTTTCTCTGTCTTACATCTATGCCTAGCATTATATCATCATAGCTGCCTCCAAGGCTGCTGTTGTCCCACTGAAGAGCAGTTTCCTTGGTTTCAACTTCAGTCTTTCTGCTTTTTTTTCTGTTTCTTGGTTTTTTGAGGTACTCTCGCTGTAGCCCAGGCTGTCCTGGAATTCATTCTGTAGTTCCAGACTGGCCTCAAATTCATGGCAGTCCTTCTAACTCTGCCTGGGTCCTCTGGCTTTGCAGGCCAGTGCCTTAACCGCTAAGCCATTCCGGCAGCCCGACATGACCATCTTCTGAGTGGTAGCCTCTGCAAAGGTTCTTGGGAATTCAGTGGTGACTGCTGAGCCACCTGGGCAGCTTCCTTTTCTCCAGTGCTGGGACCTGAGGGCTGCTTTGTGCTAGCAGTCTACATGCTGCAGGCTTCAGTGTTGGTGTGCGGATTTGTGTGTGTTTATTTATTTGAAAGAAAGGAAGAGGCAGACAGAGAGAGAGAGAAAGAGGGAGGGAGGGAGAAAGAATGGATTTGCCAGGGCCTCCAGCCACTGCAATGAATTCCATGTGTATACTCCATTTTATGCATCTGGCTTACATGGATACTGGGGAATAGAATCTGGGTTGTTAGGCTTCACAGGCAAATGCCTTAACTGCTAAGCCATCTCTCCAGCCCTTGTCTCTAATTTTTTATATTAGTATGCTTATTCTCCCTCTCCCCTACCTCTCTTGGATCTTCAGGGTATAGTAATTTCCCCCAACATCAGAGAAGATATTACTCCTAAAGGCAGGTGGGTTCACAGCTGTGCCTGCATGACTTTATCCAGGCTTCCTCAGGCCCAGGGCTTTGGAGGAGATATGGCATAATAGACTTAAAAAAAAAATATTTATTTAAGAGAGAGAGAATGGGCATGGTATGCTAGAGCCTCCTGCCACTTGCTGCCAGTAAACTTCAGATGCATGCACCACTTTGTGCATCTGGCTTTACATGGATATTGGGGAACTGAACATAGGCTGGAAGGCTTCGCAAGCAAGCACCTTTCTTCTCTCCAGCCTTAGGCTTTTTATTATTTTTAGAGTGAGTAAGAAAGAGAAAGAGAGAGACAGAGACAGACAGACAGACATACAGACAGACAGAAGGAGAGAGAGAGAGAATTGGTATACCAGGGCCTCAGCCACTGAAGTTGAACTCCAGATGCCTGTGCCACCTGTGGGCATGTGTGACCTTGTGCTGGCCTCACCTTTGTGTGTCTGGCTAACATATCTGGAAAGTAGAACATGGGTTTTTAAGCTTTGCAGGCAAGCACCTTAACCACTAAGCCATCTCTCTAGCCTCAGCCCTAGACTTTTTTGTGAAGGACAAACTGAATCTCACTCTAGCCCAGGCAACCCTCCTGTCCTGCCTCAGCCTCTTGAGAATGTGAACCACCAAGCCTGGCCATATTGGAGCTCTGAAAGCCAAATGTGTATGTTCCTCTGAAATGTTTTGTTGTCCCTGGAGGATTGTGTCTTATTCATAATGTCTAATAAATCTATTCTTTGTGGATGCCTAACACCCTTATTATCATTTTGAAAGATACTGTACACCACGCTATAGTGAGTTTGAAGAGCTTGAACGGAAATACTGGAAAAACCTCACATTCAATCCTCCAATCTATGGTGCAGATGTGAATGGCACTCTCTATGAGAAGGTAATGCAGTTTTGAAATGCTGTAACGTGACATTGGTTTTTCTGCCCAGCACATAGTTGGTACCTCAGAGCTGTTTGGTGCATGGTTTGATGAACTGAATGGTCTTCCGCTGATTTCCTTTTCTCTCTTACATTGTGGGCAGTTTTACAGCATGTGACTGGATTTTCTCTCTCCCACTTGACATGTGAGTTGGGTGGTGTGGCGTTCTTTTCCAGGGCTGTGTGCTTGGTCTGTGGGTGGTAGATGATGGGTTCTTGAACGGGTGGGGGAGAAGCAGTATGGTTTCTGCACAGGAAAAGATCCCTGTGTAATCAAGTGAAAGGTGTGTATATTTAAGTAGAGAAACATTTAGATTTTTAGAACTCTCTAACAGAATTATGTAGCAGGAGCTATCTTAACCATTTGCATTGCTTTGGAATATAGTGCTTTTTGACATAAGGAATTATTTTAATATGGATGAAGGAGAAATATTTGAGACTATTTGGATGATTATAAAATCTGTAGGGCTGGGCGTGGTGGTGCACGTCTTTAATCCCAGCACTGGGGAGGCAGAGTTAAGAGGATTGCTGTAGGTTCAAGGCCACCCTGAAACCACATAGTAAATTCCAGGTCAGCCTGGACTAGAGTGAGACCCTACCTCAAAAACAAAGAAACAGGGCTGGAGAGATGGCTTAGCGGTTAAACGCTTGCCTGTGAAGCCTAAGGACCCCGGTTCGAGGCTCGGTTCCCCAGGTCCCACGTTAGCCAGATGCACAGGGGGGCGCACACGTCTGGAGTTCGTTTGCAGAGGCTGGAAGCCCTGGTGCGCCCATTCTCTCTCTCTCCCTCTATCTGTCCTTCTCTTTGTGTCTGTCACTCTCAAATAAATAAATAAATAAATTAAAAAAAACCCAAAAAAACAAAGAAACAAACATCTGTAGGGCTTTTCAAGGATGATCACTCAGATTAACATTAATTTTATTATTAATTATTGAAAGGGACTAGTTTAAAAAGTGAATTCTGAGTTTGTTGACAGTAGTTTGGGTGGTGGAGAGTCAAACATGGAGAGATTAATGGTTGAAGATGCTGTCGGATCCTGAGATGGAGAGGTACAAGTGTAAACCAGAACCTAGTTACAGAAGGGTGGTCCTAGATGAGCGTTAGAACTCAGGGAAAAGACATTGTAGATTTAGTTTTCTTTTGAGGCAGAGTCTCATTCTAGCCTATGCTGGCCTCAAACTCAGCAGAGAGAGATATAATAGAGACAGAGAAAATGGGCATGCCAAGGCCTCCAGCTGCTGAAAATGAACTCCAAATACATGTGCCACTTTGTGTATGTGATTTGGTGTGGGTATGGGAGAATTGAACCTGGGTTGTTAGGCTTTGCAGACAAATGCTTTTAACTTCTGAGCTCTCTAGGAAGAGTGTTCCCCACACCCCCACCAAGGTAGTTTTTCACTCTAGCTCAGGCTGACTTGGAATTCACTATATACTCTCAGGGTATCTTTGAAAAACAGTGATCCTCCTACCTCTGCCTCCCAAGTGCTGGGATTAAAGGCATGCGCCACCATGTCTGGCTAAAAAAAACATTTTTAATTACTTATTTGAATGGAGAGAGAGAATGGGCATGCCAAAACTTCTTGCCACTGTTATGAACTCTTCAGTGCATGCACTACTTTGTGCAGCCGGTGTTACATGGATACTGGAGAATCAAACCCAGCCACAGGCTTTGCAAACAAGCACCTTTAACTGCTGAACCATCTCACCAGTTCCAGTTTGAGAGTTTTTTTCTTTTTTGTGTTTTAATTTAATTTAATTTTGTTTGTTTATTTGCAAGGAGAAAGGAAGAAGCAAATACCTATAGGGAGAGGGTGGGTGCACCAGGGTCTCTGGCCGCTGCAAACAGACACATATGCGCTACCCTGCTCAGCTTTCTTCCTCTTTCTTGAAAATAAAGAAAGAAATAAGAAATTAAATTAAACAAAACAAAACAGAATATAAAAAAGCTGGCTCACACTTTTGGTCCCGGTGCACTGATGGCTGAGGTTGATGAGAGGTTCACCATGAGTTTGAGGTCAGCCTGGGTCTATAGAGTGAGTTTCAGATTAGTCTGGTTAGAGTGAGTGAGATCCTGCCTTGGGGAAAAAACAAAAACAAGAACAAAATAACAATATAAAACAAAATAAAAACAAAGATTAAATGAGCAAAAGAGACAGGATTTCCAAGCTGGGCATGGCGACGCGTCCCTTTAATCCCTGCACTTGGGAGACAGAGGTAGAAAGATCACTGTTGAGTTCAAAGCCACCCTGAGACTACATAGTGAATTCCAAGTCCACCTGGACTAGAGTGAGACCCTACCTTGGGGGGTTGGGGGGGAAAGACAAGGTTTCCATGTGTTCTCCAAGTTGGCTTTGAGCACAAAAAATCTGTCTCAGCTTCCCTATTATTGGCGAGGTACTGTGTGTCTAGTTAGTGTTTGTAGCTTTTTGTTGTTGGTGTCAGGGTTTAAACCTAGGGTTTCTTTCCTATGCAGACTAACTCCAGATGCATGCACTACTTTGTATGTCTGGCTTTATATGGGTACTGGGGATTTGAACCCAAGCAAGCAGGCTTTGTTTGCAAGTAAGCAGGTGTCTTTAATGGTTGAGGCATCTCCCCAGTCCCAATTAAGCTTCCTAGAACTTCTGTAGTCTAGGTTGGCAAACCTGGCAAACATGTGGCAAATCCTCCTGTCTCCTGAGTGCTGGGTGGCTTCCTGTTCTGTTTTTTTAAATTTACTTTTATTAGCTATGCACATACTTAGTGTGTAAGCACCACATGTAAAAATTTTGGAATGCTTCATGAATTTGCAGGGGTCATTCTTCTTTGTATCATTCCAGTTTTAATATATGTGCTGATGAAGCAAGCACTGTTTTTTTTTTTTTTTCTTTAGTATTTATTTATTTAAGAGAGAGAAAGAGTCCAATTGAGAGAGATGGGCAACCCAGGGCCTCCAGCTACTGCAAACCAACTCCAGATGCATGTGCCATGTGCCACCTTGTGCATCTGGCTTATGTGGGTCTTGGGAAATTGAACGTGAGTCCTTTGGCTTCATAAGGCAAGCACCTTAACTGCTAAGCCATCTCTCTAGTCCAGTTTTTTTTTTTTTTTAAAGATTTATTTTTATTTATTTGAGACAGAGAGAGAGTGTGTGGGGGGGAATGAATGGGCATGCCATGGCCTCTAGTCACTGCAAGCAAACTCCAGAAGCATCTGCCACCATGTGCATCTGGCTTATGTGGAACCTAGAGAATTGAACCTGGGTCCTTAACCACTAAGCTATCTCTCTTCAGTACTCCCCCCCCCTTTTTTTTTTTCTGAGGTGGGGTTTCACTTTAGCTCAGGCTGACCTGGAATTCACTATGTAGTCTCAGGGTGGCCTTGAACACCCAGTGATCCTCCTACCTCTGCCTCCCAAGTGCTGGGATTAAAGGTGTGCACCTCCATGCCTGGCTTTTCCTGTTTCTCTAGCTTCAGTTTGTAGTCTCCCATTGGGGCCTGAGTAGGTGACTGTCCTCTCCTTATTCCCCCTCTCTGCACTAGTACTGTTCTGAGAAGCATTTGCTCTTTGTAGAATGACGTCGGTTCCAGTTGTAGCTGTGCGAGTGAGTGCAGGAAGGTGCTATGGGTGTTTTTTTCCTTTGAGGTAGTGTCTCTCTCTCTTTTTTTTTCTTTTTTTTGAGGTAGGGTCTCACTCTAGCGCAAGCTGACTTGGAGTTCTCTGTAGTCTCAGGGTGGCCTCAAACTCACAGCAGTCCTATCCCTGCCTCCTGAGTGCTGGGATTAAAGGTGTGCACCACCATGCCCGGCCAAGGTAGTGTTTCTTGTAGCCCAGGCTAACCTAGAACTCACTCTGTAGTTTCAGGCTGGCTTCCTCCTACCTCTGCCTCCCAAGTGTTGGGATTCAGTGTGCACACCACCACACTGGGTGGTGCTGTGGTTTTGATGTTCCACATTTTGGTCAGAGGTGACAGCTCACCGGAGGCCTCTAAATTCCAATGTATACTGTCATTTCTTGGCAGCATGTGGATGAGTGGAACATTGGCCGGCTGAAGACCATCCTGGACTTGGTGGAGAAGGAGAGCGGGATCACCATTGAGGGGGTGAACACTCCGTACCTGTACTTTGGCATGTGGAAGACGTCCTTTGCCTGGCATACGGAAGACATGGACCTATATAGCATCAACTACCTGCACTTTGGGGAGCCAAAGTCTTGGTAAAGTCAGCACACAGTTGGCATTGCCTTAGCTTCCCGAGTGCTAGGATTATAGTTGTGTGCCACCATGCTTGCTGTGGCTTTAGCAAACAGACTACTTAACACTGCCCTTTGATTTTTTTTTTTTTTTTTTTTTTCCCAAGGTAGGGTCTCACTCTAGCTCAGGCTGACCTGGAATTCACTGTGTAGTGTCATAGTGGCCTTGAACTCATGGTGATCCTCCTGCTTCTGCCTTCTGAGTGCTGGGATTAAAGGTGTGTACTACCATGCCCAGCTTGCTCTTTGATTTTTTTGTTGTTGTTGTTTGTTTTTTGAGGTGGGGTCTCACTTTATCTCAGGCTAACCTAGAATTCACTATTGTCTCAGGGTGGCCTCGAACTCACAGCCATCCTCATATGTATTTGCCTTCCGGGTGCTGGCATTAAAGGCATGTGCCTGCCACCACACCTGGCTTTTTTTTTTTGGTGAACTTGTACAATATCTTACTTATTAGAGAGAGAAAAAAATGAATGAAGTAATCTCTTGACCCCATCTTGGCTTTTAATTTAATTAATTAATTTATTTTTTGTTGGTCAAGGTAAGGTCTCAATCTAGCTCAGGGTGACCTGGAATTCACTATGTAGTCTCAGGGTGGCCTCAAACTCATGGTGCTTTTAGTGACAAAAGCAAGCAAGATGTGAGGTCCCCACCACCACACACACAGCACACCAGTTAGGAAACACAAAACAGAAAGGAGAAAAGGGGTGACATGCTGCTGTGTGAAAAGCGCTGGAAGGCAAGTGGTGTGTGTGCTAAGGTCTGCTTGGGAAGGACACATGGTCAGGGTGGAGATTATAAAAGGCCACAACTGAGACCTGAAAACGAGGAAGACGTAACTGTCAAGTGGTGTGAGTTTAGTAGAGTGCTGAGGGAGGTACGCCCAGGTGTTAGGAGAAGGTTCATGTGCACAGCTGCTAAGCTGACGGAAGGTACGCTGTGTGTGGGAGCTAGAAGTCCATCTGCTGTGTCCAGGAGGAGAAATAAGTAACTGTGGGTCAGAGAGAATACCATGGACTAGTTAGGAGGAAGTTGTGTCCACCTTGAGTTCCTTTTCCAGCATTTTTAGCCACAACCCTCCCAGGATTTTTCCTTTCTTCTTTCATATGCTCTTTAAAAATTTTTTTAAGTTTGTTTTATTTTTTATTTTTTATTTGTTTATGTCTCAGTGTGGCCTCGAACTCATGGTGATCCTTCTACTTCTGCCTCTTGAGTGCTGGGATTAGAGGCATGCACCACCATGCCTGGCTTTAAAATTTAACTATTAATTAATAGTTAGTTTTGTTTTTTGAGTTAGGGTCTCACTCTAACTCTGGCTGACCTGGAATTCACTATATAGTCTCAAGGTGCCCTCGAACTCATGGTGATCTTCCTATCTCTGTCTCCCGAGTGCTGGGATTCAAGGCATGTGCCTCCATGCCTGGCCTTTAAATTTTATTTATTTATTTTATCATTTTTATTTATTTATTTGAGAGAGAGAGGATATGAATGGGTGCACCAGGCCTTCCAGCCGCTGCAAATGAACTGGACACTTGGCCCCCTTGTGCATCTGGCTAATGTGGGTCCTGGGGAATCAAGCCTTGAATCGGGGTCTTTAGGCTTCACAGACAAGTGCTTAATCACTAAGCCATCTCTCTAGCCTTCTTTTTTCTTCTTTATTTTCTTTGAGTGGCCTTGAACTCAAGGCTACATACATATATGGTGTGTGAGAGAGAGATAGTATGGGCATACCAGGGCCTCCAGCCAGACACACACGCCACCTTGTGCATTGGCTTTATGTGGGTACTGGGGAATTGAACCCAGGTCCTTTGTTTTTTTGCTAACCAAGTGCCTTAACTGATGAACCATCTCTCCAGCCCCCACTTTTTGAAATTTATTTATTTGCAAGCAGAGAGATTGTAGACAGAGAGTGGAGGAGAGGGAGAAAACAGGTATGTCAAGGCTTCCTGCTCTTGCAGGTGAACTCCAGATGCCTGCACCGCTGTGCATCTAGCTTTATGTGTGTTCTGGGAAACGAACCCTGGTCATTAGGCTGGGCAGGCAAGCACCTTAACTGCTGAGCCATCTTTCTAGCTCAGTTACAGTTTTTTTCTTCTTCAAGGTAGGGTCTCACTTTAGCTCAGCCTAACCTGGAAGTCACTCTGTATTCTCAGGGTGGCCTCAAACTTTGGTGATCCTCCTACCTCTGCCTCCCAAGTGCTAGAATTCAAGGCATGTGCCACCACACTGAACTATTTCTTTTCTTTTCTTTTTTTTTTAAATTTGTTTATTTTTATTTATTTTAGAGAGAGAGGGGGGGGGCAGGCAGAGAGTGAGAGAGAGAATGGGCATGCCAGGGCTTCCAGCCACTGCAAACGAACTCTAGACGCATTCACCCCCTTGTGCATATGGCTAACGTGGGTCCTGGGGAATTGAGCCTTGAACCGGGGTCCTTAGGCTTCATAGGCAAGCGCTTAACTGCTAAGCCATCTCTTCAGCCCTTCTTTTTTTTTTTTTTTTTTAATTTGAGAGAGCGAGACCAAGAGAGGGAAATTGATGTACCAGGGCCTCCAACCGCTGTAATTGAACTCCAGATACATGTGCCACCTTGTGTGACCTTGCATGCTTGCATCACCTTGTGCGTCTAGTATACGAGGGACCTGGAGAGTCTAACATGGGTCCTTAGGCTTCGCAGGCAAGTGCCTTAACCACTACGCCATCTCTCCAGCCCTCAATTGGACGTTTTGAAGGTGCTATGTGTACTGTCTAGGTCTTTTGAGATGGGAACTCCTAAGACTTCTATGATATCAAAAACCTCTAGATAACATTTTTCTCTTGTCCTCTGTTTCATTATGATGAGGCTTGGGGTTTCTTTTTTAGCTAATGTGTTTTTCTGAGCAGTTGAGATCTTGCTATGTTGTCTAAATTGTCTCCTGGGCTCAAGAGATTTTCCTTTCTGCCTCGGCCTCCCCTGTGCTGGGACCACAGGCATATGCTCACTTGAAATAATCTTCAAGGTAGATTATAAAGGTTAAAGTAAGGTAACTGTGAATTTCAGAATATAAAGTTTTCCAAATGTTTTAAAGTCTTAGGTGTTCTTATTTCCTTAAGTTTTTTCATGAAGACGCTTCTGTGTCGTCTAGACATCCTATCAGTGGAGGAGTAATTCATTAAGAGATAATCAGTATAGCTTTTATGGAGAAAAAGGGAAAGTGGGTTCATCAACAGATATGGGGCCATGTGTCTGGGTGTCTGACCCAGCCTCCGTATTTTCCATTCCTCTGCCTCCCCCAGTGAGGCCTTCCTGTTCTGCTAGGAGATGGTAAAAGCCACTGAGCTTATATAATGCTACCTTTTTTTTTTTCCTTTTGGAAAACTTTCTTATATGAACCCATAATAAGGGAGGGAAACTTTTTGTACTATTAAGTATTCGCTCAAGAGAAATAATGTCTAATTAAGTGGATGACTACAGAAAAGAAAGAAATTCCTACTCCTATGTGGGCTTCCCACTCCTTTGCCCTAGTGGTATGTTCTTTTCCTCTCTCTCTCTCTCTCTCTCTCTCTCTCTGTCAGGTTGGTTTTAAACTCTGAATCCTCTACCTCAGTCTCCCAAGTGCTAGGATTATAGGCATAGGTCACCGTTCCTGGCCCAGGGTACATGTTTTTTTTTTGGGGGGGGGGTGGCGAGGGACGTGCCTTAACATTTTAAGGAAGGGTCTCATTATTCTAAACTGACATGGATGGAACTCACTCTGTAGGTAAAGCTGGCCTTGAACTCAAGGTGGTCCTCCTATTTAGCCTTGCCAGTTTTGGGATCAAAGGTATGCCCCCTGGCTGGCTAGAAATATACTTTTATTTTTAGCTGGCACCCAGTAGTTGTTCTTCCTCACGGGTACAGTAGAGCGTTTCAGTCCAGTCATGTGTGTGCAGTTATCAGATCAGTGCAGGGTGGTTGGGTTGGCACATCTGTCATCTCTTTGTGCTGGGAACATTTGGGATCCTCTCTACTGACTGCAAGGTGTTTGCCAATCAGAGCAAGCCCCTTAGCTGCTGTGCTGTCCTCTGCCCGGTGTCTGATGCTCTCATGTGATTGCAGGTACTCTGTGCCGCCTGAGCATGGGAAACGGCTAGAGCGTCTCGCCAAAGGTACCGTGTCTCCTCCAGGTATCCGGGTGGCCCTCTACAAGCTGTGCTCTTGGTGCTGAAATGTGCGCTTTGTAGTCACTTCTTGTATGTTCACAGATCTGCTGGTGATGTTGGAGGCTCAGTTGCTAGATTGGCTGCCTTAGTCCAGCAATCCTGATCTGAATCTTTCCCTGCTCTGTCCAAGAAGGGACTACATCCTTCCTTTATCTTTTATTTTTATTTTTCGAGGTAGAGTCTCACTCTAGCTCAGGCTGACCTGGAATTCACTCTGGGTGGCCTCAAACTCATGGCAATCCTTCTACCTCTACCTCCCAGGTTCGCCTGGCCATCCTTCCTTTTTTCAACCCTGCCTCTGTCCCTCCAACTATGGTTTCTGTGCAGGTTAGGGTCTTGTGCCCAAACCCCAAATGTGACAGCCAAGTTGAGTTCCTTTGTGTTTAGGTTAAGTGGACTTGAATAGATTTGCACCTCTAGAGAATTTATTCTATTTCCAGATAGCCAGGGCAGACCTCACGATACGTGGTTTCCTCACACAAGGCTGGGCACACGTCTCCATCATCACGGCTTGGCTTGGACAAGTGCTGTGTAGTTCCGTAGTCCTGTTAAAGCAGAGGCAGCCTGAGCGATGTCACTCTGCATTGTTTGGTCACTGATAATAATGCTCCACTCGAGAGAGCTCGAGATTCACTGTTGAGTCTGAGTCTGCCCAGACAGATCCTTACAGGTCATGCTGCCTATCCTTCCTGTGATCCTCGGCTGTGAAGTTTCTTCAGGGTTACAAAGCATTGCATTAACCTAGATCTGTTCTGCCTTTTAACAGGCTTTTTCCCAGGAAGTGCTCAAAGCTGTGAAGCTTTTCTCCGCCATAAGATGACCTTGATTTCCCCGCTGATGCTGAAGAAGTATGGCATTCCCTTTGACAAGGTGAGCTGATGGCACCCACAAAAGGCTTGGGCTTACCGAGAAGCCACCTTCCATGATCTTTGTTCTACAGATTTAAAAAAAAAAGGAATTTTATTTTTATATTTTTATTTTCAAGGTAGGGTCTCAGTTTACCCCCAGCTGACCTGGAATTCTCTATGTAGTCCCAGGGTGGCTTCGAACTTATTGCAATTTTCCTACCTCTGCCTCCTGAGTACTGGGATTAAAGGCATGCGCCACCACATCTGGTTTGATGTGCAAAATTTGTTCTAGTTTTTCCCTTTTGTCATTTTGATCTAGGGTGGTGAGCGTGCTTTCCTGGTGGGAGTGTGTGTGTGTGTGGTGGGGGGGTGAATAGATCCCTGCGCAGTATTAATTTGGGGTGCCTAGTTATGCTCCTAGCATGCGTCTGATATATTATACAAGACAGCAAGATCCTGGTGGTTTAGGCATCTCTGTAGATGAGCTGAGATTCTTCTGTAGGCCTCTGCAGTGTGGCTGCTGCTTCAGGTCTGCTCTCGCTCAGGTGACTCAAGAAGCTGGAGAGTTCATGATCACGTTCCCGTATGGTTACCATGCTGGTTTCAACCATGGCTTCAACTGCGCCGAGTCTACCAACTTTGCTACCCGTCGGTGGATTGAGTATGGCAAACAAGCTGTGTTGGTAAGTCCACCTGACTTCTGCAACACCACAGCCAAAAAATGTCTGACTGGAGAAATTCTTTTGTCAGAACATTTGTTTGAACTGTTGGACTTTGGAAACAGAGTGGCTGGGAATGAATGCAAGTGCCAACATATTGTGTTCATGAAGAATTTTGGGGATGGGGAGGCTGGGGAGATTGCACAGTGGTTAAAGGCGCTTGTTTGCAAAGCCTGCTGGCTCAGGTTCAATTCCCAATCACCCACACGAAGATAGACACTCAAAGTAGTGCTTCTGGTGTTAGTTTGCAGTGGTAAGAGGCTCTGGAATCCCCATATTCTCTTTCTCTCATTAATAAATATTTTCAAATATTTATTTGACAGAGAAAGTGGGGGGGGGAGAGACAGAGAGAGAGAGAGAGAGAGAGAGAGAGAGAGAGAGAGAGAGAATGAGAATGGGCAGGCCAGGCCTTCCAGCCACTGTAAAGAAACTTCAGATGCATGCACCCCCTTGTGCATTGGGCTAATGTGGGTCCTGGGGAATTGAACCTGGGTCCTTTGGCTTTGCAGACAAATGCTTTAACCTCTAAGCCATCCCTCTAGCCATAAAATAAACATTTTTTAAAGTTTATCTATTTGTTTGAAAGTGATAGAGAGAGGGATAATGGGTATGCCAGAATCTCTAGCTATTGTAAATAAACTCCAGATACATGCACCACCATAAGCATCTGGCTTACGTGGGTCCTCGGGAATCAAACCTGGGTCCTTTGGCTTTGTAGACAAGTGCCTTACCCATTAAGTCATCTCTTGAGCCCTCCTCCCCAATTCTTTTTTTCTTTCAAGGTAGGGTCTCAACTCTAGCTCAGGCTGACCTAGAATGCACTCTGTAGTCTCAGGGTGGCCTCAAACTCATGGCAATCCTCCTACCTCTGCCTCCTGGGTGCTGGGATTAAAGGTGTGCGCCACCATGCCTAGTTCTGAATTTTATTTATTTATTTTGACAGAGAAAGAGAGCATGGGCATGCCAGGGCCTCCAGCCACTGCAAACAAATTCCAGATGTGTGTACCCCTTGTGTATCTGGCTAACGTGGGTCCTGGGGAATCGAATCTGGGTCCTTTGGCTTTGCAGGCAAATGCCTTACCTGTTGAGCCATCTCCAGCCCTGAATTTTTTAAAAACATATTTAAAATTTTTTTAATTTATTTGAGGGGGGGAGGGAGGGAGAGAATGGGCATGCCAGGCTTCCAGCCACTGCAAAAGAACTCCAGATGTTTTTGCCACCTTGTGTGTCTGGCTTACGTGTGTCCTGGGGAATCAAACCGAGGTCCTTTGGCTTTGCAGGCAAGCGCCTTAACCACTAAGCCATCTCTCCAGCCTGGATTTTTTTTTTAAAGGAGAATTTTTTTTTTTCAGGTTGACCTGGAACTCTGCAGCCCAGGTGGGCCTCTTATCCTAGTATTCCATGCACTGAGATTAAAAGCATATTAGCCAACATGCCCTACTAGACTCTGCATTTTGTTTTTCTGCTCCCTTACTTTGGAAGGCCCTGTAAGAACAATAAATACCCTGCCTATGGACAAAACAATTTTATCCTTTTTTTTCTTTGTTTCCTTTTTTTATTTTTTTGAGGTAGAGTCTCACTTTAGCCCAAGGCTGATCTGGAATTCATTATGTAGTCTCAGGGTGGCCTCAAACTCATGGTGATCCTCTTACCTCTGTCTCCCAAATGCTGGGATTAAAGCTGTGCACTACATGCCTCATCCTTTAAGTTTTTGATCTTCAAGGTGCCCAAGATTGATCCACCAAAAATTAGTATTAAGACAGCCATGATGGTGTACACCTTAAATCCCAGCACTGGGGAGGTAGAGGAGGTAGGAGGATCACCATGAGTTCAAGGTCACCCTAAGAGTACATAGTGAATTCCAGGTTAGCCTGGGCTAGTAAGCGAGACCCTACTTCAATAAAACAAACAAAAATTAGTGTTAGCCAGGTGTGGTGGTACATCCCTGTAATCCTGGGAGGGTGAGGCAGGAAGATCAGAAGTTCAAGGTCATCCTTAGCTATATAATAAGTTCAAGGCCAGCTTGAGCTACCTGACACCCTGTTTCAAAACCAAACAATAACAAAAATTAGTACCTATTAATTCTACAAACTAATGGATTTTATTATTACACATTTCTAATTCTTAGTAATTCACTGCCTTCCTATTCTTTTTTTTCCTCCCAACAATGTGTTTTTAAAAAAAAAAAAAACATCTCATGGTTTTCTCCACCTGGCGGGCAGAGTTGGGGCATGGGGTGACTTGGAGGCGGTCAGATGCACTCATTGCGTGTTGTGTGGCAGTGCTCCTGCAGAAAGGACATGGTGAAGATCTCCATGGATGTGTTTGTGAGGAGGTTCCAGCCAGAACGGTACAAGCTCTGGAAAGCTGGGAAGGACAGCACCGTCATCGACCATACTCTGCCCACACCTGAAGCCGCTGAGTTTCTGAGGGAGAGTGGACTGTCCACAAGAGCTGGGAACGAGGAGGAGTGCCCGGAGGAGGACATGGAAGGAGTTGAGGAGGAAGACATGAAGAGAAGGTACTGGGTGGCCCTGTAAGCTTGGCTGTTGGGTGGGGGTCTGGGAGGCTCCTTCAGTCAGTGGAGAGACTGAGTGCTTCTGAGCCTGAGTACCCCAGTGTTGCCTTCTGGCTCTTACTCCGGAATGAGGATAGTAAATGTGTGTTGCACTGGAGCAAGAGGCAGGGCCGTCTGACCAAAGTCAGTTCTTGGCATCATATCAAAATCTTCTATTCATTATTTATTTATTTATTTAATTTTATTTTTTAAATTTTTATTAACATTCCATGATTATAAAAAAAATCCCATGGTAATACCTTCCCTCCCCCCACTTTCCCCTTTGAAATTCCATTCTCCATCATATCCCCTCCCTATCTCAATCAGTCTCTCTTTTATTTTTATGTCGTGATCTTTCACTCCTCTCATGATGGTCTTGTGTAAGTAGTGTCAGGCACTATGAGGTCATGGATATCGAGGCCATATTATGTCTGGAGGGAGCACGTTGTAAGGAGTCCTACCCTTCCTTTGGCTCTTACATTCTTTCTGCCACCTCTTCTGCATAAGACCCTGAGCCTTGGAAGGTGTGATTGAGATGTTACTCAGTACTCTAGTCACTTCTTCCAGCACTGTGATACCTTCTGAGTCGTCCCAAGGTCACAGCCATCTGAAAAGAGAAGATTCTCTACCCAAAGTGAAAGTAGTATTAATATAAGGGCATGAATATTAAGAGAAGTGCTTACTGGGCAGTTTGATAAACATAGTATATATAGTAGTATATTAGTATATTATCCAGACATCAGCAGATGTTACACCCCTAGGGCTCATGACTACCCCTGTTTTAAGTTTTCAGTATCAGGGATGTGTTCCTTCCCTTGGAGCGGGCCTCCAGTCCAATTGGAGGGCAGTTGGTTTCCACCATGACAGATGTGCCACTATTGCACCTCATTTTTTATTTTTATGTTTGGGTTTTTCTGAGGTAGGTCTTAACTGTAGCCCAAGGCTGACCTGGAGTTCACTATGTAGTCTCAGGTTGGCCTCAGACTCACAGTGGTCCTCTTACTTCAGCCTCCCAAGTGCTAAGATTAAAGGTGTATATCACCATGGCCAGTTATTTGATCTATTTTATTTTTCAGTATTTTTTTATATTTATTTGAGAGAGAGGCAGATAGAGAGAAAGAGAATGGGTGTGCAAGAATGGGCTTGCCAAGGCCTCCAGCTTCTGGAAATGAACTCCAGCACATACTCCACCTGGTGCATCTAGCTTATGTGGGTATTGGGGAATTGAACCTGGGTCCTTGGGCTTCACGGGTTAGCACCTTAACTGTTAAGCCATCTCTTCAGTCCCCCGTTCTCTCTTTCCCTCCTCCTCTCTTTGTCTGTGCTTGCAAGTAAATAAGTTTTGTTTGGTGTGTGTGTGTGCGCATGCGCGTGCGTGTGAGAGAGAGAGAAAGAGAGAGAGGGAGAGAGAGGGAGAGGGAGTGTGATTTATTTGCATGCAGAGAGAGATTGGTTCCTGTTTCTACAATCTAGTTCTAGATGCCTGTGCCACTCTGTGCTGGCTTAATATGGGTACTGTGGAATCAAACTCTAGCCTCGACTTTGCAGACAAGTACTATTAACTGCTCTGTCATCTCCCCAACCCATAGTGTCTTTTAATATTTATTTATTTGAGATTTATTTGAGAGAGAGGGAGAGAGAATATGAATATGGGCATGCCAGGGCCTTCAGCTTCTGCAAATGAATTGTAGATGCGTGTGCCACCTTGTGCATCTTACTTAGGTGGGTTCTGGGGAATTGAACCTTGGTCCTTTGGCTTTGTAGACAAGTGCCTTAACAACTAAGCCATCTCTCCAGCCCCCTCAATGTCTTTTTTTTTAAATTCCAGATTTCTTTTTTTTTCTCAATTTTTATTAACATTTTCCATGATTATAAAAAGTATCCCTCCCCCCCACTTTCTCTTTGAAATTCCATTCTCCATCATATCTCCTTCCCACCTCAATCAGTCTCTTTTATTTTGATGTCATGGTCTTTTCCTCCTCTTATGATGGTCTTGTGTAGGTAGTGTCAGGCACTGTGAGGTCATGGATATCTAGGCCATTTTATGTCTTCAGGGAGCATGTTGTACGGAGTCCTACCCTTCCTTTGGCTCTTACATTCTTTCCGCCATCTCTTCCGCAAGACCCTGAGCCTTGGAAGGTGTGATCAAGATGTTACTCAGTACTGCCCTCAATGTCTTTTAAAGGAAGAGTATGAAGGTGGGAACAAGGTTCACCAGCACGGGGAGTAGGAGGTTTTTTTCTGGCATTGTCAGTCTTGGCTTAGAAGGGATATGTACTTTGACTGTCAGTTTGTCCTGGGCCATGTGGGAAAGAGCAGAGTGACACTGATATGGCAGCTAGTACAACCAGATGCACTGCCAGGTATTTTGTATTGCCTCTTAATCCTCAAATTTTAAAAGTGAGTGGTGATAGCTGTATTTTTAGGTGATAGAATTGCTTGTAAAGGGCTGGAGAGATCGCCCAGTGGTTAAGGCATTTGTATGAGAAGCCTAAGGACCTAGGTTTGAGTCCATAGTACCCATGTAGGCCGTATGCACAAGGTGGCACATGCATCGGGAGTTCGTTTGCAGTGACTGGAGGCCCTGGCATATCATTCTCTCTGTCTGCCTTTTTATCTCTCTTTTTCTAATAAAGAAATATTCTTTTTAAAAAGAATGACTTATAAATAAGCCCTTTGTCCTCAGTCACACAAATGCAGGGTGGCCTAGAGTTTGGGATGATTCGCCTGGCCATTTATTTTTTGCATTGTTTATGAATGTGTTTGGGTGAGAAGGCATGTGAGCTCTCACGAGGTTTGCCTTCCTCTTTGCAGCCTGGCCAAGCACCGTATAGGGACAAAGAGGCACCGAGTGTGTCTTGAAATACCGCAGGAGGTGAGTCAGAGTGAGCTCTTCCCCAAGGAGGAGCTGAGTTCTGAACAGTATGGGATGACTGAGTGCCAGGCTACCCTCGCCCCTGTGAGGCCCACACACAGCTCCGTGCGACAAGTTGAGGACAGCCTGCCCTTCCCAGGTGAGTGGACGTTGGTACTTTTCCCATAATCTTATGTGTAATGTCTGTTGTGTGTTTGATGCTGTATCTAGTGCAGGGTTTGAAATAACAAGAGGGAGAGCTAGATCTGTGGGGAGACCCATACTGGAGTATGAGAAACATTTTGCTTGGGGATGTGCAAGGCAGACCAGGCATGGAGGGAAACCCTTGTGTAGTGACTATTTAAGGGGGTCAAGGAAACACTGAAAGCTTCAGTGAAGGTGACTTTTATGAGATAAGGTGACAGATATAGCAAGAGCATCCTTGGAAGGATGAGTAATGGCTGGTGATAGGAAGTTGCACCATTGCTTGGAAGTGATGGTGATCTCTAAAATTGGGTATTAGAAGTGAGAAAAATGGAAGACACTTATGTAGGCTGAAGAAAGGGATGTGGTGATGTAGGAATGCCTGCCATTATCTTTTTGTTTATTCATTTTGGAAATAGGATCTTTGTAGTTCTGGCTGGCCTTGCATTCGAAATCTCCCTGCCTCAATTTACTGACCACTTGATTACAGGCATGCACCACCACATCAGGCTTAAAATTTTCAATTGAGTGTAACTGTGCATGTTTAAGGAGTGTGGTACTTTGGGTGTATATAGTGTATAATCAGTTCAGGGTACCAGCCGTTTTGCAGTCTGTTCACTTGGAGGCTAATGTGTGTTTTAAGGCATGGTGTGTATAGTGAGTGGTGTGTGCAGCAGCCACTCAAGATGGTCGCTCGCTCAGGTTGAATTTGTTAGGGACAGGCTTGTCTCTGTCAGGCTTGAAACCTGGTTATGATGCTGGGGCACATCTCTAAAGCCTACATATACTTGGGGCTGGCCTAGTTCTCAGTAGAATTTTCAGCTTTAAGCAGCTATGCCTCTGCTGAACACAGGCCTGTGAGGAATTGGCAGCTCATACTTGCTAATAGTATTGTCTGCCATATGTGAGTTGTATCCCACTTTGTACTGGGGGGTTGGATTTGGGAGCCCTGAAGATAAGTAATAGGATCCTTACATAACATGGGAAGAAACTGGGATCCCTGGAGGGTAGGCAGTTAGTCCCCGTGATCCAAGGACTCTCAGTGACAGCTGGGCCCTGGAGCAAGTCTCGCTCGTAGCCTGTACCCCCTGCGCTTTGCTACCCTGCCGTCAGGTTCACCTGTGCAGGAGGAGTTTGGCTCTGCTTAGTGTGTATATGTGTGTTTCAGATTATTCTGACTCCACGGACGTTAAATTTGAAGAGCTCAAAAATGTCAAACTAGAAGAGGAGGATGAGGAAGAGGAGCCAGAGGCAGCTGCACTGGATCTTTCTGTGAATCCTGCTTCTATAGGGGAACGCCTTGTTTTCACTGGTTCCAAAAAGAAATCCTCTTCCAGCCTGGCCTCCAGTTCTTCTGGGGATTCCATTTCCTCGGATTCAGAATCCAGTGAACCTGTCTCTTGCCAAGGCCAAGGGCAAACAGGAGCTCTCACTGTGCACAGCTATGCAAAAGAGGATGGCAGGACCACCACGGGAGAGCCATGCATGAAGAAGAAATGCAGGGCTCCCAGAAGAATCAGCGAGCAGGAGCTGGCAGAGGTATGGGGAGGCAGCTGCCCTGGCAAGCATGCATGGGCGAGGGGGCCTGTGAGGTAGAAGTGTTGCAGGCATGGTGGGGGGGGGGAGTATAGGAGAGAGGACCCTTACCCCTCATTGGTTGTATCCTTTAGAAAGCCCGGTGGTGGGCTGTAGAGATGGCTTAGTGGTTAAGGTGGTTGCCTGCTAAGTCCAAGGACAAAGGTTTGATTCCCCAGGACCCAAATAAGCCAGATACACAAGGTCTCACATGTGCCTGGAGTTCATTTGCAGTGGCTAGAGCCCTGGTGTACCAGTTGTCTCTCTCAAATAAGTGAATAAAACAACAACAAAAACAAACATACAAACAAACACAGAAAGCTGGATCTTTTTCAGCTTCCTCCTCACTGTGTTTTCCTTTTTTCTCTCTCTCTGTTGATCCAGAGGATGGCCTTTTTTCTTTTTGTTGTTGCTGTTTGTGTTATCACAGTAGGTTCTCACTGTAGCCAAGGCTGACCTAGAACTCACTGTGTAGTTCCAAGCCAGCCTTGAACTCACAGTGATCTACTTCTGCCTCTCAAGAGCTCCCTGTTTTCTATGAGGAGAGGCCTGCACGTTAAGGCAGATTCTCAGTTCAGGCAGAAGCACCCTCGTGTGTGCAGAGCTCTTCCTCTGACTCTGCCTCAGAGGCATCCTGGTCAGGGCGGCTGCAGTTGCTCAGATGTTTGGTGGTTTGGGATGAGATGGCCTGTCTTTTTGTGGAATCCTAGTGCATCACACTCTTTGGGGAGTCCAGGACTATTTCCCAAAGCTATAAATGTGATTATATTTGTTCAGGCTGCCTCCTAGAACCCACAGTCACTAGAAGCTGTGTCCTCTTGGCTTCGTAAAAAGTGGCCCTTGTCAGGCCTGCCGTGCTAAGAATATAATGTTGGGTACAGTTGACTCACCCCATCCAAGTACCCTGTTCTTACTCCATGTCCTCACACCTTTGTGGTTAAAGTTGCACATAATAGGGGACAATGCATGCTGGGAGTGGTGGTCCATGCCTGTAGCCCCAGCATTTGTAAGGTGGAGACAGGTGGATCAAGAGTTTGTAGTCATCTTTTACTACATAGTGAGAGTGAGTTTGAGGCCAGCCTACATGAAACCCTGTCTCAACAAAACAAAGTGTACAAGGCTCTTGAGATTCTGCATTCTCTCACCTTTACTATTTAATTTTTTTAATCTTTATTTATTTATTGGAGAGAGAGAGAGGCAGATAAAGAAGGAGAGAATGGGCACACCAGGGACTCTAGCCACTGCAAATGAATTCCAGATACATGCACTGCTTTGAGCATCAGACTTATATGGGTCCTGGGGAACTGAACCTGGATCCTTTGGCTTTGTAGGCAAGTGCCCTAGCCAGTAAGCTGACTCTGCAGCCCTCGCTTTTGCTCTTGTTTTTGTTTTTTGAGGCAGGGTCTCACTCTAGCCCGGGCTGACCTGGAATTCATTATGTAGTCTCAGGGTGGCTTCAATCTCACAGTAGTTCTCCTACCTCTGCTTTCCGAGTGCTGGGATTAAAGGGGTGCATCACCATGCTCGGCCCTCACTTTTACTTTTACTAAATTTTGTTGCCAGTATTAAACCTAAGCCCTTATAGTGCTAAGTACCTGCTCTACCTAACTGGGCTATATCCCTAGCCCTTCCTTTGATTTTTTAAAAAATATTTTATTTATTTGAGAGTGAGAAAGGCAGAGAGAGAGAGAATGGACAAGCCAGGGCCTCCAGTTACTGCACAGGAACTCCGGATTCATGTGCCTGTTGTACATTTGGCTTATGTGGGTCCTGGAGAATTGAACCAGGATCCTTTGGCTTTGCATGCAAGTGCCTTAACTGCTAAGCCACCTCTCCAGCCCCCTTCCTTTGATTTTTAAAAACCTACTGGGTATGGTGGCGCATACCTTTAATCCCAGCACTCAGGAGGCAGGGGTAGGAGGACTCTCATGAGTTTGAGGCCACCCTGAGGCTACATAATAAATTCCAGGTCAGCCTGAGCTACAGTGAGACCCTACCTTGAAAAACTAACCAACCAACTAACCAACCAATCAAACAACAACAATAAAACATTTTTTTTTTTGAGTCTGGGTTTCATGAGGCTGGCTACAAACTCAATATGTAGCCGATGATGACCTTGAACTTCTGATCCTTCTGCCAGCCTCTACCTCCCAAATGCTGAGATTACAGGTGTTAGGCACCATGGTCAGTTCTTTTCTCTTGTAAACATATTTTTATTTATTTGTTTGTTTGTTTGAGAATGGGCTCCCCAGGGCCTCTTGCCTCTGCAAATGAACTCTATATGTCCATTTTGTGCATCTGGCTTCTACCTGGGTACTGGGTAATTGAACCATGACCAGCAGGCTTTGCAATAACTACTGAGCCATTTCCTTGGTCCATGCTCAATTTTTTTTTTTTTCCTTCAAGGTAGGTTCTCACTCTAGCTCAGGCTGACCTGGAATTCACTATGCAGTCTCAGGGTGTCCTGGAATTTATGGTGATCCTCCTACCTCTGCCTCCCAAGTGGTGGGATTAAAGGTGCGCACCACCATGACTGGCTCATGCTCAGTTCTTATTCACCCAGGGTCTCACTATTTAACAAAGCCTTGAACTCATGATCCCCCTGCCTCAGCCTCTAAGTGCTAGTATTAAAGTATGTCCATCATGCCCACATTTACTTCTCTTTAATAGTCAGGTAATTATTTTCATTATGGGTCTCACTAAGTTGCCCAAGTTGGCCTGGAACTCACTGTCTACACCAGGGGGCCTCATATTAAAAATCCTTTTGTCTCAGCCTCGCAAATATTGAGATCACTATAGTATCACTATATCTGGCTCCCCTTATCATTTTAAATTATTTATTTACTAGAGAAAGAGAATGCAAGCATAGGCATGCTGGGTCTCTTGCCACTACAAATGATCTCTAAACACATGCACTACTTTATGCATCTGGATTTTTATGTGGATACTGGAGAATTGAACCCAGGCAGGAGGCTTTACAAGCAAGTGC
Organism: Jaculus jaculus; assembly: GCF_020740685.1. Classification (NCBI taxonomy): domain Eukaryota; kingdom Metazoa; phylum Chordata; class Mammalia; order Rodentia; family Dipodidae; genus Jaculus; species Jaculus jaculus. The sequence goes on along the minus strand of NC_059106.1, from coordinate 82,195,334 downwards.
CTTTACCCACTAAGCCATCTCCTTAGCCCTCCTCTTTTTTTTTTTTTTATTTAAATATTTATTTATTTGTAAGCAGAGAAAGAAAAACAGAGAGGGAGGGATGGAAAGAGAGAGAGAGAGGATGCATGGGCGTGCCAGGGCCTTTTGCTACTGCAAAGGACCTTCGAATGCATGGGTCGCTTTGTGTGTCTGACTTCATGTGGGCACTGGGGAATTGAACCCAGGCCTTCTGTCTTTTCAAGCAAGTGTCCTACCTAACTGCTGAGCCATCTCTCCAGCCCTCTCAGATAATTCTTCTGCCTTCTCTGAGTCTCAGGCTTCAGTTTCTGTAGACTTTGTCCTTCCATTTCACAGTGGCTGCAGGCTAATAACTACTGAGTTTCTTCTCATTGCATCTTATGGCTGTTCTTGTGCTCTGATACGGTAGCTTCCCTGAGAGAAGGGATTTTCAGTTTGGAGGCTGCTGTGCCTTGCACTGTACTTGCCACCAGGCTGTTCTCTAAGCCCTTGGGCTGCCCCTCTGTCCTGGGCTGCACTTCATCCTGTCCAGTGTTCTACGGTTTGAGTCTATGCCTTAAAGGAACTTTGAAGCTCCTTGAGAACTGCAAGTATGGGCATATGGGAGCACATAATTGCAGCACTTGGTGGTGATGGGTGATGTAGAACCCAGTGGAAAGAGCTGGCAGGCTAGTCATTGGTGGTGCTGAGGTGGTCAGGGTGACTGTAGAGAAGTTTGGGTTCAGCTTAGAGGTTGGGAGGAATACACCAACTGGACAGAGAGTTTGGAGCAAGAACCTGGGGAGGGGTAAGCTCTACATGGTAATGATAGCTATGCATGATAGCTCTACCTTGTATGCTGTAAGCAGCTGGACTTTGGGGTCGTGGTGTGAGGAGCAGTGAAGGACCCTTCCACCTGCATTTGGAGACTGGGAATTCAAACCATATCATACATTCAAACCATAGTACACGGGTCCTAAATGACTACAAAGGTGGAGAGGGCTGATCAAGTAAGACCTCTTTGGAAAATTTTAAGTAGTTTGGACGGATGGTCGGTGATGGAAAAGGCACTCCCGTCAGATGCAGTCTGGAATCCACCCAGAAATGTAAAGGAGCCCGGAGGCTATTCAGAGACTTTTCAGCAGAGAGCATCTTTAGAGAGAAGCCTCCCTCCCTGCTTGTGTCCATGGTGAAGGCTTCCTGGCTTCTGTCCATGCATTGGATGCTGTGTCCAATTTAGCTGGGATCTACTCTTGCCCGAGAGCACATGCTGATCACCATCCTCACTAAGGGGGCCAGTGGACATCCAGAGCTGCCTGTGCCTAGGCAGGTCATTTGTCTATTTTAGAGTAAGTAGCAAGACATTTTGTCACAGGTTAAAAGCCATTTTGTTCAATCATGTTAACCAGTAATAAAGTGACATTCTAAGCCCTGTGTGCTCAATTTTTGCATCCATCACTTAGCTGATTCCAAATTTGGAAAGAAAAAGAGATGTCTATTATTCATTGGCTCATGGCACCCTTTCAAAAACACAAAAAGCCAGCATGGTGGCATACGCCTTTAATCCCAGCACTTGGGAGGCAGAGGTGGGAGGATCGCTGTGAGTTCAAGGCCACAGTGAGACTACACAGTGAATTCTAGGTCAGCCTGGGTTAGAGTGAGACCCTACCTCTACATGGTGATGATAGCTATGCATGATGGCTCTACCTTGTATGTTGTAAGCAGCTGGACTTTGGGGTCATGGTGTGGGAGCAGTGAAGGGTCCCTCCACCTGCGTTTGAAGACTGGGAACTCCCATGACATTCTTTTAAAAGCAAGCACAAAGTAGCAGTGTACCTGAGATCTTATCACCTTACCAAGGTTGTCCATATCTCGCCACACCTGTATCATCCATCCATTCGGCTTTTATGTGCTTTCCATCCCAGGTTTTTTTTTTTTTTTTTTTTTTTTTTTGCTTTTTAATAGGCTTTTTTTTTTTTTTTTTTTCCTTCAAGGTACCAGGCTGACCTGGAACTCACTCAGGTTCCATGCTGGTCTTGAGCTCATAGATATCCTCCTACCTCAGCCTCCTGAGTGGTGGGATTAACAGCGTGCGCCACCACACCTATTTTGTTTTTTTCTCCCAAGGTAGGGTAGGCTGACCTGGAACCCACGATGTAGTCTCAGGGTGGCCTCAAAGTCACAGTGGTCTTCCTACCTCTGCCTCCAGACAGAGTGCTGGGATTAAAGGTATGTGCCACCACACCTGGCTGGGGTGTTTTTTTTTTTTTTTTAACATTTTTTATTATTTATTTATTTGTAAGCAGAGAGAGAGAGGAGAGAGGGAGAGAGAGAAAGAGAAAACAGCAGGGTGTCTAGATCTTGCAAATTCTGGATGCATGCACCATTCTGTGCATGTGGCTTTATGTGGGTACTGGGGAATTGAAATGCAATTGTTAGGTTTTTTCAGGCACGCGCCTTAACTGCTAAGCCATCTCTTCGGCCCAACCTTGAACTTTTGATCCTCCTGCCTCTATCTTTCCAGTGCTCCTCTCCCTCCCTCCCTCCCTCCTTCCCTCTCTCTTTCTCTCTCTCTCTTGTCTCTTTCTCTCTCTCTCATTTTTAGATAGAGTCTCAAGTAGCCCTGGCTGACCTTGCTATATAGACCAGTCTGGCCTTGAACTCCTGAGCCTTCTACCTTCATATACATTCCAAGTGCTGAGATAGAAATTACAAGCAGGGGCCACCACTTCCACATCCCTAATTTTCACCTCAAATTCATGGTTCTCCTCAGCCTCCTGAGCAGTTAGAAAATTGAATTTGGAACAGAAAAGCTTGGTAGGAACCTGTTCCTTTTTTCTGAAAGAGGTAGCGAGGAAGAGCTGGGCTGTGGTGACAGGTAGGAATAGAAGATGTCCTTGAGCAACTTAGAAGGCAGGGGCCCAGGACTGAGAGACTGCATGGCACGCAAGCCAGAGTGAAGTGGGGGTTGACTCAGGTTTCTGGCTTGAGTGACTAGAGCTGGGGACTCTACCATCTGGAACAGAGATGCCAAGAACTGTACAGGTTTTATTTTAGAGTTGGTTGGTTAGTGAGTTCATTTCTGGGCATGTTAAGTGTCAATGTTTTTGTGTTTATTTCTTTATTTGAGAGAGAGAGAGTAGGGGGGAGAGGGAGAGAGAAAATGAGTACACCAGGGCCTCTAGCCACTGCAAACAAACTCCAGATGCATGTGCCAGTTTCTACATCTGGCTTTATATGGGTACTGGGGAATTGAACCTGGGCCTTTAGGCTTTGCAAGCAAACCACCTCCAACTGCTGAGCCTTCTCTAGCCCTTTTCAAAATTTTAAATTATTTATTTACCAGGAGAGAGAGAATGAGAATGGGTGTACCAGAGCCTCTTGCCTTGCCAGTGAATTCCAGGTGCACATGCCACTTTGTGCATGTCTTTATGTGGGTAGTTTTTTTGTTGTTGTTGTTTTTGTTTTTGTTTTTCGAGGTAGTGTTTCACTCTAGCCCAGGATGACTTGGAATTCACTATGTAGTCTCAGGGTGGCCTCGAACTCACAGTGATCCTCCTACCTCTGCCTCCCAAGTGCTGGGATTAAAGGTGTGTGCCACCACACCTGGCTGATTTTCTTTTTTCTTTTTTGGTTTATGTGGGTATTTTGGAATCAAACCCAAGCCAGCAGGCTTTGCAAGCAAGTGCCTTTAATCACTAAGCCCGAGCCCTAGCTTTCTTTCAGGTAGAGACCTAGAGCAGCACTACCTGTTCTCCCATCCCAGCTGCACAAAGAACCCTTTGCAGCAGGGCTCTCAGCCCTCTTTATAGTGGTGCTGTATGTCTGGCTAGCTGGCATTTGAAACAGCACTTGTTATGTATTCAGGAGACTTCGAAATTGTAGCACATGCCAGTCAGGAGTAATACTGGGAGGAGCCGAGAGATGAGAAAGCATGAGACATAAAGTCACATTTGAATAGACCTTACTGATGGTGGGCAGGGCACAGACTGCATGCTGGGACACCAGCTCTCCCTCTGGGTGGGTTATAAACTCCTGGAGGTTAGTAGTCATGTCTCATCCATCTGGGCATTGCCAGGATACTGAATCTAGTATCTCGTCCTGGTGTGGATTCTGGTAATACAGGGGTCACTTGAATGAACAGCTAATGGGTAAAGGAAAAAAGCTGTCATCTTCTGTTCTTGACCTTGACTCCTGCCTCTTAAAAACTTGGATCTATAAAATGAACTACCTCCTACATTATTGGCATTAGTTTTCTGTTGTACCTTTTAGAAGTCTAGAAGCTTGAAATAACATGAAATAATACAGATTTATTATTTTAAAGTTTAAAGTGTGTGTAATGTATGTATCCGTATGTGGTGGGTGTGTGTGTGGTGTATGCACCTGTATGTGCTGTGTGTGGTACGTGTGTGGTCTATGCATGTGTATGTGGTGCTCTGTGGGCTCCCCTGTGGTGGCCAGAGGAGAGCTTGGGGCACCCCACTACATTACTCACCTGTCTGTTTCTCCTTGCAGCCGTCTCTTATTGAGAATACCAGCCATTACTGGGGTTACAGACATGTGTGGCCATGCTCAGCTACTTATGTGATTCTAGAGATTTGAATGTTGGTTCTGGAAATTAGAACTCGGGTGGTCTCAGGCCCTCATGCTTGTACAGGAAGTGCACCTAAATGCCAAGCTATCTCTTCAGCCCCATTTTATAGTTCTAGATTTCCTTATTCTATAGCTGGTCTCAGTGGACTAAAACTGAGGTGCCAGAGGGTATCTGATCTTTCTGGCTCCTGCTTGACTATTGACTCCCTTCCGTTTCCAAGGGCAGCAACATCAAGCCCAGTCTTTCTCACATCAGGTCACAAGCATACTCTTCTGCTTGCCTTTCCTGTTACTACCACACTGCCATAGTGATTACATTGGCCTTGCCCAGATAATACAGGATAATCTCCCTATTTTAAGGTCCTCTGATTATCAACCTTAATTCTCTTTTGTCATATTAACATATCATACAGGATTAGGTTGTGGGCCATTATTCTGTCTTAATACCTCCCTTCCACAGCTTCTTATCTCTTTTGGCTGTATGGCTGTCCTTAGCTAGCCCCTGACCTGGAGACATTGCTTTTCACACTGGTCTTATTCCTTCTCTTATTCTTAGAAACAGGCTCATCAGCATATTCATTTCGTAGTCCCTTGTTTTCTGCTGAAATGAATCTTGAAAAGAAGTCCGAACTTCCTCTGGGCACCTCTTTTTAGTTTTGTATCCTTTGGCCCTGTGACATCTGTGAAACTGTCCCCTGCTTGGCATTGTGGATTTCCCCTTACCTATCTAGGCTTAATGTTCTTTGTTTTCTGACTTCTGCTGCTGAAGGCCGCCTTTTTACTTCATCCAGCAGTGATCTCATCTACTGCTATTGTTATAATTCTGGAGTTTTTTTTTTTTGTTGAAGATGGTGGTCTCAGGCTGGAGAGGTGGCTCTGTGGTTAAGTCACTTGCCTATAAAGCCTAATGACCCGGATTCGATTCCCCAGTACCAACATAAAAGTCAGATGCACAAAGTAGCACATGTATCTGGAGTTTGTTTGCAGTGACTAGAGGCCCTGGCACACTCTTTCTGTGTCTCTCTTCCTGCTTGTAAGTAAATATTTTTTTTTCTTTTTTGTAAGTAAATAATTTTAAGAAATGGGGTTTCACTGTGCTCAGGCCAGCTGCTAAGTTGTTGGATCCAGTGATCCTTCTGCCTCAACCTCCCAAGTATGTTGGATTACAGCACATGGCACCAGCTCTACCCAGATCTACCTTTCTTGCCCTGGCCTCTTCTCAGCTCCTGGTCTGAACGTCTTCTTGCATGCCAGTGTTAATAATGAAGGGCAGCCCCAGGGCCACGTCACGCATGCCACTCTGGGATTAGTGGAGTGCCATTTCCTTTATGATACGAATCCCAACTAGACCCACCAGGACTGGTCCATTGTCTCATTCCCCTTTCTTCCCAGTCTCAGCCACATCACAGGTTTAGGCCTGTTGCCCAGGTGTTTTCAGAGTGGGGAGTACCAGAATATTATTGTAGTACAAGAGTAAAACAAAATTGTGTTTTGTATTGCAGTTGGTCTCATTCTAGCCCCAGGCTGGCCTCGAACTCATAGCAATCCTTCTACTTCAGTCTCCCAAGTGTTGGGATTATAGGTGTAAATCACTACACCTGGAAGATCCTGGTTTTTTTAATGTTTATTTTTATTTATTTATTTGAGAGAGACACATACAGAAATAGGCAGGTAGAGGGAGAGAGAGAGAGAGAGAGAATGGGCACGCCAGAGCCTCCAGCCATTGCAAACCAACTCCAGATGCATGTACCCTCTTGTGCATCTGGCTTACGTGGGTTCTGGGGAATGGAGTCTTGAACCGGGGTCCTTAGGCTTCACAGGCAGGCACTTAACTACTAAGCCATCTCTCCAGCCCCAGGGTTTCACTTAAGGTGCTCGAGAGGGGCTTTCTCTGCATGCATTGTTCTTTTTGCTAAGCAGGAGCTTAGACTCAGATCCTTACACATGCTAGGCAAGGGCTTCGCCGCTGAGCTGCTCCAGCTCCTGCCGCACATTTGACAGCTGCCTTAGATACAGCATGTAGCAGGTCTTGTCGGAAGGCTGTGCTTGTGGAAGTCTTCGCAGGCATCAGTGATATTACCTCTTCCCTTCCACCTTCTTCCTGGCACTGCTGTGCATCTTTTGCCCGAGTGAGCCCCGTATCCCATCCCGTCAGTGCGTTGCTGCACACCTCCTTTCTGCCCGGGGAGGCCTTTGCACGTAGTGGGTGCTCACTTGGCATTTGTTGAATGAACAGGTACACAGACACTATACCTGTTGGTAAAACTTTTATGTTTGGAGGAACAGTCTTCATACTGCTAGCATGCGACCGGTATAGAATTTGTTTTGGTCCTAAAAGTGTAGTTCTTAAGCTCTGGTGTTCTGTGTTGTCTGTAGGCCAAGGACACCTCCTTTTAAAGTGGTGCCGCAGTGCCACCCCTTCTCTACTGCACTCTGAAGGCATTAGTTTAGTCATCATTGCCAAGGCCGTCTTCTAGGCCTCATTTCCTCACTTAATGGGTTTTGCCAACCCCGCATCTCCTAATGTCAGTATAACTGAGTTTTAAGTATGTTGATTAAAAAGAAACTCTCCTGTACTGCTACAGAGTCAGTCTTGTACATCTTAAACCTAATTGCATTTGCTTGGACATTATGTAAATGCAGTGCTACATCAATCTTTTCTTTGCATTTGGGCCAGAGGTGTAGACAAACTCAGTCCTGGCTGGGAGTTCTCTCACTAAAGCAGAGGAAACTGACAGAGCAATTAGCAAGTGACCATGAGAGCTGCAGTGTTGGTAGTGTGGAAGAGGAACTGGGCTGGTATCTTTGTAATCGCTAAGGGGCCCTCATTCCTTGGGCTGTCCTGTAGAGGTTCAGTGTGGGTGGCCCTGGTGCCCAGCACAGTGTATTAGGTGCAGACCTTCTGGACCAAGAAAGATGCCACTTTGACTCCTCTGAGGGTTTCACAAGTGACTTTAAGGAGAAGAGCACCTGACTTTCCTTTAGAGCCATGACTTAAGACATAGATTTTGCCCTACTTTGTAAAGTACACTGGTGTAGACCAGTTTGCATAGCACTGGTGTTAATGCAGTGCTGCCTCTTATTTCTTTCTTCCCTTCTTCCTTCCTTCCTTCCTTCCTTTCTTTTTAATATTTATTTTATTTATTTGAGAGAGAGAGAGAGAGAATGGCCGTGCCAGGGCCTTCAGCCACTGTAAATGAACTCCAGACAGATGTGCCACCTGTGCATCTGGCTTACATGGGTCCTGGGGAATTGAACCTTTGTCCTTTGGTTTCGCAGGCAAACGTCTTAACCACTAAGCCGTGTCTCCAGCCCCAGTGCTGCCTTTTCTAAGACAAACTGTTTTGGTCCATGGCCCTGTTCTTCCTTTATCATGTTTGTTCTTCCTTTCCTTTCCTTCCCCCTCCCTCCCTCCCTCCCTCTCTTCCATTTTTTGAGACACTGTCCTACTATCCCATGCTGTCTTAACCTTGATATGTAGTCTCAGCTGGTCTTGAGCTCTTGGTCCTCAAACCTCAGCTTCCTGAGTGGTAGGGTTTACAGGCATGTGCCATCTCACCAGGTCCTTTGATGTTCATTGTGAGGCTAACCTTTGACTACATCAAGTTGAGGGAAGACCAACCTGATTTCCTGTGGTTTGCTCAGGTTGCAGATGAGTACATGTTTTCCCTGGAGGAGAACAAGAAGTCCAAAGGTCGCCGCCAGCCCTTAAGCAAGCTCCCACGCCATCACCCACTGGTATTGCAGGAGTGCGTCAGTGATGATGGTAAGTCAGTCTCCTCTCTTCTTCACCCACAGGAGAGTTCACTGCCGTGGGTCTCACTCCAACGGGACTTCAGAAAACCAAGCTGAGGTGTGAGCGTGGGCCTGTGGCTGAGTTCTTCTCCCAGATACTCCATGTGGATGAAGGATTTTCTTTTATCTAGCTTGCTGATCGGATCTTACGAGTTTGAGATTCCTGCCATGTGCCTAATAAGGGATAAATGTATGCAGGCCCTTTCCTTTCTTCTGCTAGGAGAGACAAGCCTGATTTTTTTTTTTTTTTTTTAAGCAAATCTGCCAATGATGCAAGTCTTGTGCAGGATGTGTGGATACAATGCAAAGTAAGATAATGTCTGTGTTCTCAAGATGCTCACAGGGTAGTGGGGCAAACTGACTGGTAAACATATCTAAAGAAAGGATGTCAGTCCAGGTAGCGGGAACAGCTGAGTAACCATGGAGAGTAGAAATAGGAATGGATGTGCACAGGACCCGTCATCAACTCAGTGTGACTTGAGTTCAAGAGTGAGGGTAGAGCATGAGGCTCGGTCATGGATGTCTGCAGACCTGTGAGTGAGCCCAGTGAGGACCTTTTCTCGGGCTTTCTGGAGCTGTGGGAGTGTTTGAAGCAGAACAGTGATGTGATCCGCTTGGCATTAGAATGACTATTCCTAGTGAGACATCTTGAGGGTGGACTTTGAGAGGACCCTGGTATGCTTTGGTGATGGTCTTGTGATGTGAAGGTGTGAACTAGCTTGCTGGTGGCAGGGATAGGAGAAGGGACAGTGGTGACGGTACAAACAGTGTGGCTTCAGGGTCTGGCTGTGGAGCACTGAGGGTAGTCTGTAAGGGACAAGGTGGGGAATCAGCAGCGGAAGTGCTTTCCCGTGCTGCCTCAGCCCAGTATCAGCTCTGCACCCATGCAGAAGCAGATCTTTGCATGAATTAGTCTTTCAGTAACTCTGCCCCTCCTTCCTTCCATCTCTGCAGTCTTCCTTGCTCCAAAGTCTGTGATGCGCTGGGTGGAGAGTCCCTGTGATCAGAAGTAGCCAGACCCCGAGTGAGGGCCTAGGAGGTCCTCTGAGCTCATGCTCTAAAGATGAGCATTGTGAATATTGAATATTTATTTGTGACTTCTAGACTACATAGATTAAGCCCAGGTATGTCTTCTTAACATAATGTAGTAGAGATCACAATGTAACTTCCCCTAACTTTTTTTTTTTTTTTTTTTTTTTTTTGAGGTAGGGTCTCACTCTAGCTGAGGCTGACCTGGAATTCACTTTGTATTCTCAGGGTGGCCTCAAACTCATGTCGATCCTCCTACCTCTGCCTCCCGAGTGCTGGAATTAAAGGTGGGCACTCCCACGCCTGGCCCCCTAACTTTTTTTGGGTGAGCACTGTTCAAATGTGGCAAAGTGAAGGGAGAAACATTGTGCTATCACCTCATGTGGTTAATAGTTGGTATAAGAACACTGTTGCTGGGCTGGAGAGATGGCTTAGCAGTTAAGGTGCATGCCTGTGAAGCTTAAGGACCCAGGTTTGATTCTTCAGGTCCCATGTAAGCCAGATGCACATGGTGGCACATGCTTCTGGAGTTCGTTTGAGTGGCTAGATGCCCTGGTGTATCCATTGTCACTCTCTGTCTCTCTCCCTCTCTCTGTCTCAAATAAGTAAATAAAAATAAAAAATCTTTTAAGAAAAAAAAAGTATATATTATTACTGAGCAGGGTGTGGTGGCACATGCTTTAATCCCAGCACTTGGGAGGCAGAGGTAGGAGGACTGCCATGAGTTCGAGGCCACCCTGAGGCTGCATAGTGAATTCCAGGTCAGCCTGGGCTAGAGTAAAACCCTACCTTGAAAAACCAAAAAAGAAAAACATTGTTGCTGTAAGTTTCTTACTACTTTGTTTCTCCCAACAGTTTGTGTCTCTCTTTTCATGTAGCCCAGGCTGGCCTCATACTCACTGTATAGCTGAGGCTGTCTTGTCTTCCTTCCTCTACCTTCCAGATGTTGGGATTACATGTATGTGCCCTCACATTTAGCTCAAGTGGCTTCAGTTTTACACACACGCCTACCTGTCTGTCTGCTGCCCCTGGAAGCAGAGCAGTTTTGATCATCAGGTCACTCTACTTTTTTTTTGGTACTAGAGATGGAACCCATGGCCTTGTACATGCCAGCCAAGCACTCTGCCACCAAGCTGTATCCTCAGTGGTCTTTTCACTTTTTTGGGGGGGGGGGCAAGGACTCACTAAGCTTCTCTGGTTGTCCTCAGTCTTAGGACTTTGGATTTTCCTGCCTCAGTCTCCAGAGTAGCTGGGATAACAGGCCTGCACCACCTGGCCACTTTACTTTAAATACATCAGTACACATATCCTAAATAACTCCCTGGGACAGTAAACAGTAGTCCACTGTACCCTCTAACCATAAATCCAGAGTTGCCTTTCCCTGCTTCCCGAAGGAGGTGTTTGATGGGTTCTCTTTTTTCCTTTGATACGCAACAGTCATACATTGTACTTGGGAATGAGGGTTCTTGGGGCTGTGGCTTGCTGAACAAGTGCAAGGACCTGAGTTCAGTACCCCAGCATCACATAAAAAAATGCCTGGCATGATGGTGGCATATGCCTGTCATCCTAGCACTGGGGAGGCAGAGACAGACTCCTTCGAGCTCCCCGGCTAGCTGGTCTAGCTGGATTGACCCTGTCTTAAAGAATAAGGTGGGGAACATAGAGGAAGACACCTGCCATTGACTTTTGGCCTCCACACACATGCATGCAAACATGTATGTATACTTTTCCTTTGTGTGTCCACATACTTATTAGCACATGTATATACACACGAATATCATAGACATTTACCCAAATAAAAAAAAGAACTGGGGGTCTGAAGAGGTGGCTCAATATTTACTAACACTTGCTGATACCACTGGAGTTGAATTCTCCCAAAACTTATGTTCAAAGCTCGGCGTGACCATGCATATCTGTAACCCCAGTCTGGGGTGGGGCTGGGGGATGGAGACCAGAGAATCACTAGAATTCACTGACTGAAAGCACCAGCTCTCCCTGCTGAGGTAGGAATACTGTCTCAAGGAAGTGCGAGAGAGAGCAAAGGAGAAAAGTTCTCCTCTGGTCTCTCCAGCACATGGTATGCACACCCCCCATGCACATCTACCCACACAAATAAATGTGTGCATATACCCTACATCATAAACCATGCTATACATACTATACAAAACACACATGCCAAAAATACTGAGGATTTCTCCCTTACCTACTTTTTTGTTGCTGTTGAGACAGAACTGGTTGTGTGGCCTTGAATTCATGGTCTTGTTTCCTCAACCCTCCAAGTGTTAGAATCACAGCCCCTACCACCATGTTCAGCTTTCCTCACTTTAGCAACAAGAACACATTTCATTTGAGGCCTAACCTTTTTTTTTTGTTGTTGTTGTTGTTTTGGGTTTTCAAGCTTGGGTTTCACTCTAGTCCAGGCTGAACTGGAATTCACTATGTAGTTTGAGTGAGGGTGGCCTCAAACTCATGGTGATCCTCCTACATTTGCCTCCCAAGTGCTGGGATTAAAGGCGTGTGCCACCATACCCGGCAGGCCTAACATTTTCAGTGAAATGCACACACTTTAACTATTAAGCCCCATGAAGCTTTACTTATAAACTGTTAAAATTTTGGTTCCTGAAATCTTCACTTAACACAGTGAACATTTTCCCTTGTCATTCAGTAGTCACATATGGAGTATTTTTGGCCATTTTTGGCTTTGTAAATGGAACAGATGTCAATGTGTGAATTTGTAGTTATGACTGTGAGCCTTGTATCTGTTTCTGTCTGTTTCTGTGTCTTCCATTCTATCTTGGTCCTTCTTGTTTGGGCCAGGCACTGTGACTCCTGACTGGACTTGAACAATGGGGCTTTTAGAGGTCGATTTTACTTGTACACATTGACCTCCTTATGCTACAGTGGCCTTCACTGAGCCTGTACACAATGGCAGCTGCCAGATCCCTTTAGATTAAACATGGCTGTGAGGGTGGAGTAGCAAACGATTTCCCTGCACTGAGCTAGAGCTGCCAGCAGGGAACACATGGGCACCTAGTGCTAGTGTGTCTGCTAGAGCCTCCTCTAGGCTGCCTGGCAGAGATTTCTGGGTCGCTTGGGAAGGAGTTCTTCGGTCCAGGAAGAAGCAAGGTCACTGGAGGGGCTGTAGCTGGGGATGGCAGTGAGATGCTTCATCGACTGGGGTGTCAGAGCTGGTTTCCCGGAGCTGCATACACTTCCACCACATTTGGCAACAAAGGATGTGGCACCCATAGCTTCTTCCTTCAGTGTTTGCTTCTGCTTCTACTAAAGTTCCCTCACTGTGGATCTTCAGAATTATTATGGGTCTCACTGCTTTTGACCTTGGGTGTACACACTTTACCATTTCTTTTCTTTTCTTCATTGTACAGTGTATGCCATTCTTCTGGGAAGATGCATCCTGAGAGGGATTGTGGTGAGGGTGGGTGAGTCATGTGCTTTGCTGGCTAACAAACCCAAGAGAGAACTAAAGAGTTCTCCACACCAGGGCTCTGTGAAAGCCAGCGAGTTAACAGTTCAGGCTTTATAGTCAAGACAATTCACCCCAAACTCATGGTTCCCCCTCCTGTGAGGCAGAGCCAAGAGGCACTGGGAAGCTCTGCCTTGAATAGACGGATATTCCCTGGGTTTTGCAGAGTGATCTAGAAAGTCTTGACCAAGGGACCATGATGTAATATCCTTCAAGCTTTCCCAATTCCCTGTTATTTCCCTTCCATTTCCCTGCAGCTCAACTAAAGGGAAAACAAACCCTAAGGGGAAACGACTTAATGTGCTAGCATTTGGAGGCAGCAAATAACGTGGTCTTGGCAAGACAGTGTTTTCCTGTGTTGCCCTTGGAGAGGGCAGAGAGAGGGTTGAATGTGGCAGCTGTTAAGGGAGCAGAGCGGGCTTCACTTAGGGGGCAAGAGGAAGAATAGGGACTATGAATCAGTCATACCAGAGAAAGGGGTACAAGCAAGACTTCCCATAAACCATTGACACTGTTTTCAATCACTTCCAGGCTTGACCTTCATCTTCTTTAGGCATCTCGTGTTTAGTCCAAGCCTTGGAGCTGGACCCCTCGCTGAGCACTTCTGCTTTCCAGGCAGAGCCTCACATGTGTAGGGCTGGCTTTAATTCATTTCTGTTTCTGTTCGTTCTTCTAGAGACCTCTGAGCAGCTGACCCCAGAGGAGGAGGCTGAGGAGACAGAGGCTTGGGCTAAGCCTCTGAGCCAGCTGTGGCAGAACCGACCCCCAAACTTCGAGGCTGAAAAGGAATTCAATGAGACCATGGCTCAGCAGGCTCCTCATTGTGCCGTCTGCATGATCTTCCAGACATACCATCAGGTAGGTCCACTGTATCACCTCTGTGTCCTCAGGACATTGGAGGAAGCTTGGGCTTAATTGTGGGTAAAAGACTTGCCAATGGTTGCCTTGAAGGGGCCTCTTCCTCTAGCATTCTCTGCCCCGTCTGCCAGGCTCACCAGGCAGATGCCCAGACATGGCAGCTTTCCTTTTAGAGTACTTTGTGGATGATGTGGCTCAGGTGCCTCTGGCACATGTGCTTGGCACGACGTTACTGTTTGCAGACACTGCTTCTTGTTTGTTGTTATCCTAGTCTGGGCTGTTCCTACATGGGAGAGTGCAGTCCTTGCCAGCTGGGGACCAGGACGGGAGTTCTTGACCACCTAAACACTGAACTTGGGTGAAAAGCCAGATCCACCCATGTCGTCTCCTTCCTCATGGTCGTGGTAACTGTCACTTGGCCAGAAGGAGCTAGTGTGGGTTCGTGAGTTGAGGGATGGGAAGCACCGGTGCTGGCTTTACTGTGCTCTTCCCATGCTGGATCCACCAGCATGGATCCCTTTGGGCCCAGCTCTTGGGAACCAGATTGATATTCAGAGCAGCATGTGCCAGGTGACTGGCACAGGCTCAGCTAAGACCTGCACAGGATGGCCGTGGGTAAGCAAATTCCTGGAATTAAAAGTGGCACAGCTGCCTTGAGTTTGGCAGGACCCCAGGTTCATGTTTACAGAAGGATAGAACCTGGAGCAACATACCTGCTTAATAATAACTCACTGCGTCTTTGCATTAACATAAAGCCAAACCAAATAACCAGATTTGCCATGGCCTCTGAGGGAGGTAACTGGCCTGGTTATTACTGTCAGCAGATCTAGTAAGTGGATGCCCAAATGTCATGGATGGCATAGGCTCAGAGGTTGACTTGTTCCTGGGCTCAATGTTTGAAAGGGGATGGAAAATGGTGCCATCCAGTGGTACAGCCCGTTCATATTTGCAGTCAACATAGTTCCCCCAGGGCAGTATGTGGACTTAGTGTACTTGGAGGAGCCCAGAGCCGGGAAGCACAGCTGGCACTCCAACCATGTGACAGTGCTGCGGCTCAGGTGACCTGCTGACACGGGCCTCCGGATGCTTTCAGCCCTGGCCCATCAGGAGCATGTGCTGTGGGTCCTGCCTCCGAGTGGGGCCACCATACAGTACAGCACCTAGCGGAGCCGGCGGTGGCTGCCTCCCTGCCACCATCCCAGCTCCCGCCACTACTACCGTGTTTGGGAAGACTGAAATCCCAGTTGCCTCTTACCTCGTTTCCTCTTCTCAGTTGTCCCCCGGGGCCTTTGTTTGATGCTGCTGTGAGAAATTGAATTTAAGTCATTAGAGGTAACTTCAATTAGTAGCTTTGGGATAATGGCTGTGCACTGGGGAGCTGTCGTCATAGTCAAGTCAGTGAGAGGGCCAGCTTTCTGCTGATGGAGCAGGCGGAGAGCTCAGAGCACAGGTGTGTGCTCACTGGGCTGTCACGTTGTTTTCCACCGTTGACCTAGGTCGAGTTTGGAAGCTTCAGTCAGAACTGTGGGAGTGCTTCAGAACTAGTCACCCAGACTCAGAGGACCAAGCCACTGATTCCAGAAATGTGCTTCACGTCAACGGGCTGCAGCACAGACATCAACCTTTCCACCCCTTACCTGGAGAAGGACGGCACCAGCATGCTCGTGTCCTGCAAGAAGTGCAGTGTCCGCGTCCACGCCAGTGAGTGTCTCACCGTTCTCTTGGCGTGTCCCAGAAGCACGGGCCTGCTCACTGGAAGTCCCTTTGACCTGCTGGCCTCCCAAGTCCCCCAGTGCCAAGGCTGTGCCTGTGCTCTTGGGGAGTTGGTGACTCCAAGTATATATACCAAAATTGCTTAACTTTGGGGTCCTCTGGGTGGCAGGTTCCTGGCTGCTGACTAAGCATTTACACCAGTGAACCCACAGTTTCTGATTGTTCAGGTCCTGGCCAAAACTGTATGGTTGAGTTATGGGGACTCTGATTGAGAATTCGGAGATTTCCATAAGATTTGTTATCTTTGGGAGGTGGCTTGTGGAAAAGAATTGCAAATTCACATTGTCTTCAGCCTCAGGATCCATTTGCTCTTGGTGCCCTTATTAGGTTGCTATGGCGTGCCTCCTGCAAAGGCTTCTGAAGAATGGATGTGTTCTCGGTGTTCCGCCAATGCCCTTGAGGAGGCGAGTACTCCCACACTCTTCCTGTCTTCCCTGAGAGACTCGAGTAGTTTCAGGGCCAGGCTCTTTCATACTTGACATTATTTATGTCCACAGCAGTCCACATAGGGCTTGGTACCCAATGATGTCAGAGTGAGTACTGTGAGACCAAGTCCTGGGACAGCGATAGTGGCGAGTGGATCTGGAAGCTGTGTTAGCTCCATCGAGTAAAGACCAGGTAGTGGTCCTGTCCTAGGGAGGGTCCATCACTCCCTATAAAGAATTGTCTGGGGTCTGAGCCTCAAAACAGGGCTCAGGAGGTTCGTTGTACGTCTTTCACTGTTAGCCCTGCACTGCCTCCAGGTTTGGAGCAGCTTCTGTGACTTTGACTTTGTTAACAGTTGTTAGAATACTGACACTGAAGAGACTCATACTAAAGCAAGGGACTACTTGGTGCATTTTAGCCTCGAGTGTCCAACCTACCTCTCCAGAGGAGTCTTCACAGCAGGTTGTGTACTGGAAGGCACTGCTTTCTTGGTTGAGGTTAGAGTGGTCCACAGAAGTTGTGGGAAGGGAAGATTATATGGTATTGACTCATTAGTAACCACTTCTCCCTCTGCTTCTGTGCAGGACTGCTGTTTATGCTCATTGCGAGGAGGGGCCCTGCAGAGAGCAAATGACGATAGGTGAGTTCTGAGCAGCTTTCAAAAATATTTATTTGTTTGAGAAAGAATGAATGAGCAAGCAAGTACACCCACTTCAGGGCTCCTGTCCCTGAAAGTGAACTCCAGATGCATGTGCCACTTTGTGTATCTGGCTTTAGAGAGAGAGGGGAGAGAGATAGAGAAGTGAATGAGCATGCCAGGGTCTCTGCCTACTGCGAGCTCCAGATGCATCTGGTTTATGTGGGTATTGGGGAATTGAACCTGGATCCTTAGGCTGTGTAGGCAAGCACCTTTACCACTAAGCAATCTATCTCTCCAGCCCCCTCTGAGCAGTTTTCAATGCTCAGTTCTGAGTCAGGGTGCAGTAGTGGCTTTGCTCCTGAGTGAATAGTGAGGATTTGGGTAGCACATGGTGTGGCTGGAATAGTATCTCCAAGGCTCATTTTAACAAGCCATTCTAGACTGCTTTTCCAATGTACTTTCCCCCTGGAGGCAAAGATGTAAGTACTCTTTGAGAGGAGCTAAGGATGGGTTCAGGAGAATATGAAGATCCTGTAAAGGTGGTACAGGCACTTTGTGCACTGTAAATTGGGCTACTGACTTTGTTGCATCCTAGGCTGGTACGTACAGGTAGCCACAGCCATGGACTAATGAACATTTTATCTTTTTATATTTGTTAACTTTTTTATTTATTTGAGAGAGAGAGAGGAGAGAGAATGGGTGCTGCGCCAGGGCCTCCAGCCACTGCAGATGAACTCCAGAAGCATGTGCCATCTTGTGCATCTGGCTTTTGTGGGTCCTGGGGAGTCAAACTTGGGTCCTTAGGTTTTGCAGGCAAGTGCCTTAACCACTGAGCCATCTCTCTAGCCCTTATCTTTGCCTTTTATGTTTTGTTTATTTATTTGTTCATGAGAGAAAGAGGCAGAGAGACCTTTGCTTTTTAATAATAGAAACCAAACGTGTCCTCACTTCCACATCACAGCCCTGTCAGTATCATAGACTATTCTCATGTCTGTTGTAGGTTTTCATGTGGCCTCACTTTTTTTGTGGAGCTGAGACTGAAATCTAAAGCCTTATACATGACAAACATATTCTCTCGTCACTGAGCACCAAACAATCCCCTGCCCTGATAGTAAGAGCTTTCATAATTTTTAGTTTTTCTCAACTGGGTGCATGTTGGTTTTCCAACATGCCCAGAGCAGAACCTTTGAGAATTAAGTGGGGCTTGGGACAGATCTTAAAGACTCACATTACCGTGAATAAAGGGAGCAGAAAGGAGAGGTCATTTGAACCCAGAAAAAAAGTTTGCATAGAGGCCTGGGGGAGACTGTGAATACTGGCAGATGGGGCCCAGTGAGAGTGGATTCAGGAAGTGCTGGGTGCTGTAGAGAAAGCTCTGACTGGCATTTTCTGATCTGTTCTTGCCCCTGAGCTTCACCATACTCAGTCAGTTATGATTTTGCTTAACATTGAGGGGGTGGTTCAAGGAGTTTGGCCCTGTGCTGACCTGGAGCTGCAAAAAAGTGAGGTCATGTGAAAATCTCCAACACACATGGGAGTAGACTGTAGAGCCGGCAGGGAGTTATGTGGAAGTTGTAATAGCTTCTTTTGGGGGGTCCTGGAGGGCAGAATAGTGCTTGAGTGTAATGGCACTGCTCGCTTCTCATCCTGGGTCCTGAGACCTGGTTGGCAGGTGACATCGTTAGCCATACTGGGTAAGGGAGGAAGAAGTACTGTTGGCAAACCTGTAGGGCTAGGGACCCAGAGGTGGCTGAGGCCTTTACCTTTTGGCAGGTGGGTGCACGTCTCCTGTGCTGTGGCAATTCTGGAAGCAAGGTTTGTCAACATTGCAGAAAGAAGTCCCGTGGACGTGAGCAAGATCCCCCTGCCCCGCTTCAAACTGGTAAGGAGGGAGTGGATTCTGCACAGCTCCCCTCCCGAGGAGGCTGGGTGGGACAGAAGAGGCTATTTCTGCTTGGTACCCAGCCACCTTTACTCCTTGGGCTGGGCCAATATGGAAGCTGGGTTCTGGTTTCATGGGCTCTCTCTCCTGTGAGCAGAAATGCGTCTTTTGTAAAAAGCGAAGGAAAAGAAACGCTGGCTGCTGTGTGCAGTGTTCTCACGGCCGCTGCCCGACTGCCTTCCATGTGAGCTGTGCTCAGGCTGCCGGGGTGATGATGCAGCCCGATGACTGGCCTTTTGTCGTCTTCATCACCTGCTTCCGGCACAGGATTCCCAATCTGGAGGTGAGAAGCCACTGCCGTGGAGTCTCGGGACAATTTTCATTTTCCCTGCATGCTATTCATTTTCTGTGTTGGCAAGCATTTCTTTAAGCATTGTGCTTGGTGAAGAATATGATGGGTAAGCAGTTAAAGAGATGGTCCTGTCTGCCCTCCTTCCCACAGTCCAGGAGCATATCTCCTTTCTTGCTTGCCTATCCTTGTCAAATCCCTGAAGGCCTTATCTTATCAGTCCGTGTATCCTTTTGCCTTATCCCAAGGTCAGGGATGTTGCAATAGATCTGTGATGTTGAAAGCTGATGTTCCTGATAATTGGCTGGTAGCTGCCCTACAGAAAGGAGTTTGTAGTTCTCCACAGGGTTACATGTGGAGAAGATAGGTGGATGTCAGCTAGAGGAGTCCTCAGTGGGTCTGGGTAGGTTTTGAGTGATAGTGTATTCAGGGTTTCTGAAGCACAAGGAGCAAGTTTCATAACAGTGAGTGTGCAAGGCTGGTCTGGGTACATGGTGGGTGGGGGTTGGTACTTGGAGAGTAAGCAGCACCCAAGGATGAAAGTCTCTGACTGCCAGTTAAAGAGTTCACTTTTCTTTCTATTTGAAATGACAGTCAAATGGCATTTTGAATCAGTGATTTTTTTTTTTAATGTTAAGAGTCTCATTCTAGCTTAGACTGACCTACAATCACTCTAGCCTCAAACTCAGTGATCCTCCTACTTCTGCCTCCCAGGTGCTAGGATTAAAGGTGTGCACCACCAGCCTGGCCCAGTTTTTTTTTAATGCACATGCGAGAAGGAAGGAGGAAGAGCACACACACACAGGAGAAGAGAGAATTGGCCCACCATGTCCTCCAGCCACTGTACGCGACTTTGTGTGCATGTGTGACCTTGTATCACCTTGGGCATCTGGCTTACGTGGGACCTGGAGAGTCAAACATGAGTCCTTAGGCTTCATAGGCAAATGCCTTAACTACTAAGCCAGCTATCCAGCCTATGATTTTTTAATTTTAATTTTTTTGTTTTTTGAGGTAGGGTCTCATTCTAGCCCAGGCTGACCTGGAATTCAATATGGAGTCTCAGTGTGGCCTCGAACTCACAGTGATCCTCCTACCTCTGCCTCCCGAGTCCTGGGATTAAAGGTGTGTACCACCACACCCACCTTCATTTATTTATTTATTTTATTTTAGAAAGGGAGAGAGAGTTGGCACACCAGGGCCTCAGCCATTACAACCCAACTGCAGATGCTAGCACCATCTAGTGGGCATATGTATGTGACCTTCCACTTGCCTCACCTTCGTGTCTGGCTTACGTGGGATCTGGAGAGTTGAACATGAGTCCTTAGGCTTTGCAGGCAAGCACCTTAACTGCTAAGACATCTCTCCAGCCCCAGCCTGTGATTTTCTTTTCTTTTTTTTTTTTTTTTTTGTTTTTCGAGGTAGGGTCTCTAGCCCAGGCTGACCTGGAATTCACTATGGAGTCTCAGGGTGGCCTCAAACTCACAGCGATCCTCCTACCTCTGCCTCCCGAGTGCTGGGATTAAAGGCGTGCGCCACCACGCCTGGCTCTTTTTTTTTTTTTGAGTCAGAGTCTTGCTGTTTCTCAGGCTAGCCTAGAACTCATGCTAATTCCTGATCCCTCTTACCTCAGGCTCTCAAGTGCTGGGATTGTAGGCATGTGACATAATGCTGGCCTGAATCATAGTTTTGGGAGTTCTTTTTTTTTTTTTTTTTTTAAAAGGTCTCACTCTAGCCCAGGTTAACCTGGGACTCATTCTGTAGTCCCAGGTTGGACTCAAACTCACAGTGCTCCTCTTCCCTCTGCCTCCCAAGTGCTAGACCAAGGTAGGCTCTGAATCATACTTTGTTTTGGTTTTTTTTGAGGCAGGGTCTCTCTCTAGCCCAGGCTGATCTTGAGTTCATTATGTAATCTCAGGGTGGCCTCAAACTCATGGCAGTTCTCCTACCTCTGCCTCCCCAGTGCTGGGATTAAAGGTGTGCGCCACCATGCTTGACTGAATCATACTTTGTTGTTTTGGTAGTGGTTTGAGGAGAGGATGCTTGTAATCAGAACTTGAGGCAGTGAAGCCAGTTATCCCAGCAGCAAGGTGAGCCTGGAATAGAATTACACAGGTCGAGCTTTAAGCTCTATCTTGCCTCAAGAGCTCACTGCAGGTGGAATTATCAAGGATGGTGGATTGCCTTGGGGAGGGGATGCAGAGGGCTGGGAAAGGAGGGGGCAAGAGGAGAGGGAATGTGACCTGTGGTGGCTCAGGTTACTCCCTTGAGAGGCAAGAAGGATGCTAATGTGGTGAAGTTCCTGCTGCAGTCAGGAATTGAAGGGAGCAGGGCTGTTTTACCTTGAAAAGGGGGAAGGACAGAGAGATTTAGAAGTCTGTGGAGAACTGACTGCAGTAACCAGCTTGCACCTGTGGGGTAATAATGAGGGCCAAGGTTTAGGCATTACCAGCGCTCAGTGGGATATCTAGCCCAGTTCTCATTAGAAGCGAAACCGCAGTGTGAGGAGCAGTGCAGGTAGCCCTGGAAGGCTGAGGGGAGCCATGGAGCGCTCGAGGTCATTTAGTACGCAAACTAGGAAGCCCCAAGGGAAGCTGCATAGTAGACAGGTTTTCAGCTGAGTGTTTTGACTGAAGAGCATGGCCCAGAGCCATCCAGAGTCAGCAGCTTTTTACTCTGCCATGTAAGACCACTGAAAAAAACACTTCATTGGTGGACTTGACCTTCCCCCCTTTTTTTCTCAAGGTAGAGTCTCACTCTAGCCCAGGCTGACCTGGAACTCACTCTATAGTCTCTGGCCTTGATCCTCCCAAGTGCTGGGATTAAAGGCATGCACCACCACTCCCAGTAGACCTTTTTAAAAAAATCTTTCAAGAAATATTTTATTTATTTGAGGGGGGGAGGGGAGGGAGGAAGGATGCCAGGGCCTCTAGCTACTGCAAATGAATTCCAAATGCTTGTGCCACCTTGTTTGTCTGGCTTACGTGGGTCCTGGGGAATTGAACCTGGGTCTTCTAGCTTTGCAGGTAAGTGCCTTAACCAATAAGCCACCTCTCCAGCCCTTTTTGTTGTTTTGTTTTGTTCCCTACCCCCACTCCCGGGTAGAGTCTCATTCTAGCCCAGGTTGACCTCGCATGCAAGTCTGTACTCCCATGCTGGCCTTGATCTCAGTAATCCTCCTACTTTTGCCTCTCAAGTGCTGGGATTAAAGGTGTGCTCCACCAGGCCCCATCAGCCTTCCTTTTTTTTTTTTTTTTAATTTTTGTTTATTTATTTGAGAGCGACAGAAAGAGGCAGAGAGAGAGACAGGAGAGTGGGCGCGCCAGGGCTTCCAGCCACTGCAAACGAACTCCAGACGCATGCGCCCCCTTGTGCATCTGGCTAACGTGGGTCCTGGGGAATCGAGCCTGGAACTGAGGTCCTTAGGCTTCACAGGCAAGCGCTTAACCGCTAAGCCATCTCTCCAGCCCCAGCCTTCCTTTTTTGCTGGCGCAAGGGATGCTTTTCAAATAAGGGTTTTCTCTGTGCTCCACTATTGCTTCAAATTAACTATAGCCCATTCTAGTCTTCAGCTCATGGTACTTCTGCACCTGGCTCAGTCTTCACACCTGGCTTAGCTCCTCCTTTTTCATGAAAGAGTTTTATTGAGCATGTGTGACACAGCAGTAGGAGTAGGACCTTCAGAAGATGGACAGATCTTTAGCATGAGGCCCAGGCTGTATAGAAGTAAAAGCCCGAGTTAGCATTATGTCCCGGCTGGCAGGAGGGCAATCTTGAGTTGTCATGGAACAGAGTAGTCGATGTGGATTATCATCACCACTGCATGTGCAGGCTGTGCTGTTTCTTTTGTAATCCACTCTCCACATTAGGTAGGCATCTGCATGTGCCGTACGGCAGTAAGTGTGCATACAGGACAGATAAAGTCCCAGCTCTCCCGCAGTGTATGTGAAGAACAGATAGTCTTGTGGAAAGACACACAGGAAACTAGAAAAGACAGTATAGCAGACTGGGAGAAGTTAAGTGGGAAACCGAGAGCAGGACAAGGCAGTAGAAGAGTAGCTAGGCAGGAAGGGTTAGTACCTGTGAGTGGATGCTGGGACACGGGGAGCCAGTGTACAGTTGTGTGCATTAGTAACGCAAGCACATTTCTTTTTTTCTAGCGTGCCAAGGGGGCCTTGCAGAGCATCACCGCGGGCCAGAAAGTCATTAGCAAGCATAAGAATGGGCGCTTCTACCAGTGTGAGGTGGTCAGGCTCACCACTGAGACCTTCTATGAAGTCAATTTTGATGACGGCTCCTTCAGTGATAACCTGTATCCTGAGGACATAGTGGTAATGTCTGCAAGCAGCTTCTGGGCCAGTTTGGGACTGAGACATTAGGTGTAGCTGGCTGATTGCTGTGGGTTCCTCTGCCTTTTCTAGCCAAGCCCTGTGGTGCCATCATCAGTTCTCAAACAGAAACATCCATTCTGGTCTTTTCCTTGCAAGAGAATTTTGTGCTGCTAGTGTCCCTAGAAGTTTGTGGGAATCAGTGTTTCCTATAATTCTTTTTTTTTTTTTTTCCAAGGAAGGGCCTCACTTCTAGTCTAGGCTGAACTGGAATTCACTATGTAGTCTCAGAGTGACCTTGAACTCACAGTAATCCTCCTACCTCTGCTTCCCAAGTGCTGGGATTAAAGGTGTGTGCCTCCATGCCCGGCTTAATTCTTTTGAATATGCATATATTTTAGTCTGAATTATCTCTGAAGGCATCTAGTGCTGGAAAACACATTTTGTAAGCAAAGCCAGTATGCTGATACTAGCTTCCTTGCTTAGAAGCTGTGTTTTGAGGAATTATCGGAATTATCCAGCTTTCTTGTCTGCCATACCCTCTTGGGAGATGTGTCTTGGGCTCTTTGTGGTACAGGTTTGGGGCTATGCAGAAAACTACTTGGAAAAGCTTCTGGCATATTGACACCTGATACCCTAGAGACACAGCTGGACCCATTTCTGGGTTTCCTGGCTCAGTGCTCAGGACTTAGTTCAGGTTTCTGCTGCCCTTGGCCTGCCTTTCCTTGTATCAGTTTAAGCACCAAAGTAGAGGAATGAAGCTTTTTCTTTTCTCTCCCTTCCCTTCTCTTTCTTTTCCACCCCCTCCCCCCCGCCTCACATAGTCAGACTCTCATCCTAGCCCAGGCTGACCTGGAACTCACTGTGATCCTCCTATCTCAGCCTCCTCAGTGCTATAACCACCATGCCCTGCTGGAAGCCATTTCGCCCTTTATCAAATTGGGTCTTTTCCTTTGTTAACACATAAGCAACTTAATTGCTAAAAGCATACTAATTAGTTCCAAGGCCAACTTACATTATTGTAAAGGTAATGACATTTATAATGGTAGCACAGCCAGGGTTTCTTAAGCTCTCCCATGGCAGCTGAGGGCTCTGTGTCCTGTCTCTCACTTGCAGGCTCTGAGAAGGTGGTGTGCACTTTGTAGTTCATCAAACAGTGTTCTTAGTATTTGGTTTTCTAACAGGTTTTGAGGACCTCAGTGAGTCTTTCTCTGTAGGTTTAGCTATCCATAGTTATTTTATTAGACATTAAAAATCAAGATTAATACCAATTTAATGAAAATATATTTTTAAAACAAGAGCTACTAGGAAATATGTTATCTTTTTCTCTAGCTTTGCAAGTCCTTTAATGTTATTTCAAGTACAGGACATGTTGGTGCATGCTTATGGTTCCATCATTTGGGACTTTAAGCAGAAGAGTCAAGAGTTCAAGGTTGTTGTGAGCTTAGATAGTGAGGCCCTGTCTTAAAAAGAAAACAAGAAGGGGCTGGAGAAGGTGGCTTAGCAATTGAAGGCACTTGCTTACAAAGTGTAATGGCCTGGGCTTGATGTCGTGGTACCCACATAAAGCCACATGCACAAGTGCATGCATGAGGTTTGTTTGCAGCAGCAAGGGGCCCTGACACACCCATTCTCCTGCTACCTATAAACAAACAAACGGGAAAAAAAAAAAAGAGAGAGAAAGCTTGGGTGTTGAGATGGCTCAGCAGTTAAGTGTGCTGTCTGCTCAAATATGAGTGCCTGATGGGGCCCAAGGTTTTCAGAGTTTGAATCCTTAGATTCCACATGAACAGCTGGGCATGGCCACATGCACAGGAGCAGACACACAAGACACTTGGATCCCAACAAGCTCTAGAATCAGTAGAGACTCCGGCTGAGAACAAAACCAGTTGAGGGTGGGGAGATGGCTCAGTGGTTAAAGTGCTTACTTGCAAAGCCTGATTGACTGGGTTCAGTGCTCTAGGACCCATGTTCTAGATGGGCCCAAAAGCCAGATAGATAAAGTGGGATGTGGGTATAAAAGACAAGTCAGAAGAGCTATGAAGTAGGATACCTACTCCAAGCCATTGTAGGCAAGTGTATGGGGTGCCACACCACACATACACAAACGAACAAAAAAGTTAAAGTATAGTATAGGAAGAAAATTTTAGTGTTAACACAGGTATGTAGTTGGAAAGGGCATTTTAATAGCCTTTTAGAAAACTGAATTTATTGTTTATTTTTATTTTTTTTGTTTATTTTTATTTATTTGAGAGTGACAGAGAGAGAATGGGTGCGCCAGGGCCTCCCGCCACCACAAACGAACTCCAAATGCATGTGCCACCCTGTGCATCTGGCTTACTTGGGTCCTGGGGAATTGAGCCTCGAACCAGGGTCCTTAGGCTTCACAGGCAAGCCCTTAAGGGCTAAGGCATCTCTCCAGCCTGATTTTTATTTCTTTGTAGTATTGATGATTGAACATAGGATCTCATATATGCTAAGCAAATAAGCAAGTACCCCCCACCACTGAGCTACACCCCTAGCCCTTGCTAAATTAAAAATAATTAAAACAGGGTCTGAGTTGCTCAAGCAGGCCTTAAACTTGTAATCCTCTTGCCTCCTGAGTAGTTGATCTTGTGTCGTGAAGACTGTCTACAAGTGGTAGGTGTATATACACACATACATTAATTTATTTGAGAGAGAGAGACAGAGAGAAAGAGGCAGAAAGGGAGATACAGAATGAGTATGTGCATGCTGGGGCCTCCTGCCACTGCGAAAACCATTTTATGCATCTGGAATTACATGGGTACTGGGGAATTGAACCTGGGCCATCAGGCTTTGCAAGTCAGTGCCTTTAACTGCTGAGCCATCTCTCCAGCCTAAGTGGCAGTTTTTGTGTGATGTGTATATGTTTCAAGGTAGGCTCTTGCTGGAGCTGATCTGGACTTCACTATGTATCTAGAACTCATGGCAATTATTTTACCTTAGTCTCCCAAGTGCTGGGATTAAAGGCATGTGCCACCATGCCTGGCCTTTTTCTTTTGGAGACAGACTCTATTATAGTCCGGTTTGGTCTTTAACTGGATATGCAGTGACCATACTTTCTCTCTGTCTCAAATAGATAATTTAAAAAAATATTTTATTTATTTATTTGATAGAGAAAGAGGGAGAGAGAGACAGACAGACAGATATACACACATATACACAATGGGCACGCCAGGGCCTCCAGCCAGTGAAAATAAACTCCAGACGCATGCGCCCCCTTGTGCATCTGGCTGACGTGGGTCTTGGGGAATTGAACTTGAGTCCTTTGGCTTTGTGGGCAAATGCCTTAACCACTAAGCCATCCCTCTCCCCCCCCCCTTTTTTTTTTGGTTTTTCGAGGTAGGGTCTCACACTAGTCCAGGCTGACCTGGAATTCACTCTGTCATCTCAGGGTGGCCTTGAACTCAGTGATCCTCCTACCTCTGCCTCCCGAATGCTGGGATTAAAGGCATGCGTCACCACGCCTGACCCCAATGTTTTTTTTTTTTTTTAAGTGAAACTAGGTTCCCCTACTTGAATTCTGAGTAGACAGTGGTGACAAATGCATTAACAACGAGGAGAGCTTTGGGCTGCAGCCTCGATCGTATACCACTGCTGAAAACGTCAACATGACGAAAGCAGCTCACCCTCCCTCCTTTCCCTTCCCTTCCCTCCCTCCCTCCATCAAACCCAGGGTACTTCTACCACTCAGCTACATCCTCAGCCCTTGTTTGTTTGTTTGTTTGTTTAGAGACAGAAAGGCAGATAGGAAGAGAGAGAATGGGCATGCCAGGGCTTTTAGCCGCTGCAAATGAACCTGGATGCTTGTGCTCCCTTGTGCATCTGGCTTATGTAGGGCCTGGGGTATCAAACCAAGGTCCTTTGGCTTTGCAGGCAAGCACCTTAAATGATGAGCCATCTCTCCAGCCCAACACTTGCATTTGAGACAGGTCTCACTAAATAGCTGAAGCTATCCATATTCTCTGTTTTCTTTTTAGGTAAGCCCAACAGACTGGCTTTTTTTTTTTTTTTTTCCCTAATGTGAGAGAGGGAAAGAGAGAATCGGCATGCCAGGGCCTCCAGCCACTACAATTGAACCGTAGACATGTGTGACCCCTTGTGCGCATGTGTGACCTTGTGCACCTGCATCACCTTGTGTCTGGCATATGTGGGACCTGGAAAGCCAAACATGAGTCCTCAAGGCTTTGCAGGCTAACTGCTAAGCCATTGCTCCAGCTCCAGCTCCAGCTTGGTCCTGAACTCAGGATCATCCTGCCTCAGTTTCCCAAGTGCTGGGCTTACAAGTTTGCCTCACCTGCGCAGCCAGTGGTCCTTTCTTTGCTTATCTACCTTGCTTATATTTCAAGAACGCATTTTTTTTTTCTTTTGGTTTTCTGAGGTGGGGTCTCACCTTGACCCAGGCTGACCTGGAATTCACTATGGAGTCTCAGGGTGGCCTTGAACTCACAGTGATTCTTCTACCTCTGCCTCACGAGTGCTGGGATTAAAGGCATGAGCCACCATGCCTGGCTTTTTTTTTTTTTTAATGCAGGGTCTCATTTAGCCTTGAACTCACATCCATTTTTCTACCTCAGCCTGCTAAGTGCTAGAATTAAAGGTGTGCAAGAACATTTTTTTTGTTTTTGTTTTTTCATTATGGTAGCTAATCTGAAAGGAGTGAGAAGGAATCTCTGTGTAATTTTACTCTGCATTTCCCTAATGACTAGGGATGCAGAACATTTTTTTAGATGTTTATATGCCATCTGTATTTCTTCTTTTGAGAACTCTCTATTTAGTTCTATAGCCCATTTTTTATTGGTTGTTTGATTTCTTATTATTTAATCTGGGTTTATTGCTTGAACAATTGGGGTTATATTCAGAAAGTCTTTGCCAAGACCAATATGTTGAAGGGTTTCCCCTACTTTTTCTTCTAGTAGTTTCAGAGATTCAGGTCTGATAATAAGGTCTTTAATCCATTTAGACTTAATTCTTGTACATGGAGAGAGAGAAGGATCTATTTTCATCTATAGATACATATCCAGTTTTCCCAGCACCATTTGCTAAAGAGGCTATCTTCAATGAGTATTTTTGGCATTTTTGTCAAATAGCAGGTGGTTGTAGGTACCTGGACTTGTATCTTGGTCGTCTAGTCTGTTCCATTGATCTACATGTATGCTATTGTGCCAGTACCATGTTGTTTTTGTTACTGTGGCTCTGTAATATAGGTTAAAATCAGGTATGGTGTACCACCAGCCTTATTTTTGTCACTCAAAATTGTTTTAGATATTTGAGGTTTTTTGTGCTTCCAAATTAATTTTTAGACTTTTTTTCTATTTCCCTGAAGAATACCATTGGAATTTTGATGGGGATTGCATTAAATGTGTAGATTGCTTTTGGTAAAATTGCCATTTTCACAATATTGATCCTTTCAATCCAAGAACAAGACATGTCTTTCCATTTCCTAGTGTCTTCTGCAATTTCTTGCTTCAGAGTTTTAAAGTTTTCACTGTAGAGATCCTTTACTTCCTAAGTTAGGTTTAT
This sequence comes from Jaculus jaculus, assembly GCF_020740685.1. Taxonomy (NCBI): domain Eukaryota; kingdom Metazoa; phylum Chordata; class Mammalia; order Rodentia; family Dipodidae; genus Jaculus; species Jaculus jaculus. Next base: position 82,166,639 of record NC_059106.1, on the reverse strand, counting down.
TCCAAGGTACTTTATTTTTTTGATGCAATTATGAATGGGAGTGATTGATTTCATCCTCTGTGTGTTTGTTGTTAGCATATAGGTAGGCTACTGATTTCTGAGTGTTTATTTTGTACCCTGCTACATGGCTATAGGTGTTTATCAGCTCTAACAATTTGCTGGTAAGGTCTTTTATGTATAGAATCATGTCATCTCCAAATAATGATAACTTGATCTCTTCCTTTCCAATTTGTATCCCCTTCTTCCTTTTTTTTTTTTTTTTTAAAGGTAGGGTCTTACTCTGGCCCAGGCAGATCTGGGATTCATTATGTAATCTCAGAGTTGCCTGGAACTCACAGCAATCCTCCTACCTCTGCCCCCCAAGTGCTGGGATTAAAGGCATGTGCCACCACACCTAGCTCTTGTATCCTGTTTATGTGTGCCTCTTGCCTTATTGCTATGGCTAAGACTTCCAGTACTATATTAAATAAAAGTGGGGACAGTGGACACTCTTGTGTTGTTCTGATTTTAGTGGGAAAGCTTCAAGTTTTTCCTCTTGTTGGCTGTAGGCTTGTCATAAATAGCCTTTATTATGTTGCAATATGTTCCTTCTATTGTCAAGTCTCTGTAAGACTTTTATCATGAAGGAGTGTTGGATTTTGTTAAATGCTTTTCCTGCATCTAATGAGATGATCATGTGATTTTTGTCCTTCAGTCCATTTATATAATGTGTTACATTTATTGATTTGCAGATGTTGAACCATCCCTGTATCTCTGGGATAAAGCCTACTTGGTCGGGGTGAATGATCTTTCTGACATATTCTTGTATTATTTGGCAATATTTTGTTGAGAAATTTTGCATGTATGTTTGTGAGGGAGATTGGTCTGTAATTTTCTTTTTTTTGTTCTATCTTTGCCTGGTTTTGGTATCAGGGTGATGCTGGCTTTGTAGAAGGAGTTTGGTAGGATTCCTTCTTTTTCTATTTTATGGAAAAGCTTAAGAACCAATGGTGTTACTTCTTCCCCGAAGGCCTGGTAAAATTCACCAGTGAATCCATCTGGGCCTGGACTGTTTTTAGTTGGGAGATTTTTGATAACTTCTTGCATCTCCATACTTGTTGTAGGTCTATTTAAGTGATTAATCTCATCTTGATTTAATTTAGGTAGATCATACAAATCAAGAAAATTATCCATTTCTTTCAGATTTTCAAACTTAGTGGAGTATATGTTCTTACAGTCTGTCCCTATGATTTTTTTGAATTTCTCTGGTATCTGTTGTGATGGTGCCTTTTTCATCTCTAATTTTATTAATTTGTGACTCTTCTCTCTTTCTTTTGTTCAGATTTGCTAAGGATTCAATATTGTTTATCCTTTAAAAGAACCAAATCTTTGTTTCATGGATTCTTTGGATTTTTTTTTGTTTCTATTTCATTAATTTCTGCCCTAATCTTTATTATTTCTTCCTGTCTACTGATTTTTGGTTTGCTTTGTTCTTTTTCCAAGACTTTAAGGTCAAGCATCAGGTTGTTTACTTGAGACCTTTCTAATTTTTTAATATATGCATTGAAAGCTACAAATTTCCCTCTTCGGACTGCCTTCATTGTGTGCCAAAGGTTTTGGTGTGTTGTGTTCTCATTATCATTTGACTGTATGAATCTATGAGTTTTTATGCATTTTTAGTTTCCATGATTTTGTGTATGCTTTATAGCTTTTCTTGCTATTGATTTATAGTTTGATTCCATTTTAATCAGATAGAATGCATGGAGTTATTTCAATTTTCCTGTATTTGTTAAGGTTTGCTTTGTGTCCTACTATATGGTCTATTTCAGAGAATGTTCTATGTGCTGATGAAAAGAATGTTCTGCAGCGTTTGGATGAAATGTCCTGTAGATATCCGTTAGGTCCATTTGTTCTATGATATCACTTAATCCTGATGCTTCTCTGTTTATTTTTTGCTGGGATGACCTGTCAGTTGATGAGAGTAGGTTGTTGAAGTCACCCACTACAACTGTGTTTGGTGTTATCTGTGATCTTAATTCTAGTAGCATTTGATGAAGTTGGGAGCCCCCATGTTAGGTGCATATATGTTTAGGATTGTAGTGTCCTGCTGTTGGAGTATGTCTTTAATCAACATAAAGTGACCTTCCTTATCTTTCCTAACTAATTTGACTGTAGTCTACCTTGTCGGATATTAGGATAGCAACCCCTGCTTATTTTCTAGGTCCATTTGCTTAAACAGTTTTCCATCCTTTCACCCTAAAATATTGTCCATCCTTTGTAGAAAGGTGAGTTTCTTACAGGCAACAAACTGAAGGGTCCTGCTTTTTAATCCAGCCTGCAAACCTCTGTCTTTTGGTTGGGGCATTGAGACCATTACTAAGAGATATTGTTGAAAGGTGTTTATTTATTTTTGCCATTTTTTTTTTTTTTTTTTTTTGGTAGTTCTTCTGGTTTTACCTTTGCCCTCTTGTGTTAACTAGTATTTGAGTATGGTTTGTTTTTTTTTCCAGGTTCATCATGTCTTCTTTTCTTTCTCTTCAGCATGGAGGATTCTTTCAAGTATTTTCTGTAGAGCTGGTTTTGTCTACAAATATTCCTTTAGCCTGCTTTTGTTGTGGAATGCCCTTATTTTCCATCTATTTGGATGGATAGCCTTGCAGGATTAAATGACCTTAGTTGACAGTTTTTATCTTTCAGAACTTGGAATACATCACTCCAAGCCCTTCTGGCTTTTAAAGTTTGTATTGACTAATCTGCTGTGATCTTGATGGGCTTGCCTTTGTATGTAACTTGATTTTTCTCTCTAACTTCTTTCAATATATTTTCTTTGATTTGTATGTTTGGTAGTTATAATATGGCAAGGAGAGACTCTTTCCAGGTTTTGTCTGGTGGTTGTTCTAAAGGATTCCTGTATCTACAGTGGCATCTCTTTCCCAATTTGGGGGACATTTTCAGTTCATGCCTTCCTATTAGCTTGTCTTTCTCTTTGTTATACTGTATTAGATCTGCCACCTGGTCTTCTAGTTTAGCTATTCTGTCCTCTCCTGGATCCATTCTACTGGTGAGATTTTCTACAGTTTTTTATTTCATTAACTGTGTTCTTCATTGCTAGTAATTCTGACTGGTTTTTCTTTATTCTGTTTCCTTATTTATGTCTTGTATTGACCTCTTTATTTCATTCAATTAGTTTCTTATGTCTTTTTTGATTTCCTCTTTCATTCCTTTGATTTTTTTTTTTTTGACTTCTTTGAACATATTTATAATCATTCTTTTTTTGGGGGGGGGTTTGAGGTAGGGTCTCACTCTGGTCCAGGCTGACCTGGAATTAACTCTATAGTCTCAGGGTAGCCTTGAACTCACAGCGATCCTCCTACCTCTGCCTCCTGAGTGCTGGGATTAAAGGCGTGCGCCACCACTCCCGGCTATAATCATTATTTTGAAATCTTTCTCAGGCATTTCCTCTAAATCATTCTCACTGGAGGTCATTTCTGATGCATTAATACTTTTTGGTGGATTTATATTGTCTTGATTTTTGGTGTTTCATGTGTTTCAATGTATGTATTTTTTACATCTTAGGTTAATTTAATGCTTGGATTTTTCTAGTTAGCTGCAGTATTATTAGATGTATCAATCAATTTGATGTTATATATCTTCTGGATAGGCGCTTAAGGTGCTAGGTGTGGCTCTTAAGAATCTCAGATTATCTACAAACGTGACCCTGTCTGTTGGCTTCGCCTGCTATGAGAGTATTCAAGTAGTCTGAGTGGAACAAAACAGGCAGATTCCAAAATTTAAATAAACAATGTACACTTTCAATGAAAAACAGCAGAGTATTTATACAAAAGTAGGTATTATGTCAACCAGATCCTAAAACAAAGTCATTGTCCTTTAGTATGTGTGTTGCCCCACATCCTTAATCCTGCAACTAGTAGGCTAAGATTTCCGGTCTGTTGAGGGTTCCAAGTCAGCTTGTGACCAAGTGAGACCTTCGCTAATGAACAATACAAGAGGAAATGAAAGCACTGTGAATCAGGAAGCAACAAGTGACAAGCCCAAAATATAGCTTATTTAAGAATGGCAAATCCGGGGGCTGGAGAGATGGCTTAGCAGTTAAGGCCTTTGCCTGCAGAGCCAAAGGACCTTGGTTTGATTCCCCAGGACCCACGTAAGCCAGATGCACAAGGTAGTGCATGCATGTGGAGTTTGTTTGCAGTGGCTAGAGGCCGTGGCGCGCCCATTCTCTCTCCCTCTCTCTGCCTCTTTCTCTCTCTCTCTCTCTCTCAAATAAATAAATAAAAATAAAGTAAAAAAAAAAAAGAATGGCAAATCCGACCATCTATCAGATTTAACATGTAATTTATCCTGACATGGAAGGTGCAATTAGCACTTCTGGTTCAATCCTATATACCAGGCTTCTCTGGTGGGTACTGACCTGGTGTAATCCCAGTTACCTTTTCGGATGATTTTGGTCTCAGTTATGCTGCGCTCCCACTTGGTTCCCTTTGCTGCGCTGTGGGCTCAGGTAGGCTGGCTGGGTTGCTGGATCGGTGCCACTGGTCACCAGTGCTGTGTAAATGCACTCCTTTCCCCAGGTCTCTTGCTGGCACTTGTGCTGGTGGTGGGGTACAGGGGCTGTGGTTGATGGTTCTAGTTTTCCCGCTGGTCCACGTGGTCCTTTCTTCACGTTTCTGTGGGCAATCGGTGTGAGTGGAGTGTGTCCTCACCTGGCTTTTCCTGTGGCTCAGCCCGAGCCTGGCTGCTGTGGCCTAGCAGACTTGGTGCTGCCACTGCCTGCTTCTGTGGTTTCTAGACGCACCGGATCTCCTACTTCTGTGCCTTAGTTGATAATTTCTTATATACCTCACTTTTTAGTAGAAGACTATATTTTACTGGTGTGCTCTTTTTTGGGGGGGGGGGCAGGAGGGTTCTCCCCTACGTTGCTTTGGCATGGTTCCTACACCACCATCTTAACTGGAAGTCGTCTTTTTTTTTTTTTTTGGGTAGGGTTTCACTTCTAGCCCAGGGTGACCTGGAATTCACTATGTAGTCTCACGCTGACCTTGAACTCACAGTGATCTGCCTACCTCTGCCTCCCTAAAGGTGTGCGCCACCACGCCCGGCAAGAACACATTTCTTTTTCTTTTTTTTTTAATTTTTATTAACATTTTCCATGATTATAAAATATATCCTATGTTAATTCCCTCCCTCCCCACCCCCCCACTTTCCCATTTGAAATTCCATTCTCCATAATATTACCTCCTCATTACAATCATTGTAATTACATATATACAATATCAACCTATTAAGTATTCTCCTCCCTTCCTTTCTCTACCCTTTATGTCTCCTTTTTAACTTACTGGCCTCTGCTACTAAGTATTTTCATTCTCACGCAGAAGCCCAGTCATCTGTAGCTAGGATCCACATATGAAAGAGAACATGTGGCACTTGGCTTTCTCTGGGTCTGGGTTACCTCACTTAGTATAATACTTTCCAGGTCCATCCATTTTTCTGCAAATTTCATAACTTCATTTTTCTTTACCGCTGAGTAGAACTCCATTGTATAAATGTGCCACATCTTCATTATCCACTCATCTGTTGAGGGATATCTAGGCTGGTTCCATTTCCCAGCTGTTATAAATTGAGCAGTAATAAACATGGTTGAGTACGTACTTCTAAGGAAGAACACATTTCTTAAAATGTACTTGAGTACAGTCCTGTCATTTCTTCATTGTAGAGCCCTGAGGAACCTTTAGAGGCACAATTGAGGGGATATGAGTTGGACTCTTGATTCTGACACCTGCTGCCTTCTTACTAAGCTTATACTAGCTGTTTCTACCCCTTCCCTCTCTCCCTAAAAGGAATCAGGGAGCAGACATTGACAGGCAAGTCTTTATTCCAGTTTTTAGTCCAGTGCAGCCATCTTCCTTGAAGTGCTTGAGCAGGATTTATCCTGGCTCATTCTTCCTGAGCCAGTGTCTATTATCATTGTGGTCAAGTGGAACTTACTTCTACTCTCTTCCCATCTTCTTTCCTCAGAGCCAGGACTGTCTCCAGCTGGGACCTCCTGCTGAAGGAGAAGTGGTCCAAGTGAGATGGACAGATGGTCAAGTCTACGGAGCGAAATTTGTGGCTTCCCATCCCATCCAGATGTACCAGGTAGCTAGAGCTTGCACAGGAGCTGGGAGGAGGGAGGGTAGTTGATTAATTTAGTGCTTTGTTTTTGGGTGAGTCTGTAATGATCTTTACAGGGCTAGGGGTCTGCCCTGTGTCCAGTCTGCAAGTGTCGTTCTAGACATGACAGTCCTTATTCCAGTGCTGTGTAATACCTTTCTGTGGCTACAGGAAATTGCCACTGTACAGGCAGACCAGGGAGACTGGAGTACTATAACCAAAAGGCCTTTGTTTCCTTGGCAGGTAGAGTTTGAGGATGGCTCACAGCTTGTGGTTAAGAGAGATGATGTATACACGCTGGATGAAGAGCTTCCCAAGAGAGTCAAATCTAGACTGGTGTGTAGTTTCTGGGTAACCTTGGCCCCTGTCAAGGGGAGGGCATGGTAGAGCATACTCCTTTGGTTTTTTTATTGGTCCCTCTGGTGACAAAGAGATGATTTGACTTGCTTTTTCTTCTGTAGTCAGTAGCTTCAGATATGCGCTTCAATGAGATTTTCACTGAGAAAGAAGTTAAGCAGGAAAAGAAGCGGCAACGGGTTATCAACTCAAGATACCGGGAAGATTACATCGAGCCTGCACTGTACCGGGCCATCATGGAGTAGATGCTTCCAGGGTCGAGGAGGTTCCCAGCCTTCAAGGCAAGAGCACTCTGCGGTTCCACAGCACAGCAGAAACTTGGAACTCAGATGTCTCTAAAAGTGAAGATGTAAAAAGAAAAGGAATGAAATGCCCCATCCCATCACCTTCTCACCTCACCCTCTTCGCATTCCGCCATAGTGAAAAGACAAGCCGTTTGCGGACACTTGGCAGCCATTGCTGATCTCTAGCTGAGGAGCTGACACTGGAATGCTGTGACTGCATCAGTCCTCAGTTCAAAAAGGGATCAGCTTAGCTGGTTGTCCTATTCCTGGCCTGGGATGACTTGGCTTCCTACCAACCACCTGCACCAACTAGGGAGAGGTGCTGGTGCTTGACCCAACTCCCCCTTTTGTATTTATGTGAGTGTGCATGCGTGCGTGTGTGCGTGCGTGTATGTATGTGTGTAGGTTTGGCATGGACCAGCTTCTGCCAGCCCTTGGCCTTTACTTTCTTCCTTGCCTCTATGCAGGGCAAACAAAATGTGAAATTCTGCCCTCAGCTGAGCTGAGTAAGGGCCTCGGGGATATGGTTGGAGGTGGAGGTGCCATCTGTGCAGGTCTGGAAAAATCTCAAGAGAAAGCTGTAAAAGATGCAGTATTGACATGATAGGAGCTGGTGCCACCTCTTTGCCCACCCCCCTTGAAGGAGAAGAGAGGTCATTTGGTGTGTCCACAAACTCTATAGTCACAGAGCCTCTGTGGCACAGTATTTGAGGGTCTGGGTGTGGACTACCCTGAAGGGAGGATATTAATGATGGAAGCAGGCAGAGCCTGATGGGTGATTCTTTCAACAGAAAATACAATCATGCAGGGGATGGGGTGGGGGTTATGATGTATTGGGGCCACTGGAGGCCAAGGGCAGGTGTAGATATGCCCTTGGTCATGGGTGGGTGGGGCCTATTGAGGGTGGGGGGGCGGGACTAGAGGGCAACACTGAAGGGGTTAAACAGGTTTTTGCTCCTCCTGAACTTGCTTGTCTGGGCCCAGTATTGGAGGGCTTCACACCTATCCCCTATGTATACAAGAATCAGATTTATAATACTTCCCCTTTTTTTGTTACTTACAAACGCTATAAACCAAATTATTTTGAAAACTGGTGCATTACCTTGTCCTTAGCAATAAAATGTGTTGAGCAGAAGATTGACTGTGTCTGCCCCTTGGAGCCCAAGTGGTCCAAGGCCAGGCTCAGAAGCAGGATTTGGGATTTACAAAACGGTGAATGTGATGAGTATCTGGGCTGTGGCTGTGAGTGCCTCATTCTGCTGCCCCTGCAGTGGAGGTGACCAAGAGAAGGAAACAGAGGACTGTGCTACAGTCCTCTCAAGAGAGGTTGCTACTCTGCTTCCACTGCATTTGAGGTCTTCACTTACTTGGGCCAAGTAGGTGCCAGCATCTGTATTCCAGCTGTGTTGTGGAACCAGCTTGAAAGCAAGGTGGTATTCTAGGAGCTTGAAGAGCAGGAGATACTCACCTCACATTGGAGTTTAGAAGCTCCTCTCTGGGCTGCCTGTTTGGGGTCAAATTCCTCACTGGAAGACCCAGTCCTTTTTGTCCAATGAGCCCTTGAGGTGGAAGCAGACAAGGATAGAGGAGCCTCGGGGTACAGGGAGGTACAGGGAGGGCTTAGGCACAGCAGAACTGCTCCAGCTGGCCTTGGGCAGCCACGTGCTCCCTGTGGTCTGGCATGCCCATGCTTCTCTGTGTCCTTGCAGTTTGGAGTAGTTGCTAGTTTGGAAAGGGTTGTGGGGGAAAGGGAGGAGCAAAAGACTTCAAAGATGCTTTTCAAAGCCAACTCCATCCTGGGGCCAGGGAAAGGAGGTTGACCCTTTAGTCCTTCCTCCAAGGTTTCTCTGGGTAGGCCAGGCAGAGCCAGGCTTTCCTGGAATCATGGTGAGTGGGCCCGACAAGCACATCTTTGGAGGGGAGGAAAACTAACCCCCCCCCCCCCCGCCCTTTCCACGGGTACCTGCATCTTCCTGCTGTCATTATCCCTAGCCTTGCAGAACTGGGTTCCTGCTGTAATCCAAGAAACATTCCCTTACTCAAAGTCAACTGTGTATGTATGTTCACCACTGAACCATGTCCATTCCTAAACTCTTTTTATCTACTTATTTTTAAAATGATATGCCGGGTCTCAGTTCTTGAAGCTGGTCTTGTAATTTGTGATCTTCTTGCCTCGCCACCCAAATAGCTGGGGTTGCAGGTTGGAACAACCAGGTCTGGCTAACACGATTATCTAAGAACTTTGTACTTTTTACTTTCACCAGCCCAATAACTCAAGCTCAAAGAAGGGATGGGACTTCCCCAAATTTCACAAAACTGGCCTGTGGTTTTTGGTTTGGTGCTGGAAATTAACCCAGAGCCTTGAGTATGTATGCTGTGCTAACTTGTGCTTTTCTCCTTGGCCTGTGCTGTCCACAGCCTCAGCTTCAGGGATGACCCTATCCAGTCTCCGCTGCTTCTCTCTGTCCTGGCCATCTCCCCCCCCTCCCCCGCCCCCGTCACTGCTTTTTGCAAGGGCAAAAGCCGTAGTAAAGTCTTTGTATTGGCATTCAAGGAGAGAAGGTTAAAATCTCACTCAAGGTCCTCTTGCGGAGGAATTCGAAGCCTTAAACTGCGGAAAACACTGCGGGATGAGGGATCGAGATGGGTGGGTCCGTGGGGTGACCGTTCTGCCCGGCTGGGACTTTGCCGAGGGTCAGAAATTGCAACGCAGCGGCGAGGCGCCACGAGGCTGGGCCAGGCCTCGAGACGCGCTCCCGGGGGTCGAGATGAGGGTCTCCGGGTCGCGAGGGCCAGGACCACGCTGCGGCACGCGCGACGAAGCCGGTTCCGGAGGCGCTCGGTCCCTCCGAGGGCACGAGGCAAAGGCGCGGCCCGGGTCCCGCAGCTGGCCGAGCCGATTGGGCCGCCCGCGCTGCGGCGCAGCCCCGCATTGGTCCGCCCGGCGCCCCGCCCGGCTCCCGCGCGCCCATTGGCCGCGGAGGCCCGACCCCCGCGGGGGCGCCGAGGCGGAGAGCGGGATTGGTGGTCCCGCCGTGCGGGGTCGGGGCCGCGCGCTCCGCCCGCCCGCCGCTGCGTCCCCACTATGGCGGCGCCCATGCGGCCCACCGCGTCGTGGGCGCCCGCCGGGGTCCCCCGAGGCTGCCGCCGCCGCCTGCGCCGCCGCCTCCCCGCCCCGCGTGGGTCCGGGCGCCGCCTGCCCGCCGCCTCCCTCTCCGCTGCGGTAAGGGCCTGCGCGCGCGCCCCGGGCGACAGCGGCCGCGGCTAACGGTCGCCGCCGCCCCTCCCCCGCGCCGAGCCCGCGCGGACGGCGGCGGGGTGGGCGGGGGTCGGGCGGGTCCGAGTGGCGGGCTCCGCGTGCGGGACCCCCGAAGCGCGCCGCGAGGGCGCAGCTCTTCGGGCCCCGCCGCGGGGAGAGGAGCCCGCGTCCCTGGGAAGGCTGAGGCGGCCCGGCGTCGCCGTCGCCGTCGCCGTCGCCGTCGCGGGCGTCCCGACCGCTCGGTGCCGGGGCCCGCGGCGTGCTGCGAGGGCAGGGTCAGCCTGTCACAGTACGCCCTCGCGCTTCCTTGGCGCCCCAGGAAACAGCCCAGCCAGCAGGGCAGGGTTGGTTAGGACCGCGTCCGAGGAATAAACCTGGGCTCACTCTTTTCATTACAAGTGTCCATTTTTTATGATTCTTCAATAAACCCCCTCTTTGTTTGTTTCTCTCACGTACGAAGGGGGAATGAGAAGGGTAAACCTGAGTCATTGTAAGGGAGTGACCGGTGGAGGTGACTGCTATTGCAGAAAGTAAAGATGACTTAACACACTTTTCTGTGATGTGCTTTGGATTATCTGTACTATAGCTAGTTGGACCTGAAAGTGAACAAGGCACTAAATGGTTTACTGAAGCTAGTGTAAAATAGATATGACAGTTCCATCTGTTTGCTGTATCTTCATGTCCAGAGAAGATAAAGAGCTGGGTGTGGCGGCTCACACCTGTCATCTCATAGCATTCTGGATACTGAGGTTTGCCGCAGAGTCCACCTTGGATTACCTAGAAAGTATCAGATCAACAAGGTAGCAAGATCCTGTCTCCAAAGACTGAAAGGAGCTGGGCTTGGTGGCTCATGCCTGCAATAACCAGCACTCAGGAGGCTGAGATAGGAAATCACTGTGAGTTCAAGCTTGCAGCTACAGAGTGAGTTCCAACTCAGCCTGGGCTAGAATGCGACTCTCTCTCAAACAAAAACAGAGAGAAGGGTTGGCAGGTAGAAGATTAAAAGGAAACTAGAGAAAAACCACATGGACAGGGCTGGAGAGATGGCTTAGTGGTTAAGGCATGCGTTTGCCTGCAAAGCCTAAGGACCCAGGTTCAATCCCCCCGGATCCACTTAATTCAGTTGCCCAAGGGGGCATCTGGAGTTCATTTGCAGTGGCTGGAAGCCCTGGCACGCCCAGTCTTTCTATCTGCGTCTCTCTCTCTCTCTTTCTCTCTCAAAATAAATAAACACCATTTAAAAAAACACACACATGGACAAATGATAGTTTCAAACAATCCCTTAAGGTAACAAGGATATTTATTTATTTGAGATAGAGAAAGAGGCAGATAGATGGAGAGAGTGGAGAGAGAGAGAATGGGCATGCCAGGGCTTCCAGCCACAGCAAATGAACTCCAGACACATGTGCCATCTTGTGCTTATGTAGGTACTGGGGAATTGAACCTGGGTCTTTTGGCTTCACAGGCAAGCGCCTTAACTGCTGAGCCATCTCTCCAGCCCAACAAGGGTATATTTCGAAGTATTAAGTGGGGAATTTTTCCATTTCACAAGTCTAAATGTCTAATTGGGGTTTCAGAAGAGTAAGTTAATAATAAGACATGCATATTCTTAGAAATGAGGCTTGCTCACTCAGTCATGTATCTGATGACTACAGTTTGTGTGTGTGCAAGCCATTGACTGAGGGGAACACTGACATTTAACATGTGAAACTTGGGCCTATACTACAGTTAAGAAATTAAAGTATAAACAAATAATAACAAATGATGTGGTTTCTAGAATTCCAAGTGCTGTGAGAAATCAGGAGGAGAACCTTGTGTTTTTAAGGAAGGTCTTACAGGAGAACTGAGGTTTGAGTTGAGCCACCAAGTGAGAAGAGTGGCTGGAGGAAGAAGAGTGAGCAGATGGAAAGGGTTGTAAATGTGGCAGGGGAGAACTTTCAGTGCACATGAGTGCCTCCAGGGGGTTCTTACTGGAAAAATGGGAGATGAATGTGTACAGAAGGCAGGTTGTTGGCATCAGAGAGATGACTTTGTGCTGTGCAGAGCCAAGGATAGATGAGTAGTCATGTGAAGCTGGACATGGCAAGAAAGAACACAGTAACATTTTATTTACCATGGTCACTTTTGTAATTAACCTCAGCTGTTTGCAATAATGGTTCCCAGCCACCACAAAGCAACCTCAAGCCGCTTCGGCTGTCCCCATTTATCCCCTGCACTTCAGTCGGTCGCAGGTCTTGATCCTGCCACCACACTGCTCTGGCTTTGGTTTCTTTCAACTGTTGGTGTCTTCAGTCTGATTTGGAGGCATTGATATTCCTGTGAATTATCCCATAAGCCTCCCTAAAATATTTTTGTTTTTGACTTACTGTCATGTCCAGGTGTGTCACTTCTCCGGCCAAGACTCGGTGGCTCTTCACCAGTTTGTTAGACCCAGACCAGCCAGGTTGGCATGGGAGTTTATGGCCATACCCATAGTTGATTGAAATTTTCAGTTTAGTGAAACTGCTTTCTCTTTTTGAGGTTTCCTGTTGAACTCCATGTCTTTTTCTTGTTGGCTTTTTCTGTCTTAACACCCACCTTAAGTCTATAATTAGTGTTATTGTAATGTTTTAAGACCATTTGGTACAGAACTTCCTCTATGAAGCCTTTCTGTACTTTTCCTGTCTAGTTAGTTGTCTTTCTCTTTTAAACCACTGGAACCTTGGAGTCTGCCTTTACTTTTTTTTTGTAATATATATATATATGTTTTGAGGCAAGCCCAGCAGACTGGGCTTTTTTTTAGGATTTTTTTTTTTTTTTAGGTAGGGTCTCATTCTAGTTCAGGCTGACCTGGAATTCACTATGTAGTCTCAACGTGGCCTTGGAGTCATGGTGATGTTCCTACTTCTGCCTCCCAAGTGCTGGGATTAAAGGTGTGTGCCACTACAACCTGCCTGGGCTTTTTTTTTTTTTTTTTTTTAAATGCGAAAGAGCAAGAGTGAGAGAGAAAATTTAAAAAATACTTATTTGCACATGTGTTTTGTGAGTGTGTGTTTGTATTGGCACACCAGGGCTCTTGCCCCACTGCAAACACCAGGTACTTATACCATTTTTTGTGTCCCGCTTATGTGTGTGGCTTGGGAATTGACTCCAGGCATGCAGGCTTTGCAACCAAGTGCCTTAAACTGCTGAACCATCTTTATTGCTCCAGTCTGCCTTTTTAATTTTTAATTTTTTGAGGTAGGGAATCACTCTAGCCCAGACTGACTTTGAACTTACTCTGTAGTTCCATGCTGGCCTTGAACTCACAGTGGTCCTCCTACCTCTGCCTCCTGAGTGCAGGGATTAAAAGTATGTGCCAGGACATCTAGCTCCTAGTCTGCTTTTTAATTTATTTTTAATTTATTTTTATTTTTTTTTTTAATTTTATTTATTTATTTGAGAGTGACAGACACAGAGAGAAAGACAGATAGAGGGAGAGAGAGAGAGAATGGGCGCACCAGGGCTTCCAGCCTCTGCAAACAAACTCCAGATGCATATGCGTGCGCCCCCTTGTGTATCTGGCTAACGTGGGACCTGGGGAACCGAGCCTCGAACCGGGATCCTTAGGCTTCACAGGCAAGCAGTTAACCGCTAAGCCATCTCTCCAGCCCCCTGCTTTTTAATTTTTATTTATTTATTTATTTTTGGTTTTTCAAGGTAGGGTCTCACTTTAGCTCAGGCTGCCCTGGAATTCTCTATGTAGTCTCAGGGTGGCCTCGAATTCATGGTAATCCTCCTACCTCTGCCTCCCGAATGTTGGGATTAAAGGTGTGTGCCACCACACCCAGCCTGCTTTTTATTTATTGTTACGGAGTTGTTTTTTTTTTTCTTGGTGTTTTGTTTATTGGTTTTGCTTTTATAAGGCAAGATCTTATGTAATCCAAGCTGATCTTGAATTCTTCATCCTTCTCTTTCCACCACCTGAATACTGAGATACAGATATACCTGATGACAGACTTTAAAAGTTTGCCTTTACAAAATGTTGGGAGGATGGAGAGATAGCTTAGCAGTTAAAAGCAGTGCCTTGCAAAAGTATGATGGCCCTTCCAGCTGGGAAGATGGCTTAATGAATAAGACGCTTGCCTGTAAAACTTAAAGACCTGAGTTTGATTCCCCAGTACCCAAATAAAGTCAGATGAACAGAGGCATAAGCATCTGGAGTTTTTCTTCTTCTTCTTCTTTTTTTTTTTTTGCAGTGGCTGGAGGCTGTGGTGCCCCCATTCTCTCTCTCTCTCCTCTCTCTCTTCCCTTCTCTCTCTCAGCTTGCAAATAAGTAAATAACAATAGTTTTGTTTTGTTTTTTTTAAGTCTGATGACCCATGTTCAATTTCCCTGTACTTATGTGAAACCAGATGCACGAAGTGCCACATGCATCTGGAGTTCATTTGCAGTGGTTGGAAGCCCTAGCATGCTCATAATCATTCTCTGCTTTCTCTCTCTCTGTCTTTTATTTTTTATTTTATTTTTTATTTTTTTTGGCTTTTCGAGGTAGGGTCTCACTCTTGTCCAGGCTGACCTGGAATTCACTATGGAGTCTCAGGGTGGCCTTGAACTCACAGCAATCCTCCTACCTCTGCCTCCCGAGTGCTGGGATTAAAGGCGTGCGCCACCACGCCCGGCTCTCTCTCTCTCTGTCTTTTAAATAAAATTTTTAAAAAGTTTGCTAGGCATTGTGGCACACACTTGGGAGGCAGAGGTAGGAGGGTCACTGTGAGTTTGAGGGCAGCCTGGGACTGCAGAGAGTTCCAGGTGAGCCTGGGCTAGAGTGAGACCCTACCTTGGAACCCCCCCCTTTTTTTTTTTGCTTTTGAGGCAGGGTCTCTAGCCCATGTCTCTAGCTAGACATGCTTTGTAAAGACAGACTTTCTTCTCTGTTATCTGACAGTGTTTTTGGTATTTTATATAGAAAATAGTTTTTTCTATTGTTTGTTTTTTGAGGTAGGGTCTTGCTATAGCCCAGACTGACCTAGAATTAGTCTCAGGTTGGCCTTGAACTCACAGCAGTCTTCCTACCTCAGTCTCCCAGGTGCTGGGATTCAAGGCATGTGCCACCACACCCAGCTAGAAAGTATTTTTTTTTTTTTTTTTTTTTTTTTTTTTTGATGCAGGCAGTACTTTGGTTTGCCCTGCTCATTGCTTCCTTGTAGTGTATTCAATAAACTATTCTTTCTCATAGGACAAACTATCTTTTCCTACTCCCCCTCCCAAAATGTGAAAGTTAGAAAAAGAGAGAAAGAGAAGGAGGGAGGGGGAAGGTTGCTCATTTGAGAGTACTTGTCGAGCCCAGAGTTGCAACCCCAGCCTCAGCACTACATAAAATCAGGAGTGGTTGCCTATGACTCTAATTCCAGCACTGGAGAGGGGGAGGGGTATTCAAGGTCGTCATCTACTACATAGCACATTTCAAGCTAACCTAGGTAGGCTACATGATACCCTGTTCAAAGGAAAAAAAAAAAAGACTGGAGAGATGGCTTAGCCATTAAAGGTGCTTACTTGCAGTTCTTGATGGCACAGATTCAATTCCATAGTATCCATGTAAAGCCAGATGCACAATGTATCACATACATCTGGTGTGTCCACTCATTAATTCATTCTCTCCTTCTTGCAAATAAGTAAAAACATTTTTGGGGCTGCAGAGATGGCTTAGCAGTTAAGTGCTTGCCTGTGAAGTCTAAGGACTCTGGTTTGAGGCTCGATTCCTCAGGACCCACACTAGCCAGATGCAGAAGGGAGCACACACATCTGGAGTTTGTTTTCAGTGGCTGGAGGCCCTGGCATGCCCATTCTCTCTCTCTCTCTGTCACTCTCAAATAAATAAATAAAAGTCAACAAAAAAATAAGTAAAAATATTTTTTAACAAAAGGAAAAAAGGAGTTGGGCATGGTGGCGCACACCTTTAATCCCAGCACTCGGGAGGCAGAGGTAGAAGGATCACCATGAATTTGAGTCTATCCTGAGACTGCATAGTGGATTCCAGGTCAGCCTGGGCTAGAGTGATACCCTACCTCGGGAAAAAAAAAAAAAGGAAAAAGGGGCTGGAGAGAAATTAGTGGTTAAGGCGCTTGTCTGCTAAGCCTAAGGACTCATGTTTGACTTTCCAGGTCCCACATAAGCCAGGCGCTGTGACAGAAACACGCAAGGTCATAGATACACACAAGGGGGCACACATGTCTGGAGTTAGATTGAATTGGTTGGAGGCCCTGGTGCACCAATTTTTCTCTCACTCTCGCATTAAAAATAAAAGGCAGTCTGTTGGGCTTGCCTCAAACAAAAAGGAAAAAAAATAGCTTTGAATTAAAATGTTTGCAGAGAAAACCCTTTGCAAACAGAACATAGTAAAATACATCAATGAAGTTGTCCATAGAAGACTCCCTTGCTGAGGTCTGGTGTGTTGGTCTGAATAGTTTGGAGTGAGCTGCACTAAAAATAAAATCTGAAGACTTTAGAGGCTTAACACAACTGAAGTTGACTTCCGAGTCATGCTGCATGTTTAACATAACTAGAGCTGGAGCGCTTAGTCATTCAGGGACCTGGGAGATGGAAACTTAAGTGGTTAGCCAAGTGAGCTTCTTAAGATTTCTGTCACCTGTGGCACATGTCCCTTCTAATACATTTCATTGGTCAAAGCATGGCATGTGGCCTTGCCTACCTTTAAAGCAGGGTAGGGAATCTAGTCTAGCATATGTCTGATAAGCAAGGAGCCAAAAATATTTGGTGATCAGCACTAATGGACCACTCTGCATTCTGTAGGTATCACAGTCCTTGAAAATGAGAGATAGTAAATCAAATGGGCTACTGAAGCCAAGCATATTGACAGTAGCAGAAAGTAAGAGCTCTAACTAGGCATATTGTAAGGGTGGATTGAGACTCAGAACTGCATTACAAGCATGTGTAAGTGCTTGTAGGCCAAGGCCAGAAATACAAGGATTAATATATTATGTCCCAGTTATAACAGTTTTCTTGAGGGTGCTACTGTTTTGCAGCATTCTTAGTAATGAGCACAATAATGGTCCTGAGGTGTCCCAAGATAAAAAGGCTAAATCAGCTCAGTGTGGTAGCACCCACTTGTCATTCATCTCACTACTTAGAAGGCAGAGGCAGGGGCTGGAGAGATGGCTTAGCGGTTAAGTGCTTGCCTGTGAAGCCTAAGGACCCCGGTTTGAGGCTTAGTTCCCCAGGTCCCACGTTAGCCAGATGCACAAGGGGGCGCACGCGTCTGGAGTTCGTTTGCAGAGGCTGGAAGCCCTGGCGCGCCCATTCTCTCTCTCCCTCTATCTGTCTTTCTCCCTGTGTCTGTTGCTCTCAAATAAATAAATAAAATTAAAAAAAAAAAAAAAGAAGGCAGAGGCAGGAGGATGGAGAGTTTGAGGCCAGCGTGGTCTACATAGAAAAACCTGGTATCAGTGATAACTAGGTTAAATCATATCCACAATACTCCATTTAAAAAGGTAAGAAAGGGAGCCGGGCATGGTGGTGCACGCCTTTAATCCCAGCACTTGGGAGGCAGAGGTAGGAGGATCGCCGTGAGTTTGAGGCCACCCTGAGACTACATAGTGAATTCCAGGTCAGCCTGGGCTAGAGTGAGACCCTACCTCAAAAAACCAAAAATAAATAAATAAATAAAAAGGTAAGAAAGGAGCCAGGCGTGGTGTGCACCTTTAATCCCAACAACTTGAGAAGCAGAGGGAGGAGGATCACTGTGAGTTCGAGGCCACCCTAAGACTACATGGTGAATTCCAGGTCAGCCTGGCTAGGGTGACACCCTACCTTGAACAATCAAAAAAAAGAAAACGGGGGAGACAGGCAGAAGGGTCCCATATTCAAGCATAGCCTGAGTTACATAAGTGAGAATTCTCAGAAGAACCAAACAAAGAGTGCAATAATTTGAGATGCATTTTCATTAGAATAATAAAAAAGAATCTTAGTTTAGGCTTATTGGCTTAATTAGGCTTAAATGAAACCACAGACATGGTATTTGAGGAGAGTTAATTCTTAATCAAGAATCTACGCGAACTGCTAGTTGGAGGCCTAGTTTAGGAGACAGAAGATCTGGCTTTGTGTCTAGGTTCTGCTACTAACTAGCTGTCTGACACTAAGCAAGTCCCTCCCCTACCCCCGCCACGCAGGATGGAGTTTGTCCACTCTCTGCTCATGCCATCGTTTTCCCCTGCCATCGTGGAGCTTCCCCTCGAGCCTGTAAGCCAAAATAAATCTCTTTTTCCCAGAAGCTGCTCTTGGTTGGGTGATTTCTAACAGCAATGCGAACCAGACTGCAACAGTAAAGTGGTACCGAGGAGTGGGATTGCTGCTAGACACTTGACTCTGTGGCTTTGGTCTTTTGGAGCTGATTTTCAAGAGGACTGTGGGAGGATTTGAAACCTTGGCCTAAGAGATGCCTTGCAGTGCTGTAAGTACAGCTTGATGGACTATTCTGGTCAGAACTATGGACTGTGAGGTTTGGCTCATGAGGGTGAGAAAGCGCTGTACTTGGACTGGGCTAGCAGTTTGTGTGAGAAGCTTGCTCTTGTGCCCATGTCCTGAGAAGTTGTGCAGGGTTGCTTTGCGTAGAAAAGAACTGGTGTGAGCAGAGGAATATGGCACAGAAAGAAAAATCTTTGGGTGAACTGCTGTCCGATCAGCTGCAACTGAGAGATTACAACCTTTGAGACTGGGCTAGCTGACCTGAGCTGGGGCAACAAGAAGAATGTAGACTCTTTTGAAGGGGCCTGAGTGCTCAAGGAGTGTCCTGTTCTTCAAAGTCGGCTTTATTCCCCCCTGGATTAACAAATTGGCACCCTACCTGGTATCGTGGAGTATAAGAAATGCTGGAAAGAGGGTCATTGAGTTTGCAACACAGTCTTGTGTTTTGGAAATGGCCATGGCAGTGTGAAGCGGGTTTGCTGGTTGCCTGCATAGAGACCCCATGGGGCCATGAGGATGAACCGTGGCTTGCAGAGACCCAGTGGAGATGCCGGGACCACGAGATGGCTGCCGAGGTGCTGCCGCCCCGATGAAGTTTCCCAGGACTGTGAGTAGCCTAGCTGGAGGGGCGGAATTGGAATGCCAGAGACTTGTTGCTGGTTAGAATTACCAGACTTGGAGATTTGTCACTGGTTAGAGTTGCTGGACTTGAAGCTACAGAGTTTGATATTTGCCCTGGTTGTTTTAAATCTTGTATTGGTTGAATGTTTCTTTGCTATGCCCAATGCCATCTTTTGCAGTGTGAATATTTATTCTGTGTCATTATGGGTTTTTTGAGGTTATTTTTTGGTATTATGGCTTAGTTAAAAGATCTTGGACTATGGGGATGTATGAACATCATTGGGATTGATAAAAATTATGGGGACTTTTAAAGTCAGACTGAATGCATTGTATTTTACATCACGTATGGATATCAGTTTATGGGGACCAGGGGCGGAATGTGGTGGTTTGATTCAGGTGTCCCCCATAAACTTAGGTGTTCTGAATGCTAGGTTCCCAGCTGATGGAGATTTGGGAATTAATGCCTCCTGGAGGAAGTGTATTGTTGGGGGCGGGCTTATGGGCTTTATAGCCAGTTTCCCCATGCCAGTGTTTGGCACACCTTCCTGTTGCTGTGGTACACCTTCTGTTGGCCAGGGGTGATGTCCACCCTCTGCTCATGCCATCGGTTTCCCCTGCCATCATGGAGCTTCCCCTTGAGCCTGTAAGCCAAAATAAATCTCTTTTTCCCAGAAGCTGCTCTTGGTTGGATGATTTCTAACAGCAATGTGAACCGGACTGCAACAACATCCCATATATATGATATGCAAGACTGGACTACTGAGGTACATGTCCAGTCCATGTATTTTCTTGAGCTCATTTCCATGTTAGTGAAATATGTAAGATGGTTCTAACAGTCAAATGAGGTAGTTCCTATAAAGTGCTTTGCATGTACACTGAGTAAACACTCATGATCATCAGAGCCACGGTATTTGAAGAAACTTGGAAAAATCAGGCAAGGAAACACCAGACAGGAGTCAAGGGCTCCGTCAGATCTTCCCTCTTCCTTGGACAGCATTCTTGCTATTCCTTTTTTTATTTTCACATTTATCTTGGTATTTCGTTGCATAACGTCTTTCTCTACTACTATATGAAGCACTCTATTCATTCCACATATTTTTATTTATTTATTAGAGAGAGAGAGAGATACAGAAATAGGCAGGGGGAGAGAGAGAGAGAGAGAGAGAATGGGCGCCCCAGAGCCTCCAGCCACTGCAAATGAACTCCAGATGCATGCACCCCCTTGTGCATCTGGCTTACATGGGTTCTGGGGAGTCGAACCTGGGTTCTTTGGCTTTGCAGGCAAGTTCCTTAACTGCTAAGCCGTCTCTTCAGCCCCCATGTATTTTTATTAAATATGACCTCTTTGTCAGAGTGGCATTCTGGCATTATAGATAGTAGAGGTATATTCCTGGCTGAACAGGACCTCATATACAGAGGTACAGTCTGCCAGGACCAAAGTAATGTAAATAAGTGGTTATATTACATGTCAAACCTCAGTACCCATTGATGGCTGGTTGCACGATTCCCTGGGGATACAAGATCCAAGGATACTTAAATACCTTACACAAAACAGCAAAGGACAGCTGGAGAGATGGCTTAGCAGTTAAGGGGCTTGCCTGCAAAGCCAAAGAACCCAAGTTTGATTCCCCAGTATCCACAAAGCCAGATGCATAAGGTGGCACATGTGTCTCGAGTTCGTTTGCAGTGGCAGAAGGCTATGGTGCGCCCATTCTTTCTCTCTCTCTCTCTCTTCCTTTCTCTAATCAAACAAATAAATGAAATAAAAAATTAGAAACAAAACGGCGAAGGAGATTGGGTGTGGTGGCATATACCTTTAATCCCCCCACCATTCGGGAGGTTGAGGCAGGAGGATCACTGTGGGTTTGAGGCCAGCCTGACACTAATTCCAGGTCATCCTGCGCTAGAGCAAGACCGTACCAAAAACAAACAAACGAACCCAAACAGCATAAGATAAAGCAGCATACACAATCCTCCTTTAAGCATCTACTCTCCCCAAATATACTTACAGCATGTAATACAATAATCGTGCTATGTGGATACTTTTTTTTCTCAATTTTTACTAACATTTTCCATGATTATAAAAAATATCCCATGGTAATACCCTCCCTCCCCCCATGGATACTTTTTAATGCTCCATTACTTAGGTAATAAAAATGACTGTACAGATTTAGTACAGACAATATTCACTTTTGAGACAAGATCTCACTATGTAGCCCAAGCTGGCTTCAAACTTGTGTTAATCCTCCTGTCTCTGCTATGAGTACTAGGATTATAGGTATGTATATACCACCAAACCCACCCATCAGATAATAGTTTTTTTTTTTTTTTTTTCATCTGATTGGATCTTGCAGATACAGAGGGCCAGCCACCTTATAACAGATTTGTCATCCAGGGTCTTGTGAGATGTCTTAAAAGGGCAGGTGCCACATTGGAAATATTAAATAATGGTTTTCAAGAGACATCCATGCCTACTATGTCTTGATAGCCAGCACTTGTTAGCTGGGTGGATGTGATTTTAAAGGGCTTTTTTTACACAGGAAACAGAACCCAGAGCATGGCTACATCTTGAGGCCACTTGTGCGGCAGGAGTGCACAGTGTCTTTGGGCAGTGTGTGGGAAATAAGGCTGCAAAAGTCGGTCAAGAAGCTTTGTGAGTTCTGGAGTTAGAGCTTTATCCTGAAGATGATTAGGAGCCTCACAGCAGGACTTGAAGGTAGGAAATGACTTTATCGGCTTTGCCTTTCAGGAGGATCATGGGAGGAGGGGCAGGGAGAATATGAGTTTCCTGTTTCCCTGACATGGAAAGTTTTGAGGTCTGCAGCCATAGTACTGTGACTGCTACACAAGAGTCATAAGCTATTTATAGGTGAGATTAGAATGAGGTGAGATGGAGGGAAGGATACAGTGAGGCAGGTATCGTAAGATGACAGGTGTGCCTATGTTCTGCCCAAGTCCAGAGAAGAGCCAGCAGATTTAAATCATTGCCACAGTTTATCATATAATCAGGGGTTCTGTCATTGTCACTGGCTTCAGCAGTGACCTTGGGCAGGTTGCAGAACCTCTTCTGTCTTCTTAGTTTTCAATTTTGAAAAATAGGAATACAAATCCCTATCTTCCAAAGTTTCTGAGGATTGGAGAGAATGTGCGGAGAAGCTTTGTCCTGTGCTATTAGGTACATAATTGTTTTGCTGTGTGTGGTGGCGCACGCAGCACTCGGGAGACAGAGGTAGGAGGATAGCCATGAGTTCCAGGCCACCCTGAGACTACATAGTGAATTCCAGGTCAGCCTGGGCTAGAGTGAGATCCTACCTTGAAAAACCAAAAAAAAAAAAAAAAAGTTTTGCTATTCCTATTGCTTAGTTTATTACCTGAGCCAGGGTGGGTGTTTATTAGTCATAAATCCCACCACCTACAAAGAACTGCTGACAACTTAGTGATTTTATTTAGATACTGAAACTGATTGATGATGCTCGTCTTGGAGTGTTAGGTGTAAGGGAATTATTTTGATAGTAAGAAGGGATAATAGGGCTGGGGAGATGGCTTAGTGGTTAAGGCGCTTGCTTGTGAGGCCTGTTGGCCTCGGTGTAATTCTCCAGTAACCATGTAAAGCCAGATGTATGGGGTGGTTGGTGCATATGACTGACGTTCATTTGCAGTGGGTAACCCTGGAGTGCCAGTAGTATTTCTGTCACAAATAAATAAAAGTATTTTTAAAAAGAAGGGAGAATTGATATGAACATTTTACCAATTAACACATTGTTTAGATGCAAACCAACTGCTGCTCCCAACTCTCACTTAGAAGTGACCCAAATGTGCGTGCACATACTTTGATGTTAAGATAATGTGCCCATGGTCTGAGCTGTTAAAACTTACTTTTTGCTCTGATCCTGTTGACCCTAAAATTTTACTCTTTTTCTACCATCTTCTGATAACTTTTATTATTATTTCTTTGTATTTTTTCAACTTAAAAAATATTTATTTATTCTAGAGAGAAAGAGGCAGATGGAGAGAATGGGCACACCAGGGTCTCTAGCCACTGCAAACTAACTCCAGATGCATGAGCCCCTTGTGCATCTGGCTTACGTGAGTATGGGGAATCAAACCTGGGTCCGTAGGCTTCACAGGTGGGCACTTTAACTGCTAAACCATCTCCCCAGCACCCTAATGACCTTTTCAAATGAAGATAATAGGGTTTAATTCAGGTTTGTTTGTGTTAGCATCTTCTCTAGCAGTCCTGGAGTGCCATTAGTGGCTTCTCTGAACTCCTATAGAATTTATTTCATCCTGATTGTTATCTGTTGCCTTGTCTGGTCATTATTTGTCTGTACATCAGTACATTTCCTTTTGCCTTGTTGTCAATTTTTCATGCAAAATAAATGAAAGGTATTTTAAACCTTTTTTTTTTTTGCTTTTGCTTTCTCGAGGTAGTCTCACTCTAGCCTAGGTTGACCTAGAATTCACTATGTAGTCTCAGGGTGGTCTCGAACTCTCGGTGATCCTCCTACCTTTGCCTCCGGAGTGCTGGGATTAAAAGCGTGCACTACCACACCCGGTTTAAACCTTTTAAAAAAATATTTTATTTTTTTATTTATTTGAAAGAGGAGACAGGGAAGAGGCAGATAGAGAGAGAATGGGTGCGTGCCAGGGCCTCCAGCCACTGCATAGAACTCCAGACGCATGCGCCACCTTGTACATCTGACTGATGTGGGTACTAAGGAATTGAACCTGAGTTCTTAGACTTTGAAGGCAAGCACCTTAACCACGAAGCCATCTCTCCAGCCCCCATTTAAAGCTTTTCAGACAGCTTAAAAAACCCATTGAGCCAGGCATGGTGCCACATGCGTTTAATCCCAGCACTTGAGAGGCAGAGGTATGAGGATTGCTATTGAGTTCGAGGCCAGTCTAAGGCTACATAGTGAATTCCATCCAAGTCAGCCTGGGCTAGAGTGAAACCCTATCTCGAGGAAAACAACAATAATAAATAAAAACACCAGAAAAATAAAACATCAAAACCTTTTGATTGGTAAGTCACTAGTTAGAAAATCCTTTAAGTGATTCTTGGCCATTTTGGCCTCAGAATCCGATTCTTTTTTTTTTTTTTTTTTTTTTGAGGTAAGGTTTCACTCTAGCCCAGGCTGACCTGGAATTCACTATGGAGTCTCAGGGTGGCCTCAAACTCATGGCGATCCTCCTACCTCTGCCTCCCAAGTGCTGGGATTAAAGGCGTGCGCCACCACACCCGGCTAGAATCCGATTCTTAAATGTTAAAAGTCATTTTTTTAAGGGTTGGAGAGATTGCTTAGAGGTTCAAGTGCTTGCCTGCGAAGCCTAAGCTGAGACCCATGTTGAACTTTCCATATCCCACATTAGCCAGATGCATAAGGTTACTCAAGCGCACTAGGTCGCACATGCACACTTAGGTGGCACATGTGTCTGGAATTTGAGGGCAGTAGCTGGAGAACATTGTGTACTAATTCTTTCTCTCTCATAAAAAAGAAAAATTAGTTTTTAAAATTTATGTTTATTTGTATGTGTGTGTAGTGAGAGTGGAGTGGAGAGAGGTACCATGGTCTCTTGTCATTGCAAATGTACACCAGACACCTGCAGCACTGGTTTATGTGGGTGGATTGGGAATTGAATCCCGGGTGATCAGGCTTTATAAGGAAGTGCCTTTAACCTCTGAGCCATCTTCCCAGTTCCTAAAGTTAAAAATTATTAAATACTCCCATAGAACTTTTATCTTTGTGGGTTTTGTCTATACATATTTAATGTATTAAGTGTCCTTAATGCATTAAAAGTTACTGGATACTGAGAAAGTTTCACAAGAATATACTAGCACATACTCCATTAGCTGTGAGAACAATCGATATGTCATTTGTCATGTTGTGTGCCCCTGTTTCCCCCATCCTACCCCCAGAAAACTGTTCTGGGCCTTTGTGAGAGAATGAGAGTGGACAGGCCAATAAAATAGTTTTTGCTTTTTGGTTTTTTGAGTCCAGGCTGATGGCTGACCTGGAATTCACTATGTAGTCTCAGGCTGGCCTTGAACTCACAGTGATCTTCCTACCTCTACCTCCTGAGTACTAGGATTAAAGGCATGTACCACCATACTTGACTTTAAAAAAAAAATACATCTATTTATTTAAGAGAGAGAGAGGGAAAGGAGAGAGAGAGGGCATGCCAGGGCCTCCAGCCACTGCAAATGAACTCCAGACGCATGTGCCATCTTGTGCATCTGGCTTATGTGGGTCCTGAGGAATTGAATCTGGGTCCTTAGGCTTTTCAGGCAAGTGCTTTAACTGTTAAGTCATTTGTCCAGCCTGTTTGTTTTTTTGTTTTTGTTTTTGAGGCAGGGTCTCACTCTAGTCCAGGATTGCCTTAAACTCATGGTGGTTCTTCTATACAGCCTTTTGAGTTTCGGGATTAAAGACATACACCCCGCTATGCCTGGCTTGAAATATATATATATTTTTTAATAGATTATCATATACACAGTAAGAGGGTAGCAGGCTGAACAGGAACTAGGGTATGGCCAATACCAGGAAATAATTTTAAATTTACGAGTTTGCTGAAAGGGTCTGTGAAACTCAAAGGTCCTTGGAATATACTGAGAACTGCTGGCATATAGCTATGTATAGAGTGCATGGGAGTTTCTATATGATGCTTCTGTATATTTCTGATAGCAAATTAACAGGAGAATGGAAACATTTATAAAGTCTGCTTTCAAGATGCACTCCATATATTTTTTTTTTTCTGCAGAAAGCTAGTATCTAGCCTTTGTTGAGACATGTCCTTCATCTACAAAGGGCAGATATGTACACCCTTGGAATGTCAGGAAGGTCCCCATACTGCTGACAGACATTTGCTAGCCCTAGAAAGGTCAGGAAAGTGGGAGAACCTGTATATCTGTAAAAGAAAACACACACTGGTTAACTTTTAGACATTTTGTGGTACTTGCCTGGATGGTAACTCGAGGACTTCTCTGTGGTGTAGGTTTCCTGGCTCTCTGTATGTCATTGTCACGTGGAGTAAGCATCCTGCTTAATAGGTCTGATTGTTATGCACTTAACCACATTGATTTTATTTTGTGCCTCATAAAGTGCATGCATTAGGAATGAACAGATGAGTATGGCACCTCTGCCTTGGGACTCTGGTGCCACAAGTATCTGTAGAGGGATTGTGTGTGGAGACCAGTGCCATTGAAATTAAAACTAATAAGTGGGAGTTTATTAATTAAACTTTATAAGTGGGAGTTCTGGTATTTTATTTCAGTATGCTGGTGAATCACTTTGGAGGTGTCACTGTTTAAAAAATATTTGCAAGGAGAGAGAGAGAATGAGATTAGGTATGCCAGGCCCTCTAGCTACTATAAACGAACCCTGACACATGCTCCACTTTGTGCATCTGGCTTTAAAAAAATGTGTACTGGGGAAATGAATCTGGGTTGTTAGGCATTGCAGGCAAGAACCTTAACCGCTCATCTTAAGTGTCTGGTCTTGCTCTTGGCTCAGCCCTTGTCCCATGTTTTCTCCTTGTTCCCACTGAAGCAATCTTTCTGAGACACAGACTGGTACAGTTCTTCCACAGTTCCCTTCAGCAAGTGGGATGAATTTCACATTCTTTAGCAAGGATGAGGCTCCACCTTTCTTTGTACAGCATAGAGTCAGTTTAGTTAAGGCATCGCTTCTCTGCAGCTCTCTTAAACTTCGGACTGTTATTAATTGCCACCACCCCATAGTGTCTGAACCTCAGTTACCCCTTTACTATGTATATCACACACACTGCTGCTAGCAGCTCTACTCAGGTGTGTAAATGCTGGCTTGTGCACATTGATAAGGTAGCAAAGTTCTAGTATGACTGTTCTGCAGTGCTGGAGTATAGATGGGGCTTTTTCTTTTTCTTTTTAAAAAATTTTGTTATTTGTTTATTTGAGGGCGAGAAAGACACAGGGGGAGAGAGAGAGAGTGGGTGCACCAGGGCTTCAGCCACTGCAAACAAACTCTAGACGCATGTACCACCTTGTGCATCTGGCTTATGTGGGTCCTAGGGAATTGAACCTGGGTCCTTAGGCTTCGTAGGCATGTGCCTTAACCGCTTAGCCATCTTTCCAGCCTGCTTTTAACTTTGTTTTTTTTTTTTTTTTCATTTCCCAACACAACTTGTTTTTATTGATTTCTTTCTCCTCCCTCCCACCAATTCTCTTATCCCTATATCACACATACCCTTTTCCCTTTCCTTACTTTTCTATCTCCTTTTTTTAAAAGAAAAAATTAAGTAGAAATTTTGTATGGACACATTATGTATTGGTGCAATTTCCCTCTTCCCTGTCCCTGTTCTACTGAGAGCCCCCCTCGGTTGGATTGCTGGTATTCACAGTGGGGTTGTGGGTTATGAGTTGTGAGAGCAATAGTCGTTGGTCAGAGGGAAATGCCTCTGGAAATTCCCTCCCATCTTCTGGCTCTTACACTCTTTCCACCCCCTCTTCTGCAAAATTCCCTGAGCCGTGGTGGTTGTGTTTTAAGTCTACTTCAGTGTTGAGCTCTCAGCAACTTCTGGTTTCTGCTTTGGTGCATTTTGAGAGTCCTCAGTGTCTATCACCATCACCCTGGAGCGGGTTGTCAAGCTCACTATGGAAGCAGCACTTTTGCTCATTAACCTGATTCCTCTGTGGGTTCACCAGGGCCCCTAGCTGATATATGAGGGGTGGCTCATCTCATGATGGGAAGACAGCTATCTTTTCTTATCTTGTTGATGGATTTTATTTGTCCTTGGTTTTTGTGGCCTTCTTATAAAGAAAAACAGATTCTCCAGTGGAGAGTGAGATCAGGTTAAAGTGGATAAGCAGTTAATTAAGAGAGATTTTGATGGGCATAGCCTCACTTTTGGCGAAAGACTAGTGGGAGTTTCTCATTGGAGTCCATGATCCTGGTCTCCATAGGATTCTGACTTAGTTCCCACAGCTGTGGATTCCTTTCCACTGAGTGGATCTCTTAACCAACCAGAGAGCCACTGGTTACCCACTTAGGCTGGGTGCCACAATGACACAGTGTATACATCTTGACAGACTGGTAGCTTCTGTATAGAAATGTCCCCTGCTTGCTCACAACATTGTTGGCCACTTTCCCCGGCAGCATATGTATCACTTTCTACCACAGTATGGGTTAACCATCTGGGAACTGGCATCCTTCCAGATTCCAGCCAGATCTCTTGCTGTTCTGTGTTGGCAACATGTGGTGTCTTCAGCACTAGGGTCTTACATTTTTCCTCAGGCAGGTAATCAAGTGCTCTGACAGAAGGCTGTCTTGTTAGATTCCCTTTTGGTTGTGGTTCTATGTTTATAGGTTTTATTCACATTTGTCTCCTTATATATATATACACACTTATGGATATTACAAGCTAAGACCCACATATTAGAGAGAACATGCATGCAGTTTTGGTATTCCTGAGTCTTAGTCACTTCACCAAATCTATCTACTTCCTGCAAATTTCTTAATCTCATTTTTCTATTCTTCTGAACTGAATTGCACTGTGTATATGTACATTTTCATTTTCCATTCATCTCTTGGTGGGCATCTTGGTTGACCCCAGTTCTTAGCTATTGTAAACAGAGCTGCAGTGAATATGGATGCAGAAGTATGTCTGCAGTAGAGTGTGGGAAGCCCTTAGAATATGTGGCCAGGAATGCATGACTAGGTCACGGGGGAGTTCTAGTTCCACCTTTTTTTTTTTGAGGCAAGCCCAACAGACTGGCCTTTCCCCCCCTTCCAGTCCTGGGCTCTACTGTGGGGAGCCAGGTATGAACAACTGCCCCCACTCTTGCTCAGAGTCCTTATTATCTCCTGCAATTCTCTAGATTGTCCCTTGAACATGTCCTTTCCCATCTGGTCAGTATCAGGACTCTGCAGCCATTTATTTCCCAAAGTCACCTGCCACTTGTCCCCTTGAGACTGTAAGCCAAAATAAACCCTTTTCTTTCACAAGCTGCTCTTGGTTGGGTATTTTCTGCCAGGAGCATGAACCTGAGTGCAACATCATCATATGAAGCAGTAAGTAAGGACAACCTATCAAGTCCTCAGCAAAGCGTCACAGAGAAGAGCCCACTCTCCAATAAACATGGTCCCTTTTCAAAGGCTTAAGAATCCTTGGAAGCCGCATCTCTTCCCCAGCCTCAGCGCCTGAGGGCCCCAGCAGTGTCTGCAACCAGGCTCTGGGGCTGGCTTCCACAGCTTCCCTGGAGCAGCCAGGACGTGGGTAGTGGAGGGAGAGAGGAGGTCCACAGCAGTCAGAACTCACAGAACTGAAGTCCCAGCTCCAGGGTCCAGGGCTCTGCAATGCAGTCGTACGACCCACAACCCCGCTTTTAATTTTTTTTAATTATTTTATTTATTTGAGAGAGAAAGAGAACTTGAATATGGGTTCACCAGGGCCACCAGCCACTGCAAACTCCAGATACATGTGCCACTTTGTGCATCCTGCTTTCTGTGGGTATAGGGAAATCGAACCCAGGCTGTCAGGCTTTGCAACTTTTCAACTAGTCTCTCTTCTATTTTGATGTCATTTTTGCCCTCCTATCATGCAGGTCTTGTGTAGGTAGCATTAGCTCCTATAAGGTCATTAATATCCACTTTGTGTTTGGACACTATTAAATCTTAATCTGCCATATTGCTTCAGTTTTTGTTTTATAAAGAAATGCATGAGAGCTGGAGGGATGGCTTAGCGGTTAAGGCGTTTGCCTGCAAAGCCAAAGGATCTCCGTTTGATTCCCCAGGACCCATGTAAGCCAGATGCACAAGGGGGTGCGTGCATTTGCAGTGGCTAGAAGCCCTGGCACACCCATCCCCCCTCAAATAAATAAGTAAATTAAAAAAACAAAGAAATGCATAAACTGGGCGTGGTGACACACACCTTTAATCCCAGAATTTGAGAAGCAGAGGGGGGAGGATCACAGTGAGTTCGAGGCCACCCTGAGACTACATAGTGAATTCCAGGTCAGCCTGAGCTAGAGTGAGTCTCTACTTCAGAAAACCAATAAAAGAAGAAAAAAAAAAAAAGAAAAGAAATGCAAACTGCACATGGTGGCACATGACTTTAATCCCAGCACCCAAGAGTCCAGCCTGGGCAAGGAGAAGGGGTTCTAGTTAGCCTGGATTAGAGGGAGATTGCTTCAAAAACATCAAAAAAGGACTGGAGAGGTGGGTTAGAGGCTAAGGCACTTGCCTGCAAAGCCAAAGAGCCCAGGTTTGATTCTCCAGGACCCACGTAAGCCAGATGCACAAAGTGGTGCATGCATCTGGATTCCTTTGCAGTGGCTAGAGACCCTGGTGCACCCATTCTCTCTCCATCTGCCTCTTTCTCTCTCTCTCTTGTAAATAAATAAATTAAGAACCAGTAAACAAAAAATCAGCATAATGCTTAATTTCTGCAAAAGCCTTCTGTGTGTTTTTCCCTAGTGCTTTTTTTCACCAGAAGAAACCACTCGCTTTGGTGTAAAATGCTTTTTATTCCCATATGTATGTCATGCTCTTGCTCCATGTAAGATGTCCTTACACAACACAGAGCAGGGACTAGCAAGTGGGCCTGAGAGCTGCATTGGGCACAACCATGCTCATTTGTTTACATGGTGCTGGTTGCTGCTTTTGAGCTACAATTTGGTTTCTAATTTTCTGGGCATATTGCCATTCCCCAGCTTCATTTTCAACACTAGTCCCTTTCTCTCAGCTGGCCCAGGCAGAGAAAGGCCATCTTGTCAAACAGTATGGTAGAATTCTCTCAAGACTGTGTTTAGCATTTTTACTCTTCCCATAGAAGTCACCTTTTCTAAATAAAAATCATATCTAAAGCCCCTTTCTCTGAACACTTGTTAAGACATGTAAGAAAAAAAAAAAAGAGAGAGAGACAGAGACACTCCTCCATGAAACAACGCTTAATAAATCTAGTCTTAAACTGGGCGTGGTGGCACACGCTTTTAATCCCAGCACTTGGGAGGCAGAGGTAGGAGGATCACCATGAGTTCAAGGCCACCATAGTGAATTCCAGGTCAGCCTGGGCCAGAGTGAGACCCTACCTCGAAAACAAAACCAACCAAACAAACAAACAAAACTCCTAGTCTGAAAGTCCGTTCCTTCCTTCTCTCCAGTAAAAGCAAAGGTGAATTTGCATATATATTCAAAACTGGACATTTGTTCCTATGGAATTTTACTTCCCATGCCCTTTTGGCCTTTTCTCTTTTTTAAAAACATTATTTCCAAGTGAGTGAGTGAGTGAGTGAGTGAGAGAGAGAGAGAGAGAGAGAGAGAGAGAGAGAGAGAGAGTGTGTGTGTGTGGTGTGTTTCTGGGCACACCATGCTATCTTACTACTGAAACGAATGCCAGGTGCTTGCACCACTTTTTGGGTCTGACTTTATATGGGTGACTGGGGGATTAAACCTGAGCCAGCAGGCTTTGCAAACAAGTCCTTTTAACCATTGAGCCATCTCCCTAGCCTCATCTTCTGGACTTTTCCTCTGTGGCACTTGCCCCACCCCCACATGGTAACCTCAAATTCATTGTGTAGTTTGAACTTCTGTTCCTCCTGCCTCAGTCTCTGAAATTACATGTGCAAGCCACCCGCTCACTCTTTCTCAGCATTTTTCTAAAGATAGAATCTGACCAATGGCAAACTATTTTTCAGCTTAACTCTTCCATTTCTTGCTTTGTGTGTATGTGTGGGTGTATGTGTTTGTGTGTGGGGCATGTGTGCATATTTATGTGCATCTTGCTTTACGTGGGTCCTGTGGAATTGAACCCTGACCAGCTGACTTTACAAGCAAGCATCTTTAATCACTGAGCTACCTCCCCAGTTCATGTGCACATATTTGTACATGTGTTATGTGTGTAGGACAGGACAATCTTAGATGTTCTTCAGGTACCATTTAATCTTTTTCTTTTTGGTTTTTCAAGGTAAGGTCTCATTATAGCCCAGGCTGACCTGGATCTCCCTCTGTAGTCCAGTCCAAGGCTGGCCTCAAACTCTCAGTGATCCTCCTGCCTTTGCCTACTTAGTTCTGGGATTAAAGGCATGCCCTATCACACCTAACTGACAGTCTTTTTTTCTTTTTAAAATTTTAAAATTTAGGGCTGGAGAGATGGCTTAGCGGTAAAGGTGTTTGCCTGCAAAGCCAAAAGGATCCTGGTTTGATTCTCCAGGACCCATGTTAAACCAAATGCACAAGGGGGCGCAAACATCTGGAGTTTGTTTACAGTCGCTGGAGGCCCTGGTGTGCCCATTCTCCACCCCCCACCTCTTTCTCTCTCAAATAAATAAGTAAAATATATTTTAAAAATTTTAATTTATTTGAAAGAGAGAGAGACGGAGACAGAGAGAAAAAGGCAGACAGAGAGAATGGGCACTCAGGGCCTCTTGCCACTGCAGAGGAACTCCAGACACATGAGCCACTTTGTGCATCTGATTTTACATGGGCACTGGGGAATCCAGCCTAGGCTTTCAGGCTTTGCAAGTAAGCCACTATAACTTCTGAGCCATCTCTCTGGCCCTGCATACCTTTTTGGAGACAGGGTCTCTCATTGGCCTGGAGCCCATCAAGTATGCTAGACTGGCTGGTCAATGCACCTCAAGGCTCACTTGTCTCTGCCTCCCCAGAGCTGGATTTACATATATATGTGTCCCACCATTCCTGACTTTTTATATTTCAAGGCAGGGTCTCACTATAACCTAGGCTGAAACCTAGAACTCACTGGTCTCACTATAACCTAGGCTGAAACCTAGAACTCACTGGAGCCCAGACTGGCCTTGTGTTATATGCCCAGTTCTTGGTGCCCCCAGTGACCACCAAGGAGAACCAAATATGTATGCAAAAGCAAGAAGCTTTATTTTGGGCTTAAGCTCAGACTCTTGACTTCACCAAGGCAGTGGATCCATACAAGAGCCCTGAGTAACAGGAGGGCAGAGTTTTTATTAGGGATTTGAATAAAGAAGTAGGGGGCGGTGACATGATTGGTTGGTTTAAACAGTAACTATACTTGTATTTTTTTTTTTTTTTAATTATTTGAGAGCGACAGACACAGAGAGAAAGACAGATAGAGGGAAAGAGAGAGAGAATGGGCGCGCCAGGGCTTTCAGCCTCTGCAAACGAACTCCAGACGGGTGCGCCCCACTTGTATTCCTTTTTGATTGGTTGGGAGAGGCAGAAGGGACAAGTCTTGGACATGCCTGGACGTGTCTAGGGGCTGACTCAGGTCCTCTGCCTAAGCGGGAATTTGAAATTTAGGCCTAGCCAGGGCAGCGCCTTACTGAAGCCTGTCATGGTGCCAGTCTGGTTTCTGGGTCTTTTACTTGAACTCAAGATGATTCTCCTGTTTCAGCCTCGTAAGTGCTGGGATTAATGGCAACCAGTTTGCCCTCCCTTCCTTCCTTCCTTCCTTCCTTCCTTCCTTCCTTCCTTCCTTCCTTCCTTCCTTCCTTCCTTCCTTCCTTCCTTCCTTCCTTCTTTGTAAATGTACATGGCTTGTGGGGATCGAACTCAGGTACTCATGCTTGTAGATCATACACCTGAACTGATCAAGCTATCTTCCTAGCCCTCCCCCATTTCCTACTTTAAAAATTCTTATTAGGTACTTAATTTCTATCTAGAAAGTTATCGGCTTCCTGTGTTGTGGAAGTCTGTGTCTAGTCATCAGGGACAGCAGATGTACAGATTACTCGTTGGAGGAATGTGGGGTGGTGTGGATGACGAGTAAGAAGTCAAGCAGCAGCACGTGGAAAGTGGTCAGCATCTGCAGCCATCGTGGACACAGATCAAAACCACAGCGAGATGCCAGTGTGTTCCCTTGAAGGCTAGCATGAAAAAGATGAAAATGGGCTGGAGAGATGGCTTAGCGGTTAAGCGCTTGCCTGTGAAGCCTAAGGACCCCGGTTTGAGGCTCGGTTCCCCAGGTCCCACGTTAGCCAGATGCACAAGGGGGCTCACGCGTCTGGAGTTCATTTGCAGAGGCTGGAAGCCCTGGCGCTCCCATTCTCTCTCTCTCCCTCTATCTGTCTTTCTCTCTGTGTCTGTCACTCTCAAATAAGAATATTTGGAAAAAAAAAAAAAAGAAAAAGATGAAAACAAGAGTGGATGGGAGACGGGATGGAGAGATGGTTCCATGATTAAAGGCGCTTGTTTGCAAAGCCTGTTGGTCAGGGTTCAATATCCCAGCACCAGCTGGGTGTGGTGGCACACATCTGGAGGCAGAAATAGGAGGGTTTCCATGAGTTTGAGGCCACCCTGAGAGTACATAGTGAATTCCAGGTCAGCCTGGGCTAGAGGGAGACCTTACCTGGAAAAACCAACCAACTAACCAACCAGACCTAAGAAACCAATATCCCAGCACCCACATAAAGCTAGATACAAAGTGGCACATGTGTCTTTGATCCCAGTGCACCTACAACAGTGGAAGTAGAGCCAGGAGAATGAAGCTCATGG
This sequence comes from Jaculus jaculus, assembly GCF_020740685.1. NCBI lineage: Eukaryota > Metazoa > Chordata > Mammalia > Rodentia > Dipodidae > Jaculus > Jaculus jaculus. Next base: position 82,132,062 of record NC_059106.1, on the reverse strand, counting down.
GAAGCTAATCTGACATTCACTTGTAGTCTGGCAGTTCATTTGCAGTGGCAAGAGACCCCGCCTCAAAGAAGGTGGAACACAGACCCCTTGAAGTTATCCTCTGATTTCTACACATGTGCTGTAGCATGCACACTCATATATACGTTCACATAAACACATAAAAATTAAAACAGACAGTGTTGGAGCAGGCATAAGGAAATGACAAGTCTGCTGGCAGAAATGTAAAATGGTATAACTGCTTTGGAAAACAGTCTGACATTTCCTCACTGAGATACAGTTGTGCTTCCTAGGTATATACCTCATATTCCTCTGAGGTGTATTTCCAAGAGAAGTTAAATAGTATGTCTATAGAAAAACTTAAATGTGGGCTGGAGAGATGGCTTAGTGGTTAAGGTACTTGCTGCAAAGCCAAAGAACTCAGGTTTGATTCTGTCACAAGGTGTCACATGCATCTGGAGTTCGTTTGCAGTGGCTGGAGGCCCTGGTGTGCCCATTCTCTCTCTCTCTCTCAAATAAATAAATAAAAGTAGAATATAGAAAAATTTAACACATGGGCTGGAGAGATGGCACAGTGGTTAAGGCTCTTGCCTGCAAAGCCTAACAACCGGGGTTCAATTCCTAGTACCCACATAAAGCCAAATGAACAAAGTGGTACATGCATCTGTAGTCCGTTTGCAGCAGCTGGAGGCCCTGGCATGCCCATTCTCTCTCTCTTCTCTCTGTCTCTTTCTGCATACAAATAAATAAAATGTTTTTAAGAACTTACATGTGGGGCTGGAGAGATGGCTTAGCGGTTAAGTGCTTGCCTGTGAAGCCTAAGGACCCCGGTTCAAGGCTCGATTCCCCAGGACCAACATTAGCCATATGTACAAGGGTGCGCACGTGTCTGGAGTTCGTTTGCAGTGGCTGGAAGCCCTGGCGCATCCACTCTCCTCTCTCTCTGCCTCTTTCTCTCTCTGACTGTCGCTCTCAAATAAACAAATAAAAGTAAACAAAAAATAAAATAAAATAAAAAAGTGTCCTAAGCTGGGCGAGGTGGCACATAGCCTTTAATCCCAGTACTTGGGAGGCAGAGGTAGGATTGCCTTTAGTTTGAGGCCACCCTGAGAATCCATAGTGAATTCCAGGTAAGCCTGAGCTAGAGTGAGACCCTACCTTGAAAAACCAAAAAAAAAAAAAAAAAAAAAACCCAAAAAACAAACAAACAAAAGTGTCCTAAAATTGATTGTGATATTAGTACAACTTTGCAAGCTTTGTGACCATTCTAAAAGCTGCTGAATTATATACTTGAATGGGTGAAATATAAGAAGATTTCAAATGAAGTTGCTTTCAAAGTAGAGTTGGGGCTGAGGAGATGGCTCAGCAGTTAAAGGCGCTTGCTTGCAAAACCTGCTGACTGGAGTTGATCCTTCTCAGGCCTCATGTAAAGCCAGACCATAAAGCCAGACAAAACTGGTGCTGCTCTGTAGGTCCTTTGTGCCTCTGGCAATGGGAGACAGGGCCAGGACAATCCATAAGCTCACAAGTGGTAGCAAAACAACCAGAGATGGTGGAAGGAGAGGAGAAACACCCTCAGGGTGTGTTCTCTAACCTGGACATGCATGCCATAGCACAAGGGCACCATGCACATATGTGCACTCACAAATAATTTTAAAAAAATGGAAGTAGAAGGTCGAAGACTATAGAAATAACAGCTATAAGGAGCAACCAGCAGCACCCCATTTCCACCTTGCCCCTGGTTGAGATTCAGACCTTAGTGTAATGGAGCTTGCTCAATGGCAGAACTATCTGCAAATATTCTTCTGGAACTGTCCAGAAAGCTACCCTTTGGAATACTGGGGAAAGCTGCCCACAGGAAGGTGCTTCACCAGAAGCACTTGACTACCAAACTGTGGGAGAGGTACTGCAAAAGCTGCCAGACCCAGGGAAGTGTAGCAGTGTCTGTCTACTACCCTATGCTGCTGAAGGCTGTTGTTAGGACAGTGGGCAGACAACTTTCAAGGGTCCAGGTATGTTTTTATTTTCATAGGCAAAAAGATGAATTGGGAGCTGAGAGGTGATAAATCTATAAGCGTCACAGCTGGGTAACTGGGTCCTTGTGCCCCCTTAGCTTTTTATAAGAATAATATTTATTTATTTGACAGAGAAAGAGGGAGGGGGAGAGAGAGAGAGAATGGGTGCACCAGGGCTTCCAGCCACTGCAAAGGCGCTCTAGACGCATGTACCCCCTTGTGCATCTGGCTAACGTGGGTCCTAGGGTACTTTGACTTTGCAGGCAAACACCTTAACTGTTAAGCCATCCCTCCAGCAACCCTTAGCTTTTTTGTATTTCCCATGAAGATCTCTAGCTATTCTTGCTACTTTTACTATTGTTCAGAGAAGCTAAGAAACTGTATTTGAGCCATTTTCTCCCCAGCCCATCTCTTGGTAATTACGTGCTTTTGCATCGTTCACTGTTCCATTTGTTGTCTATTTCAAGCAGCAGCAGGATCTCCTATGCCTCCCATTGTTTTTGCTTTGTTAAGCTTGTACTTTTTTTTTTTTTTAAGTTTTTCAAGGTAGAGTCTCTCTCTAGCCCAGGCTGACCTGAAATTCACTAGATAATCTCAGGGTGGCTTTGAAGTCACAGCAATCCTCCTACCTCTTCCCAAGTGCTGGGATTAAAGGCATGCCCCGCCACTCCTAGCTAGTTTATATATTTTAAAAATCATTCATGATGCTTACTGCATTTTCCTTTTTCTTTGCCTTGCTCTCTCCTTTTCTTTCTCTCTCTTTGTCTCTCTCCTTTTTTTTTTTTTCTCTCTCTCTCCTTTTCAAGGTAGGGTCTCACTCTAGCCCAGGCTGACCTGGAATTCACTATGGAGTCTCAAGGTAGCCTCAAACTTATGGATCCTCCTACCTCTGCCTCCCGAGTGCTGGGATTAAAGGTGTGTGCCACCACGCCCAGCTCTCTCTCTTTTGAGGTAGGGTTTCAGTCTAGCCCAGGATGACCTGGAGCTCTCTCTGTAGTTCCAGACTGGCCTCAAACTCAGAGATTCTCCTATCTCTGCCCTCTGAGTCTGTGGACCACTATGCGTGACTTACTATATATATAATTATATATAGAGAGAATTGCCAGGGCCTCAGCCACTGCAATCAAACCCCAGACACTTTCACCACCTAGTGGGCATGTGCAACCTTGTGCTTGCCTCACTTTTGTGTGTCTGGCTAACGTGGGATCTGGAGAGTCAAATATGGCTTTTTAGGCTTCACAGGCAAGTGCCTTAACCACTAAGCCATCTCTCCAGCCCTCTTTTTAAAACTTATTTTTATTTTTTTAAATTTATTTGAGAGAGTTAGGGAAAGAGGCAGATGAGAGAGAATGGGGTGTACCAGGATCTCTAGCCACTGCAAATGAGCTCCAGACACATGTATCACCTTGTGCATCAGGCTTACATGGATTCTGGGGAGTTGAATCTGGGTCCTTTGGCGTTGTAGGCAAGTGCCTTAACCACTAAACCATCACTCTAGCCTTCTTTTTTTTTAAATTTTTTATTTTTAATAAAAACTCCATTTATTTTTTTGAGAGAGAAAGAGAGAGAATGAGTGTGCCAAGGCCTCCAGCCACTGCAAAGGAACTCTAGATGCATGTGCCACTATGTGTATGTGGCTTACATGGGTTTTGGGAGTTGAACCTGAGTTCTTAGGCTTCTCAGGTAAGTGCCTTAACCACTAAGCCATCTCTCCAGCCCCCCTTTTCTTTCCCTCCGTAGCTTCCTTACTGTATTTCCTACAATGTCCACTTTGTTCTATGCCGTAGATACTTTCACTTTATTTTATTTTGGTTATTGGAGGTAGAGTCTCACTCTGGCGCAAGCTGACCTGGAATTAACTATGTAGTCTCAGGCCTCGAACTCATGGTGATCCTCTTACCTCTGCCTCCTGAGTGCTGGGATTAAAGGCAAGTACCACCACACCCGGCTTCCTTTCACTTTAGAGATAGTGTTATTTTTCTTTGCTTACTGTTCCTGAGTACTACTTTCATTTTAATGTTTTTGTTACTTTACTGCTTTTGATGGTTAGTTTTGATTGTCAGCTTGATTGGATTGATTAATGTCTAGCAGGTTAGTGTACATCTGGAGTGCCTGTGAGGGTGTTTCCAAAGACTAGACTGGAAGGGCTCTGACCTAATGAATGGTTTTGCCCATTCATTCAAAATTTTAATAGGCCATTGGGAGGTGATATTACTATGCAAGGTGGAGCTCAGAGTCATTGGGGGAGTATCCTTGGAAGTATATCTTGCCTAGGCTCCTTTCCTGTTACTGCTGTCTCTTATCTTCCTGGCTGTCATGAAGTGAACAGCCTCCACCACTTGCTCCCACTGCCACACTGGACTTCCTTACGACAGGCCTGGAAACACAAAGGCAAGTGACCATGGACTGAACCCTCTGAAGCTGTGAGCTGCTGCTTAAGTTGGTTTCCTCCACTAAGTACTTAGTCTCCACGGTGACACACTGTTTTCCCCTGGAGGTCTTTCTTTAGCTTCTGCCCTGGGTTTATAGGGCCATTTGTAAGATAGAATTGGCAGAACCTTGTGTTAACCCTTTTTGTTGTTGTTGTGTGATGGAGCCCAGGGAAATACTATATGTGTGTGTTTCTTTTTTCTCTTTCTTTTCCCTCCCTCCCTCCTTTTCCCCTTCTCTTCCCCCTCCCTCCCTCCCTCCCTTCCTTTCTTCCTTCTTTCTAGAACCAGCCCACAGGGCCTTCTACCTCTGAAAATGAACTCCAAATACATGCATCACTTTGTGCATCTGGCTGTTTGAGGTCCTTGGGAATCGAACCGAGGCCTGCAAGCTTTGCAAACAAGTAGCTTCAACCACTTAGCCTTCTCTCCAGTCCTTCTTCTTCTTTTAATTAATTAGTTAATTAATTTATTAATTAATTTTCAAGGAAAGAGAGAATGGAACAAGTACCAGCACCTCCAGCCACTGCAAATGAACTCCAGATGCATGTGTTACTTTGTGCATCTGGCTTTACGTGGGCACTGGGGAACTGAACCTGGGTCCTTAGGCTTTGTAGGCAACTGCCTTAACCACTGAGCAATCTCTTCAGCCCTTCTTTTTTTTGTTTTTAATTGTATTTATTTGCTTTTGTACATGCACACACACCGGGGTTTCTTGCTGTGCAAACAAATGCCTACCAGGTTATATGGGTGACTGTGGGAATTGAACCTGGTCTGGCAGGCTTTGCAAGCAAGTGTCTTTAACCACTGAGCCATTTCCCCAGTCCAGAAGTACTCTGCCACTGAGTTATGCCTCTACTGTTAATAATCTTTGTTCTCTGGCAGTTTTTTAAATTTTTATTTATTTAGGAGAGACAGAGAAAGAGGCAGACAGAAAGAGACAGAGAATGGGCGTGCCAGGGCTTCTGGCCACTACAAACGAACTCCAGACGCGTGTGCCCCCTTGTGTATCTGGCTAACGTGGGTCCTGGGGAATCGAGCCTCGAACCAGGGTCCTTAGGCTTCACAGGCAAGCACTTAACCACTAAGCCTTCTCTCCAGCCCTTTCTGGTAGTTTTTTCATCCCTTGTGCTGTTCTTCCCTTTGTGCCCACTCTCCCCAGGTTTTAAAATTTTATTTATTTGAGAGAGAAACAGGCATAGAGAGAGAATAGAATGGGCACACCAGGACCTGTAGCCACTACAAACGAACTTCAGACACATGTGCCACCTTGTGCTTCTAGCTTACGTGGATCCTGGAGAATCGAACCTGGGCCCTTTGACTTTGCAGGCAAACACCTAAGCCTCTAAGCCATCTATCTCTCCAGCCCAACTCTCACCATTTCTCAAGCTTTGTTACGGTTTGTTTGTATAGATCCTGTGTGTACTGATTCTTCTCTGTTATTCTGATGTAGCTTCTCTGCTGTGTGTTTTCTCTTGCTCGAGTTCACTGGGCATTAGAACCCAGGAACTTATGCATGCTAAGCACATGCTGTGCTACACTGACCAATGTCCCAAGCCCCCCCTTTGTTTAGAGAGGTAATGTACTATGAGTGGAGCCACATCACTGGAATTTGAATCCAGGCTTTGCTGTTTACTAGCATTGTGTCCTTGGTAAAGATACTTTTAACTTCTTTGTGTCTTAATTTCTTCACTATAAAATAGAAATGATAACTTTATCGGATTGAAAAGCAGATCTCATAGGTGAAGTCACATAACATTCTTAGGACCTTTACTGGCCCATGGTGAGCACTATATGAATATTAGCAATACCACTTATTTTATCCTTCACATTGACTGGTGATTAGGAAGTGCACAATTCTTCTGAGTAGAATAATTCCATAGATTTTATGTCAATTAACTGTTTAAATCTGTTTGGTCATGCACAAAGTTTGAATAGTGTGGATGTGTTCAGCAAAAATGTTTTCAAAAAAATTGATGAGCTTTTCAGTAGCTAGTTTGGGAAGGTGGCTAATAAATGATATATAATAATTTCTAATTAGCTTGTTTGAAGGTACAGGAGACATGCTCTGGAAGTACGTTGTGGTTTTACTATATCTGAGTTCATCATCTGAATGGCTGACATTTGAAGGTCAGTAAGACTGACATTTCAGATTCAAATTCTTATAGTTCCAGTTCAGAAAAAAACATATTGTATGGTACTTTATTTATTTATTTGGCTTTTCGAGGTAGGGTCTCACTGTAGCCCAGGCTGGCCTAGAATTCTCTATGTAGTCTCATGGTGGCCTTGAACTCAAGGCAGTCCTTTTACCTCTGCCTCCCCAGTGCTGGGATTAAAGGCGTGCGCCACCACGTCCGGCTTTGTATGGTACTTTAGAAATGGCAAGAGTTTGATGCAGTTTGTTTCAATTAGTTCACACTTTTTTTTCAAGGGAGGGTTTCACTCTAGCCCAAGTTGACCTTGTATGCACTCTGTAATCCCAGGCCATCCTCGAACTCACAGCAGTCCTCCTACCTTTTTAACCAAGTGCTGCCATTAATGATGTGTGCCACCACAACTAGCTGGGTTCACGTTTTTATACAACTTTCATCTTATGGCTAAATAAGGTAATCTAGTTTTCTGTAGTGTGTATGGCTCTTTCAAACTATGCTATAACTGATTGAGTCATCAGTTAGTGAACAGGTTGAACACCTACCTGGGGTAAAATGGTAAAAAAAAACAAAACAAAAAAACCAGCCATTTACATGGCCTGAACGAGCTAGCATATAAATGTCAAATTGTTATAAATACTTACAAAATTATAAGTCCACTGTGAAATGGGACAGCTGTACAGGGGCTGAGGGACTATTTGACAGGGAGCTTTATTGTTACAAATACTTATAAAATTATAAATCCACTGTGAAATGGGACAGGGCTGTACAGGGGCTGAGGGACTATTTTGACAGGGAGCTTTAGCCTGAAGTGTGAAGCCGGCTCTCCTACCCTATGGAATATACTCTGCTTTAAGCTGAGGCTGTGTGGGGAGTAGGAGTTGGTTGGAGGAAGGATTGGGGTTTCAAGAGGCTTCAGCCAGGTTTGGGTATAATTGTACACATATTTCCCTCATTTTGGAGACGGGTAGGAGAATCTTTTTTTTTTTTTTTTTTTTCTTAATGTGGGGTGGGTACTGGGGATCAAACTCATGTCGAGTGGAGAGGGACAGGAAGGGTTGGTTTCTTAGGATACCAAAGATCAAAGATTATGGGGGCTTGAAACTGTATGATGAAGAGAAGGAGGAGGGCTGGGGCGCAGTCAGGAGGTGTAATTCATAGGGCTTGATTGATGGCACATGGAGGGAGTGGTGTCAGGCATCAGGCTTCCTGAGAAGTACCTTGCGGGGTGGTGTCTTGATTGAAAGTCAATACCAGGTGAAGAGGAGGTTGTAGGAGAAGTGGGAGGCATCTGTGAAACATCTGGATGATAAAGTAGAGTGGGAAGTGAAGGGACATGAAACTGTAGGTGTGTCTAGGCTGAGAATATAATGCTTGAAGTAGTTAACATAATGTTGGCATATTAAGTCAGAAGCAGGTGACATCTCCTTGGTGATATCTACAGAATGAGACTGTCAGAAAGCCATGAACTGCTTTGTGCATTTAAAGTTTCAGATTCTACCTTGAGCATTTATTACTTTTCATTTGTACAAATTGTTCTAGCTGTGTCTTGAGTTGGAGCTTGTAATGAGAAATATAGCAATTTATTTTGTCTTTAAATAAACTCTTCCTATATTTAATTATGTGTGGGACACTATGCTCTTAAATGTTGGCAATCCACAGACTTAAGTTCTGCTTTTAAATTAATGCCAATACTAGTGAAGCTGAGGCAGGAGGACTGTGAATTCAAGGTTATGTTGGACTACATAGCAAGATCCTATCTCAAATAGACAGGTTGATAAAATTTAAAACGTTGCAACAATGAAAGCCAGGCATGGTGGTGCCTGCCTTTAATCCCAGCACTTGAGAGGCAGAGGTAGGAGGATCGCTACCAAGAGTTCGAGGCCAGCCTGGGACTACATAGTGAATTTTAGATCTGCCTCAGCCAGAAAGAATGAGACCCTGACCTTGAAAAAACATTAAAAAAAAAAGTTGCAGAAATATTAAAAAGAGTCCCTATATATCCTTTGGCTAAAGAGTGTGTGTGTGTGTGTGTGTGTGTATGTATATGTTAGTTTGTGGTGATATCTACAGATTTCTGTTTTAAAATTTACCCCTTTTCCCCTCTGCAATTAGCATCTTTTGTTTGTTTGTTTTGAGGTAGGGTATCACTCTAGCTCAGGCTAACCTGGAATTCACTCTGTATTCTCAGGGTGGCCTCAAACTCTCGGCGATCCTCCTACCTCTGCTTCCTGAGTGCTGGGATTAAAGTCATGTGCCACCATGCCTGGTGTGAAGAGTCTTTCAAGCTGACTTCTTTTTTTCTTTTGACATTGCCTCATCCAAGCCCTTTCCTATTTTTAGGCACAAGATGGTCCAGGCTTATCTTAGGTGTGTTCTACCTTAGCCCAGGGATCAATCAGTTTTTCAAGGATCCCTTTAACTGCTACTGGAGAATGGTATGTACAATCAACATCTGGAGAGTTGGTTCAGTGGTTAAAGGCACCTGCTTCCAAAGTTTGCTGGCCCAGGTTTGATTCTCCAGTACCCACATAAAACCAGATGCACAGTTAGTACATGCATCTGGAGCTTGTTTGCAGTAGCAAGAGGCCCTGCCAGATCATTATTTTTTTCTCTCTCAAATAAAAATAAAAAAAATTAAAAAGAAAACAGTTCACGTTGAGACCTCCAATTCTAAACAAACCAAATGATTACTTATAGTATTTCCCTTTCAATAGTTGTAGCTCCTTTTTCCATCACTGAGAAATCTTCCTATCTTTGGCATCATCTTCTTTTCTTATCTGGTCAGTTTCGAATTGCCTGTTACTCCACTTCCTAACCCTTCCTGGACTGCTTCACATCCCTGCCCCCTCCACGCCAGGCATGTGTGCCTGTATTGCTTATCTTCTAACTCCTGTGTTTTTTAGATTGGTATTTGGAGAGGAAAGAAGGAAGAAAACCCATTTCTCTCTCTTTTCTTTTTTTTTTTGTGGTGATAGGGATCCAACCTAGGTACTTATTCATGCCAAGAAAGAACTGTACCACTGAGCTATACCCCATGCCCATGCAAATTCCTTTTTATGGCTCAATAATACTCTATGTTGTAAGCAAGTGCCTTTAACTGCAGAGCCATCTCTACAGTCCAGTTTGTGAGTGTATTTTCAGTCTTGCTCTGTTATAAATATTGCTGTAAGAAATGCCTAAGACTCTCTCTCTCTCTCTTTTTCTCTCTCCATTCCTCCCAGGGTCTTACTATGTATAAAGCTATTCTTGAACTCATATTTGTTCAATGAAGGGATAAATCTGTTGATACTGGCTTACTGCCATGTGTCTACCACCAGCTGCCTGGCTACTGAAAATCTATGGGGGCTATACTAGTGTCTTGTAACAAATGTAATGGAGAAGTAGAGAAAAGGGCAAAGTAAAGTCTTCCAGTGGTCTACTTTTCATATTCCCATTCTGTTTCCTGGAGATAACCATGCTAATAATTATGAAATCAATTAGGCCTTTTCTCCTTTGTATTTATTATCAGATAAACCTATTTCCTCTATATATGTATATGCATCTCTCTCAGATAGGTCATTTCTAGATATTACATTATGTTCGCCCTGTGCCAGTGGTTATCTGTTTTGGCATTGCTTTTTAAAATTTGTTTTATTTTTTGAGGTAGGGTCTCACTCTAGCCCAGGCTGATCTGGAACTCACTCTGTGATCCCAGGCTAGTCTTAAGCTCACAATGATTCTCTTACCTCTGCCTCCCAACTGCTGGCATTAAAGGTGTGTACCACCATGCCTGCCAGAGTTGTTTTTGATATCTGAAGGGAATTTTCATCTAAGATACTATGAAACATGTATTTGGTCTTCATTAAAAACTATCTCCCTCTTAAATAAATAAATAAAATAAAACATTTAATAGTTTGTGCAGGTAAAAGCAGAAAATGCTATCGAAGGCAAACCCAGAGAGTGTCAAAGAGCCAGGCTCAGTACATCTGAAAGTGTGAGGACTCAGCAGTAAAGGCTGGCCCATCTGATAATCAGCAAGGAAACCAGCTGCGGGACTAACTTCAGGCAACAGCTGGAGTAAGCTTAGTCGCAGAGCCTCTGGAAAGGAATGCAGCCCTGACACTCTACTTGGGAGTCTCTGTGCTGAGGGCCCAGCTACCTGCCCTACACCAGACTTTGGAGAACAATGAGAGATGAAATGTGTGCCATTGTAAACCCTTACGTGTGCACTACTTTATTTTAGGAGCAGTGGAAAATGAATTCAAAGGGGTTTCTGCCTAAGGAGATAGCACAGGGGTAAAGTGCATGTCTTGCAAGCTCAAGGACCTTAGTTTGATCCCCAGTACCCATGTAAAGCTGCTGAGCTTGGTGATCCTGGCGCTTGGGGAAGTGGAGACTGCAGGATCCCTAGAGCTCACTGGCTAGCCAGTGTAGACTGATTGGTGAAATCCAGGCCAGTGGGAGATTCTCAAAAAGAGATGGATGGCATTCCTGAGGATAACACCCAAGGTTGTCCTCTGGGCTCCTCATGCATGCTTGTACATACATACACACACACATACTGTGTACAGACACATGTACCCCACATACATATGTGGGAAAACGGGCTTAAGCAGGGAAATAAAATCAGATTTTGTGTTAAAAGTGATTATTACTGGGCATGGGGACACATCTTAGCACTTAGGAGGTTGAGGTAGGAGGATCATAACTTTGAGACCAGCCTGGGCTAGATTGCAAATTCTATGCCAGCCTGGGCTATATAGAGAAACCCTTTCTCAAACAAAATAAAATGACTCTGTACTGTGTACAAAATGGATGTGGAGAGCATAAATTTGGAGGCAGGGAGACTTTTCTTTGGGAATGCAGTAATGACATGGATTAGGGTCATGAGCAGGAAGAGATCTGATTTGATAGTTGAGAGCTTACAGTTATCAAACCATGGTCATTGATTGGTTGTTGAGGCTTCCTGAAGGGCAAGGATGACTGCTTGGGTGCCAGATGACAGTGAAACTGTTCCCAGAGACAGGCATGAGCAGGCTGGCCAGTGCCAAGTCATGAGCGGTATGACTGTTCTTCTGGAAACTGTCTCTGTAGTCTTGTCTTATGATTGACCTTCCTTTCTGTTTTGTTTGTAGGTCATGTAGGACATCGTAAATCATGTGAAGATGGGACTCTTGGTATTTGTACGAAACCTGCTGCTAGCCCTCTGCCTCTTTCTGGTACTGGGATTTTTGTATTATTCTGCCTGGAAGCTGCACCTACTCCAGTGGGAAGACTCCAGTAAGTGTGGTCACTGTAGTTCACGCAGGGAAGTCTGTGGCGTCCAGACTTGGCTTTCCATACAGCTGCAGTGCTTAGGGATTTAGGCTTGGAAATTATCTAACATTTTAGTTGCTGCTGCCTAGGAACCCTGATGCTATCTATGTTTTTTTTCTTTTCTTCTTCTTCTTTTAGTTTGCATGGTATGGAAAGTCTTAGTTCCTCTTATGAACCTGGTGAGAATGTGCTATTCTTCAATTAAAACTCAAACTGTACCTGCATTTCTAGTTTTTGAGGCTTTTGTTCTTTGTTAATTACTATGGTGTATCACCATTCTTTCTCATTTATTGCCTTGGGGTTTGGAATTGAAGTTGATTTTCTTCTGTCCTCAGAATATTCATCTTTACACTTTCTTTGACTTTTCAGTTTACTGTTGTCTTTGTTTTACTTTTCCTAAAGAAAATTTGTCCCCTTAATCTTTTTAGCTCTGTGGTATTGAACGTGAATCTAACAGGAATATTGGCTTCATTTCTTTACCCTGGAATGCATAAACCTTACTCTTCTTTGAGCATTTGAATTCATGTGTTACATAGTTCTTTCCACATGACCTGAACCCTGACTTGATTTCTAGTTGACTAGTGTCTCTTGTGTTACAGGCTTTCAGTTGAGGGGCTGGCACCCATCTTGGCACATTCTGTTCTTGGCTTCAGCTTTAAGTATCATGCAGGGAAACATATGTGAATCTTCTTTTGGTTGTTGTTCAGTTCTAGTTCCCAGTAACTTTTCCTGTCAAAGTGAATTTTATTTTTATAAACATCTATTGGATACCAGTGTATAACTTCCTAGAGAGTAGTTTCTGGGTATGTATTAGTCATCTGGGCATGTACGAACTGTCACAGGGTACAAGGTTAAAATGAGCTGGAAGAGGTGATTGGCAACTAGCCTGCTGCTACACTATGGTGCTTACTCGGGGGCTACCACTGTGAGGTAGTTCAGGTATTGATGAAATGGTCTGAACAACTAAAGTAGTTTTAAGTCAAAATTTAGAATACAGTGCTGTATCTTTGTTGCTTTATATGAAATATAGTCTCTTAAGTGCTTAGCTTATGATTATCACTATGTGGTGTTTTAAGAGTTTATTTAAGTTCCTTAGCACTGATTTACTTTTAAAATAAAGGAAACTAGAGCCAGGCGTGGTGACACACACCTTTAATCCCAGCACTCAGGGGGCAGAGGTAGGAGGATTGCCATGAGTTCGAGGCCACCCTGAGACTCCATAGTGAATTCCAGGTCAGCCTGGGTTAGAGTGAGACCCTACCGCGAAAAACCAAAAAAAAAAAAAAAAAAAAAAAAGAAACTACCTCAAGCTAAGGAGTGTCTATATTAGGAAGTACAGAATCCTGGAGTGAGAGGCATTCCTGTATTCAGAATGGTGGATTCATAATGTAGATGGGAGATATGTGCAAGGAACAGAGGCTTCCTTTTCTAGAGACATATCTAAATATCAATATTTTCCTAGATAAGTAAGAGGAAATTAACATCATTAAAGACCCATTGTGTGTCATGTTTTAGGCTAGAGAATTTATGCATTTTATTTCATCTAATTTAATTCTTAATGTAATTCTGTAAAGATATCATTTCCCATTTTCCAGTTGAATAATAGTAGCACTTAGTTTAATTAATTTACTAAGGTCACACAACTAATTATTGGAACTGAAATTGAACTCTAATTTTCTGTCTTTAAAATGATTGTTCCAGGGAGATGGCTCAGCAGTTAAAGAAGCTTGCTTGCAAAGCCTGCTGGCCTGTGTTTGCCCAGGTTCAATTTCCCAGTACCCACATAAAGCCAGATGCACAAAGTAGTGCATGCATCTGGTTTGTTTGTAGTGGCTAGAAGCCAGGGCATGCCCATTCATCATCTTTCTTTACCTCTCCCTGTTCTTACAAATATATAAATAAAATTCCATGTTCATTATTTTATTGAGAAGTGTAGCATAAACATTGAAGAGAGGATTTAATTCTGTATTTTACCTGGTAAAATAGAAAGGAAAGGGGGTCAGAGAAGTAGAAAGTCTCAGGAGGGGATGGAAAAAGGAGGAGGAAAGTAAGAAGAAGGGAAAGAGGAGAAAAGTTCGCTAAAAGAAGACGGAAATCAGAAGGGTGAGTCATGCTTGTATCCAGCACTAGGAGGCTGACATAGGAGGATCTAGAATTGCAGGCCGGTGTTGGCTACATAGTGAGACCCTATGTCAAAAACAGCAGCAAGTGGTTCTGGTGGTTGCTGGTTACTGACTCAGGAGGCTGATGCAGGAAGATGAGTGTGAGTTCAAGGCCAGCCAAAGCAACGTATTGATACTCTGTGTTGCAGTCAGCTTTGCATTGCTGGCAGAAAATGCCCAACCAAGAGCAGCTTGTAGGAGGAAAGAGGTTATTTTGGTTTACAGATGGAGAGGAAGCTCCATGATAACATGAACCAATGACATGAACAGAGAGTGGACATCACCTGCTGGCCAACATGAGGTAGACAACAGCAGCAGGAGAGTGTGCCAAACACTGGCAAGGGGAAGCTGGTTACAATACCCATAAGCCTGCCCCCACTAATACATCACTGACAGGAAGCTCCAATTCCTAAATTGCATCTGAATCAAACCACCACATTTCACTCCTATCCCCCATAAACTGATAACCATACATAATGTAAAATGCAATGCATTCATTCCAACTTTAAAAGTCCCCATAGTTTTTATCAATCCCAGTGATGTTCACACATCCCCACAATCCAAAGTCTTTTAACTGAGCTAGCTGTAATAACAAAATAACAACAACAAAAAATCCCCATCCCCCCAAAAAAAAACCATAATGGCACAGAATAAACATTCATGCTGCAAAGCATGGCATTAGGCATAGCAAAGAAATATGTAACCAATAATAAGATTTAAAACAAACAGGACAAGCATTAAAATTAAACTCTGTAGCTCCAAGTCTGCCAACTCTAGTCAGTGTCAAGTCCGATAATTCTAACCAGTGACAAGTCTCTGGAGTTCCAATTCCACCCCTCCAGTTAGTCTACTCACAGTCCTGGCACCTAACCAGGAGCAGCTAGTGGGAGGAAATGGGTTATTTTGACTTATAGACTTGAGGGGAAGCTCCATGATGGCAAGGGAAAACCAATATCATGAGCAGAGGGTGTACATCACCTCCTGGGGAACATCAGGTTGACAATCAGGAGACTATGCCAGACACTGGCATGGGGAAGTTGGCTATAAGCCTGCTCCCAACAATATATCACATCCAGGACGCTCCAATTCCCAAATTGCCACCAACTGGGGACCTAGCATTCAGAACACATAAGTTTATGGGGGAGACCTGAATGAAACTACCACACCCTGTCTTAAAAAAAATACAAAAAAGGGTTCTGTTTCTTTCTGTTGGAGATTTTTTTGGTTTTCTGCCCCTCTTCCAGCTTCTATAGTACCAACACATCAGTATCTTTGAGTATTTTAGTAATTCAAGGTCCTTGGAGTGATTTTGTGTTTCGTATTCTTTGGTCTTCATGTTTTGTATCTACTGTGAATCTTTATGTTTAGCCAGAACCTCTGTGCCCTGGGAAGTTGAGAATAGAATCCCTCAAATGCCCTTAGAGTCACTTCTGCCTATCATGATCTTTTACTTTGTTTTATTTATTTTCACGGAGAGAGAGAGAGAAAGATAATGGTGTATAAGGGCCTCCAGCCCCTGCAAACTAACTCCAGATGCATGTGCTACTTTGTGCTTCTGGCTTTATGTGGGTATTGGGAATCTAACCTGGGTTGTTAGGTTTTGCAAGAAAGCACCTTAACCACTGAACCATTTCCCAGCCCCTATCATGATCTTTTGAGACTCCCAACCTGATCCAAAACCTGGGGTCAGGAGTTCACCCCTGGATGGGGGAGTACATCCCTACCTGGCTTTGGGACCACGTACTCACAGATACCCCAGTTCCACAGGGAGCCAGCCTCAGGAGGGATTACCAGACTTTCATTCTTTTTTTTTTTTTTTTTTTGGTTTTTCGAGGTAGGGTCTCACTGTAGCCCAGTCTGACCTGGAATTCACTATGGAGTCTCAGGGTGGCCTCAAACTCATGGCAATCCTCTGGGATTAAAGGCGTGCACCACTACACCTGGCACTTTTATTCTTTTTAAAATATATATGTACATATGTATTTTATTTATTTATTGGAGAAAAAGAGGCAGAGAAGGGGGAAAAGGGGGAGAGAGAGAGGGAGAAAATAGGCATACCAGGACCTCCAGCCACTGCAGACAGACTCCAGATGTATGCATCTCTTGTGCATCTGGTTTATGTGGATCCTGGAGAGTCGAACCAGGATCCTTTAGCTTTGCAGGTAAACGCCTTAACTGCTAAGTCATCTCTCCAGCCCAGATTTTTATTCTTTTATTGGCCTTCACGCCCCATATGGCCTAGAAACATGGCATTCCTCCTTGTGTCTCCTTGGCATTAGAGAGAGTAGACTGTGCACATTTTACCAGGGTCCAAAAAGAAAGGGCTCCAGCTGGGGCAAGCACCTCCCTGAGGTCTGTCTGCTCAGTGTCTGATGAATAAAGCTCTGTTGACAGCTGTGAAATAAAAAGGGGGTGCGGATATAGGTTAGGTGTAAAGTGCTTGTCTAACATGTGTAAAATCTTGGGTTTAATCCCCAGTACCACACACAGAAAAGTACTATAGAACTATGTCTATAATGTGGTCAGTTACATGCACAAATATATACATTTGTGTTTCATGTTTTAAAAATTATTTTACAAATCAACATGGTCCTAGGGGTTAGAAAGAGTTAGACATGTTTCAGATTCTCTTTCTCCAAAGTGAGGATAAAATACATTTCTCTTAGCCCTAGTGCTTTATTCAGGCCATTCCTGTGAATAAGGGGTAGTTGCTTCTTTTCAGCAGAAGTGATTCCAGTGTTTTATTTCATGGAAGCTATCCATATTTGGTTAACTTTAACTTCTGTTTATTTCTACTAGTAAAGTGAATATTTTATAGCTCCCCCCACCCCCACCCGTGCTGTGGAGCCTTTAAGCATTCATGCTACTGGGCTGGGACTGTAACTTAGTACAGTGTTTGCCTAGCATGTACTGCATAAACTGGGCTTGTTGGTGCAGGCCTGTAATCCCAACATTTAGGAGGTGCAAGTAGGAGGATCAAGAGTCCAGTGTCCTTGTCCACTAGATAGTGAGTTCAAGAGTAACCTTGGCTAACATGAATCCCTCTCAGAGAGAGAGAGGGAGGAGAATAGAGAGAATAAGATTAAGAGAAGGAATAAGAGAATTTGCTGGCAGCAAGAGTGCATTACAACAAATGCTAAAGGATTCCTTTCAGCCTAAAAAGTGACACCAGACGGAAACTTAGATATGCAGGACACATGAAGGTCACTGGAAATGGTAAAGTATGAAAATATAAAAGCATTTCCTTTCTTCTCACAGTCTGCTTAAAAGATAACTAACTGAACCAGAAGTAAAAATAAGCATGTGAAGAGAGGTTTTGAACATACGTGGAAGTAAAACACCTGCACAAGGATGCAGAGTGGATGGAGTTTTACTGTTTACTATGGTAATGAGACAAGATGGTATGGACTAAAGATGAATGGAAGAGACTAGTCTAGAAATGGAACTGTGCAGGTTGATCATTAGAATTTTATAATAGTGACAATGTAATTCATGGGGAAAGGACCATCTTTTCAACATATGATCACACACACACACACACACACACACACACACACACACAGAGAGGGGGGGGGGGAATAGAGAGCCATGATCACTACCTCATACCAAATATAAAAATCAGTTTGAAGTTTCTCATAGACCTGAGTATAAAAAGCTAAAACTAGACTGGGACAATGGCTCAGTGAATGGAGCACTTGATATATAAAGGTGAGGACCTGAGTTTAGATCCCCAGAACACACATAAACCCAGATACTGTGGTGGGCACCTGTAATCTAATTCCATTGTGCCTGTAGCAGGAAGGGAGGTGGAGACAGGAGAACTTCCCAGAAGCTTGTGGGCCAGTTAATTTGGCAAATGGAATGGTCAACAAGAAGCCTAGCCTCAAACCCGATGGAAGGCTAGAACCTACACCAGAGTTGTCCTCTGACTTCCACCTGTGTACTGTAGCATATCCATCCCCACACTCACACACATGAAGGCACAATATATCATACACATCAGGAAGCAACTATAAACAAAGGGCATAATAATAAACTTCAAGCTCTTGGGTAGAGAAAATTATTTTTAATTAATTTGAAAGCAAAAAGAATGTGAGAGCGAGTGGAGCACATGAGAGTCTCTTGCTTCTGTAAACAAACTCCACATGCATGTGCCACTTTGTATATCTAGCTTTACATGGGTACTGAGGAATCAAACCTGGGCTAACAGGCTTTGCATGGTAAATGCCTTAATCACTGACCAATCTCCTCAGCTCTGGAAAAATCTGTGTGTGTGTGTATGTGTCTGTCTCTGTCTCTGTCTCTCTCTGTCTCTGTCTCTCTCTCTCTCTCTCTGTCTCTGTCTCTTTCTCCTGTTCCAGCCCTTTGTTTGTTTTCTTTGCAGAAGGTCTTACTCTAGCCCAGACTGACTTGTAATTCACTCTAGTCTTTGGCTGGCCTGGAACACATGGTGATCCTCCTACCTCTGCCTCCCGAGTGCTGGGATTAACTTTATGTACTGCCATGCCCCACTTAGAAAATATTTTTTTGGAAAAAAATGTTATTTATTTAAGAGGGAGGGAGAGGGAGAGGGAGAGAATGAATAAGCAAGCTAGCCTCTTGTTGCTTCTTGTACTGCTTCATGTGCATGGCTTTTTTGGGCACTGAGGAACTGAACCCAGGTTGTCACGCTTTGCAAGCAAAGGTCTTTAATCACTGAGAAATCTCCCCAGCCTGAAAATATTTTTAGATAGGACACAAAAAGCATTGACTATGAAAGAAATATTGGTAGGTTAGATTCATCAAGTTTCATTCTGCTCTTCAAATTATGAAAGGAAATTACAAATCAAGCTATGGAGTAGGAAAAATGTTGATAAGATATAGTGGGCAATGGACCGGATCCAGAATATATATAAAGAACTCTTAGAACTTACTGAGAAGGCATCTAAGCTGGACGTGGTCATACATACTTTTAATCCTAGCACTTGGGAGGCAGAGGTAGGAGGATCACTGTGAACTCAAGGTCAGCCTGGGACTACAGAGTGAGTTCCAGGTCAGCCTGGACCAGAGTGAGTCCACAGCAAATAAACTGCAGATGCATTGTGCCATCATGTGCATCTGGCTTACATGTGGTCTGGAGAATTGAACCTGGATTCTTAGGCTTTGCAGGCAAGCGTGTTAATCGCTAAGCCATCCCTCCAGCCCTATTATTTTATTTTTGAGAGAGAGAAAGAAAGAGAGAATTGGTGAGCCAGGGTCTTTCAGCCCCTGTGAATGAACTCCAGGTGTGTGCATCCCTTTGTGTGCATGTGCAACATTGCATGCTTGTGTCAGTATGTCTGGCCATGTGGGACCTGGAGATTCAAACGTGTTTCTAGACTTTGCAGGTACCTAGCCTTAACTGCTAAGCCAGCCCATAGATACGCATGCCTTTTGAATAGGTTTTACTTGCCAAAGGACTACGGCTTGGAGCGGGAAGGAGGAAAAGCAATGCAGCTTAACAGCAGTTTTACTTCCTAAAGAAACACAAAGCAACCTGCAGAGCTGTGTGTGCCAGGACATGCTTGCTTGTTAGAAGAATGAAAACTACTTGGAAAGCTAAAAGTTGTTGAGTAGCTAGTCAGCCATCAGTATTCATATACTCCTCCGTACACTCAGCTAACCAAAGATCAAGAATATTCACACAAAAGTGTAGACTTTTTCTTGTGATCATTTTCCAGACAATGCAGTGGCAGCTGTCAATGTAATATTTCCATTGTATTAGGTATAACAAGAAATCTAATGATGATTTGAAGTATATGGGAGGTTGTGTAATTGGTTATATGCTTGGTACTATTATTATACACAAAGGACTAGATTGTTGTGGATTTGGGTATTGAGAAGGGTCCTGGGGCCTTTCCCTGATGGGCACTTTAGTATGACTGTCATGGTATGTCCATTGGATAGATACTGCAGAGCCATTGAAATGAATAAGAGCAGTCTGTGTACCAACATGAAAAGTGAAATCAAGGTGATCTTGGCCTGGAGAGATGGCTCAGCAGTTAGGTACTTGCCTATAAAACCTAAAGATCTGGGCTTGATTTCCCAGTACCCATGTAAAGCCAAGATGCATAAAGTGGCGCCTACATTTGGAGTTTGTTTGGCATGTCTATTCTTTCTCCCTCCCTCCCTCTCTCTCTCCCCTCCCCCCCCATATGTCTGTCTGTCTGCTTGCAAATAAATAAATAAAGGCGATCTTTATATACATACATATTCAAATGCACAGCTATATAAAGGCCAGTCACTTTCAAGAAGCTCAAAATCAATAGCCATAAGCGTTTTTTGGCAGTAGTGCTGTTCTGCTCTCATGGGCTTTTGTCTGTCTTTCTTCCTTCTTTTCTTTCTTTCTTTCTTTCTTTCTTTCTTTTTTTTTTTTAATGCAGGGTCTCACTCTAGCCTAGACAAACCTGGAGCTCACTCTAGGCTTATACTAACTTTAATAATTTTTATTTATTTATTTATTTGTAAGCAGAGACAGTGATAGAGATCAAAGAGACAGACATAGAGAGAATGAGCACACCGGGGCCTCTAGCCACTGCAAATGAACTCCAGACACATGTGCCCCTTGTGCATCTGGATTATGTGGGTCCTGGAGAATTGAACCTGGTTCCTTTGGCTTTGTAGGCAAATGCCTTAACCATTAAGCCATCTCTCCAGCCCCTATACTAACTTTAAACTCATGGTAGTCCTCCTACCTCAGCCTCCCAAGTGCTGAGATTAAAGGCTTGTACCACTGTGCCCAGATTTCTTATGGTTTTTATAATTTAGTATTCCTGTAAGGTTATAATGGGTTACATTTTTTGTATCTTTGTATTCTTGAAGCTCATACTTGTCTAACATACTTTGCATGTATCATATTATTTAGTTCCATATTAGATGTGCTTGGTCGTATTTCCACATTTTATAAGTTAGACTTATTAGGCTTAACATAGTGTGGTAGTTTGAATATAAAATGTCCCTCATAGCTTCATGGGTTTGTGATTAAGCCTCGTACTTAGTCCTCAGGTGCTAGCAGTTTGGGGAAGTGTAGCCTTGTTGGAGGAAGTGTGTTACTGGGAGGGGGGTGGTTTTAGGGATGTTACAGGCTAGCTGTATTAGACAGCTCCATAATGCTGGGATGAACATTTAACCAAACACAGTTTTATGGGAGGAAGGGATTTATTTCGAGCTTTTAGATTCAGGGGAAGTTCAATCAATGGTGAAAGAAGCTGGCTCCCATTCATAAATGCAAGCAGGGAGAGAGAAACCACCAGCAGCCAGCAAACACCAAAAAGCAGAAAGCACAAGCCTACAGCGAGCAGGTCCCTCCCCCCCCCCCCACTAGAACTGAAACCTCTCTGTATGCTTCTGGGCTGGAATTCAGATCTGCCCCCAAGCACGCTTTTGGGATGGCCTCCTGGACCTGTCTGCAGTAACACCTCCTCCAGGGGACTGGAGACCCCAGTTACAAGCTTTAATAAAGCACATACGTCTATGGGGGACATACATTCAAGCCACAACACCAGTTCTTCCTTGCCAGAGTCAGCTCCCTCTTGCTGCTTCTAGATGTAATACCCAGGCTGTGCTCTGCCATTGCATGATGAAACGCCCCTTGAGACTGTAAGCCAAAATAAACCTCTGCTTGCACATGGTGCTTTTGGTGAAGTGTTTGGCCCCAGCCACAAGAAGGTGACTGCTGCCTACATTAATGCCTTGTCTGAGAACACACACATGGAGTGGTAATGTCTGGACTGTGTTACCCAGTTTTATAGATGGGAAAACTGAGTTGTAAATGAATTGGTCATGAATAGACACAGGGCTTCCTGTTTTCAGGGTCTGTGCTGAGAATCAGTACTTGGTATCTATTTTTTTCTTTGTGTGTGTGTGTGTTTAAGTACTTGGTGTCTAAAGGCTTTTGTTGATTCCCTTGTCTGTGTGATAGACCAAGTCCTTTTCTTCTTGAGCTTATTTTTCTTTTCCTGTTATCCCCTCACTAACATTTCCTTTTTTTCTTTTTTCTCAAATTTACTATGTAGCTGAGAATGACATTGAACTTCTGCTCCTACTGTTGTCACCTCCCAAGGGCTGAGATTATAGGCATATGTCACCACACCAGTTTATGTGCTGTTAGGGATTGAACCCAAGGCTTCATAAATGCTAGGGAAGCACTCTGCCAAGTGAGCTCTATCTTTAACTCCTCTCACTCACATTCCTGCTCTTAGAAAAAAGACATTTTGGGCCTTTCATTCTATCTATTTTGACTTTTCAGTGAAAAAAGAACCAAGTAATAGGGGTGATGTTTCTATAAGTAAATTTAGAAAGACTTTGTATAAATCTGCTTTAAGGTATTATTCATATTTGAACAGTACCTCCCAAATGCCTTGAAGTCTTATTGTAAAATTATGTCAGAAATTTTGTTTATTATTTATTTGCAACTGGGAGAGAGAATGAGAATGAATTAGTGTGCTAGGGCCTCGTGCCACTGCAAATGAACTCCATCTGTGTGCCACTTTGTGTATCTGGCTTTATGTAGGTGTTGGGGAATCGAACCCAGACCGTCAGGCTTTGCAAGGAAGTGCCTTTAACCACTGATCCATCTCCCCCAGCCCTAATGTCAGAAATCTTATTGACAAAAATATTTATCTGATGGCTGGAGAGATGACTCGGCAGCTAATTATGCTTGCAAAGTCTGCCCACCCAGGTTCAATTCCCCAGCCACTCCCATAAAGCCTGACAGGTGCTTGAGGTAGCAAGAGACTTTAGAGTGCATATACACACACATGCAAATACATTTTAAAAAGTTAAAATATTTCTCTGTATTATTATGATTGGTTTTTCGAGGTAGGGTCTCACACTAGTCCTGGCTGACCTGGAATTCACTATGTAGTCTCTGGGTGGCCTTGAACTCACGGCGCTTCTCCTACCTCTGCCTCCTTAGTGCTGGGATTAAAGGCGTGCGCCACCACACCCAGCATTTCTCTGTATTATTGTAGAGCTAATAACAATCCATACCTAGCTGAACTCATGGCTGAACTAATTCAGACTTAAAACTTAAAAGCACAAATTATTGTGATTTTATACTGTGTTCAGTTAACAACTGCAGGAGGGCTGCCATGGTTATAGGTGTGTGTCAAGAGAAGAGTGTGTGGGTGTGAGAGGAACCACCTGTGCAGTGTTGTGGAATAGTGCACGGTATACCACCTTCTTAATGGAATACTGACTCAAGTTAACAGTATGTGCTAGTAAAATGCTAGTTTTGTTTTACCTAGGTCATATCTTTAGAATTCAGAAATTTATTTTGTGGGTTTCTTTTAACTAGGCAAGGTCCAATTATAAACACAAAGAAAATTTTTGGAATTCCATGTGTCACAAAGAACAAACATACTTTTGCATGAGCTTGCAGACCAATAGACCCATTAGTAGGCCGTGAGGCATTTTTTAAGCATCCTACTTTTTCTTAAGCACATGTGGTGATGGTGGGAATGCAAATAGCTCTGTGTTGTCTCTTTTTTGTCAGTTTTGCTAATCTCAAGTTTTAAACTTCATGTTACAGCATCCTCTTCTAGACCTCTGACCTTTGTCACTGTCTTTACCCACTCTTTGGTTTGACAAAGCTCTTTTTGCTTCTTTGTACCTTATATGCCTAGACTGACTTCTCATTAAAGAGGAGGGGCTCGTGCCTTCTCCGATACAATACAATGACTTTTTTGGGGGAGGAGGGGCCAGAGTCTCAGGAAGCTTGGGCTAACCTTGAACTCATGAATTGCTATGTGTTGAGGCTGGACTTGAGCTATGATCCACTCCCTTCTACCTCCTAGGTACTGGGATTACAGGTGTGTGCCACCACTACACCCATCTTATGAAGACACATTAAGTACCAGAGCATGAAAATAGCTATGTTGATGCCAAGACAGTAAAATAAAATAAAAGAAGAACAGCTCAGGGCTGGTGAGATAGCTTAATCAGTAAAGTGCTTGGCTCAAAAGCGTGAGAACCTGAGTTTGGATCTCCAGTTCCCACGTAAAATGTGGTGGCATGTACCTGCAATCTCAGCCCTGAGGAAGCGGAGACAGGAGAATCCCTGGGGCTTGCTGGCCTGTCGGTCTAACCTAATCAGTGAGCACCAGGCCGAGAGACCTGTCTCAAAAGTGGGCAGCGTTCCTGGGGGTGACACCTGAGATTGTCTTCTGCCTTCTACACGTATGCAGCACACACATGCATGTACGTATGCATTTCAACAAAACAGCTCAGAGACTGAAGCCATGTACATAGGGGGGATAAGCATGATGGTGCTACTACAAATCAGAGGAGAAGGGGCACTTAGCTCACTAAGTGAGGTTGAGTAAAACTGGATTTATACCAACTCCACATACAGATGTAGACTTCAGATAAAATGAGATTTAAACAAGAATGGCATTTCAGAAGAAAATAAAAGATAGCTTTTTGTGACTTGATTACTCACTTTTCCCCTTCACTACGCCAGATACCTGAGGAGAACAAAAAGCGGACTTACTGATGCCACCGACAGTTTTAGAAGTTTCAGGGTGTAAAGGCTTGGCATGGAGGAAACAGAAGTACAGCCTGCATCAGCTGGCTTTCTTCTTTTCCCTTTTTTCCTTCAAGGCTTCCAGCAGTTAAGATGCTTTGTGGCAAAGCCAAAACCAAAGGACCCACTTTTGATTCCCCAGGATCCACGTAAGCACAAGAGAGCACATGCGTCTGGAGTTCATTTGCAGTGGCTAGAGGCCCTGTCATGCCCAGTCTCTCTTTCTCTCTATCTGCCTCTTTTCTCTCTCTCATTCTCCCTCTCTCTCTCTCAAATAAGTAGATAAATAATAAGATATTTTTTTAAAAAAAAAGTAAAGGAAGGAGGGCTGGAGAGATGGCTTAAAAGCTAAGGCGTTTGCCTGCGAAGCCTGAGAACCCAGGTTTGATTCTCCAGGTCCTACGTAAGCCAGATACACAAGGTGGCCCATGTGTCTGGAGTTTGTTTGCGGTGGCTAGAGACCCTGGTGCACCCATTCTCTTCCTCTCTCTGCCTAAAATATAAATTAAAAAAAAGTAAAGGAAGGAAGGGAGGTTGGGGGGATGGAAGGAAACATGTATAGAAATTCTAAGGCTACAAAATCATGGATTGAAAGATTAAAAATTGATAAGCTGAGCTGGGCGTGGTGGCGCATGCCTTTAATCCCAGCACTTGGGAGGCAGAGGTAGGAGGATCACCATGAGCTCGAGGCTACCCTGAGACTACATAGTGAATTCCAGGTCAGCCTGGACTAGAGTAAGACCCTACCTCAAAAAACAAAACAAAACAAAAAATTGATAAACTGGTTGCTGGAGAGATGGCTCAGTGGTTAAAAGTACTTGTTTACAAGTTTGCTAGAAGCCAGACATGGTAGTGCATGCCTGTAATCCCAAAGATGGAAGGCAGAGGCAGCAGTTGAAGGTCATCGCCAGCTACATAGCAAGCTTAAGACCATCCTGGACTACATGAGACCCTGTCTCAAAAACAAACAGACAAACAAACAAAAAAAAAACAAATAAAACAAAAACACCACCAACAAAAAGATTCTCAACAGCCTAGTCAGCAATGAAGGGCTGGAGAGATGGCTTAGTGGTTAAGCGCATGCCTGTACAGCCTAAGGACCTGGGTTGGAGGATCCATTTCCCAGGACTCATGTAAGCCAGATGCACAAGGTGGTGCATGTATCTGGAGTTCATTTGCAGTGGCTAGAGGCCCTGACATGCCCATTCTTTCTCTATCTATTTGCCTCTTTCTCTCTTTGTCTGTCACTCTCAAATAAATTAAAAAATTAGCGAAAATATTTTTAAAAAATGAGTAGCTGAGTATGTTGGCACATACTTTTAACCCCAGCCCTCAGAAGGCAGAGGAGGTAGGAGGATCACTGTGAGTTTGAGGCCAGCCTGAGACTACATAGTGAATTCCAGGGCAAGAGTGAGACCCTACCTCAAAAAAACCAAAAAAGGAGCCGGGCGTGGTGGCACATGCCTTTAATCCCAGCACTTGGGAGGCAGAGGTAGGAGGATCGCCATGAGTTCAAGGCCACCCTGAGACTCCATAGTGAATTCCAGGTCAGTCTGGGCCAAAGTGAGACCCTACCTTGAACCCCCTCCCAAAAAAAGAAAAACCAAAAAAAAAAAAAAAAAAGGAAAAACAAAACCAAAAACCAGACAAAACAAAAAGCCCCATCCAACCAACCAACCAAACAAAGAAACAGGTAAAAGGGGCTGGAAAGATGGCTCAGTGGTTAAAGGTGCTGGCTTGCAAAGCCTGACGCCCTGGGTTCACTTCCCGATACCCACATAAAGCCAGATGCACAAAGTGGTGCATGTGTCTGTACTGTGTTTGCAGTGGCAGAAGGCCTGGCATGCCCATATTCTCTCTCTCAATTCTTCTTTCTCTCTCCTCCCTCTCAAATAAATAAATAAATGAATATATTTTTTTAAAAAGAGTAAAAGATTTGAAGAGAGACTTTATGAAAGAATCTCTGAATGATTCATAAACATGTAAAAATATTGTCAACTTTATTAGTCAAAAAGGAAATACAAAATCACAGTAACCCTAGATAGCCATCAGAATGGCTGAAGCTTGAAAAGATATAATAGTACATCATTGGTAAGGATATGAAGCTAGTGAAATTCTTTTATACTGCCTTTGCAAATGTAAAATGTTGCAACTGCTTTGGAAACCAGTTTGGCAGTTTCTTAAAGAAATAAACATATAGTTTATAGTCTTTCCATTCTTAATTATTTATGCAAGAAAAAAATGTAAACATATGTCCACTAAAGTCTTATCCTGGAATGTCAACAACGGCTTACTTCCAGTAGCTCCAAACTGGAGCCAACCAGATGTCTAAGCTGATAAATAGATAGACAAAGTGTGGCATGTCTGCACAATGGAACATTGTTCAGCAGTACAAAGAACCACACAGATAGATACATGCAGTATCATGGGTGAATATCACAATCATTATTCTGAGTAAAAGGAATGAGGTACAAAAGAATACAGATTGTATGGTTCTATTCATGTAAAGTGGAAACTAGTCATTACTAATTACAAGCAGATCAATATTTGTCTGAGATGAAGAGCAAAGGGAGGGATGGATTGCAGAAGATCTCACAGAACTTTTTGAAGCTGATGGAAATAATCTGTGTTACGAAAATGGTGTTGGTTTCATGGCTGTGTACATTGTCAAAACTCTGCAAGTTGGATACTTAAATGCAATTTATTACATGTAATGGAATTTATTACATGTTGTGATAGTTTGAGTGTATGACCCCATCAATTCATATGTTTTATTAAAATTGAGTTTGTGAGACTAGAGAGATGGCTTAGAGGAGGTTAAGGTACTTGCCTATGAAGCCTAAAGACCAAGGTTTGATTCCCCAATACCCATGTAAGCCAGATACACAAAGTGGTACATGCATCTGGTGTTTGTTCTCAGTGGCTAGAGGCCTTGGCGTACCCATTCTTTCTATCTGCCTTGGTGCATCCATTCTCTGTATCTGCCTCTCTCTCTCAAATAAATAAATAAAATATTTTTTGAAAATTGACTTGCAGCTTCAGCCCCTAGAAGGCAGCTCCTATGAGGGGCCGTGTCACTGGGGGTGGATCTGAATTCCAGGACACAGTACTGGGGAATTGAACCTGGGATGTTTGGCGTTGCAGGAAGCCCTGATTCTTTTTTTTTTTTTTTTTACTTTTTTTTCCTTCCAAATTTTTATTAACAACTTCCATAATTATAAAAAATACCCCATGGTAATACCCTCTCTCCCCCCACTTTCCTCCATTCTCCATCATACTCCCTCCCATCTCAATCAGTCTCTCTTTTAATTTTGATATCATGATCTTTTCCTCCTCTTATAATGGTCTTGTGCAGGTAGTGTCAGGCATTGTGAGGCCATGGATATCCAGGCCATTTTGTGTCTGGAGGGAGCATTTGTATGGAGTCCTACCCTTCTTTCGGCTCTTACATTCTTTCCGCCACCTCTTCCACATTAGACCTTGAGCCTTGGAAGGTATGATAGAAATATTGCAGTACTGAGCACTGTGGTCATTTCTTTCTTTTTTTTTTTTAATTTTTAATTTTTTATTAACATTTTCCATGATTATAAAAAAATATCCCATGGTAATTCCCTCCTTCCCCCCCTGACACTTTCCCCTTTGAAATTCCATTCTACATCATATAACCTCCCCATCTCAATCATTGTACTTATATATATAAAATATCAACCTATTAAGTACCCTCCTCCCTTCCTTTCTCTTCCCTTTATGTCTCCTTTTTAATTTACTGGCCTCTGCTACCAAGTATTTTCCTTCTCAGGCAGAAGCCCAATCATCTGTAGCTAGGATCCACATATGAGAGAGAACATGTGGCGCTTGGCTTTCTGGGCCTGGGTTACCTCACTTAGTATAATCCTTTCCAGGTCCATCCATTTTTCTGCAAATTTCATAAAAGCCCTGATTTTAATTTTTCTCTTTTTTTTGTTTGTTTTTTTGAGGTAGTGTTTCACTCTAGCCCAGGCTGACCTGGAATTCACTATGGAGTCTCAGGGTGGCCTTGAACTCACAGTGCTCCTCCTACCTCTGCCTCCCAAGTGCTAGGATTAAAGGTGTACACCACTACGCCTGACTCTGATTTTAATTTTTATATGGCAGTATGAAGAGAAACTATAAGAGCCAAGAATATTTTTAAAAAGAACCAAGTTGGGTTTGGGGATATAGCTCAGTTGGTAGAGTGCTTGGCAATATATGCAAAGCCCTGAATTCAATCCCCAGCACTGCATAACACCAGGCCGGTGGTACACATTGTAATCCAAGAACTGGGGAGGTGTTGGCAAGAAGATCAGAAGATTTAGGTTGGAGCTGGGGTCATGCCTTGGTGGGCAAAGTGCTTGCCATGTAAGCATGAAGACCTGAGTTCAGATGCCACCCCTCAAATAAGGTACAGAGTGATTGAGAGGACACCCAGCATTGACCTCTGGCCTCCACGCACACACACGCACACGTGTGCATACATACCTGCACAAAACTTACATGCACATTGTTTTTATTTTTGGCGGTGGGGGGAGGCTTTGGTTGAGAATGTAGCTCAGTTGGTAGAGTGCTTGTCTGTCAGGCACAAAGCTTTGAATTCAATGCCCAGCCCCTCATAACAAAGCATGCTTCAGTTCCAGCACTTGGAAGGCAGAGCTCATCCTCTGCTAATACCTGAAACCAAAGGTTGAATTACTGGTAGTTTATGCCAGGAGAGCCATGCCGTTGACACTGTAAGCAATGGTTCTTAAAGCTTGATCCAAAGTACTTCCATATTAGTAAGAAGATACAAAGCCAGACGTGGTGGCTGACACTTTTAATAATCCTAGCACTCTGGAAGCTGAGGTAGGAGGATTGCCTGAGTTTGATGCCAGCCTGGACTACAGAGTGAGTTCTAGTTCAGCCTGGTCTAGAGTGAGATGCTATCTCAAAATCACATAAACAAAGAGATGCATATTGCTGATGGCCCTGCGCCAACATCTGCCCAGACACTACAGAGTTAATAGTGGGTAAATTTCTCACACCTGTGCAAAGATCAAAGCTGGACACCAAATGATAGGAGTTGTTACTGTTCTTTTCACTGCTGCACAGTCTTTTTAAACCACTAGTTGTATTTGATGCTACTGATGAATGTAGGTTGTTTTACTCCAGTGCAGTAAATAGAGCATTAAGCGCCACTTCTGCGTGCTGGTTTCATTGTCCTGAGGACAGGTGCCTGTGGGCGTGTTTGAATTGCCAGCTGAGCTCACCACTCTTTTGGAAACATCATTTTTACTTGAGAAAAGTGACTAATAGATAAGCCAGGGTTATCTAGGGTTGAGGATTTGGCAGACCTTTTCTTCAAAAATGGATGAAGGGAGCCTGCCACTTCAAAGGAAATTGCTGACTGTTTTGCAGTGATAGAACTCCAGCTTTCAAGTGAAAATTAGAATTCTGGGAAACTTACATCTACAGCTGTTGTGTTACTTCTCCTGGAGTGACCTGAAGAACGTCTGCTCACCCCAGGACACCAACTGACCATAATAACACTTCCACCCAAGTCTAGCTTTTGGACCAATGAATTTATTGGAGCATGGATGACTGAAAGCCCCTGAATTGCTGCAAAGTCCCATCCTAGCATGGGTGAGGGCTCACAAAATCTGCATCGTGGAGTCCCGCCCCCAGCCGTTCTTTCACCTCCTGTACACTGTAGCACCCTCCCCCCAAGATCCCATGCACTGGTGGGTGTGGGGAGGATCAGGAATGGTGGCTGAAACATCAGGTAAGAGGCTGGTGAACTCCCCCCTCCTCCAAAGGAGTGTCAACAGCTTCATTCAGGTCTGGCTGTCACTGCAATTTGCATTTGGTTGCCAGGTGCCACGCTAAGGTATTCTATAGGTCATGCAACAAGTCTGTGCTCAGTGGTTAAGGCACTTGCCTGCAAAGCCTAAGGACCCATATTCTATTCCTCAGGAACCACATAAGCCAGATGCACTAGGTGGTGCATGTGTCTGGATGTTCATTTGTAGCGGCTGGAGGCCCTGGGGTGCCCATCCTCTCTGTCTCTGTCTTTTTCTGTCTGTCCTCGTCCTCTCTCTCAAACAAATATAATTAAAAAAAAAAAAAAAACCATCGTGATAGAGTCTCACTTCTAGTTCCAGAGTTTATGTGGGGACTGACCTTTAGGAAATGACCACGTTTTAAGTTTTGGTTGGCATCAAAGAGACTATCCACAGTCATTTAAAGAGGTTAATTATCACCCTCCTAAACTACTTAGGGGAGAAACATTTATTTCGGCTCACGGTTTAAGGGGCTAGAGGGCATCCTGGTGGAAAGGAAGGCATGGCAGCTGGAGCGGAGTGGCCCAGAGCAGCTGGAGCTCATGTTGCTACCCTAGCAGTGCCCTTGCGTCAGCTAGCCTCCACCTCCTAGAGGTTCCATGACTTCCCAAAATAGCACCACCGGCTTGGCATCAAGTGTGCAAGCACAGGAGCCTATGGGGACATTTCTCATTTGAACTACAATATTTGGTTCCTGGCCCCCGTAGGCTGATGGCATCTTTGTCATACACATCTCATTCAGTCTTAACTTTAAAAATTCCCGAAGCCAAGCAGGCGTGCTGCACACACCTCACTCAGGAGGCAGAGGCAGGAGGATCACCGTGAGTTTGAGGCCACCCTGAGACTCCATAGTGAACTCCAAGTCAGCCTGGACTAGAGTGAGACTCTACCTTGAAAAACCAAACATAAAACATTTTTTAAAAATTCCAAAAGTCTTAAGCCAGGCATGGTGGTGCACGCCTTTAATCCCAGCACTCTGGAGGCAGAGGTAGGAGGATCACCATGAGCTCAAGGCCACCCTGAGACTCCATAGTGAATTCCAGGTCAGCCTGGGCTAGAGTGACACCCTACCTTGAAAACCAAAAAAACAAAAACAAAACAAAACAAAATTCCAAGTCTTAATAGTTCCAACACTATTCAAAGGTCCAAAGTCCTTGAGGCAATCTCTTAAGTGCTAGCCCATGTAAAATCAAAAAACAAGTGTCATGTGTTCAATATAGAATAGCACAAGTAAACATTCTCATTCCGAAAGAGAGGAATGGGGGTTTAGCAAGGAAAGATTGGGCCAAGCTAAGAATGAACACAGATGGGCAAACACTAACTCACTGTGGAGCTTTGTGCCCAGCACCTGGGGCTTGAGGAGGCATCGTCTGTGTTTCCATGGAGTCAGATAATCCCCCCCCCCCCCCACACACGGCTCTAATACCCGCAGCACAGGGCTGTGCTTGGTCAGGCTCTACTCAGTACTTACAGATTTCCTCTGCTGATCCCCTACATTCCTGGTGTCTCCTCCCTTCTGGGATTTCTATTGCAACTTAGACTTCATCTTCATAGCGTTGTGTGTAGCCCTCTTGGGAATGCCACATAGGAACCTGGCCCTGCTTCACATTGCCTGGCCTCAGCAACTTCCTAGAAACTTGCTGCAAGCCTCCATGACCCTGTAACTCCTGCATCCTGCGTCCCTGAGAACCTAGACTAAGTAGACACTTGCCAGCTTCTGCTGCCAGTTTAAGATACAGCCTGGTCCTCTTTCACCATGGCTACAGTGGCCTCCAAGTACTTTCATGGCTGAAAACATTTCCCTAGGCAGCCCTCTTGGAGCTAGGTGCCCTGGAGACTTTCATGGGGTCTTGCTTTCAGGCACCATTCCTGTTGTCCCATTTTGGAGTGTGATATTTCTCCTAAGTATGTTAGTCTCTTTAACAGTTGCTACTGCTTGGACCATAGCTGCCTGGTCTAGTCACTTTGTACCTTCAATTTGCAGATGCTTCTTTCCTTGCCAACACATTTTTTTCTGCTTTGCTTTCTGCTCAAAATTCTCACTTTAAGGCGGGGCATAGTGGGCACACCTTTAATCCCAGCACACAGGAGGCCGAGGTAGAAGGATCACTGTGAGCTCGAAACCTGCCTGAGATGATGTAGTGAATTCCAGATCAGCCTGGGCTAGAGTGAGACCCTACCTCAAAAAAAAAAAAAAAAAAAAAAAAAAAAAAATTCACCATTAACATGGCTAATGGCAGTAAGCAATGACCATACCACAGCCTGAATGCTATGCTGTCTGGAAGTTTCTTTTCTCAAACAAATTAATCCATAACATTTGAATTCAGCCTCGTTCACATATTCAGGGCATGGACAAAATAACCAGATTGGTTTTTACCAGAATGTAACAGGAATGACCTTTAGCCCAATTGCCAATAGAGTTTAAAAAGAAATTTATTCATTTGCACACGTGTGTGTGTTGTGTGTGTGTGCTTACTGTCATTCCAAGGTCTCATCAGTGCAAATGAATGTCAGATGCTTGTACTGCTTTTTGTGCTCACTTTACAGGAGTGGCAGATAAATTGAGCCAGGACTAGCAGGTTTTATAAGAAAGCACCTTTGGGCTGGAGAGATGACTTAGCAGTTAAAGTGCTTACCTGTGAAGTCCAAGGAGCCAGGTTTGATTTTCCAGTACCCATGTAAGCCAGATGCACAAGGTGGCACATGTGTCTAGAGTTCATTTGCAGTGGCTGGAGGTTCTAGCATGCCCATTTTCTATCTATCTCTCTCCCTCCCTCCCTCTCTCTCACCCACCTCTCTCTTAAATAAATAAATAATTTTTTTTTTTTAAAGAAAGTACTTTTAACTTCTGATCCATCTCCTCAGTACCCCTCCCCCACCCTGCTCCAGTGGAATTCTATTCTGCTCTGAAACCTCATGAGCCAGGCCACTGATGTCTGCATTTTTGTCAACTTTCTGGTCTTTGGTACTCCCACCAGGATGGCCCATTAGGCTCTGCTTCCAGCATTATAGGTTTCCAGCTCTTATCTCTAAACTCTTCCACATTCTTCTTCCTGGAAACTGATTCCAAACGCCTGTGGACCACAAGGTAATATCACTTCAAACTAGCTTCCTGTGAGTTCCTGGTGCTGTGGTAATGTCTGATTGAAATGACATAAAGGAGGAAGGATTTGGGCTCATGGTTTAAGAGGATGCATTCTATGCTGGTAAAAGCAAACCTACTGTGACATCAGGAAGCAGTGAGCTCAGACTGGAACCAGGCTATGTCAGTTACTAATGACCCAAGTTTGATTCCTCAGAACCCTCATAAAGCTAGATGCACAAAATGGCACATGTGTCTGGAGTCCATTTGCAGTGGCTGGAGTCCCTGGTATGCCCATTGCCTCTGTCTGTCTCCTCTCTCTCTCCTTGCCAAACACACACACACACACATACATACATACACACACACACGTGTGTGTGTGTATGTATGTATGTATATATATTTGTGTGTGTGTGTGTGTGTATATATATAAAACAATACCACTTTTTTGTAAAACATTTTTTCTTGAAATTATATCACCTATGGCAATATTTAATGGTTTCAATGTTAATTTTACCCAACTATTTTTTTTTTAATTTTTTATTTATTTATTTGAGAGTGACAGACACAGAGAGAAAGACAGAGGGAGGGAAAGAGAGAGAATGGGCGCGCCAGGGCTTCCAGCCTCTGCAAACGAACTCCAGATGCGTGCGCCCCCTTATGCATCTGGCTAACGTGGGACCTGGGGAACCGAGCCTCGAACCGGGGTCCTTAGGCTTCACAGGCAAGCGCTTAACCGCTAAGCCATCTCTCCAGCCCTCAATGTTAATTTTAAATGAATTGTTAAATACTTTTCAATTTTTTAGTTTTAATTTCAAGTATAGCCTTTTTTTTTTTTTAAGATACAGTCTCACTCTAGCCCAGGTTGACCTGGAATTCACTCTGTATTCTCAGGATGGCCTCAAACTCATGGCAATCCTCCTACCTCTGCCTCCGAGTGCTGGGATTAAAGGTGTGCGCCACCACGCCCAGCTAAGTATAGTAAATTTTTATGATGACGATTGACTGATGCACACAAACACTCTTGACCATTCCTGGTAAGT
Source organism: Jaculus jaculus (assembly GCF_020740685.1). Taxonomy (NCBI): domain Eukaryota; kingdom Metazoa; phylum Chordata; class Mammalia; order Rodentia; family Dipodidae; genus Jaculus; species Jaculus jaculus. The sequence continues at coordinate 82,097,512 of NC_059106.1, read as the reverse complement.
TTGGACTATAAAGGTTCGGAATCCAAAAGTTTAAGTATTACCATTTTTGTAGACTCAGCAGAAAGCTGCCAGACATTCAGGGCTGAGTTTAGGGGTCGGTTGATGTTTGCTATGGATTCAGTCACATGAGTAAGGCTTTGTTGGTTGGATGACTTCAGAAGCAGTCATTGGGATGAAGCTGTTGCCAACTGGCTGACTTTCAGAAGTCTGTAGATGGTGAGAGAGGATTGTTGATTAATTTGGATGGGTTTAAAACTACAGACAGCCCGTAACTTATGATGATCCAATTTATGATACATATTTTAAAATGATGAAAAAATGTACACATTTAGCCATTCACTTCTCACTTGTATAGCATTCAGGAAATGATACAAACACTTTTTTTTTATTTTTTATTTTTTTAAATTTTTATTTATTTATTTGAGAGCGACAGACACATAGAGAAAGACAGATAGAGGGAGAGAGAGAGAATGGGCGCGCCAGGGCTTCCAGCCTCTGCAAACGAACTCCAGACGTGCGCGCCCCCTTGTGCATCTGGCTAATGTGGGATCTGGGGAACCGAGCCTCGAACCGGGGTCCTTAGGCTTCACAGGCGAGCGCTTAGCCGCTAAGCCATCTCTCCAGCCCACAAACACTTTTTTTTTTTTAAATTTTTATTTATTTATTTGAGAGCGACAGACACAGAGAGAAAGACAGATAGAGGGAGAGAGAGAGAATGGGCGAGCCAGGGCTTCCAGCCTCTGTAAACGAACTCCAGACGCGTGCACCCCCTTGTGCATCTGGCTAACGTGGGACCTGGGGAACCGAGCCTCGAACCGGGGTCCTTAGGTTTCATAGGCAAGCGCTTAACCGCCAAGCCATCCCTCCAGCCCAAACACTTTTTTATTAAGTCAACGTTGGGTTAGATGATTTTGCCCAAGAAATGTTCTGAGTATACTTAATAAAGAAGGCTAAGTGTTAAGTGTATTTAGTGCATTCTCTTCTCAATCTAGCCCTAGCTGACCTGAAAGTCACTTTACAGTCCCAGGCTTGCCTACCTCTGCCTTTGAAGTGCAGGGGTTAAAGGCGTGCATCACTACACATGACACGGCATTCTTTTTTTTTTCTTTTTCTTTTTGGTTTTTCGAGGTAGGATCTCACTCTGGTCCAGGCTGACCTGGAATTAACTCTGTAGTCTCAGGGTGGCCTTGAACTCACGGCGATCCTCCTACCTCTGCCTCCCTGGCTCTTGAATGCATTTTCAATTTAACTGTATTTTCAGCTTAACTGTGGATTTACTAGAACATGACTATCATAAGCTGAGGAATATGTATAAATTTGGTGTTTACTGTTTTGTTTTTTGGAGCCAGTCTTACTTTGTAGTCCAGGCTATCCTGGAACAGTCCTCCTGCCTCAGCCTCCCAGTGTTGGGATTACAGGCATGATGCACAGTACCCAGTTTGGGAGTTACGTCTTGCTGTAGAAAAGGAACAATCAGGGCTGGGGAAAAATGCTCAGAGCACAGCACTTGCCTTCATGTGTGAGACCCAGCTTCTATCCCCTGCACTGCAAAAAACAAAAGAAAACAACATAAAAATAGCAGTCATCACCTTGTTAGGTGGTTAAGAATTGTTTTTCAGTGCTGGGTGTGGTGGTGCACGTCTTTAATTACAGTACCTGGGAGGCAGAGGTAGGAGGATTGCCAATAAGTTCATGGCCACCCTGAGACTACAGGTCAGCCTGGAGTAGAGCAAGACCTTACCTTGAAAAATCAAGCTGGGTGTGGTAGTGCAGGCCTTTAATCTCAGCACTTGGGAGGCAGAGGTAGGAGGATCGCTATGAATTCAAGGCCACCCTGAGACTACATAGTAAATTCCAGGTTAACAAGGGCTAGAGTGAGACCCTACCTCAAAAAAAAAAATTTATTTATTTATTGCAGGGGTGGGGGGAAGAGAATGGGCACATCAGGGCCTGTAGCCTCTAGAAACAAACTCCAGACACATGTGCCACCTTGGGCATCTATCTGGCTTACATGAGTACTGGGGAATCAAACCTAGGTCCTTAGGCTTTCAGGCAAGTGCCTTAACCACTAAGCCATCTCTTTAGCCCAAAAAATATTTTAAAAATATTGTTTAGAAAGAGAATTGTTTCTTAGTGGACAGACGGTAAGTATAGAATACAAACCTTGTGACTCAATGAGAAGTCAACCTTATTCTCAAAGTAGACAAGGAGTGGGACAGTGGCCTATGCCTATAACCCCAGCACTGTAGGGTACTATGACAGGAAGACGGCGAGCTCCAGGCCAGCGCAGGCTACATTAACAAGACTCCATTTTCCAAAAAACTGAAAAAGAAAGAAAAAAGTGGGGCTGGAGAGATGGCTCAGTGGTTAAGGCACTTGCCTGCAAAGCCTGATGACCCAGATTCGATTCCCTAATACCCACATAAAGCTGCACAAAGTGCCACATGCATCAGGTGTTTGTTCGCAGTGGCTAGAGACCCTGGCATGCTCATTCTCTCCCTCTCTCTCAGCTTGCAAATAAATAAAAATTTAAAAGTGCCTAAAGAGGGCTGGACAGATGGTGTAGCGGTTAAGCGCTTGCCTGTGAAGCCTAAGGACCCCGGTTCGAGGCTCGGTTCCCCAGGTCCTACGTTAGCCAGATGCACAAGGGGGCGCACGCGTCTGGAGTTCGTTTGCAGAGGCTGGAAGCCCTGGCTCGCCCATTCTCTCTCTCTCCCTCTATCTGTCTTTCTGTCTGTCACTCTCAAATAAATAAAAAATTTTAAAAAGAACAAAAAATATTAAAAAAAAATAAAAGTGCCTAAAGAAAAACAAAAAGAAAAAGAAAAAAAGTGCCTAGAGATTATGATGTCTTTCTTCAGATATCTACACAAATTGCTAGTAACATATTAAGAGATGTTTAGTGCTGTTCAAAATGAGTCTAGGGTTTGAGACCACACAAACCCAAGTATATTGGGGCATTGCTTACTTCTGTAGAACAGTGTATGTATGACTTTTTGAAGAGCTCTGTCAAGGCAGTACGCCTGCAGAAAAGCTGCTGATGGTATGTATATATATTTGAGAGGGAGAGAGCAAGAGGCAGAGGGAGAATGGGCGCACCAGGGCCTCCAGCCGCTGCAAACGAACTCCAGACATTAGCCACCTTGTGCATCTGGCTTATGTGGGTCCTGGGGAATCGAACCTGAGTCCTTAGGCTTTGCAGGCAAGTGCTTAATTGCTAAACCATCTCTCCAGCCCTTTTTGAAGGTTTTATATTCTAATGCATGCTGGGTTCTGGACATCACTGTGAGTCAGACTTTGGCCTCCAACGTCATGTGATTGACTAAAATATATAACTGACAGTTCCTAGGGGAAACCCAAGGAAATAGAAAATTTAGGGATTTTTTTTTTTTTTAACCAGATGCAGAAATAGACACTTTGCTTAGAAGGATTGTTGATACTTTGGTCTCTTTCCATCTCAAGGACAGCTGACTAGGGTGAGGGTGGGGGGCCCTTACCACAGAGTGATGTCCTTCTGGGATTGAGTTTCTTTTACCTTTTAAACCCTTTGACAAAAAAGACCATCTCTCTCCCTCCCCCCCCCCACCTCTCTCTCTCTCATTCCTCACAGTATCATTAGCCACTAAGGGAAATGCCCATGAGAACTATGGTGAGCTACTACTTAACCTCTAGAACAGCTGTAATTCAAAGCAGGCAATAACAAGTGCTCATGGGGATGGAAAGATTAGAACCTTGCTGCACTTCTGGTGGACATAGAAAATGAACCAGCCACTGGACAACCGGCTGATGTTGCCTTAAAAAGGTAAATGTAGTCGGGCGTGGTGGCACATACCTGTAATCCTAGCACTTGGGAGGTAAAGGCAGGAATGCTGAGAGTTGGAGGCAAGGTTGGGCTACATGGCAAAACCCTGTCTGCCCATTGTTTGACCCATAGTCTCTTGTCATTCACTGCTCCATTCACCAGGCCAGCTGGCTACCAGTTTCCAGGAAATTCTCCTGTTTTTGCCTCCCTTCTTGCTGTAGGCTCTTTGGGGTTGCAGCCATCCCCTACTGGGTTCAGCCTTTATGGGGCCTCTGAGGACCTGAACTCAGGTCCTCGTACTTGTGCAGCAAGCACTTTGTCTGTGGAGTCATTTCCCTTTTTTTTTGTTCTTTTTTTTGTTTTTTTCCTGAGGTATGGCTTCACTCTAGTCCAGGCTGACCTGGAATTCACTATGTGGTCTCAGGCCTTGAACTCCTGGCGATCCTCCTACCTCTGCCTCCTGAGTGCTGGGATTAAAGGCATGTGCCACCATATTTAGCCATTTCCCAGTTTTTTGTGAAGCCTCCATATGGTTTTTTCATAATGACTATAATCATTTATATCATTACCAATAGTGTGTGAGGCGTCCCTTTTCTCCACAACCTCGCCAGCGTTTTTTACCTGTTGTCTTTTTGCCACTAGTCATTCTAAATGGGGTGCGGGGATGTCGTGCTGTGGTTTTATTTGCATTTCCCTGATGATTATGGATGTTGAGTATTTTTTCATACACCTGTTGATTATTTCTATGAGAGACCTATTTTAAAATGATGTAACTAAAAGAGAGAAGGGGAGAGTCAAGAGGCAGAGTGTTTTAATTATTTGATCTGAACAACAAGGTTCATTATACTATTCTCTCTACTTCTGTGTAGTTAGAAAATTCAAACAACCAACCTTTTATAAGTAACCACAGCTGCCAAAGATCATATTTTACCCATTGCTTCTGTGTTCCATCCTCTCCTGTAGCTCTTGACTTGATTTGTTTCTTCAGAAACAGTAGGCTGTGGTGGGAGGTGACGCTTTAATCTGGTCTTCCCCTGAGTTCACTACAGTTGTCTGGCAACTGTAGCTGAACAGCGTGGAGGACCATGACAGTTTCATCTCCTGTGAAGATTGCTGCTTTGGCAGCATCCCCAAAACACTGTGTCTATTTTGGGTACAGGTGCCACCATTTATTTAGAAGGGGTGGGAAACTGTGCATATGTTCATATTTATGCATACATGGCATATCTGTTACACCTAGATTGGCATGCATGTAAAATAACTTTGCAAGCATACAACCTTGAAATAATATCTTTGACTGCTTTCCAGAAAGAAAACTGAAAGCTGGGAGATAGTTGAAGGTAAGACTTGTTGTGTGGAAGGGAAAGAAAGGGTATTGGATGAAAGAGGTTTCAGGGACCAAATCCTGAAGACAGGTGGGGCCATATGGAAAAAAGCTTGTGTGTGGCAGGGGAGGAATTTGGAAAAAGTTTCAAAGGGGAGGTTATGCAAAGGTGTGTATGTGTGCTGTGCTGTTTTGACCCAACATTCCCACTACCAAGAATACATTACAGGGATTTGCAAAAAGACAGATTTGGAGCTGGGCATGGTGGCGCATGCCTTTAATCCCAGCACTAGGGAGGCAGAGGTAGGAGGATCGCCATGAGTTCAAGGCCACCCTGAGACTACAGAGTTAATTCCAGGTCAGCCTGGACCAGAGTGAGACCCTACCTCAAAAACCAAAAAAAAAAAAAAAAAAAAAAAGGTTTGTTCTGTGACATTTTCTATTTGTTTACTTGCAGCATTAAAATAACTTTTTTTTTTATTGGCAACCTCCATGTATATATACAATATACCTTGACAGTTATCCTTTCCTATATTACTCCTCAACCATCCCCTCTTCACTGAACCCTCTTTTTTCCAACTAGCCCCTCTTAATTTTATTTGTGTGTGTGTGTGCAAATGTGCTAGGATCTCTTGCTGATGCAAACAAGTGCTTTTCTGGCTTTAAGTGAGTGGCTGGGGAATTGAACCCAAGCCAGTAAGGTTTGTAAGCAAGTGCCTGTAACCACTGAGGCCCAGCCTCCCTCTTCTATGTATTTTCCCCTCTTTCTAGCACAAGCTGACCTGGAACTGATTCTGTAGTTCCAGGTTGTCCTACTTCTGCTTTCCTAGTGCTGGGTTTAAAGGAGTGTGTTACCACACCTACCCCCTTCGATTTTGATGTCATTGTTTTGTTCTCCACCATTCAGGACATGTTGGTAGACATAATATTATGCAGATCTTGTGCAGGTAATGGCGATTAGCAGCCTTTTAAAAATATTTTTATTTATTTGGTGGGGGGAGGTAGATAGAGAATGGGCGTGCCAAATCCTCCAGTCTCTGCAAACAAACTCCAGACGCATATGCCACCTTATGCATCAGGCTTACTTGGGTCGTAGGGAATTGAACTTGGGCCCTTAGGCTTTACAGGCAAGTGGATTGGCAGCATTTTTAAGTAGCAAGTGTTTGGAAGCAGTTTATGTGTTCACTAATAGGAAGCAGGTTAAGTGAATTTTGTTTCCCTTCTCCAGTGTGTCTAGCTAAAGAATGAGGGAGCTCTGTATAAATCTGACAGGGAAAGGGTTCTGAGTTCTGTCTTTAGGTGTAAAAACACGGACCTGGAATTTTGTTTGGGGCTAACAATGTTCCAAATGTTTATCATTGTCTGAAATGGATGCAGCAGGTTATTAAATGCCTTATACTGCAAAATTGTGTGTGTGTGGGGGGGGGTTTCTCTGGGCTTTAGGACACTTTTTTTTTAGTTGTGGACATACTAAGTATGTAAACAGCACATGTTAGTACCATCCTTTTCCTCATCCCTGCTCCCTTCCAAAGGGATCCTCCTCATAGGGGATGCTGGTCATCCCCATGGGGATTGTGGGTCATGCATTTTTGGGGCAGCCGTCAGGTATGGGGAAGAGGCAATATTTCTGGGCATAATGTCCCAACTTGTGCCTCTAGCAATCTTTTCACCTGCTCTTCTGCAAATTTTTTAGGACACTTTTTAAAAAAAGTATTTTTAGAGCCGGGCATGCCTTTAATTCCAGCACTTGGGAGGCAGAGGTAAGAGGATTGCTGTGAGTTTGAGGCCAGCTTGAGACTACATAGTGAATTCCAGGTCAGCCTGGGCTAGAGTGAGACCCTACGTCGAAAAACAAAACAAGACAAGACAAAACAAAACCAAAACAAAACAAAAAACCTACTTTTATATTTTTCTATGTGAATGCAGGTACCATGGCACATGTTTGGTAGTCAGAGGACGTCTTTCAGGTCCATTTTGCCTTCTGCCTCATTTAAAAAAAATTTGTGTATTTGAGAGAGAGAGAAAGAGGGAGAGAGATAGAGAATAGGTGTGCTAGGGCCTCCTGCCACTGTAAACAAACTCCAGAAGCATGTGCCACTTTGTGCATCTGGCTTTATGTGGGTAATGGGGAATCAAACCCAGGTAGTTAGGCTTTAAAGGCAAATGCCTTAACTGCTGAGCCATCTCTCCAGCCCCTTTCTACTTCATTTTGAGGCAAGGCTCTTGCCATGAGATTTTGGAAAAGTCTATCCTCTCTTCCTGTCTCGAAGTCAGTGTTCTTGGATTACAGAAGCTATCACAGCTTCCTGCATTTTACAGGGTCTGTGGAATTGAACTTGGGTACTCTGCCTTGAGTGGCAAATTCTTTATGCACTGAGACATCTCCCCAGCCCCTCTAGAACATCATTATTATAAATTATGAGTAATATTTGACACTGAAGAATGGCGGAAATCACATTTTCAGGTTATCAAATCTATTCCACTTTGAACCAATCAGAGTTGCCTTGTGCATGGCTGCCAAGTGCCTTTATATGGCATTAAACGTTTTTATTGCACTCTGATGTGCAGTGGTCACCATAAGCCACAAGAGGGCAGCAGAATATTTTGAATTCCACATCACAGGCTTGTGCTAGATGTCACTTCTGGCCAAATCCTGAAGCACTGGTTCCAGGAAGGCAGAGCAGTGTCAGAGCCCATGCTGGAGGCAGTGAAGGCAGAGAAGAGAGAAATCTGGATTTGAGACTCACATGTACACGCCCCTTTTTCTCCTTTCTCTCCTACAAATTAATTATAAAAATAGTTTCACTCGCCTCTCTCCAAGCTTGTATACTGTGTCAGGGACACTGCAGCCCACTAGTGCAGGACAGCTGAGGCTTGGGAGTCCCACGTGACAGTGAGTTCTGACTCTGTGACTTTGGGTCATTTAATTATTCTCTGTGATACAAGATTTCTTCAGAAATGACCGAAATAAATTCCTTGGCACTGCTACACCGAGCACTCGGAAATGGCTGCTTGTCATCATTAGTGGGTCCTCAGTAATTCTTTTTTTTTTTGACTTTCAAGGTAGGGTGTCGATGAACCCCAGACTGACCTGGAATTAGTCTCAGGGTAGCCTTGAAATTATGGTGATCCTCCTACCTCTGCCTCCCAAGTGCTGCAAGTGCTGGGATTAAAGGTGTGCGCCACCACGCCCAGCCCTCAGTAATTCTTGACTTGCCTATCTTTGTTATACATTTAATAATCTTTCTCTGTTTGTTTGGGGCTGGGGAAGTGGCTCAGCAGTTAAAGGTGCATACTTTCAAAGCTTACCAAGCCAGGGTTTGATTCCTCAACCACCCATGTAAAGCCAGATGCACAAAGTAGTGTATTCATCTGTTTAGTGCTCTTCTCTCTGTCTTTCTCAAATTAATAAACAAATGAAAATATTTAAAGAATTTTTTTGTTGTGTTACAAGCAAGGTGGTAATAATTTCTTAGGGCCATTTCAAAGTTCCTTTTTCTCAGAGGTGCTCACAAAATATTTGTGGCTATCCATTTACTTTCATTTATTTGAGAGAGAGAGAGAGAGAGAGAGAGAGAGAGAATGGCAGATAGATAGAGAATTGGCACACCAAGGCCTCCAGCTGCTGCAGACTAACTCTAGATGCATGTACCACCTTGTGCATCTGACTATATGTGGGTACTGGGGAATTGAACCTTGCTCCTTTGGCTTTGCAGGCAGGTGCCTTAACCACTATTCTATCTCTTCAGCCCACATTTACTTCCTTTCTTTTTTTTCTAATGTGTGTGTGAGAGAGAATTGGCACACCAGGGCCTCTAACCACTGTAATTCAGAAGCGTGCGTCACCTTGTGTGTCTGGCTTACGTGGGATCTGAAGAGTCAAAAGTGGGTCCTTAGGCTTCACAGGCAAGTACCTTAACCTCTAAGCCATTTCTCCAGCCCAGAACTTATTTTCTTGAAAATAGTCTTTTGGGGCTGGGGAGATGGCTCACCTGTTAAAGGTGCTTACTTGCAAAGCCTGCTGGCCTGGGTTCAGTTCCCCAGCCACCCACATAAAATTGTCTGGTGTTCATTTGCAAAGGCAAAAGACACAAATAAATGATTTAAAACAGAAAATGGTTTTTTAATAGGATAGCAGATTTAAAATTTTTACAGTATCAATTTTAAAGCTCCAGCTCATTATGATTTTATATATATTTTTTTATTTTTTGTTTTTTGAAGGTACGGTCTTGTTGTAGCCCAGGCTGTCCTGGAATTAGTTTCAGGATGGCCTCAAATTCACAGTGATCCTCCTGCCTCAGCCTCCTGAGTGCTGGGATTAAAGGTGTGTGCCACCAAGCCTGGCAAAGGTGAGGGGGAGGGAGGGAGGGAATAAGAATGGGTGCACCAGGGCCTCTAGCCACTGCAAATGAACTCCAGACACATGTGCCACTTTGCATCTGGCTTTATATGGGTATTGGAGAATCAAACTCAGGTCTATAGGCTTTACAGGTAAGTGCCTTAACTGCTGAGCCAACTCTCCACCTCAATTTTGTATATTTTTGATGGGAAAATACGGTGTTTGTACCATATGCTGAGGTGGAGTTGGGCAATGCATTAAGGAACAGTGTCAGTTGACATCCATGGAGGCAAACTGAGATAAAGATCACTGTGGAAAGCTGCTTCCTAGGGAACAGTTATAGGATCTGCACCCCTGGAAGGAAGTGAGGGGAAGATGGCACAAAGAAAGTCAAGCTGTGATTCTGTCTCGGTAAAGGCCGCTGCCTACCCTGTGGAGACCATGCACTTGGATGGCCCTGCCAATTTGGAGTTGGGGGTGTGCGTTTACAGTTCCTTGAATGCCACTAGTCATGGGGTGAGTGCTGCCCCAGAGGGCGGACATGACCCTGTGGCAGGCAGTGCTCTTCTGTCTACCCCAAGCTCAGCAGATCTCAGGGGAATCTGAATGGAATGCGATGACTTCTGCCACAGTGCCCAGTCACCTGAGAGGGAAATGTTGTGGTAATGTGTTGCTCATAGCTGTTGGGGAATGTCCTTGTATCACTATTGATAAACCAGCCGTACTTCAAAGAGTGCATATTTTAGAGTCTCTAAAGTTGTAAAACTTAAAATTGACACCATCATAATACAATTTTCTGTTTTTTATTTTTATTTATTTATTTGAGAGAGATAGAGAAAGAGGCAGAGAGAGAGAGAGAGAGAATGGGTGCACCAGGTCCTCCAGCTATTGCAAAGAAGTCCAGATGCATGTGCCACCTTGTACATTTTCTTACTATGTGGGTCCTGGGGAATCAAGCCTCGAACTGGGATTCTTAGGCTTCCCAGGCAAGCACTTAACGGGCAAGCCATCTCTCCAACCCTTGATAATACAAGGGCTGAGGGAAAATCATTAAAATAAAATACAAAGACCGAGGAAAGCTAAATTTTATCAGAGGGAAGGAATTGAAGGGAAGAATATATAGAGCTGAGAATTTAAAGATTCGTTACTCTAGTTGTGTGTGTGTGCGCGTGCAGGCGTGCTAGATTGAGAAGTCTCAATCCTGTCAGGACGCTACACAATAAACTGGCTTATCTTTGTCCCTCAGCTCTAGTAGGAATGTCCTCAGCATGATGACATGAAGATAGTTGGGGATCTTGGATTATAAGGAAATATTCATGCAAATAGTGCTGACAGCTCCTTGCTGGACCCGCAGATACCACCCAAGTAGCCCTGGGGTTGACAAAGAGGCCCCCAGGAGGTATCAGTTACTTTTTCTGTCAATCAAGGAGGATTACTGCCCAGGTGGCTTCTTGCTTAGGTGGCTCTGTCACAGGTGGTGTGGGGCATACAAGGTGTCTGGGCCTGAGAAGTTTGCAGACTCAAATTAGACACAGAAAGTAGCTGGGGACAAACAGGTGAGGTGAAATGATTCAGAGATGAGGAACATGGGAGGGTCAGGAAGGCCTGGAGCAAAAGCTGTGTGGTGGTCTGAGTTTTGTGTGAAGGGGAATTAACAGAACATAGAGATCTCTTAGGAAATTTGGAATTTCTATTTGAATGCCTATGACTAATTCATGGATCGTTTTTTGTTTGTTTTTTTGAAATAGTCTATAGTCTTTATATACTTTATAGTCTCAGACTGTTCTCTAACTCACCTCCTACCTTGGCCTCTTGAGTGCTGAGATTAAAGGTGTATCCCTCCATCACCTGACTTGGCCTAATTTTTTTATTTTTTGTTTTTTACTTTTTTTAATTAATTAATTAATTAATTTATTTATTTATTTATTTGAGAGAGACAGACACAGAGAGAAAGATAGATAGAGGGAGAGAGAGAGAATGGGCGCGCCAGGGCTTCCAGCCTCTGCAAACGAATTCCAGACGCGTGCGCCCCCTTGTGCATCTGGCTAACGTGGGACCTGGGGAACCAAGCCTCGAACCGGGGTCCTTAGGCTTCACAGGCAAAAGAACCGCTAAGCCATCTCTCCAGCCCTGTTTTTTACTTATTTATTTACTTTTTGGTTTTTCAAGGTAGGGTCTCACTCTGGCCCAGGTTGACCTGTAGTTCACTATGTAGTCATAGGGTGGCCTCCAACCCACAGTGATCCTACAACCTCTGCCTCTCAAGTGCTGGGATTAAAGGCATGCACCACCATACCTGGTTATTTTTATTTTTTATGAGAGAGAGAATGAATTGGCACGCCAGGGCCTCTAGCTGCTGCAGTTGAACTCTAGATGCATGTGCTATCATATGGGCATGTGTGACTGTGTGCACATATGTCACCTTGTCCATCTGGCTTACATGGGTTCTGGAGAGTTGAATCTGGTTCCTTAGGCTTTACAGGCAAGCACCTTAACCACTAAGTCATCTCTCTAGCCCCTTGACCTAATTTTTAAAACCAAAATTACATTAGAAATCACCCTTACTTTTGAAGAAATTATAATTTGGTTAGGTAAAATATACTTTTAAAAAACCAAGTTCTTTTGCAATGGCTGGAGGCCCTGATACACCCATTCTCTCTCTCTCTCTCTCTCTCTCTCTCTCTCTCTCTCTCTCTCTCTCTCTCTCGCTGCCTTTTCTCTGTCTGTCTCTCTCAAATAAATAAATAAAAATCAAAAAAAGAACATTGTATTATGGTGACAATTTTAAGTTTTACAATACCAACTAGGTATTACACCTGCTAAGGACAGAGGCATGCATAGCAGTCTTATATAATGAATAAAATATATCATACATATCCACACACATGCACAGTAAAAATGCCTGCAGTCACTTTACTTGATACTTTATTGTATTTTATTCACTATTCATCTGAGAGAGACACAGAGAAAGAGAGAGAGTGACAGACAGACAGAAAGAGGTTGACAGACAGAATGAGTCTGGGCACACCAGCGCTTCCTGCCTCTGCAGATGAACTCCAGACACATGTGCCCCTAAGTAGTGCATCTGGCTTATGTGGGTAGTGGAGAATCAAACCCAGGTAGTTAGGCTTTGCAGGCAAGTGCCTTTAGTAACCTTTGAGCCATCTCTCTGGCCCTACTTGATATTTTAAAATAAATACGTAGGGAATGGTTAATTTGACATAGAGAGTCAGTGGTGGGGCAGAGGTGTAGGAGAGGCCCAGGCTTGTGGGCTGAGTGCATGCAGTGAGGCGTGCCTGCTAGGCAGGGGGAGCAGTATGTAGAACGTGGAAGGGCCTGGAGGAGGCCATTCTTATATGGAATTCATGTTTCGAGTTAGGGGCAGCAGCTAATTAAAGGATTTTAAGTTATTAGAAGAAACTTGGTTGGATTTGCATTGAAGGAGGAAAACTTTTGCAGAATTATGACCAACAGACTGAGAGAGTGAGGTAGGAGGGAGAAAAATGAACTGCTCTAGTCCTTCACTGGCTGAGGACATTCAGGGGCGGAGAGAGACTAAGAAGCTTCTGGTGGAGCTGAGGAGGGGAGGACAATATTATGGCTAGAATTCAAAATATATCTCTTCCCCCTGGTTTCAGCTTTAGTTATGTGTTCATGTGTGTGTGCATGTGCATATGTGTGTGTGTGCCTGGGCGTGCCAGGGCTTCTTGCCGCTGCAAACAAACATTAGAGACTTGTGCCACTTCTTGCATTCATCTCACATGGGTTGGGAATTTAGCCTGGGAAGACAGGCTTGCAAGCAAGCGTCTGCAGCTGCTGAGTCATCTTCCCAGCCTCCTCGCTTAGGCTTTGAACATTTGGTTCCTTGAGAGGCTCTAGGAACTTGAAGAGATAGGACCTAGGTGGTAGAAGTAGGTCACTGGGGTGGTCCCCTTGCTGTCTGCTTCCTGATCTATGTGTGGTCCCTTTGTCACACATTTCTGCTGCTGTGATGTGAGCTTCCTGCCATACTGACTGAAACCTCTGAAACTGGGAGCTTAATCTGGCTGTCAAGTGCTATGATCATAGTGATACAGAAGTATCTGGAGCAGACAGGAAGAGCAGAGAACAGCAGAAAGGCAGACATAGGCCAAAGCACTAAGCAAAAGAGCATGGCATATGACACCTGGAGAAAGAGTGGTATGGCTGGCAGGGGATGGGTGATGCTGGTACTCAGGGTGTCGTGGTAGTGACTCGGTTTACAAACAACTTTATGCATTACGCGAGAGTTTATAGACTTTACATAGTAAATGAGAGGCAAGCCACACACAGCACATAAAGCCAGTCTCAGCAAGTTTCATAGAATTAACGGGACTTAACTTTTCTGACCATGGTGAAATTAACCAAGAAATCAATTACAGAAAGGGAACTTGAGTCTCCCTGTTTATTTAGCAATTAATAAACCAGGTAATCATTGGACTAATAAAAATAAACATGTAAATTAGAAATTATTTTGAGGTGAACAATACTGAGAATACTACATGTCAGGCTTACATAAAGCTACTAATACATAGACTGAAGGAAAATCTATGGACTTAAGTGCACTCAGTAAGAAAACAAAGGCTGGGCTGGAGAGGTGTCTCGGTGGCTCAGGTGCTTGTATGCAAAGCCTTATGGCCTGGGTTCGATTCCTCAGTACCCATGTAAAGCCAGATGCACAAAGTGATATATGCATCTGGAGTTCATTTGCAGCAGCTAGAGACCTTAGCACACCCATACTCACTCACTCTCTCTCTGCTTGTAAATAAATAAAAAATATTAAAAAAAAAAAAAAAAGAAGCCGGGCGTTGTGGCGCACGCCTTTAATCCCAGCCCTCGGGAGGCAGAGGTAGAAGGATCGCTGTGAGTTCGAGTCCACCTTGAGACTCCATAGTGAATTCCAGGTCAGCCTGGGCTAGAGTGAGACCCTGCCTCGAAAAACCGAAAAAAAAAGAAAAGAAAAAAAAAGAAAACAAAGGCCAAACTATCAGTCATTTAAACATCAATTCATGAAGTTAGAAAATGCCCAATCATGGTGATACACCTTGTCATCCTGGCACTTGGGAAACTGAAGCAGAATGCTCATGAGCTTGAGACCAGTATAAGCTGCGTGGCAAGACTCTGTCTCAAACCAATCCAGATATACAAAGGAAAAAAAAGAAAGCCAGGCATGGTGGTTCACATCCCAGCATTAAAGGTGTGCGCGAGGCAGAGGTAGGAGGATCATTGTGAGTTCGAGGCCACCCTGAGACTACATAGTGAATTCCAAGTCAGCCTGAGCTAGAGTGAGACACTACCTCGGAAAACTAAACCAAAAAAAAAAAAAAAAAAAAAAAGAAAGAAAGAAAGAAGGAAAGAAAACAATATAGAAGATTACCAAAGCAGAAAATGTGGTCTTTCCACAGCCTGGTAAAACTGAGAAACCTCAGGCAGAATGGATGGCAGAGGGGGCTGAGGGAGAAAAAGCAGTTGGATCACAAGGCCAGGACTAAAGTAGGGGACAACATGGAGGCTGCAGACTTTGAAAAGATAACGAGGGAGGGTGTTAATAAACAGTTTTACAGGAACAGTTCTGACAATTTGTTGAACGCAGATCAATTTAATACAATTAGCATTGGCTCATACTGAGTCTGCTCTGCATACTGTAGAGATTTAATCTGAAATAGGGAATTAAAATTCAAGCAAATTATCTGTGGGGAAGAATTTTCAACACTAGGACCAAAACAAGGATGTTGTCCAACACCACTCCCGGTCCAGTGCTGAGTTGGATGATCCACAAGGAAACAAGTTGGAAATTCACACCAGGAAGTGAGAGGACAGAGAGGGTGTGGGTTGCAGAGAAACTCAGGAAGAAGTCATGCCCTGGATTCATTTATTTTTCAACAAACATTGCTCAAATAAATTGGTAATGAGGAAGGTTGGAGGGGGCAGCCAAGGAAAGGGCCTGACATTTATTTGCTCAGTAGCCACCATGGAGACTCTGGACGAGTCCTACTTTTTTTCATTTACATATCTCTTTGTCTGGAAAAGTCATGTAATTAGTCATGAGGGAAACTGAATAACAAAAAGGTAATAAATTATATTTGCATAAATTCATTCTCACTAAATACTGGCTCCAGCTTGTGTTTAGATATTATGAGTATGTTGCATTATATGCATATGGCAATTCTCTTTAACTTTGCTCTCTCATTTGTGTCTGTATACCAGGTCTTTGAAGTCTGGCAGATGTCTTTTCCTAATTTTGTAGGTAAAGAAGCAAGTACAAAATTATACTGATTAGCCCAATGTTAATATGAGACTGAAACTTGAGTCTTTCAGCCCCAAAAGAACATAATTTAAATAATAACTTGAAAGCACATAATAAAAAGATAACTTGAGTGGAAATATGTTGAGGTCTTGGAAACAGAGCTTGGGGATCACACAGAGTGCTGCCTAAGACAGGAAGTGGGGAGAAGCAGGGTATGAAGAAGGAGGGGAGAGACCAGTGGGCACCTAGGGCACTGAGGTCCATCCATGCAAGACGAAGGCTAAGAGAGCAGATTTTAAAAGTCGTGACCCAGGGGAGGTACAAACTCATTGTGACTTGCTGAGGTGGGATTGGTGACAGAAATGATCATGGAGGGTCTGGAGAAATGGTTCCGCAGTTAAGGTACTTGCTTACAACAGCTAACTATCTGGGTTTGATTCACCAGTACCCACGTAAAAGCCGGTTACACCAAGTAGTGCATGTATCTGGAGTTTGTTTACAGCAAGTACAAAGCTAGGGGCTCTGGTGCTCCCATTTTCTCTCTCTCTCTGCTTGTAAATAAATAATAAATACATAATTAAAAATGATAATAGAAGGGTATGTTCTGTTTAAAGACTAAATAACAAGAGAAAAAGAAACAGGCCACCTTGGAGGTGAGCCTGGGGAGGAAGGGGCTTGGACACGTTGTCTCTCAGCACTAGAAACAAAGCATGCAGAGAAATCTCGCCCTGCTTTCCATTACTTTGCGGGGAGCAGAAGTTACTCAGTTTAGCAAGCATTTCTAAATTCCCTCTGCTGGCCGAGCCCATGGCCAAGTGCAGGGGATACTAAGTCTAATGAAGCCCTGATCTCCAGTGGGAAGAATCCAGAACCACCTCTTGAGGCCTACAAAGCCCTTCACCTGCAGATCTCTGGCTGTCTTTGCAGCTGCATTTTCCAAATAAAGCTGTGTCATCCTTTGAATTCAAGTGCTCTGCATATCTTCCAGCCTCCTTTTGTAGTCCCCAGGACCATGGAATTCTTTTGGTCTCTTCCATTATTTATTTCCCGCTCCTTGACATTTTCATTCTCTTCTTTCTCCTGGTTCCTTACACAATAAGCAATAAACATGCTTCCTTATGGAAATCACAATAAAAGTTTTAAATATATTTTATATTCAAAATGAGTGTCTGAATATGTCTGCTTTCAAAGGATTGGATGGTTTAGAAAACATGAGTTAGAGACTTTTCCATGTGTTATAAAATCAATTCTAGAGATCAGAGAATTGAAGGTTTTTTTTTGGAAACTACTTTGACCCAAGATCCAAAATCAAACCAGAATTCAATTTTTTTTTTTTTTTTTGAGGCAAGTCCAACAAATTGGCCTTAAAAAATTGTTTTTTAAAAGAGAGAGTAAGAGAGACAGAGACAGAATTGTTACACCAGGGCCTCAGCCATTGAAGTTGAACTCCAGGCGCTTGCACCACCTAGTGGGCGTGTGTGACTTCGTGATTGCCTCACATTTTGTTCATATGGCTTACAGGAGATTGGAGAGAGATGGAATATAGGTTCTTAGGCTTTGCAGGCAAGCACCTTAAACACTAAGCCATCTCTCCAGTCCCCCCTTTTTTATGAGAGAACAAGCGAAAGAAAGAATTGGCATGCCTTTAATCCCAGCCCTCAGGAGGCAGAGTTAGGAGGGTCGCCTACCCTGAGGATATAGAGTGAATTCCAGGTCAGCCTAGACTAGAGTGAAACCTTACCCTTGAAAAACAACAAAACAAAAAACCCCCAACAACAACAAAAATTATATGTGATGTGGCTCAATGATAAAGAACTTACACAGTATCCGTGAGACCTTGGGTTCAACTTCCAGCATTGAAAAATAAAAGAAAGAAAGAAAGAAAAGAAAGAGAGAGAGAAAGAAAAATAATTGTGTATGTAGATGATGTATACTTAATGTTTGTGTCATTAAGGCCATGGCATGGTTGTTAAGGGAATTAATCTGTTAATTTCAAGAAAATAATTCTTTTTTTAAAATACATTTTTTATTCATTTTTATTTATTTATTTGAGAGCAACAGAGAGAGAAAGAGGCAGAGAGAGAGAGAGAGAGAGAGAGAGAGAGAGAGAGAGAGAGAGAGAGAGAGAGAGAGAGGGAGGGCGCACCAGGGCTTTCAGCCACGGCAAACAAACTCCAGATGCGTGCGCCCCCTTGTGCATCTGGCTAATGTGGGTCCTGGGGAATTGAGCGTTGAACAGGGTCTTTAGGCTTCATCGGCAAGCTCTTAACCGCTAAGCCGTCTCTCCAGCCCTCAAGGAAATAATTCTTATACAAAGGACACCTGTCCTTGCCTTATAGCCATTACCTGTTTCAAAGGTGGATGTTGAACATTTTTCTCTCCCCTGGGGGTTCAAGTTAAGAGAGATAACTGTTGACTGACTTGAAACTGCGTGTTCAGTAGAGGGTTTTTGAGTGTTTTTTTTGGTGTGTGGGTGCTGTATGCTCATGTTTATGCAGATGCTTGTGCTCGTGACCATGTGTGGTGGGGTGTCCTCCTCTTTCACTTGGGTGTTTCCTTGATAGGAGTCCCTTTCTGAACCCTAAGCTGCCACTTTCGATTACAGTGGCTGTGAGCCCCAGTGACTGCCTCTTCCCTGTCCACTCCCCACAGGACTGGGGTCATGGGCATGCATGGCCATACCCAGCTGTTTATATGGACATACGGCTGCTGAAGTATTGGATCAGACCTTCAGAGGCACTCATGCTTGTGTGGCAAGTGCCTTCTGGGCCATCTCCCCAGTCCCAAAGTGGTTCATTAAGAAAATCACTTATTTGCACATGTGTGTGCATGTGCACATGTGTGTATGGGCATGACAGAGTCCCTTGCCGAGCACCAGATACTTGCTCCACCTTTTCATCAGCCTTATGTGGGTGGCTGGGGAATGGAACTCAGGCTGGCATGCTTTGCAAGCATGTGTCTTTTAACTGCTGGGCCATCTTCTTAGCCCCCAAAGTGATCCTTTTTAATGGATGGCTTTTGCAATGATGTCCTGAGACCAGGGCTTTGTGACACACCTGGCCTCCGTTCATGAATGCATTGCTTCAGGCTTACGTTTTTTCATCTGTTCTCCCCGTGTTCTTTCCTATCCCATTTTTAGAAGAAAGATTTTGTCCTCATTTACTTAAAGTTGTTTCGTAAAATGAAAGTTTTTTTTTTTTCTCTTTTAGCTAATGCTATCTTAGCTTTTGGAGTTTTTTTTTTTTCAAGATAGCAATGTATTAATGAATTAAGTTCTGAATGCTCTGATAAACAGGAAAATGGAAATGAGAAGGGAAGGCATGAGGGTTGTTAAATGTTACCTTGAACTTAGAGCCATTCCCAGTCTAACTCTACTGGTTACACTCTTGGTATCTCATTGATGTCTACCTGTGATTATTTATTTAAAACAGAGATAATGGGTGTGCAAGAGCCTCCAGCTGCTGCAAATGAACTCCAGAAATATGTGCCACCTTTTACATCTGCTTTATGTGGGTACTGGGGATTCGAACCTGGGTCCTTAGGCTTCACAGGCAAGTGCATTAACTGCTAAGCCTTCTCTCCATCCCATTAAGCATTTTCAGATCACTGTTGACGGTGGGTAGCTGAAACCACAAGTAATGAAACTCTGAGGCTGGGTGTGGTGGTGCATGTCTTTAATCCCAGCACTCAGAGACAGAGGTAGGAAGATCACTGAGTTCAAGACCAGCCTGAGATTACATAGTGAATTCCAGGTCATCTTAGGCTAGAGTGAGACACTAGGAAACCAAACAAACAAACAAAAACGTGAAACTGTGGCTCAAGAGAGACTACTGGTGTTGTGCAAAAGACATTCTGTGCCACTTGGAGTTTTCAATCTAGTTAGGAAAAGCAACATTAATTAAGCACATGCCCACATTCAGTTAGGTATGGGACACATTCCAGCGAGAAAACAGGTGCTGTGAGAGAGAATTAACAGAAAGGCACACTCTGCCAATCCAAGATGTGTATGGCAGTAGTGCCAAGGCATTAATGCATCACTTTCAGCCTCAGCCTCTCTTCCACCAGTCCCTGTCTCCCAGGTTTAGAGTGAGAACCAGCTGACGCAGTCCACTGGATTCAGCGTGTAAAGATGTGCATTACCCTTGCTGAACACCAAACACTCTTCGCTACTGCCAGAATCTCTCTCTCTCTCTTTTTCTTCAGAAAAGTTAGAAACAAGAATTTTTGTTTGAAATCTTCTGACTTATAAATGTTAAGAAATTCAAAATTCTCCAAACACTTTGTGGGCTAAACCTGATACATCTATGAGCCTCTTGTTTGCAACATCTTCTTGAGATTCAGAAGTTATTGAGTTAGCAAGAATTCTAATTCAGATTAGGAGGAAATTCCCTTCTTGCCCAGCCCTAATTTGTTTAAATTATGTGTTGTTACTTAATAAAAGATCCAGAAAGCCAATTATTCACTTATTTATATTTTCCAAGACAAGGTTTCACTCTAGCCCAGGCTACCCTCAGATTCCTTGCAGTCCTCCTAACTGCCTCCCCAGTGCTGGGATAAAGATATGTGTTACCACTCCTGGCTAAGCCAAGTTCCTATTTATTTATTTATTTATTTTATTTACTTCAGAGAGATAGAGGGAAAGAGGCAGATAGAAATAGAATGAGCACATTAAGGCCTATAGCCACTGCAAATGAACTCCAGATGCATGTGCTGCCTTGTAACTCATGTTATGTGGGTACCAGGGAATCCAACTTGGGTCCTTCGGCTTTGCAGGCAAGCACCTTAACTGCTAAGCGATCTTTCCAGCTGAAGTTTTTAAAAACAAAGTCTGCTATTTTCTCCTTAATATAACTGTAAATAATAAGTTTTACATCTCTTCTTTCCTCCTTTTCTTAATCTAAACAGTAAAGATCCCTCAATCTTACAAAGGACAGACAAAAGAAAATGTTCATTGTCAGCCTCTGTATCAGCTTCTCCTTGCTGGCACAAAATACCTGACAAATCAGTTTGAGGTAAGAAGGGTTTATTTTAACTCAAGAATTTCAGGTTAGTCGATCATGGCTGGGAAGGCATGGTGGCAGGAACTTGAGGGAGCTGGTCACATTCAGTGCACAGTGAGGAGGCAGAGTGTGATCAATGCTGCTCAGCCAGCTCTCTCCTTTTTATATAGTCCAGGACCCCAGCCCATAAATTTTTGGATTGTTTTTTCTATTTCCGTGAAGAATGCCATTGGAATTTTGATGGGGATTGCATTAAATGTGTAGATTGCTACTGGGAGATTGCCATTTTCCCAATATTAATTTTTAAAATCCAAAAACAAAGGATGTTTTTCCATTTTCTAGTGTCTTCTGCAATTTCTTGCTTGAGTATTTTAAAGTTTTCATCTTAGAGATCCTTCGCTTCATTGGTTAGGTTTATTCCAAGGTACTTTATTTATTTATTTTTTTATGCAATTGTGAATGGGAGTGATTCTGTGATTTCATCCTCTGTGTGTTTGTTGTTAGCATATAGGAAGGTTACTGATTCCTGTGTATTTATTTTGTATCCCGTTACATGGCTATAGGTGTTTATCAGCTCTAACAGTTTGCTGGTAGAGTCTTTAGGGTCCTTTATGTATAGAATCATGTCATCTGCAAATAATGATAACTTGATCCCTTCCTTTCCAGTTTGTATCCCTTTTATGTGTATCTCTTGCCTTATTGCTAAGGCTAAGACTTACAGTACTATATTAAATAAAAGTGGGAACAGTGGACACCCTTGTCTTGTTCCTGATTTTATTGGAAAAGCTTCCAGTTTTTCCCCATTTAGTAATATGTTGGCTGTAGGCTTGTCATAAATAGCCTTTATTATATTGAGATATGTTCCATCTATTCTCAGTCTCTGTAGGACTTTTATCATGAAGGGATGTTGGATTTTGTCAAACACTTTCTCTGCATCTAATAAGATGATCATGTGATTTTTGTCCTTCAGTCCATTTATATAATGTATTACATTTATTGATTTGCATATGTTGAACCATCCCTGCTTCTCTGGAATAAAGCCTACTTGGTTGGGGTGAATGATCTTTCTAATATATTCTTGTATTCTGTTTGCTAATATTTTGTTGAGAATTTTTGCATCTATGTTCATGAGGGAGATTGGTCTGTAATTTTCTTTTTTTGTTCTATCTTTTCCTGGCTTGGGTATCAGGGTGATGCCGGCTTTGTAAAAGGAGTTTGGTAGGATTCCTTCTTTTTCTATTTTGTGGAAAAGCTTAAGAAGCAATGGTGTTAGTTCTTCCCTGACGGTCTGGTAAAATTCACCAGTGAATCCATCTGGGCTTGGACTTTTTCTGGTTGGGAGATTTTTGATAACCGCTTGGGTCTCCATACTTGTTATAGGCCCATTTAAGTGGTTAATCTCATCTTGATTTAATTTAGGTAGGTCATATAAAGCAAGGAAATCATTCATTTCTTTCAGATTTTCATACTTAGTGGAGTATTTGTTTTTATAGTATGTCCCTATGAGTTTTTGAATTTCTTTGGTATCTGTTGTGGTATTGTCTTTTTTCATATCTAATTTTATTAGTTTGTGTCTCTCCTCTCTTTTTTTTTTTTTTCTTAATTTAATTTATTAGTTTTCATTTCAGTGAATACAGGCAGTTTGGTACCATTATTTAGGCTCATCTGTGATCTACCCCCTCCCATTAGACCCTCCTTGTTAATGAAAATGGGTCGTGCATTGTGGAGATAGCCTACAGTTATTAGTATGATAAATGTCTCTGCAAATCATGACCCAACATGTAACTCTGACATTCTTTCTGCCCCCTCTTCCGCAAGATTTCCCTGAGCCATGTTGGGTTCATTTTTGGTCTGCTTCAGTGCTGAGGTGTTGGGGGCCTCTGAGGCTTTGGCTCTCTGATTTGGTAGGAGTTGATTTTTCTCTGCGTTGATCTCCTTCCCCTTTGTGCTGGTATCCAGTTCATAGGAAAACATCACCCTTGCTTATTTCACCAGTTGTCCTTAGTTTCAGATGGGCCCCTTTTGAGGTATGTTGGGGCAGCTCTCTTCTTAGGATCTGCATCTATCTTTTTTTCCCCTTGTTGTTTGTAGTGCAGCTAGGCGGTCGCCATCTTGACCGGAAGTCTTCTCTCCTCTCTTTCTTTTAGTCAGATTTGCTAAAGGTTTATCAATCTTGTTTATCCTTTCAAAGAACCAACTCTTTGTTTCATTGATTCTTTGGATTGGTTTTTTTTTGGGGGGGGTTCTATTTCATTAATTTCTGCCATAATCTTTATTATTTCTTCCTGTCTAATGATTTTTCAGTTTGCCTTGTTCTTATTTTTCCAAGATTTAAGGTGAAGCATTAGGTTGTTTACTTGAGACCTTTCTAATTTCTTAATATAGGTGCTCAAAGCTATAAATTTCTCTCTTAGGTCTGCCTTCATTGTGTCCCAAAGGTTTTGGTATGTTGTATTTTCATTGTCATTTGACTCTATGAATTTTCTGATTTCCTCATTGACCCATTCATCATTTAGTAGTGTATTGTTTAGTTTCCATGATTTTGTGTATATTCTGTAGCTTTTCTTGTTATTGATTTGTAGTTTGATCCTATTGTGATAAGATAAAGTGCAAGGAATTATTTCAATTTTCCTGTATTTGTTAAGATTTGTTTTGTGTCCTAATATATGGTCTATTTTAGAGAATGTCCATGTGCTGCTGAAAAGAAGGGGTATTCTGTAGCATTTGGATGAAGTGACTTGTATATATCTGTTAGGACCTCTTTAATTCAAATGCCTCTCTGTTTATTTTCTGCCTGACCTGTCAATTGCTCTCAAGAGTGGGGTGTTGAAGTCTACTACAACTGTGTTTGGTGTTATCTGTGACCTTAGTTCTAATAGTGTTTGTTTGATGAAGTTGGGAGCCCCCATGTTAGGTGCATATATGTTTAGGATTGTAATGTACTCCTGTTGGAGTGTGCCTTTAATCAATATAAAGTGACCTTCCTTATCTTTCTGGACTAATGTTGGACTGAAGTCTACCTTGTCAGATATTAGGCTAGCAACCCCTGGTTGTTTTCTAGGCCCATTTGCATGAAAGACCGTTTTCCAACCTTTCACCCTAAGATAGTGCCCATCCTTTGTAGAAAGGTGAGTTTCTTGATGGTAACAAATTGAAGGATCCTGCTGTTAAACCCAGTCTGCACACCTGTGTCTTTTGGATGGGGCATTGAGGCCGTTGATATTAAGAGATATTATTGAAAAGTATATATTTGTTTTTGCCATTTTTTGGTAGTTCTTCCCATTTTACCTTTGTTCTCTTGTGTTCACTAATATTTGAGTATTGTTTGTTTTTTCCAGGTTCATTATATGTGTGCTTTTCTTTCTCTTCAGCATGGAGGATTCTTTCAGGTATTTTCTGTGGAGCTGGTTTTGTCTTCAAGTATTCCTTTAGCCTGCTTTTGTTATGAAATGTTCTTATTTCTCCATCTATTTGAATAGATAGCTTTGTAGGATAAAGTAACCTTGGTTGACAGTTGTTATCTTTCAGAACTTGGAATACATCACTCCAAGCCCTTCTGGTTTTTAAAGTTGTGTTGAATAATATGCTGTAATCCTGATGGGCTTGCCTTTGTAGGTAACTTGATTTTTTTCTCTAACTGCTTTCAATATTTTTTCTTTGGTTTTTGTGTTTGGTAGTTTGATTATAAATAATATGACGAGGAGAGGTTCTTTCCAGGTTTTGTATGGCTGGGGTTCTAAAGGATTCCTGTATCTGCATTGGCACCTCTTTCCCAATTTGGGGGACGTTTTCTTCTATGATTTTGTTGAAGACGCCTACTATGCCTTTGGAGTGGAATTCTTCTCCTTCTACTATGCCCTGAATTCTTATATTTGATCTTTTCATAGTGTCCCGAATATCTTGAAATTCCCACTCATACTTTTCTATAAGTTTGTCTTTCTCTTTGTTGGACTGTATTAGATCTGCCACCTGGTCTTCTAGCTTAGATATTCTGTCCTCTCCTTCATCCATTCTACTGGTGAGATTTTCCACAAAGTTTTTTTATTTCATTAACTGTGTTCTTCATTGCTAGTAATTCTGACTGGTTTCTCTTTATTATTTCTATTTCCTTATTTATGTCTTGTATTGACCTCTTTATTTCATTAAATTGGTTTCCTGTGTCTTCTTTGATTCCTTTGGTTTCCTCTTTCATTCCTGTGATTTACTCTTTGACTTCTTTGAGCGTATTTATAATCATTCTTTTGAAATCTTTCTCAGGCATTTCCTCAAACTCATTCTCACTGTATGTCATTTCTGATGCATTAATACTTTTTGGTGGATTTATATTGTCTTGATTTTTGTTGTTTCTTATGTTATAATGTGTATGTTTTTGCATCTTGGATTAATTTAATGCTTGGATTTTCTAATTAGCTGTAGTATTATTAGATGTATCAATCAATCTGATGTTATATATCTTCAGTGTAGGAGTTTAAGGTGCTAGATGTGGCTCTTAATCCTGTCAACAAGGAGGTTAAAGATTTCTGGACTGTTGAGGGTTCCAAATCAGTTTGTGACCAAGTGAGACCCTTCGCTAATGTACAACAGAAGAGGAAACAAAGCAGACCCAGCTGCTGCTGCTGGAACTGCTTCTGCCTTCCTGTATGGGCTCCTAATGCTCTGGATCTCTCCTACTTCTCTCCTGCCATTGGTAATTTCTTTTACACCTCACTTTTCAGTAGAAGAGTGTATTTTGCTGTTTTTTTTTTTTTTTTCCTTTGGCCTTTTTCTTCCCTAGGCTGCTTTGGTGTGGTTCCTATGCTTCCATCTTTTTTTTTTTTTAATATTTTATTTATTTATTTGAGAGCGACAGAGACAGAGAGAAAGCTAGATAGAGAGGGAGAGAGAGAGAATGGGCGCGCCAAGGCTTCCAGCCTCTGCAAACGAACTCCAGACGCGTGCGCCCCCTTGTGCATCTGGCTAACGTGGGACCTGGGGAACCGAGCCTCGAACCGGGGTCCTTAGGCTTCACAGGCGAGCGCTTAACCGCTAAGCCATCTCTCCAGCCCCTATGCTTCCATCTTAACAGCAAGTCCAGTTGTTTTTAATATATTCACAGTTATACACATACCACCCCAATTAATTAAACAATTTTTATTACCCTAAAAAGAAATACTATATTCATTTGCAGCCCTTCCCTGTTTTCCCAAGCCATCCCTTACCCTGGGTACTTCGTCACCATGAATTTGCCTATTCTGGACATCTCCTATACAATAAACAGAATCATAATATTTTGATTTTTTTGCAACTGGCTTCTTTCTCTTAGCATAGTATTTGAAAGCTCATCGATATTATAGCAAGTATCAGAACATTTTTCCTCTTTATGGCCAAGTAAAACTTCTCTACAGGATAATACTCATTTAGTTTGTTCATTCATCCATTGATGGATAATGGGTTCCTTCCACTTTTTTTTTTTTTTAGAGAAAGAGAGATTGAAAATTTGCATGCCAGAGCCTCAACCACTGCAGTCGAACTCTAGACATATGCACCACCTAGTGGGCATGTACGCCCTTGTATTTGCCTCACCTTTGTGTGGCTGGCTTATATGGGATCTGGAGAGTCGAACATGGGTTCTTAGATTTCACAGGCAAGTGCCTTAACCACTAAGTCATCTCTCCAGCCTGGGTTTCTTCCACTTAAATAAATTTTTAAAGGGAACAAGTTTTTATTTTATGTATTTGAGAGGGAGAGGGAAGGGGAGAGAGAATGTGCATACCAGGGCCTCCAGCCACTGCAAACAAACTCCAGTCATATATGCCACCTTGTGGATCTGGCTTAGGTGGGTACTGGGTAATCAAATCTGTGTCCTTTGGCTTTGTGGGCCATGAGCATTTTTCCTTCCATTCTTGATACTTCAAATGCTTGATGGTGAGCACCACATTACAATTTTCTGTTTTTGTTTTTTCAAGGCAGTGTCTTACGCTATCCCAGGCCGACCTGGAGCTAGCTCTGTAGTTCCTAGGCTGGATAGTGATCCTCCTGCCTCAGCCTCCCAAGTGCTGTGTATAAATTAATATTTTTTATATATATATATATATATATATATATATATATATATATATATATATATATATGGTATAGTATAAGTTAATTGCCATACAACATTTCTTAGGATACAGTGTAAAAACCTTGTAGAGTACCTTTCAATGTTGATCCTTCTTTGAACCTCCTCTGAGAAGGGAAGTGGCACTATGCTCTCTTAATGTCTGTCAAGTTTATCTTTTTTTCACATGAAGGAATGTCATACAGTAGATGACTTCATAGTGTTACCCTGTCCAAGGACCCCGGGCACATCTGTTATATACAGGCCTTGCTGTCACATTCATATCATTTTTATTATTTGGATTTTTAAAGTTTATCCCAGACATCATGTCATTTTACCCATAAATACTTCAGTATGCAACTCCAACACCCACAGCTCTAAAAAATAAAGCAGCCATCTTACTAACATGTGTTGACAGCAATTACTTATTGCATTCTAATACCTAGTCTATTCTTTAAAATCCTTTAAAGTTCTAATTTTCTTTTAATTTTTTAAAAATTCCATTTTCCAGGGCTGGAGAGATGGCTTAGTGGTTAAGTGCTTGCCTCTGAAACTTAAGGATCCCAGTTCAAGGCTCGATTCGTTAGGACCCTCATAAGCCAGATGCACAAGGGGGCGCATGCATCTGGAGTTTGTTTGCAGTGCTGGAGACCCATTCTCTCTCCATCATATCCTCTCCCCCTCTCAATCAGTCTCTTTTATTTTGCTGTCATCCTCATTTCCTCCTATTTGATGGTCTTGTGTAGGTAGTGTCAGGTACTGCAAAGTCATGGATATCCAGGTCATTTTGTGTGGAAGAGTGTATTGTAAGCGGTCCTACCCTTCCTTTGGCTTTTACATTCTTTCTGCCACATCTTCCACAATGGACCCTGAGCCTTGGAAGGTGTGATACAGATGTTTCAGTGCTGAGCACTCCTCTGTCACTTCTCAGTATTATGGTGCCCAGTTTTCTTAAAATGTCTTTTTATAATACTGTGGACATTTTGTCTTTTTATTATCATTAAGCTCCAGATGTATGTACTACTTCGTGCATTTGACTTTATGTGGGTACTAAGAAATTGAGCCACAGTTGTCAGGTTTGCAAGCAAGTGCCTTTAACTGCTGAGCCCTTTCTCCAGCTTTAGATTAATTTTTTGTTTTGTTTTACTTCCTTTTGAGGTAGGGTTGCACTCTAACCAGGGTGATCTGGCCCTCACTTTGTAGTCCCAGGCTAGCCTTGAATTTACAGTGATCCTCCTAAGTGCTAGGATTAAAGGCATGCACCACCATACCCAGTTTAGACTAATTTCTTAACATACATTGTTTTACTTACTTGAGAGAGAGAACAGGGAGTGTAGGACCTCTCACCATTGCAGATGAAACTCCAGACACTTGTATAACTTTGTGCAGCCGGCTTTATGTGGTTATTAGGGAATTGAACCTGGGCTGGAGGCTTTATAAGCAAGCACCTTTAATTGCTGAGCCATCTTCCCAGCCCTAGATTAAATTTTTTAAGTCATATTTGGATAAGTAAAATAATCACAAAAATAACGTAAGACATTCAGTAGAGTGTGATCAAATGTGCAGCATCTAGATTTCTAAAAGACCCTTTCATTGGCTCTCTTCCTATGTGTTGGTAAGGAAAGTATATGTTAGGAAACCAATCAAGTAGCTTTGATGTCCCAGCCCTGTCCCTGTGGGCTGTGTAATCTCATTCATGTTATTTTAGTGTTTGTTATTTTGGTGGTATTGCTGTTGTTTGTGTTCAGTGTTTTTTTTTTTTTTTTTTTTTTTGAGGTAGGGCCTCACTCTAGCTCAGGCTGACCTGGAATTCACTATGTAGTCTCAGGGTGGCCTTGAACTCATGGTGATCCTCCTACCTCTGCCTCCTGAGTGCTGGGATTAAAGGCGTGTGCCACCATGCCCAGCATTTTGTTTTGTTTTTGTTTTTAATGTAGGGTATTGCTCTAGCTCATGCTAACCTGGAATTCACTATGTAATCTCAGGGTGGCCTCGAACTCACTGCTATCCTCTTACCTCTGCCTCCTGAGTGTTGGGATTAAAGGTGTGTGTCACCATGCCCAGCAATTTTTTTTTTTTTTTTTGAGGTAGGGTATTGCTTTAGTTCATGCTAACCCAAAATTCACTATGTAGTCTCAAGGTGGCTGTGAACTCACTACTGTCTTCCTACCTCTGCCTCCTGAGTGCTGGGATTAAAGATGTGCGCCACCACGCCTGGCTTTTTTGATTTTTTAAAAAAGATATTGTGATATATTTTATTTATTTCTTGTTTATGTGAAAGAGAAAGAGGCATATAGAATAGGTGCAGCAGGGCCTCTATCCGCTGCAAACAAACTCTAGATACATGCACCACTTTGTGTATCTAGCTATATGTGGGTACTGGGGAATCAAACCTGGGTCCTTAGGCTTTTCAGGCAAGTGTCTTAACTAGGCCATCTCTCCAGCTCTGTTTTTAGTTTTTTAAGACAGGGTCTCATATAGGCCAGGCCAGCCCTTTTTTTTTTTTTTTTTTTGCTTTGTAGCTAAGGATGGCCTTGAATTCTTCATACTTCTGCCTCTACCTCCCAAGTTCTAGGTTTACAGGCATGTACCACCACACCTGGCAGTATTGGTTTTTATTAAAGTTGAAGGTGTACATAGTTTGAAAAGACAAATTCTAAGCCAGATGTGGTGGTGCACGCCTTTAGTCCCAGTACTTGGGAGGTGGAGGTAGGAGGATCTCTGTGAGTTCGAGGCCAGCTTGAGAGTACATAGTGAATCCCAGGTTAGCCTGGGCTAGAGTAAGACTCTACCAAAAAAAAAAAAAAAAGACAATTCTAGAATTGGGAATAGTGGTGGTAGTATATGCTTATAATCCCAGTAGTCAGGAGACTCCAACAAGGGCCAGCCTGGGCTATACAGTGAGTACCACGTCAGGCAGGACTGCCTAGCAAGAGCCTCTCTCAAGAAAAGAAGGAAGGAAAGAGTTCTGTAGTTTAGATAATTGTCCTTCACCACCGCCCTCTAGAAGATTGTTCCTGGATCCCGTGTGTTTTTCATTTATTGCATTTAATGAGGCACATTTTATATTCACTCTGTAGTCTCAGGCTGGCCTCAAACTCAACAGCAATCCTCTTATCTCAGCCTCCCAAGTGCTAGGACCAAAGGCATTAGCCATGGGATTTCATTGCATGCTTTTTTTTTTCCAGGTAGAGTCTCACTCTAGCCCAGGCTGACCTGAAATTCACTTTGTAGTCTCAGGCTGGCCTTGTACTCAACTGCAGTCCTCCTACCTCAGCCTCCCAAATGTTCTGGGATTAAAGGTGTATACCACCATGTCTGGCTATATTCATAATTTCATGAGAAAGGCTACATGAGAAATAAATTTCTCAGACTTACCTGTGTGAGAAAGCCTTTATTCTCATTTCATCTTCAATTAATAGTCTGGCAGGGTATAGAAATACAATTTACAAATAAATTATTTTCCTTCATTATTTTGAAGATACTGTCCTATTTTAGTCTAGGCTTTCTATGTTCTTGTTGATGAGTCTTATTCTATTCTGATTTTCTATATTTCATATAAAACCCATTTATTATTATTCCTTCTGGAAATGAGTAGGTTCTGAAACATCAAGATGTACCTTGGTGGCAGCTGTTTCATATTGTACTAAGCACTCTGAAGGTCTTTAAGCTAAAAGAAAACTTCAAGGCTTTGTTTCTGGGGAAATTTTATGGAATTATTCCTTATTCCTTTTTTTATTTATTTACTTGAGAAAGAGAGAGGAGGCAGATAGAGAGAGAATGGGCATGGCAGGCCTGTAGCTGCTGCAACTTCCAGACGCATGTGCTACCTTGTGTGTCTGATTTATGTAGGTCCTGGAGAATTGAACCTGGCTCTTTGCGTTTGTAGGCAAGCACCTTAACTGATAATCCATCTCTCCAGCTCCCTTATTCCTTTCAAAATGTTTTCCTTTCCTGGATGAGGAGATGGTTCACTGGATAAAACTGGAGCACCCAAATTCAGTCCTCAGACCCCATATCAAAAGTAGGAAGCCATGTCAGGTTTCTGTAATCCTGACATGTTGCTGCTGATGGCAAAAATGGGAGGAGGCAGAGACAAGAACACACACACAAATAATAAATAATAAAAATATTTTTCTTCCACCACGTGTGGTGGCACACACCTTTAATCCAAGCACTTAGGAGGCAGAAGTAGGAGGACTGCCAGGAATTTGAGGCCAACTTGGGACTGTAGAATGAGTTATAAGTCATCCTGAGCTGGAGTGAGACCCTACCTTGACAAACAACAATAACAAAAAATTACTTTCCATTTATTTTCTTATTTTCTTTCTAGAGCTCTCATAATCTAGATACCATGTTTTATAACTTAAATATTTTTTCTCTCCTTCATTCCCTTTCTGGATTTTTGCCCTATATTCAAAAAGTTTCCCTCAACTTGTATTATCTCCCCCCCACCCCGAGGTAGGCTTTCATTCTAGCTCAGACTGACCTAGAATTCACTATGTAGTCTCAGGGTGGCCTCGAACTCACAGTGGACCTCTTGCCCCTACCACCCGAGTGCTGAGATTGAAGGCATGCACCATCATGCCCGGCTTTGAATTACCATTTAAAAAATTTCTACTACATTTCTGCATTTTTAATTTTCAAGGCTTTTGTTGTTATTCACTAAAAGTCCCTTTTATACTAGTATCCTGTACTTGTTTCATGAGTGAAGTATTTTTGTTCTGAGGACTTTGATGTTTTTTCTAAGTTTTGGTCTCCCAGTGTAATTTTGATTATTCTGTATTATATTTTTTCCCTTTGTTTTTGTCTCCTATCTTTTTTTTTTTTTTTTCCCCTGAGAGAGAAAGAACCAGAGAGATACAATGGGCAGGCACTCCAGAGCCTTCAGCTACTACGAATGAACCTCAGATGCATGTGCCCCCTTGTGCACATGGGCAATATTGCACACTTGCGTCACTGTGCATCTGTCTGTATGAGACCTGGAGATTTGAACATGAGTTCTTAGGTTTTGCAGGCAGGTGCCTTAACCTTGCTAAGCCGTCTCTCCAGCCATAGTCTCCTATCTTTACAGGCGATAGTTTCCTCTTGCAGCCTGCAGTCTTGACTATTGGCTCATGTTTCAGAATATGGTGTTCAGGGCTGCTGATGTGCTTCAGTGGGTGGAGTACCTGCTCACCACGCACAAAGCCTGAGTGCAGCCCCACGTCTCTGATCTTCGTGCTTGGGAGGTGAAGACAAAAGAGAGGAGTACAGGATCGTCATCAGCTGCACAGGGAGTTACAGGCTAGTTGGTGCTACATGAGACCCTGTCTCCAAAGAAGAATGTGTTGTGTTGCTGTTAGAATCATCTTCACTTCCACTCAGTGGTACCTGGTGCATCCACTGAGTAAGACTTGGGGGATTTCTGTGGCACATCCCAGTTTAGCATAATTTCCCATTTTAGTACCTGCGTAGGATTCACATTTGTTGAGTTTTCTGAGTTCCACTTTATTTTTTCATTTTCATTTTTGCTTGTGTGTGTAGTGTGTGTGGTGTATGCTAGTGTATGTGCTCTTGTAGTGCCCCATATGCACGCCTGTGGCAGGGCTCACTAGCTTGTGGAGGCCAGAGTGGAACATCCCGTGAACCACTTCATCACACTTCTGTGTGGTATTGTTTTTTGAGCTGGAGTCTCTCCTAATTTCAGAGTTTGTATGATTCCAAGATTCTTGGGTCTTTGCTCCCTGTGGGACTGAGCACACAGCCACACTTAGCTGCGTTTCATGGGATCTGAAGATTTGAACTCGGGCCCTCATGCTGTGCATGGAGCACACTTAGCCATTGAGCCATCTCTTTAGCACAGAGTTCTACCTCTTATTTACTTTCCAGCTTCAGGTGTCTCCTCCCCAGTTCTTTCACTTTGTGCGCTTTTCTGCTTTATGACAGTCATTTTGTCATTTTGGAGGGTGTTAGGAGAGAAGATATAGGCATGTAATGAAATCAGGGGCAGCAAAGTGTCATTTCTTTGCCAAATCCTGTCCACAGCCTGCTTTTGTATGGCCTCTCCTAAGCATGTTTTTTTAATTTATTTATTTCTTTGAGAGGGAAACAGACACAGACACACCCAGGTGGGGGGGGGCGAGGGAGGGAGGGAGGGAGGAAGGCAGGCAGAGAACGGGTGCACTAGGGCCTTTAGCCATTGCAGAACTTGATGCATGTGCCACTTTATTATGCATCTGGCTTTACATGGGTATTGGGAAATGGAACCCGGACCATCAAGCTTTGCAGACAAGCAATTGGTGAGCCATCTCTTCAGGCCCCTAAGCATGGTTTTTACATGTTAAAGGGTTTTTTAAGCAAACCAAAATAAGGAAATAAAAAAATGAGATATGTTTTAAAGACTTCATATGATCAACAAAGCTTAATATATTTACTGGCCAGTTAAAGAAAAAGTTTTCCATCTCATGACTTAAGTCCATTTTCAGCTGGGAAACTAGTTCCTTCCCTCTTAATTTCCATAACCAATGCTTACCTCCCATTTTATCAAAAATTAAATCAGGGGGTGCTGGAAAGATGGCATAGTGGTTAAGGCACTTTCCTGCAAAGCCTAAGGACCTAGGTTCAATTCCCCAGGACCCACATAAATCAGATGCACAAGGTGGCACATGCATCTGGAATTCATTTGCAGTGGCTAGAGGCCCTGGCGTACCCATTCTCTCTCTCTCATAAAAACAAACAAACCACAAAAAACCACTAAACTAAATCATCAGGCAGTCTTGTTTTCCTGTTCCTGTATTCCAGCCCATACCATTTACGGGCTACCCTTAGTCCTTCTGTGAGTCCAGGTGCAACAAATGGCCACGGTCACCGAAGGCCTTATTACAGAATTCAGTTGGTATGTTTTCACTGTGTGCACTAGTGACTTTTCTTGTTAATGGACAGAATGCCTGACACAATCAGTTTCTAAATCATTCCATTCTCCCTCTGACAACTTAAACTTCCATCACACCCCCTCTAGTACAGCCTCGCGCCTACCTCCTTGTCCCCCAGGTGGTTTACGAGACAGCTCTTCTAACGCACTTGGCCTCTGTATATTCCTTCCATCTTTCATACCTCCACTTGAGTGGTTTCCTGGACAACAATCCATTGACACCATTAGCTTTCTGTAAACTGTGTAGTGCCTGTCCCTCCTCTGCTTGCACTTGATGACAGGCCAAGTGCCTAGCATGGCATTCAGCACTACACCTGGCCTATTTTCCTGCCTTGTTTATCGATTACCATTTGTTTCCTTATGAAAGAGAGGGAATGGGCATGTCAGAGTCCCCTGCTACTATGAACAAACTTCAGATGCGCGTGTCACTTTGTGCATCTGGCCTTACCCAGACTGCCAAGCTGTGCAAGCAAATGCATTTAACTGCTAAGCTATTGTTGCAGTCAGGTTCACATTGCTGGTAGAAATCACCCAACCAAGAGTAGCTTCTGGGGGGCTGGAGAGATGGCTTAGCGGTTAAGCGCTTGCCTGTGAAGCCTAAGGACCCCAGTTCGAGGCTCGGTTCCCCAGGTCCCACGTTAGCCAGATGCACAAGGGGGCGCACGCGTCTGGAGTTCATTTGCAGAGGCTGGAAGCCCTGGCGCGCCCATTCTATCTCTCTCCCTCTATCTGTCTTTCTCTCTGTGTCTGTCACTCTCAAATAAATAAATAAATAAAATTAAAAAAAAAAAAGAGTAGCTTCTGGGAAAAAGAGATTTATTTTGGCTTACAGGCTCGAGGGGAAGCTTCATGATAGCAGGGGAAAATGATGGCATGAGCACCCCCTGGCCAACAGAAGGTGGACCACAGCAACAGGAGGGTGTGCCAAACACTGGCACGGGGAAACTGGCTATAAAGCCCATAAGCCCGCCCCCAACAATACACTCCCTCCAGGAGGCATTAATTCCCAAATCTCCATCAGCTGGGAACCTAGCATTCAGAACACCTAAGTTTATGGGGGACATCTGAATCAAACCACCACAGCTATCTTCCCATCCCTCCTGCCTATTTTCACCTGCTTCTACCCTCCTCTACTTACCAATTCCCCTTTCACTTCAGTGAAAACACCCAGGAATGGTGATGGCGAAGGTGATGATAGAAACGCTGGTAGCAGCGGGTGCTGAGGCCTTCCCCTGTGCCAGGAGCATCACGTTCCTGCTGAGAGCACTCTGCTGAATGGCCTACCCCCTGGCTGGTGTGTGCGTGCCTCCAGTTCCCATGCTTGGGAAAGTTAGGACAGCTGCTGCAGAGTTGGTTCCATGTCAGCCTGGGCTAGTGCGAGACCCTGCCTCAAACAAAACACAGCAAAACCTTAAATTTTGTTTTTTCCTCATGAGATTGGCGTTAAAACTGATGTGCCTATGAAATCTGATATAAAATGATGTGAATTTATAATCCCATTTAGTGTAAAAATCTACTTCATAGTAGAAATCCTATTTTAGTACAACCCATTTCCCCAGGCCTCACAGGGTGGTGTGTTAAATAAAATATGATTTGTGCTTTTCTAAAACTTGAACACTTTTGAATTATCACTCTGTTGCATTTTAGAGAAGAGACTTGGGACTTAGCTTCTTTTTACACATGAAGAAGTAAGATCCAAAGTCATACCATGGGAAAAAAGGCAAAAGCTAGATTAACACCATCCTGGTATGACTCATAGCTCACACCTTGGTCCCTGTCATGCCATAGCCAGTTGCCGGTTCCTGCACTTTCATTTTTCCCGCCTTTATTCCCTCAATGGCCTTTACTGACCCTCCTTCCTTCTGTGCCTGTGGACCCATCCATTCAGTGGCAGCCACATTTCCTTCACCTCACCCTGAAAGTCTGCTAATCCCCCATCTGTCTGAGTGTCCCTCTGCCTCTCAGGCCATGCTGTCTGGCTGACCTTCACTTGAGGCTCAGTGTAGCAGCTAGTCCTAACTAGCCCCACCCAGCTCCCACTTTGTCGGGCTTAGCTGGTGTACCACGGAGTCAGTCCTCCGTCGCCTTTGTCGGCCTCCTTCCTCTTCCTAGAGCAGCTGCCTTGAGCTTCCCACGCCCCCAAAGCTCCACACCTCCTCCTATCATTGCCCTCTCAGTTTCAGCACGTGCCTACTTCCACCTTCATTCCAGCTGCTTCTGCTGCACACCCAGGTGTGTAAGCAGTGCCACCTCCCTCCAGCAGTTTGTAGAGTGCCAGCTCCTCCCAGACTTCCTGGTCTCCATGTGCATGCGGATGCCCTGAGGTTATCCTGCCTGATCCTTAGCCAGCTGCCTTTTGTCCCCTAGTATGACATAGCAGTTTTTTCCTCAACTTCATGGTGACTCATTTTATTTTAATAGTCTTTGATGTGTCAAAACCTTTTTTTAAAAAGCCTAAATATTGTATTGACTGGTTCCCTTTTAGTCACATGCATTTTACCTCCTGAAAAAAACCCTAATATACTAATTAAGTATGATCTTACCTTCCTGAAACCACACACCTCTCACTTCCCACGCATCACTGCCTTTGCTTACTTGTTCCCACCCTACCACTGTGGCCTAGCCACTTCAAACCTGCTCTCTTCTCCACATCTTCCCAGTTTCTCCCAGCAAAACTCCCCCTTGTCTCCTCTCTGTGGGACCCCTGGATAGTTTACCTTTTTTTTTTTTTTTTTTTTTTTTGGTTTTTTCGAGGCAGGGTCTCACTCTGGCTCAGGCTGACCTGGAATTCACTATGTAGTCTCAGGGTGGCCTCGAACTCACGGCGATCCTCCTACCTCTGCCTCCCGAGTGCTGGGATTAAAGGCGTGCGCCACCACGCCCGGCTTTTTTTTTTGGTTTTTTGAAGTAGGGTTTCACTCTGGCCCAGGCTGACGTGGAATTCATTATATAGTCTCAGGGTGGCCTCGAACTCACAATGATCCTCCTACCTCTGCCTCCCCAGTGCTGGGATTAAAGGTGTATGCCACCATACCTGGCTTTTTTTTTTTTTTTTTTGAGGTAGGGTATCACTCTAGCCCCGAACTTGCGATGATCCTTCTACCTCTGCTTCCTGAGCACTGAGATTAAAGGTGTACGCCATCGTGCCCAGCCTTTGTATTTTTTTTCCCCCCAAGGTAGGGTTTCACTCTGGAATTCACTATGTAGTCTCAGGGTGGCCTCGAACTCATAGCGATCCTCCCACCTCTGCCTCCCGAGTGCTGGGATTAAAGGCGTGCGCCACCATGCCTGTCTTCCAGCTTTAGTTGTTTTTTTTTTTAAACTAACATAGTTAAACCAGGTGTGGTGGCGCACGCCTTTAATCCCAGCACTCGGGAGGCAGAGGTAGGTGGATCGCTATGAGTTCGAGGCCACCCTGAGACTACATAGTGAATTCCAGGTCAGTCTGAGCTACAGTGAGACCCTACCTCGAAAAAAAAAAAAAAAAAAAAAACTAACATAGTTGTTATTTATTTTTTTATTTATTTAAGAGCAACAGAGAGAGAGAGAGAATGGGCACACCAGGGACTCCAGTCACTGTAAATGAACTCCAGACGTGTGCACCCCCTTATGCATTGGCTAACATGGGTCCTGGGGAATCAAGCCTTGAACCGGGGTCCTTAGGCTTCACCGGCAAGCACTTAACTGCTAAACCATCTCTCCAGACCCCAGCTTTAGTTTTTATTAAAGTATTATTCATTTGTTTATTTGAGAGAGGGGGCAGGGAATGGGCATGCCAGGGCCTCTTGCCATTGAATACAAACTCCAGATGCATGTGCCACTTTGTGCAGCAGGCTTTATGTGGGTACTGGGGGACCGAGCCCAGGTGGTTCAGCTTGCAAGCAAGCACCCTTAATCACTGAGTCATCTCTCCAGCCCTGATAGTTTATTCTTTGCTTTCAGGGAACATGTCTGCTCTTTTCCTGTGGTCTCTTGACCTTAGATTTTAGAGTATATGTTTGGGAAGTAGAATTCATGAACTTTTGGGAGAAACTTATTGAAACAAATCTACTATTGTGACAGCTTCCACATATTGACAGTTGAGTCCTTGAAACTGGACCATTGTACAGAAGCTGACCTATTGAAGTTACAAGTGCTCCCTCCTGTCTTTTCAGTCACCAGCTTCTGCCATTTGTTCACCATATTTGGATACCCCTTCTTGTCATCAAGTCTCATCTCTTCTGGCTTCTCAGCAGGCATCTTTTCCTCTGGGTTTCTTCTGCTACATTTGTGAAGGGTATAATCTGCCCCTCCCTCATTTATTTTGTTTTATTTTTAAAATATTTATTTATTTATTTATGAGAGAGAGAAAGAGAGAGAATGGGTAAGCCAGGGCCTCTAGCCACTTTTTTTTTTGTTTGTTTGTTAGCAAACAAATTTCAGATGCATGTGCCCACCTTGTGCACCTGGCTTAAGTGGGTACTGGGGAATCGAATCTGGGTCCTTAGGCTTTGCAGGCAACCACCATAACTGCTACGCCATCTCTCCAGCCCCCCTCATTTTTTAGAATATCTCTGTGTTATCTTTATATGTTTGCTTGGAAACAGTCTGCTTTGTGATCATGGTGCATAGCATGGTGCTGAATGTGTGGCATGATAGGCAGGAGGCGTCCAGAATGCAGCTAGTTCACTGCACATTGGAGGCTTCAGAAAGCTCTCTCCTGGCTAAGAAGACTGAGCCCCATTCTCCCTTGTACTCTTTTTACATTTTCTACATTCTGCTTCAGAAACCAGACACAGGAAACATCTGACCATAATAAAAAACTTCCAGTAAATTCTAGATTTCCTCATTGAGTACAGTATCTGTTGCACTTTGGTCTGGGATTCTGTTTGGTCACTTACTTGTGCAACATGCCACATGGCTACTATGCCTGGAACGCTCTAAGTAAAAATGACATATTTGTTGACTTCAGAGGGAGAGGTCTGGATATTCTTGCTCTGTTTCTTAAAAAGAAAAACTCAGTTTGTTAAATACTGAGTTTCCCTGTTAGCTATCAAAGCGGTTTATAGCTAACATCATATCACATCCTTTGGAATAAACATAAATAATGAATAGCCAAACCTTTTCTGGTTTGTGTCTTTAATACTCAAAGCAAAATTCATCTCAGCTTACAAAAAGCATGAATATGTCACTCACTTCCTCGACAAATGTGTACCTCGCTTGCATCATCTGAACTGTAGAGGCATGTGTCCTTAGGAACACTGCACTGCATTGCAAAGAATATTTGCCAAGGCTCTTTTTTTTCCAATAGACTGCCACCTGTCTGGAGCTTCCCTCCTAAAGACCCTTGTCACAATTTATCTTATGTGCCTGCTAACTTGTCTGTCTTTCTTGGCTGCAAGGCAAAAATTGTCTTCCTTATCTCTGTGTCTGGCACAAGGCACTTAAAAAATTATTTTTTATTTGTATGTGTGTTGGGGGAACGATGGGGTGCCAGGGTCTCTTCCCACTGAAAAGGAATGCCAGATGTCATCTGGCTTTATATGGTTGCTGGGGAATTGAACCTGAGCCATTAGGCTTTACAAGCAAGTGCCTTTAGTTACTGCGCGATCTCCCCAGTCCCATCATAGGCATGTGATATTTGTGGGAAGGGAATTAAAGGTGTAGTTCTGATAGAATAGGCCCTGGGTTCCATCCCCAGTACTAGAAAAAAAATGTTGGGGCTGGAGGGATGGCTTAGCAGTTAAGACGTTTGCCTGCAAAGCCAAAGGACCTTGGTTTGATTCCGCAGGACTCCCGTAAGCCCAATGTACAAGGTGGCACATGCGTCTGGAGTTCATTTGCAGTGGCTGGAAGCCCTGGCATGCCCATTCCCTCCCCTTTCAAATAAATAAATAAAAATAGAATATTTTTTTTATGGAGGAAGAGGTATTTATTGAAACTTAAAGATCCAGGGGAAGTTCCATAATGGCAGAAGAAGCTGGCCTGCTTTCACAGAGAGAGGGGGAATATTTTTTTTTAATGTAGGAAAGAAGAAGAAAAGAGAGAAGGAAGACAACGAGTTGGTTGAAAGATCAATAAGAATTGGTCTGAGATACACGGATGACATCAGCTACTAAAAAGCTGAGCAGCCTTTCAGCACATACAGTGAATAATGAAAGATCTGGAGTCTTCCATCTTTTCGCATTGGAACCAGTGAGTTAGAGGCTGAAGGCCTAGAGCTAGTTCATAAACTTATTTTTAACCCTTATTTTCCTCCTCTCTTCTTCCTCCTCTTTCTTGAGGCAAGGTCCCAGTATGTTATCCAGGCTGGCCCCAAGCTTCTGGGCTCAAATAATTCTCCTGCCTCAGCCTTCCAAGTAGCAGGGATGCCAGTGATTACCAACACACAACTTCCTTCATTCTCCATGATACAAATAACATATGCTCACTGTAGAATTTTACAAAAATACAGAGGGGCTGGAGAGATACACATGTGCATTCATTCTCTCTCTCCCTCTCTCTCTCCATATATATATATCTGCCCCCTCTATCACAAATAAATAAATATTTGCCCTCCTGTTCCCTTTCCCATCGGATCCTTGACACTGGTCTTGGTGGTCGTAAAGGAGGAAGAGTGACACTGAAGCTGACCTCACAGCCATGTAGTCTGGCAGATAGCATGTGGGCTAGGTTCAAACAGGGCTAAATTCTGTTTTTTCTCCCTTGAAAAATGGGGCAATCTGAGGGTCTGTAGAGGGAATGTGCAGGCTTGAGCAGTTGGTATTGTTTTTGAGAGGAGGGTCTCTTTTTTTTTTAGAGCTTTATAATCAGTAAAGTGGTGGCCCTCATCTGATCATTAGCATACAGTTTGGAAGAAACTTCAGAGAAAGCACAAAAGGACAGCTGTCAGCAGAAATGTATGTTCAGCTAACAGTATATTTGATTTATACCTGTTGGTGGATCAATAAAGGCATTGGCAACATCTTTCTCAAAAAAAAAAAAAAACAAATAAATAAATATTTTAAAAAATGCACAGAATGAGCGTTACTTATAATTTTTTAAATTATAATTGTTTTTATTTATTTATTTGAAAGTGACAGAGAGAGAATGGGCGCGCCAGGGCCACTGCAAACGAACTCCAGATGCATGCACCACCTTGTGCATCTGGCTAACATGGGTCCTGGGGAATCGAGCCTTGAACCGGGGTCCTTAGGCTTCACAGGCAAGCACTTAACTGCTAAGCCATCTCTCCAGCCCATCACTTATAATTTTACTACCACAGGTAACACTGTTAATATTTAATGTTTTTTAGCCTTAGATAAATTTTAGACATTTTGGCCTTTTTTCTTTACATTTAGGTTGAAAAGTTTTTATTTTTTTGAGGTAGGGTCTCACTTTAACCCAGGCTGATCTAGAATGCACTATGTTGTCTCAGGGTGGCCTCAAACTCATGGCAGTCCTCCTATGCCTGCCTCCCAAATGCAGGGATTAAAAGCATGTACCACCACACCTGGCTACCGAAAATTTTTTAAAAATATTAAACCAGGACTGCTTGTAAGTACAAAGAAGGTAAATTGCAATTAATAAAATACTTGTCATCTGCAGTGGAAACCAAGCACTTGAAAAATGGTTTTCAAAAGCATTTTATTTATCTATTTTATTTATTTATTTGCGAAAGAGAGAGAGAATGGGCATGCCAGGACCTCCAGCTACTGCAAATGAACTCCAGATGCATGTGCCACCTTGTGCATCTGGCTTACATGGGACCTGGAGAATCAAACCTGGATCCTTAGGCTTCATAGGCATATGCTTTAACCACTAAAAAAAAAATCTCTCCAGTCCTTAAAATTTTTTATTTATTTATTTATTTGTTTGAGAGTGACAGAGAGAAAGACAGAGAGAGAGTGAGAGAGAATGGGTGCGCCAGGGCTTCCAACCACTGCAAACCAACTCCAGACATGTGTGTCCCCTTGTACATCTGGCTAACATGTGTCCTGGAGAATCAAGCCTCGAACCGGGGTCCTTAGGCTTCACAGGCAAGCACTTAACTGCTAAGCCATCTCTCCAGCCCTTATTATTTTTTTTAATAACTTCCACGATTATAAACAATATCCCATGGTAATGCTCTCCCTCCCCCAACATTCCCCTTTGAAACTTCATTCTCCATCATATCCCCTCTCCTCTCAATCAGTCTCTCTCTCATTTTGATGTCATGATCTTTTTCTCCTATTATGATGGCCTTGTGTAGGTAGTGTCAGGCACTATGAGGCCATGGATATCCAGGCCATTTTATGTCTGTCTTATTGAAAGAGAGAGAAAGCATGCAGGGCCTCCAGCCACTGCAAATGAACTCCAGACACTTACACCACCATGTGTATCTGGTTTATGTGGGTACCTGGGTCCTTAGGCTTTGCAGGCAAGCACCCTAACCATTAAGCAATCTCTCCAGCCCCCAAGCACTTTATAAACTACTTCTCATTTGAGTAGCTGACTCCTCAGAGCTCTGCCCCCTGTCCTTTATGTGGATGAGATTGCTCTCCTGTCTCACCCTGGGCTGCTGCCCTGTGTGTGGCCAGCTTGAACCCCTGCACTCTCACAGAACAAGGGGGGAGGGTTCAGGATTGACTTGAGCTGAAGCCAGCCAGGATAGATTCCCCCCAACTTGTACAATATCACTTAGATAGTATTACTTTTGAATGTCCTTCTTATTTATTTATTTATGAGAGAGGAGCGTTTGCGTGCACTGGGGCCTCTTGCCACTGCAAACAAACTCCAGATGCATGTACCACCTTGTACATCTGGCCTTATGTGAGAACTGGCCAATTGAATGTGGATCAGTAGTCTTTGCAAGCAAGCACCTTTAATTGCTAAGCCACCTCCCTAACCCAGTGTCACTTTTGGAAGAAAGTAAGCTTATAGTTCTTAAGTCCTTGGGTTTTTTTTTTTTATATATATAATTTAACTTTTTTATTTGACAGCTTCCATAATTCCAACCAATATCCCATGATAATTCCCTTCTTCCCCTCACTTTCCTCTTTGAAACTCCACTCTCCATCATATGCCCTCCCCCTCTCAGTCAGTCTCTCTTTTATTTTGATGTCATCATCTTTTCCTCCTATTATGATGGTCTTGTGTAGGTAGTGTCAGGCACTGTGAGGTCATGGATATCCAGGCCATTTTGTGTCTGGAAAAGCATGTTGTAAGGAGTCGTACTCTTCTTTTGGCTCTTATATTCTTTCTGCCACCTCTTCCACAATGGACTCTGAGCCATGGAAGGTGGGATAGAGATGTTTCAGTGCTGAGCACTCT
This sequence comes from Jaculus jaculus, assembly GCF_020740685.1. Taxonomy (NCBI): domain Eukaryota; kingdom Metazoa; phylum Chordata; class Mammalia; order Rodentia; family Dipodidae; genus Jaculus; species Jaculus jaculus. The sequence goes on along the minus strand of NC_059106.1, from coordinate 82,054,520 downwards.
TCTGTCACTTCTTCTCAGCACCATGGTGCCTTCTGAGTCATCCCAAGGTCACTGCCATCTGAAAAGAAGTTTTTTTTTTTTTTAAACCAAAAGTGAGAGTAGCATTAATATAAGGGTATGAACATTAAGAGAAGTACTTATGGGCAGTTTAGTGAACATAGTTATATATATTTAGCCAGATACCAGCAGACATTGCACCCCTAGGACTCATGACTACCTCTGTTGTAGTTTTCAGTATCAGGGCTATATTCCCTCCCATGGAGTGGGCTGCCAGTCCCAAGTAGAGGGCGGTCAGTTTCCCCCATAACAGACATGCCACTGTTGCACCTGATGGCTCATTTGGCCTGGCTGGCCAAATATAAGGCTTGCATTGTTCACTATTGAGTATCTTCACGGTGAGTTCTCTCTCTCCCATTTAACTGCATGGAGCGTGGCTCTTTCCAGTTTTCTTTCAGCTGGTCTACATGGAGTAGGTTTTCAGCTCAGTCCCAGCAGGATTTCTCAGTGGCCTTGCAGCCCAAATAGGTGGAGTCTTCAGCAGTAGGGTCTTACTATTTATTTCTGGTGGGAAACCAAGGGTATCAGCAATGGGCTGTAATGTTGTGGGGCCATCAGGGACCTCCCTGGCCAACAACTCGCTGGAAGGTATTCCATCCCTGGCACTTAAAATTTAGTCCTTGGTTTTATAAACATATTGGCCACTTTCTGTTTGTTAGTCATTGAGGAGGCATCAAAGTCTCAAAATGAAGCAATAGTCCTAGTCCTCAGGGAACTTAAAAGACACCAGAAAGGATTATAATGCAGATTAAATAAATGGTGTAATGGAAGTAGAATGTTGGCATAAAGAAGAGAATGGATAGAATTGACCAAGAAGAGAGGATGAGTGAGTTGGGTCTTGATGAATAGTGGAAGAATATATGCAAATAGATCAGCATGTCAGTGTCTGAAGACATGGTGGTTCTTATCTCATTGGGGAACTATAATTTGACTATATCTGGAGCATGAGGTATTTTAGAGATACAAGTTGAGGCAAATGGTGAAAAAAATAAATGTCAGAACTTGAACTTATCCTTATATGCTACAGGAAGTTGTGGGAGGTTTTTGTTTTGTGTTGTGTGTGCCCAAGACTGTGTGCATGCTAGACCAGAAGTATACTACTGAGCTGTATCTCCCAGCCACATGGATGAATTTTGATCAAGAGTGGCTGTACAGTTCTGTTTACTTTTTGGAGAACTCTGTGTAAAGGGTGGATTTGTAGAGGTAGGGTAGTTTGGAAGCAGGGAAGCAAATGATAGAAATAGGAAGTAATGGGTTGGAGAGATGGCTCAGTGGTTAAAGGTACTTGCTTGCAAAACCTGATGACCTGGTTTCCGTTCTCCGATATACACATAAAGCCAGATGCACAAAGTGGCACATGCATCTAGAGTTCATTTACAAGTGGCTAGAGGCCCTGGTGCACCCATTGCCCCCTCCCCCCACTTACAAATAAATAAAAATGTAAATAAACACATTTTAAAAAAGAAATAGGAATAACTTAGTGGTGGCTTTGAGCTGAAGGTGGGAGGCAAGGATGGACTATGGATGAGCGTGAGGGATCTTTTGGGGTGGTAGAAATGTAAATCTTCTGAAAATCAGTGATTTTCACACTTAAGAGTGCATCTTGAAGTATGGAAATTAGTGCCCAAAAGAGCTGTTTAAAAAGGAGGAGTACACTTCTCATTGGGAGGATGCAGATGTGAAAAATACATTGAAGGAGTTTTTTTTTTTTTTTTAATTTGTCTCAGTGCCTGTAATTTTAATTTTTTATTTATTTATTTGAGAGCGACAGACACAGAGAGAAAGACTGAGAGAGGGAGAGAGAGAATGGGCGCGCCAGGGCCTCCAGCCTCTGCAAACGAACTCCAGACGCATGCGCCCCCTTGTGCATCTGGCTAACGTGGGACCTGGGGAAACGAGCCTTGAACCGGGGTCCTTAGGCTTCACAGGCAAGCGCTTAACCGCTACGCCATCTCTCCAGCCCCATTGAAGGAGTTTATGAGTTAGACAATGCTTATGTGAGAGGATAGTCAGCTCTTTATTCAAGGGGCCTAATTGTGCTTCAACTTTTTGTTTTGTTTTGTTGTTTGAGCAGAGTCTCATTACAGTGAGCACAGGCTGACGTAGCACTCACCCTGTAGACCCAAGCTAGCCTCAAACTCACAGATCCTTCTACTTCTGCCTCCTGAGTACTGGGATTAAAGCTATGTGATGCCTGGCTTTGCTTTGACATTTTTCTAAAAAGATGGCAACCCTGCCTTTTTCTTGGTGGATTTCAAAGCTTGTGGGAATGCCCTTAGCTGTGGACAAAATAGCTGCCTGTCTGGATGCTTATCAGGAGCCATATCCTCCAGCTCACTGCCTTCTGGTTTAAACCCAGGGTTGTGAGAAAGCATCTATGAAGGATTGCCTGAAGGCTTTGTGGTCCATTTAGCTCTCTAGGTACTGAAATTCAGCACATAGTTCTTGAGTGTCAGGTGTCATGCTGATGACATTGCATAGTGAAGCTTTTTGATTGAGCTTATTGCCAGCTGTGGGAAGGTGTTGTTTAGAGTTGAATCTCCATGTGCAGTGAGAGAAAACAGTTTACAGACAGATCTGAAAGATAATGCTGACCATACTGTGGCTTGAGGCATCTGGCCTACACACATCTAGTCAATACTCCTCTACAATGAATAGGCCTTTGGATCTCATCCTCTTTGAGTCTGGGGTCTCTTGGAGTAGCTTGGCCCATACTTCATCTTGGTGTCCCTCATAATTATAATTAATGAACTATATGTTACCTTTATAGATTCATTTTGACTAGATTGTTTGTTGTTGTTTCTTTTATTTTGTGTTTTACTTATTTATGTTAGGTTTCTCAAGGTAGGGTCTCACTGTAGCCCAGGCTGGTCTGGAACTCATCTGTAGTCCCAGGCAGGCCTCAAACACCTACCTCAGGCTCCTGAGTGCTGGGATTAAAGGCATGTGCCACCACACCTTGCCTTTCTTTTGTTTTGAGACATCTCTCTAGCCCCTTTTGCTTGAGGCAGGGTCTCACTCTCTCCAGGATAACCTGGAACTCACTCTGTAGAAATCTTCCTGCCTCAGCCTCCCAGGGTTGGGACTAAAGGCAAGAGCCACCAGACCAGGCTTTTGGATAGGCTTGTGCTTTAAGAAACAGTTCTATAAGAGTTCCAGCTATTAACTGAAGAAGTGCTCCAGAAGCAGCAAGCTCCAACATCACACATTACCACCTTTGTTCAAACTCACGGAGAAAGTTCTTCTGATGACTGTGTGGTATTTGCTTATACAGGTTGGTCTTTGAGTTGATCTCAAGCACCAGCTTCCCTATTTCTTCAGGTCTTCTCTATCTGGAATATCCATTCTATCCCTGTTAGGCTTGATCCTCACAGCCTTCAGCCATCACTCCAGGAGTCAGCTTCTTCAGGGAGGCCTTCCAGTCCAGTACCCTCCAGGCAATTTCTAGTCCACACTTCAATAACAGTCTCTTCTTAGTCTTCGTATTTTATCAGGTTCTAGTTGAATAACTTGTTCTTTGGTAACCATTTTAGGCTGAAAGCAAGGAAGTTCATGAGATAGAGGCTATGTTGTTTTATTGCTTACTTCTGTATCTTAAAGTCATAATGCAGTGTCTTAAACATAGACATCCAGTGGTTCCTGAACATTTGAATGAATGGAAGAATGAATGCATTGTGGGCAGTGAATCTCGGAACTGCCCTCCTTTGCTTTGGCTGCTTTTGGGAGCTCATACCCACCTTGATTCTGCTGCAGTGTTTGCAACAGTCCTCATGGCATGTGTTTTGTGCACTAACATTTCCTCGTTACCTAACATTTGCCTTCTCTTGGACTTCTCACTTTTTTATTCCAGCATGTGCTATACAATATTATAGACCACTTCCAGTCTTTTGGGGGGTAAAAATAGTAAACACTTGAGTATGTGAGTAGAAGAGAAGCCAAAGGGGAAATGTTAGTGCTTTTAACCTGGTGCTGGAGAGAAGCTTTATTTTGCTTTGTTTTAAATTCATTTTTAATAGAAGTAAATTTGTCCCCTAATCTGGCTGGAAAGCCCTGTGAAGAATGTGGGGCATGTCCTTGCTGGGCTGGGCTTGGCAGAGCCTGCCGGCCCAGTTGGATGGGAGGGCCTGGGTCTGTGGAGGTGTCTGCACCGAGTCCTGTCCAGCTGCTTCTCCCCGGGCAGGGCTGGGCGGAGCTGGCAGGAGCTCATCCTGTCACTGTAAGGAGGAAAAAGAAATGAACTTGTCCTCTTGTGTTGCAGATTCAGTGGTTGTTTCCTTTGACTCCGCTGGACAAACACTAGGCTCAGGTACCAATTCTTCCCCCTCTATCATCTTTGCAGTTCTCTATTCTGGCCATACTTGTGGTGGCCTAAGGAGGTGGGGATACTGGGGGAGGGCAAGGGACTCTTCCAGGCTGTGAGAGCGTCTTCAGGAGCTGTTCTGGGGTCACACAGTGGAAGGAACAGCAGAAAGAAACCGTCCAGAGCACGTTCCCAGTTGTTTTCAAAGTGTGCTGAGGCGTTGCGCTGGAAGTTTTCTCTTCACAGAGTGGTCCGGGATTCTATGAGCACATATCCTGTCTCTGAGTGGGGCGGGGTATTAAGACACCACAGTCTCTGGGCAGGATGAGCATCCAGGCCCCCCTGCAGAATGCTGGGCTTATGAGAGCATGCCAGCTTCCTGAGGACATGCCTTCATTGTACATTTATATGCACACCCCACGTTTAGAAATAGACCTCCTCCTCCAGTACAGGGGTACCACACTTACCTTTGCTTTTGTGCCAGATACACGCAGACACACACTCTCCCTTCCTTGTGTTTACAGTTCAGAACATACAAATTGGCACACTGCCCTTTGGCCCAGACTCACTCACACCAGAGAGGTGATTCTCCCATTAGAGGCCATCCACCTGCCTCTACCTCTGTGCTGGTTGGCAGCAAGCAGGAAGGGCAGCTGCTTTGATTTCTCAGTGTGCTGCACTGGGGGAGCTCCAAGAAGCTCATTTCTGTGAATAACCCTGTGTTTTGGGGTGTGGATGGTCCACCTCATATGGGAGTGTCATTTGTGAATACCAGGGAGGCTTGGCTAGCCTCTTTGAAGGGCATTTCATCTCTTTATCTCTTTTCCTGACCTTGGACATGATGGATTCATGTTCACAAGGTTTAGACAGTTGTGCTAGGGTGGATAAGAGGAAAGATACTGTGAGAATTTGATCACAACTACCACTGCTCAGAAGGCATACTTTGTGCCAACACTGTACTGGGAGCTTTAGACACCTGTCAGTTACCTATCTCTCACAGTGCCTTGGGATTCTTTAAGACAGTGAAAAGAGCTGGAGAGATAGCTTAGCAGTTAAGGTGTTTGCCTATAAAGCCAAAGGACCCAGGTTCGATTCCCCAGTGCCCACGTAAACCAGATGCACAAGGGTGCAGATGCATCTGGAGTTCATGGCCAGAGGCCCTGGCATGCCCATTCTTTCTCTGTCTGTCCTCTCTCTCTCTGTCTCTGCTTGCAAATAAAATAAAATAATCTTAAACAATTTTAAAAAAGAACAGTGAAAAGAATTATGCTCAAAGACATGCTCAAAGTTACTGTTCAGGGCCATTTATCCCAGCAGCTGTAATGCTTACACACTTCCCTTACTTACCAGGTTGCTGTCTCATACTTAGTGCACTTGAGGTGCCTGCATGAAAATGCCAAAGCAGAAATCACTTAACATAGAGTGGACATATAGAGTTCCTAAATGGACCCCCAATTTGTTTTTTCCAGGTAGGGTCTTGATGTAGCTCAGGCTGACCTAGAATTCACTGTGTAGTCTTACTCTGGCCTTGAACTCACAGTGATCCTTCTACCTTAGCCTCTTGACTGCTGACATTAAAGGTGTGTGCCACCCACCTGGCCAATTTAGTGAGAGGAAGCGAGGTAACTTTGTGAGGTAGTTTAGGGTGACTGGGTCCCTGAAAGTAAAAAAGCAGGGCCTATCCTTTTAGTCTTCTTTTTTGGCTTTTTGATTTTTCGAGGTAGGGTCTCACTCTAGCCCAGGCTGACCTGGAATTCACTATGGAGTCTCAGGGTGGCCTCGAACTCATGGCAATCCTCCTACCTCTGCCTCCGAGTGCTGGGATTAAAGGCATGCGCCACCATGCCCAGCTCCTTTTAGTCTTCTTATCTCTTCCCTATATTTGTTTTTCCACAGACAATCTGAGCCTCTCCTGGGAAAGAAGTCTCCTTTCCTAGAATTTAAATCAAATTGTGACATTGTGGTTGGTCAGGTTCAGCCCTCCAGTTCAGCATCATGACTGGCCTCTTCATGAGCCAGTCCCTAGCCCAGACCAATCAACTCTCACTCTGGATCACCTGAGCCAGGACGTGGGGCCCACTACCTACCATAAGGTTATAAATACATTTACCAGGGGAGGGCAATCTCTCTTGGGCAGCTCCTGAATTTTGAGGTTCTAATATGTTTCCCTCATTTTAGCCCAGCTGGGCTGAGACAAGGGGAGACACCCCCTCCCCTTGTTACTCCCACATGGGCTCTCTATACCCTTCTGCCCTCCCTCTACCTGGCAGGAACTTTTTGTACTTTCTCTCTAAATCCCTTTTCATGTTTCTTTTAGGCCCACATGGGCTCTCAGACCTCATGGGTGTATCTGTTTTCCTTTTCTTGATTTTTGTGTTTCCCTAAATAAATATTATAATTTAATAATTATCCTTAGTTTGGTTTTCTCAATTCTTTGGTTAAATACAAACCTGAACCTAGGGTTTGGGGTTCAGGAATAGAGTTCTTGAATACCCCATTTCATTAGTACTTTCAAATTAAGAACTTCTGGGCTGGGGAGACAATTTAGTGGGGATCCAAATTTGGATCTCCAGCACTCACGTACAAGTCCAGTGTGACAGCACACACTTAGCATCCTAGCTCTGGGGAGGCAGAGACAAGTAACCCTGGGGCTTGCTGGCTAGCTGGTCTAGTTCAGTTGGTGAGCTCTAGGTTCAGTGAGAGACCCTGTCTCCAAAATCAAGATGGAGAGCAACTGAGGAAGACACCTAGTGTTAACTCCTGGTGTCCATAGGCACACCCCTACCCATGTCCATATGAATATACCCCCATACACACATCGTATACATCCATAAAAAAATAAGAACTGCTAATCAAAAGACTCCATAAAGCAGGCCATAGTGGTGTATACCTTTAATCCCAGTACTCAGGAGGCAGAAGTAGGAGGATCACTGTGAGTTCAAGGGCAGCCGGGGACCACAGTGAGTTCCAGGTTAGTCTGGGCTAGAGTGAGACCCTACCTTAAAAAAAAAAAAAAAGTTGCCAGGCGTGGTGGCACACACCTTTAATCCCAGCACTTGGGAGGCAGAGGTAGGTGGATCGCCATGAGTTCGAGGCCACCTTGAGACTATATAGTGAGTTCCAGGTCAACCTGGATTAGAGTGAGACCCTACCTCGAAAACCCCGCCCTCCCAAAAATCTCCATCAAGAGAGTGAAAGGAAAGGCAAATGGAAGTACTAAGAGACATTCACGAGTTGTCTGCATGAAGAGACCGTGCTCACAGGCATGGAGTGAGCTGTTCAGAGCCATCAGCTTCAGTGCCTTATCTCTCCCCTAGCAAGCCCTAGCAAAGGGTATTTGTTTCTCAAACACAGAGCTAAACAACTCAGTAAGAATAAACACCTCAGTGTAGACTTGAGTAGGCATTTCAGAAAAGAAGAACTTCACATGGTCAGTAAGCCTATGAAAATATACTCAATTGTATTAGTACTCAGAACGTTTGAACATTGAGATACCACTACATATCTGAAACAACACAATTGACGAGCTTGGCAGTTGATAAGGATGTAATGATGGAAACTCCCTGGGGTTGGAGGTCAAGTTGGTGAGACCACTTTGGGAAATACAATGATAGTTTCTGGCTAAATTTGATTATGTACATATCCTGTGATCTGACAATTCCTCAAGAAATCTTCATGATAGAAATGGATCAGAGTATATGTGCAAGATACATGTAAAAACCAAAACCAATCCACATATGTAATAACAGTAAATACATGAATTGTTATATTTGTTTGAAACAGTAAAAATGAGCAGACTATAAGTAGATTCAACAACATGGGGGAGGGCTAAATCCTTTCCCAATCCCAAGGTAGGATCTCACTCTATTCCAGGCTGACATGGAACTCACTCTGTAGCCTGAGGTTTGCTTCCTACCGCAGTACTGGAATTAAAGGCATCAAGCCAGGCACAGGATCTCACAGCAGATCCCTGGCTATTTTAGAATTCTCTTTGTGGACCAGGCTAACCTTGAATTTGCAGTGATCCTTCTGCCTTCGCCGCCCAAGTTCTGGGATATAGACCTATGCCAACGTGCTTGGCTTTTTTCCCCCCAATATTTTTATTTTTGCTTGTGTGTGTAATATGTGTGTCATGTGGGGTTTGTGTGTGGTGTATACACCTGTATGTGCCCTTGCAGTGTCCCATACTCTCACCTGGGGCAGGGGGGGGGTCACTCTCCTGTGGTAGCCAGAGTTGAATGTCTGGCAGCCTGCTCTGCCATTCTTCTGCTGGTCTTGTTTTTGAGCCTGAGTATCTTTTTACTGTTTCCAGAGTTTGCAGGGCTCTGTTGATTATTAGATATCTGCTCCCCTATGGGACTCAGGGGATTCAGGTATTCTGTGGGCCTGGGGTTACAGGCACACATGGCCATGTCCAACTATTTTATATGGGATCTGGAGATTTGAACTCAGTTTCAGACCGACTCATGCCCTGTACTTATGTAGGAAGTGAACCCAACCATGAGCAGTATCTCTAGCCCCATGTTTGGCTTTTTGAGATAGTGTCTCACTGTGTATCTTTGGCTGGCCTGGTACTCTCTGTGTAGCCCAGGTTGGCCTTTCAACTTGAAACAATCTGCCTGCTCAGCTTTTCCAGTGCTGGGATTGTAGGTATGCACTACTAAACCCAGTTCTAAGGACAGTGTGTGTGTGTGAGACTACATATTGAACCTAGGGCCTCATGTATGCTAGGCAAGTGCCCAGCATTAATGAATCTTAAGGACATTTGTTGGGTGAAGGATGACAGACCAAAGAGAATATAAGCTGTTTTCCATTTACATAAACTTTAGAAGCAAATGAAATTAAACCATATTTGTTTAGATGCGCAATTCAATGTTAAAACAATAAGGAGAAACAAGGGATGGATTACATCATAGCTGGGATGACAGTCAGAGCTTCCAGAGTTGCTGGAATGTTCTCTAGTGACCTGAGTGGGGTTATGAGAACATCCCTTTTACAGTAACTCATTAGACTATGTACTTAAGGTTTTATGTATTCTTCTATACATTTCTTATAGTTTATACAAAGGCCATAACCTAGACATGCTACAGACTGTAGGCTCACAAGGGCAGGAAGCAACACTCGAAGTCAGGCTTGCCTAGAACTAGGAGGGAAACCGTTAATATCTGTGGAACATTACTGTGTGCCAAGCAGAGTTCTCACAGCAATCTTTTTTTTTTTTTGTTTTTATAATTATTTGAGAGAAAGAGGCAGATACAAAGAATGGGTGAGTCAGAGCCTCCAGCCACTGCAAATGAGCTCCAGATGCATATGCCACTCTTCTGGCTTATGTGGGTTCTGGGGAGTTGAACCTGGGTCCTTGGGCTTCACAGGCAAATACCTTAACTGCTAAGCCATCTCTCCAGCCCAGCAATCTTTCTTTTTTATGAGATAGAGGGAGGAGGGTGGGGGGAATTGACAAGGCAGGGCCTCTAGCCACTGCAATTTAACTCCAGACGCATGCTTCGTCTTGTGTGCATGTGCAACCTTGTGCACAAGTCACCTTGTTCTCATGTGCCACCTCGTGCGTCTGGCTTATGTGAGTTCTGGAGAGTTGAACGTGGGTCCTTAGGCTTTGCAGGTAAGCACCTTAACTGCTAAGCCATCTCTCCAGCCTACCACAGCAGTCTTTTGAGATAGATAGTTATTATCCCCATTTTTCAGCTAAGGAAATTGACATATAAAGAAGTAAAATAACTTACCCACCAACAAATAGCAAGCAAATGGTAGAGCCAGGATTTGAATTTAGGCATTTGCTCCCAGTATCCATATTCTCGTCCATGTAGTTCTTGCTTTCTCTAGTCTCATTAACATTCAAGGGGATTTTGTTTCTTTGTGTGCATCTCTCATGGAGTTATGAGTTTGCATGTGCTTCACAGTGAAAAGGGACAAAGACTAAAGATATTCTTCTACCTGGCTCTCTCTTAGTAGAGGACAGATTCAAATGGATGTAGTCAGCTGAGTCAGCATGTGTGTGCGTGCACGTGCACATGCATGCACCATGGTCTCTTGCTGCTGCAAATGAATGCCTGTGGGTGGCTGGGAAAACCTGGGCCAGCAGGTTTTGCAAGCAAATGGCTCTAACCACTGAGCAATACCCCCAACCCCTCAGTCAGCTTTTAAACATGAACATAGTAAACAATAATGGAGTTATGACACCTTTACAATGCATATCACATGCAGTCAGATTTAAATTAGGACTGATTTTCAGTTTACATAACATTCCATTTTCCTGATTCCACATGAATTTATACTTATTTACACTATTGTGGAACATTTGCCAGAGGCACATGTTCTGCATCATTCCTGACAGAGTGGCAGCAGGATGAGTTGGGTAGGGGTTTCACAGCAGCCACTTCTCTGTTTTATGTGAAAAGAGAATTTTTGTAGCACTGGGCATACCACATTGTCAAAAAAGTTTTCATAAGTTAATGTGACAACTTTGAACTTAATCCCTACTTTATGTTCTTTCTGCTAGCATCAGTAATTAAATGTACGAAGAAAGATTCCAGTTCCAGATAGGAACCTATCTCTGTCACTGAGTGCAGCTAATGGCCTGGATAGAATGCACTTCGCAGATATTTGAAGACTCAGAAACATGAATAATGGGAGGCAGATTGGGAAGAACACCAAAACTTAATGTATTACACAACTGGCAGTATACTCCCCAGGCTTCCTCCAGTGTCCCACATCCTGGACTCAAGGCAATCTATAAGCCAAGAGTGAATACCAGGGTACAAACAACTCTAGGAAATAACTTCTGGCAATGACTCTAGGGTAGAAAAAGGATTCCTAATGCTCAGACAGAGGGGAAAATCCCATAGTAGTTCCCCCCCCCCCTTTCCACTTGTGCCCAGGTCAGTGGTGGTGGTGATGGAAGTAACAGTGTAGCAGGAGGCATGCCAGGTACTCAGAACAGAAGTTGTAGTCCCAAGAGGCTGGGGTATAGTTTGAGTGGCTTTCTCTCTCTCTCCCTTCTTCTCTCTTCTTCCTCCTCCTTTCTCTTTCTCTTTTCCTACTGCTTAGTCCCAGGTTTGGGAAATTCCTAGAGCAATGTGGTAAATAAAATTCTAGCTTTTTGACCAGAGGACCAAGAAGGGAGGCCCAAGGAACAAGAAAGAACAGGGAAGAAAGCAGAGAAGAAGGAGGTGCTTAGGAAAGCAAAGGCCGGGCTTCGGGAGCTGAGCTACAGGGCAGTTGGCTGCCCAAGACCCAGACTGGACACTGGGTGGCGCACACAGAAGACCCATCTGCAAAGCCTTTGAAAGTGGAGCTAACATTGAAACCACAACCCACAGAAGACTGGTGGGAACTTGCTGCCTAAACCCAACTTGCTCAGTTGTCGGCTAAAACAAAACTAACATTCTCCACTAGATTTAAACAAGACATAAAGTTTCATAACATGATATTTGAATATCCAGGATATGAACCAAAATTAATCATCTTATGAAGAGCCCCAAAAATCTCAACTTGCATGGGAAAAGACAGCCAACAATTGCCAGTGCTGAGATGGCATAGATGCTGGAATAATCTAAGAAAGACTTTCATATTAAAAATGCTCTCAGCAGTAAGGGCAAATACTGCCGAAACTAACGGGAAGATAGAAAGCCTTAGCATAAGTAAGTAAATTAGTGCAACAACTGGATTTTAAAAACCACTAAATAAAAAAAAACACTAAATAGCAAAATAAGTATGAATCAGAGTCAGTGTATTTGAAAATAAAGCAGTGTAAACCAACCAGTTCATGTAGCAGAATGTTTTAAAGTTGAGCAGAGTCTTGGTGACATGTGCAGCAATGCCAAAAAGATCTCCATCTGTGTATTAGAGTCTCATAAGAAGAGAAAAGCAGGCAGGAGAAATGCCTTAGCAGTTAAGGTACTTTCCTGCAAAGCCAAAGGACCACAGTTTGATTTTTCAGGGCCCACATAAGCCAGATGCACAGGGTAGCACATGCATCTGGAGTTCTTTTGCAGTGGCTGGAGGTCCTGGTATGTCCATCCTTGCTCGCTGTCTATCTCTCAAATAAATATTTTTTTTAAAAAAGAAGAAAAGTGCAATCCAGAGAAATACTTAAGGAAATACTATTTAAAACTTCCTAAACTTGTTAGCCTGGAATTAGAAGGCTAGTTCATCATTCCAAATCAGTCCATGGCCAGGTGTGGTGATACACACCTTTAATCCCAGCTCTTGGGAGGCAGAAGTAGGAGGATCCCTGTGGGTTTGAGGCCAGCCTAAGACTACATAGGGAATTCCAGTTCAGCCTGGGCTAGAGTGAGACCCTACCACGAAAAAAACCCAACAAAATTAGTCCATGTAATCCACCATATCATATAAGACAAAAAAAAGTCATGGTTCTCTTGACTGATAAGGGTGTTTGCTAGAACTCAGTTCTGGTGAGGAAGCATCTGAGCAGATCAGAAAGGGAGCAGATACAGGTTATGCACAAAGAACCTGCAGCTTGCATCGCAGCCAAGGGAAAGAGTGCCTTCTCCACGCCAGGAACCACGTCTGCAAGTCCCAGACAAGGGGAAAGTAAGAAAAAGAAACTTAGGGTTGGGAAGATGGCTCATCAGTTAAAGGCATTGATTTCAAATCCTGCTGGCCTGGGTTTAATTCCCTAGTATCTATGTAAAGCCAGATACATAACATGACTTATGTGTCTGGAGTTTGTTTGCAGTGGCAAAAGGCCCTGGTATGCCCAACTTTCTCTTTCTCTCTCTGTCTCTTTCCCCCCTGCCTCCCTCTGCTTCCAAATAAATTTAAAAAAAAAAATCTTTTTAAGAAAACAGCCTGATGTGGTGGCTTACGGCTTTAATCCCAATACTTGGGAGGCAGAGATAGGAGGATCACTGTGAGTTTGAGACCAGCCTGAGACTGTGTATTGAATTTTAGATTAGCTTGGCCTAGACCCTACCTTGAAAGAAAAATTTAAATGTTATAGATTAATAAGAAAAAACTGAACTTATTCTTCTGCTAGAAGACATTATTGCTTACATAGAAAACCCTAGGGACTCTACAAACAGTCCCCCCAAAAACTCCTGGAACTATAACTGAGTTTAGCAAGATGACAGGATACAAAGTCATAGCACAAAAGTTAATTGTGTCTTTATACACTGGCAATTAAGAACAAAAACTTTATTAAAAATTGCAATAACTGGGCTGGACAGAGGGCTTAGTGGCTTAGGCGCTTGCCTGCGAAGCCAAAGGACCCATGTTCAGTCTCTATCCAAATCCCACGTAAACCAGACACACAAAGGTGAGGCAAACCCACTAGGTGGTGCAAGTGTCTGGAGTTCCATTGCAGTGACTGAGACCCTAGCATGCCAATTCTGTCTCTCTTGCTCTCTATAAAAATTTTTTTAATGAAAAAAATTATAATATCTGGCGCTGGAGAGATAACTTAATGGTTAAGGTGCTTGTCTGAAAAGCCTAAGGACCTAGGTTTGTGTCCCCATTACCCATATAAGCCAGAAGTATATGGTGGCACATGCATCTGGTGTTCATTTGCCATGGCTAGAGGCCCTGGCATGCCCGTTCTTTCTTTCTGCCTCTTCTTCTCATAAGTAAATAAATATTTAGAAATTGTAGTAATTCCCCAACAATATTTTAAGAACAAACCTAGTAGAGCACATACAGGATCAATAGGCAAACTTGTTTCTCTCTCATTTTTTTCTTCCCTATCTGCCTAAACTTTTCACGCCACAAACCTAGAGAGTACATGCCCCCACTTTTCAGAATGTGTCCTTATTCCCCCACTTCCTTCTAGCGTCCTTGTCCAAGGCAACATCTTCTCCTTGGACAAGTAGATACCTAACTGGGCTATCTGTGTTCATTTGTTACCTACCATTGTAGCTGGGGTAGTTTCTGGAAATGAATCATGTCTTTTTTTTTTTTTTTAATTTTTTTTAAATTTTTTATTTATTTATTTATTTGAGAGCGACAGACACAGAGAGAAAGACAGATAGAGGGAGAGAGAGAGAATGGGCGCGCCAGGGCTTCCAGCCTCTGCAAACGAACTCCAGACGTGTGCGCCCCCTTGTGCATCTGGCTAACGTGGGACCTGGGGAACCGAGCCTTGAACCGGGGTCCTTAGGCTTCATAGGCAAGCGCTTAACCGCTAAGCCATCTCTCCAGCCCATGAGTCATGTCTTATTACCACTGAGGTTTCTCCAGGGACCTCACAGTAAATACTGTGGAAAAGCCAGACTCCGTAACATACCAACTCTGTTTCCTGCCCTCTTTATCTTCATAATTCCACTGTAGTGTACCTGCCCCTCAAGCCATGTTGGCATTCCTGGTACTCTCTGAAGATGCCAGGTCTGTTCCTGTGCAGGGCCTTTGCGCTCACTAGACTGCTGTTATCTCCTGTATGGAGTGACTCTTCAGTTCCAGTGCCACCCCACAGGAAGAACACTTTATCCAAAATAGAATAGTCTCCTGAAACCCAGACTTCTCTAAAACAGTATGTCTTCATTTGTCCTTAGCACTCACTTGTTCAAGTCATCTTCTTACATGTTTACATCTTGTCTGCCTTCCCCATCAGACTGTAAGCATCATGTGACTGAGTACCATGCGTATCTTATAGAACAGATCTTGGCACATAATAGGACCTCAGCAAATATTTGTTTAACAAAAAGTAAAATGTAATATTCACCTCTTTTTAATTTTTAAAAATTTTATTTATTTGAGAGAGAAAGTGGCAGATAGAGAAAATGGACGCACCAGGTCCTCTAGTCACTGCAAACAAACTCCAGATGCCACCTTGTGCATCTGGCTTACATGGGTACTGTAGAATTTAACCTGGGTACTTAGGCTTAACAGATAAGCACTTTAACCGCTAAGTCATCTCTCCAGCCCAGTATTCACCTCTTGACAAATCCTTATGGGAAAGAAACAGCTGTGCAGTGGAATGATGTGGCTGTTGAAAGTGATCTAGAGATAGACATGACAGTGCATATCTGTCTGTAATCCCAGCACATAGGTGGGGAGACCAGCCTTGGTTGTGTAGTGAGTTCAGAGCCTGCCTACAAAAAACAAAAAAAAGATGTTTTAGGTTTTTTTGTTTGTTTGTTTTTGAGGTAGGGTCACACTCTGGCCCAGGCTGACCTGGAATTCACTATGTAGTCTAGGGTGGCCTCGAATTCAGAGTGGTCCTCCTACCTCTGCCTCCCCAGTGCTGGGCTTAAAGGTGTGCACCACCACACCTGGTTTAGTTTGTTTTGTTTTTAATTAATGCAGGGTAAGTACCGGATATGGTGGAAGAGTCAGAGAAAAATGGCATTTACATGTACAAATAAAAGGTACATGGAAAGAGATTTCAGGGAGTGGTCGCCAACATGTATATAGCAATTAACTTTAGGTAATGAAAATTTCAAGTGGTTCCTATCTCATTATTTATAAGTTTTTCTTTTATTTATTTATTTATTTATTTATTTGAGAGAGATTATGGGTGTCATAGCCTCTTGCCACTCAAAACAAATTCTAGATGCATGTGCCACACTGTGTATCTGGCTTTACATAACTACTGAGAATTTAAACCGTGGCTGGAAGGCTTGTAAACAAGTGCCTTTAACCACTGGGCTATCTCCTCCAGCCTGGTTTCTTTTTTTTGTTGTTTTTGCATTTGAGTTTTTATAGTCTATATTATTGTTACAGTTGGAAAAGATTAAGTTGATTTTCTCTGGGGAAGTAAAATCTGTCTTATTTTATTGAATAGTTGCTGTTGAACATCGTAAGTGTATTTAGTCTACTATTAAAATATCTCAGGATACACAACAGAAATTTGTTACTTGTAGTCATGAAGGCTAGAGAGTCCAAGATCAAGGTGCCAGCAGTTTCGGTGTCTGGGAGACAGCTCACCCACCATAGCTGGCACCCTCTGTGTGTATCTTCAGTTTCATACTGAGGGCAGAGTCCTCGCGACATCATCACCTCATTGCCTTTCACAGGCCCCACCCCTTAATACATCATGTTGGGAATTAGCTTTCTTTGTTTTTTTTTTTTTTTTTTTTTTGGTTTTTTCGAGGCAGGGTCTCACTCTGGCTCAGGCTGACCTGGAATTCACTATGTAGTCTCAGGGTGGCCTCGAACTCACGGCGATCCTCCTACCTCTGCCTCCCGAGTGCTGGGATTAAAGGCGTGCGCCACCACGCCCGGCTTGGGAATTAGCTTTCTTTGTATGAATGTTGGAGAATATTCATTCAGACCAAAACAGTGAGATTGCTTCCTTATGTAACCTACTAGGTGATAAGTACCATGGAGCATAAGGTACACACTGCAAAATGAGTTAAGTTATTTTCCATTTTTCTATGCCAACTGCTCTTTTGCTATGCTGCCATCCATAATCTTACAGCCCAGGGAAGGTGCCTTGGCATAACATGGGCACTCTTGGTGTCATGAAGTCATGAATAAGATTGAATTCATTTCAGTACACTGCCCTAAGCACCTGGTGTTTTTGTAGGACATCAGAGTGTAGTGACCTCTTTGGGGCAGGGGTCAGGCTTCTGCCTATGTTGCCAGGCTTTCAGTGCTGCTCCATAGCTTTGCGTCCGTTACTTGACTCCAGTGAGGTTCCACTCCCCATTGGCCCGTGGTAGTGCCACCCTAGAGTCCAGCCCAGCTGTGGGGGAGTGCGCCACAAGGAACTCCACCCTGTCAAAGCCTCTTGCCTAGGCCTTTTGGCTCCCTCCTCCCCCCTCACACACTTGGGACTGAATTTTAGTTTTCAAATTTCTAAGGTATTTTCCTGGGTCAGTTAATTTAGTGTAGGTCAGTGGGATTTTCTGTGTTTGTTTTATAAAACTGCTTTTCCTATTTTAGTTTGTCTTTGATTAATTGATCCCATGTTGTGGTTTCGTTCCCTGGCTTGGGATGATGTGGGAGCCATTTGTACTTTGGCTAGCCCCTCTCAGAGCCTTGTCGACTCCCGTAATTCATATATGGAGTGGAATGGCTGGGTCTTTTGACAGCACCCCTGGGGCAGAGGATGGGAGGAAACAGGACATACTTGCTTTCTTGTTTCCCCTGAGAGCCAGCGTGGCATAAAGAGGAGAGAGGTGGCTTCAGGGTCAGCTCCATGGTGGCTCTCCAACCTCCCAGCTATCACTTGGTGATTGGGATCTCAAACATGGTTTTCCCCCTCTCCCAAACTTATTAGGAACATGCAGACAGTACCTGCCTCATGGGGTGTAAGAATTCCATTGAGGGTGTAGGTAAGAGCCCCAAGAGAAGCATGAGGACAGTAAAAGTAGTCCCCCTTAGTCTCCCTTTCACCTGGAATGTCTGGCAGTCCATTTGGAACTGTTGCCAACTTCCTCCTCCACCCAAGCCATGGCATATAGTGTTTATGTTTAATGTAACTTTTATGGGAGACTGCACAGGATCATTTCTTTAGAAATGAAGGAACTATTTTGGTAAAGATAGGTCTTCAGTCCATTTACTGCTCTGCCCTTTGCACTCAGCAATTCATTATAGCCCAGAGATGGGAGCCAAAGACTTTAGAGAGGATCAGCAGAGCTGTCTCTCGTGTGGGTGGAGTTTTCTTGCCTAATGGACCATCCTGCCTATTTGGCTTTGGGAATTAAAATATGAAGCATTGTGATTTTCTGATAGAAACAAATCCTTATTTTTCTCCCATATAGCACTGAACTTTATATGCCTCAGTAATGCCCCCAAACTAGTTTTCATGGGAGATATTCCTAGTTGTCATCAGTAGCTGATGGGACTTGGCAGTGGTTCTGTGGAATGAAAAAAAAGGAAATGATTTATTCAAGACTTGAAGGGACAGTAGCATGTCAGGCTCGTAATGTGCAACCATATTACTCAAAATTCTATTCTGGGGCTCAGAGCCTGAGGGTGAGCCTGTGCTAGGGTTATTGTCTTCGGGAATTTTCGTGAGGGTCTCCCATTGTCCTAGGAGAGTGCCTGCTGCATAGAACAGTGCTTCCCAATGGTTTCCAGGTCAGAATGTAGGTGGGAATTGGTGATGGCTGTATGTCCTACTAAGATGGACTAGATGGGCTTCGGTTTATGTAAATAGGACATTGGGAAAACAACTTTGAGCAAAATGAATCACAGAGTATTAAAGAACATGCTCATAGCCCTCAACAACAGGGATAAATCCTATAAAATGTCTTCTGAAGCAATTTTGATGTTCGGTGACTACCACAGGACATTCATACACAAATCAGTAGCTATGACAGTACTGGGCGAGCAGTCTAATGTCACCCCCATCATATGTGTGGTCTGTTGTTGACTCAAATATTATTATGTAACACAACTGTATGTTAAATGCTATATTGCTTTAAAGCATAAAGCTATTCTTTTCAGACTTTGAAAAATTGAAATGAGTTTATTTCAATGTTAAAACAATTTTATGTCAAATTGTATGCTGTAGCAGACAGCTTTCAGTTGCTAAACCAGGTACAGTTATGGAAGAAGGGAATTTATTTGAAACTTACAGATCCAGGCGAAGTTCTATAGTGGTAGAAGAAGCTGGCCTGCCTTCACAGGTCCCTGCTGAGAGAGAAAAGCCCTGACTGACATATCAGCAAGCACAGTTTAGGAACCCAGGCAGAACTCAGGCCCTTTGTGCTTCTTAGGTTGGAATTCAGATCCACCATAGGGCTGGACTCCAGGATCTGCCCACAGTGACACCTCTAGCCAGGAGGCTACAGATCTAAATTACAATCTAATAAACTCCAGAATCTATTGGGGGTCATCCATTTAAACTACCACATATGCCTAGGAAGGTGTCACCTATCTCCTATCAAAGTTTAATGATGCTATCTTAAAAATACTCAGTTGTAGGGCTGGAGAGATGGCTTAGCAGTTAAGGCACTTGCCTGTGAAGCCTAAGGACCCAGGTTCAATTCCCTAGAATCCACATAAGCCAGGTACACATGGTGGTGCATGTGTCTGGAGTTCATTTGCAGGGATTAGAGGCCCTAGTGTGCCCATTCTCTCTTTCTCACATAAGTAAATACAAATAATTTTTAAAAAATAATTGTCACCAAACATGGTGACTCAAACCTTTAATCCCAGTGCTCAAGAGGTAGAGGTAGGATGATCTCTGTAAATTCAAGGCCAGCCTGTAACTATATACCTGAATTCCAGGTCAGCCTGGACTAGAGTAAGAGCTTACCTTGAAAAAAATCAAAATTTATATATATTCAATTCTCATCATCAGAAAGAACTTTTGTCCACACAAGTAATGGATGAAAAATTTAATCCTTTTTTTTGTTGTTTGTTTTTGTTTTTTTCGAGGTAGGGTTTCACTCTAGTCCAGGCTGACCTGGAATTCACTCTGTATTCTCAGGGTATCCTCGAACTCACGGCGATCCTTCTACCTCTGCCTCCCAAGTGCTGGGATTAAAGGCGTATGCCATCACGCCCAGCTTTAATTTATATACTTTTAAATAAGTGTTAAAAAGGCTTAAAGTGCCGGGCATGGTGGCGCACGCCTTTAATCCCAGCACTCGGGAGGCAGAGGTAGGAGGATCGCCGTGAGTACGAGGCCACCCTGAGACTCCTTAGTGAATTCCAGGTCAGCCTGGGCTACAGTGAGACCCTACCTCAAAAAGCCAAAAAAAAAAAGTATATAAATTAGTCAACTGGTACATTCATGACCAGCAGTGGTTACTGATAGCCCCATAAGAACTGCCCTGTTCTTTAGGAGCATCTTGGACAGGGAGGCAGGACACCAAAACTTTTCTACCAGGAAGCAGCTCTAACTGTGCCAGCACAGGCACAGTGGATTCACACCCAAAGACTGAGCCCAGATGCAGTGGGGCTTGTACACACTTTATATACACACTTTAGTTTCTTTATCTCTCATATAGGATAATACTCATATTCTTTTTAAAAATATTTTTTTTTATTTTCAAGCACAGAGAGAGAGAGAATATGGGCATGGCAGGGCCTCCAACCACTGCAGATGAACTCTAGATGCATGTGCCTCTTTGTGCATCTGGATTTACGTGGCAACTGGGGAATCTAACCCAGATTATTAAGCTTTGTAGGCAAATGCCTTAACCACTGAGCTATCTCTCCAACTGATACTCATATTCTGATTGGTTACTTTGAACTTGTTAAACAGAACCTATATCCAAACAAACAAAATTTATCATAATCGCTTATAGGGGAGTGGGCAGAAAGTAAGCTCGAAGATGCTAGGCAGCCTGCTGCAGGTGTTTCGTGTTTCCCTTTTCTCCAGTTCGTCAGGACCCTCTTATCACAGTACAGTAACATACTATTTCCAGCTACTGGGCACATTTTGGGTTCCAAGTTCATTGCGTGCACACAGACACACAGCTGTCTTCTGTGTTGTGTGAAAGCCTTACCACATTACCTCCTTTGAAGCACCCCGTTAAGGTCAAAGAACATGATATATTTCTATTGCATTATAACATGGGTGGCCATTTTTTTCTTAACTATGACTTCCATGCGGTTTGAGTTAAATCTTAAAACAGGACAAGTATACAAGGTACTGTGAAGCAGCCTCCCAGGATTAAAAGCACAATACTTAAGAGAGTTTAAATATCTCTAAACAAACTGTCTGGGTTCCAGCCATTCTAAATTTAAACTGGGACAGGAGTGATTCTTCTCATTTGGCTTGTGATTTCTTTCTTTTAGTATTTTATTTATTTATTTGCAAGAAAAGAGAGAAAAGAAATGGATGCACAAAGACCTCTAGCCACTGAAAATGAACTCCAAATGCATGTACTATTTTGTGCATTTGGCTTTTTGTGGGTACTGGGGAATTAAACACAGGTCATCAGGTATGCAGCCAAGCACCTTAACAGCTGAGCCATCTCTCCAGTCCTGTGATTTTTATTTTTATTTTTTTATTTTTTGAGGTAGGGTCTCACTGTGGCCCAGGCTGATCTGGAATTCACTATGGAATCTCAGGGTGGCCTTGAACTCACGGTGATCCTCCTACCTCTGCCTCCCAAGTGCTGGGATTAAAGGCGTGCGCCACCACGCCCAGCTTGATTTTTTTTTTTTTTCCCAGTTTTTCAAGGTAGGGTTTCACTCAAGCCTAGGCTGACCTAGAATTCACCCTGTAGTCTCAGGGTAGCCTCAAACTCATAGCAGTCTTCCTACCTCTGCCTCCTGAGTGCTGCTCCAGCATCTTTTGTCATCTATTTCTAAGCAGCAGTTGCTCAAGTTGAACTTGCCATAGACGCCCCCTTCAGAGGCAAGTAAATAATCTAAGGCCAAGTGGTTCTGATAAATAGCATTACACATCTTGGTCTGTTATCTGGCTAGTATGTCAGGGGCATTTACAGTTTTATATAGGGCTCCCAAGGCTGTTGGTCTTCCATGTGAGTCCCCCAGACACATAGCAAGAAGAGATCTTTAGAGACTGGGATATAACCTCTGCCAGGGTCAGGAACAGATTCTTCAAGCTTTTTCCATGTGG
Source organism: Jaculus jaculus (assembly GCF_020740685.1). Classification (NCBI taxonomy): domain Eukaryota; kingdom Metazoa; phylum Chordata; class Mammalia; order Rodentia; family Dipodidae; genus Jaculus; species Jaculus jaculus. The sequence goes on along the minus strand of NC_059106.1, from coordinate 82,032,702 downwards.
GGATTAGTTGGCCTCTGGAGTTACTAAAGCAGGGCTTCAGTCTTATGGGGTCATTGGAATTGCATTTTGTTTCTTTTGCATGTTCAGCTGGCCCAGTGTTGATGAGTCAGAATTGCATTCCCTGTCATGAAAAGATGTTTTTACCCTGATGTATGAATCTAGGGGACCACTTTGGCCATTTTGACAAAGGGTCTGAGAGCTCACAGGGCAGGCAAGATGGCATCTATATTTCTGTAGGCTAGCCTCTAACTACCTATCAGGAAAAGAAAGATATCTTGTTGCTTTTTTAAAAGATTTATCTTCATTTACTTATTATTACTAGAGATAGAGAGACGAAGGGAAAGAGAGAGAAAGAGAAAGAGAGAATGGGCACACCAGGTCCTCTAGCCACTGCAAATCAACTCCAGACACATGTACTACCATGTGCATCTGGCTTATGTGGGACCTAGAGAATCGAATCTGGGTCCTTAAGCTTCGCAGGCATGTGCCTTAACCACTAACCATCTCTCCAGCCTGACATCTTGTTTCTAACTGGTATTCATTTTTTCTCTTGACATGACACTCTTAACTGCTATTAGGGAAGTGGGATGATTACTGCTGTAATTTATTTAAGCTGAATAATGTAGTAGAATATGGCAGTTAGAGCTCCCCAGGAGGGAGTTTATCTAAAGAGCCATGGTGGTAAGGCTTTTTAGAATTTCTTGCTAACCAGTCTGATATCTTGCCACCATCTGTATGTAACTCTTTGACTTAAGTCCATTCTTTGAACCTGGGGCAAAACATTTATAAAAGACAAACAGGAACATTACAATTACCATCAAAACAGTAAAAGAGGGGCTGGAGAGATGGCTTAGCAGTTAAGGCATTTGCCTGCAAAGCCAAAGGATCCCGGTTCAACTCTTCAGGACCCACATAAACCAGATGGACAAGGGGCCACATATATCTGGAGTTTGCTTGCAGTGGCTGGAGGTCCTGGCATGCCCATTTTCTCTCTCTCTCTTTCTCTCTGCTTCTTTCTCTCTCTCAAATAATATATATGTATGTATGTATATGTGTGTGTGTGTATGTATATATATGTGTATATATGTGTGTGTATATATATATATGTATATATATATATGTATGTATGTATGTATGTATATATAACAGTAAAAGAGGATTTTTGTCCTGTTGGAAAGAGAAGTAAATCAACATAAGAGCTTTGTACTGTAGACCTTTAGCATGTGGCCAGGAGAAGTAGATATCTGTATTTAGTATTGAACAGGAAAGCTTGTTAGCCTGAATCTTTCTTTATATTATAATACTTTTGGTTATATTCTCTTTATGGATATTTTAGACCACGTAGATAGCCAAAATTTCACTATGTAATTGTATTTTTGAAGGTCAGTACTGGCTTTATAGCAGTGACTCCTAGGACATATGAAGAGCTCTGTGACTCTCAGCATTGTCATCTGTTAGGACAAGTCAAGGCTGTGCTGACCATGTGGATTCCTTGGGAGCATTCCTCTGTTGTGACTCTTCTCTTGTAGACTGTTCACTGATTTGGTGTCCAATCTCTAGAGCCCCATGTCTTCCCTGACCAAAAAGACAGGTGGCTTATGAGATTGCAGGATATGCTATGAGTATCATTTGTCTCTGTGGCCTTTTTGGCCTGGGATCAGAAACCAGATACTGGTTGTCCTTTTAGCTCCAGTGTCTCCAATTGGCTTTGGCTTCTGTATTTGGTTCTTAAGCACTCAGAAAGACAGCTACACCAGTCTTGAGGAAAGTGTGGATATAGAGCACATCTGGTTAGCAAAAACAGATCTAGTTCAAGAATGGAATAAAGGCTCAAAGCCATTCTGCCTAACATCTTCCTGGTAACATGTTAAGTCATATCTATACTATAAAAGATAGGCATGTCTCATCATTTAAATATCTAACAGCTGTAGGGACAGGGAGGACCAATTCCCTATGCATCAATTAGACTGCTGGTACCAGGAGTTCACCTCTCTTGGTATATCAGGAACTGCACCTTGGTGACAAGGGAGGGGGAAAAAATCACTGGTTCAAATCCCGGATGAGCCCCTATGAGATGTAATAGAATTCTCAAACTATAGGCAGAACACCAAAGGTTTTCCACCAAGGAGCAGCTTTAACTGTGTCAGCACCTAACACAGTAGAGCATTACTATATATATACTGGTCTCTTTGTCTGTCATGTAGGGTGATACTCATCTTCTGATTGGTTACTTTGAACTTGTTGAACAGTGTTTACAAAAATAATAATGTATCACAATTGCTTACAGAGTGGGCAGGAAGTGTCCTCTCTCTCTCTCTCTCTCTCTCTCTCTCTCTCTCTCTCTCTCACACACACACACACACACACACACACACACACACACATAATTTTTTTGTTGTTTTTTCAAGGTAGGGTCTTACTCTGGCTCAGGCTGACCTGGAATTAACTCTGTAGTCTCAGGGTGGCTTTGAACTCACAGCGATCCTCCTACCTCTGCCTCCCGAGTGCTTGGATTAAAGGCATGCACCACCTTGCCTGGCTTAATAAAATATTTTTTTAAAAACAATGCAAAGCAACTCCAGGGATCATGGTTACAGGAACAAATGGTTCAACTCTTCAACTTGACAGAACTGTTTACTCCCTCATGTCATTCAGCTTAAAGTAGAAAGAATCCAGGCATGTGAGCTTTTGTCAGGTGCTTATACACCTGGGTACACATCCCACTGATAATCCCACTGTGTGCCTGGAAGAAGAGCAGGCTCCTGAAGGAAACTCCAGGGACCTGAGTGTAAAGCAGCATGAAAGCAATAGCTTTGCACGAGAGGCTCCTGAGCAGAGAAGGCAGACTTGCAAGAAGTTGTGCACATCTGTGGGGAGCACAGATGGCAGGCAGCACAGAGGTTCACAGGCTAGACAGACAGAGAAGTGTTTTTCCCTCCGCATTCACTTCACATGCCAGCAGGGCCGTTGTGAAGAAAACCAGGAGTGCTATAATGGAACTTCTAGACTAGCAGAGGAGCGACAACAGCCAGATGATCTGAGAGTGAAATTACAAAGTACAAAGGGAAAGTACACCATGTCAAATATCAAAGGAGGGCATGCTCAAGACAGAATGGCAAGGAATGCCCTGCTGAGAGAGGACATTGAAGTAGGGGCTGAAAATAATCACAAATGAACCAAATAAAGAAGTGAGGATACATTTCAGATAAGAGACACAGCCTGTAAGAAAAGATTTACTCAAAGAACTAAAATCTGGGTGTGGTGGTGCGTGTCTGGAACCACAGCACTTGAGAAGCTGAGGCAGGAGGAACACAAGTACAAGCTCAGCCTGGGCTACCTGTCATGACCCTGCTCTCCCAGAAGAGCTGAAAGAAAGCCCAAATGGCCTGAACACAGCACAGAGACAAAGGCAGGGCTTGTAGGGTAGGGAAGGGCCACATCATAGAGTTCCTTGTTGTATGACAATGTCTTTTAAATTTAGGAGATAGATATTTGCAAACAGAGAGACAGAATGAGCATGCTGGAACCTCCTGCCATTGCAGATGAACACCAGATACATAAGCCACTGGCATTAGTTGGGTACTGGGGAATTGAACCCAGGCCATCAAGCTTTTCAAGGAAGCACTGTTTGCTTAACTGCTGAGCCATCTCTCCAGCCCTAAATTTAGTTTTGATGGCTGTATCTGAAAGGATGAGTGAGTGGTTATGGTCAGTGATGGAAATGAGGTCATTAGAGAGGAATCCTATAATGACGGGCTGTAGTGCTAAGAAGATAGCCACCACTAGGTCTGGTGGCTCATGCGTGTAATCCCAGTGCTTGGAGGCTGAGTCAGAGGATCTCAAATTCAAGACCAGACTGGCTACATAATGAAGCCCTATCTCAAGAAGAAAAAAATAAAAAGATTAAGAAATGGCTGCATAAAACCAGGCGTGGTGGCGCACGCCTTTAATCCCAGCACTCAGGAGGCAGAGGTAGGAGGATCGCCGTGAGTTCAAGGCTACCCTGAGACTCCTAGTGAATTCCAGGTCAGTCTGGGCCAGAGTGAGACCCTACCTCGAAAAACCAAAAAAAAAAAAAAAAAAAAAAAAAAATAAAAAAATAAAAGAAATGGCTGCATATTCTACACAGCAATGAAAACAAGGGCAAAGCAATGATGGTAGTTCAGTAATAAGGTCTGGATTTAGAAATGAAGGATGAGCTGGCCATGGTGGTGTGTACCTGTAGTCCCAGCTTCTCCAGAGGCTGAGGTAGGAGGATTGCTTGAAACTAGGTATTTGGGTTAGCATGAGTAACATACAGAAACCCTGGAGGAGGGGGAGAGAGGAGGAGAGAGAGAATGTAACCAATATGAAAGGGAGATGGGGAAAGGAAGAGCCTGGAGACAGTAAGGCAGATCAAATAGTTCATTCCATCTTTAGCGTAGAATATGGGGTGGGGGAGGTAATGCAGGGAATTAACAAATGAAGTAGGGGGCTGGAGAGATGGCTTAGCAGTTACTTGCCTTTGAAGACAACAGACCCAGGTTCAGTTCCCCATAACCCACTTAAGCCAGATGTATATGGTAGAGCATGCGTCTGGAGTGCATTTGCAGCAGTTGGAGGCCCTGGTACGCCCATTCTCTCTCTCTAATAATACATAAAAATAAAATATTTTTAAAAACATTAAATAAATATTTTAATATATTTTATTTATATGAGAGAGAGAAAGAGGCAAAGAGAGAGAGAGAATGGGTACACTGGGGCCTCCAGCCACTGCAAATGAACTGCAGATGCATGTGTTCCTTGTGCATCTGGCTTATGTGGGTTCTGGAGAGTTGAACCGGGATCCTTTGGCTTTGCTGCAAATGCCTTAACTGCTAAGCCATCTCTCCAGCCCAAATATTTTTAAAAAATGAAGTAGCAATGGTCACTATACGCCAGATCATAAAAGATTTATAAACTAAGCATTGGGATTGACTAGCAAAAAGGAGTCCATGCAAAGACCTGAAAAGTGGGGATGAGCTGGGGTGGTGGTGCACGCCTTTAATCCCCGCACTTGGGAGGCTGAGGTAGGAGGACAGATGTGAGTGTGAGGCCACCCTGAGACCACATAGTAAATTCTAGGTCAGCCTGGGCTAGAGTGAACCCTACCTCAAAAAACACCACCAATACAGAGGGGATGTATTCTTAGGAATTTATCTTACAGAAAACAAGTTCTGGTTACAGCACAATGAAGCTACTAGAGAACAAGGTAGGAGGCAGGAAGATCCAATAGAAGGCTGTTAATAGAACCTAAGTGATCAGTGGAGCTAAAAGTTGGAGGGAGCCGGGCATGGTGGCACACGCCTTTAATCCCAGCACTTGGGAGGCAGAGGTAGGAGGATCATCATGAGTTCAAGGCCGCTACTTAATGAATTCCAGGCCAGCCTAGACTAGAGTGAGACCACACTTTGAAAAACAAAAGCAAACAAACAAACAAACAAAAAGCTGGAGGAAGTAAATGGATTTGAGATCTCTTTAGGAGATGGACTTAAACAGTAATAATAAAAGGACACGAAGACGTAGTCAAATTAACTGAATGAAATAAGGGAAGTGGGATTCAAGGACTCCTCTTGGGTTTGAAGCCTAGCTGGATGAATGATGTTGCATGTTGCCATTTGTGAAAGTTGGAAATACAGGGAGGAAGAGGACTAGTTTCTGGTATGTATGTGGTGATACAGATGAGCTATGTGAGCATCTTCTGTGTAAGATGTTGGATATTATGGTGAGAATGACCAGCGGGAGGGGGAGAATAGTCTGGAGGTCATCAGAGATTTGGTTTGGGAGCAATGAACTTGAATGTTGAGTAAAGTAAAATCTAGACTGCATATGGGGAAAGTGAGGGAAGAGGAGAAATGAAGGAAAACCAGACAAAATATGTGGAAAAATATTTCTTCAAACTTTGAGCAAGAGGTAGTGAGTCACCTTGAGACTACACAGTGAATCCCAGGTCAGCCTGGGCTAGAGTGAGACTCTACCTCAAAAAACAAAAACAGAAAAAGAGGTAGCCAGGTTGCTGGTTTCTAAAAGAAAGGCAGTCAGTGAAGGCAGCTCTGTAATCACAAGCTAGGCCCCTAGAGACAGTTCCAGGACATAATACAGGGGCAAAGAGCCCAGATAGGACCTTAGACTCTTCCTAAGGTGAAGAAGCAGTTGAGAACCCGGGGAGCTCAAGGCAGATAGAATTATTGGGAAGATTACCTGAGAGGAGAGGCCTGCCCACAGGAGAGCTCTGGGGTGTGTAGCAGGTCCCCTGCACTGCTCAGCTGATGGGTAGATACAGATGTGGAAACCACAGGAAGCTGAGGAAAGAATCACAGAAGGAGGCAGGCAGGGTTGTACCTGTACCTAGAGGTCACATATATAGGACTTGGGATCATAGGGTATTCCAAAGGCTTGCCTTAGTAATGAGCCAAAATTACTGACAATGCTAAAGGTTAAAGGTCACTTTTGTTTCTAAATCTATAAAATTCAGAAGCAAGCCTTGAAAGGACATTTCTAATAATTTCATTATGCCCAAAATGAGGAATACCCAAATACCATGCCCTAACAAGGTGAAAAATTCACATGGCTGGTAACCAATCAGATAGTACCAGACAGCTAATGAAGTATAACCCAGAGTGAGGAGAAAAACCAGTCAGTAGAGATATACCTAGAGGTGACATGAATGTTGGCATTAGTAGACAGGGACGACACAAGAGCCCATATGTTGAAGAAGGAAGACAAGCATGGGGCCATTAAGGAAAGAAATGGGACACTAAGGAAGCCTTTCCTTTGGACTCCTTCCATACCTTTCCATGGACTCCAAGAGATGAAATATACCATGTATGTGATGAAAAATGTGCTAGATGGATCATCAGCAAATTAGAAATAGTAGAAGAAAGGTATAGTAATAGAAAATATATCAATTGAAACTGTCTAAAACGAAATGGAAGATCACTGAAAATGAAGGACACAGCATCATTGAGCTGTAGGACTTTAGGCAGTCTCATATCTGTAACAGAAAAAGAGGGGAGGGTAGGAAATATTTGAATATATAATAAGTCATTTTTTCATATTTGATTAGAACTCACAGATCCAAGGTACACCATAAACCCAAACACAAGAAAGATGATGGAAACCACAGTAGGTCACATTATAGACACTCCCTTCTCTACCCCAGGCAGATAGCCTGGAGCCAGCCAGGTGGTGAGAGCAGCAAGTCCAGGGGGCACTGTGAGATGGATTAAAATAGGAGGTTTCTGGGAGGAGCATTGAGGAGTCAGAATGAGGCTGGAGGCCCATTCTTCCTGGGAGATTCAGCTACTTGTCATTTTTCCCCAAGCTTGTTCCTACCATTCCGAAGGGCCTTCATTTCAAGAGTGTGCTTTTCCTCTGGAGCATGCTCCTGCTCACTATGGGTGTGGTGGGCTTTTGTGATTTTCAGCCATCACCTCCCTTCATATCTGAGAGGAGAACAAGAGCAAGCAAGGCCAGGGATTTGGGGTCCAGAGCAGAGGGGATGATTTGCAATCCCTTTCTGTGACTGTGCTCAAGATGTACAGTTGCTGGTAGCCATGTTGCAAAGTTGTGGAAAAGGCTGGTGAGGAAGAGTAAAGCCACTGAGAGAGGCTGGCATCCTGTCAGTTTTGGCAGTCCTTGGAGCCTGCTACACTCACCCCTTCCCACAGCTTGGTTATGTGCACCATGAAATCATTCCACTGGGCTCAAGCTGCAGCTCAGTGGGAGAATGCTGGTCTAGTTTAGTATGTGTGAGGCTCTGGATTCAGTAAAAACAAATTAATCATGTAAATGTCCATTTCCTATGCAATCTGGCCAATGTATTAGAACATGCAGGACAGTCAGGATAATTGCAGAGGTCACCTTCGTTCAGACTCTTTCCATCCCTGAAATTGTTTTCAGTGTGGGAAGTCCAGTGACACTCTTGATATCTCTGAGGTGATTAAAAAAAAAAGTCCCCCCCTCCGAGCCTTAGGGAACATTGCAGAAGAAGAGACAGAACGATTGTAAGAGCCAGAAGATGGCGGGGAATGCTTTGGAATGCTGTCTTCTGGACATGTCATGTCCATTGCACTCATGACCTCACGGAGATTGTAGTTACCTGCACAATATTGGGCCCATCAGTATTTTGTCATGGATAGTGGAGGAGGGGAGAAAGCATCAAAGTAGAAGAGGAACTAGTTGGGAAGAAGAGGTTCAGTGGAAGGGGGACAGGAGGATAAGAAGGTAGTAGGAGGGGAATATGATCAAAATACATTATATACATGCACAGAACCTGATAATGAGTTTTTTTTTAATTCGTGATCACTTTGAATCACAAGTCCAGAGTTACAGCACTCATGATTTCATAACAGCTACTTGTAACTTAAAAAAATTTTTTTTATTAACAACTTCCATGATTATAAACAATATCCCATGGTAATGCCCTCTCTCTCCTCACTTTCCCCTTTGAAACTCCACTCTCCATCATATCGCCTCCCCCTCTCAATCAGTTTCTCTTTTGTTTTGATGTCATGATCTTTTCCTCCTCTTGTGATGGTCTTGTGTAGGTAGTGTCAGGCACGGTGAGGTCGTGGATATGCAGGCCATTTTGTGTCTGCAGGAGCACGTTGTAAGGAGTCCTACCCTCCCTTTGGCTCTTACATTCTTTCTGCCACTTCTTCTGCAATAGACCCTGAGCCTTGGAAGGTGTGATAGATATTGCAGTACTGAGCACTCCTGACACTTTTTCACAGTTACTTGTAACTTTTAATTCATTCACACAGTTATTTCCTCTCCTCACGTTAGGCCTTAAGACCTGCAGGTGTCTAACTCGGGGAAGGAGCCCTGCTGTCTTTGCTCTTCCTGCCCCAAATACCTAGTTTCTTGCTGACCCGTTTCACTTCCCTGGGATAGCTATAGAGGAAGAGAGGGGAACAGAAAAAACTTGGGATAGTGTTTTTATGCTCTGGATCTGGCGTGTGTTTCAAGCTGACTCTTGGGGTTGCTCTTGCAGGCATTTTGCTGACCCCTGTTCTTCCTGGGAATTGCTCTCCAGCCTTGCCACTGGGTATCTGTCCCTGCTTCTGACAGCTGAGGACCCTCCTGTTTGCCAGCCTTACGGGTAGATTTTTTTTTTTTTTCAAGGTAGGGTCTCACTCTGGTACAGGCTGACCTGGAATTAACTCTGTCATCTCAGGGTGGCCTTGAACTCACGGCGATCCTCCTACCTCTGCCTCCTGAGTGCTGGGATTAAAGGCGTGTGCCACCACGCCCGGCTTTTGATTTTTTTTTTTAATTAACAAAACTTCCATGATTGTAAACAATATCCCATGGTAATGCCCTCCCTCCCCCCCACTTTCCCCTTTGAAACTCCACTCTCCATCATATGCCCTCCCCCTCTCAATCAGTTTCTCTTTTATTTTGATATCATGATCTTTTCTTCCTGTTAAGATGGTCTTGTGTAGGTAGTGTCAGGCACTGTGAAGTCATGGATATCCAGGCCATTTTGTGTCTGGGGGGAGCACGTTGTAAGGAGTCCTCTCTTCCTTTGGCTCTTACATTCTTTCTGCCACTTCTTCCACAATGGACCCTGAGCCTTGGAAGGTGTGATAAAGATATTGTAGTACTGAGCACTCCTGTCCCTTCTTCCCAGTACCATGATGCTTTCTGAGTCATCCCAAGGTCACTGACAGGCAGATGTTTCGGGAAGGAACTAAAACAGTCTCACTGTAGCTAATTCATGCATCTCTGTAGGGTATTCTGAGAGTTCCCACGTATCTCTGTCCTACAGCCTGCCAGCCCATCTCACCATGTCCTTACGCTTCTCAACTGGGAAGCCCACTGTGTCCCCATGCCTTGGCGACCATGTAAGTTTTTCTTTCCAATCTGAAGTAAAAGACTACGTACACATTCTGCCCTTTCAGAGATAGGAGGTTCATAATACAGCTCTCCCCAAAGTGATTTCTCAAATCCTCTTTTCATCTGTGGCAATTTCTTTTATATTGGATGTGAGGAAGGTCTTTAGAATTATATAACGTTTCCTTTGAAATTCTGCATCTTAGACTAAGCAAGCATCTTACTTCATACATGACATTGGTCAGTTTGGAAGCTTGACTGAAATCTTCTGATCATATTAATTTATTTATATTATGACTGTTATGACCAAGTAACCCCGATAAAAAACAGACAGTAAATATTTCCTGAGCATCTGGTGTGTGCAGCCCCAGCCCTCCTGGCTGCCAGTCTTGGGCTCCTTGCTTCCAGTTAGCCTGCTGGCTGAATCCTGCCCACATGCATGCTTTGGATCATACACATTATCGTTAGATTTTTTTTTTTTTCCTTTGACCTACTGTGTTTATAGATTGAGGAACTTTACCTTTTTTTAAAAAAATCATGGGGGCTGGAAAGATGGCTTAGTGGTTAAGGCACTTGCCAACAAAGCCAGAGGATCCAGGTTCGATTCCCCAGTACCCACATAAAGCCAGATACACAAGGTGGTGCATGTGTGTAGACTTTGTTTGCAATGGCTGGAGGCCCTGGTATGCCTGTTCTCTCTCCCTGTATCTGCCTCCACCTCTCTCTCTCTCTCTCAAATAAATACATAAATTTTTTTAAAAAATGATTCAGGGCTGGAGAGATGGCTTAGCGGTTAAGCGCTTGCCTATGAAGCCTAAGGACCCTGGTTCAAGGCTCGATTCCCCAGGACCCACATTAGCCAGATGCACAAGGGGGCACATGCATCTGGAGTTCATTTGCGGTGGCTGGCACGCCCATTCTCTCTCTCTCCCTCTGTCTGCCTCTTTCTCTCTGTGTCTGTTGCTCTCAAATAAACAAGTAAAAATAAACAACAACAACAAAAAGATGAGGTAACTCTGGGCCTGCCTTGATGGAAGCTGTTCTTCAACAGGATTCCTTCCATTGCCATGGACTGTACTTCTATGACCTTGAGGCTGACTGTTAACTCTTCCTAACAAATGATGGGAATGGTCTGATACTTGTGTCTCTAAGAAAGACACACAAATGGATGGGCCATCATGGCCATGGAAAGGGACATTCTTTAGAAATGCAAAGTGTTACTCAGTGGTAGCCTGCTTGTCTAACATGTGCAAGGCCCTGGGTCTGATCTCCATGCAGCATGGTCTGGGTGGGGAAGCCAGAAATGCTAAGTGTTCTTTTATAAAATTCACTTACTTTTATTAGCATATGTTAATTATGCATAACAATAAGTTTAACTATGGCATTTTTATATATTGAATAGTCATTTTATCATATTTCCCCCATTATCTCTCTTGTTCCCTCCCTTCCCTCTTCCCAACCTGTCCCCCTTTGACTTCTATGTCTTTATTTTTTTTGGTGACCCAGTGAGTTTCTTTAGGGTCAATTTGTAAAAATACCTCTTCCTTCCCAGTGACTATTAACTGCTTATAGATTGGAACGGGTGTTCATTAGGAGTCCTCAGGGAAGAGTGGGGCCTCCTGGAACCTCCCCCCATGACAACATGTTGACAGGCTCATTCTTGTGCAGGCTTTTGCCTGTAATCACAACTGCTGCAAGATCAAGTTCAATGTCAAAGTTAGGCTGTGAAGACAGTGTTCCTCTTCACTCTACTTCCTCTGGCTCTTGCATTCTTTCTGCCTCCTCTTTTGCACTGTACCCTGAGTCTTGAAGGGGGTGATAGAGAGCCCTGTGTCTTGAAGGGGGTGAGATAGTCCCATTTGTGACTGAGCATTCAACAGAAGTCTCTGCAATTACTGTTACACACAGTAAAAAGAAGTTTCTCTGGCCATAGCTGATGTCAGCACTAATCTATAGGTATAAACATAATTACTTAGAAGCAACTTACTAGACACATCATGTCAATTTAGCAAAACAACAGCAGTAGTTTCCCCAGTAAAGCCTATGACTTCGCCAGCCTCAGGCTTTTGACCAGGTTTGATTATTTATTTATTTATTATTGGTTTTTCAAGGTTTAAACTACCAGATGTGGATTCCCTCTTGTGGAGTGGGCCTCAAGTTCAGTCACAGCAGAGTTGGTTGCCCTCTCTACTGATTTACCACTATTGCATCAATGAGCACTTCGTGCCTGACTGGTCAGTTGTGTAGTATGCAATGTCTAGAGCTGAGCAAGATTTCTGATGATAAATCACCCCACAAAGCCTACCTAGCACCCTCTAGCACCGTGAGAGCAGGGTGGAGGCTCCTGTCATGATTCAGCTTGATTTCTCTGCCTGTGATCAAAGTATTTACTGTGTTCAGCAGTAGGGTCTTACTGTTGAGTTCTGAAGGACAGCCAAGAGCTGTGACTAGTAGAAAGTGCTCATATCTTGTTCAGTGTGTGTGTGTGTGTGTGTGTGTGTGTGTGTGAAAGCTCAGGGTAACATTGGAAAATAAACTATCTTTGTAGTTATATAGTTATCTGTAGGGAGTATGTGTGACAAGGGATAATAAACTGAAACAAAGATATTTCAACAGCATTTTACTTTCATTTCCCTCATATTGGGGATTGAACTCGGGTCTTATGCATACTAGGCATGCACTCTACCATTGAACTCTATCTCTAGACCTTTTGAAAATTTTTTTACTTTTTTTAAAAAAAATTTTATTTATTTGAGAGCGACAGACACAGAGAGAAAGACAGCTAGAGGGAGAGAGAGAGAATGGGCGCGCCAGGGCCTCCGGCCACTGCAAACGAACTCCAGACGCGTGCGCCCCCTTGTGCATCTGGCTAACGTGGGACCTGGGGAACCGAGCCTCGAACTGGGGTCCTTAGGCTTCACAGGCAAGCGCTTAACTGCTAAGCCATCTCTCCAGCCCTTTTTTTTTTTTTTTACTTTTTACTGCTTTGTTTTTCTTTTTTTTTCAAGTCAGACTGGCCTCAAACTCATTGCAATCCTCCTTCCTTAGTCTCCCAAATGCTAGAATTAAAGGCATGCACCATCATGTCTGGCTTAAAATTGTGGGAGGGGAGGGGAGAGTGGTGGGCACACGAGGGCACCAGGGCCTTCTGCCACTGTAAATGAATAAATACCAGCTTGCTGGTACCACTTTTTGGGCTTGGCTTATATGGATGACTTGAACGTTGAACCCAAGCCCCAGGCTTTGCAAGCAGTCACCTGGAACTGCTGACTTATCTTCATAGTCCTCCTCTTTAAATTTTGAGAGTTGGTCTTCCTTTTAGTTGCCCAGGCTGGTCTCAGGCATTTGATCTTCCTGCCTTAGCCTGAGTAGATTACATTAGAGGTGTGTATCACTATACCCAGATAGGGTTTATTTTGTTATACACCTACAATAATTGGTATGAGGGTGTTAGCTACCATGGATATTACATCATTTCCATTTATGTTATTTTATTTGTTTTCTTTATTTGAGATAGAAAGAAAGAGGCAGATAAATATATAGAGAGAATGAGTGTGCTAGGTCTTTGTGCCACTTTGTGTATCTGGCTTTACATGGGGACTGGGGTATTGAACCTGGGTCCTTTGGCTTTTCAGGCAAGTACCTTAACCACTAAGCACTCTCTCCAGTCCTGTGTGATGTTTTTGCTTGGTCCCTGATGTTTGGGTTTGCAACAAGAGGGAAGGTTTTCTCTTTCTTTTCTGGAAGGAGGCTGGTGTATTATGTGCGTTCAGATCTGAGGAAGAGCAACAGGATGGCTGCCCCCAGGGTGCCACCACAGAGGGACAGTCACCAAGTATGTGGCACACTGATAATACTTCCTTTTCATGGGATGACACAATAAGAGTAGAAAATTTTTCCAGGCACGCCTTTAATCCCAGCACTTAGGAGACAGAGGTAAGTGGATTGCCCGGAGTTTGAGGCCATCCTGAGACTACATAGTGAATTCCAGGTCAGCCTGGGCTACAGTGATTCCCTACCTCGAAAAAAAACAGAGTAGAAAACTTTGAAAGTAACTCCTTTTATAAACAATATTTTTATTTATAAAGAGAGAGAGTATGGGTGTGACAGGGCCTCCTGCTACTGCAAAGAAACTGCAGATACATGTGCTACTTTGTGTATCTAGTTTTACATGGGTACTAGGAAATTAAACCTGAGCTGTCAAGCTTTGCAAGCTAGTGCTTTTAGCTGCTGAGCCCTGGAAGTAACTCTTTTATCAGGTTATATATTTAGTTTTATAATTGAAGCCTTTTTGGTTTTTTGTTTGTTTGTTTTTGTTTTTTGAGGTAGGGTCTCACTCTAGCCCAGGCTGACCTGAAATTCACTATGTAGTCCTAGGGTGGCCTCGAACTCACAGCAATCCTCCTACCTCTGCCTCCCAAGTGCTGGGATTAAAGGCGTGCACCACCATGCCCGGCTGCCTTTTTGTTTTTTATACCAATTTTTAAAATATTTATTTATTTAGGGAGAGAGAAAAAGAGTTTTCCTGCTTCTTTTAATAAATTTTTGGTATATGAAGCCTCATCTGTCTGTGTCAGAGCAGTTCTCTTGGGAGACAAACCTGTTGAGTTTTGTGTCCTAGTTGATATTATCAATATTAAGATGTTTTCTCTCACCACAACCTAGCTGATTGTAAAATCCAAGGGCCTGGCTTAATAGCCTTGTGGAATGACTTCAGTGCTTGTACGTGTGGATAGCTTCCCTGTCTCGCCTGTTCATTGCTTCTTGAAGGCTGAGTTCCTTGAGAGCCTTGCTCCTTGAACTTTGCTAGTCAAACCTTTGGTCTTAGCATTCTGGGTTTTTTGTTTGTTTTGTTTTGGTTTTGGTTTTTCAAGGTAGGGTCTCACTCTAGCCCAGACTGACCTGGAATTCACTATGAAGTCTCAGGGCGGCCTTGAACTCATGGTGATCCTCCTACCTCTGCCTCTCGGGTGCTGGGATTAAAGCATTCTGTTTTATCTTCAGAGGGAGTCAGGCTAGCTGATAGTTGCTATCGTAGACCACCTTTTTTTTCTGTGTACTCACACATGCATGCATACACATGCATACGCAGAGACATGGACACAGACACACTGCAGTCTTTGAGCAACAGTGTAAGAAACAATCCCATGGCATTTCCCTTATTTTCCTTGTGTGAAATATTTTTGAGGTCATGGGAAATTTCCTTCAAATGAAATAGCTGTGATTCTCCTGGTTTATTTTGTGGACACTGAACCACAAAATCCATGCTTTATGTTTAGTTTGAGCTGTGGAAAATCTTGAAGACAGATTCCTAATCCTGAAACAGGCCCACGGAGCAGGACACTCACTTTTCCTATTCTCCTTTCCCCGCTCCAGTTTAGTGATCCATATACTTACTTCTCCTTTGGTACCCAGGGTTTTTGTCTTTTTTTCTCTCTTTCTTCTGGTTTTTTTTTTTTTTTTTTTTTTTTTTTTTTGAGGCAGGGTCTCACTCTAGCTCAGACTGATCTAGAACTCACTCTGTAGCCCAGGCTGGCCTTAAACTCATGGCAGTCCTCCTACCTTGAGTGAGCCATTGTGCCCAGCTACCAGAGTCTTTTTTTAAAGTCTGTGATCCATACAGTTTTGCAATACTGCTTCAGCCTCAGTTGAAAACAAGACAAACTACTAAATTGTTAGACTTAAATTTATTGCAAACATCTTACCAATTGTTCTTAAATCTTATTCAGTTTCCCCTTTATGTCATTGTGTCTCAGTTCTCTGTGGCTCTCACTCAGAGGGTGGCTGCTGAGGGTCTAAGGGTCCTGTAGCCACTACAGCTTTGCCCTGTCAGCTTGGCTCACTCAGCAGACACTGCCAGTGCTCAGAGCTGAGGTCATGTCTGACTTCTTTCTTCTCCAGTACCTAGTGTGTGGTTTACCAAATTTCACTTTCAAGTACTACATTTATGAAGGAAAACAGTTCTGGGGCTAGAGAGATGTCTCAGTGGTTGAAGTGCCTGATTGCAAAGCCTGACAGTCCTGTTCAATTCCTTAGTACCCACGTAAAGCCAGATGTACGAAGTGGGCATGCATCTGGAGTTCATTTTTAGTGGCTAGATGCCGTGGCACACCAATACTCTCTCTTTATTTCTCTCTCTCCCTTCCCTTCCTCCCTCCTTGTAAACATATAAATAAATAAATGTATTTTAAAAAACAATTCTGTATCAGCATAGGACTGGTTGGCATAGAACACCTGGAAAATATCTGGCATTGAACTGGGTTGTTAACAAAATACATTTTTAAAAGATATTTTATTTATTTTTTCATTAGAGAAAGAGAGAGAGAGAATTGGCACACCTGAGCCTCGAGCCACTGCATATGAACTCTAGATGCATGTGCCACCATATGCATCTGGCTTACATGGGACCTGGAGAATCAAACCTGGGTCCATAGGCTTTTCAGGCATACATCTTAACTACTAAGCCATCTCTCCAGCCCATATAATAGATGCTCAATAGATGTTTTGTGACATAAATTTGGTGTGGCATATATATTTGGCTGTATTCTCAGAAGCACTTGAGTTCTTTTCCAAGGGCTGTCTGTCCCCATGGTGGGTCTGGGAGATGCACCCTGCTAGTGACAGCAGTAGCTTGACTTCAGTGACATTTTCTGCTTTTCTTTTTCAGAGTATGATCGGCTGGGCTTCCTTTTGAAGCTGGACTCTAAACTGTGAGTAGAATAAGAAAAGGCCTGGGCTTTGTGGTAGGGAGCCAGTGAGAGCTGGGGTCTGATTTTGAGGAGTCACCTCTCTCACTCTTGGGCATTTTGGGGGATCCCCTGGGTCCTCTATCCTTAGGTTATGTATAGAATCTATGTGCATGTTACTGCCTGCAGGAGCCTGGGCAGTATGGGGCGAATGGGCACAGACAGGAGAGCTTGCATTTGGCAGGCACAGGTAGTTTACTACAGGAAGGCCCCCACAGGAGTGTAAAGGACAGGAGGCTTTTGGAAGGCTTCTCAGAGAGCAACTAAGCCACAAAGATGCTGTGCCACCTGGCATGCAAAGCCTTCAGTGCTTAGTCTCCTGTCTTTCTCACTTCAACTCCTGTCACTCCTGTCACTCCTTTCCCTCTGCCTTTGCAGATGTGTGTTTGCTGTGCATGAAATCCCCTTTCCTTGCTAGTCTACTTGGAAACTCAAAGATCATTTCCTCCCTACACAGAACTCTCTTTATC
Organism: Jaculus jaculus; assembly: GCF_020740685.1. Taxonomy (NCBI): domain Eukaryota; kingdom Metazoa; phylum Chordata; class Mammalia; order Rodentia; family Dipodidae; genus Jaculus; species Jaculus jaculus. Next base: position 82,015,631 of record NC_059106.1, on the reverse strand, counting down.
TTTGCTTCCTTTGAACTTCTTACTCTTTTAACCAATTGTCTTGCTATCCTATAACTAACTGTATTGTGATTATTAATATATTGGGGGTACAGGCTCAGAATCAGACAAAACTTAGCTCAAATCCCAGATTTCCACTTTTTTTTTTTTTTTGGTGATCTTGGAAAACTAATTTACCACATTGAGCTGTTTCATCTGTGAAATGAAGACAATACTTCATGTGGTTATTGTAAGAATGTTTTAGTGTCGGGGGTGTGAATGCAGGTACATGTGTACTATGACATGTGTACAAAGGTCAGGAACAACCTGGAGTGTTGCTCCTTACCTTCCATCTTGTTTTAAGCCAGGCTCTTTCTGGTTTGTCGCTGCATTCACCAGGAACTTCTAGATGCTCTTGCCTCCACCTCCCATTTTGCTGTAGGCAAGCTGGTATTACAGACAGCAGAGCTACATATCCCACTTTCTGTGGGTGCTGGGGATCTGAACTTGGGTTGTCAGGCTCACACAGCAAACACTTCACCCACTGAGCTGTCTCCCCATCCCTGTTGTTGGATTTAACGGAAGTAATTAATTCAGGGCTTTTTTCAAGTATAAGATATCTAATTTGCCAGGATTCTTTCATGGTTTGGCCATCTTGGCCTCTCTGGTGCCTAGAAAACATAGGAGGTGTTTGTTAGGTGCCCATCAAACACTGACTGCTGGAATGGATGGGTGAATGGACAGATGGTGACTATGCACACATTTGACCAGCATGCCATGAGTTGAGCTCTGTTCATTGTTGCATGTTCATGCCCTGCTCCAGACCACTCACGTGGCTGATGCTCAGTCAGGGTGTGTAACCCAGCCCTCACTCCCTGCCATGACTCTCTTTCTGGTACTAGTCATCTCTGTGCACCTGTACCCCTTGTCCTCACTGAGAAACACATCATGGAAGATCAGAATCGCATCACTTTTCTCCTCTCCTATGTAAGGTCTGAGCCACAGCCGCTTCAGATAGTGGTTGTCACACCTACATAAAGCTATCTAGCCAGGAGCTGCTTGGCTTTCCACTGCTCTGACATTTGCTCCCCTTCCTGGAATCTGGATTCTTGGCTCCGCTGCCTCAGACTATGAGTTCAGGCATTGTAACTCCCAGCTCTCACATGTCATGGAGGCAGCTACAAGGGACAGATTCTCTGCTCTTTTTACAAGGCTGGTAGAGATGTCAGCCACATGTTCACATCTGGGGAATGGAGTTTATTTGTGCTACTGAGCTGCAGGCGTCACATTTAGAAATTTCTTAATTTAGTGCTCTGGGCAAGAAAACATCAAGAACAGGCCATAAGCAAGTGAAATGCCACCAGAACAGAAGAGAGATAGTAATTACTAAGTCAGATTCCCTCAGTGAATACAGGGCATGTTATCGAGGACATGCTAACTACAGTGTTTAAGCTGTCTTCAACAGTGAAGGGGAGGAGGAGGACACTCCTGCCCTGCTGTTTTGACAGCTGAGTGGTGCAGAGCAGGCTATGGTGTAGCTTGTTGCTGGGTACCAGGCCCATTCCATGAACCATCTGAATCAATTTGGACTCAAGCCATGGAATTTACTTGGCCCCATTTCACAATATAAGATGCAAGCTAGCTGGGCGTGGTGACACATGCCTTTAATCCTAGCACTTGGGAGGCAGAGGTAGGAGGATCATCATGAGGCCACCCTGAGACCTGAGACTACATAGTGAATTCTAGGTCTGCCTGGGCTAAAGTGAGACCATACCTCAAGAAAACAAAAAAACAAACAAACAAAAAAAAAGATACAAGCGAGAACCTTCCTGACTTCTGTAAAGGCTTTTCTAGCCCAATACTTTCTTCAGAGGAAAACACAATTGTACAAAAATTCTTTCAGGGAGAAGTATCCAAATTCTGCTTTGGGGACAGTTTCTCAGCCATAAATCTTTTTCTTGTGTGTTTGATTCTATTTCTAATGTATAGGAAAGGACAGTCTCAGATCAGAAGAATGGCTATGAATCCTGCCCCTGCTACTTAGCATCGAATGACTTTAGATAATTCATGTTAGCTTTCTGAATTCTAGTTTTCCTTTATGAAAATACGGATTAGCATTCACTTATATTTACAAGCAAATGCCTTTAATTGCCAAGCCATCTCTCCAGTCCTACTATAGTTTTTTTTTTTTTTTGCATGTGTATGTTGTGGTGTGTGTACATGTGTAAATGCATGCTTGTATTGTGTGTGTGTGTGTGTGTGTGTGTGTGTGCACTTGCTTGTGGAAATCAGACATTAGGTGTCTTCCATATTGCTCTCCACTTTATTTCCTGAGGCAGGGTCTCTTTGAATCCTGAGCTCATAGTTTTGCTACTCTAGCTAGCCAGCTTGTCTTGGGAATTCTTTTCTGTACCCCCTGAGCAGACCACCACACATGCCTGCCATCGAACATGGGTGCTGGGGATCTGAACGCACATGCTCATGCTTGCGCAGCAAGTGCTTATCCGCTTTACTCTCTCCCCAGCCCTATTCACTAGTTTTGTTAACACTAAAAGAAAATGTTATATAAGCTATGAATAAGTATACAGATGTAAAGATTTCTTTATATTTATCTAAGTTTGGGGTTAATATAGCTTCTTTAAACATTTATTTATTTATTTTTGGCTCTAGCCCAGACTGATCTGGAATTCACTGTGTAGTCTCAGGTTGGCCTTGAACTCATGGGAATCCTCCTGCCTCTGCCTTCCATATGCTGGGATTAAAGGTGTGCGCTACCAACGCCCAGCTTTTATTTTGGGCTTTTTGAGATATGGTCTCACTCTAGCCCAGGCTGATCTGGAACTCATTCTGTAGTCCCAGGGTGGCCTTGAACTTACAGCAGTCCTCCTACCTGTGCCTCCAAAGTGCTAGGATTAAAAGCATGTGCCATCATGCCCCCTATTTTTAAATTTATTTATTGACTTACATTCACAAGGAAGAGAGAGAGAGTGAATACACCTGGGCCTCCTGCCACTGCAAACGAACTTGAGACACATGAGCCTTTTTGTGCATCTGGCTTTATATGGATACTAGGGAATTGAACTCAGGTTGTCAGGCTTTTTAAGCAAGTGTCTTTAACCACTGAACATCTCTCTGGCCTGTAATGTAGCTTCTTGAATATCAAAACTCATGCTTTGAAAAGATCTCAGCTATTCTGCCTTTAAATATTGCCTCTGTCCCATGCTGCACTTTTGCACTTGTTCCTCTTTGAAAATTGATTAGCTTCTAGATTTTCACCTTCAACACTAAGATCTATTAACTTCTCTTCCATGTTTGTCGCTTTTGACCCTTTCTATGATAGAATGTAATCCCAGAAGGACAGTGTAAAGATAAACTAGAAGTAACCCTGCTCCCCAGGCCAGGACTTCTGGGAAGAACACCCTAGAAAGTCAGTGCGGTGAGAATACTTGGCGTTTGTTGTCAGGGTTCTCATCCCCGGGTAACTGAGGGAATTCAAGCCCCTGTGTAAGAGACTGCAGGTTTGGCAGTACTGCCAAGCACCTGGCAGAAGCAAACATACGCCCTTTCCAGAGAAAGAAGTGGACTCCTTGCAAGGAACTTTCCAAGGCAGCAAGCAGCTCACGGTAAAATAGCTAAGTACACATGGAAATTAGCACTCATTAGTCAGAACCCCAAAATCACCAGACACCAGAGGAGAACCCACAAAAACTTCTGAAAATGGCATGACTAGACACAGTTCATGAAACGATTATGTGTGCATGTAAAGAAATAAGATGCAAGATTTTGAACTATCTGCATGGTGTTGAGAATTTTAAGAAGTAGAATATATGATTCAAAAATATATATAAAGAGTCGGGTGTGGTGGCGCACGCCTTTAATCCCAGCACTCAGGAGGCAGAGGTAGGAGGATCGCCATGAGTTCGAGGCCACCCAGAGACTCCATAGTGAATTCCAGGTCAGCCTGGGCTAGAGTGAGACCCTACCTCGAAAAACAAAAAACAAAAACAAACAAACTATATATATATATATATATATATATATATATATATATATATATATATATATAATAGAGAGAGAGAGAGAGAGAGAGCGTGCGCGGGCACTTATAGAATTGAAAAAAATGCAATGACTGAAGAAAACCCTAATAGGAGAGTTTAGCAGCAAATTACACACAACTGAAGACAGTGAACTGGAAGATAAGCCAGAAGAAATGGAACTGGCAATTTTTTTTTAATTGTTTAATTTTTTATTTTTTTTGGTTTTTCAAGGTGGGGTCTCACTCTGGTCCAGGCTGACCTGGAATTAACTCTGTAGTCTCAGGGTGGCCTTGAACTCATGGCGATCCTCCTACCTCTGCCTCCTGAGTGCTGGGATTAAAGGCGTGCGCCACCACGCCCAGCAATGCAAATTTTTGTATAAAGGGCCAGATACCAAATATGTTAAGACTTAGGGGATACCTTTGTCACAGCTACTCAGCTCTCAGCTCTGTAGTTGTAACATAAAAGGCCTCATAGGCAGCACATGATAAGTATGGCTGTCTTCTAATACTACTTTGTCTAGAGTCATTGGAATTCTAATTTCATATAATTTGATATTTTGTCTCTGAAGTGCTAAGGACTGAATCCAGGGCCTTGTGCATGCCAGGCAAGTGCTTTACCACTAAACCACACCTTCAGCCCCTTATGTTTTGAAGTGTGATTCTTTTGGTTTTCTCCCACTCATTAAAATATTAAAGATATTTTAAACTCATTGGGGTAGCATGCAGAAAATAGGTGGTTGGTGAGCTTTGGCCTACAGGGACAGAGGGCTACTAGCTGAGAATATTGCACAGCTATATCTTCATACAAGTTTTCTCCTCACCCCAGTGAAGTGTTTTCTTGAAATGATTCTATATATTCACATTTTCTCAAAATACCGTTATGCTTATGATATTCTAAAGTCTGGCAATAAATGGTTTTCACTATATTCTTTCAGTTATGTCTTTCTGGAATAAATAGATTGGTTTGTTATTCTCTTTTTAATTTAATTTAATTTAATTTAATTTAATTTATTTATTTGACAGAGAGGGGGAGAAAGAGATAGAATCCAGCCACTGCAAATGAACTCCAGATGCATGTGCCACTTTGTACGTCTGGCTTTACATGGATACTGGGGAATCAAACTCAGACCTGTAGGCTTTGCAAGCAAGTGCCTTTAACTGCCGAGCCATCTTTCCAGTCATCAGCAAGTTTATTGAGTAGCTATCATGTATTGGCAGTATTCTGTGCTCTGAGGATATAGCAATGAACAAGATGGTCAGTAAACAAAAAGATAGTAAATAAGTTCTTCGTATGTGAGCAGGTAATAAGGACTGTAGGATAAAACTGAGGAAGGCGGAGGAAAGCTTTTGGGGAGACTGCAGGGGTATGCAGGAATCACTGAGGAAGTGACATTGGGGGGCTTGGGGAGATGGCTCAGTAAGTAGGGCTTATTGGACAAGCATGAGGACCTGAGTTTGGATCCCCAGTACCTGTGTAAAAGCTATAATCCCAGAGCTGGAGAAATGGAGACAGGAGGACCCTGGGGCTTGCTGGCTAGTTTGTTGTGATGGTTAATCTCTGGTTATCACTTGACAGGATTTAGAATCACCATGGAAACAAATCTATGGTCATGTCTGTTAGAGATTTCTAGAGCGAATTGGTTGAGGTGGGAGGACTAACTGGGTGGCCCTGTCCCTTGAGCTGGACTCCTGGACTGTCTAAAAGGAGAAAGCCAGCTGAGCATTCAGCACCCATTGTGCTGTATGTTCTCCCTGCTCATGTGGTGATGGGCCAATTACCTGCTCCTGCCATACTTTCCCTGCCATGACAGACATCCCCTTGAACTTGTAAGTCAAAAATAAAACCCTTAGCTGAGTGTGGTGGCGCACACCTTTAATCCCAGCATTCGGGAGGCAGAGGTAGGAGGATCGCTGTGAGTTCGAGGCCAGCCTGAGAATACAGAGTGAATTCCAGGTCAGCCTGTGCTAGAGCGAGACCCCACCTCAAAAAAAAAAAAAAAATAAATAAATAAATAAATAAATAAATAAAGTGGAAAACAGCTGAGGTAGATACTCACTGTTGACTTCTGGCCCATATGTGCATGTGTGTATGTGTGTGTGTGTGCATATACACACATGTATGCATACCACATACACAGACAAATGAAAGAAAGCAGGGAATGAGGGAGGGAGGAAGAAAGGAGAAGAGGAAGGAAGGAAGGAAGGAGTGGGTCACTTGAACAGAGAAGTGAGACAGGCTGTGACCTAGAGGCAGAGCATTACAAACAGTACCCTCAGGAAATCTCTGTCTCTAAGGAAATATGACACCATGAGATCAGCCATCTGGATGCCTTGAAGGAACCAAATTCAGGTGCTGAACATACGGATTTTGAGCTCACGTGAGCTTTCTGGCAGCAGATTTGATTAACTGAAGATTTTACCTATTGTATCTGGGCCTGGGTAGGTGCTTGGGGTTTTGAGAAAATAGCTGTGCAATGTGGTGTTTTATAGTTATCAGGTGTGCCAGGGCATGGGTCCTTAAATGCTCAGTCTTATTTCACAAGGAATTCCATGTGAAGGATACAAAAGAATAAAAGCCAAAACCTATAACTTTTAACCCCCAGAGCCTCATGAAAACCAGGCCCGTTGGGAAGGGCCTATAAACATGGGCCAGTCTTAACAGTTGAATGTGGTGGCATATGCCTGTTTTTCCCAGCTACCCAAGTGGCTGAGACAGGAGAATCATGAGTTCAAAGATATTTGGGGCTATATACTCAGGTCCTGTCTCACAAAAAGGAAACAGGTGAGCAAGATTGGGTAATAGGGGTCTTACTACATAAGTAAAATACAGCTAGAGATAAACATGTGAATCCCAATACAGCATGCCAAGATCCCTGTGGCTACAGGGGGAAATGCCATGTGTCCACTGCCACACTAGGTACTTTATAAGTTACCTCTTCTTCACAGTTATACGTAGATAATCTCATCTGTCCTGTGGCTTTACATGTCATCTACATGCTGGTGACTCCCAAATGTATATCAAGCTGCCATCTTTCCCTACACTCCAGACTCATTCATCCAGTTGCCTCCTTCCCTTGGATGTGTCTTAGGCTTCTCATAGTTAACCAAACTCCAGATTCATACCCCACCTGGCTCTATCCTCCCAACTGCTTGGGTCAAAACCTTAGCATGTGATCATCAGCACATACTGCCGGCTTTGCCTTGAACCCAGCTTCTCCAGAGCCAGCCTTTCATTGCCTGTCTTCAAAGCCACCATCTCCTGCATCGTGACTGCCATTCCCACTGCTGTCTGCTTACCTGCTTGCTTCCTGTGGCCCACCATGTTAGTCATCTCCCTATTGCTGAGACAAAATAAACTTAGGAGGAAAGGTTTATTTATTTATTTTTATTTTTCGAGGTAGGGTTTCACTCTAGCTCAAGCTGACCTGGAATTCACTCTGTAGTCTCAGGGTGGCCTCAAACTCACGGCAGTTTATGTCTTTTTAAAAATATTTATTTGTGTGTGTGTGTGTGTACGCATGCACACATGTGCATGTGTACTTGTGTGCATACACACAACCAAGGGTCTTTTGTGGTGCAAATGAATGCCCACCTGGTTTTATGTGGGTAGCTAAGGAATCGAATCCAGGCCAACAGATTTTGCAAGCAAGTACCTTTAATTGATACGTCATCTTCCTAGCCCCGGAAAGGTGTATTTCTGCTTATGGTTTCAGTGGTTTCAAGCCATGGTTGTTTGGCCATGCCACTTTGGGTTTGTGGCAAGGCAGAACAGCATGACAGGGAGCACATGTCAAAACAATGCTGCAAACTTCTTGGCAGCTGATAGCAAAGAAAGAGGAAGGAGTTGGGGCACCAGTGTCCCTTTTGAGGGCATGCTTCAATGGCTCTACCTTCCTTCCACTGGGCCTGACCTAGGTTGTATCACCTTCCAGTAGTGCCATTAGGCTATTAGGGGACATTTAAAATTCAGACTTAAAAGTGGGGGCTGAGGAAATTTCTGCTTCAATACCTTGGTATTTGTTTCATCCTTTGTCTAGGACATTCTTTCCAGATAACTATAGAGATTGCTTACTTCCTTATCCATTTAAAATTGTCATTCCTTGGGGCTAGAGAGATTTCTCAATGGTTAAAGACACCTGCTTGCAAAGCCTAAAAGCCTGACAGCCCTGGTTCGATTCCCAAGCACCCACATAAAGCCAGATGCACAAGATGATGCATACATCTGGAATTCATTTGCAGTGGCTAGAGGCCCTGGTGTGCCCATCCTCACTCCCTTTCTGTCTGCCTCTTTATCTGTCTCTCAAATAAATAAGTATGTTTAAAATAGTGGCTGGAGATTTGGCTTAGCAGTTAAGACATTTGCCTGCAAAGCCAAAAGACCTATGTTTGATTCCCTAGGACCCATGTAAGCCAGATAGATGCACAAGGTGGACATGCATTGGGAATTGGCTTGCAGCAGCTGGAGGCCCTGTGTGTCTATTCTCCCCTCTCTTTATCTTATCTTTCTATGCTTTCAAATAAAATAATTTTTTAAAAAAATGTCTGTTAACAAATGAAAAATTTACTAAAAAGGGATGAATAATTTATTCATGTTCACAGAATTACCTGTGATCAAGCCATTGTTTGAACTCTGCCCACTTCCTCCTACTTCCACTATGCAACAATGCTTTCCATTTTTTTGTAATTTATACTCTTAGTATAGAAATATACTATATAGAATATAGTATAGTATAGAAATACTCAGTTGGAGAAAAGCTGTACTGTAGGCTTTATAAGGGCAGGGACTGCTACTGTTACGCCCACAGATGCATTCACAGCACCTCATACGGTGTTTATAGTGCACAGTAAACATTCAGCAAGTGTTTGGTTAATTCAGTTAAAGACATAATGAGAGACTATGAGTAAGAAGGATCATATGCTAACCTTTAAGAAATCCAGGAAAAGAGCCTCCAATACTAGATTCTTAGGGAATGTAGAAAATCTGGTATACTAAGGGGTCTCAGCCTTTACCTAATCCTGAATTTCATCATCTCCTGGGCAGGGTTCTATTGCTTGAAGATCTGCTGTTACAGTCACATTGCTTCTAGAGAGCACAGCTTCTCTTTCAATCCTTTACAAACAACAAAGGGGTAAGAAACAGAATAATTTTCTCTCGGTTGGTTCTCCTAAGCAAAGCAAATGTAGAAATATGCCCAGGAAACGACCCAGTGAATAAAGTATGTGCGCCAGAACTCTGAATACCAGAGCTGGGACCCCCAGACCCAGCATGGGAATGGAAAGCTGCTGCAGACTTTTGTGATCCCAGTGTGCCTTACAGCGAGAAAGGAGTCAGAGAATTCCCCAGAAACTCAAGAACGTAGTGGTGAGATGAAGTGGAAGGTGAGAACCTACTGGAAAGCTGTCCCCTGATCTCTACACTTGCACTGTGGCGCGCATGCTCACGCACACACACACATGCACTCACACCCCAAATAAATAAGCAGTAAAAATAAAAATTAAGTCATGATTAGAAGAGGATAACAGAAACAACCCCTGAGGGTACAAGAAATAAGGAAGTGGGGCTGGAGAGATGGCTTAGCGGTTAAGCACTTGCCTGTGAAGCCTAAGGACCCCGGTTCGAGGCTCGGTTCCCCAGGTCCCACGTTAGCCAGATGCACAAGGGGGCGCATGCGTCTGGAGTTCATTTGCAGAGGCTGGAAGCCCTGGCACGCCCATTCTCTCTCCCTCTATCTGTCTTTCTCTCTGTGTCTATCGCTCTCAAATATATAAATAAATTATAAAAAAAAAAAGAAAGAAATAAGGAAGTGGCTTTGCTTGCATAATGTGCAATTCTTTTTTTTTTGTTTTGTTTTTCGAGGTAGGGTCTCACTCTGGTCCAGGCTGACCTGGACTTAACTCTGTTGTCTCAGGGTAGCCTTAAACTCACTACAATCCTCCTACCTCTGCCTCCCGAGTGCTGGGATTAAAGGCATGCGCCACCACGCCCGGCAAATGTGCAATTCTTGTTGTTGTTTTTTTAACTGTAACTGATGAAGTGGACAGAACTATACATCTTTATGGGATCCAATATGATGCCTCTGTATGTTTACACATTGTATATCAATCAAGTTACAGTTCTTAGTTTAGCCATCATCTCAAGAATTTTAATTTCATGACAAGAACATTCAAGATCCTTTCTTCTAGCTATTTCAATTATATGACATAGTATGGTTAACTATAATGGCCCTCTGTGTAATAGGACCCTCACACGTACTCCTATCTGGTTATGAGTTTGTACTCATTAATCAATCTCTTATCACATCCTCTCACCCTATCCTCCTTACCCCAACCTCTGGCAAACATTTTGCTCCCTACTTCTATGACTCAGCCTTTTTAGACTCCACATGAGTGAAGCCGTGCAGTGAAATGCAGAATTCTGTCCATACCATAGCTGGCCTGAGCAACCCACTTTTAGTTCATACCAGGAGAGCACAGCATTGCAAGATTTGACTGGGCTCCTTGCTCTATAACTGGTAGCCAATTTCACAGCCTACCATTAAAAAACATGTTCCTGTACATCTTGATAACTGTGTGACCAAGACTCAAGACAGAAATGCCCACTTTGCAGCTCAAGGGATTGCTTTCACTTGTGGGCTCCCTCCCTCCCTCCCTCCCTCCCTCTCTCTCTCTCTCTCTCTCTCTCTCTCTCTCTCTCTCTCTCTCTCTCTCTCTCCCTCCCTCCCTCTGCATAGTATTTCTTGACTGCATATTGGAGTCTACTGGACAGCATAAAAAATTATAGATGTCAGGGCTAGAGAGATAGCTTAGTGGTTAAGGGCTTGCTCATGAACCCTAAGGACCCCAGTTTGAGGCTTGATTCCCAAGACCCACGTAAGCCAGATGTATAAGGTGGTGCATACATCTGGGGTTTGTTTGCAGTGGCTAGAGGCCCTGGTGTGCCCATTCTCTCTCTTTCTCTCTCTGCCTCTTTCTCTCTATCTGTTGCTCTCAAATAAATAAATAAAAATCAAACAAAAATTTTTAAAAAATTGGGCTGGAGACATGACTTAGCAGTTAAGCACTTGCCTGTGAAGCCTAAGGACCCCTGTTAGAGGTTCGATTCTCCAGGACCCACGTTAGCCAGATGCACAAGGGAGCACACGCATCTGGAGTTCATTTGCAGTGGCTGGAGGCCCTGGCGCACACATTCTCTCTCTCCCTCTCCTCTTTCTCTCTCTGTCTGTCACTCTCAAATAAATAAATAAATATATATAAATAAATATAAACAAAAAATTATAGATGTCGAGATGGCTTAGTATTTAAAGCATTTGCCTACAAAACCAAAGAACTCAGTTTCGATTCCCTAGGACCCACATAATCCAGATGCACAAGGTGTCACATGCATCTGGAGTTTGTTTACAGTGGCTGGATACCCTGGTGTACCCCTTCTTTCTCTCTCTCGCTGTCACTCTGTCTCTGCCTTTCTCTCTGCCTCTCTCTCTCTCAAATAAATATAAATAAAACATTTAAAATAAAAAATAGATGTTAAGCCGGGCGTGGTGGCGCACGCCTTTAATCCCAGCACTCGGGAGGCAGAGCTAGGAGGATCGCCGAGAGTTCGAGGCCACCCTGAGACTACATAGTGAATTCCAGGTCAGCCTGAGCCAGAGTGAGACCCTAACTCGAAAAACCAAAAAAAAAAAAAAAATAGATGTTAATATTGGTCTTGGCAAAGACTTCCTGAATATAACCCCAATTGCTCAGGCAGTAAAACCACAGATTAACCACTGGGACCTCATGAAATTACAAAGATTTTGTACAGCAAAGGACAGTGAAAAAAAGCAAAGAGGCAACCTACAGAATGGGAATAAATCTTTGCCAGCTATACATCTGATAGAGGATTAATATCTAGGATATACAAAGAACTCAAAAGATTAAATAATAAGAAATCAAACAAGCCAATTTAAAAATGGGCTATGGAATTAAATAGAGAGTTCTCAAAAGAAGAAATACGGATGGCATATAAGCATCTAAAAAAATGTTCTACATCCCTAGCCATCAGGAAAATGCAGATTAAAACTACTTTGAGATTCCATCTCACTCCTGTCAGATTGGCTACCATCATGAAAACCAATGACCATAAATGCTGGCGAGGATGTAAAAAAAGAGGAACCCTTCTACACTGTTGGTGGGAATGCAGTCTGGTCCACCCATTGTGGAAATCAGTGTGGAGGTTCCTAAGACAGCTAAAAATAGATCTACCATATGACCCAGCTATAGCACTCCTAGGCATATATCCTAAGGACTCATCTCATTACCAAGTAGAGATACTTGCTCAACCATGTTTATTGCTGTTCAATTCACAATAGCTGGGAAACAGAATCAGCCTAGATGTCCCTCAAATGATGAATAGATAATGAAGATATGGCACATTTATACAATGGAGTTCTGCTCATCAGTAAAGAAAAATGAAGTTATGAAATTTTCAGGAAAATGGATGGATCTGGAAAGGATTATACTAAACGAGCTAATCCAGGCCCAGAAAGCTAAACGTCACATGTTCTCTCTCATATGTGGATCCTAGCTACAGATGACTGGACTTCTGTGTGAGTAGGAAGAAAACTCAGTAGCAAAGGCCAGTAAGCTAGAAAAGAGATATAAAGGGAAGAGAAAGGAAGGAAGGGGGGACTTAATAGGATGGTATTGTATATATGTAAGCAGAAGAATAGATTAATGGGGGTGAAAAAGCCCAAGTGAGGTCAGGGGAAGAAAATGAATAAAGGAAAGGTGGAGGGAGGGCTAATCAAAATCTAAGAGGATGTAAATAAATCATATGGAAACCTACTTTTTTGGAGAATGAACCACTCAGGAGCCATAGATTGTTGTTAGAAAATTTTCAATGCCAGGGATGGGATATCTTCCAGTGAGTTGTTGGCCAGGGAGGTCCCTGGTGCCCCCAAAACATTATAGGCCATTGCTGAGGCCCTTGGTTTCCTACCAGGAATAGATGGTAAAACTCTATTGCTGAAGACTTCATATACTTGGGCTGCAAGGCCACTGAAAAATCCTGTTGGAACTGAGCTGATAACCTCCTCCATGTAGACCAGCTGACAGAAAGCTGAAAGAAGCCATTCTGCATGCAGTTCAGTGGGAAGAGAGAGAAATCACCAGTGAAGATACTCAACAGTGGACACTGCAAGCCTTATAATTGGCCAGCCAGGCCAAATGAGCCAACGGGTGCAATAGTGGCATGTGTGTCATGGTGGAAACCGACTGCCCTCTATTTGGACTGGAGGCCCATTCCAAGGGAGAGTATACATCCCTGAGACTGAAAACTTAAGACAGGGGTAGTCATGAGCCCTAGGGGTGTAATGTCTGCTATTGTCTGGCTAAATGTATATACTGTGCTTATCAAACTGCCCAATAAGCACTTCTCTTAATGTTCATACCCTTATATTAATGCTACACTCACTTTTGGTAGAACCTTCTCTTTTCAGAGGGCAGTGACATTGGGATGACTCAGAAGGCATCATGGTGCTGGGAAGAAGTGACAGGAGTGCTCAGCACTGCAATATCTCTATCACACCTTCCAAGGCTCAGGGTCTGTTGAGGAAGAGGTAGGAGAAAGAATGTAAGAGCCAAAGGAAGGGTAGGACTCCTTACAGCATGCTCCCCCCAGACACAAAATGGCCTGGATATCCATGACCTCACAATTCCTGACACTACTTACACAAGACCATCATACTAGGAGAAAAAGATCATGACATCAAAATAAAAGAGAGATTGATTGAGAGGGGGAAGGGATATGATGGAGAATGGAGTTTCAAAGGAGAATGTGGGGGGAGGGAGGGCATTACAATAGGATATTTTTTATAATCATGGAAGTTGTTAATAAAAAATACTGTAAAGGAAAAAAAAAATGAATTCCAGAACAGCAGAAGGAGGAAGGACCTGCCCACACACTCACAGTGCTTCATCATGCCCAACTCCAGTGCACAGCAGCCACAGGGAACAGAAATGCCCCTGGGACACTCTTAATTATGGATGGAGACAGCCGGAGCATACTTTAACCCCCTGAATTTGACCCTCATTTGAGTTTCCACTTCTGTGGGCTCCCATCCATGTTAATAGATGCTTTCTTACTTGTCTCACGGATTTGCCTGTACTATATCTCTGAATTCTGTTTAATAAAGCCTATTATATATTCCTCTAAAAAAATAGATGTTGAGCTGGAGGAATGGATCAACAGCTAAAGGCACTTGCTTGCAAAGCCTAATGCTCTGAGGTTCAATTCCTGAGTACCTACATAAAGCCAGACACACAGAATGGCACATGTGTTCAGAGCTTGTTTGCAGGCCAGGAAGCATTGGTGCATCCAATTTCTCCCCCCAAATAAATCAATAAATACCCTTTTTTTTTTTTTTTTTTTTTTTTTTGGTTTTTCAAGGTAGGGCCTCACTCTAGCTCAGGCTGACCTGGAATTCACTCTGTATTCTCAGGGTGTCCTCGAACTCACAGCAATCCTCCTACCTCTGCCTCCCGAGTGCTGGGATTAAAGACTTGCACCACCACACCTGGATCAATAAATATCCTTTTTATTTTTTTTAATTTTTTTTTGCCTATTTTATTTATTTGAGAGTGACAGGCAGAGAGAGAGAAAGAGGCAGATAGAGAGAGAGAGAATGGGCGTGCCAGGGCCTTCAGCCACTGCAAACGAACTCCAGATGCGTGCGCCCCCTTGTGCATCTTAGCACCACATTAGCACCAAGCTAGCCCAGGCCCAGGCCAGGGAAAGACTCACCCACAGCTGGAAGTTCCCAAGTGATCAGAGAGCGAGAGAAGGATTGAGATTTTTAAACCTTCTCAGAAAAGTATACCGTAAGACTGAGAACAATTGAAAAGATTTCACTTCCTGAAAACTTTGGTACTTTCCCAGTTGATTGACATCAAGAATAAATGTATCTACACATAGCATATTTTTATATGCAATGATTCCTACCTGGCATCTGGCCACTTAGGGATTCTCATGTACATATCAGGGATTATAAGCTCAGAAACTGCTATGTTTAACAGTTCCCTGAGAGTTCTAATGTGCCAGGATCTGGGGCCTTCAAGTCTGCCGCTGTAGCCGTACCTGAGTATAGGTTAATTCATAGTCAAGATTTCATAGTGATTATTTTGAGATGGTTGGGCTTTTTTTTTATTCTAAATATTGTCTTTTTAATAACTTTACAATGAATAATCGTATTTGGATATTCCCTTTGTGTGGTGTTTTAAAAGCTTTCATGGGCTGGGGAAATGGCTTAGCACTTACAACACTTGTCTTGGAAGCCTAAGGACCCTGGTTTGATTTCCCAGGATCCACATAAACCAGATGCACAAGGGGTCACATGCATCTGGAGTTTGTTTGCAGTGGCTGGAGGCCCAGGCGTACCCATCATCTCTAACTACTTCTTCCTCTCGCTCTCTGTCATATAAATAAAAAAATACTCTTAAAAAAAAGCTTTCAGGCTGGAGAGATGGCTTACCTGTTAAGGTGCATGTCCGTGAAGCCTAAGGACCCTGCTTTGATTTTCCAGGTCCCACATAAGCCAGGTGCCACATGTTTACAGTGGCCAGAGGCCCTGGCATACGCATTCTCACTCTTTCTCTCTCTCTGTCTCTAATAAATAACTAAATAATTTTTTAAAAAAAAAGCTTTCAGAAGAAGCTATAGGTTTTTGGACATTCAAATATTCATTTTATCTTTGTTTATTGACTTACTTAGTTTTCTTTATGATCTTTTAAAGTGTCACCCAGTTGAAGAGTTTTCTAAATGATATATTTATTCCTTTATCTATAACTGAAATGTAAATTTGTATAAAGATACAATATTTATCTTTTCTGTGCTGTCAAAGCTCCAAGAGGTCTGTGGGTAAAACATTGTAAGTCTGGAGGGATGTAGAGGCCAAATCCTTCAGTCTTTTTAGAGATAGCATAGAGAAAGGTGGGCTTCAACTTAATGACAAAAGACACTTTCAGGGTTCGAAATAGATGAATAACATAATCAGTTTTGACACATAGGATGACTGCAGGTAGGTATGTGGATTGGAGAGGGTTAGAGTAGCAAAGGGAGAGTACCTGGGAGGTCAGCGTAGAACTAGGGAGTGGAAATAGTAGAAAAACAAAACCAGAAGCTGATTCTTTGAAAGTATCAATAAAATTGATAAGCCCATAGGCAAGCTGAAAGAGATAGATAGCAGATAGGCAAGATATAAATTGTTAGCATTAGAAATGACAGCTCATCACCACTAATCCATGAACAATGAAAGAATAATAATGGAGTACTGGGCTGGAGAGATGACTACTTAGCTGTTAAGGTGCTTGCTGGCAAAGCCAAAGGACTCAGGTTCATTTCCTCAGTACCCACATAAAGCCAGATGCACAAGGTGGCACATGCGACTGGAGTTTGTTTACAGTGGCTGGAGACCCTGCTGTGCCCATTCTCTTCCTCCCTCTCTCAAAAAAATAGATTAATATAATATTTGAAAAAATAATGGAGTATTGTGAATAACTGCATACTCACAGATTTGATAACATGTAAAATGGACTAATTATTTGAAAGGCACAAACTACTAAAATTCACACAGAAAAATATAATCTGAATGGAACTATATCTACTAAAGAAATTGAATGAGTAGTTAATGACTTTGCAAAACAAAAAACACCAGACTCAGTTGGTTGCTCTAGTTGAGTCTATCAAAATTAAGGAGAAACCAGTGACAGAAAATAGACTCAAAAGGAATACTTCCTAATTCATTCAGTGAGCCCAACCCAAACCAGATAAAGACATTACAACAAAGGAAAACTAAAAAGCAGTATCTTTCGTGGGTGTGTCATTAAAAAAATATTCAACAAAGAGCTGGAGAGATGGCTCAGCAGCTAAAATGCTTGCTTGCAAAGCCTAAGGACCAGCTCGATTCCCCAGTATCCATGTAAAGCCAGATGCACTTGATGACGCATGTGTCTAGAGTTTCTTTACAGTGGCTAGAGGCCCTGGGATGCCTGCCTATTCTCTCTCTTTCTCTTTCTCTCTCCCTCTCTCCCTCTCTCACTATCTTTCAAATAAATAAAGTAAATATATTTAAATTTTAAAAACTTCAACAGAATATTAGCAAATTGATTTCAGCATTGCATATATAAAGAATTACATACCCTAGCTAATTAATTATAAACCATAACCAACTGGGATTTAGTCCAGGTATTTAAGTCTAGCTCAACATTAGAAAGTTGCGCACTTGGTTCTATCAGCACTGAAACACTGACACTTCTCCCAATGGGCTGGGTTCTTTCTTCACTGGCTGTTGCATGTATTATGTCCTCTGCTGAACATGCCCTTATCTTGACAGCATCCCCAAGTCTCCAGGCAGCTGTTAATTGCTGCAGTTTCTCACACCCTGTGCATCACTCTGCGTGTGCTTATCCTTGAAGGTATCTTTCATTTACTTACCTTCTTGCCTCTTCTCGCAAGCTTCTTGAGGGCAGGAACCGGCATGAGCACATCAGTCCCTGGGTGTCACGGCCTCTGAAGCACTTCCTTCAGAGACCCTGGGGGGGGGGGAGTGAGCATACTCACCCACTGCAGCCCCCTGCAAGCCAGAATGTCCTTAAAGATCCTTCATTTTCTTTTCCAAGTTTTGCATTCTATTCAATAAAATGTGTGTTGTGATACCATCTTCCTTACAGCTTCTTGTGCATTTATTTCTTTAAGAAGATGCCTTATGTTTATTCTATGGCCTTGTGCACCCTGCGTTCTATTATATACCCCTAGACTGTTATCTGGAAATTATAATAACGACCAACCCCCTTATCCTGGGATGAAAGGTCAGACACAAATCTCTGATGTGATTTCCAGAACAGATCTGTTGGTTCGTTGCCCTTCTGTGGTGCTCATGTCGGCTCCGTGCCGGATGACGACATGTCCATGCATGCGCACATCGGCCTCGTTCCAGCAGCCCTCCCCTTCTCTGGCCTCAAGCCTCCTGCCTATCAGACAGAAGTTTGGAAGTGGCCAAGTGGGTTGAAAAGAGTTCAGATAAGAAAAATGAGAAACAAGTTTTTTCCCCCTCCTTAAATTAGTGGAATTATGATAATTGAGTTGAGCCTAGGAGTAGGAAAAGCAGAAGTCAAATGCTGCAACACGTGGAGCAGTCACTGGCATTTGTGTGACCTTCCCCAGAACACTGTTCTGCTGGATGGCCTGTTCTACAAACACGTTATTGTAGCTATTGTAAAAAAGTATTTTATTGTTTTATTTATTTGAGAGACAGAGAACAAAATAGGCAGAGAGAGAGAGAGAGAGAGAGAGAGAGAGAGAGAGAGAGAGAGAGAGAGTGAGTGTATTGGCACGCCAGAGCCTGTAGCCACTGCATACAGACTCCAGACGCATGGTTTACCTTATGCATCTGGCTTATGTAGGTCCTGGGGAATTGAACCAGAGTCCTTAGGCTTCACAGGCAAGTTCTGTTAATATGTTATAGCTGTTTTAAAAGGTAAAGAATTCAAGTGTGTCTAGTGACTAGGAAGTATAGTTAACTTAACTCCAGTCTTTTTTACCTTGAAGTCATTGCTCTTTCTACCAAAGAAAGTGAGGGCTTTGGTGAAAACAAGAGATGAGTTCTGGAATCAGTTTACTCTTGTCAATAATGAAAACACCATCAATGGTATCAAAATAACATGTTCAAATAGTTCTCTTCTTTCAATATATTTCACACAGACAGCATTTAAAATGTTAGAGAGTGTGTTTATCATGATGTTATTAATTTTTAAAACCCACTTGTGTATTAAGTAGATGTTTGGTTGTCAAGGGATGGATGATGATTTAGCATAAACCTGGTGCGAATTTCAATTTTACCATAAGCAGGGTAGACTAAGAAAAAATGAAAAGCAGCATACTTACCTTAGAGCAGGGCTGCTCCCGGGGCATGCAAAGCCACAGCCAAGTATTTCTGGTGCGGCATCTGCTTGTAGAAACTAGTTGATGGGCCTGTGTAGGGTGTAATGGTTTGTTAGTGACGATTGAGAACAGTGGGTAGAAGAGATACTTGTGTATCTGTTTATTGTCCCATCAACACACGGAGACCTTTCATTCTGTCCCAGCTCAGGAAGCACTCCCTCCTTTCTGGGTTTTGCTGTCAGGTGCATCCTTTCTGGAAGGTTTCCTGTCTTGCTGTAAGAAACAGTGGCAGGGTTACAGTTCTTCACAGCACATGGACTTTTGGAACTTCTTTTAAAGAAACAGTGTAGAGGGCTGAAAGGACGGTTCAGGGGTTAAGGCACTTACCTGCAAAGCCTAATGACCCATGTTCAACTTCCCCGTGCCCACGTAAATCCAGATGCACAAAGTGGTGCGTGTATCTGGAGTTCATTTGCAGTGGCCAGAGGTCCTGGCATGCCTGTTTTCTCTCTCTCTTCCTCTCTCTTTCTGCTTACAAATAAATAAATAAAATATTAATTTTTTTTTTTTAAAAAAGGAAACAGAGTAGATCTTCTCTTAGTTTCTAAGAATGTCACAGCTGGTGACATGTTGCTCAGAATACGGTGTTATCCTTCCTGACCCCCTTGAGTACTGGTTTCCAGTGACAGGTTGTGACTACTTTGTTGATGGTGACCATAAAAGCAGCTTTTACTCGCGGCCTGCAGAGAAATGTGAATGAAAATGATTTCTCTGGTTGCATTAAATTTATCATTTGCAGTTTTAACAGTGTGAATATAGGACAGCAGCACATCTTCCAAACATGTGGACTGCTCCCACTCACAGGCCCTATCGCAAGCAGCAGTGCCTGGAGGATTGCATGCAGCTAAATAAGATCACAGATCCGCTGTTGGGCACTTGGCTTCTGCTCAGTATGTTAACTCCCTTGCTCTTTTCACTACGACCCAGAAAAGGGTGTGTTTATATTTTGAAGGAAGTGAGGTGTGGAGACAAAATTGAGTAGGAGTAGTCACAGCAGGCCCCTCCAGAGCTGCTGTGAGAACTGTGAACACAGTGCAGGCTAATGCACCGTAAGGGCTTCCAGAGAGTGTTCTCCCAGCCAGGACGAAGACAGCAGCTAGGCCCAAGGTTGGGGAAATTGCTGTAATGATTCAGTTCCAGAATCCCTGATCAAACAAGAATAGGGCCTATTGTGAGGGAAGGTGTCTTGGTGCCCAGGAGCAGGAACAGAAAGGCAGGGCCTCCAGAGTTGAGAAATTTCACAGATTCCAGGTGGCACAGGCCAAGCAGGCCCTCTTCCCTTAGACTGCGGGAAGACGTGAGTAGTGTTTCAGAGTCCATCATGATGGCTACACAAAAGCTAGACCAAACTGCAGAGAAACCCAAGTCTTCACTGGACTGGAGGCTTCAGAGAGCAAAGGGTCAGTGATGTCCAGCATGGAGTGAATTGGCACATGCCACCTGTGGCTGGAGGAAGACAATGATGACAACACAAGGACAGTCAGTAGGCACAAGGCCCTGGGTTCAAACTGCACTGCTTCAAGAGACATATATATTATTCTTGAGAGAAAGCCACTTTGAAGCTTCAGAGGAGCTATGATAGCATGAAATTCTTTTCTTACATGAAGGCTATCTAGGGCTGGAGAGATGACAGGCATTTGCCTGCAAAGCCAAAGGTTCAGTTCTCCAGGACCCGTGTAAGTCAGATGCAAAAAGGGGCGCATGCATCTGGAGTTGGTTTGCAGTGGCTGGAGGCCCTGGCACTTCCATTCTCTCTCTCTCTCTCTCTCTCAAATATATATATGTATGTATGTATGTATGTATGTGTGTATGTGTGTGTTTGTGTGTATATATATACATACATACATACACACACACACACACACACACACATTTTTTTTAAAAAGCAATTCTTAAATATTCCTCAGTTAAAAAAAAAAATGTTTAGTAAGAATGTAAGATCACTAAAGCTAAGCAGAACCGCTTTTACCATTTCCCAGGTCATATGATTCTTCAAGAAATAACTCTAGTAATTAGAGAAGTGGCTCTTCATCAGGAAGGACATGGGACAGAAAAGAAGAAGCAATGTTGCAGTGAGCTTTGGGCTGAGGGTCTCCTGCGTGTCCCTGCGTGTCCTCCCACAGAGGGATGTTGGCCTGCTTTAACCGAGTTGCTATGTTACCTGCCAGGCGGTAGGCTAGGCGTTCCACACCCAGTCTTCTTTTCTCATAACAAGTGCTTTGAACTTAGTCACTAAATAAGCAGATGTAATGAAGGAGGGGTACAGTACAGGGCTGATCTTGTTCAGTCCTCAGATGATTCTAGAAATTAGACTATGAATTGTAAGAAGTCTATCACTAATCTGTAGAGTCCTCAAAAATAACTTCTCAAAAATCCCTTTTTCTTTTTTGAGACAAGCCCAACAGACTGTCTTGTTGTTGTTGTAGCAGTTTATAATATTTAAAGACTTGTCATAGTAATATCTGTTACATACAGATTAGTCCTTCACATCAGTGAAATCAGAGATTTGTTTTTAGTTACGTAGAATTGGAAATGAACACATTTGTCCACCAATGTGTTATCTGTCAATGTCAATAACCTTTTTTGTCTACTCACAAATTTTAGAATATCTGTTTATTGTATATGTGCCACTTACTAAAGAAAATACCAAAAAAATAGAAATGTTGAAGAATAATAGTGGCCCGTGCCTATAATTCTGGCTGTTGGGAGGTAGAGGTAAGAAGAGCAAGAGTTCAAGGCCAGTCCCACCTACATACTGAGTTGGAGGCCTTGTCTCAAAAGAAGAAGCAAAAGAATATAGAACCGGGCATGGTGGCACGCGCCTTTAATCTCAGCACTTGGGAGGCAGAGGTAGGAGGATTGCTGTGAGTTTGAGGCCACCCTGAGACTACATAGTGATTTCAGGTCAGCCAGGCTAGAGCAAAACCCTACCTCAAAAAATTGAAAAATGAAAAAAAGAGGAAAAAAGCATATTGAAATAATATATAATAGGGCCAGAAGTTCCAACACTTTTTTTTTTTTTTGTAGTCAGTAATTCAATCTTGCTTATCTGGCTTGTTGACCACAGTTCTAGCAGACTGCTCTTGAACTGAAATGTAACAAATAGGCAGGATTATGATGTGATAATACAGCAGCAGTGTTATCCTTAAGAAAGAACCTCCATATTTCTTCATGTGTAAAAGGGAGAGGAAGGATGGGTATAGCATAAGGACAAAGTAATTTGTGCCAAGTGTTGGTCCCATTCTTACATTTAGTGAGTTTTCCAACAGTATTTATCATTGTAATTGTCTCACTTCTGCCTGGAACTGTGTGATTTTGAGAAGTCACTTAATTCTGAACTGTACTTTCTTCATCTACAAAATGAAAATTGGTAATAGAAAATTAATTGATTTGGGGCTGGAGAAATGGCTTAGTGGTTAAGCACTTGCCTATGAAGCTTAAGGACCCTGGTTCAAGGCTCGATTCCCCAAGACCCACATTAGCCAGATGCAAAAGGGGCTGCACGTGTCTGGAGTTCATTTGCAGTGGCTAGAAGCCCTGGCACACACATTCTTTCTCTCTCTCTCTCTGCCTCTTTCTCTCTCTGTTGCTCTCATATAAATAAAAATAAACAAAAAAACTTAAAAAAAGAAAATGAATTGATTTTTTCCTAGCTATACAAATCAGATTCATTTAGTAAAATATTACCTATAAAAGATTTAGCATCTTTCCTCTGAAACTTGGTTCATGGACTCAATATGTTGTTTCCTTGTAATATAGCTTTCTGTCTCTCTCTTTTTCCTGAGGAGAGAGAGAGAAAAAACACTCCAGATGAATGTGCCATTTTGTGCATCTGGCTTTACCTGGATATTGGGGAATCAGACCCCCAGGTAAGCAGGCTTTGCAAACAAGCACTTCTAACTGCTGAACCACCTCACCAGTCTGTCTATCTGTCTCCTTCTTTTTTATTTTTAATTTTTTATTGACAATGTCCATAATTGTAGACAATAACCCATGGTAATTCTTTCCCCCCATTTTCCACTTTGAAACTCTTCTTCGCATCCCCTCCTCCTCTCATTCAGTCTCTATTTTATTTTGATGTCATGGCCTTTTCTTCCTATTATGATGGTCAGATTTGCTAAGGGTTTATCAATCTTGTTTATCCTTTCATAGAACCAACTCTTTATTTCATTGGTTCCTTGGATTTTTTGTTTGTTTGTTTGTTTGTATTTCATTAATTTCTGCCCTAATCTTTATTATTTCTTCCCATCTACTGATTTTCAGTTTGCCTTGTTCTTCTTTTCCCAAGGCTTTAAGGTGAAGCATTAAGTTGTTTACTTGAGGCCTTTCGAATTTCTTAATATAGGCACTTTAAAGCTATAAATTTCCCTCTTAGGACTGCCTTCATTGTGTCCCAACAGTTTTGTTCTCATTATCATTTGATTCTATGAATTTGTTGATTTCTTTCTTGATTTCTTCATTGACATATTCATCATTTAGTAGTGTTTGTGTAGTTTCCATGATTTTGTGTATGCTGTATAACTTTTCTTGCTATTGATTTGTAGTTTGATCCCATTGTGGTCAGAAAGAGTGCAAGGAATTATTTCAATTTTCCTGTATTTGTTAAGATTTGTTTTGTGTCCTAATATGTAGTCTATTTTAGAGAATGTTCAGTGTGCTGCTGAAAAGAATGCATATTCTACAGCATTTGGATGAAAT
Organism: Jaculus jaculus; assembly: GCF_020740685.1. Taxonomy (NCBI): domain Eukaryota; kingdom Metazoa; phylum Chordata; class Mammalia; order Rodentia; family Dipodidae; genus Jaculus; species Jaculus jaculus. The sequence continues at coordinate 81,991,944 of NC_059106.1, read as the reverse complement.
GTCCCCTAGGCTACTTTGGCATTGTCCCTATACTGCCACCTTAACCTGAAGTTCCCTCTCTTTCCACAGAGAGAGAGAGAGAAGTGGCGTGCCAGGGCCTCCAGCCACCGCAATCGAACTGCAGACACGTGTACCACCTCTCATGCATGTGCCACCTTGTGCATGCATCACCTTGTGCCTCTGACTTACATGGGATCTGGGCAGTCGAACATGGGTCCTTAGGCTTTGCAGGCAAGTGCCTTAACAACTAAGCCATCTCTCCAGCCCTCTCTCTTTTTTTTGCCAAGCTATCCCTAGGTCCCTCTCATGGTTCCTATTGGCTAACATTCCAAGTCAAAGTAACAGTTTTGTCCAACATTTTCTTCCTACTTATACACTCCGTGGCATGTGAGTTATGCTAAATTTACATAATCCATGATAGGGCACTTATCTTGTTTCTATTACCATTTGCTAATTGAACAAAACAGTGGGTTTCACTATGAAGTTTTCCTGTATACACATTCATCCCCCTGACTCCCCTCTGGTGTCTCCCTCTTCCTGGCTCCTTTCTTCTCCCCATATTAGTACATCTACTTATCCGTGTAACAAGTCTTCAGCCATAGCTAAGTTCTGGTCATTATTGTATCACTACTAGTGTCTGACACACCTGCAGGATCATTACTTAGCAGGTACTGAAAGACAACTAGATGCCAGGCCTTGCTAGGTGGGATGGGGGAACAGCAATTTTAAGAAGCAAATACTGCTATAATCCCAGTTCTTGGGTTGTTTTTTTCTTTTTCTTTTCTTTTTTTTTTTTTTAGGTTTATAATTCCAGTTCTTAGGTTACTTTTTTTCTTTTTTCTTTCTTTCTTTTTTTTTTTTTTTTTTTTCAGGTTTTTTAAGGTAGAGTCTCACTCTATCCCAGGCTGACCTGGAAATCTCTATGTAGTGTCAGGCTGGCCTTGAGCTCCCAGCAGTCTTTCCTACCTTGGCCTCCTGAGTGCTGGGATTAAAGGTGTGCCATCACACCCAGAAATCTCAGCTTTAAAGATGGGGAAATTAAGTATACGTAGTTCAGTAACCTTGCCCCAAACCACACAACTGGTAAGGGATCAGCTGGAATAAAAATCTAAGCAGAGGCCGGGCATGGTGGCACACGCCTTTAATCCCAGCACTCGGGAAGCCGACATAGGAGGATCACCATGAGTTCAAGGCCAGCCTGAGACTACGTAGTGAATTCCAGATCAGAGTGGATAGAGTGAAACCATGCCTCCAAAAACCAAAAGAAAAAAAAAATGCAAGCAGAGTCCATTATCTCTAAATTTTTGTTGAGTGAATGACTAAGAGGAAGGAATAGAAGGAGATAGGAGAGAAAGAGGGTTTGGGGACAAATTACCAAGCTAAGATAAAAGAGACTCAGGGCTGGAGAGATGGCATAGCAGTTAAGGTGCTTGCCTATGAAGGCTAAGGACCTATGTTCTACTCTCCAGGTCCCACATAAGTCAGATGCATAATGATGCAGGTGTGCAAGATCACACATGCATTCGCACGAGGGAGCACATGTGTCTAGAATTTGATTGCAGTGGCTGGAGGCCTTGGCATGCCAGTATATTCTCTCTCTCTCTCTGTCTCTCTCTGTCTCTCTCTGTCTCTCTCTCTCTCTCTCTCTCTCTGTGTGTGTGTGTGTGTGTGTGTGTGTGTGTGTGTTCTCACTCTTGTATTAAAGAAAAGGCAGTCTGTTGGGTTTGCCTCAAAAAAAAAGAGAGAGAGAGAGAGATTTAGAAAAGATGTTTACCTTAGCGTGGATTGGCTCTACATGGGAGAGGAGCATCACAGAAAGTCACTAAAGGATGTGGTGCTTAAACTGATCTGTGTCACTGGCCAGGGCAAGTCAGAGCTAAGACTAACCCTTACATAGTTACACTAGATCCTTCCCCACTCCCACCTTCTCAAGGAAAGTCATTCTACACCTGCCCTGTCTCTACTACACGAGGAGTTTCTCTCTTAGTCTTAACGAGCTTATAAACATGCTTACATATTTCTTACCCTCAAAAAAATACCATCTTTTCCCTCTCTTCCCTCAAGCTATTGCCCTGTTTCTATCTCCCTTTAAGCAAACTCCTGAAAAAAAAATAGCCTATGTTCTATGACTCTAGTTCCTCTCCTGCTTTCTCTTAAACCCAGTGGAAGCAGAGTTGTGCCCCCCCCCAACACATACCTAGTGAAATAGCTCCCACAGAAATCAGCAGTGACATCTGTATTACCAAGACAGTGGCTCATCCCAGGATGCACCTAACCAGCCTGTCCCCATGTTTGACATAGCTGACCCTGTGTCCTTCTTGAGGCACGTTCTCTTCTGGCCCCAAACTCATGACAATCCTCCTGTCTAAACTTCTGAAGTGTGGGGATTATTGACATGCTTGTCTCCTGATTATTTTTCTGTCTGAATCAGCTCTCTTTTAGCCGCATACGGTGCTGACCCTTCTCTTCCTGAATGTTGGAGTTTCCAGTGTATAGCAGCTCTCCCTTGTGATAGAATCCAGGCATGGGCCAGGTGCTCAGAGCCTGGATGTGAGGCCTGCCTGCCTCTGCTACCTCCTCTCTTGTAGTTGTTGTATGGGGCTTCAGAAGACACCCAGCCCTCCAGACATGCTTCTAACACATCTTGCCAAATCTGGGGAATCACCCAGTTCCCATTGCCCATGTGGAAGCTGAAAATTGAATTTTCCATCCTTGGGCAATTGAATTGCCCAACGTCACTAGCTCGTCACCCTCCTCTATGGAAGGCTTGGATTCCATCCCCAGTGTTCTTGCTATTTACTATCCATCACTTGGCCAGATTCCTCAAGCTTTGTCCCTCTGAGAAAAGTAGTGGCGGGGAAGTTGGGTTCTGTCTTTTGGGCTCCAGTCTGGTCCTCTGGATTTCTTCTGTAGAACATGTGGTTTACAGCCTTCACCCCAGGGACCTGGTCGTCACGTTCACAGCACAATGGATACTCTTACTGGGTGCGATGCTCTGGCTCCCACAATGAAAGGCCAGCTGCAGAGTAGAAGAACAAGGGCCGAATGATTTGACCGGACATCTGTGGGGGCCTCCTGGCATTTGGACTGATTGCCTAGAGAAACTTAACTGTTCTGGCCTGAGGGAGCTGGCGACCATTAATCTTGGTGGGTTTGACCGCCGACTGCCCCAGAGGTCTCAGGCTGCAGTATGACTCAGAATCCCCAACACTCCCCCTATTCTTCTCTTGCTGGGACAATCAGGGGGCCATTTCTAAGGCATTTTAATTTGGTAATAATTGACATGGCTTGCTGCACCCAGACTTGCTTTCTAAATGAGGGTTGGTTAGCATTCATCACCTCTGGTATTCAGCTACCCCGCACAGCCCTGGGGAAAGTGGTTTCCACATGCCCTGCTGGGCTTCTGCTTCCCTGGCCGGTGCTCTCCTCTCCGTAGTGGGTGACCTGAACTTGGGAGCCCTTCTTCCTCAAACACCTCCCAAGAGCTCAGCTTGAGGACAGGGCTGAGGAAAGGTGTGGCTACCGGGTTGTCTGCTGTGCATTTAGTTCTGCAGTGCACCATGGTAAGAAGGGCAGCCGCCAGCTGTCTGCCAGCTTCTTTGTAAACTTTCTGGAATTCAGAAAGACCACAGACACTCAGTACAATTCAGCCAGTAGAGGATTGGGGGGCTGGGGGTGGGTCAGGAGACATGGCATGAAGGCACTGAAAATGCCACAGCGCTGTGTACATACTTTCAAAGAGAGGGGTGAGGCCTTCTTGACCCTCTTCTCTACCCATATCCGGCCATGACGACCACTCCTATGCTGGCGCTGGGCTCTGCGCCAAGCCCTTGTGAGCAGCACACGGCTGGTAGCGCAGCGGTAGCTCCTGATGGGGTGCAAAGGCAGGGGCGTGGTGTTAGTCTGGCACTCAGCGAACTGAGCCCCATGTGTTTGTCCAGAATGTGAGGCATCAACTCAAAGGGCTGTTGAGAGCAAGAACTGAAAACAGTCTAGTGTGTTAGTTACTGTGCTTAGTCCAGAAGCTTCCAGCCAGTTCAGCAATTGCACTGACATCTACATTTTATTTCCAAACTGTAGTTGTTTATATAAGAAAATACTGTTTTTCTCTTGTTAATGCCTTTGACTTTTATTTGCCTACCAAATAAAGTCCTAGCTTATCGCTCCGCATTTGCATTCCAGGCTTTGAATCTCATTGGTAAAGAAGGCTTCAAAATGTAAATTTCTAAGAGTTGGAGGTGGGTCCTAATGAATTTGTCTATATTCAACGAACATTTACTTTTATAAGGCCCTGGAGTAGTCACCCAGGAGTGACTCAGACTTGACCCCCAACAAGTGGTAGCATCATCATTCCTGGCCATCTGGCACAGGCCTGCCCCCACCCCTAGTCCCTGTAGAGTGCCATGATGAGGGTTGACTTGCCATCAAGCCACACCCAGTAGAGCAGCTGGGTACCAGACAATTGGCAGTGGGCCCAAGGATGGGTGTGGAGGAGGTTGGGAATCACAACTGGCCTCTGGCTAGGCTCACTCAGGTGCCCCAGCAGGCAGGGCCTCAAGCCCTGAGGTCACTGGGCCCATTCACTGACGATGTCCTCATCTCTGGACAGCACAGGGCAGAGCTGAAAGGGTGGCAACTCCAGCCCCATATTGAACCACATAAAGACATTGAAACTTGACAGTATGGAACTTCACAGTTATGGTTACATAGCAAAGCCCAAGTGCAGGGAGACTGGCTGTCAGAGTCATTTTGGTTTTTTAGAAGTCATTGTATGCCCATCTCTGTGTAAGGTACTGGAATAGAGGGGTTGTTAAATCAGACCCTGGTTTCAAGAATTTACAGTATAGTGAGGCGTAATTCCCCCACTGTGTGGCAGTACACATGAGGTAGGTGTATGGCAGTGGGCAGGGGGACTGTAGGAGCAGAGTGGCACTCTGCTTGGTGTACAATCAGGGAAACACTCCCATGAAGTTCGCATCTGAGTTTAGTTGCTGAAGGGCCTGGCATTAGCCAGGAGGAGTGCAAGGAACGATTTCAAGCAGAGATCAGGATAGCACCCTTAGCTAATAGTCAGGGGTCCGTCATAGCCCAATGAAACACATATCTGTTCAGGTTACTGGGAATATGAGAATCTCTATTCAGGACTGGGAGTGGCTCCTACTAAATGGATCATAGAGGTGAAACCAAGGGTGTTGCTCCCTTTGCAAAAACCATTGAAGGGTCTTGTTTATTGACCTATGTGTCTCCAGGGGTTAGGAGTTTTCACCCCTAAACTTTAATGTGGAAAAAGCTCTGCAGTGCCTTTTGCAAGGAAGGATACTGTCTTCAAGATTTTAGCCCTGCAAAAATGGGAGATCACTGACTGCTCAGTGCCTGACATAACTGTGTTGTTCCTTCCCTCCCACAGGCCGGCTGAGTTAGCCACCAAGTACGCAAACTTTTCAGAGGGAACTTGCAAGCCCGGCTACGCTTCAGCCTTGATGACTGCCATCTTCCCCCGGTAAGTCTTTCTGTTCCCTCTGCTGCCCGGACACTGAGGCGTGGCCCCACAGTCAGAAGCCCTGGCCCTCAGTGCCGCACATTCTCCCCTCCTGTGTCCAGGGATCTTGAGATGCCTGGGAAGGACTTTCCTTTTGTAGGTCAGCCCAACCCTACTCTATGCTCTTGACACACTGTCCTCCATCTTGCCTGTTGGAGTTGCATCTGGCCATGCATCTTAGAGGATAGGAGAGAGGAGATAGAGCCTCATGATTGTCCCCTGGATGCTGGGTATCTTGGCATTTGTGGTCAAACGAAGCTTGGCCACTGTCTGACTTCTGGGAGGTGTATTCAGATAAGGCAGGGAATGAAGAATGCTTCCTGAAGCTGTGTGAATCTCAGCACTTTGTCTCTGTGTCCATTTTGCATTCAGGAGCTCCTGGTTTCCTGGTCAGAAAGCTGTACCTGGCCAGGTGCTCCTTTGGCCAAATATCTTTAAAGTGCCTCAGTGTGGATTGGGAGCTGAAGAGCTGAAGTTGACTTGGGTCAGTTGGAGTGCTAGAGAATGTTTGAGTAATTTTGAAAGTGCTCCCAACTCGAGGTGAAGGGAAAGCTTCTCAGGATCCCGTCCGCTTGGCTCTCTGCAAGGGCCCTGGGGCAGCTCTGCTCACTGAGGAAACACTTGCCCCTCCCCTCCCTTCGAAGGCTAAGGTTAAGGGCCTACAACCTCCCTACAGAGGAGATAACACATTAGCTGTTGGTGATCAGCTTGACCTTCAGCAGTTCTCCCATCTCTGTAGGTTGGGGGTGAATGGGGCTGACAGTCCCAACCTCTAATCACAAAGTCGCTCCATTTGAAGTCAGTCCTAACAAGCAGTTCTCTAGGATCCCACCTAGAGTCACTTCATTACAATGATAGATGCTCCTGTCGCTCAGAAAATTCCAAGAAATTTGGAATTAGTTCTGTCAGATGCTCCTTCCACTCGGGAAATAACAAGGGAGCTCTAGGTTAGAGCTGCTATCTTAGACCAAATAATAGAACAGAAAGGGGCTCCTAGTGCCCTTATCTTTAAGTTCTAAGGAAGTCCATTTCAGGAATCAGGTAAGGCCTAAATAAAATCGTATATACTCAGAAGAAAGATTTTCAAGGACAAAGAGATATCAAACTAAGGAAAGAGAAGCCGGGCGTAGTGGCGCACATCTTTAATCCCAGCACTCGGGAGGCAGAGGTACTAGGGTTGCGGTGAGTTCAAGGCCACCCTGAGACTACATAGTGAATTTCAGATCTACCTGGGCAGAGAGAAACCCTACCTCGAAAAACAAAACAATAACAAAAAAGTAAGGAAAGAATCTATTATCAATGTGGTACAACACATGTTTTTTTTAAATTATTTTTTCAGCTCCTACTTTTTTTTGTGAAAAGGTTTTTTATTAAGAATTAAAATTCGCCGGGCATGGTGGTGCATGCCTTTAATCCCAGCACTCGGGAGGCAGAGGTAGGAGGATTGCTGTGAGTTCGAGGCCACCCTGAGACTCCATAGTGAATTCCAGGTCAGCCTGGGCTAGAGTGAGACCCTACCTCAAAAAAACAAACAAGAAAAAAAAAAAAGAATTAAAATTCCTTTTGCAGAGGGTCAGCCACAGAGTCTCACTCTATAGTTTAGGCTAGGCTCTTGGAATCAGATAAGTGCTACCACACACAACCAAAAACTGTCTAATAAATCTAAGGGTGCTCACATTTTCCCTATTTTTAAATAGTTCGTGTCTTCCAAAGAAGTTGTGCATGTTATCTAAGTTATTGAATTTGTTGTCAAATATTTGTTAATAATACTCCCTTACTATTCTAAAGTCTGGGGTCACTATTGAGGTCCTCTCTATTATGCCTAATGGTGGTTTGAATATTTTCTTAATTTTTCTAAATCCATCTTATTAGACGTTTATCATTTAAAAACTATTTTATTTTTATTTATTTATTCAAGAGAGGAAGAGGCAGAAGGGGGGGATGGGCACACCAGAGCCTCCAGCCACTGCAAACAAACTCCAAATGCATGCACTAACTTGTGCATCTGGCTTATGTGGGTACTGGGGAATCAAACCTGAGTCCTTTGGCTTCATAGGCAAACACCTTAACTGCTAAACCACCTCTCCAGCCCCCACAATTCATCATTTTTACTAATCTTCACCAAGAACCGGTTTTTAGTTTATTGGTTCTTTGTTATTGGTATTTTCCTACATTGTTGATTTCTGATCTTTATTTAATTCCCTAACTGCCTCTTCTTTAGAGGTTAACATATTTTTTTCTTATTCTTTCTTCAAGAAGAAGACTAGGTGATTGATTTGATTCCTTTCTAATATGAGCATTTGGATACTGTAAATTTCCCTTCCTAGATATCATTCGCTATATTCTACAAATATTGGTGTTCTTTTTATTTTCTACCTTCACTTATCACTTCTGTTTGAGCATGAGTTCTTTTAAAGTAATTTTGTTTAATTTCCAATATTTGAGGGTGTCCCCAGATACCTTTGTTTTATAGATTTCTGGGGTGTGTGTGTGTGTGTAATCAGAATCTACTTGGTATGATCTTGATATTTTTCAATGACTGAGATCTGTGTTATGGGACAGTGTATGATCTTGCCTCATGAATGTTCTATATATGCTTGAGAAGAAAACATTTTTGCTCTTACTGGATCTGGATATTCTATAAGTGATAGTCAGATGGGATTGATTGATAGTGTTTGCAAAGTCTCCCATAGCTTTCCTGTTCTCTGTTCCCTTCTAGCTGACAGGAGCATTGAAGTCTTCACTTATCAGTTTTTTTCCTTCATATATTTTGAAGCTCTGTTATTCGGTGCATATTTATTTAGAGTTGTTGTATAGTATTTCTAATGAATTTCTTCATATCTTGAAATGTTTCTTTTCCCTGACAGTGATTCTTCTTATGAAATCTTCCTCATGTGACATTAACGTAATTATTCCAGCTTGCTTGAAGTTAGCTTCATCATGGCATATTTCCCCATCCTTCTATGTTTTTGTGGAAAGCAGTGCATTTATGTTTGCCCTTGAGTAACCTCAGGAATCATGCGGCAGCAGTTCACCCTTTGGCTTTTAATCTATCTGTGTCTTTATGTTTAGGGTGAGTTTTTTATAGACAGCACATAGTTGGGTCTTTTAATTCCAATATGATAATGTCTGTCTTTTATGGGAGTGCTTATAAAATATGTATATCATCTGCATATAAGAGTTATCAAGCCGGGCGTGGTGGCGCACGCCTTTAATCCCAGCACTCAGGAGGCAGAGGTAGGAGGATCGCTGAGAGTTCGAGGCCACCCTGAGACTACATAGTGAATCCCAGGTCAGCCTGAGCCAGAGTGAGACCCTACCTCGAAAAACCAAAAAAAAAAAAAAAAAAAAAAAGTTATCAATACAGTCAGGTTACAATCTATCATATTACTATTAGTTGCCCATTTGTTTCTTTGTCCTTTTCCTATTCATTTTGTATTAACTGAGTGTGTATTATTATTTCATTTACTTTCACTATTGGCTTAATAGCTATACCTCTTTGTTTTGTGTTTTCCATGGCTACCGAATTTGTAAGGTATGTTTTTAGTTTATAATTATTTTCCAATAACATTATACATAGAGTATGTTGCAGTCCAGTTCACATTGCTGTTAGAAATCACCCAACCAAGAGCAGCTTCTGGGAAAAAGACTTATTTTGGCTTACAGGCTCGAGGGGAAGCTCCACGATGGCAGGAGAAAACAATGGCATGAGCAGAGGGTGGACATCACCCTCTGGCCAACATAAGGTGGACAATAGCAACAGGAGAGTGTGCCAAACACTGGCATGGGGAAACTGACTATAACATCCGTAATCCCGCCCCCATCGATACCCTTCCTCCAGGAGGCGTTAATTCCCAAAGCTCCATCAGCTGGAAACCTAGCTTTTGAACACCTTAGTTTATGAGGGACGCCTGAAACAAACCACCACAGAGTATAACAACCTTATGATAGCATGCTTGAGAAGGAGTTCCATCCTTTGTGCTATTTTTTCATATTTTATATCTCGATGTCTAACCTATCTATCATCTATCTTATCTATCTGCCTCAATCAATTATAAAGCTATATTGCAGCTGGACATGGTGGTACATACCTTTAATATCAGCACTAGGGAGGTAGAGGTAGGAGGATTGCTGTGAGTTCAAGGCTACTCTGAGACTATACAGTAAACTCCAGGTTAGCCTGGGCTAGAGTGAGACCCTACCTCAAGAAAACAAAAATGCAAAAGCTACACTGCTTCATTTATTTCTGTTTGACATGGTCAGTTATTTAAAGTGATTTAAGCCAGGTATGGTGGCACATACCTTTAATCCCAGCACACTGGAGGCAGAGGTAGGAGGATTGCCGTGAGTTCAAGGCCACCCTGAGACTACCTAGTGAATTCCAGGTCAGCATGAGCTAGAGTGAGACCCCACCTCAAAAAAAACAAATAAATTAATAAATAAAATGAAGTGACTTTAAAAGGAAGGAGATGAGCAATGTATGGAATGGGAGAGAATACATCACCTGCCTGATAAGGAGTTGATATTTAAAATATACAGAGAACTTATATAGGTACTTCTGTAAAGATCTGGAAATGGCCAACCTGCACGTGAAAAGATACTCCACCTCACTGTACAGGGAAATGCAAATCAAAAACATGATGAGGTGCTGGAGGGATGGCTTAGCAATTAAGGTGTTTACCTGTAAAGCCTTAGGACCCATGTTTGATTCCCCAAGACCCATGTAAGCCATATGCATAAGGTGATACATGTGACTGGAGTTCATTTGCAGTGGCTGGAGGCCCTAGTGTGCCCATCCTCTTTCTCAAATTAAAAAAAAAATTTAAACATGATGAGGTACCACCTTATGCCCATGCCTACCATCCAAAAATCAGAAAACAAGTACCAATGGGGTGTGGATAAATTACATTAGAACTTGTATACTGTTGACAGGAATGTAAAATGGTACAACTAATATAGGAAACAGTATAACAGTTCCTTAAAAAAAATTGAAAATAATTACCATACGACTCAGCAATTCTACTTGTGGATATATGTCTAAAGTAATTGAAATAAAGATATTTGTACACTCAAGGTCATAGCATTGTTTATAATTGCCAAAAAGTAAAAACAACCCAAGTATCCATCAGCAGATGAAGGGATAAACAAAATATGTTATACAGTGGAATATTTTCAGCCTGAAAAAAAAGAAGCAAATTCTGATGCATTACAACATGAATGAACCTTGAACACGTGATGCTGAATGACATAAGCCAGTTACGAAGGGATAATATTGTGTGATTACACTCATATGAGATGCTTAGAATCAAATTTCTAGAGACAGAAAGAATTGATGGGGCCTTACCACTGAAGAGAGGTTTTGCAGGATGAGAGTTCTGGGTATTGGCTGCACAGCAGAGTGAGAGTGCTTAATATTACCAATAGGCCAGGCATGGTGGCGCACGCCTTTAATCCCAGCACTCGAGAGGCCGAGGCAGGAGGATTGCTGTGAGTTCCAGGCCATCCTGAGACTGCATAGTGAATTCCAGGTCAGCCTGGGCTAGATCAAGACCCTACCTGGAAATAAAACTACCGACACGTACAATTATAATAGCTAAAATGCCAAATTTTTTGGTCATGTGTATGTTACCATAATTTAAAATTTGTGAAGATTTTTCTAATTAGATGAAAAGTCTTTATGTTTATTTTAGAACTTTTCTTCATTAGTAGTCATTGTCCTTTTAGAAGTCATGTTTCCATCGGCCTCCTTCTCCTTCGGCCTGAAGAACCTATTATAGTATTTGCTGGTGAGGGCAGGTCTGGTGCGGTTGAAGTTCTTCTGCTTTGATTTTTCTGAAAAAAGTATTTTAATTATTTATTTATTTAGAAGAGTATCGGAGAGAAAGAGAAAGAATTGGGCACACCAGGGCTTCTAGACACTACAAATAAACTTGAGAGACATGTACCACCTTTTGCGTCTTGCTTTACATGGGTACTGGGGAATCAAACTCTCTCTCTCTCTCTCTCTCTCTCTCACACACACACACACACACACACACACACACACACACACACAGAAAGAGCCGGACATGATGGCACACACCTTTAATCCCAGCACTTGGGAGGCAGAGGTAGGAGGGTAGCTTGAGTTCGAGGCTACCCTGAGACTACATAGTGAATTCCAGGTCAGCCTGAGCTAAGGTGAGACTCAAAAAAAAAAAAAAAAAAAAACAAGAAAGAAAGAAAGAAAAACATCTATTAATTAAAAAAAAGAAATACTACTTTAGTGACTAACCTTTTGTGCTAGTTTGGATGTAAAGTGACCCCCTAGCCTCACGTTTTGACTAAGCCTCACATTCAATCCCCAGCTGGTGGGAGTTTTTGGGAGGTGCCTTTCTGGAGGAGGTGTGTCACTGGGGGCCAGTACTAATACTACTTCCATCCAGGTATGGGTCAGCTTCCTGTTCTGCCGTGCTTTTCACTGCCATGATGAAATGTTCCCTTGAAACTGCAAGCCTGAAATAAACCCCTTCCTCCCATAAGCTGTTTTTGGTGTGTGTTTTGTCCTAGCAACAAGAGGCTAACTACAGTACCTTTTTTGAACATCATTTTTCACATATCCAATATTATGTAGAATAAAGTGATATTTCTGGATCAAATGTTACCGGCATTTTTAATTTTGAAAGTTGTTGGCAAGTTATCCTTCATAGCAGATTTCTCTTTTCAAGGTAGGGTCTCGCTCCAGCCCAGGCTGACCTAGAATTCACTAACTATATTCATGCTGACCTTGAACTCACAGCAATCGTTTTACCTCTCCCTCCTGAGTGCTGGGATTTAAGGTGTGTATCACACACCTGGCAGAGAGATTGGTTGTGCCAGAGGCTCTAGCTGCTGCAAATGAACTCCAAGCACATGCTCTACCTTGTGCATCTAGCATTCCCTGGGTACTGGGGAATTGAACCTAGGGTTATGCTTTGCAGGCAAGCACCTTAACCACCGAACCATCTCTCCAGTCCCTTAGTAGAATTTTTATTTTATTTACTTATCTATCTGTCTGTCTGTCTGTCTGTCTATGTATTTGACACACAGAGAATGGGTGCACCAGGGCCTCTAGCCACTGCAAACAACTCCAGATTGCGTGTGCTGCCATGTGCATCTGGCTTACGTGAGTTCTGGGGAATGGAACCTGAGTCCTTAAGCTTTGCAGACAAGCAAGCACCTTAACCACTTCAGCACCAGACATTTTTTTTTTTTGTTTATGTTTGTTTATTATTTATTTGGAAGTGACAGACAGAGAGAGTAAATGGCAGATAGAGAGAATGGACTCCCCAGGGCCTCTGGCCACTGTAAACAAACTCCAGATGCGTGCGCCCCCTTATGCATCTGGCTAACGTGGGTCCTGGAGAATGGAGCCTCAAACCAGGGTCCTTAGGCTTCACAGGAAAGCACTTAACCATCTCTCCAGCCCCCCAGATTTTTTTTTTTTTTTTTTTTTTTTTTTTTGGTTTTTCAAGGTAGGGTCTCACTCTGGTCCAGGCTGACCTGGAATTAACTCTGTAGTCTCAGGGTGGCCTTGAACTCATGGCGATCCTCCTACCTCTGCCTCCTGAGTGCTGGGATTAAAGGCGTGCACCACCACGCCCGGCTTCAGATTTTTTTTTTAAATATATTTTATTTATTTATTTATTGGAGAGAGAAAAAGAGGCAGAGAGAGAGGGAGAGAGAATGGGCATACCAGGGCCTCCAGCCACTGCAAACAAACTCCAGGTTCATGCACCCCCTGTGCATCTGGCTTACATGGGTCCTGGAGAATTGAACCAAGATCCTTTGGCTTTGCAAGCAAATATCTTAACCCCTAAGCCATCTCTCCAGCCCCAGCCCCAGATTTTTAATTTACCTACACATATAGTAGTTTATGATGACACCTTTGTCTTGTTTTATATTATCTTGATAGTTTTGTTATTTATATTGAAATTATTAATCCATTAATTTCAATCTTGATTTTTGTTTGTTTTGATGTTGGGAGTTTAGGTTTTATTATGTTTTTCCCATGTGGATAACTAGTATTTCATGGTATTTTGACCAAGAAACACGAAGTAAATGTAAGGTTTTTAATGTGCATAACATTGGTATTTTGCTTATGTGTATAATGTGGTGTATGTTTGTGGCATGTATGTGTGTGTGTGTTGCATGAGTATGTGGCAGTGAAGTATCCATACACTTTCCTGTGGTGGCCAGACCTTAGTGTCAGGCATCTCACTTCATGGCTCTTCCACCTGTTCTTATTTGACCAGAGCTTCTTACTGATCCTAGTGCCTGCCTCTTGGGTTTTTGTTTTGTTTTGTTTTGTTTTGTTTTGTTTTGTTTTGTTTTGTTTTGTTTTGTTTTTGCAAGCTCCAGTGTTTCTTAGGCCTCTGCTCCCCTATGGGACTGGGGCTGCAGATGCACGCAGCCATACCAGCTGTGTAGGTAAATCCTGGAGATAGAATTCAATTGGTCTCTCAGATCTGTGGCCCTCGCACTTACTTAGCAAGTGCTCTTAACTGCTGAGCCATCTCTTTAGCCCCGTATTTTGATAGAAAAGGTCTTGATGCAAATATTTTGACATGACCTGAAAAAACAAATCATTAAATCTCTCTTTTATTTTTAACCGTCAAGTGCTGCATGTAGCATGCATTCACTTCGTAAGCCTCCCTCCTCCCATGTCCACCCACTCACTGTACCTGGGCATGAACAGTGTCAGGGAATGGGTGCTGCTGGGCCAGCCTGTCCCAGATCCAGAGTCCTGCTGTTCTGAGAAGCCAGTCTGCTTCTCTCCTACCTTTGTGTAGTATGCTGGCAAGCCCTCCTTTCTCCCTTGGGCCCTGCCTGCTTGGATGCAGCATCCTCAAAGAGAAAGGTGGAGAGGGAGTGGCAGCAAGTCTCACCTGCCTGGCTCCATACAGGATTAAGGTTTTTGTCTGTTTGGTGTCATGGAGTGTAGCACCTCCTCTTGCCTCTACCTCTGCACATGAACCCAATTACTCTTTGTTCAGCCTGTGCCGCCACAGGGCCTCACTCACAGCTCTGTTATTACACTTGAACTTACTGGCTTTTCTTCCCCCACATTAGGCTGCGAACTTCTTAAAGACAACGTCTTGTTCAAGGCTGCCAACACCTAGCAAAGCCTCTAGCACGTAGTACATGCTTCATATTTGTTTTGTGTGTGGATTTTAATTTCTGCTCACCATGGATTGAGAGTCTGAGGGTTTGAGAAATGTTAATATGGCACTCTGTAAGGGTAGAGTTACTGAAGAAAAATGGTTATTATGATGTTGCAGTATGGACTACATCAGAAAGAAATGAGATGTGGAAACAACGTTCTCATAGCTTTCTTACTTAATAGACTATGTGATCTTGGAAAAGACTGAGTGAGCATTGATGGATTCATTAATCAAGAAATGAAATGAGGCTGGGGGAATGGTTCAATGCTTAAAGGCGTTTGCTTGCAAAGCCTGCCAATTTAGGTTCAGTTCCCCAGTACCCATGTAAAGCCAGATGTACAAAGTGGCACATGCATCTGGAGTTTGTGTGCAGTGGCAAAGAGGCCCTGGTATGCCCATTCTTTCTTTTTCTCCTCAAAGTAAATAAATAAGTATGCTTATTTTTGCCAGGCATGATGACATATGCCTTTAATCCCAGCACTTGAGAGGCAGAGGCAGGAGGATTGCTGTGAGTTTGAGGCCACCCTGAGACTACATACTGAATCCCAGGTCAACCTGGACGAAAGCAGGGCACTACTTCAAAAAAGAAAAACAAAATACACATATTCTTTTTTTTAACAAAATACATATTTTTTAAAAAATTAAATTATGGGGGCTGGGGAGATGGTTCAGCAGTTAAAAGTACTTGCTTGCAAAGCCTGACAATCCAGGTTCACTTCCTCAGTTCCCCATACCCACATCAAGCCAGGTGCACTTCTGGGCATGGTGGCACATGACTTTGGTTCCAGTACTCAGAAGACTGAGGTAGGAGGACTGCTATGAGTTCAAGGCCAGCTGGGACTACAGAGTGAGTTCCAAGTCAGCCTAGGTCAGAGTAAGACCCTACCTTGACCAAAACAAAAATAAAAATAAGAAAATAGCCCTGCATGGTGGCACACACCTTTAATCCAAGCACTTAGGAGGCAGAGGTAGGAGGATCATTGTGAATTTGAGACCATCCTAGGATGACAGAGTGGGTTCCAGGTCAGCCTGGGCCAGAGTTGGACCCTACCTTGAAAAATAAAAATATAAAATAAAGCCAGATACAGAAAGTGTTGGGCACTGCCAAGCATAGGCTGGAACCTTCAGGAGATGGGCCTGAGCTGCCAGACATGGCTAAGGGCCCTTAGGCTACAGGAGGCCACTCCCTCTCCAAGCCTGGGACACCTGGATGTCCTGAGACTTAGGCTTCACTCATAGCCCTGTGACCTTTGGCCAGTTGCCTAGAAAACTTCTTATCAGCCAAAAGCCTTCACATAGCCCATTGCCCTGCGACCCTCTTCTCACCACTACATAGATCACCTGACCCACGCCCTACGTGCTGGAATGAGCGTCCCTAGGTATTGGCAAGCAGCCTTGGAACCCACCAATCCCCTTAAGACCCTTTTCCCGCTCTCTCTCAATGGTTTATAAAAACTCAGTCCCCTGACAAATAAACCGAGCTACTTTCTGAAGTCGTCTCCCGGGTGTACTTCCCATCGTGCTCATGGCTGCTCAAGACCCTGCTCTCCACGGTTGCCTGGACGCTGCTGGGAACCGCGGCCCTGAGGATCCAGGGACCCACATACCTGGAGTTCATTTGCAGCAGCAAGAGGCCTTGATAACCCATACTTTCTCTCTCTACCCACCTCCTCACAAATTAAAAAAAAAAAAAGATTTAAAAAAAATGAACTGAGGGGCTCTAGAGATTGCTTAGTGGTTAAAGTGCTTGCCTGCAAAGCCTAAGGACTCATGTTCAACTCTCCAGGTCCCACATAAGCCATATGTACAAGGTGATGTATGTGTGTAAGGTCGCACATGCACACTAGGTGGCACATGTGTCTGGAGCACCAACTCCCCCCCACACACACACTCATAAAAAAAATGTTCAGTCTGTTGGGCTTGCCTCAAAAAAACAAAAACAAAAAAAAAAAAAAAAAAGGAACAGAGGACTGGGCGTGGTAGCATACACCTTTAACCCCAGCACTTGAGAAGCTGAAGTAGGAAGAGTGTGTGAGTTCGAGGCCAGTCTGAGACTGCACAGTGAATTCCAGGTCAGCCTGGACTAGAGCAAGACCTTACCTCAAAAAAAACCACAAAGATAAAAAAATAAGAGAAGTATTATGTTTAAAAAATCACATATATGTAATGTATATAAAATTATTTTAGAACCTTAATTGATATACTCCATTTTTCTAGCAACCCTTTGCTCATTCATATGAGTAACATTTTTGTGCATTGATGAAAGTATTGAGTGGTCTTGGAATCTCCAAGTAAACTCATGGCCAGAAGCTTAGCAGAAAGCAGAGCCCTGTGCATGCTGTAGGCATGCTGCTGAGCTCCAGCAGCAGCCACCAGTGAAAGCTGGCATCCTGTGGTGTGTCTGGACTTTGTATAAGCTTCTGTGCTGTCTTTTCCCTGTTTCTCTGTTTTAATCCTCTTGACAATCATATCAGATAAATGATGTTACTAGACTTCTTTTATTCATTTTTAATTTTTTAAAATTAATTTGCAAGCAGAGAGAGAGAGAATAGGCATGCCAGAGCCTCTAGCTGCTACAAAGGAATTCCAGATACATGTGCCACTTTGTGCATCTGGCTTTATGTGGTTACTAGGAAATTGAACCCAGGTTGTTAGGTTTTGCAGGCAAGTGCCTTAACTGCTGAGCCATCTCTCCAGCCCCTACACTTCTTTTAAATATAAGGAAGTGGAGAAGTTACAGAATTTGCCTGGGGTCACACAGATATCAAGATTTATTTATTTTTATTTTTAAAGTATTTAGTTATTTGACAGGAAAAGATGGGAATGGGGAGGGAAAGAGAGCATGCTAGGGCCTCCTGCCTTTGCAAACCAACTCCAGATGCATGCGCCACTTTGTATATCTGCCTTACTTGGGTACTAGGGAATCAAACCCAGGCCAGAAGGCTTTGCAAGTAAGCACCTTAACCACTGGGCCAGCTCTCCAGCTCTGAATTTTATTTATTTATTTATTTTATTATTATTATTTTTTCCTTTGGTTTTTCACAAGGTCTCACTCTAGCCCAGGCTGACCTGGAATTAACTCTGTAGTCTCAGGGTGGCCTTGAACTCACAGTGATCCACCTATGTCTGACTCCTGAGTGCTGGGATTAAAGGCATGAGCCACCACACCTGGCTTGTTTTGTTTTTGAGGCTAGGTCTCACTCTAGCCAGGCTGACCTGGAACTCACAGTGATACTCCTACCTCAGCCTACTGGTTATGATTACTTTAAGAAAGAAATTAAAGCAGAAAGCTCCTGTGTTGGGAGGGTCCTGAGTGAGTGATCTGAGGTAGGTTTTTTTTTTGTTGGTGGTGATTGGTTGGTTTTGTTTTCTTGTGTTTTTTTAAAGAGTTTATCTTCTTTACTTATATTTGTATGTGTCTGGTGTGAGCAGATGTATATGCCCTGTAAGAATTCATGCCGGGCTGGCGAGGTGGCTCAGTGGTTAAGGCACTTTCTTGTAAAGCGTAACAACCCAGATTTGATTATCCAGCACCCACATAAAGTCAGATGCACAAAGTGCCTCATGCATCTGGAGTGACTGAAGGCCCTGATGTGCCCATTCTCTCTATATGTGCCTCTCTCTCTCTCTCTCTCTCTCTCTCTCTCTCTCTCCCCCCCCCATGGGTGTCTGTATCTCTGTTTGCAAATAAATAAATAAAAATATTTTTAAAGAATACATTCAGAGGCCAGAGGAGAACAAAGGGTGTCCTCCTCCATCACTCTTCCACTTTGTTTCCTTGAAACAGGGTATCACTGAACCTGGAGCTTCCGGTTTTTCTGTTTGTTTGATTGATTGATTGTTTTTTGTCAGACTGACTGACCAGAGAATCCCAGCCATTCTCCTGTATCCACCCTTCTCAAGACTGGCATTACAGGCATGTGTGGCCGCACTCAGCTCTTTACATATGTGCTGGGGCTGAGCTCAGGTCCTCATGCTTGTGCAGTAAGCACTCTTACCTGCTGAACATCTCCCCAGCTCTGTTGCATTATTGTTTTGTGTGGCATTTATGAGTATGTACATGTTCATATTATGTGGTGCATGTATATGTGCAGGTGTGTGTGTACCTGACTGTGGAGGTCAGAGGTCATATTGTATGTCCTCAGTCACTCTCCACCTGATTCATTGAAGTAGGGTCTCTAAATCCAGAACTCGCCACTTAGGACAAAGTAGCTGGCTCCTAGGATCCACTTTTCTCTGCATTGTCATCACTGGGATTTCAGGCATGTACCACTATGCCTGGTTTTTATGTGGGTGCTGAGAATTAGAACTCAGGTCCTTATACTTGTGTGGCAAGCACTTTACCCACTGAGCCATCTCAGCTCCCTGTTTTGGTATTGTTGAAAGAGCCTGAAACTCACCTAGATCTTAAACCATGACAGTCCTGCCTCAGCCTCCCATCTGCTAGGATTTACAGGCATGAGCCTCTGCAACTGGCTAAAACTGGAGTTGTTTTATTTTGTTTTGTTTTGAAGTAGGGTCTTACTCTAGCCCAGGCTGACTTGGAACTCACTCTGTAGTCCCAGGTTGGCCTCGAACTCACAGCGATCCTTGTACCTCTGCCTTCCCAGTGCTGGGACTGAAGGCATGCGCCACCATGCCCAGCAAAACTGAGTTTTGAATCTAAACACCCTGGCCACAGGACCCATATACCCACCTACTATATTCTGCGGGTATCTCCTGTTTCATGGACAGATGGCTAGTGAGCAAAGTACAGATGTCGGCCAGATACTTGGTGATGGCTAATGAAGTGCCAGTGTAGAAACTGTCTGCTTACAGCTCTGCAGAAGAAAACTGTGCTTTTCTTGAAATGCTGCTTTAGGAAGGCCAGAGAGTGTGGTATATCTGTGATTCTCATATGCTAAGAGATCATTGCCATGGTCCAAGCTGGCTGCATTCCCTAGAGTACAAGGGTGGCCACTGAGACCTTGGAGGAAGTCTGCAGCCGACACAGTCCCTGCTGCCTATTTAGGACCCTTGCGTGAGAAGGTGCAAGAGGCCTGTTGTACTGCCCTTGGGGTTTTGAAAGCTTATGGCTCCTGGCCAGGGTAGCTGGTATCCCCACATTCCAAAGCCCTTCCCTCTCTGCCCTTCCAGAGAAGGATTCTGGGACTTTTATCACAACCCCAGGGAGGCTTGGTGAAATTGAGAGGCATGCTTACTAAGCTTTATCCCATGCCATAAATCACAGAAAATAGAGCACCATCCTCTCTCCACTTCTGTAACATCACTGTCCTTCCAGATGGAGAGAGGATGGGCCCACCCCCCTGTCCTGCCAGAAATATAAGGACATACCAGTTTCCTTCTCTGATTCCTATGTTCCTCTGAATTTGTGTAGTCTCTTCTCAAAATACTTTTGCCTAGATCAACAAAAAGCACTTAGGGATAGAAGATGGCTCAGCAGTTAAAGGCACTTGATTGCAAAGCCTGCCAGCATGAGTTCAATTCCCCAAATACACAAAGTGGCATATGCATCTGGTGTTTGTCGGCAATGACAAGAGGCTATGGCATACCTATACTCACTCACACACTTTCTGTCTCTGCCTCTTGTAAGTAAACAAAAAAATAAATAAATACATTTAAAAAAATTTTTTTTGTTTATTTTTACTTATTTCTTTGAAAGTGACAGAGAGAAGGAGGGAGGGAGAGAGAGAGAGAACGGGCGCGCCAGGGCTTCCAGCCACTGCAAACGAACTCCAGACGCGTGCGCCTCCTTGTGCATCTGGCTAACGTGGGTCCTGGGGAATCAAGCCTTGAACCGGGGTCCTTAGGCTTCATAGGCAAGCGCTTAACCGCTAAGCCATCTCTCCAGCCCTAAATACATTTTTTATAAAGCATTTAGTGGCACCGGGCATGGTGGCACACACCTTTAATCCCAGAACTTGAGAGGCAGAGGTAGTAAAATCACTATGAGTTTGAGGCCACCTAAGACTACATAGTGAATTTCAGGTAAGTTTAGGCTAGAGTGAAAACCTACTTCAAAAAAAAGGCACTTAGTGGCAAATGTACCATGTAGTTAGGCCCACTCTTTTTAGGGACTGGGGAGATAGCTCAGAGGTTAACCTATCCACTCACATAAAGGCTGACAGGCATTTATTTACAGCAGCAAGATTCTGGTATACCCATACACACATGTGTAAATAAATTAATTAACAATTTTAAAAGTCCAGCCAGGCGTGGTAGCGCACACCTTTAATCCTAGCACTAAAGAGGCAGAGGTAGGAGGATTACTGTGAGTTGGAGGCCATCCTAAGACTACATAGTGAATTCCAGGTCAGCCTGGGCCAGAGTGAGACCCTACCTCAAAAAAATAAAGCAAAACAAAATTTTAGATTCTGTAATTTTTTATACTTTCATTCATGTATACATTTTGATCTCATTCTCCCAATTACCCTCTGTATTCTCACCCTTCCACTAGTGGCCTTCTTCTAGCACACCAGTCCCTACACTGTTTTCATGCCCTTTAAAGAGACTTTTTATTGACAGCTTCTGTCAGTATATACAATCATCCATGATGGTTCCTTCCTACCATAGCCCATTTTCCCCCTTCCAAATCTCCCCTCCATTGAGTCCCTTCTTCTTTCCAATTAGTCACTCTTCTATTTTGATATCATCTTTTTTATCCCCCTCCTATTGTGAGGGTCTTGTGTAGGTAGTGCAGTCATGGATATCCTGGCCATTTTGTGTCTGGAAGACAGCATGATAAGCAGTCCTACCCTCCCTTTGACTCTTACATTCTTTCCACTACCTTTTCTGCAATGGACCCTGAGCCTTGGAGGATATGCTAGAGATGTCTCAGTGCTGAACACTCCTCCTCCGTCACTTCTCAGCAATGTGGTGAGTTTTGATCTGAAAAGAGAAGCTTCTCCAACCAAAAGTGAGGGTAGCATTAATATATAGACATAAATGTAAGTGCTTACGGGCCATTTTGGTGGGCATGATATATCTATCCATTTAGCTAGACAACAGTAGTAGTCAAAAGCCTATGGCTGGGGAGGGCTTATGACCTCCCCAGCCATAGGCTTTTGACTAGGTTTTCAGTACCAGGCATGTATTTCCTTCTATGGAACAGGCTTGCAGTCTAGTCAGAGAGCAGTTGGTTTCCGTTATACTAAATGTGCCACGACTGAACCAGTTGGCACATTTGACTTGGCTGGCCAGCTATAAAGCTTGCAGGGTTCACTGCTGGTTAAGACCATTGGTGATTTCTCTCTCCTAAAAGGCTACCATACCCTTTTTTGACCCATTGAGTTAAAGTTACTTACATAATCATGTATAGAAGGTTATTTCCTGTGGAATGAGCAACTTACAAGTGACCATACCACTAATGAACATGATTGTCCCGTTCCTAGCAACTATTAGCTACTCTAGGAGGTGTGAGCACTTATAAGAGCCCTTCCCTTTCTGTAATGAAATATGATAGGGTCAATATGAAACCACAGCTGCTGTAAATTCACGAGTATAATGCCATGTCATGTCCAGAAGACAGCATTTCACATTCTCTTACATTCTCTCCTCTTCCTCTTACGTTCTGTCTCCCCTTCAGTGAGGTTCCCTGAGTCTTGGAGGGATGGTTTAAATGTTGTGGAGCCTTCCAAGTTCTCCTCTGACCTCTCTGGTAGTTCCTCCTCAGTCTCTATGACAGGTGCCCTCCTTCGGTATGCAGCCTCATTGTTGGTATTTGCTAGGGTTTGATACAGCCTCTCCTCTCTTCTCACTCTCCTGCTTCATCTACACACACGAACCAACAATGCCAGATCTGTTTCTCTACTGGTCTCTAACCCAATGCCTCAACTTCCAGATGGACAGGGCCATGTGGGTTACTCAAAAGAAGTTCAAACTCAGTGTCCCCAAAGTCTAAAACACATTGAATCAGACCATATTGCGTATTTCAGTAAATGGCAGTACTATCCACATTCACCTGAACTAGAAATCTAGAGTGAGGGCTGGAGGGTTGGCTTAGCAGTTAAAGTGCTTGCCTACAAAGCCAAAGAACACAGGTTCAGTTCCCCAAGACCCACATAAGCCAGATGCACAATGTGGCACATGCATCTGGGATTGTTTGCAGTGACTGGAGGCCCTGGCGTGCCCTTTTTTTTTTCTCTCTCTAATAAATATGTTTAAACAGTGAAAGAGGATTTTTGTCCTGTTGGAAAGAAGAATAAATCAGTATAAGAGTTTAGGAGCCGGGCATGGTGGCACACACCTTTAATCCCAGCACTCGGGAGGAAGAGGTAGGAGGATCGCCATGAGTTCAAGGCCACCCTGAGACTACTTAGTGAATTCCAGGTCAGCCTGGGCTAGAGTGACACCCTACCTCAAAAACAAAAACAAAAAAAAGAGCTTAGTAAGTGCTCCTGGGCCCATTTTATAGATAAGAAAGCTGTGACTTGCCAAGGTTACAGGAGCACAGAACAGGATCAGACTCAGCAGCTTCCGTATGTCCTGACCATGGCTCTGCACCACACACCTGTGGGGGCCATGCAGATTTCTTTTGTTGGGAGGGTATGTTAAGTGCTTTTGTTAGGAGGATATGTTGGGAGGGAGTGTTAAGTAATTTGGTTGGTTCCTCACTTGTGAAATCCTTGGGTGCTGGGTCTTTCCTCAGGGAAGAACAAGAGTGCTCTGGAGCAAAGATTCGCTGCAGAGCATGTGAGGCTGGCTCGCAGGGTGGCAGACTCAGTGCCTGTCTCTGTCTGAGTTCGGCCTAGAAACTGGAGGAATTGCCATCTGTGTCCTGTTAATTTTTCAGCCATCCATTTTCCCCCTTAGCATCAGGTGTTCTGACGCCTCTGAGAACCAGTCCATTTCCTCTTCCTCAACTAACTTTACATCTTGTATTAATTACCTCTTCTGTCTTCTTCAAGGAACTGGCACCCCAGTACCTTCAAGCTGTATTGTCCTCTTTCCTTCTTAGTCTGGCTTCTGACTTTCATAGGTGGGGCTTTAGTAGATGGCCAGAAATTGGGCCTTCATTGGGAAAATCTCCTTAGAGGACAAAGGATCTACATAGCTTTGCACAGGGGCACATTGTTGCCTTACTGTGTGCCTCCTCTTGTTATGACTTTATGTACTACAGAAGTGCTGAGCCCTAGTTTTCTGGCTGTCCCCTGTATCTATCTGTCTATCTGTCTCTCAATCTCTCTCTCTCTCTCTCTCTCTCTCTCTCTCTCTCTCTCTCTCTGTCTCTCTCATTTGTTTTCCTAGCCCAGGCTGACTGGAATTCACTTTGTAGTCTCAAACTGGCCTTGAACCCACAGTGATCCTCCTACCTCTGCCTCCCAAGTGCTGGGACTAAAAGTGTGCGCCACTACTCCTGGTTTGTCCCCTGTATATCTGAATGTCTCTTCTCCTGCTCCATGGGAGGACCCACAGAGCTCCATCTTCCCCTCCTGTAACTTCTACCTGAGGGTAAGCCAGGCAGAAGCCTCAGCAGGACATCAGTCAGCTTGGAGTATACTGTGTGCCATGGAAGGAACAGTGATATTAACTGCAGTACACCAATATTTTTTAAAACTGAGAATAAGGTTTTGGAAACTTTTATAGCATTCAGAATTAGAACATAATTGAATTTATGTTGATAAATGTAATAATTTTGAAATGGGGCTTGTGTTTCCTATGCATATTTAATTTTTTAGTGATTCATTTTTTACTGTATTTTATATAGCTATCATCTTATGGCAGAAATGTAAAAAGTGCAAACAGTGGGTCCTTCACAGAAGTGTTGGATCATGCTGGGTAAAGCGGGGGCTGTAGAAATGGATGGGGCCTTACAGTTCAGAACCTCACTTTCCCTATCTGCACTGCCTGCCCCAAAGTTGAGGGACAGTGCGTGGAGACAAGCACTTGCATGGCACATGTACATTGAGAGGCCAGCAACAAGGACAGAGGAGATACTTAAGCTAAAAGAGCTGTGAGCTGTGGCAGGAGGTAGCTTCAGTAGGAAAACCAGACCCACGGGTGGAGGTGGCCTCTTCCCTAGAGTGGCACAGAAGACCCAAAACCCTGGAGGTGCTTAGCTACGCAGTGCCTGGTGAGAGCAAGCAGGCGGGCTGCATTCCTGTGGTATTTGAAGATTGATCTTGTCAGATTAGCAGCTTTGCTTTTCTTGGTTCAGGTACAAGATGCCCACGTGGGGAGCTCTGCCACTTGTGGAGAGCAAAAGCCACTGAAAGCACAGATGTGATCATGGCCGTTCTCCCAAGCCCTGGGCCAGGAGCAGCCCCACCCCTCAGCAAGGGGAGGGCCCACGTCTCAGCTCCGCCCCCAGGGCCCCTGGGGTGAGGCAGCAGCTCCAGTATAATGCCTGGCCCCTCCCAGACATTGTCCCCTTTCTCTGGTTGTCTGCTTCTAGAGAGCAAGGTCACTATGTGACTGGCTTTTCCAAGCTAACAGCCATAGCTAGAGGGAGGAAGCCTGGCTGAGGCCTCACCTCTCCCTGGGAGAGGCAGGACACCGGCTACTACTCTTGCTCTTGTACCTGTCACTGGAGCTCTGCTTTCTCTGCCCCATGCATGCAGGGTGCACATTCAGGCAGATAAGGGAGCTGGGCTTGGTGGCACATGCCTCTTATCTTAGCACATGGGAGGCTAAGGCAGGAGCATTTCTGAAAGTTCAAGGCCAGCCTGGGCTACAGATTGAGAACCTCTCTCAAAAAAAAAACCAAAAAACAACACGCCAGAGGGGAGCCCTGGTGGGGAGAGCACCTGCCTGACTTGTGACAGCAACATGAAAGCAAGCCTGCTGACAGCTGCCGTGGCGTCTTGGGGCCTCTGTGTTGGGAACAGATCCCCACCCCCTCCCAAGTTCCGAGGGCCTAGATGGGTTTCCTGCAGTGGCATGATGTGAACATCTCTGGACAATGGACAGGGTGCTACTGTATCTGCACACTGCTGCTCAGCCTTCCATGTGGAACATCTAGGCTCAGGCCTGCTGCAGAGCTTACCTCAAAGAGCAGGTGCCCCAGTGGGTGTGACTGACACACAGTCAAAGCCTGTGGTTGGGGCCTGGGCTCAGAAGCCAACTCTGTCTGATTAGCACTGGTGAAGCTTGGTACCTGCCATCTCCACTGGCCCTGCTCCCTTGCCTCCAAGGTAATGGTCATGATTGAGCTTCTGGCCAAGTAAAGGGTTGTGTCCACCTCAGTCCTCATTCCCTATCCATCCTCAATGCACTGTCAGGACCAGTAAGAGGGATTAAGCTCAGGACTGTAGTAAGCATATGTTCGACCTTAGAGGACTTTTGGCCCTCCCCACGCACCTCCTCCCCATGCCTAACTCTGAAGCAGTTAAGTGCACAGGTAGCTCTGATGCTGGGTCCCTTCCCCTAGTGGGTTTCTCTCCAGTCCTCTGCCTATGAGGGAGGAGGCAATAAGAATTACTGTTGGAGCCGGGCATGGTGGCACACACCTTTAATCCCATCACTCGAGAGGCAGAGGTAGGAGGATCGCCATGAGTTCAAGGCCACCCTGAGACTACATAGTGAATTCCAGGAGACCCTGAGCTAGAGTGAAACCCTACCTCAAAAAAAAAAAAAAATTAAAAAAAGTATGACTGCTGGATGGAGTGGGTCTCATCCACCATTGAGGTT
The DNA here is from genome assembly GCF_020740685.1 of Jaculus jaculus. Taxonomy (NCBI): domain Eukaryota; kingdom Metazoa; phylum Chordata; class Mammalia; order Rodentia; family Dipodidae; genus Jaculus; species Jaculus jaculus. The sequence continues at coordinate 81,965,595 of NC_059106.1, read as the reverse complement.
CCCCTGGAAGAAAAGAATCCTACCCCAGAAGCAGTGATCTCATTTTTGTTTTTTAATTTGCTAGTAGAGAGAGATAGGAGAGAGGAGAGAATGAACTTGCTGGGCCCTATTGCCATTCAAAACAAACTCCAGATGCATGCATACCACTATGTTTATCTGGCTTTACATAGGTACTGGGGAATTGAAACTAGACAGGCAGATGTTGCAAGCAAGTGCCTTCAACCACTGAGCCATCTTCCCAGCTTCCTAAAGCAGTAGTATTTATTTAACATGATCAGCAGTTGTCTCTGCTGCAGTCAGTCTTCCTGGGGTAGAATGAAGCCACAGAACGGGAACAGAACCCCATGTCCACACTGAGGAGTGGGGAAGGCCGCGCAGGACACCGTGTCCACACTGAGGAGTGGGGAAGGCTGCGCAGGACACCACGTCCACACTGAGGAGTGGGGAAGGCCGCGCAGGACACCGTGTCCACACCATGTCCACACTGAGGAGTGGGGAAGGCCGCGCAGGACACCATGTCCACACTGAGGAGTGGGGAGGGCCGCGCAGGACACCATGTCCACACTGAGGAGTGGGGAAGGCCACGCAGGACACCGTGTCCACACTGAGGAGTGGGGAGGGCCGCGCAGGACACCATGTCCACACTGAGGAGTGGGAGGGCCACACAGGACACCATGTCCACACTGAGGAGTGGGGAAGGCCGCGCAGGACACCATGTCCACACCATGTCCACACTGAGGAGTGGGAGGGCCACACAGGACACCAGGTCCACCTGCCTGCAATGTATCTACTGACCCTGACAATGATACATTGTTGTGCAGCTATTGAGATTATTTTGAAGAACCATAGTGTTCAGGGACTGCAAGCTGGCCATGGAGAGCTGTCTGCACAGAGGATGCCCTTCAGGAAGAAAGGAGCAACCAGGCTTCATTGTTCTTGGCCCAGTGCTCACTGATGGACTCCACACAAAACTCACCAGAAGAGGAAAAGAAAGACCATTGGATCTCTTCCACACATTTGCTAGCCAGGGACAATCTCCATGGGCCCTGGATCATTTCTGTGGGATGAGGCTTTGGAGCTGGATATAGAATGGGTCCCTGAGGAGCCATTTTCTTTTAAGCAGGAGAATTCTTACCCTCCTGCTGAGGTCATGACTAGCTAATTATTGGCTACTTTTGAAACATTTTCTGGGTCTGGATTTTGGGGAGCACGTAACTTTATACTTGGGTATAAGTGGTCTGGCCAGATTCAGGCTGTCATCTCTTGCCACTGAAGTGAAGTTAGTCAGAGGTCACGGGGAAGGTCATCTTTGCCCCCTGACCTCACTATAAGGTCATTGATCTTTGTAGTTAGTGCTCATTTCAGGCTCAGAGTATCTTATTGTGCTGTTCTAGCAAAGAATGAGGGTGAGGACTAGAGAAATGGCTCAGTGGTTAAGGACCTTTACTGCAAAATCTAATGACCCAGGTTCAGTTCCCCATGTCCATTAAAGCCAGATGCACAAAGTAGCACATGCATCTGGAATTTGTTTGCAGTGGCTAAAAGTCCTGGCATGCCCGCCCCCCCCCCTTTTGTCTTTTCATACAAATACAACTTTTTAAAAACTTTTTAAAGACTGAGGTTGTCTGGAGGCTTTCCTTCCTCTATCCATGCAAGGAAAAAGAGCCAGACCTTTGGAGTCAGGTAAAGCTGGGTTTGATTCCCCACTTCACTACTCAGCTAGCTGTGTGGCCTTGTGCAGGTTTCTTTATACAGTTGTACTTAACCCTTTTTGTCTGAAAAATAGAAATGCTAATCCCTTCTTCATGGGCAGCTGTGCAGGTTCCATGAGACTGCAACCTTGATGTGTGGCCTGGCCTGCAGTCAGTGCTCAGTGAGGGGAGGGAAGTGCTGTGACTGTTTTGTCCCTTCACCCTACCTGTCTCGATTCTATAGACACCTTCCCTCATTATGCTGTGGCCAGGAATTGTCAAGACTTGTGTAGTCTGTGCATACAAACCCAGGTGATTGACATTTGTTGATACAGGAATGCTGCCACATAGCACAAAGGTAGCTGTTTGCAACTCCAGCCACACAGGATGCAACCAATAACTTGTAATTTGGGGGAGAGTTGTTTCTTTAAATTTTTTTAAAAAAAAGAAAAAAGCTTTCAAGCTGTCAGAGCACTAGGGAGTGGATGTCTCCTAGTAACTAACCCCAAGACATTGCCCTGCAAACCACTCTTGTGCTCCTGTGCACTGTGCATGTGATCCCTCAGCAGGGACTGCCTCTTCAGTCTTAAAAGCCTTAAAAGCCACTACTTTACTTCAGCAAGCAGCTCAATGTCACTAACCCCAAACACTTCTGGCCCTAGTGGTGGAACCTCTTGTGGCAGGCTGCTCCCCTCCGCAGGGGCCCGGGCCTGGCCAGCACTCAGCTCGGTGTGCCGTCCACACGCATGGGCTGCCAGGAGTCTCCATCTTCATGTTCTCCACCGTTAACGGTCTCCCTCGGCCTCCCGGCGCTTTCCGCAGGCCACGTTCTTATGCTGACGATATAGAAAGAGGAGGCAAAATAAACCCACCCGTGGACACATCAGCCGGGGCCACTGTGCCTGGTCTGTATTGTCAGTGGGGAGACATGGGAAATAAAAACTACCTCAGAAATCGTCTATGACGCTGTTCCCATCCTGGGGCTTCCATCATGCTTTGTGCATCTCTATCTATAACACTGTGTATGTTGAGTTTGTAGTTCCCTCCTGGGTCCTCCACTCATTCTTGTCCTGTCTTTATCCTTAATGCAGCCTGAACTGGCGACACCTCCCACTGTCGTCTATCTGTCACCATGCTCTTGTCAGCAGTCTGCTTGTGGACTCTGCCATGTCTAGGATTACTGTGTCCCAGGGCTCAGGATTTTGGGCTTCTTGTCCAGTAATAATACCATTGGCATCAACAGTGGGAAGAGTCTAAAGTGACTTAGAATGTATTACATTCTAGGTATTCTGCCCTCACATGTTGAGTTTGATAGTTTCTCTCAATGGCTAAAACAGTTGGAAATTGTGTGCCTGTTTGTTCACCCAATAATGCATTTTTACTGGGTGTCAGGTACTGCACTGGACAGTTCAGCAACATCTGGGGAAAGGAAATTGAAGTTGTACCTCAGGGTTCGTGTTACATTCAAATAAGGTTTAAAAGCTGGGGCTTGGCTAGTCACCCCATAACCTCAGCACCCCATCACCTGGCCTGGAACTAGCTGTGGTGTACATGTTTGCTTGAGTGAGTAGGGCTCTGGGGAAGCCCGTGCTTGCCCCATCTGGAGGCTGTCACTTAGTGGCTGACTCTGGCAGGCTGTGGCAAGAACCAAAGGATGACAGCCTTGGAGCCTCAGAAAAATGGGCTTTTGAATGATTTTGTGGGTACCAGGGCTACAGACAAACAGATGACATCTGAAGAGCTGCCTCTCAGCTAATTTTGGCCCATTCACCTAAATCATGCCCAAACAAAGGCTGTTGATAACAGTTCTTGTGGATAAGTCACAAAAAGTTTCAGACTGTGGGTAAGCAATTTTTGCATCTGGAGTTTAAGAGACCATAAAGTATGAATAGTGGAATGGGACATGATAGCACATGCCTGTAATCCCAGCACTTGAGAGGCTGAGGCAGGAGGATTGCTATGAACTCAAGGCCAGCCAGGACTATATAGCAAGACCCTGTATGGAAAAAAGAAGAAAAGAAAGATAATAAGAAGAGGAAGAATGGCCTGGGGAAGGCCTTGCCCCCTCGAATGTAGGCTTAATCCTGGGAGCTCTGAGGAGAATGAACTCCACATAGGAGGAAGTTTCCTCTGCCTCTTCCCCTCCTGTGGGGGCTGGAATCTGGCTTCCATCCCGATCTCTATCTCCATTCTGCCCATGGTGACTCCTCATCGCGCTCCTTAGCCTCAGGGCCCTGGGGTGGATTCTGCCCCCTCCCTAGCCTCTAAGCATCCACTCTGCCAAGCCCTGTGCAGGGAGCAGTGATGAGTAAGAGACAGCGTGCTGCCTCCCAGGAGCTACAGTGAGTGGACAGGGTGGTGCCTGCAGGGGTAGGACAAGCATGGTGAGCTGAGTAGTCTCTCCTAAGGGCATCGGAACTAAACTGCAGACAGAAAGGTCTTCCTAGAGTATATGCCTGTGCTCACTACTGGTGGAAAATTAGATAAACACCATCAGACTGGCCCTGTAAGAAATGCTCAAGGGAGTCCTCCACTAGAAGTAAAAGGATGATATCTTCCATCATGAAGGCACAATAAAGTATAAAACTCACTGATACAGAAGATACCCAAAAAAGAAAAACTTTATCAGTGTAGAGAGATAAGAGAAGAAAGAAATAATAGCTAAGAATAAATGTAAAGAAGTAATGATCTATACAGTGAAAATTACAAAACACTGATTAAAGAAATTGAAGAAGGGCTGGAGAGATGGCTTAGCGGTTAAGTGCTTGCCTGTGAAATCTAAGGACCCGGGTTCAAGGCTCAATTCCCCAGGACCCACGTTAGCCAGATGCACAAGGGGGCGCACACATCTGGAGTTCATTTGCAGTGGCTGGAGGCCCTGGCATGCCCATTCTCTCTTTCTCTCTTTCTCTACCTCTTTCTCTCTCTCTCACTCTCTCTCTCACTCTCAAATAAATAAATAAAAATGAGCAAAAATTTTTTTTTAAAAAGGCCGGGCGTGGTGGCGCATGCCTTTTAACCCAGTACTCAGTAGGCAGAGGTAGGAGGATCGCCGAGAGTTTGAGGTCATCCTGAGACTACAGAGTGAATTCCAGGTCAGCCTGAGCTAGAGTGAGACCCCACCTTGAAAAACAAAACAAAAACAAAAAAAAAATTTAAAAAAAGAAAAAGAAATTGAAGAAGGCACCGAAAAAGAAAAACAAAAGGAAAGACGTCCTATATTCATGGGTTAGAAGAACTAATATTGTTTTTTAAAAGATTTTTTATTTTTACTTATTTATTTGAAAGAGAGGATGGTCATACCAGAGCCTCTAGCCACTGCAAATGAACTCCAAATGCTTGTGCCACCTGGGTCTTTTGGCTTTGTAGGCAAGTGCCTTAATCACTAAACCATCTCTGCATCCAGCCCTGCAAAATTAATATTCTTAAAATGTCCATCTTCAGGGCTGGCGAGATGGCTTAGCTGTTAAGGCATTTACCTGCTAAACCTAAGGACCCAAGTTCGATTCCCTAGTATCCATGTAAAATCAGATGCACAATATGACACATGGGTCTGGAGTTCATTTGTAGTGATTGAGGCCCTGACATGCCCATATTCTCCCCCCCCCCCATATATAAATAAATAAAATATCCATGCTGCTCAAAGCAGCTTGAAAGTTCAAGACAATTCCTAGCAAGGTGCCAATGACATTCTCCACAGAAATAGGAAAAGAAAACCTCTTAAAATTTGTCTGTGGTCACAAAATACCCTGAATAGCTAAAGCAGTCCTGCACAAAAGGAGCAAGGCTGAAGGCATTGTAATACCTAACTGGAAGACATACAGCAGGCCATAGCCACCAAAACAACGTAATAGTGGCACAAAAACCAACACAGAGACCAATGGAACACATTTTCAATAAAGGTGGCAGAGTGTCTAGAAAGTCTTCAGTAGCGATGCTGGGAGGGCTGAATATGAATACCCATACGTGGAAGAAAGAAACTAGATCCCTGTTTTTCACCCTATACAAAAACGAATTAAAATGGGTCAAAGACTTAACATAAAACCAAAAGCTATGAAATTACTAGAAAACAGGAGAAATACTTCAGAATATTGGTCTGAATAAAGTTTTTTTTAGATGTGACCCCCAAAGCATGAGGAACAAAGGCAAATAATTGATAAAAAGGGATTCTGTTCAATTAAAAGCCTCCACATAGTACTCAGCAGAGTGAAGAGGCAAGCAACTACAGAGCAACAGAAAATATTTGCAAACTATCCAACAAAAATGAATTTCCAGAATATATAATGAATTCAAGCAACTCAACAGGAAAAAAAATATGATATAAAAATGGATGAATGGCCAGGCATAGTGGCGCACACCTTTAATCCCAGCACTTGGGAGGCAGAGGTGGGAGGATCACTGTGAGTTCGAGGCCACCCTGAGAGTACATAGTGAATTCCAGGTCAGCCTGGGCTAGAGTGAGACCCTACCTTGAAAACCCCAAAAAAGGATGAATGAATTAGGTAGACATTTTTCAGAAGAAGGTATACAAACATGGTGCATGCCTATAATCCCAGCACTTGGGAAGGGAGGCAGGAGGATCAGGCCAGCTGTAGCTACATGAGACCTGTAATCCCAAGAGGCTGAGGCAAGAGGATTGTGAGTTTGAGACCAGCTTGAGCAGCATAGCAGGACCCTGTACCTCTCCCAAAACCCACAGCAAGTACAAGAATCAGCATCAGTTTGAGGTCAGCCTGGGGCTACGGAGTGAGTTCCAGGTCTTCCTGAGTTAGAATGATACTTGCCTCAAAACAAAATAGAAAGAAAAAGAAAGAAAGAAGAGAGGCAAGGTGAGGCGAGAGGAAGGAAAGAAAGAAGGAAAGAGAGGAAGGAGGGAGGAAGGGAAGGAGAAAAGAATCCACAGCAGCAGTGACAAAACACAAATAGCCAGGGCTGGCAAGATGGCTTAGTGGTTAAGGCACTTGCCTGCAAAGCCAAAGGATCCAGGTTCGACTCCCTAGGACTCACGTAAACCAGATGCAGAAAGGGGCACATGCATCTGGAGTTTGTTTGCAGTGGCTGGAGGCCCTGACGTGCCCATTTTCTTTCTTTCTCTCTCTCTCTCTCTCTCTACCTGCCTATTTCTGTATCTCTCTCTCAAATAAATAAAATATTTTTAAAAAACACAAATAACCAACAAGCATATGAAAAAAAGAATGTTCATTGTCATTAATTACCATGGAAATACCAATTGAAACTACTATGAGATACCATTTCACCTCACTTACAATGACTACTACCAAAATGACAAAAAATAGCTGGGCATGGTAGCACATGCCTTTAATCCCAGGACTTGGGAAGAGCACCGTGAGTTCAAGGCCAGCCTCAGACTACGTAGTAAGTTTCAAGTCAGCCTGGGATAGAGTGAGACCCTGCCTTGAAAAAAATATTTTTTTTTTAATTAAAAAGACAGAAAATAACAAATACTGGTGAGGGTGTGGAGAAAAGGAAGCTCTCAGTTACTGTAAGAGTGTAAAGTGGAGCGCCCTTAAAAACTAGAACCGGGACTGGAGAAGATGCTTAGTGGTTAAGGAAATTGCCTACAAAGCCAAAGGATACCAGTTTGATCCCCAGGACCCACATACGCTAGATGCACAAGGTGGCACATGCGTCTGGAGTTCATTTGCAATGGCTGGAGGCCCTCGCATGCCCATTCTCTCTCTCACCCTCTTTCTCTCTCTCTTGCGCTCTCAAATAAATAAACAAATAGTATTAAAAAAAAAAAACCTAGAATCTAGCTGGGCGTGGTGGCGTACGCCTTTAATCCCAGCACTTGGGAGACAGAAGTAGGAGGATTGCCATGAGTTCAAGGCCACCCTGAGATGACAGAGTTAATTCCAGATCAGCCTGGACCAGAGTGAGACCCTACCTCGAAAAACCAAAAAAAAAAAAAAAAACAAAAAAAAAAACCTAGAATCAGAACCACCATATGAACCAGCAAGCTCACCACTGGGTATGTGTGGGTATAATCATTGAAATCAGTGTGTTGAAGAGACATGTGCATTCCCATGTTACTGAAGCGCTGCTTGCCATAGGCAAGATAGGAAATCAGCCTGTGTCATGGGTGGATGAATAGATAATGCAATGGTTTATGTTGATCGTCAACAGGACCTGGAATCACCTGCCAAAGATTATATACTAATTTGGAAATTATATGTTAAGGACTGATGGTAGGAAAATATTATGTTTGTTTTCCATAATCTATTATTTTTCTATAGTAAAAAGCAGGAGCCGGACGTGGTGGCACACGCCTTTAATCCCAGCACTCGGGAGGCAGAGGTAGGAGGATCACCATGAGTTCAAGGCCACCCTGAGACTACAGAGTTAATTTCAGGTCAGCCTGGACCAGAGTGAGACCCTACCTCGGGGAAAAAAAAAAAGAGCAGGATTTTGCTGGTTGTGGTGGTACTGAAGAAACGGAGGCAAGAGGTTCAGGGGTTCAAGGCTAGCCTGGGCTACATGCTAAAAAAGAGGGGGCTGGAGAGATGACTTAGCAGTTCAGATATTTGCCTGCAGAGCCAAAGGACCCAGGTTTGATTTCCCAGTACCCACGTAAGGCTGATGCACTCATTTTCTCTACCTGTCTCTCTTTATCAAATAAGTAAATGCTTAAAAAAAAAAAAAAAAGAGCGGGAAAATTTGTATGTATGGTAAAAGCACGGCAACTTACAGCCTACAGCACTCTTGAACCTGAGCCAAGGTGTTCCAGGCAGCATTTATTAGTGTTGCCCCATATTATGGCATGTGCTGTGCAAGGTGCACATATTATATGCTCAGAACCAAGACTGCAGCAACATCTCCCAAATGCGAGTAAGTGCTGCCTCAGATTCATTACACATTTAATTTTGAATTAATATTTGGTCATTAGAAACCTTTTACTGTTGCCAGTTTTGTTCATACTCCCACATTTAGTTACATAGCCCCATACAGAGTCCTCATCCACAGGCTAAGGACCTGTGTTCTAGCCCACACCTATGTCTTAGGTGTGTACTGTCTTTTTTCTAAACTTCCCTCTCTCTCAGTCTCTCTGTTTCCCTCTCCCCCTCCCTTCCTTAGTACTCATGCTTAAATCTATATTAAAATCTTTTCTTAATAAATTCCAACTCTAAGGGGATGGGAGGAAGGTTGACCAAAACTAAAGTTGTTATGAATAAGCTGTATGAAAACCTAATGAAGAAAAAGAAAACAAATAAATTCCAACTCTACCAAAAAAAATGTTGCTCTAACCCAATATGGAAGATAAATTGAAAGGGAGCCTTAGAAGCAGGAAGAGTAGTTACGAGACTGCTGGAGTGCCCAGTGAAGGCAGTCCTCGGGGGGGCCAGAATAGAAACTGTTTGAGGAACCCTGAGGAAACAAGATCCTCTCTGCTCCTGCAGCTCCTTGTGAGCGGCTGACAGTGTAGCTCATAGGTACAACATTAGCCTAGCATACGAAGACCTTGGGCTCAGTACCCAGCACTGCCGCGTGAACACACACCCTACCCACCTCTCTTTAGAACATCTTACAAATCATTTCTCCCGGCACTACCACATGTTCACTGTTTCTGGTCTCCCCTCCAGGACAGAGACCACATGTTATTCCTATTTGTAGCCAGCATTGGCACCTACCAGAACCTGACAGGGATTTGATGATTAGCTCAGTATGGCAGCTAGGGAAAAATAAGAATGTGGAATGACCCCCAGGTTTTGTGGCTTCAAAAATAGGATCAGTAAGGTTACCATTTTTTGAGATAGGGAACTTGTTTTTAGATTTACATCTCTTGCTTTAGTTCCATGTAGTGGCTCGTACCTATAATCCCAGCCCTGGGAAGGCTGAGGGCTGGAGGATATTGAGTTCAGGCCAGCGTGGGCTACATAGTGAGTTCCAGCCTGGGCTGCACAGCAAGACCTTGTCTCAAAAAAAAAAAGGGAGTGTTGGCTTTTAGCAAGAGGATAAAAAGGCAGACACACAAATTTGGTCTGGACATAATAAGTTTGAGGTGCCTTTTAGGCACTTAAAGAGAGGTATAGATAGCTATTTGCATGCATTTGTCTGGGATTCAAGAGGAGAAGACAGAGCTAGGGATGATGTGGTAGGAGTTGTCAACAAACAGGTGAACTTTTGCCAGTGGATGCAGTGTCACTAAGATGTTAGACTCCATCCTAAATTGGCAGTTTACAGATTAAGTCCGCCTGTGGACATGCTTTGTATAACTAACACACAATTTAAAAATAATGTGGCATCTGGAAAGATGGCTAAGTGGTTAAGACACTTGCCTGCAAAGCCTAAGGACCTGGGTTCAATTCCCCAGTACCCACGTAAAGTCAGATGCACAAAGTGGCACATGCATACATAGTTTGTTTGCAGTGGCAGGAGGCCCTGATGAGCTCCCATCCACACTCTTTCTCTCTTTCCCTCTGTCTCTCTCTCAAATAAGTAGATAATTTTTTAATATTATTTTTTAATTATTTGACAGAGAAAGAGAGAGAATGGGTGTGCCAGGGCCTCCAGCCACTGCAAATAAACTCCAGATGCTTGTGCCCCCTGGTGCATCTGGCTAACATGGGTCCTGGGGAATCGAACATGGGTCCTTTGGCTTTGCAGGCAAACACCTTAACTGCTAAGCCATTTCTCCAGCCCAGTAGATAATTTCTTTTTTTTTTTTTTTTACCCAGGTGTGGTAGTGCACACATTTAATCTCAGGAGGGAGGCAGAGGTAGGTGGATTGCTGTGAGTTCCAGGCCACCCTGAGACTATATAGTGAACTCCAGGTCAGTCTGGGTAGAGCAAGACCCTACCTTGAAAGATAGATAGATAGATAGATAGATAGATAGATAGATAGATAGATAGACAGACAGACGGGCACAGGCAGGCAGACAGGCAGGCAGGCAGGCAGGCAGACAGACAGACAGACAGACAGACAGATAGATGGCACGTATATATGCATAGATATATATGTAAAATATGGATTGCTGGGCAGGGTGGTACACAACACTCAAGAAGCAAAGGATTGCTGTGAGTTCAAGACCAGCCTGAGACTACATATTAACTTACAGGTCAGGGCTGGAAAGATGTTTCAGTGGTTAAGGCACTTGCCTCCAAAACCTAATGACCCAAGTTCAATTCCCCAGTACCTAATTAAGCCCTATGTACTGAGTGGTACATGTATCTGGAGTTCATTTACAGTAGCCAGAGACCCTGGCACACCCATTCTCTCTGTCTCTGCTAAATAAATCTATTTGAATTCAAGGTTAGCTTGGGCTAGAGCGTGACCCTACAACAAACAAACAGTGAACCTTGCAGGCAATGTACCACACTTTGCCACTTCTTGTCTTCTGTCTGCCCCAAGTTACGTGTTTACCTTCTTGGCTCCTGGGGACATTTGAATTGGAGAAGAGGATGAAGGAGAAAGAAGAGAAAAAGAAACCAGAATGATGTAATTCTGGGAATACCTACATGGATGGGATGATGAAGAAGAAATAGGAGAAGCATGAAAAGAGTGGTCGTACAAGCTGGACATGATAGCACATGCATGTAATCCTAGTACTCAGAAACCTGAGACAGGAGGAGGATTAGCAGTTCAAGGCCAGCCTCAGCTACATGGCAAGTTTCAGGCCTACCTGGACTATGTAAGACACTGTTTCACAAAAAAAAGATTAAAGATAAGAGAATGGGCAGCGAGATTAAAGAAAATCTGAACAGAATAGAATTTTGCTCTCTCCAAAATGATGGGAAGGTTAGGGTTACATAGGCAATGTACAACTGAATATAAAACATGGGTTCTATTTGAACCAGAAATCCATTTCTAAATGGTTAGCAGAGGCTAGAGAAATTGCTAAGTGGTTAAAGTTGCTTGCTTACAAAGCCTAATGGCCCAGGCTTATCCCTAGTACTCACATAAAGCCAGATGTACAAAGTGGCTAAATGTTTAACATGAGAAAATAATCCTATGTGTGCAAGCATTATTGTAATATGTTTTGTAGTGTATTTATAATAAGAGCAAAAACTTCGACACTGAACGGGCATGGTGGCGCATGCCTTTAATCCCAGCACTCAGGAGGCAGAGGTAGGAGGATCCTTGTGAGTTTGAGGCTACCCTGAGACTACATAGTGAATTCCAGGTCAGCCTGGACTAGAGTGAGACCGTACCTCAAACAACAACAACAACAAAAAGCACATTATAGGACAGTATATATAGTTCCACTTGTGTTACATGTCTATTTATGGAAAGAAAAGTCTGCAAACCTTCACTTACAAGTCACCAGAACCTCCCAATATCTGAATCCAGTGGCCTGTGTGTGGCCTCTGTGTCTTTCGCCTCTCTCTCTTTCCTCCCTCCCTCTCTCTCTCTTCCCTCCCTCCCTCCCCCCCCTCCTCCCTCTCTCTTTCTCTCTCTCTCTCAGTCTCGGCTTTTGACAGTATGAACCTTTCTTGACTTCTTGTTCCTTGTGTTTCTTCCCTGACCTTGTTAGTCCCATAGTCTGGCATTCAGTACTGAAAATGGCAGGCTCATTCCTGGGAGAACTTTCTAGACCCAGTAGCTTGTTTCTGTTCTGTACAACCACAGCTGGGCAGTTCTTCCGGGAAAGGCACAGTCTGGGATAGCATTTCCATGGCCCTTAGTTCCTCTGTGTCTGCATAACGCCTCTGGAATAAAACCCTTCCCAGTTTACTCTCTTTGCCCACCCTCTAGCAGAGTTGCCTGGCCATCCCCTCTCTCCCACGCCTCTGTTCAATCAAGGGGTTATTTTTAACAGTGTTGTGTATACCATGCTGAAATCCTGGAAAAATACCAGAGTTTTGGAGTAGACATTCAAGATGGAAATAGTCTCCCACAACCTCCCCCCTTTCCAGAGGTTTTCCTTTTAAAGAGAGAAAACAGCTAATCCAAACTGTAGACAGCTCTGTGAGAAAGTCCTTGGACATTAAACCTGGGTGGCCGACTCAGCCTTGAACAAGGCAGTTGGGCTGGAGGCTGGGTCCTGATGTTCCTTTGTGTCTATTGTCAGCCCAGGGAAAGGACAGCATCTGAGTTTGGTGAGCCTAGCGCTCCAGTGGTCAGAATCATGGAGATTATCTGGCCAGTTCCCCTACCCCAAAGCTGGAGACCTATGGGCCTGAAGGAGCAGCCTGTCCATTTCAGCATATTCAGGGGGCTGGAGAGATGGCTCAGTGGTTAAGGCTCTTGCTTGCAAACCATGATGGCCCAGGTTCATTTCCCCAGTACCCACGGAAGGCCAGGTATGCACAAAGTAGCACATGCATCTGGAGTTTGCAGTGGCAAGAGTCCCTGGCACACCCATTCTGTGTGTGTGTGTCTCAGTCTCTCTCTCTTTCTGCAAATAAATTATTTTTAAAAAGATAGTCAGGAGCCAGGTGTGGTGGTGCATGCCTTTAATCCCAGCACTCAGGAGGCAGAGGTAGGAGGATCAGTGTGAGTTCAAGGCCGCCCTGAGACGACAGAGTGCATTCCAGGTCAGCCTGGACTAGTGTGAGACCCTACCTCGAAAAACAAAACAAAACAAAAGATAGTAACTAGAGTTACTATAAAGAGCCACGCTCTACCATTGTAACCTCCCCATGGTGTTTATGGTGCCTTCCAGAGCCCCACAGCATAAGTCTAGCCCCACTCCTGCATCATTTAGTCAGAGATTTGAAGCTGGTGATGGCAGTACACTTGCCAGACATCTCTGCTCTCACAGGGTAGCAAAAGGAACCCCTCCTGCCTCAGTGGTCTTCTCTGGATCAGTCCTATTTTATTATTGTTCCTTTACGGGGAACCCAGAATAGAACTTGTGGGGTTGGAGAGATTTCTCAATGATTAAGGCACTTGCTTACAAAGCCTAACAACCAAGGTTTGATTCCCCAGTACTCACATAAAGCCAGATGGTGCACAGAGTGGCACATGTCTCTGGAGTTTGCAGTGCCTGGAGGCCCTAGCACACCCCATTCTCCTCTCTCTCTCCTCCCTCTCTCCCTCCTTTTCTCTCTCTCTCTCTCTCTCTGTGTGTGTGTGTGTGTGTGTGTGTGTGTGTGTGTCTTGTTTGTCTCTCAACTTGCAAATAATAAATAAATAAATAAAATTTGTGCTTCTTCAAGGGTGGTCTGACAGACAATAAGAGAAGAAATCTCCCCATTTTCTATGTTCTTCATAATGACTAACACCCAAAAGATGCTACTTTTTTAGAGGTCACATTACATTGGAGACTACCAGGCAGCAGATAGGCCAAGTGGAAACCACACGTCTGTGGTTGATAACTGTCTATGTGCTGGAGTAGTTTGTCTCCACCAGACTTGGTCACCTAAGTATAGGGATAGGGATTCTGGTAGAAGTAAGCTCTGGACCAGAAGTCATGCTCGAGTAATTGTTTCCTCTGGGAATTCCTCTGTGGACATAGCCTCTAATCCTAAAGTGAGAAGAAATGTGATCGGGGGCTGCAATTCATTCCAGAAGGACTTACTAGTGTCAGAATGTAGGTAAGCAGCTGGCCAAGGATACTTAGTTCCCAGGACCCTCTCTACCTATGGTGACAGCAACATTCTCTAATGGATGGAACCTTCCAGCCTCCTTGGAATAAACTGGCCGGCTGTATACTGTAACATGGAAGGTCCCAGAAGAACCCTAGTCAAGAGCTCTGGAGAAGGAGGTGGGAATGCAGCCAGGCAATGTTGATGTATAAACCTTTGAGAATAAGATGTTAGCCCGTGGGTAAGGGCTGTCAGAGCTATATTGATAGGCTATGTAGGAGGAGGCCAGCAGCAGCCCCTTGGGTCTTCAATATAATGTATCTAGTGTGAAGCCAGAACTGGTGGGAGCACACTCGGTCTTCTGGAGCTGCTAGCTTCCTGGCTTAGAGCAAAGTGGCTTATACCTAACCAGAGAAAGTGAGGTCTGGAGCCTAAGACCAAGGGAACCCTTCTGGACTGCTGTGAGGCAAAGACTGCTGTCAGGGGCTGGAGAGATGGCTTAGTAGTTAAGGTGTTAGCCTGCAAAGCCAAAGGAACCTGGTTTGACTCCAAGACCCATGTAAGCCAGATGCAGAAGGGGGTGCATGCATCTGGAGTTCATTTGCAGTGGCTGGAGGCCCTGGGATGCTCATCCCCCCCCCACCTCTTTCTTTCAAATAAATAAATAAAATTTATATTTTTAAAAAAGACGGCTGTCAGCTCTGCCTGTGACCTGGCACTCTCCTGAGGAAGAAGGGCATGGCAGATACCAAAACTGGGAGGGGAGGAAGGGAGGTGAAGGAAACTGACAGTTATGGAGCAACAATGGTAGCCAGAACTTCCCATGCCTTATCTCGTTTCATCTCCACAATAATCCCTGAAGTAGGAGGTAATCTTAGCCCACTTTATGTTCATTCATTCAACAGGCATTTAGTGAACCTCATTCAGTGTCAGCTTCTACTCTAGGTACAGGAGACAGTAGTGAGCGAAGCTGAAAACATCCCTACCTTCTTGGAGCTGTCACTTGAGACACAGGCACAGAAACAAAACATATGACTACAATTGTGGGCCACAAGCAGTGGTACATGCCTTTAATCTCAGCACTCGTGAGGCCAAGCGAGGAGGATTGCTGTGAGTTTGAGGCCAGCCTGAGACTACATGGTGAATTCCAGGTCACCTTGGGCTACAGTGAAATCCTACCTAGGGAAAGGGGGAGACTGTGGGCCTTTAGGTACCAGCAAATGGGAGAGAAGACTGAAGGAGAATGAGGAAGAGAACATGGGAGGGCTGCTCTTCTAAGCAGAGGAATTGGGAAAGGCTCCGTAAGAAGGCAAGATTGAAGTAAAAACATGAGGGCACAAAAGTTGACTTAAAAAGTTAAGGTACTTGTCTGCAAAGCCTAAGGACCCAGGTTCAGTTCTTCAGTACCCATGTAAGCCAGACGCACAAGGTGGTATATACATCTAGAATTCGTTTGCAGTGGCTCGAGACCATGGTGCACCCATTCTTTCTTTTGTTCTCACTTTAAAAAAAAAAAAAAAAGTTGAGGGCTAGAGGGATGGCTTAGCAGTTAAGGTGTTTGCCCGCAAAGCCAAAGGACCCAGGTTCAATTTCCTAGGATCCATGTGAGCCAAATGCACAAGGTGGTGCATGTGTCTGGAGTTTGCAGTGGCTGTAGGCTCTGGTGCACCCATTCTCTCTCTCTCTCTCTCTCTCTCTCTCTCTCTTTCTCTGTTAAATAAATAAAAATAAAAAGTTGACTAGTTACAAGTATGGACAGTTCAAACAGAGCCCATGCACAGGTGCAGCTTATGGATATTCTCCTGATGTTTTTCAGATACTTCTTCAGTGCAATGGACACTGTTGAGGTGAGGGGCAAATTGCAGTGTGGAGAGGAGGAGGGAGGGAAAGTTGGAGGCTGAGAATGGCTGGGCTCTTCACATAGCCTGACCACAGGAGTGTGAGGCCCTTGCTCGAACTTTGAGTGACACAACCAGCATGTATTTTTCTTCAGCCCGCCACATTGAGCTGTGAAGACAGGTAGGTAGGTGAATTTAATTAAAGTTTTATTTTTCCCAAAGGAGAAAAGAGCAAGGAAGCTGAGATTGAATGCAAGAGAATGGTTATAATTATAAATTTGAATTTAAGGTAGGTGAGAGTTATAGGAAGAAAATGAGGCCTGGAGGGCAGTGGTCCCCATGTGTTGGAGACAGTTAGGACCTAGCTACTAGAGCAGGAGAGCTATAAATTTATAATACAAACAGCGGTTTTGTAGAGATTGAGATTGGAGAGAGCTTTGATTACTATAGTGGCCTAGTGTAGGACATAACAGGAGTAAGTGCCTGAAACAAAGACCAGGACCCCTGTAGTGGAGGACAAGGCAGGTCTGCCTTGAAGTGTCCCAGTTTCTAGGGTTGTTAGTACAGTACTGAGATTAATAATTACTTTAGAGTCTCTCTCTTGGAGTCTCTCTGTCTCCAATTTGGTCTTATAGCTGAGGGAAGAGATACCTGCTAAGGAGGGGGGTGCTGTACTTGGCCAAACACAGGAGTCATTCATTGTTGGCTTTGAGTACTACAGAAAGTCAGGCTGGCATAGAGGCAACTCAAGTTATAGTTTGGGGAAGCGACCCAGCAAGCAATGGAATCAGAGGTTGTAGTAATTTGAATAGATGGCCCCCATTATACTCAGTGTTTTATTAGGGTGTAGAGGAAGAATAGTGGGAGACAAGATCAGAAAGGAAAATGAGGCCTACAAGGTCTCTGAGATGGGAAGACATCACACATATGGGCAGGTTGATCTTTGAGGGGGAAACTTGATAGTTTGTCCAAAGGAGTAGAGGAGGATGTGGGACAGATACAGTTTTGTAGATTTGAGAGACGGTTCTCATCTCACCTAGCAAGTACTACACCAGATCCAATTCTTTTAAAATATACTTCATTTGGGCTGGAGAGATGGCTTAGCAGTTAAGTGCTTGCCTGTGAAGCCTAAGGACCCCTGTTCGAGGCTCAGTTCCCCAGGTCCCACGTTAGCCAGATGCACAAGGGGGCACACGCGTCTGGAGTTCGTTTGCAGAGGCTGGAAGCCCTGGCGCACCCATTCTCTCTCTCTCTCCCTCTATCTGTCTTTCTCTCTGTGTCTGTTGCTCTCAAATAAATAAATAATTGAAAAAAAAATTAAAAAAAATATATACTTCATTTATTTATTTGAGAGAAAGAAGCAGAGAGAGAGAGAATGGGCGTGCCAGGGCCTCCAGCCATTGCAAACGAACTCTAGATGCATGCGCCTCCTTGCGCATCTGGCTTACATGGTTCTGGAGAATCAAACTGGGATCCGTTAGCTTTGCAGACAAATGCCTTAACCACTAAGCCATCTCTCCAGCCCCAGATACAATTGTTAGTGCTGGGGAACATGGCAGTGAACAAAGTAGGCAGCTCCTAGAACTTGTAATAATAAAAAAGACACACAGCAGAGAAGAAAGAAACAATGAACACAAAATAAAACAAGATGAGGGGCTGGGGAGATGGCCTAGTGGTTAAGCACTTGCCTGTGAAGCCTGTGGATCTTGGTTCAAGGCTCAATTCCTTAGGACCCATGTTAGCCAGATGCACAAGGGGGCGCAGGCGTCTGGAGTTCGTTTGCAGTGGCTGAAGGCCCTAGTGTATCTATTCCCCCCCCCCTGCCTCTTTCTATCTCTGTCACTCTCAAAAAAATAAGAATAAACAAAAAAATTAAAATTAAAAAAAATAAAACTAAAACAAGATGAGATGCCAGAGAATGACTGGAGGACCTTCACGTAGATGGGCGAATCTGAGAAGGCTCCCTGAAGAGGTGCCGTTGGAGGAGAGGGCTAAATGCACACCAGAACCTGCATGACAGCCACAGAAAAATGCTCTGTGAGGGTAGACAAAGGGCAGGGTGCAGAAGCAGGGAGCAAGGGTAACCCAAAGCAAGAGTGGTGAGGCTGAGCCCACGGCCTGTGGTTGGATTTTCTTCAGGGACAATGAGAAGGATCTAGTCAGAGAGATGCATAGCACATTAATGTTTAAGCAGGGTCACTCTGAGAGAAGGGCATCATCCAAAGCTGGTCATCCACCATCGCAGTAGTCAAGAAGTGACAATGTGACCTGCATGATAGTGTGTGGAGATAGGAAAATGGGCAAACTTGGAATATTTTTAGAGATAGTTTTAACAGGACTTGCTGATGAATTAGAAGAGTGGCAGCCAAGTACAAGAGATGATTCAAGGGATGCTAGCCAATTGGAAAGAAAGAGGATTGTTTTTAAAGGCACTCCTGGGGCTGGAGAGATGGCTTAGTGGTTAGAGCACTTGCCTAAAAGCACTTGCCTACAAAGCCAAAGGTCCTCGGTTCAACTCCCCAGGACCCATGTAAGCCAGATGCACAAGGTGGCACATGCATTTGGAGTTTGCTCACAGTGGCTAGAAGCTCTGGAGCACCCATTCTCTCTCTCTCTCTCTCCTTTCTCCTCTCTCTCCCTCTTTCTCTCTCTCTGCCTCTTCCCATCTCTCAAATAAGTTAAAGTTCTAAAATAGGTGTTCCTCCTTACAGAATGTGAGAATCTGAGCAAATGGAACTGGAAAATGAGAACGAATGACTCCCAGGCTTGGTCTTGATCAAGCAGTGTTGGCTAACATCCTCCTTCCTACCCTGACCGCCAGAGCCTCGCGCCCACACCACAGTCCTGTGTTCTCAAGAACCACCCGGGTTCTTGCTACTTCTTTGAGTTCATCACTTCCAACAAGCCTGCCGCAGCACTCAGCCACTTCTCCTGCATGTGCTTCCGGGCTTCTTTGCCCAGTTGCCTTGGTGACACACGAGCACAGGCCTTGGTACCACCATGGCTTCATGATCCTTGTCCCCAGTTGGTTTGCTATGGGACTCTTCCAAACACTTACCTTTCATAGGGCCCTGCATTCCACATTCCCCAAACCCCTAACTGCAGAGAAGAGTCTTCCCAGGTTCTCCCTGCCTCCAAGCTTGCCTGCACTTCCCCAGGGAAAAGGTACCTTCTGCGTGCCTCCCTTCTACTTCCTTATGCTTTGCGTCACTCCCATGTCCCCCTCTGGGACTTCCATCCCCTGCACACTTTTTCACCCTGTTTATCTCTTCAACTCTGTGTACAGATGTGGTGATCTTTTCTGTTCCTCCTTAACAGCTTCTACTCCATTTCTGTCTTCTTTTTTTTTTTTAATTTATTGTTTATTTTTATTTATTTATTTGAGAATAACAGAGAGAGATAGAGGCAGATAGAGAGAGAAAGAGAGAGACTGAGAATGGTCATGCTAGGGCCTCCAGCCACTGCAAACGAAGTCCACATGCGTGCACCCCTTTGTGCATCTGGCTAATGTGGGTCCTGAGGAATTGAGCCTCAAACTGGGGTCCTTAGGTTTTACAGGCAAGCGCTTGACTGCCAAGCCATCTCTCCAGCCCTCCATTTCTGTCTTCTCTACCAGATCTCTAGAAATGGTCACACTCTCTTTTAGCTACTTTCTTCACTCTCTCCCCTCAATCCTTGTAGTTTGGGTTCTATCCTCTCTTTATCCCCAACAGTATGTTTCCCTAGGGAACCAGCAACTTTTATGTATTCCATAAAGCAACATGGAAAGTAAGAATATGGATATAAATAGTTCTGGCCCATAAAGTCATTATGAGCATTAAATCCAGTAGCCGTGTGGAACCCTCAGCACAGGGCCTAAAGCGCAGGGAGAGTCCATTAACTGCTGCTGTCGTTGTATGTTTACCATGCATTTCACAATGGCCTCCCTGCTTGGATGCCTCACCCATTATCACAAAGGCAAGAACTGAGTCCTTTATTCCCAACAATTAGCACAGAACCTGGGATGAGGTGGGGCTTAGTTATAATGGGGAGGTGGTAGACTCGGAACCAGTGGGCCTGTTCCTTGGCTTTGTGGCACCTGTAGACAGGTGTGCTTTTGGGCTTCTCGGCACCACCATGACCATCATTAAGGCTTCTGCTGGGTAAGAGTGCACGCCTTGTTTGTTGTTCGGCTTGCAGCTCCCCAAAAGCCTCCCTCCTCCTTCACACTAGGTAAAGGCTGTCAGCAGAGTCAGTAGGAGCCTGTCAGCAAGAGCCCAGGCACTGCCCCCAAGGGCCTCTGGCTCAGCCTCTCCTCTCCTCTCCTCCTTCAGCACAGGCCTCTCTGCCTGTCATATATGTCATGCTATGGCTCCAGCCTGTCTGGACACAGATGTGGCCACAATCCCTAAACAGGCAGCAAGCAGCAAGCAGAGGGGCAGTAGCTGGCAGCATTTCAGACCTGAGGAGGGGGTAGTGGCTGTGAACATTGGAGACATTATTGGAAGCCTGGCCCTTTGGAAGATCAAGGTGTCCATGAGGAGCTGCACCTTAAAGGCAGCCTCCCACAGGGGGGGCTGAGCAGGAGGATTCAATCTGGAAGCCTGTTCCTCCCCCTTGCATCCCACAAGCAGTAACCTAGAATGGCAGGTGAGGGGTCAAGTGGTGGCATTAGTATATGGTAAGGGCTAAGGGTATAGTGTGCACAGAGAAGAGTGGTGACCCAGGAGAGTGTGATCTGCCCAGTGTGAGAGACTCAGAGAAGTGAGAAGTGCTGCACCGAGGTCCTGCAGAGTGTCCAGCGTGTGGGTGAGAAGAGACTCCGTGCAAACAGAACGGCAGTGAGAAGGCATGGAGGTGTTGAGACCCTGGCAGAATCTAGAAACTAGTTGTATAAACCAGAGCCTAGGCAAAGGAAGGGCAGATGGGTTGTTGGGTCTGGTAAACAGGCACCAGAGCACAAGCTTGTAATCAGACTAAAGAGCTTTAGCCTCATCCTCCAGGGAGCACTTACAGTTGGTAGAAACTCGGATCAGACAAAGTCACTCAGAAAGGAATGTGTTCACTTAATAGCTAGACTTAGAAGGTGAACTTTCAGGCCCACCTGAATATAGACCTCACATGCTGTCTTTCCCCTGTGTAGCTTCTGTTTTCCCCTGGGTGTCTTGCACACACTTTATCCAGGTAGCAGCAAAAGACAGCTCCAGCACTTGGAAGCCTGGAGAGGGCCAGCTTTTTTCCAAAAGGGCCAGATAGTAGCAAATTGGCAAATTTAGACTACATTTGGACCACACAGTCTCCATCTCAGTGGTTTGAATTCACTGATGTAGCAGCCACAAACTATTGTAGAAACGAAGCTGGGCGTGGTGGCGCATGCCTTTAATCCCAGCACTCGGGAGGCAGAGGTAGAGGATTACTGTGAGTTCGAGGCCACCCTGAGACTCCATAGTAAATTCCAGGTCAGCCTGGGCTAGAGTGAAACCCTACCTCGAAAAACCAAAAGAAAAGAAAAGAAAAGAAATGAATGAGTGTGGCCATATTCCGATAAAACTTATTTATAGAAACAGGCTGCTGGCCTACAGGCCATAGTTTATCCCAACCTCTGTTCTAGGCTTTTGTGGTCTTTGTATGTATGGGGGGGGGGGTGATGTATGTGCATGTGTGTATACATGCTCATATGTGTCTTGGAGCCTGTGTATGCACATGTGTGTTGGACGCCAAAGGTCAATGCCAGATGTTTTTCTCAGTTGCTCTGTACCTTATTCTTTGAGACAGGGTCTCTCGCAGAACCTAGAACTCACCAATTCGGCTAGACGAGCTAGCCAGTGAGTCCCATGAATTCCTTGTCTCTGCTTCCTCAGCCCTGGGCTTACAGGTGTGCACCACCACACCTGACACTTTACATGGGATCTGGGGGTCCTAACTCAAGTCCTCATGCTGGCACTGCAAGCCTGCACGCCTGATCTATCTCCCTAGCCCTGCTTTTGTGATCTTGATAGCTTATTCTCTTAGAGAACAATAGAGACTCCACACCCTACAGCACCTAAATATAATGTCTCATAGACCTTGATGCATCCTATTTAGGTCTGGTACCCATTCTTGAGCCACTTACTGAAGAGTGGAGTCTGCAGATTGGTCAGCCTAGGTCATGTGCCCATTCCAGTAGCCTGAGCAGTGGGTTTTGGTCCACTCAATTAGAACCATTGGGATGAAAAGTAAGATGTCATCACAGCCAAAGGAGGAAGACACACAGACATCCACTGCAAGGTGCCAGCAAGATAGCATGAACAAGGGCTGGAGAGATTGCTCGGTGGCTAGAGGTGCTTGCTTGCAAAGCCTGATGGCCTGGGTTCATTTCCCCAGTATCTATGTAAACCCAGATGCACAAAGTAGCACATACATCTGGAGTTTGTTTGCAGTGGCAAAAGACCCTGGTGTGTCCATCTCTCTCTCCCTTCCTCTCTTTCTTTCTCAAATAGATAAATGAAATATATATATATTTTAAAGCCAGTGTGATGGTGCATTCCTTTAGTCCTAGCACTCATGAGGCAGAGGTAGGAGGATCGCTGTGAGTTCAAGGCCAGCCTAGGACTAGAGTGAGATCCAGGTCAGCCTGGGCTAGAGTGAAACCCTACCTTGAAAAACAAATAAAAAAAGACAGCGTGAACTGAGTACCTGAAATTTCCAGTGATTATCCAGCTTGAAATTGGTCCTACTATAGCCTCAGGGCCCCAGGCCAGCCCTGCACTGCTGCTGAGCACCCTGCCTGGCCTTACCCTCTGTGTGGTGTTTCCCCTCCACTGCTTTATCACACCCAGTCAGAATACATCTGTCCACTCATTCCTTCTGCACACATGCTCCACCTGCCTGGGTGGGACCAGAGAGCAGAGTCCCTTGGGGCAGGGCCAGGGCTGCAGCTCCTTTGCCCTTGGTGGGCACTGCTTTACCCTGGCCAGCTTCAGCAATCTATCTCCTCTCCTTGAAGGGGCGGTTGCTATAGTTCCTTCCCTCTGGGCTTCATCTATACCACCCTGCTGCTCAAATGCCCTCCCAGCATTCCCCACCAGGCTCACAGTTACCTGTCTTCCAAAGCCCTACCCAATCTGATTATCATCTCCTTCAAGAGATGATGATCACTTGTATTCCAAATTACCAAATATGGAGATATGTTTATGATTATTCATTTTCCTATTTCCACCATTAGCTTCTAGAGGGAAGGACCAGAGGTCAGCTCTCCTCAGCTAGTGCCCTCCTAAGGCCCCAAGTGACTAAGCTGTAGGATCTAGAGGGAAAAGACCAGATCCCAGTGCAACTTCCGGCTCCTCCTTACCTTGTACCTTCTCACGCACTCACACACACCCTGCTGAAACCTGATCCTGAAGCTGCCTCGCGTGCTGAGGCTCCGGCAGGGCTGGCAGGCTGGGGCCTGTCTGCTGGGCTGCCCCACCCTGCCCTGCTACCCACTAGGCCAGGGCAAGCAGGTCAGGCATCCCACATTCCCGCTAGTCTGACTAGTCATTCTGCATCTGAAAAGCCACCCCCGAGTTGGCTAGGCCTCCTACTGGCACACTGGTCTACCAGGACTTGCTCCCATCCTGAAACCCTATCCCCACAACCAGACCAAGGGACTGAGAATGGGGACGAAACTCAGCACAAGTTAACATGAAGGAACGATAGGGAACTTCCTTGAATCCATGCAGCTAAAATCAATGCTACAAGAAAGGTAAACCAGAGAAATGATGCAAATCACCTTAAGAAGGTGAGTCTAAGAGCAGGGGGATCACACGTCCCAGGACAGCCTAGGATACACAGTAAGACCTTGTCAGAAAGAAAGAGAGCCGGGCGTGGTGGTGCACGCCTTTAATCCCAGCACTCAGGAGGCAGAGGTAGGAGGATGGCCATGAGTTTGAGGCCACCCTGAGACTACATAGTGAATTCCAGGTCAGCCTGGGCTAGAGCAAGACCCTACCTTGAAAAACCAAAAGAAAAAAAAAAAGAAAGAAAGAGAGAGGAAGAAGAAAAAAGGAAGACAAAACATATGTGCAATTATTATCATAACCACTGTTGGTGGAACCTATTTTGCAAAACACCAGAAATAACCCAAAGAACTGCTTAATATATGGCACCTAACCATCATAGAGTATTATCCAGTTTCTTTCAGAGAGTGATCACCAAAATATATTGTTTATTTAAAATCAGTAAGCGGGCTAGAGGTGGATTAGCAGTTAAAAGCACTTGCTTGCATAGCCTGCTGGCCAGGCTTCACTTCCCCAGTACCCAAACCTAAAAGCAGATGCATGCATCTTGAGTTTGTTTGCAGTAACAAGAGGCCCTGGAGATTCCATTCTCTTCCTCCCTCCCTCCCTCCCTCCCTCCCTCCCTCCCTCTCTCTCTCTCTCTCTCTCTCTCTCTCTGTCTCTGTCTGTCTCTCTCTCCTTACAAATAAATAAAATTTTTAAAAATAAAATAACAAAATCAATAGGCAAAATGTATATATTAGTATGGCGGTTTATGCCTATAATCCCAGCACTTGGGAGGCTGACGCAGGAGGGCTGTGAGTTTGATGCCAGCTTATGCTGTGTGGTAAGACCCTGTCTCTAAAATAAATGAATAAAATAAGAACTAATAAAAGTGGATGTCATGTGGGAATAGAATAGGAGATGGGCAAAGATGAAAGCTAGACTTCTCTGAGTATAGCTAGTTTTATGAATTTAATTTGGGAACTATGCAAAGCTTTATGGCATAATAAAATAAAATTAAACTAAAACGAGGGAAAGCAGGTCCTATAAAGTGAAATGAAACTAATGAACCTAACTGTGTTACTGATGAATTCAACACAACAGTTGTCTCAAGTAATGACAGCAAGCAATTTGTGTTTCTAGTGGGCTGCACAGGGCCTAAAGCAAAAAGGAGCTGCAGAGAAAACTTACATTGTTTTTAGTAAAGAGGTGTGAGTAATGGTGCCTATATCGTTAGTCCTAAAATGTCACGTGTATTTTTTTCTACACATATATGTCAGGATAAAGCTTCTACCTGGGCTAATTTCACTGCAAACAAGGATCTTAGCTTAAAAGGTACAAGGTAGCCTGTCATGGTGATGCACACCTTTCCCTCTGTCACCCGTACCCACTCTCTTTCCGTTTTTCTCTTTCCCTCTGTCATTCTGTCAAAAAATGAATGAAAATATATTTTTTAAATCACAATTAATATTTTAGCCTGACATGGTGATGTGCACTTATAATGTCAGGAGACTGAGCCAGGATGATCATACATTTGAGATCAGCCTGGGCAACTTAACTATCCCAAGATTTTAAAAGGGCTAAGGACATAGCCAGTGATAGAATTACAGTAGTTTTAAAAAATATTTATTTATTTGCGTGTGTGTGTGTGTGTGTGTGTACGTATGGAGACTCAAGGTTCTCTTGCCATGGCAAATGAATGCCAGATTCTTTGTGTCACTTTTTGTGTCTAGCTTTATTTGGGTGCTGGGTAATCAAACCAGGACAGGCAGCTTTGCAAGTAAGCACCTTTAACTTTTGAGCCATCTCCTCAGCCCCTAAAATAGCAATTTTTTTGTGTTTGTTTGTTTGCTTTTTGTTTTTCAAGGTAGGGTCTCACTCTAGCCCAGGCTGACCTGGAATTCACTCTGCAGTCTCAGGCTGGCCACAAATTCACGCGATCCTCCTACCTCTGCCTCCCAAGTGCTGGGATTAAAGGCATGCATCACCACGCCTGGTTAGCAATCATTTTTAAAAAATATTTTTATTATATTTATTATTGAGAAAGAGAGTATCTGTGTGCACCAGGGCCTCTTACCACTGCAGATGAACTCCAGATGCATGTACCACTTTGTGTATTGGCTTTTTTTGTGTACTGGGTAAATTGAACTCTGGCCAACAGGCTTTGCAAGCAAATTCCTTTAACTGCTGAGCCATGTTCTCAGCCCCTAGAATTACAGTAATTTTTTTCAAAGATGTACGTAGGATGTAGTTGTTTGTTCTTAGGTGTCTTCGTGTTTTAGAAATGAATGCTGGCAGGCTGGAGAGATGGCTTAGCAGTTAAGCACTTGCCTGTGAAGCCTAAAGACCCTGGTTCAAGACTCAGTTCTCCAGGACCCACGTTAGCCAGGTGCACAAAGGGGCACAGGCATCTGGAGTTCGTTTGCAGTGGCTGGAAGCCCTGGCACACCCATTCTCTCTCTGTCTGTGTGTCTCTTTCTCTTTCTCTCTGTCACTCTCAAATAAATAAATAAAAATGAACAAAAAAATTTTAAAAAAAGAAATGAATGCTAGAATGCTAGGTGTGGTAGGGCACATCTGTAATCCCAGCACTTAGGAGGTAGAGGCAAGAGGATCTGCAATTCAGAGATAGTCCTGGTTACATAGCAAGTTCAAGACAAGCCTAAAAATAGAGGGTAGCTGGGGTGATGGCTCAGTGAATAAAGAATTTACCATGTAAGCAAGCCATGAATACCTGGATTGGGATCCCTAGATCCTACATAAAAGCCTAGAGCCATGATGGGCTTCTGTCATCCCAGCACACTGACTGTGAGCAAGGTAGGCAGAGACAGGAGAATTTCCTAGAAGGTCACAGACCAGCTAGCCTGGCAACGCAATGATAAACAAGAACAGAGGCCCTGATGTTCTTGTTGGGTGGTGAAGGTAAAAGTAAGGATGAACATCTGAAGGTTGTCCTCTGCTCTCTACATTCGCACAGTAGCATGCATGCACCTATATCACACACTCCAAATAAATAAAAACTTTTAAAATTCAACAATGAGAAAAGAAACAGCTGGGTCTGGTGGTGCATACCTTAATCCCAGCACCTAAGAGGCAGAGGTAGGAGGATCACTGTGAGTTCAAGATCAGCCTGGACTAGAGTGAGTTCCAGGTCAGCCTGGGCTAGGGTGAGACCCTACCTTGAAAAATTTAAAAAAGAAAGAAAGAAGAAACAACCTGATCTGAATAGAAAATAAATTACTGCTGGAATATTTTATGAATAAAACAACAATTTCTTGGATTTTATAAAATAGCACAGGAAGATAAGAGGGATGGAAGGGTTTGGGGGGTAGGGAGTAGGAGGGAGATATACACAAATCCAAAATGAACTGGTACTATAGAAACCCTCCTGGACTAAAAGATGTAACCCTCAATAGAAGCATGGAGAGACTGCCTGGTTAGAAGTCCCCTGGAGAAGGTGGGATGAAGCCTAACCCTAACAACTACGTGGTGAATACCATCAATCCCACTAAGGAGGGCCGTTAGTGGAGTGAGGTCAGAGAGGAGGGAAATGATGGTACCAATGTTTGATGTGTCCAAAGTTTCTACTTAAACAAAATTATATATATATGTGTACACACACACATACATAAACATACATACACACATATATATGTGTGTATGTATACTGTACATTTTATGTGTGTGTGTGTGTGTGTGTGGTAATACAGTAAGAGTAAGTGAGGTGTAAAAGAAATATAACTGACCTTGATTACTAGGTGCTAAGTCAGGGTGATGGGTCCATGGACAGTTCACTGTACTGTTTTGTTGTTATTTTTATACACTTTTATATGTGTGAAGTTTTCCATAATAAAACAGTTTAAAAATAGGTCTGGGAGCTAGGTGTGGTGACCCATGCCTATAATCCCAGCAGGAAGGAGGTGGTGGCAGTAGGATCAGGAGTTCAAGACCAGTCTCAGCTAATGACCCTGCCTCGAAAAGAAAAATGAAAAATTAGGGTCAGGTGTGGTAGTGCACACCTTTAATCCCAGCAATTGGAAGGCAGAGAGAGGAGGATCACCATGAGTTGGTAAATTCCAGGTCAGCGTGGGCTAGAGTGAGACCCTACCTTGAAAAACCAAAAGAAAAAAAAAAAAGTCTGAGAACACAGCTTGTCAGTAGAACACTTGTGTAACAAGCATGAGGGCCTGGATTTGGTCCCCAGTACTGCAACAGCAACACTAATAATAAAGCTTTAAAAGTATAAATAAACCGGGCGTGGTGGTGCACGCCTTTAATCCCAGCACTCAGGAGGCAGAGGTAGGAGGATCGCCATGAGTTTGAGGCCACCCTGAGACTACATAGTTAATTCCAGGTCAGCCTGGGCTAGAGCAAGACCCTACCTTGAAAAACCCAATAAATAAATAAATACACAGGAGGGAAGAATGCCGTTTGAAAAGAGATGCCCCACCCAGCATCAAGAAATGCTAGAGGCCGGCTGGCTCAGTCTTTGAAGGGATATAAAAGGAGGGGGCAGATGAGCATCTAAACTTAAGTCTCAATAAAAGAATGAGGCAAAGTGGCAAGTGTTTGAAAACATCATAAAAGTAAGAAAGGAATAGGTTACACAGCAGAAAGGTTTTTATGAGGCCTTATCAGGCCTATTTAATGCATTTTCCATGATCTATCCTGCACACTCTTCTTGACCCTTACAAATATGGCAGCTCCACTCGTCTCGGTCACATTTTCATTTGTCCATCCTTTGACATTTTATTGTTTGGAACCAATACATGTCACATTCCTAGCACCTCCTAGTTTTTGTTGTTGGACCCAGACTCTAGATGATAAGAAAGTCCATCTATATAATACTACACAAAGTAGTAACATGGGAAAGGGCTGGAGAGATGGTTCAGTGGTTAAGATGCTTGCCTGCAAAGCCTAATAACCTGGGTTCAATTCCCCAGTGCCCACATAAAGCCAGAAGCAAAAAGTGGCACATGCATCTGCAGTTCGTTTGCAGTGGCTAGAGGCCCTGGCATATCCATTTTCTCTCTTTCTGTCTCCATCTGTCTCCTTTGAAGAATATAAATAAAATATTAATAACATGGAAGCTGGAGAGATAGCTTAATAGTTAAGGTGGTTGCCTGCAAAGCCAAAGGACCTGGGTTTGATTCCCCAGGACCCACGTAAGCCAGATGCACAAGGTGACACATGCCTGGAGTTTGTTTGCAGTGGATGGATGCCCTTGCGCACCCATTGTCTCTCTTTCTCTCTCTCTCCTTCTCTTTCCCCGTCAGCTTCTTTCTCTCTCTCAAATAAATAAATTAAATATTTAAAACAAAAAAGTAACATGGGAAGAGGAACATCACTTCTGATATATACCAACTCTATAATTGTCTCTGTGTTGTAGGATTATGATTATTTGTATATGCAAATATACAATATATCTATATATATTGTGTGTGTGTGTATACACACACACACACACAATATATATATATGCTTATCTGTGTTTTTCCTAAAATTAACACATATTACAGTTTACACAAAAAATAAAGTGTTCTTAAAAGTAGATTATGCTGGGCGTGGTGTCACATGCCTTTAATCCCAGCATTCAGGAGGCTGAGGTAGGAGTATCACTGAGAATTTGAGGCCAGTCTGAGACTACATAGTGAATTCCAGGTGAGCCTAGGCTAGAGATAGACCCTATTTCGGGAAGAAAAAGAAGAAGGAAGAAGAAGAAGTTTATATGCTGGTGCAGTGGCACATGCTTTTAATCCCAGCACTCAGGAGGCTGAGATAGGAAGATCACCATGAGTTCAAGACCAGCCTGAGCCACAGAGTGAGTACCAAGTCAGCCTGGACTAGACCAAGACCCTACCTCAAAAAACAACAACAAAAAGGTAGAAAGTAATATAAACTTTCTAATAAGCTGGGGAACAAAAAGGGAGAAAAGATAGGAAAAAAATGTCTAGATTTGGGCAGATATAGAGAGATTTTATTACATATGACATCTAGTACATATTGGGAAGCAAATAACATCCTGTCCAAGCTTGACTGGGAAACTTTACAAACATTCTGTAAGCTCAAGCCTGACACAGAAAAAACCATTCTTGATGCGGGGATATGGAGCCCTTGTTCCCTTTGGTAACATTCAGAGACCCTGCCCAGAATCCTTGATGCCTCTGGTAAAGCTTTAAATATATTAGTTTACTTGGATTTTCTATATTAGGCATAAGAAATGGCATTGAATTTGTACACTAAGGGAAGTGTGCTGACTCAGCTGCTGGTACCCATAAGTCTGAAAGAGAGCCCTCATACAAGAATACACCTTGTTAGCACAAATGACGGGGGAGGGAACCGGACTAAATGTTTTCCACCTCTTTCAAGTTCATGGCAAAGACTATTAATACTAGACCTCTGAGTGATTACTGAGCTTGTACCTCCTGGGATGGTAATATAATGGCGTAAGTGATGATGGAGATGAGAACTGGATGGTTAAGGCTATGGTATGTTGGGAGGTTAAGTTCTAGCCTCTGGGCCTAGGGTCCCTGTCCTGTAGCCTCCTGCTCCTCCGCAGACGGGGGTTAAGTTAAAAGCAAAGAAACAGAGCCATTGAGGCCTAGGCCAGGAAAGCCCACAGCAAGACCGTCAGCCTAGAGTAAGTAGGCAGGACTGTCCCATTTCTGGGGCTGCTAGTGGTCTTTTGAGAAGGATCTCAAAAAAGAGACCTAGATTCCATGCAAGGTCTTATTCTCCAAACATGTCTGAAGAGCCTGGCCTCTTATGCCATGGCCTACTTCCCTTTCTTTGCTGCCATCTCTTCTGATTGGTCCCATCCTCTCCACACTACTGCCTGTGGCCTGCCCTGCCCAAGAACGGGGACACCTGCCATTTCCTTCTCGCAACTTCACATCCCTTCACCCTCCTTTCCCCCCTTTCCCTTCCATCTTTCCTTCAAACCAAAAAGAATTCCTCTCCTTAAGCTCTAGGTCCCTTCCCCACCTCCATAGGCACTTAGGGTCCCCTCTTCCCTTCTTTCCACCAACAAATATACCCTGGTTCCTGCTGGCCTGACCTCTCCTCTCAGCCCTATATCCTAATCACAAGACTGCTTTTTCTTTCTCTTCTCCTGCACTTTACCTCCCACCATGAATTTGCCTTCTTCTTCACGCTGGGTGGTCTTCCTCTTAGAATTCTCTCCAAAATTCTGTCTCTGTACCCTGGCTATATTTTTAGATTCTTTTGTGCTCCACTGGACAGGATCTTATCCCTGTGTTCTCAGATCTCAGGAACACTGTGGGCAGCAGTTACTGGAGATAGATACATGGATAACCTTCCAGAGTGTGTCCAACTCTGACACATTAATCCTTGCTGAGCAGATCTTGTCCCTCCATTCCTACAGCTAGCCAAACAGAGACTGACTGGGCCTATTCCCTCAGGCTCAGGTTCCACTCAGCAAGATCAGCAGCTCTGCAGTTAGCGGGCTGGGTGAGGGAGGGTGAGCTGGTATGTGAGGGTAGCTTCCAAAGACCTGTCACCAAGACAGTGTGCAGAAGAGCCAACCAGTCCTCCAGCCTGCGGCATTGTTCCTGTGTTCCAGGTTCTCCAAGCCAGCACCCATGTTCCTGGATGACTCCTTTCGCAAATGGGCTAGGATCCGGGAGTTTGTGCCACCTTTTGGGATCAAAGGTCAAGGTATGTTGGGAACCCTGACCAATATTACATTACGCCTCATCCTCCAAGTTGTCTCCCTATACTTCTAGGTGGAGCTGTATCCTCAGAAGTCCCATGCTAAGGATTCTCCCATCCTCCTCTCTCAATACCACCTCCTTTCCATTTTTCTCATCTTTCATTTTCTCTTACTACTTAGGTGGAAATTGACTCAGAGCTTGCATTCTCTAGGACTGAGGTGTATAACAGTGCATAGACAGGCATGATTCTCACCACAGAAATTTCCAGTCTAGTGAGGGAAAAAGCGCTCAGAGCAGGACCAGGCCCTGCAGCCAAGAAATCAAAGCAGAGAGGTGCAAGAGACATCCTCACAGCACACTAGGTACAAGTTCCCAGAAACAGCACAGCCACCCCCAGGAAGGCTCCCTGTCATCCCACCAGTGTCTTCCATCCTGACCCAGCCTCCCCTCTAATCAGTCTTTTCCCGTGCCTGGCTAACCTTTCTCTCTGTACTCAAGCCCTGCCTTCCTTTCCCTTAGGGTCCTTTTCCACACAGGTCTGCTTCTATATCAAGTTCCTGGGCTGTTTCATGGCCTAGTAGAAAAGATATAGAGCTTTAGGTCACATAGGGCCCAGATCCCCATACCTCTTTAGTAACTGTGACCTTGGACAAACTTCTTAACCCATCCATGCTTTAGTTTCTTCATCAGCTAAATGGAGAAATGGTACCATTATATAAGGTTCTGATCAGAATTAAAGGAAATAGCTATTAAAGGATTTCATTTAGCCAGGAGATTCAAGAATACCTAAACCATCTACTCAAGCAGCCCTCCCTGCCTAGAAAGAAAACGGTGGCCAGTAAAAATGCTGTTGGGCTGGGGCTTTGACCTCCAGCCTCCAAAGACCCAGTGGGTTGGGTTGAGCCATATGAAGAACTTTTATTGGGTGTGGGTGGACATAGCCAAGCAGAGTACTCCTTTCTCCTAAATCCTCATCCAAAACTCTGTATAGCTATAAAAGCCACCAAAGGCCAGAGAAGTACCAGCCAGCAAGCAGAGAGCAGCTATTCATATGTGCCCTGCCTATGATACATGTTAGCTGTATTTTAAGTACTTTTGTGCTCCACTGGACGTGTCTGATCCTTGTGCTCTCAGATCATAGGAACACAGGACTTCCCTCCTAGGAAACAAAGCCCCATCTTTGTCCTTACCCTTGTTCAACTAGTAGCAATATGCTATTCCTTAGAGGTAAAATTGGAGGTGAGGAACAAGGGGAACATGAAACCTTCCCTAAAGCCTTCTATATCTAAAGGCACTTAGTACAAAGCATTCCTGAAAGTCTGTTCTTCAGTTCATTCTCATTCAACTTTTAGAAAGACTTGCTGGCTCTGCCTGCTGCCTCTCTTTCTTATCACTTTCTACCAAAGTATTATCTTCCTTTCCAGAGCAACTGCTCAGTTTCTCTGTGAAAACTAAAGGACGCTTGTCAATCCTTAACCACTTGCTTGTACCTGACAGTGTCACCTCCCTCTCTATTTAAAAATTACAGGGACTCACCTGGGATGCAGGGAGGGTTAGGACATCACTGTGAGTTCAAGGCTACCCTGAGACTACATAGTGAATTCCAAGTCAGCCTGGGGCTAGAGTGAGACCCTACCTCGAAAAAACAACAACAACAAAAATCACAGGGGCTGAAGAGATGGCTCAGCAGTTAAGGCACTTGCCTGCAAACCCTAACGATGTGGGTTCAATTCCCTAGTAACCCTGTAAAGCTAAATGCACTAAAGTGGCACATGCATCTGGAGTTTTCAGAGGCTAGAGGCCCTGGCATGCCCATTCTTTGTCTCTTTGTTCATCTATCTATCTATCTCACTCTGCTTACAAATAAAATATTTAAAAAAAAAAATCACCGGTGGAGGGGCTGGGGAGAGTACTCAGTAGATAAGGCACTTACTTGTAAAACCTGCTGACCTGGGCTCAATTCCCCAGCAACCATGTAAAGCCAAATGCAGATCACTATATGCATGTGCCTGACATTCCTTCACAGCAGCCAGAGACCCTGGGATGCCCACATACACACATGCTAATTAATTAATTATGAGTGGATTGGAGGGTTAGCTCACTGGTAGGGTGCTTGCCTAGCATGCGTGAAGCCTTAGGTTCAATCCCCAGCACAGCAAAACAAAATAAAACCTTAACATTTTATTTATTTTGGAGGCTTCTAGTTTCTATTCATGAAATGTCTCAGGCATATAGAAAGTGTAAAGAATGGGACTTAAGAGGTGGCTTAGCAGTTAAGGCATTTGCCTGTGAAGCCTAAGGACCCAGGTTCAATTCCTCAGTACCTACATAAGCCAGATGTACAAGGTGGCACATGCATCTGGATTTCATCTGCAATGGCTGGAGGCTCTGGCACACCCATTCTTTCTTTCCTCTCTCTCTCAAATAAATAAAATATTTTAAATTAAAAAATGATATAGTGAGCATCATGCACTGTCTACCCAACTTAAGAACTAAAGCATGAGCTATAATACTGCTTCTGTGTTTGCTCCGACCCTCCATTCTCCTCCTTCCCAGGACACCATTGTCCTGGTTTTAGTGTTGGTATTTCTATGCCTTGTGTATGTATGTATGTATGTATGTATGTATTTGCAAGCAGAGAGAGGAAGAATGGGTGTGGGCTGAAGAGATGGCCTAATGGTTGGGCAAAGCCAAAGGACCCAGTTCGATTCCCAGTACCCACACACAGCCAGATGCACAAGGTGGCACACAAGTCTGGAGTTCGCTTGCAGTGGCTAGAGGCCCTGGCATACCCATTCTCTCTTTCTCAAATAAATAAAATAGTAAAAAAAAAAAATGAATGAATGGGCATGCTATGGGCTTCCAGCTGCTGCATATCTATTTATATCCATTCAAAATATATTTGTTTTTCATGTTTTAAATTTTAATACATATTATATTTACATATGTGTACTGTGGGGCGGGGGGGCAGACTTTTATAGCCCATGCTGGCATGGAACTCACACTGTAGCCCAGGCTGGTCTTGAACTCACAGTGAATCCCCTACCTGAGCTCCCTGAGTGCTGGGATCCTAGATGTGGGCCACCATACCCAGCTCATGCATAAATAGATTTTTGGCTTTTTTAAGTTTTAAGTATCTGTTGGTACATATAGCTGTAGATCACTGATTTTTTTTTAACTATGTAGTATTTCATATGCCACATGTGATTTTAACTACAATGTAGTATTTCATATATGATATGTAATTTTCCTTTGGTGAACATTTGGATTGTTTCCAACATTTTCCTATTGCTAATAGTTCTATAGTGAATAATTTTTTGCATGTCTCCTTGAAGAAATATGTGATTTTGTTTCAGTGCTATGCCCTAGGAGAAAAGTTTCAGGATCCTATCCCATGCCTAATTTATATAATTATCTTCCTATCAACTCAATAAAGTAGGAATTACCATCTTTATTTTATTTTATTTATTATTTATTTATTTTGGTTTTTCAAGGTAAGGTCTTACTCTAATCCAGGCTGACCTAGAATTCACTGTGTAGGCTCAGGATGGCCTGTAATCCTCCCAGTACTAGGGAGAGTGAGGTAGGAGGATTGCTGTGAGCTCAAGACCAGCCTAGTATATAGAGTTCTAAGGGCTAGAGTTTCTAGGATAAAGTGTGACCTTACCTCATAAAAAACAACAAAAACAATTATTTAATCTATTTGTGAGAGAGCGGAAGGGGAGAGAAGAGAGTATGGGCACTGGCCACTGTACACAAACTCCAGATGCATTACCACTTTGTACATCTGTCTTTACGTGGGTCCTGGCGAATCAAACCCAGGTCATGAGGCTTTGTAAGCAAGTGCCTTCAGCCACTGAGCCACCTCCCCAGCCCCCATCTTCATTTTAGAGAGTGGAAACCAAAGCTCAAGGAAAGTGAGCCATTCCTGTCAAGTCTCAGAGCTCACCCAGCAGAACCAGGACCTGACTGCAGAACCTCCGTCATATTATAATGCTCTCCTTGCGCCAGAGCTTCACGGGAGAGCAGTCGTCATTGCCAAAACCAAAGGCCAAGAAGATGAGATCTGAATAGTGGTCATAGGCTTTAAGAACACAGAGGTCCTAGAGTCCTTGCTGAGAGTGAACACCAGCCAGGCTGCAAGGAGTGGCGAGGTGAGGAGGGAAAAGCAGCTTGGCAGTGAACCAGACTAGAGATGGACAGTGTGAGAGGGAAGAGGGAAGAGCAGGGGATAGCAGACGCAGGCAGGCGGTCTGCTGACATCTCTGTTCCTCGATGTCTGCTTCACAGGGCACAGAGGTAAGACAATGTGGCCCCTGTCTCTGACTAGAGACTCCATTCCTCAGGGAGACTGAGATGTCCCAGCTTCTAGGCAAGGCCCTGGCCTAGGGATATGTGTCTTAGGGCCCAGTTACAGAGCCTCAGAAAACTAGATGAGTCTGTAAGGAAAGGGAAGGGGCCTTGGGAAGAACATGCTTGCCAGGGTTAGGGCCTGGCTCCAGTGGAACTATGCCACCATTTCCTGGCTCAGGAAAAATGTTAAGGCAGTGGCCTGGCCCAATCTTGTTTGGAGCTCCCTGTCCTCAACTCTACATCTACTCTAGCCCCTGGCTTGGGTCACCCTGTAAGATTATTAGATTATTAGCAGACATTTTCATGGGAATTTAGGCAGTCCTCTAACCCTAATCTCCCTCCTCTGTCCACAGACAATCTGATCAAAGCCATCTTGTCAGTCACCAAAGAGTACCGCCTGACACCTGCCTTGGACAGGTGAGCCACTGACTGTCCAAATGCCTTCCCCATGGTTGCCTGGCATGTGCAGAGGTGTAGCTCAGTTGATTTGTCCTGAACATTGGCAGATTCTCCAGTGTCTCCACCCATGCACACACACTAGGGTAGGTAGAGTCCCTTGCGCTTGCACCTCTACAGGCATAAGCACTTCTCAATTCTCAGATATCAAAGGTTTAAGGATAAGAATGGAAGATAATTGGGCCTGGAAGGTGTGGGGGGCAGATAAAGGAGGGCAGGGTTTAAATCTGGGTGGGAATGACAGCTCTCCAGCCAACAGTCCATAGAGGACTGTAGCCCCAAGGTCAAGGTAAGAAAAGAAAAATGAGCAAGCCCCTTAGTGACTACTGGGAACCTGGAGACTTCTAAATTGAAAATGAGCTTACCCTTAAGGCTTGTTGCTTCCAGTTTCATCCCTTGTCTTGCTTTCCCTGGAGAGCCTCACACACACTTTTCCTTGTCCTCCTAGGGCTACCTAAACCCCACCAACCCTTGGGAAACTTTTTACCCCCAAATCACTCCCTACCAGGGCCTCATTTCCAAGCTGGTCTCCAAGCCTCTCCACTCCCATATTTTCCTGGGAAGTGTCAGACACTAACATTAGAGCCCGGGGCTCAGTGTCCTACAGTGCAGTTCTGGACTCTCTCAGAAGTCTGCTAGGAGCTCCAGACCTGCCAAAGGTATAGAAACAAGGCCCAAAGGGACCCAGGGTCAGAGGCCTGGGAACACCTCTCCCCAGCCTCTGCTTTATTTCCTTAGCCTCCGCTGCCGCCGCTGCATCATCGTGGGCAATGGAGGTGTCCTTGCCAACAAGTCTCTGGGGTCACGAATTGACGACTATGACATTGTGGTCAGGTGAGCTCCTCCAAATAGCACCATGGGCACATGAATGGCATGGCCTAAACCCTGAGCTGTGAACCCACTGAGAACTGTCTGGCCATCTAGCCACCTGGGCTAGAGGTCAACGGAAGCCTCAAGAGCCCTGGGTCGGGGGGAGGAGGGCTTGAAATGGACAGTAGGTGACCTGAACTCCCACTCTGTATCTGGGGTCTTTGGAGGTGCAAAGTCTCCCCAAACAGGCACAAGGCCGTCTCTGACTGGGCCTGCTCTCTGTAGACTGAACTCGGCACCTGTGAAGGGCTTTGAGAAGGATGTGGGCAGCAAAACCACACTGCGCATCACCTACCCCGAGGGCGCCATGCAGCGGCCTGAGCAGTATGAGCGTGACTCTCTGTTTGTCCTCGCTGGCTTCAAGTGGCAGGACTTCAAGTGGCTAAAGTACATCGTCTTCAAGGAGAGAGTGGTGAGCTCCCGGCACCAGCACCCTCCCTCTTGTCCTGGCCTCTTCAGTTTCCAAGGTACCCTTCTCCCTGAACCCCACAAAGAACAGATAAGACCCTTCAAAAGAGGCATCAGCGGCCCAAAGCTGAAAGACAGCCAACACAGCAAAGGACAGAGATTCTAGAAGATGCTAGGGTCCCGGTGGCCTCCTGAAGCTGGAACACCTGGTGTCTGCTTCTTGCTTCCCAATACAAGACAGGGGCAAGCCCTCTCTAAGGCTTTGCTGTTCAGACCCCAGCAGTCCCAGGACTCTCCCCTGGCCTCAGATCCCCAGGGGAGGAAAGCTTTGATCCCTAAGGCCAGCAGGAGGGCTATTCCCAACTTCCACATGCATCCTAAGCAGCAGTCATACCCTACACCAGGGAACCACTCCCAACTTTAACCCTCTTTTGGCCTGTAGCTACCTCAATGACTCAATGACTCTGGTCTTCTGGGCCCTGACCTCTTTCTCACCCAGAAAACAAAACCCTTCGGCGGGGGGGGGGACTGGTCATTCTTTAGGGACAACCAGTCTCTCAACTTTAAGGTACCAGTTCCCAAGTTCTTAGGAATCCAGGCCTCTGTCTGCTTTGCTTTCCTCACTGACTGCAGCTGGGTCCCCAGCCTTGCATTGAGTCCATTTTGGCCATTTTGGCCATGATCAGATTCTACTTGCTGCTCTAGGCTGGCAAAGGCCTGGGCCTGTTTCTTTAGGGAGTGTATGTGGTAGAGTAGGGTCAGACTGCCCATTAGCAGACCACCCACTGGGTCCCCTCCTGAGACTTCTGTTTCCTGTTTCTGGGCCTGCAGGAACACCTGCCAACTTGTCTAAATCCATCCCCCGTTCCTCCCATCCAGCTGTCACCAGCCATCCCAGGGGAGGGAGGGGTGTGCAGAGCCCAGGCCATTCATCTTCCAGTACCCAAGCCTCTTACGACATTGATGACAGATGGCCCTCTGCTACAGTAAGAAGTTAGCTGTTCCTTTTGGAGGTTTAGAAGAAAGAGGTGGGAATAGCTTAGCCTGCCTGAGGGAGTCTCAGTGCAGTTTGGTTCAACTTCACAGCCTTTTCCCAAGCAAGGCCAAGTGCAGGCAATGTCAAGTAGGAAGCAAGCAATAGAGAAGACAAGTCAGGCCTAGAAACTCAGGTCAATGGGGCAGTGGAGAAGGGATGCCCATCTCAGAACCAGGCTAAGTGAGGCAACTGGCTAGGTGGGGTTCATCCAAGGTCCCCAAAGGGCAAGAAAAGGGAAAGTAGCAGGGTGATTATTTGGCTGCAGCCAGCCCCAGCTTCAGCAAGCCTTCTGCCCACCAAACCAAGGAGAAGTAGGTTCTCTTCCCTGAGCCCTGAGATACCAGTCTTCCTGTGTCTCTTCTGTTTACCTTGGGGGCAACAGAACTGCAATAGGCACATTAGAAGTAGAAGGGAGAGAACCGGGACTGCCTTGGTAAACCACAGGGCCCCTGGGGGCTGTTTTCTCACCCAGGCCCTCTACCCATTGGCCCACCCCCTCCTGCTGTATCCTTTGTCTTTCCACCTGTCACAGCCCAAGGCCTCCTCAGGATAGGAAGATCCCAGAGGGCTGAGCCCTCATCCAACTGGGTTTTGCCCTTCAGTGCCTAGTCACCATGAATGATCAAGAATTGGCTCAAACACTGATTCCTGTTGCATGCTGGCCGACTGGGAAAAGACAGCCAGTCCAAATGCCTTGTTGGTGCAAGGCCAGCCCAGTGGATGTTGCCACCTGTCCCTCAAAAACACCAAGGTCAGTCAAGTCAAAGGTCTTCCAGTATATCCAAGGAGGAAGGAGAGAAAGAAGAAAAGAGGAAGCCAGCTAGAGTGGGAGGAAGTGGAGAGTAGAGCCTTGTTGCTTGTAGAAGAGTAAGGACTCCACCTGGCCTTGGCCTAGGCCTTAGCAGGCAGTTCTGGGTATTAGCAGTATGTGAAGAAGCAGTGTGGCGCATGCTCAGGACCCTGCTCAGCCCCATCCTGGCCATGCATAGGAATCCATGGCCAGCCTGTGTGGGTGAGATGAGAGGGAAGAGGAGAGGGGAGATGGGAAGGAGTCCTGAAGTCTTGTGAGCCTTCTGTGACACCGTAGCTAAGGATGTCCTAGGGCTTCAGAGTGAACTACCGAGGACTGCCAGTGATGTTCTTGCCTTCCCAATACTGCAGTAGACTTTTATGGCCCTTTGTTGCTCCAGAGCCCCCTTCTTGAGTGCCCTTTCCCACCCGCAGCTGTGGACTGATTCCCTCCCAGGGCCTCTCCAGGCTCTGCTTCACTTCCTTGGCCTCTGAGACCCAGGTACATGTGAGCCAGGTGGCCTCTGCTGGTCCTGCCTGCCACCAGACCCAGTCAGTGGCTTGCCCTGCTGCAGCTGTGATGTGTCTAGCTGTGCAGCCTCTGGCTGCTGGAAAGCTCTGCACCTGTCGGGAGTCTCACCTGCAGACTTCTGGCAGGAGGGAGTGCTGTTCCGGAGCCAGGGCTGGAACAAGTACTAGGCCCAGTCATAGCTGCTGCCAGCTACTTGCTGTGTGAGCAGTGACGTAGATAGCATGTGCCTTTCTGGTACCAGGAGGCCTGATGAACTGAGAAGGAAGAAGATGTGGGCAAGGAAGATGGAACAACTGTGCCAAGGATGGTGGCACTTTCTTATCCAGAGAGAGGTTCTGCTCTTCCCCATTTGTGGTTATTTCTTTTCCTGATACGCTGGACAATGGCACAGATAGCTCCAAACAGGTTTCTAAAATGCCATTTATCCTCTAGTCCCAGAAGCCTTGCTTGCCAGCAAGCAGCTCTTGGTGCACGCCTTGGCCTGATCAGGAGTGCGCCAGTGGACTGTGAGGAGGATCTGAGACCAGGAGGGAGAAAATCTCTCCAGGCTGTAGGATAAAGGGGTACAGCTGAGCAGTCCCTAGTGGGAGAGGAGCAGTTCTTCAGATGCAGGTCTGCAGCTGTCCCCTCTGCACTCCCACACGTGCCAGGCATTAGGTGTCGGCCTCCAGGAATTCAGAGACAAATTCAACATTTCCAGATCCAGAGCCTCTCACAGTCTAGAGTTACTGGGCAGTATGCTAGGTACTATGATGGGGAGACCCCTAGAGCATCCTAGAGGTAAGCAGAGAGGGCCAGGAGAAGTCTTCCTAGACTAGAGAGGCTCTGCTGAACGGGAGGCAAAAGGAATTGCTGAGCGAGTCAGGAGAGGTGTTATGAGCAAAGAGAGCTGCGTGCATGGACACTTGGAGACCATCTCCTTTGGGGACATGGTAAGTGAGACTGTGGAGAGGGAAGGGCACACCACCAGTGATGTGGCAGAGCAAGTATTTCACATGCTGTGGCCTGTGCATCACTGATTCTGGATGAAGGCTGGAGAGGACAGGAAATGGGAGAGGTGAACTTCCTCATCGTGTCACTCATCGTGTCATTTTACCTCACCTCTTCCCAAACAGGGCCTCAGGATGTTTGGTGGCCCAGGGCCCTTGCTCTCTTCTTTTCCCTTGGCCATGCTAGAAAGGTAATCTCTGCTAAGCAGCCCTCTGCCTGCCCTAGAACAGCTGTGGTTGTTTCCAGCCTTCAGGGGAACAGAGAGGGAAGAACAGGGCCTGGGGCACAGGTCTTGTCACAAGCTTGGTCTTCCAGTGGAGTCCGCTGGAGAACAGCGGCAGGGCTGCGCTGGGAACTCTGCAGGGCAAACGGCCACGAGGCCTCCGAATGTGAAGCCTCTCTGGAGCAGGCCCATGCTAGGGGTTGGATGTCCGTCCATCTGTACCTGAGCCTGCTCAGGCCAGGAGGAGCTGGGCATGAGTACTGCCTCTGAAGGTTGCGGGCCAGGGCCACACATGCTCAACTCTAGAGCCAGAGGTCACAGACCCTGCCTCAGTCCCTTCCTCACACCTCTGCCACAAGGTCCCCCTGGATAGTATTTTCTTTACAGCTTTACCTTGGCCATTGTTGCTTCTCCCAGGCCTCTGAGAGCCAGGAGGACTTAGTGCTCCCTCCCTATGCTGCATCCCTATCGCTCCTCCACTGCAGATGCCGGTGCTCAGGAGCTGCACTCATGTCATCCCTGACCTCTGTGCCCTCTTGGTCACTCAGCCTCAAATAACTATCTTTGCCTTTTTCTGCCTCTCTTCCTGTTCCTTGGGCTACTCTTCCTTCTTGTCCTTCATTGTCATCATCATCGCCATCATCACCACCATAGCTGTCAGGTATTAAGTACTTATTACCCAGCTTTTCTTGAACCCCTTAATTTAATGACCCCATTAGACAGGTACTGTTAGCATCTCCATCGTAGAGGTGAAGAAACTGAGGCACAGACAGAGTGAATTGCTTACTTAACATCACACAGCTAATTAAGTGGTATAGCTGGATTTAAAACTACATCTTTTTCTTTTTTTTTCCTTTTTGAGGTAGAGTTTCACTCTACCCCAGGCTGACCTGGAATTCACTGTAGTCTCAGGGTGGCCTCAGACTCGTGGTGATCCTCCTATCTCTGCCTCCCAAGTGCTGGGATTAAAGGCGTGTGCCACCATGCCTGGCTTTAAACCTACATCTAACTGTTCCAAGAGTCCTCCTAAGAAATCTGACCATAGGGCTGGAGAGATTGCTGAGTGGTTAAGGCACTTGCCTGTGAAGCCTAAGGACACAGGTTTTGCTCCTCAGAACCAACTTAAGCCAGATGCACAAGGTGACACGTGCACACAAATTGGTGCACATTTGTGGAGTTTGAGTGCAATGCCTAGAGACCCTGGTATGCCAGTCCTTCCTCTCTTTCTTTCTTTCTATCCCTCCCTCCCTCCCTCTCTCTCATAAATAAAAATTTAAAAACTTAAATCTGACTATATGCCTTCCTGCTTAGACTCCTCCACATCTGCCGCACCTGCCTGGGCCTAGGAGAATACTCTTCACTGAGCTTCTCCACAGGCAGGCCCTCACCAGTACGATTTCTGTGCATTGTCTCAGGCAGCCATCAGCAGCAGTGTGAGTCAGGTGCTGTGAGTACTAGTGAGTGGTAGGGCCATATGTGAATCTACATGTGTCACCCTAACCACTGCATGGTAACTCTTCTCATATACTCATTGGTTCATTTATTCACATTCAGTCAATCTAAGTCATGTGAAGACCTGTGCTTCCAACACTGTCCCACTTATTGACACTTCTGCATCCAGCCAGGTAAGTACCAAGGCCACTGATCGTCACCATGAAGAAAGAAATTACATCCAGGCATGGTGGTGCACGCCTTTAATCCCAGCATTTGGGAGGAGGAGGGAGGAGGATCGCTGTGAGTTTAAGGCCACCCTGAGACTACATAGTGAATTCCAGGTCAGCCTGGGCTAGAGTGAGGCCCTACCTCGAATAAGACATAAAGGCCTCCCTGTAACTTGTTCACCTCCTCACTTTCCCTTTTTGATGTTGGAGGAATTGTGTTCTGTCCTGGCATTGCCATGCTCCCCTTCCTCAACCCCTCCAGCCTGGTTTTCAAACCTACTCTACTGGAATGGCCTTCTGAATCTAAATCCAAGGGACTCAACCTCTGCCCTCGCTTTAAGGAAGTGTCCTGGGAGCATTTGTGTGACCAGGCAGTGCAAGGCTCCAGGGACAGCCCTTGCTTCTTACAGGCCTGTGTACAGAAACTTGGGAAACTTGATTCACCGCCTTCTCTGCCCTGTGTATTCAAGTCTCCAAATTCATGATCCACTGCCCTTTTACCACTTATTGGCTTGCACGAATGATTTTAGCAGCTCCATGCCACCACTCAGGTCTCTTTCCAGTCCTTTCTCCTCATCTGTCTCAGAAGAACAAAGCTGAAGCCCCCATGTGACTGGTTCTCTTGCTTACTGGAGGCCATTGTGTAGATGCAAGTGTGCTCTGTGTCCCTTCTGATGCTAGCAGCGTCACAGAAGCCTGTCATTTGGGAAGGGGCCCAGTAACCTGTTGAATTCATTTTTGTATTTTATTTTATCATTTATTTATTTGAGACAAAGAGAATGGGCATGCTGCCAGAGCCTCCAGCCGCTGCAAACTCCAGACACCTTGTGCATCTGGCTTACGTGGGTCCTGGGGAATTGAACCTGAGTTCTTTGGCTTTATAAACAAATGCTTTAAGCAATCTCTCCAGTCCTAATTTAATTCAGTTTAACAAGGCCTTTGAGTGGTTCAGGTACAAGCTCAGGTGTGAGACCCACCCTCCCACAGGATAAAATTCACACTATAACATTCCCATCGCCTCCTCTGTCTTTGCTACTTTATTTTTGGTTTGGTTGGTTTTTTTGAGGTAGGGTCTTGCTCTAACCCAGGCTGACCTTGAACTTATAGCGATCCTCCTGCCTCAACCTTCTGAGTGCTGGGATTAAAGGCATGCACCACCTGACCTTTTGCTACTTTGTTGTATGTATGTAACACTTACACTCAATTCTGTCAGTAGCAAAATGTATTTGCTATTTCACACTTGCATGTTAGGCTGCACCCCTTCCCAGGCTGTGTTAGAACGCTTATAAACCCCAGGATCAGGAACAGTCCAGTCTAGCT
Source organism: Jaculus jaculus (assembly GCF_020740685.1). Taxonomy (NCBI): domain Eukaryota; kingdom Metazoa; phylum Chordata; class Mammalia; order Rodentia; family Dipodidae; genus Jaculus; species Jaculus jaculus. Next base: position 81,921,548 of record NC_059106.1, on the reverse strand, counting down.
CTGAAAGCCCAGGCCATCCAGCAGCATCACCTCAATGAGCATAAATATATGTGGATACTGAGGCCCAGCGGTGAGGCAGTCTCTTCTGGAGAGAGGTTTCCAACCAGAGCCTGCGGTGCTCAATCAGTCCGGCTCTGCCCTCAGCAAAGCTGCTCCAGTTCTGGCCAACGGGGCGGGGCGGGGGGGTGCAGAAATCTCTCCCACTCAAACCCTAGCATCCTGTTTGTTCTCTTCTTGACTGTCCTGGAAATCTCTTTCCTCTTTACCATGTTTGATTTTCTTCCTGTAGTTCCAAGATGACTCCTCGATAAAGAAATGAAAACTAAACAGTCCTTGGCGCTGTGCCTCTCGGAGTTGTCTGTCAGCATCCCATGGTCCACCCCAAGCTGGTTCTTCTCTTTGTTCTTTACTTTTTCCAAATATAGCTCTCTAAAAGGTTTTTTGACCCTCTCTTCATAGCATACATCAAAATAAACTCCATGTGGACTAGAAAGCAAAATGCAAGTAACCAAAGAGGCTGCAGAGAGGGCTCAATGGGCAAGGTGCTTGCCATGCAAGCATGAGGACCTGAGTTCAGGTCCCCAGCTCCCATGTAAAATGCCAGGTGTGGCAATGCACATCTGTAATCCCAGGGCGGGGTAAGTGCAGATGGGAGGATTCCTGGGACTTGCTGAGGCTAGCTTGTCTAGCCCAGTGGGTACACTAGGTGAAATGGAGAACTGCTGAGGAAGTCATCTAGCATTGACTTCTGGCATCCACATGTGCATACACACACACACACATATACACACATAGACAGACATGTATACATGTGCACATATGTACAACTAAAGGAAAAATCTGCAACAAAAGGAAAAAAATTTAAGACTAGGTCTCACTCTGTTGCCCAGGCTGGCCTTGAACTCAAGGCAGTCTTCCCGTGTCAGCCTTGCAAGTGCTGGGATTTCAAGTGTGAGCCACGACACTCAGCAGGAGAAGAAAAAAACACTTTTAAGGACCAGAAATGTTAGAGGTCACATTTGCTAACATGAATGTAAACTAAATAAACAAAGAGATTATGCCACATATTTCAAAAGGTTTGTTTAGAAAATATGACAAAGGTTTATTATAAGGGCTGTCAAGGAAGTCATTACAACCTGGCAGTTGAGGAGTAGGGATATACAGACCAAAGACTTCCACAAGAGGTGCAGAAGGCCCACCCAGCAGCTGGAGGCCTACCTATGCAGCCAGCAGCTGGAGGCACACCTATGCAGCCAGCAGGGAGCCATTTGTCACCCATTGCAGGGACAAAGAATGTGTTTCAAGTACAGCGTAGTGTGCTGGCCGGAGTGCAGGGACAGGTGCTCTCAGAGGCTACCAGGTTGTCTCAGTGAGGGAAAGGTTTTTGGAAAGGAAATAGCACTTGGTGCCAAGAGCCATCTCCCAAAGGAAGGAGAAACTTGCTTGCACACAAAAGATTTTTATCATGACGCTATTTATGGTAACCAAACCCAAACATGACCCAAGGGGTTGGTTATGCAAATCACAGTGTTACTACCAGACAAAGCCCATGCATCAGCATAGCCACCCTGCAGAAGGTGTGGGCATCTGGACCAGCCATCCCAACCACTCTCCCTGTTCTTTGCATGTGCGGAAACATAAGTGTATATGCCACAGGATTCAGCGTGAAGAACTGGAGCCTTCGGCGTCCCCTGCTGTAGCCACTGGGCAGAGGCTGTAGAGCTTGAACTGGATGGCGAGCATGAAACACTTGACACTGCTCATCTTCAAGGCCAGTGGGACGGCCCAATGACTATTGTCTGCCCACTGGGGAGAGTGCTGAGCTACAGGGCCAGGTAGTGACGGGGCCCGGCACAAGGAAGTGATGCCACCCTGGTCAAGCTGGTCTAGCCACCCCATCTTGGCTTCCGGGATACTTCTGTAAGGCCCAGGCCCAGGCTCTCTGCTTTGTAGGTTCCAGCCTGTTTTAGAAGTTGGCCAGATGAACATGAGCAATTCAGGCCCAGAGAACAACATGGCAAATAATGTGGTATGTAGTGAATTAAAAGTTACTCAGCCAGGCATGGTGGTGCACACCTTTAATCCCAGCACTTCGGAGGCAGAGGTAGGAGGATCCCCGTAAGTTCAAGGCCACCCTGAGACTACAGAGTGAATTCCAGGTCAGCCTGAGCTAGAATGAGACCCTACCTCAAAGAAACAAAAAATCACTCAGCTAGGCGTGGTGCACACCTTTAATCCCAGCACTTGGAAAGCAGATGTAAGAGGATCACTGTGAGTTCAAGGCCACCCTGAGACTACAGAGTAAATTCCAGGTCAGCCTGAGCTAAAGTGAGACCCTATCTCAAAACAACAACAACAAAATCACTCACTATAATGTTTTGACATTGGGTGGCTGCCCTTAGTCCAGGCAGAGAGGTGTAGGCCTTAGCCCCAGTCTGGACTGTACCTGTACTGGGGGTTGAAGAGAAATGTGAGTAAAGGCCAAGAGTTTGGAAATGCCCATCCCAGCCTGTTTACTCTTAACCATTATCAGGTCCTGGAGACTTCCATATCTTTTTCCCTAAAAATGCTAAAGCATTCAGCCTCCTGAGGGGTGAACCCCACCATGTGCCCAGCTCTCAGTCCCAAGAATGTCCGCAAGCAGAGCTCAGATGTATAGGGTAAGGAATCCATGCACACAGGCGTAAGTCTCACCATGTGAGAGGGACAGTACAGGAGGTAGGCTGCGACCAGCTCTCCCTACTTTGCCATGCAGCACAGGTCTCAGGTCAGAATTACAAATTCAAAACTTACCCTCCATGATACTTTTTAAAGAAAGACTGTATTTTACTTAATAGCTTGATAAGCTAGTTTATACTAGCTTATCAATAATATAATATCTAGAGTAAATTTTATTTGCTACTAATCCTTATGATGGTAGGGATTGAACCCAGAGCCTTCGGTACACCAGACAAGGGCTTTACTGCTGAGCTACAGGACCCCATCCTTCGAGTCTAATTGTAGACATGCGGTGTGTGAACATCCATCTGTGGTCCATAATGTCCTGAGTGATCTTCATGGATGTGGCAATGTCTGTGTGTGCAGAGGATAGAGGGTCTTGTAAGCCAGAATTATACCAGGTAGCTTGGATTAGATGCCTGAAAGACCAATAACAGCAGAAGCCAACAAGAGCTGACTTTGAGCCAAACATTTTATATGCATGACTTTTAGCTGTCAGGACACAAAATCACTCTAATAAGGCAGGAACTGGTATTACTACTCCTTTCTTAGAGACAAGGAAAAAGAGACAGAAATACCTTGGGACAGAGAGTGAGTAGTTGGAATGTCAGGGTTTATTTAACCTCAGACCCCACACTTTAAACACCCACTGTCCCAAAGGGGAGTAGGAAGCCACTGAGAATTTTAATTGAGACTGTCAAGATCAAGATCAGACACAGGCTGGAGAGATGGCTTAGCAGTTAAGGTGCTTGCCTGCAAGGCCAAAGGACCCCAGTTTGATTTCCCAGGACCCACGTAAGCCAGATACACAAGGTGGCACATGCGTCTGGAGTTCGTTTGCCATGGCTGGAGGCCCTGGCACACCCATTCTATCTGCCTCTTCCTCTGTCTATCGCTCTCAAGTAAAAATAAAAAAATTTAAGGATTGGAGAGATGGCTTCACAGTTAAGGCACTTGCCTGTGAAGCCTAAGGACCCAGGTTCAATTCTCCAGGTCCCATGTAATCCAGATGCATATGATGGCACATGCATCTGGAATTCATTTGCAGTGGCTGGAGGCTCTGGCACACCCATTCATTTTCTCTCCCCCCCCTCCCTCCCTTCCCCCATCTCAAATAAATAAGTAAAAATAAAATGCGGAATTTTTTTTTAAATCAGACCCATGCAGGGATGCCCATGAATTGAGGTAAGACAAGACACAAGATAGTGGCTCTTGAGAGACCCAGCCCCAGGTAGCTGGCGGCCTGTTTTAAGGCAGTCACAATGAACATCATAAGGAGTAAGCACATTGGCCTAAGCCTTGGCTGCAAAAGGACAAGGTCATCTCTGCTCCCAGACCTCTTGGAAGCAGTCCTGCGCCAGGACAAGCACGGTAGCAGGCGTTTTTGTGAGAAGGTGCTTTCTTCTTCCCAGATCTTTTCCCACTTGGTTCTGGCTGTTTGCAGACAAGCAGTTGCATCAGCAGGATGCTGGCACCTCCACACACAGGAGCCAGTCCAGACTTGACTGAGGCAGGGACATTCCTGGAGGAGGAGGGGGTGACATGGAATGCAGCCCCCAGCTATCCTTCAGAAGAGCTGTGGTCTTAAACAGCCAGAGGCACTGACTGGCCTGTTGTGCCCACTGTGTCCTGTGGGCAGAGTGAGACACGAGAGGCCCTAATCTAGACCGGAGCTTGTGGGCACAGGCCCTAGGAGATAAGACTGTGTGCTGGTGCTTGGCAGTGTCACCCACCAGTAGGCAGGTCTCCAGTACCCACTGTCTGCCCAGCAGGAGCCAGTGGGCAAAGCTGGCTCCCTACTCGGCTGCCTTGATAGATGCAGGTGCAGACCTGTGCAGGTGTGCATGTGCGGTGACTGACACGGCCAGCCCCACCCTGCGCTTCAATCTCTTGGCTTCTGCAGTACTCAGTCATAATAGGGAAGATTTATTGAGCTTTCACTGTAAACCAGACACTGCCAGATGCTATAAAATGCAGCATCTCATTTAATCCCTTTAGCTCTCTGGGAAGTCAGTCTTGTCATCCCTGTTTTGTGCAAGAGGAACTCAGGGCTTAAAGAGATGACGTGATATGCCCCAGGTCACAAATGTGGGATTGGGCTGTGAGCCTCGTGTTTCCACATCATGAAGCCCGTGCTGTGGTAGACACGCTGCTATGCATCTGTGTTGAGAAAAGAGGTCATGGTGTCTGCAAGGTTTTGTTGCTTGGTTGGTCTTCTTACTTTTAGGAGACCAGCGGGGGATTTGTTGGTTTGTGATATCTCTGTGGCTAGGGCAACAGAAATCCTCTAGTCACGTCTTGGTCTTACTGTTCTTCCTTTCCCTGAAATTCTTGAGAAAGATCTTCCTCAGGACAGTGACTGATGGGAAGGAAATAGAAGAAGCACTGAAGGGTTGACCAGGCCAGTTCACAGTTCTGATGTGGGGTTCCCTGGGACTCCAGGTCCTTTTCCCCAGGGTCTCAACATTACCCTCAGCTGCTAGCCCTGAGGCAGTGCCAACTTCAGAGCTTGGGCACACAGGTAACAGGGCCAGGGAGAGGCCATGCTCCCAGGAGGCAGGCCCTGCTTCAGCTTACCCACTGCTGCACAGGAGCAGGAAGTGAAGAGCTGCGAGTGTGCGCATGTGTGTGTAGGAGACAACTTGCATCACACTGCAAGTGTGACATACTCTGCACTCTCAGGTCCAGGAAGCCAGGTTAGTCACTTACCCTCCAAAAGACCGAGGGAGCGAGGAGAGGCAGTAGCTTGCCATCCCACTGGAGCTGTTTTCAAATTCTCAAAGGGATTTGTGATAATAAGCTAATTTCTTCCAGTTTCACAAAGCAGAGGTAGAAGAATTGGTGTGAGTTCGAGGCCAGCCTGAGAGTAAATAGTGGACTCCAGGTCAGCCTGGCTTAGAGCAAGATCCTACCTCGAAACACACACACACATACACACACACAAGAAATTTCAAGGTATATTTTGTCACAACATTAAAAACATTAATTATTTATGAAATGAAAAAAAATTAAAAACTTTTGACTTTACAAACTTTAAAAACAAATGGCTGAGGACATTGCTCAGAGGTTAAACGGTGCTTGCTTGCAAAGCCTTTCAATCTGCATTCAATTCCCAAAGCACCTATGTAAGCCAATTGCAAAAAATGGCTCAAGTGTCCAGTATTCATTTGCAATGGCAAGAGACCCTGTTGCACACAAATAAATTTAAAAAATGTATTTTGGGGGGGTGTACCAGGATCTCATGCTACTGCAAACAAACTCCAGACGCATGCACCACTTTTGTGCATCTGGCTTGACCTAGATAATAGGGAATTGAACCCAGACCATCAGGCTTTGCAAGTAAGCTCCTTTAATCACTGAGCCATCTCCCCAGCCCCTACTTTTCTGTTGCATTAATAGTTAATGGATAGAATGTTAAGTGATAAAGTGTACTTCTAAATTTCATTCTTTTACTTTTTAACGTTGTATCATTTGTGTGTAATGTGAACAGAAAAAAACAGATCTTTCCTGAGTGTCACACCTTGACCTGCCACTTCACGCCACTGGTGGTGGTCCTTTACCGATGTACGTGTCAGTCCGCCTTGGCGATCTTGTCTTGATCCCACATGAATATCACTGTGGATTAAGTACAAATCCATAAGACAGTCTACTGTCTAGTTTTTAACTGGGGGTATTATTTTCTTTTAATTATTTTAGATAAGATCATTTTCATAAATTTCAAAGATCCTGTTGAGATTGGTTATAGAACTATGTTAGGCCCTAGCCGGGGTTGGTGTTGCACACCTTTAATCCCAGCACTCAAGAGGCAGAGGGAGGAGGATCGCTGTGAGTTCAAGGCCACCCTGAGACTACATAGTGAATTCCAGGTCAGCCTGAGCTAGAGTGAAACCCTACCTTAAAAAAAACAAACAAACACTATGTTAAGTCTGTACAGTGAACTGGGAATAATGGGTATTGTGTTAATATTCAGCCTCCCAACCTAGGAGTGAGGAGTATGATTTATCTCTCCCATTTTAAAAGTTTTTGTTAAGTTACTTATAGGGGACATGCCAGGGATTCTTGCCACTGTGAACGAAAATCATACTCTTGTGCCACCTTTCTGAAACTGGCTTTCATGGGTGGCTTGGGAATTGAACCTGGACCAGCATACTTTGCAATCAAGTGCCTTTAATTGCTGATCCATGTTCCCAGACACCCGCCCCATTTTTTAAGTACAGTGCATCCATACGTGTGCAGCTGTGTGCACTCATGCATGACCATACCCAGAGGAGAATATTAAATGTCTTTCTATATCACTCTTCTGCCTTACTTCCTTGAGACAGGGTCTCTCACTGAACCTGGAGCTTTTAGCTAGACTGGCTGAACAGCAAACCCCAATCATCCTCCAGTCTCTCCCCTATCCCTCCCTCAGCACTGACATTACAGGCATCCAAGGCCATGCCCAGCTTTCTTTTCTAAAAAAAAAAATTATATATATAATTATATATATATATATGTAATTTATTTTATTTGGGAGACAGAAAGAGGCAGATAAAGAATGGGCACACTAGGGCCTCTAGCCACTGCAAATGAATTCCAAACACATGCGCCACTTTGTACATCTGGCTTACTTGGGTACTGGGGACCAAACCTGGGTCTAAAACATCTCTCCAGCCCCAGCTTGCTTGTTTTTTTCTTAAATATTTATTTTTTTAATTTGAAAGAGAGAGAAAATGGGCACACCAGGAACACCAGCCATTGCAAACAAACTTCAGATGCATGCACCTTGTGATCTGGCTTACGTGGGTCCTGGGAAATTGAACGTGGGTCCTTTGGCTTTGCAGACAAGCGCCTTAACTGCTAAGCCATTTCTCCAGCCTGCAGCTTTCTTTTTTAAGCATAGATTCTGGGGATCTGAATTCAGGTCCTCATGCTTGCACAGCAAGTGCTCTTACCCACTGAGCTATTTCCCCAGTCCATCTTCCATTTTTTAAACATTTATTTATGTATTTATTTATTTATGAGGAGAGTATTGAATGAGCACATCAGGGCTTCCTGCCATTGCAAATGAACTCCAGATACATGTGCCATTCTGTGCATCTGGCTTTACATGGGTACTAAAGAATTGAACCCAGGCTATCAGGCTTTGCAAGAAAGCACCTTTAACCACTGAGCAATTCTCCAGCCCTTCTGTCCCATTTTTTCAGTCTTCTGTCTAGGTCTTAATAAAGGACTATAGTTTTATTCCTGCAGTTTTAACAAATTTCTGAAGTTTATCATTCAGCATCTGATGTGTTTTGTTATTATTGCAAATGGGTCTCTTTTTCATTGTATCTGGGGAATGTTTCCTCTTGGTGTGCTTTTCTACTCTACTTGATTCTTCTAGAGTTCCTAGGCAAATCTCAAAGTTGGTTGGTTTATGGTATCCTCCAGCTTTGGTACAGAAAGAGTCCAGTTGTAAAGGAAGAATGAATTGATTCCAAGGGGCAGTACAGTGAGGGAGTTAATGAGAGGAACTGAGGTGATTGGCTTGAGGGTCAAGACCAGGAAGGGCTGGGGATCAGAGGTCTCTGTTTTTGAGTGGGGGGAGTGGGGAGAGATGTATAAGGAAAGCAGTGGTGGCCTGGACAAACACTGGCATGTTAGGCTTCACAGGCATTGCCTTTCAGGTATAAGACCAAAAGGATGAATGCTGTTATTTGATAGTGAATGAGGCTAAAGTCACCCAGCTCTGGGATCTGAGCATTGTTCCACCGTGTCCTGCTATGCCGTGCTGCGGATGGCTCATGTTCTGTCTTTATTTTTCAGGTCTACTTTAGCACAGTTGACTGAGAGCCAGGAAAGAGAAGAGAGGGAAGGAGGAGAGCTCAGCAGAGCAGATAGGCAAGAAAGGGCAGGCCCCTGGTGGGCCCTGAGGTGCTAGGGGGGTGGGGGTCAGGACAACTGGATTGTTGGTCTTCCTGAGGCCCAAGGAACGCCCCCACAGACCAGTGCAGACTCCCAACAGTGTCCCACACCTGTCCTCTGCCTTGCAGCTCACTTTGTGTCCTCCATTAAACACCATGACCTCACCACATGCTCACCCTCCCATTCACTTACCCATGTCGCTGTCAAGTATCCCATGCCAAGGCTTTCAGATGTCAGCTGCTTTACACCCCAGATCTCAGGTTGCCCTTCTGCACAACATCACCCCTCCTCATTGCTCATTTCCCTGTATACACTTTGGGTGCCTTCCACTCACCTAGGCCCATTCTCATGTGCCCAGCTCATGTCCTCTTCTGCTGTGTCCACAGAGTGCATCTGATGGCTTCTGGAAGTCTGTGGCCACTCGAGTGCCCAAGGAGCCCCCTGAGATTCGCATCCTCAACCCATATTTCATCCAGGAAGCTGCCTTCACTCTCATCGGACTGCCCTTCAACAATGGCCTCATGGGCCGGGGGGTGAGATTCTTGGGTTCTTGGGAGGGGAGGAGGAAGACTGGGCAGAGGTACCTTAGGAAGGAAGGGTGGCAGTGCTCAGGACCCAGCCTTGGAAATGAAGCCTAGCTCTGGGGAGCTGATCGGAGGTGTCAGGCTTCCAATGGAACTCTCTGTCCCTCTCCCCCATTTCCTCTAGAACATCCCGACCCTTGGCAGTGTGGCAGTGACCATGGCACTACATGGCTGTGATGAAGTGGCAGTCGCAGGCTTTGGCTACGACATGAGCACCCCTAATGCACCCCTGCACTACTATGAGACCGTGCGCATGGCAGCCATCAAAGAGGTTTGGGGCTGGGTAGGAGGGTGTTTTATGGGTGGAGCTAGGTGGTAAGGGGGGACTTCTAGCTCAAAGGATGGACTGCAGGAGGACAAGTAAGTGGTAAAGAGACAACCAGCAGCTGCTCTGGCTGCCCAAATCTCCAAGAAGGCCCCGCCCACCCTCAGCAAGTTAGTCATTGGTGGTCCACCCTGCAGTGCAAGCCTCTCCCCACCAGCATCCTGTGTGCTCCCTTCCCTAGCCTTCTCCCGAGCCTAGAACCCCCTTCCTCTGTCTTCTCCCTGGACATTGCCTCCAAGGCACCCTCCTCTCCTTCCCTGCACCTCATTCCTCCTACTGCACCCCTGCTACCATCCTCTAGTCCTGCCACCTACTCATACCATCTTCTTCCGTAATCCCCACCTTCCCCAGGAAGGTTTCCAGACGCTTCACATAATCCACAAGTAAAGGTTGCATTTGGCTCTCAGTAAGAGTCCCATATCCCCTCTACCGTTCCTGTGGCCAAGCATAACCTTCTATCACCCAGCATGCTCCCAGGCAATCTCCTGTACAGGTAGAGTCCAGCCTTCCTGGCCCGTCTTCTTCACAGCAAGAACCCCATGGGAAACTGAACCCTCCTTACACCTCAGCTCCTTTTGCAACCTCCCACTGATTCCAGTCTGAAGCCTGTAAATATGGGGCAGCGTCCTGAGCAACATCTCTGCCCCTGTGACTGGGGACTTAGAGGTGGCTGGGAAAATGGCTCATCTGTGCAGACCTACACATTTTTGAGAATCCAGAGGCTCTCGTCACCTCTGGCCCCCATTGCTTCTCATTGGTCTCTTTACCTGGCCCTCTCCAGCTGTCTACCGGCCCTTTCCACATGGTCCAGAGGCTCATATCGAGCAAGCTGCAGGTCACCCTCCCTCCTCCAGTGAGAATGCTGAAGCTGGACAGGGGACGTGGCGGAAGTCCATGGGAGCACCCCTCTGTTTGCACTCCTCACCCAAACTCGGTCCTGCATACCCCACCACCTGACCTGATTTCTCTCAAGTGTAACAGTGGCCTGCCTTAAGGATCCCAAAGCTAGTGGATGCGCACAACTTTCCTTCCCAGTCCCTCCGAAACCTTTATGTTGGCCACTCCTTCCTGCTTATGCCCCAGAGTCAGGACTTTCTAGTTTCTCTATTTCTCTCATCCTTCTTTCTGGCTGCCTTCCTCATGTCCATAGTTTTGATCTATCCCTTGAGAATCAGCCAAGGCTCTATCCCAGACAACCTTCTCACTGCTCTCCCAGTGTACATCTCCAACCACTGACTCACTGCTTCAGTTACCATCAATGCTGTATTAGAGCCAGACGTGGGGGCACGCCTTTAATCCCAGCACCCAGGAAGCAGAGGCATGAGAATCACTGTGAGCTAGAGGCTGGCCTGAGACTACAGAGTGAATTCCAGGCCAGCCTGGGCTAGAGCAAGACCCTACCTCAAAAAAAGCAAAAATAAGCCAGGTGTGGTGGCACATGCCTTTATCCCAGCACTTGGGAGGCCGAGGTAGGAGGATCACTGTGAGTTCAAGGCCACCCTGAGACTGCATAGTGAATTCCAGGTCAGCCTGGGCTGGGCTGGACTAGAGTGAAATTCTATCTCAAAAAAATTAATAATGATAATAATACTGTATTAGAGGGGTAGAGGGGTTTTGTTTGTTTAAGTTTTTCGGGGCAGTGTGTCACTCTAGATCAGGCTTGCCTTGAACTCACAGCTATCTTCCTACCTCAGTCTCCCAAGTGGTGGGATTAAAGGTGTGTACCACCACATCCGGCTCTGTTAGAGGTGTTTTGGTTCTGTTCTGCCATACTCAGTTCCTGCTGCTGTAACAGAATACCATATACTGCATGACTTTTAAAGGACAGAAATTTATTTCTCAGAGTCCTGGAGGCTAGGAGTTCAAGATCAAGGTGAAGACTCGCTATCTAGTGAGGATTCACTTCCTGGCTCACAACTGGCCATCTTCAACTGTCCCTGGTGGACTGAGTGTGGGAGCCCTCCTGAGAAGTGGCCAGTGGAGGGAGCTCTTAGGAGAGGATTGTGGAAGATGATGAGAACAGTTCCAGAGGTGTGGTGGAGATGGAGCAAGGGGCAGCAGCGAGCTGCTGCCTCAGGATGCTGAGGAGACGAGGGGAAAGGCTGAGCTATGGCTGGAGGGCAAGTGGGTTCATGTAGGAGTCACCCCACAGCAGGGAATAAAGTATAAGGTGTGCCAGGCATGGTGGCACACACCTTTAATCCCAGACTCAGGAGTAGAGGTGGAGGATTGCCAGTTGAGGCCAGCGTGAAACTACATAGTGAATTCCATGTCAGCCTGGGCTAGAGTGAGAGCCTGCCTCAAAGAAAAGAAGAAAGGGTCTAAGGTGTGAGTTGAGCTGCTTGCTCAGATACAGGGAGTTGCTCAGCTGAAAACTCCCAGAGAAAGGATGCTAAATAACAATTACATGGAGTCAGGGCAAAATCCCAGGATACTCATGCTCAGTGGCTGGGTGAAGTAGACAAGAAGACTGAAAAGGTCCTATCAGAGGAGACCCTGCTGAGATTGTGGCCTGTGGTGGGTGAGCAGACTGTCATGCTCTGCCCCATCCCACAGCAGGGCCTGGCTCTTGGAGGGTTCCCAATAATCTGCACAGAAGGGGGAATTAGGAAATAGCATTGTTCCCTGGTCTAAGAGGAGGCATTTCCTAGTGTAAAAGCTGTACCCCATAGCAGAAAGCTGTCTTTCTTATTCTAGCAGGTTCCATTTATCAACACATAGACAATATTGTTCATCTGTCCTTCCTCTCATGCTCCCCACACACTGCTTTCTTAGAAACAGGTTGTCAAGTACTATGTCATTCTAGCCATAAATACTTCACTCAGTTATCTAAAAGATAACTACTTTGATATCACACCTTAAAAATGTTAATAATGCCAGGTGTGGTGGCACATGCCTTTAATCCCAGGACTCTGGGAGGCAGAGGTAGGAGGATCGCCTTGAGTTCAAGGCCTCCCTGAGACTACATAGTGAATTCCAGGTCAGCCTGGGCTAGAGTAGGGTCTCTACCTTGAAAAACCAAAAACAAACAAAAAAAAAAGTTAATAATTCCATAGTATTATTGGATAACCAATCCTCTGCTGACCTGTTAACCCTCAGTGACTCCTAGTGGGTGCTTTGAAACCAACCCATCCATTGATTACTACCCCCACCTGCACACACACAAAGAAGATGTGTAGTTAAAAACAGTATTTTTTAAAAAAATAATACTGTTATTTATGTGTGCCTGTGTGCGTGCGTGCGTGCGTGCGTGTGTATGCATACCAGAGCCTCTTGCCATTGCAAACGAACTCCAGAGGCATGCACTACTCTGCATCTGGCTTTACGTGGGTACTGAATACAGGCCAGCAGGCATTGCAAGCAAGTGTCTTTAGTCACGGAGCCATTTCCCTGGGCCTAAAAACAGTCCTGTGAGTATCTTATGAGTACTTGCAGTTGCTTGAACTTAAACCCTGCCATTCCTTTGAGCTCGTTTTTTGCCTTAAAATCTAATTTCATTCAACAAAGATTTCCTGAGTGCCTACTCTGTGCCTAGAAGTCCCTACCCTCAGAGATAGCCAGCCAGATGCTTGAGTCTTCAAGGAATGGATGTGGATCATACAATGTTAGCCATAAAGAGGGCAGTTTGAAGAGGCGATGGCAGGGTGTAATGAAAGAAGTCTCCAAAAGCCCTGGGTTTGAGGGGAGTAAGAGGAAGAGTGAGGGAGACTTGCCCATCTCAGGCACTGTGGTGTGGAGTGTGAGGGAATAGACCCTTACTACGCATCCTTCCAAGACAGCGAGGTTTGTGATTCAAGGGAAGTTCAGAGCAGAAGAATACAGGGGATCTTGCAGATGACCCCACCCCCAAGTTTCAGATTAAAAAAAAAAAAAAGGTTAAAGGATGTCACTTGAATCAGAACAAAGGTTGAAGGCTTCAGATTCTTAGTGCCATTAAGTAGTGGCAGTGAGTACGTGCATGGTGTGTCTTAGTGCTGACATATGCAACGGAGGCATGCTGGGTACAAGCCATGTTAAGACTATTGACAGTCAGTCCTTCCTTCATTCAGTCAAGCCTTTTTCTTCTTTGAGAGACTTAGTCATGGAGCTTCCTGATGAAATTACTGAGGATCAGAAAGAACCCTTTCTTGTAAGCCCTAAAAGGTAGCATCTTCCCTGTAATTTCCTAAGAATACAGACTTAAAATATATACTCAGCCAGGCGTGGTAACGCACACCTTTAATCCCAGCATTTGGGAGACAGAGACAGGAGGATTGCCATGAGTATGAGGCTGCCTTGAGACTACATAGTGAATTCCAGGTCAGCCTGGGCTAGAGTGAGGCCCTACCTTGAGGGGGAAAAAAAAAAAAGACAGGTATGGGATTCATGTTTATAATCCCAATTCTTGGGATGCCTGGGCTGGAGGATCATGAATTTGAGGCCAGCATGGATATATGCATAGTGAGCTCCAGGCCAGCCTAGGCTACTGAAAGAGACTGTTTCAAAAAGCCCCAAATAATAAGTAAATAAAATTTCATTTAGAAAAAAAAAAGATTTAAAAGAAAGCTGGGCATGGTGTTTCACACCTTGAATCCAGCTGACCTGGAATTCACTATGTAGTCTGAGGGTGGCCTCAAACTCACAGTGATTCCACCTACCTATGCCTTGCGAGCGCTGGGGTTAAAGTCATGTACCACCACACCTGGCTTCCAGTCATTAGGTTTTGAAGGCAAGCACCTTAGCTGCTGAGCCATCTCTCCAACCCCCTAGAAAAAGATGAAACTTTTATAAGAAAAATTTGGCCTGCTTTTCAGGTGCCTTGCCTGGTAAGCATGGGAAGCAGGATTTCATGAGCTGCCCAAGGCTGGAGCGTAGATTGCATCAGGCCAGAGGATAAGTCCACACCCCTTGCTGCGCAGCCCAGTGACTCACCTCTAGCCTCAGGCTGTCTAGAGCCCAGGTACTGCCAGAGGAGGTCTGGTGGAGGAAACGAGATTCTGAGCACTGAGAGGGGACTGGGAAGCTCTGGCTATTATCCAAGACTTGGAAGAAGCCAAGGCACAATCCTACCAGGACAGTGATGAGATGAAAGGATGGTTTTCTCTGAGCCTTGGAATAGGGAATTTGTTACTGCATCTACAGCTGAGCTGTCATAGCCCAGTAGGCATGACATATGACAGTTGTGTGCCTTCAGATTTCCAGTTACAGAGCTCCAGAGGATGGTGGCTGGAGCAGGTCACCAGCCCAGTGTGAAGCAGGGCTTTGTGCTGCAGCTGCCTTAGATTGCATACCCTCATCCCTTTCCGTCTCCTTCCTTCTAGTCATGGACACACAACATCCAGCGAGAGAAAGAGTTTCTGCGGAAGCTGGTGAAGGCACGCGTTATCACTGACCTAAGCAGTGGCATCTGAGTGGGCCCAGCACTTGCCTATTGAGGCCTACACACCACCAAGAACAAGCAGCAGAGGAGTCTCAGACCCAGAGAAGGACAGTGCCAAGGGGCCCCAGGGGCCAGTGAGGCTTTGGCAGGGCATCCAGAGCTGTGCCTGCTGGAGGCCAGCCTCAGAGACCAGCACTCTGCCTCACAGCCTGGGTCTGTGAAGCCAGAGGGCCAAGAGGCCACTGGCAATGCCCCGCAGGCCCAGCATGCAGAAGGTGGGACATTAGGCAGCAAGGCTGCTGCTGAAATCATTTCTCCAATCAGTGTTTAGTGTATTATCATTTTGTGTATTTGGGTGGGGGGGAGGGGAGGGATAATTTATTTTTAAATAAGGTTGGAGATGTTCTTTGGTCCACTTGCAGTGCAGAAACAGGCCCACTAGAGGGCCCATCGAATAGTGGTACCAGTGAGTTCCCTGAAGGGTAGGAGTGCCATGATCCTGATCTGGGGTCACAGGGAGGTGAATAGCATCTCAAGTCAGCTCCCTGCCGCTCATAACACTGTTTGGCCTTTTGGGGGAAAGACGGGGTATTCCCATTAACCAGCCCCAGCAGTCCTGCGGGGAAACCCTGGAGCCATCCCTTCAGAGCCAACAGGAAAAGCCCCTGGACACAGACAGAACTTTATAAAGCTCTGGAGGTGAGGTCCAGCCCAGCCTGAAGGGAATAGCTCCCCTCCCCAGCTGCACCTAATCCATGGAACAGTGCCCCTGCCTGGACTGACCGACTTGTCGCAGATAACTGGGTTTCTGCAATGAGACTACCAGATCCTTGGGTTCTGCCTTTAGTCTGGACCAGAGGGAAGTGAGGCCCAAGGACCTTACCCCAGCTGCACAAGCCATCCCAGGCAGCCCTCATGGAAGCAATAAAGCTCTTCCCTGAACCTAGCCTCCTTGTGTTTTGTCTGTCCTTACTGGAAGAAACAAATTTAACACCTTAGAAACTGTGCCGAGCCCAAAGGCCTCTCTCTAGCCCACCAGTTTCTGGCTCCCTTTGACTTTTCCTGTCAAGAGCAAGATGAGTAGCCACCTAGCAGCCTCTGGGGCATCCCTTGTATGCTGTTGCCACCATATCTTCTTGGCCCTTAGCAGAGAGGCCCACAGACTCTTCTCCACTCGGGAATGGAATGCCCCACCTCAGCAGAGGTAAGCCTCTTCCCACAGCCCTGTCCCCCTTCTCAAAACGGTAAAGCCCCTAGGCTCAGCCCTAGGCACCTCTTGGGAAACTTTAGAAAGGACAATTCCATCCCTAGATTCTTGCCCTTTCTAGCAACCCCAGGCAGGACCTTAGAATGGTCAAACATACCCACAGTGCACCCAAAGAGGCAGCTTCCTTTGAGACGTTGTTATAACAGTGGGAAGGCTGTTCCCTGTACCTCTCCTGCCTGCTCTGATCCCAGGATCCAGGCAGTCCCAAGCCCTCCCACTGCTGAGCATCCGAAGGACAGAGAGGCGTGATCACCCCAAATACTACTGCCCTCTCAAACACCCTCCTCAGCTGAGGGGCAGTAAGACCTTGACAGCAACAGGCAAACCCAGGAGTACCCTCTGCCCTCTGGAGAGCTGTTACAGTGTACAACTACAGTGTGCCCGATTCCTGCCTGGATGATGCCCACTAAAGTAATAGAGGACCTAAGCTTCAAGCTGAAGGAAAGCTCCAGGAAAGCCACTTACGCTGGGCAACTAAGTTACAGGAGACAACAGAATAAGCTGTTCGCCTGTCCTGTCCCATCGGGTATCCCATCCTGGGAATAGCCTCCATCAATAGCATTTCTCTGTAGTCTGACTCCAGTCTCAGCACTGTATAAAACTCCTCTCAAAGCCAGGCGTGGTGGCTCACATCTTTAATTCCAGCACGGGGAGGCAAGGATAGGAGGATCACTCTTGAGTTTGAGGCCAGCCTGGAACTACAGAGTGAATTGAAGGTCAGTCTGGGCTAAAATGTGACCCCACTTTGGATAAACAACAAAAAATGTGGGCCTGGCTGTGTGCCAGAATCGTGTTGCCAATCTAGAAACTGCACCTGCTCCCCCCTCAAGATTCTGATTCAGATCTGGAGGTGGGGCCCGGATGTGGGTAGTTCTTAAAGGTCCACAGTGGCTGTGCTGCGTACCGGAGTACAGCTGGTCTATACTTGTTCTCTTTCCCCCACCCTGCTTCTAGCTATGTGTGCACATTGGTCAGCAAATCCCAAATTGCCATTACCAACCTAACTCCTTTCGCGTTGCTCCAGGCTACAAATTCAGCTGTTTCCAGAATATTTCTACTACAGACTTCCAATTTAATATGTCCAATCCTGAACTGATAAGCTTCTGCCCCAATCCTGGGCCTCAGGGAGCTCCAGGTCCTAGAATTGTATCCCTCCGCCAGAACTGAAGGCACATCTTTATCCATTCATTCTCACCCCATCCAGTCAAACCAACTGAAATTTCAACAGGGTAGATCAGAGAGTTCCCTTGCAGTCCTAGGTTCTCCACAGCCCTGTGCAGGCCTTATCCTGGGACCCCAGCAGCCTGCTGACTGTACCTCCACCCGTTGTCTTGATTGTGCCCCCCCATCCCCCCGAAGTAACATTCAGAAAAACTCATGTCTGACCAAGACATTCTGTTCAGATACAGTCAGCTGTCCCCAGCATCTTGGGAGTGGATACCAAGACTAGTTTGATCTCTCCACCCAAGTTCTTCACCCAATCCCAGACACACCTGCCAGGTTGCCTGTAGACACCTGAAATAGTTCAGCTTGCACCTCAAACACACACTGCCTGTAGACACCAGAAATGCTGTGGTCCAGCTTGCACCACACGCACGCACGCACGCACGCCTGCCTTCCCTAAACCGCCGCGGGAAGTGTTCTCCCTGCACTGTAGCCTGAGGAGGTGAGCAAAATGCGACAGACTTGCCTCGGGCCTTCTAAGAGCCCAGCGGGGAGCCTCGACTCTCGCAAGCTGATGCACTGCCGAGAGAGAAAATTTGCTGGAGGTCCCAGAGTGGACAGCCATTGCTGCAGGGTGGCCAGCAGCGAGGGCCAGCACATCTGCACAGCCCGGGCAGGGACCGGAGGCCCCTCCTTCGCCGTCCCCCGCCGCCCTCTCTCGCCCTTGGCCCGGCCTCCCAAACTCCCTTCTTCGCGCGTCTCCGAACTCCCGGTCTTTTGCGCCTCTCCGCCGCCAAAGTTCTCTCTGCATCCTGGGGTCTTCTCTCACCGTCTACCCTCACACGTTAGGGGGGGCACCTAGCCGAGCCAGTGGGGACCGGATCCGGCAGGTGGAGCAGCCAGGTGAGCCCTGGAAGGTGGGGCGGGGCGGTGGCGCTCTGGGCCCCACCCCGGGATCCGGTGACGCCGGGGCTGGAATTTGACACCGGACGGCGGCGGGCAGGAGGCTGCTGAGGGATGGAGTTGGGCTCGGCCCCCAGACACGGCCCGCGGGCTCTGCCAGCAACAAGTCCCTCGGGCCCCAGCCCTCGCTGCGACTGGGGCTCGGAGCCCCGCCACCAAGGTAAGTCAGACCGCTTGCCCATCCCTTGGATGGGAGCGTGTAGGACTAGGGGCCACACAGTCTTCCATCCCTTTTTCTCTCACCCTTCTCCCGGGCCCTTAGCGTAGCTCTCTACCCCTCCCCATTCCCTCTGGTCGCTTGTTGGATTGTGCTAACCCTCCTGGCTGGCTGTAACCGGAGGCTCCCGCTGCCACTACAGGGCACGGACCGGCTGGCAAGGCCCCATTTTTGGCTAAAGGAGGCACTGCCAGGTGCACAGCACTGGGCATGAGCCGTTCGAATTACGAGGAAAAGCCTCGCATTGGGCCCAGGAAGGTTGCCTAGAAGAACACGGTGCAGGACCCCCGTGGTGAGTAGTAGACGGCGGGTGGACTGGGACGGCAAGGGCTGGAGGACCAAGTGGCCCTGGTGGCCAGGAGGGAGAGACATGTCTTAGGTACTCTCGGAGGGCTTGCTTCTGGGCTCCCCCTAGCGCCCACACCTCAGAGGGCTGCTGCCGGGCTTTCCTTCCTTGGAGAGAATTCTGTAGTCTGATGGGGAGGACTCTGCATCCAGTTTGTCAACAGACATGCACCTAGCCCCGGAGGAATATTTCCTGGATGAAGGCCTCGGGGGCGGTGGGTAGGGTGGGGGTCTGGTCTGTCCCACAGACGTGCAGGCCTTCTTTGTGCTAAGGGTAGGGGAGTGAGTGACAGCCACGACCCAAGAGGAAGCTAGCTAATGAAGACTTGAAGGTTTAGGGGCTCTTGAGCAGTTGCTCACCAAAACTGGTGGCAGGCACAAAGACCAGCTGGGATCAGGAAGGATGGTTTATGAAGGAAATGTCTAGAAGGAAGGCTAGGCCGACCGATCTACACATGGCTGAAGCCAGCTCTCAGCGACCAGGAGGACTGGTTTGGCCCTCTGGCCAAAGGTTCAGACCTGAAAGTGCAGAAAACGGAAAAAGCCCCTCTCCCCTTTGAGTCTGCAAGCCTGGCAGACTCTGCCCTCTGGTGGTCACAGGAAGCCATTGTCCAGACTCTGTGTTTTTAGAGGGCCTATCATTCTGGGTAATAGGTTGACACTAACCCCCCTTCATCTATGGTTACTTAAAATTTTTTTTTCTTATTTAGTTATTTGGAAGCAGAGAAAGAAAGAGGGAGAGACAGAGAGAAAGAGAATGTGCACGCCAGGGCAGAGTGCCACTGCAAACGAACTCCAGATGCATGAGCCACTTTATACATGTAGCTTTCCGTGGTTACTGGGAAATTGAACACAGGTCATTAGGCTTTGCAGGCAAGTACCTTAACTGCTGAACCATCTCCGTAGCCCCATCTATGGCTATAAGAGAGAATTCAGGCAGCTTTAAGAGAACAGAAGACATAGAGGAACCGGAGAGAGTGAGCTGGGTGGGCAGCACAGGCTGAGACCTGGGCCTCGTAGTCATCAGATTATCAAGTGACTAACAGCCGCTCTAATTCTTCTGGTCCTCAGCTTCCTCCCATTGTAGCATGGAGGGAAAGCAGGGACCAAGGGGTAGCCAGCCACTTCCCCCTCTGACCAACTTAGCAGCACCAACCCCTATCACAGAGCAGATGATGTGGGAGAACCGGGACCCCATTGCCCACAGCTGTGTGAGTCTCCTCTTGTGACCTTAGATAATTTATGAGCTTCTCTGAGCTTTGTGTGCTAATCTGCCATGTACCTCATGGAGTTGTGAACAATGTAAAGCACCAAAAACAGAGTAAGGTTCTCAATGAAGCTACTTCTGCTCCTGGGTTGAGTGTAACTAACCCCACCCCCAGAGTAGCCTGGAGAAACTGAGATGGAAGGATGCTCCACCCAATAGACAACTAACTCATCTCTCAATTTGCAAGTTACCTCAACAGGAGGGTGGTGGAACAGGTCCACGGAGGCTGATGGGAGCTCCTGGTGTTGATAGAGATGGAACTAGGACTTGGAAACCCGACTGCACTGCCCCACTGCCCCTGGCCTAGACGACAGGTGAGTGCTTCCCCTGCATCTGACCACTGGTTTGGATTAGGGAAGAGCGCAGGACTGGACATGGGTAGGGGTTAGATGTGACAGAGGAACCACATATATGCGAGAAACAACAGGACTTCTGTGAATGGCCAGTGCCTTTGGGTAACTATTCTCGTGGGCTACTAAACTCGTATTATTTCTATTGTTGTTGTTTTTCGAGGTAGGGTCTCACTCTAGCTCAGGCTGACCTGGATTTCATTAGGTAGTCTCAGGGTGGCCTTGAACTCACGCGATCCTCCTACCTCTGCCTCCCGAGTGCTGGGATTAAAAGTGTGCGCCACCACGCCCTGCTAAACTCATATTCTTGAACCTAAGCCCTTCCTGACATCCGCCCACCCAGCTAGGAACCCAACCTCTCTCGGATCTGGGCTCCCCTACCTCAGCCCCGCCTCCCCCAGGGTGCCCTCTTTCTTCCTCCCTGAGGCTCCATTTCTCTCTGCTCAGCCTGTCCTGTGGCCAACCCTGGCCGCTCTTGCCCTGCTGAGCAGCGTCATCGAAGCCTCCCTGGACCCGATGCCCCGCGAAGACCCCGCGCCCGTGCTGGCGCCGCCGATTAGCCTCCTGGCTGGTAGGTGAGAGCGCTGGGAGGCGGGGCAGGGGTAGGGCTGACTCTGGACGCCCTGGGTAACTAAGTCTCTTTCCAGGGGCCCGTACAGCAGGTGTGTGCGGCGAAAGTGCCGTGCCACCCCCTCCGCAAGCTCCCGTGCCCTCCCAGCCGCCAGGCCCTGCGCTTGGCTCCCCTTCCCCTCCCACGGCGCTCCGCAGGGGCCGCATGGCGCGCGCGGGGACCCGGAGCGGGCGCGCGCGGTCCCCGGAGGCGCGCACCTGCCGCCTGCGCTCTCAGCTGGTGCCGGTGAGCGCGCTCGGCCTGGGCCACAGCTCCCCGGAGCTGGTGCGTTTCCGCTTCTGCAGCGGCTCCTGCCGCCGAGCACGCTCGCCTCACGACCTCAGCCTGGCTAGCCTGCTGGACGCCGGGGCCCTGCAGCCGCCGCCGGGCTCCCGGCCCATCAGCCAGCCCTGCTGCCGGCCCACTCACTACGAGGCCGTCTCCTTCATGGACGTGAACAGCACGTGGAGGACTGTGGACCGCCTCTCCGCGACCGCCTGCGGCTGCCTGGGCTGAGCGCCTTCTGCACACCGAGACGTTGCCTGTGCATCTTCTACCTGGGACACCTCTGTCCGGCCTCGCTGGCCAGGAGTTTCAGCCCGAGGATGGAGGCCGGTCGCAGAGCTGAAGCCCCAGCCCGGCAGTGACACCTATCAGCTCTGAAAGAGATGGCGGGACCACTCACCGGCACCTTGTACATCCCAGCCCTACGGAGACATCAGCTACGGAGGCCTTAGCACCCACTTCTCACAAACCCTGGTCTTGACTGGGTCTCAGACCTGGAACCCTCCTCTGGAGAATCCAAGAATGGCCCTAGGCCCTGGGAAAATGAGCAGACACATTGTAGTCACATTGACGGAAGTGCCTGTGCTGGAGCTGGCTTTGTATTCACTTGTGGGAGCTGGAGCCCTATTTATTATTTCTAAATTATTTATTTACATTGCTTGGTTTGTCGGATCCTTTCCTGGGCAGCGAGGGGGGGGTGGTAGGTAGAAGAGGCTGAAGTTCTGCCCTGATCTCTACGCTAGGTCATTTCACAGACTCGGCAGTCATGGGGTTGGCCTGGGTCTCCTGCGGAGTGCCTCTTTGTGCATCTCAGGGTTGGGAAGTGCCAGGAAGTGGGTGACAAGGATGCATTCACAGGGCAGCTCATACCTTCCCGCACAGTCCACAGTAAGTGGGCCCTGGGCTACCTGTGAGAAAAGAAATTATACAGCCTTCTGTGAAGTAAGCCCCATTCTGTGACCAATTGCACCCTTGAGGTCTATTGCAATTACCTTTGTGTTGCTGGGACAAACACCTGGTTAGGACAGCTTATGGGAGAGAAGGGTTTATTCCAGGGTTATAGATTCCAGGGGAAGCATCATCATGGTGGAAAAAGCTGACTGGCTTTCCATACATTCATAGCGCAGAGAGAAAAGAACCAGCACCAGCCGGCACGAACAGCCAGAGCTCAAGCTGCAGCTTCAACACACCTAATAGGGCTGGACTCAAAATCTGTCCCCATGGCACACCTGCGTCAGCAGGGCTCTGCCTGCGGAAGACTAAGAAGGAAACTTAATAATAATAATAAAAAAAAATACCTGGGTCTAAAGCCAGGCATGGTGCCACACGCCTTTAATCATACTTGGAAGACAGAGGTAGAAGGATCGCCATGAGTTTGAGGCCACCCTGAGACTTCATAATGAATTCCAGGACAGTCTGGGCTAGGGTGAGACTATACCTTAGAAAACCAAAGATACCTGAGTCTATGGGGAATACATATTTACATTCAAACCACCATAAGGTGCTTTCCTAGTGGGTAGAGACAGGACCATTTGTCTTGGCCCCACTCCAGTGTTGATTAGTGACCTAACGTCCAGGGAAGTGTCTTAAGGGCACTCTGACAGGTTCACATGCTGCCTCCACTTGCAGAGTCATTCTATGAAGGAGCCCAGGGCCAGAGAACATCTGAAGAAGGCCAAGAGTGGGAAGAAGACAGGCTGAAATGCTGGGTTGGGGGAATACAGCGCAGAGCTTCAGGAGGCTACGGCTGGAAAGAATAAACAATAATATTCATGTATTTACCCAACAGACATCTACTAAGCACCAATTATATATGTCAGCTACTATGTAGGCAATAGGGATATAGAAGTGAAAGGAACATAATCCCCATCCTTAAGCTTAAACTAGGAGAAACAGACAAAAAATAAGTGATTACATATGTAATCATTTAAGTTCAATTTATCAAAAAAAAAAAAAGTAAAAAGAACAAAGAGCTAAAAGAAACACACTTTCTTTTGGAAGGAACTTTAGCATTGACTCCACCTCTCACACTGTCCCCATCTCCAAAAGGTTACTATGGTCTTCTGAGCTTTTCTGTGTGTCCTTTGAAACTGTGTTTTCCTGGTCTTGGGCAATTGAGGAGACCTCTGTGATTTCTCTTCCTTGAATAAGTTTGGGAACATGTTTGGAAAGGGTGTTGTATCTGGAGGGTTATGGGACATACAGAAGGGTTGTTTGTTGAGAGGCAATGGGACATGCTGGTCTGGGACTGAGACAGAAGTCTGGATTTGAGAGCTGTCAGCATGATGGCCTGGGGAAGGACAGATTTGAGAGCTGTCAGCATAGATACTGCAGCCAGTGCTTCAAGATAGTGCTCAGGGAGACCAGGTCAAGGGCAGGGCCTCAGGTATTTATCACTGCCAACAAAGGCTTTCCCATCTGCCCATGAGCCTTCCTGCTTTAACACAGTGTCCGTCCCTTCACTCAGCCTAGGAGGAAGCCTGGAGAGCTTAGAAGATGAGGCCCATTCTGAGTTAAGGAGGCACACCATGCCTGTGCTCCCCATCTTCTGTGGTCTCTGGCTAGTTCTAGGAGCTTCCAAAATTCTGATGCTTATTGTAGACAACTCCACATTGCTGGGATGAACATCCAAACCCGACACCATGTATAGTAGGAAGGGGTTTTTTCAGCTTACAGATCTGAGGGGAAGTTCCACCCATGGTGGAAGAATCTGGCTGTCTCCCACAGATACAAACAGAGAGAAATCACCACCAGCCAGCAAACACCCAAAGCAACAAACACAAAACCAGCAGCCAAACAGCAGGCACCCAGGCAGAGCTCAGAATAGACCACCTTTGGCCTGGAATTCAGATCCGCCCCCAGTGCCACCTCAGGGCTGGGCCCCAGGATCCATCCCAGTGACACCTCCTGCAGCCAGGCAGCTGGACACAAGCTTTAATAAAACACCTGATTCTATTGGGGTACATCCATTCAACTAGCAGAGTGCTTTCGCACTCTTGGTTTTTCTGCAGCTTCAAATTGATTCAGGATCCTCAGTTTGCACACACCCCTTCCAAAGAAAAGAACATCTATGCCTTATAGCTTGCAGATGGAGTTGGGAACATTCCATGAATTCTGAGGTGATTTGGGCTAGGGGACACCCTGCTGAGGCAGCTTCGAAACCTAGCCTAGTCCCCAGACCCTCCTGATTCTTCTACTCAGTGGGCACTGCTGCTCTGAGTTACTCAGAAATGGAAGGCATCTCTGAGAACA
The DNA here is from genome assembly GCF_020740685.1 of Jaculus jaculus. Classification (NCBI taxonomy): domain Eukaryota; kingdom Metazoa; phylum Chordata; class Mammalia; order Rodentia; family Dipodidae; genus Jaculus; species Jaculus jaculus. The sequence goes on along the minus strand of NC_059106.1, from coordinate 81,896,956 downwards.
GCCTATCTTGGGATTGTGGAGTCCTCTGAGAAGCTAATAGAAATGGTGGATCCTCTCCCCGACTTAAATGCAGGAAAGGTCATTGGTGTATAGATGTAACAAACAAAATTTCTTTGTGGATTGGCCCACAGGCTTTCTGAAACTCATACAGAGGCCCCCATGGAGTTCATGGCCCTCATATTGTGATGCCCTATTCCAGATACCTCCTGTATTTAGACTGATTCTTCTGATTGTACTCAGGCTCTAATAGCAGGCCTGACTCAATTATTTACAACTCTCCACTCTTCAGCCTCTTTCTACCGCATATCTCCTTTCCCTCTGCATTTATACTGGCTTAAATATGCCACATCATTAAAATGATGTTGTGGGGGCTGGAAAGATGGCTTAGCAGTTAAGGCACTTGCCTGCAAAGCCAAGGGACCCAGGTTTGATTCCTAAAGACCCACATAAGCCAGATGCACAAGGTGGTGCATGTGTCTGGAGTTTGTCTGCAGTGGCTGGAGGCTTTGGCACAACCATTCTCTCCCCCCCGCTCTCTCTGCCTCATTTTCTCTCTCTCTCAAATAAATAAATAAGAATAAACTTTTTTTTTTTAATGATGTCGTGATAACTTGGGGAAGGAGTGGGGTATATTTGTTTCTGTCTCTCCTTGGCTAAAAGAGATTTTTCTGAGGTCACCAGAAGCTGCATCATTGCTACACCCAAAGGGCACTTCCCAGCCTTTAGTCCTCTGAACATTCAGGAGTGCTATTTTGTGACCCCTCCTTGAAAACCTGTCTTCCTTTGGCACACAATCCCACACTCAGTCCACTGTGGCAGGGAGGACATGGCAGAGCTGTTCACATCATAGCAGCGGGGAAGCAGAGCCAGGAGAACGCCAGCACTTTCTCACTTCCTTCCTCTCCTCCCACCCGCTCTCATCCACCTGATGGTGCTGCTCACGTTTAGGTTGGGTCCTCCCCCCCCCCAACCCAGTTAATCCTCTAGAATGTCCCCATTAGTCATACACACAGGTGTGCCTCAATCTCCTAGGCAATTCTAAATCCAATTAAATTGATGAACATTAGCTGTCACATCTCCTAATCCACAGCCCCAGCGCTCTCCACCCAATCTCAACCCTGCAGCCAGAGAAATCACAAAATCTAAAACTTGAATGGAGCAGTAGTTGACATGCACTGAGCTAGTTGTGGGGCTCAGAGATCAGTGACAAACATGTTGCCACCAAGCTGGACATGGACATAGAGCAAAGAGGCCAGGTCTAGCAAACGCAGACACAGGATATCCTGTAAATTTAGAACACTATGTAAATGAAAAATATTTTTATTTTAGAATGTCACGTTCATTTTTTAACTTTTAAAAAAATATTGTATGTATTTATTTGACAAAGAGAGAATGCCAGGGATTCCTGCCTCTGCAAATGAACTCCTGATGCATGTGCCACTCTGTGTATCTGGCTTTACATGGGTTCTGGGGTACTGAACTGGGGCCTGGTGGCTTTGCAAATAATTTTAACCACATAGCCATCTCTCCAACCTCCATTTTTAAACTTTTTTATTGACAACTTCTATCCATATACATAATATACCACAGTCATAACCCCCTCCTACCCTCCCTTTTCCCCTCTCCAATACCTTCTTCACTGAATCTCTTCTTTTTTACAAGTAGTCTGTCTTTTACTTTGATGTCATCATATTTTCCTTCCTATTATGCAGGGCTCGTATAGGTAGCATCAGCCCCTGTGAAGCCATGAAAATACAATGGCCACCTTGTCTCTGGAAAATAATATTGCAAAGCATTCCCCCTTCCTTTGTCTCTTGCATTCTTTCTATCACCTCTTCTGCAATGGTTCCTGACCCTTGGAAGACATAATAGAAATGTCCCACTCAGTGCTGAACACTCCACTGTCACTTCTTCTCAGCACTATGGTAAGTTTTGAGTCACCCAGTGGTCACCATCATCGGAAAAGAGAAGCTTCTCGAACTAAAAGTGAGAGTGGCATTAATATATGAACATAAACAAATATTTAGAGGAAAGTTTGCTGAGCATAATAAATTCATGTAGCCAGACAACATAGTAGTTTCCTGCCACATACACACACTCCTGCCTTTTCCTCTTATGCCCTCCCAAGCCATAGGCTTTTTTTGTTTGCTTGTTTTTATTTTTTGTTTTTGTTTTTGTTTTTGTTTTTTTTTCAAGGCAGGGTGTCACTCTAGTTCAGGCTGACCTGGAATTCACTATGTATTCTCAGGTGGCTTCAAACTCACAGTGATCCTCCTACCTCCTATCTCTGCCTCTGGAGTGCTGGGATTAAAGACATGTGCCATCACACCTTGCTTATCCTAGGCTTTTCATTAGATTTTCAGTGCTAGGCAGGAATTCCCTCCCACTGGAACAGTCCTCAAATCCAATAAGAGAGCAGTTGGTTTCCCCCACAAGAGATGCCACCATTGTACCAGTTGGTACCTTTGGCCTGGCTAGACAGCTATACAGCTGACAGGGTCCACTTCTGGTTAACACCATTGATGACTTTTCTCCCCCACCAGGATTCATAGCCCTTTCTAGCATCCTGACAGCTAAGTCAACAGAGAGGAGGATTCCAGTTTGACTTTCTCAGTGACCTGCAGTCCAAGCATGTCAAGCCTCCAGACACCTGCACCACTTTGTGTGTCAGGCTTCATGTGGGTGCTGGGAAATAGAACCTAGCGCAAGCAGACTTTGCAAGCAAGCATCTTTAACCTCTAAGCCATCTCTCCGGCCCTTCTACCTCATTCTTATAGGACTCTGGACATTCTAAGTAAAATATGAAAGCATGATAGGGTTTCAAGTGAGTACTGGCTGATGTGGGGCGTGGTGGCATATGCTTTTTTATTTTTATTTTTTAGACAAGCCCAATGGACTGGCCTTTTTTTAAAAAAAATTAAAATATTTTATTTTTATTTATTTATTTATTTGACAGAGAAAGAGGGGGAGAGCGAGAGGAAGGCAGAGAGAGACAGAGGGAGGGAGAGAATGAGCTCACCAGGGCCTTCAGCCACTGCAAATGAACTCCAGACATGTATGCCCCCTTGTGCAGCTGGCTAACATGGGGAATTGAACCTGTTTCCTTTGGCTTTGTAGACAAATACCTTAATCGCTAAGCCATCCTTGCAGCCCAAGGACTGGCCTATTTTTAATGCAAGAGAGCAAGAATGAGAGTGAGAGCGACAGAGAGAGAGAGAGAATTGGAGCTCCAGCCACTGTAATCAAACTCCAGACAAGCACCACCTAGCATTCATGTGTGATCTTGTGTGCTTGCATCACCTTGGGCATCTGGCTTACATGGAACTTGGAGAGCCATATGTTGAACCATCCCTGCATCTCTGGTATAAAGCCTACTTGGTCAGAGTGAATGATCTTTCTGATATATTGTATTCTGCTGGCCAATATTTTGTTGAGAATTTTTGTATCTATGTTCATGAGGGAGATTGATCTATAATTTTCTTTCTTTCTTTTTTTTTTTTTTTGTTTTTTCGAGGTAGGGTCTCACTCTGGTCCAGGCTGACCTGGAATTAACTCTGTAGTCTCAGGGTGGCCTTGAACTCATGGCAGTCCTCCTACCTCTGCCTCCCGAGTGCTGTATAATTTTCTTTATTTGACCTATCTTCATCTGGTTCTGGTATCAGGGTGATGCTGGCTTCATAGAAGGAGTTTGGTAGGTTTTCTTCCTTTTCTATTTTATGGAAAAGTTTGAGAAGCATTGGTGTTAGGTTTTTCAAGAAGGCCTGGTAAAATTCACCAGTGGATTCATCTGGGCCAGGACCTTTTCTAGTTGGGAGATTTTTTTTTTTTTTATAACTGCTTGGATCTCCATACTTGTTTTAGGTCTATTTAAGTGGTTAATCTCATCTTGATTTAATTTTGGTAGGTCATATAAATCAAGGAAATCATCCATTTCTTTCTTTCTTTCAGATTTTCAAACAGTGGAGTAGAGTATATATTCTTATAATATGTCCCTATGACTTTTTAAATTTCTCTGCTATCTGTTGTGTTAGTGTCTTTGCATCTCTAATTTTATTAGTGTCTCTTCTCTCTTTCTTTTGGTCAGATTTTTCTAATGGTTTATCAATTTTTTTAAACTTTATTTTTTTAAATTTAAATTTATTTTTTCTTAATTTTTTAAAACATTTTCCATGATTATAAAAAATATCCCATAGTAATACCCTCCCTCCCCCCCCTTTCCCCTTTGAAATTCCATTCTCCATCATATCCCCTCCCCATCTCAATCAGTCTCTCTTTTATTTTGATGTCGCGATCTTTCCCTCCTCTTATGATGGTCTTGTGTAGGCAGTGTCAGGCACTATGATGTCATAGATATTGAGGCCATTTTTTGTCTGGAGGGAGCACGTTGTAAGGAGCCCTACTCTTCCTTTGGCTTTTACATTCTTTCCGCCACCTCTTCCACATTTGACCCTGAGCCTTGGTAGGTGTGATCGAGATGCTACTCGGTACTCTAGTCGCTTCTTTCCAGCACCATGATACCTTCTGAGTTGTCCCAAGGTCACTGCCAACTGAAAAGAGAAAATTCTCTACCCAAAATGAGAGTAGCATTAATATAAGGGTAGGAATATTAAGAGAAGTGCTTACTGGGCAGTTTGATAAGCATACTATATACACTTATCCAGACATCAGCAGATGTTACACCCCTAGGGCTCAAGACTACCCCTGTTTTAAGTTTTCAGTATCAGGGATGTATTCCTTCCCTTGGAGCAGGCCTCCAGTCCAATTGGAGGGCAGTTGGTTTCCACCATGACAGATGTGCCACTATTGCACCCATTGGCTCATTTGGCCTGGCTGGCCAATTATAAGGCTTGCAGTGCCCACTGTTGAGTATCCTCACTGGTGGTATCTCTTTCTCCCATTGAACTGCATGCAGAATGGTTTCTTCCAGCTTTCTGTCAGCTGGTCTACATGGAAGAGGTTATCAGCCTAATTCCAGCAGGATTTCTCAGTGGGCTTGCATCCCAAGTATGTGGAGTCTTCAGCAACAGGGTCTTACCATCAATTCCTGGTGGGAAACCAAGGGCCTTGGCAATGGCCTATAATGTTTTGGGGCATCAGGGACCTCCCTGGCCAACAACTCACTGGAAGGTATCCCATCCCTGGCACTAAAAGTTTTCTAGCAACAATCTATGGCTCCTGAGTGTTCCATTGTCCAAAACCGAAGGATTCAATTTGATTTATTTATATCCTCTTAGATTTTGATTAGCCCTCCCTCCACCTTTCCTTTACCCAATCTCCTTTCCTGACCTCACAATGGGCCTTTTCACCCCAAATAATCTATTCTTCTACTTACATATATACAATAACAACCTATCAAGTACCCTCCTCCCTTCCTTTCTCTTCCCTTTGTATCTCTTTTTTCAGGTTACTGGCCTCTGTTACTGTTTTTTCCTTCTCATACAGAAGCCCAATCATCTGTAGCTAGGATCCACATAGGAGAGAGAACATGTGGCACTTGGCTTTCTGGGCCTGGGTTACCTCACTTAGTATAAACCTTTCCAGATCCATCCATTTTTCTGCGAATTTCATAACTTCATTTTTCTTTACTGCTGAGTAGAAATCCATTGTATAAATGTGCCACATCTTCATTATTCACTCATCAGTTGAGGGACATCCAGGCTTGTTCCATTTCCCAGCTATTATAAATTGAGCAGCAATAAACATGGTTGAGCATGTACTTCTAAGGAAATGAGATGAGTCATTAGGATATATGCCCAGGGATGCTATAGCTGGGTCAGCTGGTAGATCAATCTTTAGCTGTTTCAGGAACCTCCACACTGATTTCCACAATGGCTGGACCAGATTGCATTCCCACCAGCAGTGTAGAAGGGTTCCTCTTTTTCTATATCCCCACCAGCATTTATGATCATTTGATTTCATGATGGTAGCCAATCTGACAGGAGTGAGATCGAATCTCAATGTTGTTTCAAGCTGCATTTCCCTGATGAATAGGGATGTAGAGCATTTTTTTAGATGCTTATATGCCATTAGTATTTCTTCCTTTGAGAACTCTCTATTTAGCTCCATAACCCATTTTTTAATTGGCTTGTTTGATTTCTTATCATTTAACTTTTTGAGTTCTTTGTATATCCTAGATATTAATCCTCTATCAGATGTATAGCTGGCAAAGATTTTTTTCCCATTCTGTAGGTTACCTCTTTGCTTTATTCACTGTGTCCTTTGCAGTGCAAAATCTTTGTAATTTCATGAGGTCCCAGTGATTAGTCTGTGGTTTTATTTCCTGAGCAATTGGGGTTGTATTCAGAAAGTGTTTGCCAAGACCAATATGTTGAAGGGTTTCCCCTACTTTTTCCTCTAGCAGTTTCAGAGTTTCAGGTCTGATGTTAAGGTCTTTAATCCTTGGACTTACTTCTTGTGCATGGAGAGAGAGAAGAATCTATTTTCATCCTTCTACAGATAGATATCCAGTTTTCCCAACACCATTTGCTGAAAAGGCTGTCTTTTCTCCAATGAGTATTTTTGGCATTTTTATCCAATATCAGGTGGCTATAGCTACTTGGGCTTACATCTGGGTCCTCTATTCTGTTCCATTGATCTACATGTCTGCTTTTGTGCCAGGAACACACTGTTTTTGTTACAATGGCTCTGTGGTATAGTGATACGACCAGCCTTATTTTTGTTGCTCAGTATTATTTTAGATATTCGAGGTGTTTTGTGATTCCAAATGAATTTTTGGATTGTTTTTTTATTTCCATGAAGAATGCCTTTGGAATCTTGATGGGGGTTGCACTAAATGTGTACATTGCTTTTGGTAAGATTGCCATTTTCACAATATTGACTCTTCCAATCCAGGAACAAGGGATGTTTTTCCACTTCCAAGTGTCTTCTGCAATTTCTTGCTTAAGTGTATTAAAGTTTTCATTGTAGATCCTTTACTTCCTTGGTTAGGTTTATACCAAGGTACTTTATTTTTTTTTCCTGCAATTGTGAATGGAGTGATTCTCTGATTTTATCCTCTGTGTGTTTGTTGTTAGCAAATATTAAGGCTACTGACTTCTGTGTATTTATTTTTTATCCTGCTACATGGCTGAGGTTTTGATCAGCTCTAACAGTTTGCTATTAGAGTCTTTAGGGTCCTTTATGTATAGGATCATGTCATCTGCAAATAATGATAACTTGATCTCTTCCTTTCCAATTTGTACCCCTTTTATGTGTGTCTCTTGCCTTATTGCTATGGCTAAGACTTCCAAAACTATATTAAATAAAAGTGGGGACAGTGGACACCCTTGTCTTGTTCCTCATTTTAGTGGAAAAACTTCCAGTTTTTCCCCATTTAGTAATATATAGGCTGTAGGCTTGTCATAAATAGCCTTTTTATATTGAGATATGTTCCATCTATTCCTAGTCTCTGTAGGACTTTTATCATGAAGTGATGTTGGATTTTTGTCAAACGCTTTCTCTGCATCTAATGAGATGATCATGTGATTTTTGTCCTTCAATCCATTTATATAATGCATTACATTTATCAATTTGCATATATTGAACCATCCTTACATCTTGGGGATAAAGCCTACTTGGTCAGGGTGAATGATCTTTCTAATATATTCTTGTATTTTTTTTTTAATGTATAGTGGTTCTATGAATTTTTAAAATTATATATTGCTTTTTTTTAATTTTTATTAACATTTTCCATGATTATAAAATATATCCCATGGTAATTCCCTCCCTCCCCACCCCCACACTTTCCCATTTGAAATTCCATTCTCCATAATATTACCTCCCCATTACAATCATTGTAGTTACATATATACAATATCAACCTATTAAGTATCCTCTTCCCTTCCTTTCTCCACCCTTTATGTCTCCTTTTCAACTTACTGGCTTCTGCTACTAAGTATTTTCATTCTCACGCAGAAGCCCAGTCATCTGTAGCTAGGATCCACATATGAGAGAGAACATGTGGCGCTTGGCTTTCTGGGCCTGGGTTACCTGACTTAGTATAATACTTTCCAGGTCCATCCATTTTTCTGCAAATTTCATAACTTCATTTTTCTTTACCGCTGAGTAGAACTCCATTGTATAAATGTACCACATCTTCATTATCCACTCATCTGTTGAGGGACATCTAGGCTGGTTCCATTTCCCAGCTATTATAAATTGAGCAGCAATAAACATGGTTGAGCATGTACTTCTAAGGAAATGAGATGAGTCCTTTGGATATATGCCTAGGAGTGCTATAGCTGGGTCATATGGTAGATCAATCTCTAGCTGTTTTAGGAACCTCCACACTGTTTTCCACAATGGCTGGACCAGATTGCATTCCCACCAGCAGTGCAGAAGGGTTCCTTTTTTTCCACATCCCCGCCAACATTTATGATCATTTGTTTTCATGATGGTGGCCAATCTGACAGGAGTGAGATGGAATCTCAATGTAGTTTTAATCTGCATTTCCCTGATGACTAGTGACGTAGAACATTTTTTTAGATACTTATATGCCATTCATATTTCTTCCTTTGAGAACTCTCTATTTAGCTCCATAGCCCATTTTATTTTTTATTTTTTTTAATAATTTTTTAAAATTTTTTTATTTATTTGAGAGCGACAGACACAGAGAGAAAGACAGATAGAGGGAGAGAGAGAGAATGGGCATGCCAGGGCTTCCAGCCTCTGCAAACGAACTCCAGACGCATGCGCCCCCTTGTGCATCTGGCTAACGTGGGACCTGGGGAACCGAGCCTCGAACCGGGGTCCGTAGGCTTCACAGGCAAGCGCTTACCTGCTAAGCCATCTCTCCAGCCCCATAGCCCATTTTTTGATTGGTGTGTTTGATTCCTTATTATTTAACTTTTTGAGTTCTTTGTATATCCTAGATATTAAACCTCTATCAGATACATAGCTGGCGAAGATTTTTTCCCATTCTATAGGTTGCCTCTTTGCTTTTTTCACTGTGTCATTTGCAGTGCAAAATCTCTGTAATTTCATGAGGTCCCAGTGATTAGTCTGTGGTTTTATTTCCTGAGCAATTGGGGTTGTATTCAGAAAGTGTTTGCCAAGACCAATATGTTGAAGGGTTTCCCCTACTTTTTCCTCTAGCAGTTTCAGAGTTTCAGGTCTGATGTTAAGGTCTTTAATCCATTTGGACTTAATTCTTGTGCATGGCGAGAGAGAAGAATCTATTTTCATCCTTCTGCAGATATATATCCAGTTTTCAAAACACCATTTGCTGAAGAAGCTGTCTTTTCTCCAATGAGTATTTTTGGCATTTTTATCTAATATCAGGTGGCTATAGCTACTTGGGCTTACATCTGGGTCCTCTATTCTGTTCCACTGATCTACATGTCTGTTTTTGTGCCAGTACCATGCTGTTTTTGTTACTATGGCTCTGTAGTATAGGTTAAAATCAGGTATGGTGATACCACCAGCCTTATTTTTGTTGCTCAGTATTATTTTAGATATTCGAGGTTTTCTTGTGATTCCAAATGAATTTTTGGATTGCTTTTTCTATTTCCATGAAGAAAGCCTTTGGAATTTTGATAGGGATTGCATTAAATGTGTAGATTGCTTTAGGTAAGATTGTCATTTTCACAATATTGATTCTTCCAATCCAGGAACAAGGGATGTTTCTCCACTTTCTAGTGTCTTCTGCAATTTCTTGCTTGAGTGTTTTAAAGTTCTCATTGTAGAGATTCTTTACTTCCTTGGTTAGGTTTATTCCAATGTACTTCCTTTGATTTCTTCTTTGAGTTCTTTGAAGATACTTATAATCATTCTTTTGAAATCTTTCTCAGGCATTTCCTCTAACTCATTTTCGCTGGAGGTAATTTCTGATTCATTAGTACTTTTTGGTGTATTTATATTGTCTTGATTTTTGGTGCTTCTTGTGTTATAATGTATATATTTTTGCATCTTCAATTATTCAATGATTGGATCTTCCAGTAAGCTGGGTATTATGAAATGTATCAATCAATCTGATGTTATATATCTTCAGGGTAGGAGCTTAAGGTGCTAGGTTTGGCTCTGAAGACTCTCAGAGTATCTACAAAGTGATTCTAGGTGTTGGGTGTGCCTGTTATGAGAGTATTTAAGTAGACTAAGAGGAACAAAATACAGGCAGATTCTAAAATTTAACTAAACAATGTACACTGTCAATGAAAAACAGCACAGAGTATTTATCCAAGAGTAGGTATTATGACAACCAGATCCTCTGTCTGTCCCTTAGGCTGTATGGTTCCTCAGCCACTCCCTTAATCTTGACAACAAGGTGATTAAGTTTTCTGGTCTGTAGAGGGTTGCAAGTCAGCTTGTGACCAGGTGAGACCCTTCCCTAATGTATAACAGAAGAGTAAACAAAGCCACTATAATTCAAGAAGCAACAAATAACAAGCCCAAAATACAGATTTTTCAGAATGGAAAATTTGCCATCCATCCTATTTAACATATAATTTATCCTGATATGGAAGGTGCAATTAGCACTTCTGGTTCAGGCATATGTAACAGGTTTATTATGCAGGTACTGACCTGGTGTAATCCCAGTTACCTTTTGGGATGATTTTGTTCTGAGCTGCGCTCTTGATTGGTCCCTCTTTGGTGCTCTATCAGTGTAAGTAGGCGTGGCAAGGTTCCTGGACCACTGCTCTGTTCCCAAAGGCTGGGCACTGGTGGTGGGGAAGGGGAGGGAGCTGATGCTGCTCAGTTTGCCTGATGTTCTATGTGTTCTTCTACCTTGTGATCTTCTCCTCCATTGTTCACTGCTGTTCTCCCTTCATATTTCTTGAGTTTGTGGAGAGCTCTGGTGTGAGTGGAAAATCCCCTCACCTGGCTTTTCCTGTGGCTCAAGCCGAGCCTGCTGCAGTCTCGCATGTGGTTTGCCCTACCAGAGTTGCTTCTGCTGGCCCATGCAGGCTGTGGATGAGCTGGATCTCTCCTACTTCTCCGCTGCTGTTTCAATTTCCTATATACCTCACTTTTTAGTAAAAATGTGTATTTTGCTGGGTTTTGTTTGGCTTTTTCTCCCCTAGGTTGCTTTGGCATGGTACCTATGCTGCCATATTAACCGGAAGCCAGTTTTATCAATCTTGTTTATCCTTTCAAAGAACCAACTCTTGGTGACAGAAAGCTGGAAGAAGCCATTCTGCATGCAGTTCAATGGGAGAAAGAGAAATCACCAGTGAAGATACTGAACAGTGGACACTGCAAGCCTTATATTTGACCAGCCAGGCCAAATGAGCCAACGGGTACAATAGTGGCACATCTGTCATGGCGGAAACCAACTGCCCTCCAATTGGACTGGAGGCCAGCTCCAAGGGAAGGAATACATCCCTGATACTGAAAACTTAAAACAGGGGTAGTCATGAGTCCTAGGGGTGCAACATCTGCTGTTGTCTGGCTAAATGTATATACTATGCTTATCAAACTGCCCAGTAAGCACTTCTCTTAATGTTCACACCCTTATATTAATGCTACTCTCACTTTTGGTAGAGAATCTTCTCTTTTCAGATGGCAGTGACCTTGGGACAACTCAGAAGATATCATGGTGATGGAAAGAAATGACCACAGTGCTCAGTACTGCAGTATCTCTATCACACATTCCAAGGCTTATAGTCTAATGTGGAAGAGATGGTGGAAAGAATGTAAGAGCCAAAGGAAGGGCAGGACTCCATACAACATGTTCCCTCCAGACACAAAATGGTCTGGATATCCATGGCCTCACAGTGCCTGACACTACCTACACAAGACCATCATAAGAGGAGGAAAAAATCATGACATCAAAATAAAAGAGAGACTGATTGAGATAGGGATGGGGTATGATGTAGAATGGAGTTTCAAAGGGGTAAGTGGGGGGGAGGAAGGGTATTACCATGGGGTATTTTTTATAATCATGGAAGTTATTAATGAAAAAGAAAATAAAAATTAGGGCTGGAGAGATGGCATAGCAGTTAAGCACTTGCCTGTGAAGTCTAAGGACCCTGGATCAAGGTTCGATTCCTCAGGACACACATTAGCCCACTGAACAAGGGCATGCATGCATCTGGAGTTTGTTTTCAGTGGCTGGAAGCACTCGTGCACCCGTTCTCCCTATATATCTGCCTCTTTCTCTTTGTGTCTGTCGCTCTCAAATAAATGAATAAAAATAAACAAATTTTAAAAATATATTTTTTAAAAAAATTTTTTTAAATTTAAATTTAAATTTCTTTTTTTTTTCGAGGCAGGGTCTTACTCTACCCAGGTTGACCTGGAATTCACTATGGAGTCTCAGGGTGGCCTTGAACTCATGGTGACCTTCCTCCCTCTGCCTCCTGAGTGCTGCGATTAAAGGCGTGTGCCACCAAGCTTGGCACACCTTTCTAATTTCTTAGAATAGGAACTTAAAGCTATAAATTTCCCTATAGGACAGCCTTTATTGTGTCCCAAAGGTTTTGATATGTTGTGTTCTCATTATCATTTGATTTTATTTCCTTCTTGTCACTGACATATTCATCATTGAGTAGTGTGTTGTTTAGTTTCCATGATTTTGTGTATGCTCTATAATTTTTCTTGCTATTGATTTGTAGTTTAATCCCATTGTAACCAGATAGAGTGCAAAGAATTATTTCAATTTTCCTGTATTTATTAAAATTTGCTTTGGTCCTAATATATGGTCTATTTTAGAAAATGTTCCATGTGGGAGGGATGGCTCAGCAGCTAAGGCACTTGTTTGTGAAGCCTAAGGACACAGGTTCAATGTAAGCCAGATACACAAGGTGGCACATGCATCTGGATTTCATTTGCAGTGGCCGGGAGCCCTAGTGTGCTCATTCTCTTTATCTGCCTCTTTCTCTCCCTGCTCAAATAAATAAAATAAAAATATATTAAAAAAAGAAAAAAAAATGTTCCATGTGCTGCTAAAAAGAATGTGTAGCCTGAGACACCATAGTGAATTCCAGGTCAGTCTCGGCTTGAGTGAGACCCTACCTCAAAAAACCAAAAAAAAAAAAAAAAAAAAAAAAAAAAAAAGTGTATTCTGCAGCATTTGGATAAAATGTCCTGTAGATATGTTAGGTCCATTTGTTCTATGACCTCATTTAATCCAGATCCATCTCTATTGGCCTGTCAATTGATGAGAGTAGGGTGTTGAAGTCCCCCACTACAACTGTATTTGGTATTATGTGTGACCTTAGTTCTAATATGTTTGTTTGATGACTTTGGGAGCCCCCATGTTAGCTGCATATATGTTTAGGATTGTAATGTCCTTCTGTTGGACTGTTCCCTTAATAAATATAAAGTGACCTTCCTTATCTTTCCTAACTAATGTTGTCTGTTCATGCCATTGTTTTCCCCTGCCATCATGGAGTTTCCCTTCAAGCATGTAAGTCAAAATAAATCTCTTTTACTCACAAGCTGCTCTTGGTTGGATGATTTCTACTAGCAATGCAAACCTGACTGCAACAATTCCTTAGATTTTAAGTATTTTATTTATTATTTATTTATTTGAGAGAGATAGACAGCAGGCAGAGAGAGAGAGAGAGAGAGAGAGAGAGAGAATGGGCACACCAGGGCCTCCAGCCACTGCAAATGAACTCCTGACACATGTGCCACCTTGTGCATCTGGCTTACGTGGGTCCTGAGGAATTGAGCCCAGATCCTTTGGCTCTGCAGGCAAATACCTTAACTGCTAAAACCATCTCTCCAGCCCTATTCCTTAGAGTTTAGATTTCTTGTTACTTCTCACCAGGCAACCCTTCTTCTTTCAATCTCTTTTTTTAAAAAAATTTTTTATTAACATTTTCCATGATTATAAAAAATATCCCACGGTAATTCCCCCCCCAAACTTTCCTCTTTGAAATTCCATTCTCCATCATATTACCTCCCCATCTCAATCATTGTACTTAACATATATACAATATCAACCTATTAAGTACCCTCCTCACTTCCTTTTTCTTCCCTTTATGTCACCTTTATAACTTATTGGCCTCTGCTACTAAGTATTTTCATTCCCACGCAGAAGCCCAATCATCTGTAGCTAGGATCCATATATGAGAGAGAACATGTGGCGCTTAGCTTTCTGGGCCTGGGTTACCTCACTTAGTATAAACCTTTCCAGATCCAGCCATTTCTCTGCAAAATTCATAACTTCATTTTTCTTTACCACTGAGTAGAACTCCATTGTATAAATGTGCCACATCTTCATTATTCACTCATCAGTTGAGGGACATCTAGGCTGGTTCCATTTCCCAGCTATTATAAATCGAGCAGCAATAAACATAGTTGAGCACGTATTTCTAAAGAAATGAGATGAGTCCTTAGGATATATGCCTAGGAGTGCTATAGCTGGGTCTTACGGTAGATCAATCTTTAGCTGTTTTAGGAACCTCCACACTGTTTTCAACAATGGCTGGACCAGATTGCATTCCCACCAGCAGGGAAGAAAGATTCCTCTTTTTCCACATCCCAGCCAACATTTATGATCATTTGTTTTCATGACGGTGGCCAATCTGACAGGAGTGAGATGGAATCTCAATGTAGTTTTAATCTGCATTTCCCTGATGACTAGTGACGTAGAACATTTTTTTAGATCCTTATATGCCATTCGTATTTCTTCCTTTGAGAATTCTCTATTTAGCTCCATAGCCCAGTTTTTAAAAAATTTTTTTTGTTTATTTTTATTTATTTATTTGAGAGTGACAGAGAGAGAGAGGCAAATAGACAGAGAGAGAATGGGTGCGCCAGAGCTTCCAGCCACTGTAAATGAACTCCAGACGCGTGTGCCCCCTTGTGCATCTGGCTAACGTGGGTCCTGGGGAATTGAGCCTCAAACTGGGGTCCTCAGGCTTCACAGGCAAGTGCTTAACCGCTAAGCCATCTCTCCAGCCCCCATAGCCCATTTTTTTGATGGACTTCTTTGATTCCTTATTATTTAACCTTTTGAGTTCTTTGTGTATCCTAGATATTAATCCTCTATCAGATATATAGCTGGCGAAGATTTTTTCCCATTCTGTAGGTTGCCTCTTTGCTTTTTTCACTGTGTCATTTGCAGTGCAAAATCTCTGTAATTTCATGAGGTCCCAGTGATTAGTCTGTGGTTTTATTTCCTGAGCAATTGGGGTTGTATTCAGAAAGTGTTTGCCAAGACCAATATGTTGGAGGCTTTCCCCTACATTTTCCTCTAGCAGTTTCAGAGTTTCAGGTCTGATGTTAAGGTCTTTAATCCATTTGGACTTAATTCTTGTGCATGGAGAGAGAGAGAAATCTATTTTCATCCTTCTGCAGATATATATCCAGTTTTCCCAACACCATTTGCTGAAGAGGCTGTCTTTTCTCCAATGAGTATTTTTGGCATTTTTATTGAATATCAGGTGGCTATAGCTACTTGGGCTTACATCTGGGTCCTCTATTCTGTTCCACTGATCTACATGTCTGTTTTTGTGCCAGTACCATGCTGTTTCTGTTACTATGGCTCTGTAGTATAGGTTAAAATCAGGTATGGTGATACCAGCCTTATTTTTGTTGCTCAGTATTATTTTAGATAGTCGAGGTTTTTTTGTGATTCCAAATGAATTTTTGGATTGCTTTTTCTATTTCCATGAAGAAAGCCTTTGGAATTTTGATATTGCATTAAATGTGTAGATTGCTTTAGGTAAGATTGCCATTTTCACAATATTGATTCTTCCAATCCAGGAACAGGGGATGTTTCTCCACTTTCTAGTGTCTTCTGCAATTTCTCTCTTGAGTGTTTTAAAGTTCTCATTGTAGAGATTCTTTACTTCCTTGGTTAGGTTTATTCCAAGGTATTTTATTTACTTATTTATTTTTTGATGCAATTGTGAATGGGAGTGATTCTCTGATTTCATCCTCTGTGTGTTTGTTGTTAGCAAATATTAAGGCTACTGACTTCTGTGTATTTATTTTGTATCCTGCTACATGGCTGTAGGTTTTGATCAGCTCTAACATTTTGCTATTAGAGTCTTTAGGGTCCTTTATGTATAGGATCATGTCATCTGCAAATAATGATAACTTGATCTCTTCCTTTCCAATTTGTATCCCTTTTATGTGTGTCTCTTGCCTTATTGCTATGGCTAAGACTTCCAAAACTATATTAAATAAAAGTGGGGACAGTGGACACCCTTGTCTTGTTTCCCCTTTAGTGGAAAAGCTTCCACTACCTTCAGTACCAGCAGTGGCTCTAGCAGTGGCAGCTACAGCAGCAGCAGCAGAGGCAGCAGCAGTGGTGGACCCAGCAGCAGCAGCTTCAGCAGCATGGGTGACAGACCCAGCAGAGGCAGATTTAGCAGCAGCAGTTCCAGCAGCGGGTGTGTTAATCTGCAGGGCCACGGTTGCCTGGCTCTGTTTGCCCCACAGGAAAAGCCAGTGCCCAGCTCCAGAAATCAGAACAGCAGCCCAACAACCCAGACAGCAACTTAACTGAGACCAAAATCATCCAAGGTAACTGGGATTGCACCAGGGAAGGGTCTCACTTGGTCACAAGCTGACTTGGATCCCTCAACAGACCAGAAATCTTAACCTCTTTGTTGATAGAGGATCCGGTTGTTATAATAACTATACTTGCATACATACTATGGCTGTTTTTGATTGAATGTGTACAGTGTTTAGTTAACTTTTAGAATCTACCTGTATGTTATTCCACTCAGCCTACTTGAATACTCCCATAGCAGGGAAACTCAACCCCTAGGAGCATCTTTGTAGATACTCTGAGAGTCTTAAGAGCCACACCTAATACCTTAAGCTCCTACCCTGAAAATATATAACATCAAATCAATTGATACAGCTAAGAATACCCAGCTAGCTAGAAAATCCAAGCATTAACTTAATCCAAGATGCAAAAATATATACATTATAACACCAGAAACACTAAAAAGCAAGACGATATAAATCCACCTAAAGTATTAATGCATCAGAAATGACCTCCAGTGAGAACGAGTTAGAGGAAATGCCTGAGACAGATTTCAAAAGAATGATTGTAAATATGTTCAAAGTCAGAGAACAAATCAAAGGAGTCAAAGAGGAACTTAAAGAGGAAATCAAAGGAATCAAAGAAAATGCAGGACACCAATTTCATGAAATGAAGAAGGCAATACAAGACATAACTAAGGAAATAGAAATAATAAAGAAAAACCAGTCAGAATTAGTAGCAATGAAGAACACAGTTAATGAAATAAAAAAACTCTAGAAAATTTCACCAGTAGAATGGATGAAGGAGAGGACAGAATATCTAAGCTAGAAGACCAGGTGGCAGATCTAATACAGTCCAACAAATAGAAAGACAAACTTATAGAAAAGTATGAATGGGAATTTCAAGATATTCGGGACAATGTGGAAAGATCAAATATAAGAATTTAGGGCATAGTAGAAGGAAAAGAATTCCACTCCAAAGGCATAGGAGGCATCTTCAACAAAATCATAGAAGAAAACTTCTACCAAATTGGGAAAGAGGTGCCAATGCAGATACAGGAAGCCTTTAGAACCCCAGCCAGACAAAACCTGGAAAGAACCTCTTCTCGCCATATTATAATCAAACTTCCAAACACACACACCAAAGAAAAAATGTTGAAAGCAGTTAGAGAGAAAAATCAAGTTACCTACAAAAGCAAGCCCATCAGGATTACAGCAGATTATTCAACACAAACTTTAAAAGACAGAAGGCTTGGAGTGATATATTCCAAGTTCTGAAAGATAACAACTGTCAACCAAGGTTACTTTATCCTGCAAAGTTATCCATTCAAATAGATGGAAAAATAAAGACATTCCATGACAAAAGCAGGTTAAAGGAGTATTTGAAGACAAAACCAGCTCTACAGAAATTACTTGATAGAATCCTCCATGCTGAAGAAAAGGAAAAGCACACATATAAGGAACCTAGAAAAAACAAGCAATATTCACAGAAGAGAGCGCAGGTAGAACCAGAAACACACACACACACAAAAAAAAGGCAAACATAAATACACACCTTTCAATAATATCTCTTAATATCAACGGCCTCAATGCCACAACGAAAAGACATAGATTTGCAGACTGGGTTAAAAAGCAGGATCCTGAAATTTGTTGTCTCCAAGAAACTCACCTTTCTACAAAGGATAGACATTATCTTAGGGTGAAAGGTTGGAAGACGGTCTTTCAAGCAAATGGGCCTAGAAAACAAGCAGGGGTTGCTATCCTAATATCAGACAGGGTAGACTTTAGTCCGGCGTTAGTCAAGAAAGATAAGGAAGGTCACTTTATATTGATTAAGGGCACACTCCAACAGGAGGACATTACAATCCTAAACATATATGCACCTAACATGGGGGCTCCCAAATTTGTCAAACAAACACTATTAGAACTAAGGTCACAGATAACACCAAATACAGTGGTGGTGGGTGACTTTAACACCCCACTCTCATCAATTGACAGGTCATCCCGGGAAAGAATAAACAGAGAGGCATCTGGACTAAATGAGGTCATAGAAGGAATGGACTTAACAGATATATACAGGACATTTCATCCAAAGGCTGCAGAATATACATTCTTTTCAGCAGCACATGGAACATCCTCTAAAATAGACCATATATTAGGACACAAAGCAAATCTTAACAAATTCAGGAAAACTGAAATAATTCCTTGCATTCTATCTGACCACAATGGATTAAACTACAAATCAGTAGCAAGAAAGGCCATAGAGTATACACAAAATCATGGAAACTAAACAATACACTACTAAATGATGAATGGGTCAATGATGAAAAATGAATAAAAATACCTTTCTCAGGCTAAAGATATGGCTCAGCAGTTAAGGCCCTGGCACACCCATTCCCTCTCTATCTGCTTGCAAATAAATAATTTTTTTTTCTTTTTCTTTTTTTTGAGGTAGGGTCTTGCTATAGAACAGGCTGACCTGGAATTCACTATGTAGTCTCAGGGTGGCCTCAAACTCATGGCAATCCTCCTACCTATGTCTCCCAAGTGCTGGGATTAAAGGCATGTGCCACCACACCAGGCAATAAATTATTTTTTAAAAACCTTCTCTGGGCTGGAGAGATGGCTTCATGGTTAAGGCACTTGCCAGCAAAATCATAGAAACCAGGTTCAGTTCTCCAGTATCCAGGTAAAGAAGATGCACAGAGTGGCATATGTGTCTGGAGTTCCTTTGCAGTGGCTAGAGGCTCTGGCATACTCATTCTCTCTATCTGCCTCTTTCTCTCAAATAAAGAAAGAAAGAAAATATATTAAAAACAAAATCAAAACCCCTTTCTCAAGTCTGGGTTACGTAGTGTGATCCTATCTCAAAACCAAACACCATCATTTCAAAGCTGAGAAAACCATATAAGACATGCAAAGACCTGAGTTATTCCTATTCACACTACAAAGAAAACCCCTCACACTCTGTGGTATGTAGTTTCCTTGTTGCTAATGAGATGATTCCTAGAGCCTTTAAAACATTCTTTATTTTCAAGCAGGGAAAGAGAGAAAGTGAATGAATGGGCAAGCCAGGGCTTCTTGCTACTGCAAATGAACTCCAGACGCATGTACTGCTTTGTAAGTCTGGCCTTACATGGGTATTGGGAATCTGAACTTGGTCATCAGGCTTTGTAAGCAAGCACCTTTGACCACTGAGCCATCTTTCCAGAACCCCTAGAACCTTTCTGTTTGTTTGTTTGTTTGTTTGAGGCAGAGTCTCACACTAGACCAGGCTGACTTGAAACTCGTTCTGTAATCCCAGGCTGGGCTTGAAACTCACTCTGACCTCTAACTCCTGAGTGCTAGGCTCGCAATGCCATGCCTGACCCCTAGAACCTGTTGTTTTTTTTTTTAATTTTATTGAGCCCTCTAGCCCAGGCTGACCTGTAATTCACTATGTAGTCTCAGGGTGGCTTAAAATTCACAGCAATCTTCCTACCTCTGCCTTTGGAGTGCTGGGATTAAAGGTGTGTAACACCACACCTGGACCTTTTTCTTTTTTTTTTTTTTTTTTTGAGGGGGGGTAGGGTTTCACTCTAGCTCAGGCTGACCTGGAATTCACTGTGTAGTCTCAGGGTGGCCTTGAACTCATGGTGATTCTCCTACCTCTGCCTCCCGAGTGCTGGGATTAAGTGCATACACCACCACACTCGGCTGGTTTAGGACCTTTAGAAAAAATATTTTTATTGATTTATTTGCAAAGAAGAGAGAGACAAAGACCGAATATGCTGGCCTCTTGCCACTGAAAATGAACTCCAGAAACATGCACCATTTTATGCATCTGGTTTTTCGGAGGGAATCAAACCCTGGTAGTAGGGCTTGGCAAATAAGCACCTTTAACTGCTGAGCCATCTCTCCAGCCCCTAGAACCATTTCTTTAATGTGTGTGTGTGTGTGTGTGTGTGTGTGTGTGTGTGCCGCGCGCTCATAAACACCAAGCTCTTCTGCTGCTTCAAACAGACATGAGATACAGGGGCCACATTTTGCATCTGGTTTTTACATGGGTGCTGGGAAATGGAACCCAGGCCAGCCTACTTTGCAAACAAGCACCTTTAACCAATGAGTCATCTCTCTAGCCATTTTTTTTTTTTTTTTAACCCCGAGAAGCTCTAGTTTGTTTGTTTTGTTTTTGAAGCAGGGTCAGTCACTGACTTGGAAATCACTCTGTAGCCCATGCTGGTTTGGAACTCACCGTGCTTCTCCTACCTCAGCCTCCCAAGTAAAGGCATGCACCACCACGCCCAGCTGGAGAAGTCACCAGCTCTTCCTCTGGCTGGTGCTGACGGTTCTCCCCACCCCCACAACCTCACTTCTCTGGGCTCCACCTTGTCTCCGCAGTGGTGCACGGATGGAACCTGGCCCCTTCTCCAGCCCAGATCCCACCACCACCCACATGTCCCTTGAATCTCATCCTTGCCGGAAGCTGCGACCCACCGCCCGCAGCCAGTAGGAATGGGCGTGCCTGTCGGCAGATGGAGGTCTGAAATAGGCGGGGTTCGATGGGACCCTAACCCACGTGCTCCCGGCCTCCCGCGCCAGGCACCGCCTTCCGGCCCGACGCAAGGGGAACTACATTTCCCAGAGTGCACAGTGGCGGGGCCTTGGCTCGGCTAAGGCCTCGTGCGGCGCGCTGCTCCGAAGCCTGCTCGGGTGCGCGCGTGCTGCCGCGAGGACAGGGCCAAAGACCCGGAATGAGTTTCCGCGTAGTTCCGCTGGGCCGTGTTTGTCTGCGCTGGGCCGTGCCGAGCCAGGACAGGCCCGGGTGGGGGCCCTGACTTGGCGGTGCGGGGGACAGGCGACTAGGGCAGCCCGCATCTGGCTGAGGTCCCCGCCCCGTCCTGGCCGGGCCAGCCTGTCTGTCATTCACCGGGGCGGAGGCAGCGACTGTAGAGGGGCCGTAGCCGGGCTGCGAGCTAAGCGCGGGCCGGCCAAGCCAACGGAGGGGCGCCACTATAGCCCCCCAACTCCATCGACTCTTTGCCCCAGACCCTCGGAACTGCACCCCTGCGCTTCCTTGGACGCCTCCGTATTCCCGCGAAGGGCTCTCCCCCAGCCCCGTGACCTCCTCAGGGAACCCAGGAGCTCACCCAGACGAGGGTGTTGTGGGTACGGGGGGGCCGTTGACCCTGTGACCCTCCAGGTCAGGGCCTCGATTTCCCCCACAGGCCTGCCTCATCTGTGACTTCTGGTTCTAGAGACA
This sequence comes from Jaculus jaculus, assembly GCF_020740685.1. NCBI lineage: Eukaryota > Metazoa > Chordata > Mammalia > Rodentia > Dipodidae > Jaculus > Jaculus jaculus. The sequence continues at coordinate 81,875,328 of NC_059106.1, read as the reverse complement.
GAGCCGTGACCTACCATTAGGACCCCCGTCTGAGAGCGCCTCACTGTCGCCTTCTAGGAGGCCTCTCAGTGGGTTCTCTGAAGTGCACCCTTCTTTTTTGATCTCTGCTAGCCCCTCAAACGAGGTGGGGAGGCCTTGGCAGCCATGCCCGTCCTGGGCACCCCCTCACCCCAACGCTTCCTGGGCACTCAAGCCGGGGTCTAGCAGGGGGCGGGCAGCCAAAAGGCTGGGGCAAGAGGCAGATCAGGGTCTACCTCCCTGCAAGGCAGGGAGCAAAGATGGAGCGGCGGGAGGAGCAGCTGGGGGCTGCAGGGGCTGGAGCAGCACCAGCCCTGGACTTCACTGTGGAGAACGTGGAGAAGGTATGAGGGCTCTGGGGTGGGCACTCTAGTGACAGAACAGAAGTTCTGGGGATTGACACTAATGATAGAGCATAGTCCTGGGCTGAGTGCCTGCTGGGATGGTGCCCCTAGAGCACCTGGTATTTGCTGTCTCTCTGGGCAGGCAGGATACCAGTGTTGCAGTGTAATGGCTATTTTTGGCTGTCTGTAGACAGAGGTCCCCTGCGGACAGATACTCTAGGGTCTTAGGTTGTTCTCTTCAGGGTGTTGATTGCCTAGACGTCCAGCCAGAAGGGTTTTTTGTCCAGCTCCATGGGAAATGTATGAGCTGAGCTGTAAGAAATCAGCAACTCAGAAAACCTGCAATTCCACCTCCGCCTCAGGATACATCACTGATGCTTAACCTTCCTGGACCTAAGTGACTGTGTTCAGTTGAGGGCTCACAACATATGTGGAACTAAAACAGTCTGGGTTATGTTTTCATTCTTCTTTGGAAAAGGGTCCCTCCTTTTTTGGATGGAATCCAAACTAGTCCTGGGCAGACAGGAGTGGACCTGGCTTCCTTCGTTGGGTGCTGGGTCCAAGGAGTCTGGCTCTTGATGGCAACCTTGCAGGATTCTTCCTTACTCATCTGCCCTCGTGGCTCCCTGCCATAGTCTCCCAGGCTCCCCTGTTGCCCAGACCATCTTTTCTGATATGCTTCTCTTTTTTGTTCTCCTCCTAGCATCCTGGAGTGCAGGAGTACATGCCCCTCTGAGATGGATGGGGAGATAGGACTACCGTGCTGGAAAGCCGGGGATGGTTACAGATGTTCACTGATTCTTGAGACCTGTTTGCCCTGACAAACATTGAGGATACAGCCCTTCTGCCTTCATTTTCTGCCCCCTTTGGCATCCCTGAGCAGCCAAACACATGACAGTGGCCATAGCTGGCTCTTAGGGGTACAGATAAGGCTAAGCCTAATTAGATAGAGCCTGTGTAGGGATTCTGGCCTCACTCTCCCATCCCTTGGGTCTGGACAGTGTTGGCATGGTGGTGTCTCATTTCATGTGCTACCAGGGAGATAAGCCACTGTTTTCTTACTGCACGAAGTCTCATTGGAGTATGAGCTATGGGACCTTGGGGATTCTGCTCGTTGTCAGCTTCTGGGTAGGCATTTGCTTGGGCTGCTTGCCCATGACCAAAGCCTCTTTGAATCACTTGGTTAGATGTTTATATGTGCTCTCTAAGGGTGTTCTCACCCTCCCCTCCAGTATGTCTCTACCCCAGGGCTACCTGGCATGAGTCTTAGTGCTTCTCAGATTTCACACTGGCTTTAGTGCTAGCCTCTGGGGTGACTTAAGAGTGATCCTGGGGGAGAAGATAGAGCTTTTGGAGTAGACAGGAGCAGCTGTGTCAGGAAGGGCCATGGTCCCTCAGGCTGTTCCATGCTTGCATGTCTGAGGTTTAGCTTCATCTCTGTGCAACCTGTCCTTCCACCTGAGTCTTGCCCTCTCTGAACCCATACGTGTGCTGTAGGAAGATATGATAGAGCACAGGCAAGATCCAGGTTCTCTCAATATAAGCAGGACCCTGGGCACAGGAAAAACTGCTGAGTTCTCCCTTTGTGTCAACCCCCAGTCAGGGAGAGGGAGCATCTTACAAGACCAAGTCACACCCTCTGTTCTGGGCTCGGGCAGGATCCAGAGTAGCCAGACCTGCTCAGTCCTGTGCTGTCCTGCAGGCGCTGCACCAGCTCTACTACGACCCCAATATTGAGAACAAGAACCTGGCCCAGAAGTGGCTGATGCAGGCCCAGGTCTCTCCACAAGCCTGGCATTTCAGCTGGCAGCTTCTGCAACCGGACAAGGTGCCTGAGATCCAATACTTTGGCGCCAGTGCCCTGCACATCAAGATCTCTCGCTACTGGAGTGACATCCCCGCTGACCAGTATGAAAGCCTGAAGGCACAGCTCTTCACCCAGATCACCCGCTTTGCCAGTGGCTCCAAGATTGTGCTGACTCGGCTGTGTGTGGCGCTGGCTTCACTGGCCCTCAGCATGATGCCTGACGCCTGGCCATGTGCTGTAGCGGATATGGTACGGCTCTTCCAGGCTGAGGACTCCCCGGTGGATGGCCAGGGCCGTTGCCTAGCCTTGCTAGAGCTGCTGACAGTACTGCCTGAGGAGTTTCAGACCAGCCGCCTGCCCCAGTACCGCAAAGGTCTGGTGCGGGCCAGCCTGGCGGTGGAGTGCGGGGCGGTCTTCCCGTTGTTGGAGCAGCTGCTGCAGCAGCCCGGCTCACCCAGCTGTGTGCGGCAGAAGGTGCTCAAGTGCTTCTCCAGCTGGGCGCAGCTCGAGGTCCCGCTGCAGGACTGTGAGGCTCTCATTCAGGCTGCCTTCGCCGCTCTGCAGGACTCGGAGCTCTTCGACAGCAGTGTGGAGGCCATTGTCAATGCCATCTCACAACCTGACGCCCAGAGGTGAGTTGGTTCCCAGCTGCCGAGAGGGATAGTCTGCTTGGCCATCATCCATCCATCCGTTTACTAAACGTTAATGGATTGCCTACTGCATACTTAGTTCACTGTTGGCGATAGCTCCAGGAATCAAATAAGTCATGGTCCTTGTCGTCTTGGTTCAGAGAACAAGGCCGACATTAAACAACCAATCATCCAGTAGACTGTTAAGTTAAAATATTTGACTCTTCTCTTTCTCTCAGCTAGTTGGTACATCCTGGCTGTGCTGCTCCTGACCATATTGCAAATCTATTATTTTCAATTACTGCTGCTGCCACCCTAGTCCAAGCTGTCATCATCTCTCTTCCCAGATTTCAGCAGAGCTTTCTTACCAGTTCCCTGGCTTTTTACTCTTATATCCTTCACTGTCTCGGCAGCCACGGTGATCTTTTGAAAATGTGGATCTAATCTTTTCTTTTTGATCAGAACCCTTCAGTGACTTTTCTCAGTAGGGTGAAGTTCGGAATCCTTAATGTAACTCAAAGATGCTGCACAGTGTGAATACCAGCCTCATCTCATGTTGCTCTCCTTACTTCCTGTAATCATTTTTTAAAATTTTTATTTATTTATTTGTTTTTTTAAAATTATTTTTATTTATTTTAAAGTGACAGAGAGAGAGAGATGCAGAGAGTGATAGAGAGAATGGGCGCACCAGGGCCTCCAACCACTGCAAACAAACTCCAGATGCGTGCACCCCCTTGTGCATCTGGCTAGCATGGGTTCTGGGGAATCGAGCCTCGAACCAGGGTCCTTAGGTTTCACAGGCAAGCGCGTAGCCACTAAGCCATCTCTCTAGCCCTTATTTTGGTTTTTAAAGGTAGGACCATGCTCTAGCCCAGGCTGATCTGGAATCCACTATGTATTCTCAGGGTGGCCTTGAACTCATGGCAATCTTCCTACCTCTGCCTGTCAAGTGCTAGGATTAAAAGCGTGCACCACCACACCTGGCTGTAATAATTTAAAAAAATATTTATTTACTTGAGAGAAAGAATGGGTACTCCAGGGCCTGCACATGAACTCCAGACACATTTGCCACCTTGTGCACCTGGCTTTATGTGGGTACTGGGGAATGGAACTCTGGTTGTAAGGTTGTGAAGGCAAGTGCCTTAACTGCTAAGCCATCTCTCCAGCCTACTGTAATTTTTTTTTTTTTTTTTGAGGTAGGGTCTCCCTCTGGTCCAGGCTGGCCATAATTCCCGACCTTCTATACCCCCAAGTGCTGGGATTAAAGGTGTGCACCACCATGCCCAGCTATCATCCTATACCCTTAAAAAAATTTTTTTGTGCGTGTGTTCCCCCCAACCCTCTCGTAAGGTTTCACCCTAGTCCAGGCTGACCTGGAATTAACTGTATAGCCTAAGGGTGGCCCTGAAATCACAGTGATTCTCCTGCCTCCTACCTCTGCCTCCCAAGTGCTGGGATTAACTTTTTATTTTTTTTTTCTTTCAAGGTAGGGCTCACTCTAGTCCAGGCTAACCTGGAATTCACTGTGTCATATCAGGGTGGCCTTGAACTCACAGCAATCCTCCTACCTCTGCCTCCCAAGTACCACAACTGGCTTGGATTAACTTTTTAAAAATCTGTTAAATATTTTATTTCTATTTCTTTATTAGAGAGAGAGAGAGAGACAGCTGCTTTAAACAAACTCCAGACACATGCGCCACCTTGTGCATCTGGATTACGTGGGTCCTGGGGAATCGAACCTGCTAAGCCATCTCTCCAGCCCCAACTTAAAAAAAAAAAATTGACACAGGGTCTCATGTAGCTTCATTTGGCCTGGTACTTCCTCTTTTAGCCAAGATGGACTCGAACTTCTTTTTTTTTTTAAATATTGAATTTCTGATCCACCTGCCAATGCCTTCCCAATCCTAGGCTTTCAGGCATGTACCTCCATGTGGAGTTTTATACAGTGCTACGGGTTGAACCCACTGCTTTGTGTACTTTTGGCAAGCACTCTATCAACTGATCTATATCCCAGCCTCGACTACTTACCCTGCAGTGCATTTTCAGTTCTTGATATCCCATGCTCCTTCTAGCCTGTGCACAAATATTTGACACATCTCTGCCTCAACGTAAGTGTTGTTTCACTTGCATAGAGAAATTCTTATTTTGGTTTTTCGAGGTATGGTCTCTCTCTAGCCCAGGCTGACCTGGAATTCACTATGTAATCTCAGGGTGGTTTTGAACTCTCGGTGATCCTCCTGCCTCTGCCTCCCAAGTGCTGGGATTAAAGGTGTATGCCACCACACCCGGCTGTTTTTGGGTAATTTTATACATGTATATAATGTATTTTGATGACATTCACTCCTCATTACACTTATCCCCCTCTCACTTCTGTGAATCCTGTTTTTTCCCCACTAACTAGTTATTTCCCCTCCTATTTTCGTGTCCTTTTTGTGTGTCTGTGTGACCCATTATGAGCATAGTGTCTGTTCACTGCAGGTCATACTGCTCCTCTAACAACCGTTAGCCTCTATAGCGCTCTAGGACGTGTGGGAGCTCATGAGCCCTTCCTCCCTCACTGCTTTCTAAGACTAAGTTTGGTCTTCCCTACTATATTATCTCAGAGCTCTTAGTATTATTCCTGTATTTCTTTCTTAGCCTGTAATTCATTATCAATCTGTGTGTCTCCCCATTAGCCATTCACCTGTGAGGACAGGGACTGTTGCTTTACTTTGTCTCTCTGTGCCTGGGAAATGATACCATCCAATAATTGATAATGCATGAAAAGTAGGAGTTGCCTTATAGTACAGACAAAGAGGAGTGTGCCCAGCATCAGGAAGCACAACAGCCGGGCACGGTGGCACATGCCTTTAATCCCAGTGCTTGGATGGCAGGCGTAGGAGGATCACCATGAGTTCAAGGCCATCTCTGACTACACAATGAATTCCAAGTCAGCCTGGGCTAGAGTGAACCCTACCTCAAAAAAACAGAAAACAAACAAACCTGATAGAAAGGCAAACAGTGTTTGGCAAACACTCATGGAAGACCTGCAATGTTGGCACCTGTGCTGAGCCCTGGGGTTTGCATTGATTTTTTTTTTTAATATATATTTTGTTCATTTTTTATTTATTTATTTGAGAGCGACAGACAGAGAGAAAGACAGATAGAGGGAGAGAGAGAGAATGGGCGCTCCAGGGCTTCCAGCCTCTGCAAACGAACTCCAGACGTGTGCGCCCCCTTGTGCATCTGGCTAACGTGGGACCTGGGGAACCGAGCCTCGAACTATGGTCCTTAGCTTCACAGGCAAGCGCTTAACCACTAAGCCATCTCTCCAGCCCTGCATTGATTAATGCTATAACTTGTTCCTCTCAGTAGCTCACAATCTGATGGGCACTCAAGTGGACAACTGCCATCGATGTATGAAGACTCTGATGGAGAAAGCAGGGTCTCTGGGAACACAGAGAAAGCATTTAATCAGTTCTGAAGGTTGTGAAAGCCTTCCCAGAGGAAGTGACAACTGAGCTGTGCTTGAAAGGCTATGTTAGAGCTAGATGGAGTTGATACGGGGATGACCCCCAGACCACTGAAAGAGCCCAAGTAAGAGAAGGGCGTGTAAGGATGGGTGATGATTTTTAAGACTTTTAAGTCATTAAGTATGATTGACACCAGAGTCTGATGGCCAGAAGTATAGGAAATCCACATGCAAATGCAGGACCTTGTCAGCCAAGCCTGAAATTTTAATTTTCATCCAGGGCTGGAGAAATGGCTTAGCAGGTGCTTGCCTGTGAAGCTAAGGACCCTGGTTCGAGGCTCGATTTCCCAGGACCCACATTAGCCAGATGCACAAGGGGGCGCACGCGTCTGGAATTCGTTTGTAGTGGCTGCAGGCCCTGGCACACCAATTCTCTCCCTCTCTCTCTCTCTCTCTCTCTCTCTCTCTCTGCCTCTATCTGTCTGTCACTCTCAAATAAATAAATAAAAATAAAACAATTAATCTTCATCCTGAGGATGGTGTAAAGTTACTTAAAGGAGGGCTGGAGAGATGGCTTAGTGGTAAAGGTGCTTGCCTATGAAGCCTAAAGACCCAGGTTCAATTCCTCAGTACCCACACAAGCCACATGAACAAGGTGGAACATGCATCTGGAGCTTATTTGCAATGGCTAGAGGCCCTGGCGTGCCCATTCCTCCCCACCCCAATGGATAAATAAATAAGTAAAAATTTAAAGTTACTAAAGGATTTCAGGCAGAGGAAATGATCTGCTGAGATTTTTTTTATTTTTATTTTTGGTGTAAGTTGAGTTGGAAAGAGCAAGGCTGGGAACCTGACACTGACACTTCACAGAGAGGGTTTTGGGATCCCTGACAAAGTTGGAGGGGAAAACTGCTGAAAGAAACTTTCTGGAGTGGCAGTGGCTCAAGCCTTGGCATTAGTCTGAGTTTGAATCCCAGAGGTGTGTTTACTAAATCTGAGAACTTTGGTAAGCCACTTCTTTGCCAAAATGGAGGTGATCATATCAAACTCACAGAATTGATGTAAAGGCTAAGGCAGGATAACATGCACAGAGCTGGCCCCTGAGAGTCAGTAAAGAATATTTTGATTGCTTGAGCTATTTTGTGATCTCTACTGGGGTGGGAGAGTTCAGCATACCTATTAGTAAGTGTATGGGGTTTTTTTTTCTTTTTTCTTTTTTCTTTTTTTTTTTTTTTTCTTCTTGTTTTTTTTGAGGTGGGGTCTTACTCTGGTCCAGGCTGACCTGGAATTAACACTGTAGTCTTAGGGTGGCCTTGAACTCATGGTGATCCTCCTACCTCTGCCTTCCGAGTGCTGGGATTAAGGGCGTGCGCCACCATGCCCGGCTAGTGTATGTTTGTTTTTTAAAAGACTTTATATTCATTTTTATTTACTTGTTAGAGATGCGGTGGGGGGGGGGAGGGAGAGAATGGGCATACCAGGGCCCTAGCCACTGCAAACGAACTCCAGATGCATGTGCCACCATGTGCATCTGGCTTACATGGGACTTAGAGAATCGAACCTGGGTCCTTTGGCTTCTTAGGTACATGTCTTAACCACTAAAGCCATCTCTTCAGCCCAGTAAGTGTATGTTTTAAATTAGGGACTGTTCTATCTTTTTGCCATATGTGATAAGTTTAATGGTAATTTTTTTTGGGGGGGGTATATGGTTACTGCTAAAATACTTAAAGCTGTTTGCTTTTAGAAAGCTGGATGTGGTGGTACACACCTTTAATCCCAGTACATTGAAGGTAGAGATTGGAGGATCACTGTGAGTTCAAGGCCAGCCTGAGACTATATAGTGAATTCTAAGTCAGCCTGGGCTAAAGCAAAACCCTGCCTCAAGAACAAAGCAAAGCAAAGCAAAGCAAAGCAAAACAAAAAAAAACAAATGGTGATTAAAAAGTAGAGTCCAGGGCTGGAGAGATGGCTTAGTGGTTAAGTGCTTGCCTGTGAAGCCAAAGGACCCAGGTTCGATTCTCCAAGTCCCTGGAGAATCTCCAAGGTCCCCACCAAGGACCCTGGTTCAAGGCTTGATTCCCCAGGAACCACATTAGCCAGATGCACAAGGGGGCACACGCATCTGGAGTTCATTTGCAGTGGCTGGAGGCCCTGGTGCGCCCATTCTCTCTATCTGCCTCTTCCTCTCTTTGTCTGTCGCTCTCAAATAAATAAATAAATAACTAGAGTTCAAGCCAGGTGTGGTGACGCACACCTTTAATCCCAGCACTCGGGAGGCAGAGGTAGAAGGATCACTGTGAGTTCCAGGCCACCCTGAGACTACATAGTGAATTCCAAGTCAGCCTGAGCTAGAGTGAGACCCTATCTTGTAAAACTAAAAAAAAAAAAGTAGAGTCCATTACACATTGGGTCTATTTGGCTGGTGGCTAGAGCACACACAGTGGGGTGAGGGAGGGAGGGAGGGAGGAAAGGAAGGAAGGAAGAATATGGCTAATCAATGTTCTGTAAACTTGAAAGGGCTGAGGTTTTAGCTCAGTAATAGAGGCTACTAGATTCCAGTTTTGCAAAAACAAACCACAAAAGTTTTTAATTAAACAAAAATATCTTTTTATGCTAATAAACAAGGCATTAGTGTTGGTTTAAAAATATTTTGGTATGAGGATGAAATAAGAAAGTGTTAAGTGTCTAGCATGCTTTCTGTGTATCCCACAAATAACTATTACTAACGTTTGGTATTACTGTTGCAGTAGTGGTTTGATAACCCTGACTCCCCAGCATAAGGTAGTACCAATCTCAAGGCAAGGCTCCATTTGGAGGCCTGAAGCCCAAATGCTGGGTAGGGTTAGACAATGATGGCTAAGAAGAATTAATCAGGGTCTAGTACTTGGGCAATGTGAGGCATCCTTGGAAACACCAAGTTTACCCACCCAGGCTGCCTTAAGGGCTTTAGCAAGTAATTGATGCCCCTTTTCTTCTGAACGAATGAGCAAGCCAGGAGTCAGTGAGGAAACCCATAGCATCCTGGGCCCCCATTGGCTGCAGCCCCTTGGTTGCTTAGCAACTTTTCCATTTTCTCAGCTCTGCTCCTGGAGCTCTAATTGTAGGTCTGGGCTGAGCTCAGTGTGAATGGCAGCCAACCCATCCCCAGCAGCCCTGCCCCTGCTCCTGGAGCTGACCAACTAGAGCCAAGCTTCTTGAACCGAGTCTTAACCATGGTCCTAAAAACATCTTTCCAGGCATCCTCCACGTCTGGGGGCCCCCAGGCTTCTTTTGTCAGCTCACAAGTCTCAAGCCTGTGTGCTCAGGTAGTGGGAAGTATATGCAGGTGTTTGCCCCATGAATGGGCTATAATGAGCCCAGAGTCAGAACTTGGACTCTGCTCTGTCCATTCTAATTTCCTTAATTTAGCTTAAGATTGTCCCCTTCAGTGGCTTTGATTCCTGGGTCATCCAGGCTCTACCTTCCCCAAGTGTTCTGATACTAGCCTTCTCTTGGCTGGGCCTGCACCTAAGCCCTCTTTTTTCTGGTTCTCTACACCTGACCCTGCTGCCTGGCTTTCTCCTTTGAAGTATATTTTTTTTTCCTTGAAATATGTTTTTAATTCTGGAACTGCTTCTCAGGGAGCTGGGGAGATGGGGGCAGGGAGGATGAATTGGACAGGTAGGTGGGAGCTTCTATTGGCTAAGACTGGAGTTATGGACTGAGATTTGCAGAGATAACTTAGGGAAATTCTTTAGTTTTGGACTTTGAAAAGGAAGCAGATGTAATATTTTAAGGGCTGTCTCAACCGGGTATCTGTCCCTAAATTGCAGTTTGACCTTGAGTAATACTTTGAGCCCTTCTGGGCTATGTTGTCTTTGATTTATCCTATTTGAGGCTCAATGAAAACAAATCAAGAACCTTCATTAAGTACCTTCTGTCTTCATGGACTCAGTGGCTGGAGGGAGCTTTGGAATTCAGTGGGGGTGCTATGGAGTTAGAGCACTGCCTCCTATTACTGTCTTGGCTGCTGGTGACCTTATGAGCTATAGCCTTGGCCTTTCTCTAGCTCTTTGTTCTAGAGTCTGGCCTGAAGGTGCCCATTGTCTTGTGGTGCAGCCTGTGTCAGGGTCATGAGACTGAAGCTATCTCAGCTGTCTCCTAGCGGCACCCTCTGGGGCTGTCTCTGAACTGGGGGTATCCTGGTGTAGATGGCTTTTGTTACCAGAATGGGAATGTGGAGAAGAAAGCACACATTCCTGGGCAGGATGCCTCTTTGTGGCATTTCACCTTCCCAGCAACTTGTTTAGGGCAAATCCACTTAGAACTTCTGGGATTCTCACCCCCCTTCCTGCCAAAGCTTGCTGTGGTGACCCTGCTTGACAGCAGAGAGGTCCTAAGCATGTGACCCTCTCTGGGTATGGCTTCCTCCACTTTGTCTGGTCCCCACAGAGTAGGTGGAGCCAGCCTTGTCTCAGTCTGTGTCCTGGGCTGCTTCTGCCCCTCCCTGTGCATCAGCACCTTTTCCTGCACACTCTTCTCTCTGCACTTTCTCCCAGGCACATCTTACTGACCCCATCGCTTCAGTTACCAGCTGCTAGCTGATGACTTCTGAATCTATGTCTCTTTCTCTTAACTGCTCCACTGGGCTTCAGAGGTTTATGTCCTGTTCTTTCTAAACACTTGTACCTGTACATCATGCCTAATGCTGAACTTCCCACTTCCCATTAAAGCTGTTACTGTTCCAGTTTACCTCCCCTTGGGGTCTCAGTGAGTAGCTCCACCCTCACTTTCAGGTCTGTACTTGACTCCTCCTTATCTTTGCATCCAGCTCATCATCACATCCTATCCATTTTGCCCATTAGCTCTCTGAGATCGTCACCTGCTGCTCTCCCTACTGCCACTAAACCACACAGGAGTTGGGATTTGGTGCCAGCAAGTGGAGATTGATGTCCTTATGAGTGGTTGCTACTTTCTGAAGTCTTCTTTGTCTAGTTTCCTTATAACCAACCCCTGTTCAGTTTCTTCTAACACTGACCACGTTCCTTTTCCAGGGTTGCCATAACAAAGTACCACAGATTGGGTGGGGTTTTTGTGTGTGTTTGTGTATATTTGTGTATTGAGGGCTGACTTTATGAAACCCCCAACAAGGGTTTTTTTTGTGATTGTTTTTTTTAAATTTTTTATTAACATTTTCCATGATTATAAAAAATATCCCATGGTAATTCCCCCCCCCCCACTTTCCCCTTTGGAATTCCATTCTTCATCATATTACCTCCCCAACGCAATCATTGTACTTACATATATACAATATCAACCTATTAAGTACCCTCCTCCCTTCCTTTCTTTTCCCTTTATATCTCCATGGTTTTTTTTTTTGTTGTTGTTTGTTTTGAGGCAGTCTCATTGTAGCTCAGGCTGACTGGAAATCACTGTCACCCAGGTTGGCTTCAAGCTTCTGTCTCCCAGGTGCTGGAATTAAAGGCATGTGCTACCATGCCTGGCAAATTGGGTTAGCTTTGAATGTCTCACAATTATGAAAGCTAGAAGTCTGAAATTAAGGCATTAGGGCTATGTTTCATTGAAAACCTGTAAGATATCTTGTTAGAAGGTTCACACTTCACCTCTGATCTCAAATTCATATCACTCTTACATGCAAAATGCATTCACTTCATTTTAGCCTCCCCAAAAGTGTTAACCCATTCCAGTACCACTTTTCAATCCAACTGGAGGAAACGATTCAACTGGTAAAACTGACATCCTCATACTTTTCCCCAGAGTTCTCCTGGAGATCTCTGAACTAATGTTCTTCTCAACCTGAGCAGCATCAAAGCTGTCATGCAGGCCTTGGCCTCTTTTTGGCTTAGGCTTGGCTAGGAAGGCTGTGACAAAGCCCAGGGAGATCGTGTCTTTCTCTCAAAGCTGTTGCAGGGTGGGCAGACAGCTCTGACGGGTCTCTCTCACCTCATACCTCTAGGTACGTGAACACGCTTCTGAAACTCATCCCGCTGGTGCTGGGACTGCAGGAACAGCTACGGCAGGCAGTGCAGAATGGGGACATGGAGACCTCTCATGGCATCTGTCGCATTGCTGTGGCCCTGGGCGAGAACCATTCCAGGTAGGGAGTGGGGCAGCTGACAGTGGGGTGGCAGGCCCCTCTAACGGTAAAGTATGGAACTTGATTGGGGAGGTAGAGTGACCTAAAAGTATCTCCTTCTCCCCAGGGCCTTGCTGGACCAAGTAGAGCACTGGCAGAGCTTCCTGGCACTTGTCAACATGATCATGTTCTGCACGGGCATCCCTGGCCATTATCCTGTCAATGAGACCACCAGCTCCCTAACCCTTACCTTCTGGTACACGCTGCAGGTGTGTCTATGTGACTGCTAGGTCATGCAAGAAGGTGGATCATGGGCATATATGGTGTTTCGTGATGTGGCTAACTTTCTTCCCTGGCTCTCTCAGGATGACATTCTGTCTTTTGAGGCAGAGAAGCAGGCTGTGTACCAGCAGGTGTACCGGCCAGTCTACTTCCAGCTGGTGGATGTGCTTCTGCACAAGGCCCAGTTTCCTTCTGATGAGGAATATGGATTCTGGTCCTCAGATGAGAAGGAGCAGTTCCGAATTTACAGGTGATGGTAGCAGGCCAACCCTAGCTCTAAACAAGAGTCCTAGAATAATAAATGCAATAAGAGAAGTGGGCCGGGCGTGGTGGCACACATCTTTAATCCCAGCACTCGGGAGGCAGAGGTAGGAGGATTGCTGTGCGTTCGAGGCCACCCTGAGACTCCATAATGAATTCCAGGTCAGCCTGGGCTAGAGTGAGACCCTACCTCGAAAAAAAAAAAAAAAAAAAAAAAAAAAAGAGCAGTGGCCCAGGATCAGGCTTCCTGACTTTTGAGGCTACTCTTTCTAGTCTTTTTTCTAGTTTGGGCAGTTTTGCAGGGTTGTGAGGGTCCTGGGGTAGGTTTCTAGCTTTTGGCAAGAATCCAGGTGGTATAAAAGGCCTTCATCTGCTTCTCAGGGTCGACATCTCAGACACGCTCATGTATGTCTATGAAATGCTGGGGGCTGAGCTGCTCAGTAACCTCTATGACAAGCTGGGCCGTTTGCTCACCAGCTCAGAGGAGCCGTACTCCTGGCAGGTACCTCCCAAGTCTGTTTCCCTCAGTCCTCCCTAACCTATCATACCCTCGTCCTCAGCCAAGCCAGTGGCACCCTCTTTCCCCAGCACACAGAAGCCTTGCTCTATGGCTTCCAGTCCATCGCGGAGACCATCGATGTCAACTATTCTGATGTGGTACCGGGGCTCATTGGCCTCATCCCACGGATCAGCATCAGCAATGTGCAACTTGCAGATACTGTCATGTTCACCATTGGTAAGATCTGGTGTACACCCATGACCTACCTCTTTCTTAGTGCTAGCACTGACCCCTAACCACAACTGGCCTGCTAGGTCCTCTCCAAACTGAGAGAGGCACGTCTCCCACACACAGTCTTGTAGCCAGCTGACTGTCCTGGAAAGTCAGTCCTTCCCGTAGTGTGCTGTGCTGCGTCTCAGTGATGCTAATTCACTGGTGATGGAACAGCAGTAATCCTTTTCTGCTTCTGAGTGCTGAGGCTCCTGTGAGAGCAAGTACACGCATAGATGCCCACTTGGTCCTGAGTAAGGACCTTGGATATGCTGGACCTTCCTGGAGCTTTGCTGTACCTTTGCAATGTGGCACAAAGCCAGCCTGGCCTGCCTCAGAGATCCTTGTCTTTTCCTGTTTCCTCCAGGAGCTCTGTCTGAATGGCTGGCTGACCATCCTGTTATGATCAACAGTGTTCTACCCCTTGTGCTGCATGCACTAGGCAATCCTGAGCTGTCTGTCTCTTCTGTGTCCACCCTCAAGAAGATCTGCCGAGAGTGCAAGTATGACCTGCCACCCTATGCTGCCAACATCGTAGCTGTCTCCCAGGTATGAGGGCCCCTGGGTAGTGGTGCTGGGCCTCAGCGTGCACTGCTCCATGTGATACCATGTTCTTTTCTACCCCCAGGATGTGCTCATGAAACAGATCCATAAGGTGCGGCTCAAATTTTCAATGGGTCTCCTCCCCCCCCCACATCCTGCCTTCTACCCTCTCCCTTCTTATCCATTATTCTCTGTTCTTAGACATTGTCCTTCCCACTCAACCAGATGTGGTTAGGATGGACCATCTCTGTTTTCTGCCCCACAGACAAGTCAGTGTATGTGGCTGATGCAGGCACTGGGCTTCTTGCTGTCAGCCCTGCAGGTGGAGGAGATCCTTAAGAACCTGCACTCGCTCATTTCACCCTACATCCAGCAGCTTGAGAAGCTGGCCGAGGAGATAGTGAGTGAGCTCCAGGGGCCCAGGGCCGTACTGGGACTTGGGTTTCTCCTTGTGAGAGCTGTGGCTACAGAGGGATGGGTCTGAGTGATCGGGGGCCAGGCTAGGACTGTGAGGTCTGGAACTTGGTCTACTTCTCCCTGTAGCCCAATCCTTCCAACAAGCTGGCCATTGTCCACATCTTGGGACTTCTTTCTAACCTCTTCACTACGCTGGACATCAGTCATCATGAGGACGATCATGAAGGCTCTGAGCTCCGGAAGCTGCCAGTGCCACAGGGACCCAACCCAGTGGGTGACTTTGTCTTTGCCATTGCCCCTTCCTCTATGGGAATGTCATTGTCACTCCCCCAACTCTGTGGGTGATGTTGTCATTGCTCCCCGACCCTGTGTGACCCCAGAGAATGAGCCTGTCATTGTCCTCCACTTTATATGTAGCAGTGTCTCTGTCCCACTCATCCTGTAGCTGATGCTCTCCTGTCCCCAGCCTAAGCAGGGTGATGTCATTGAGATTCATGTGCCCTTCTCAATTATTATCCAACATCATCCGTCAACCCCACAGAGCTGTTAGCCCTGTTTAAGCCCCAAGTCTTTGGGGCCTCCTAAGCATTTACTGTCCCCTGTAGGCAGTCAGGATGCTTATGTGCTTCACATGTCGTGGTTCTTGCCTTCATCCTGTTGTTCCCAGTTGAGAGGAGGCACATGTAAACAGACTGCAGTGCAGCACTGTGATAAGCTTGGGCACAGGGCGTGGAGTGACCCCTTGCAAGCTGATCTGGGACAAGCCTCAGCTTCTCACTCAAGGCTATGAATGTTGGGTTACCCAGCTACTCATCACAGGACTGTTGGAGCAGAGGAGGCTTGACACCATTTGCATACTGTAAAGCTCTGTACAAATACTAGGGAGTGCTTTGGTCATGGTCCTTGAATGCCCCAGGGTTTCTCCTAGAGAAAAGGAAACCAGGAACTCCCTGGTCCCTCTACTCGATTCCCCACCCAGTTTCAGTTACCCTTTGGCTTCAGACCAAGCCTGGGCCACCGTCATCCCACAGAGCCCCTTCTTCTTCTGTGGCAGTTGACATCCTGCCTTCCCTCACCTCCCTGGACCTCAGCCTGCTCTCTGCTCCTCCATAAGCTGCCCGCATCTACGCATCCCTGGGGGCTCCCTACCTCACGCCTGTTTGGGTGAGACAGCATCTCCTCCTCTTCAGGGGCTAGCCTGTTGCTTTGGTTTTCCTGAGCAGAAGCCGATAGGGAGTGAGTGATTTTTTTTTTTTAAGTGTACAAAGTGGTCAGTCTTATCAAGCACTGAGGATGTGTCTGCTTTGCAGTTTGAGGCTTCCTCTATAATCCCTAGAATTCAAGATACTCTTCTCTTTCATGCCGGGAGGGTTTGGCAAACCACTTCTTGCCCCAAGGGTCCTATGGACTAGTCCTCAATGTGAAGTCAGGGGTGATGGATGGGTTAAGCTTCTTGCCTTCTGCCTACTATCAGGCCCTTCTCAGGAGGTGGTAGTGATGGCAGGGCGCCTTACTTCTCCCTGTGTCCTCAGGTGGTGGTGGTGCTGCAGCAGGTCTTCCAGCTTATCCAGAAGGTGCTGAGCAAGTGGTTGAATGATGCCCAGGTGGTTGAGGTGAGCTGTGACCCCTGCTTTCTGCTCCTGTGTTTATTTTCTCAGAGAGGGAGCAGAAATGAAGTGTTGCTACCCCTCTTGGCCTTGCAATGGTCTCGAGGAAACAGGAAGGGAAATCATCCTACTGACATAGAAATCTTTTGGGAAGACAATTAGAATGTCCCAGTGTCACGGAAGAAAGCCAGAAGAAAGACCAGGATGCTATAGCTGAGTGACAGTTATCTATTGTAGCCTCCAAGACCTGCCTTTGGTTCTTTTTCATTTGTTTGTTTTGTTTTGTTTTCCTTTTTGAAGTAGAGTCTCTCACTGTAGCTCAGACTGACCTCAAACTCATAGCGATCCTCCTGCCTCCACCTCCCAAATGCTGAGATTAAGGGCATGCACCACCATGCCCATCCAATTTTTTTGTTGTTAGGGTCTTGCTCTAGCCCAGGCTGACCTGGAATTCACTATGTAGTCTCAGGCTGGCCTCAATCTCACAGCAGTCCTCCTACCTCAGCCTTCCAAGTACTGGGATTAAAGGCATGTGCCACGACACCTGGCTCAGTTCAGGTTTTTGTTGCTGTTGTTACTGCTCCCCACGAGAAATGACAAAGAGATGAGAGGCAAGAGTTAAGTGATGAAATTGCAGCCTGTGCTCTTCAGTGGAGAACCCTTTTTGTGCCTCCTGCTTCTCAGGATGAGGGACAGAATTTGCCTTCCTTGGCTTGCAGGGCTTAACCAGGCTTCTCGGTAAGGGTCCTTTCCCAGACCTCCCTCTGCAAGGCTTCGGTACTGTTCCAGATGATGGTGACCTGCTGACCAGGATTCCTTTATTTTCTTCCCAAGGCGGTATGCGCTATCTTTGAGAAGTCTGTTAAGACATTACTGGATGATTTTGCTCCCATGGTGCCACAGCTGTGTGAGATGCTGGGTCGGATGTATAGCACCATCCCCCAGGCCTCAGCTCTTGACCTCACTCGACAGGTGGGCCTTCTGGAGTTGGTAGCTGGTTGTCTGGATGTCATCGTAGAGATCTGACCCTGGGTGGGGGTGGCTCAGATGGTTGCCATGGCTGGGGTCCCCACCTGTGTTCCAGGAACATTGGTCTGTCCTGGTGAGGTAGGCATCCACTGACCAGCATTCCCTGCTTTGTTGTAGCTGGTTCACATCTTTGCTCATGAGCCTGCCCACTTCCCCCCAATAGAGGCCCTCTTCCTGCTCGTCACCTCCGTCACACTCACTCTCTTCCAGCAAGGTAGGTCCTGACCAGGGTCTCTGCCGCCACCGCCACTGCCACTGCCTCTGCTTCCTCAACCGGGGAGCCAAGCTGCCCACTCTGTTCTCTGTCCCCTGGTCACATATAGGACTTGATGGGAAACTTGGGGGATGAAACACTGCATATTTGTCACCTATATGTAGTTGACACTTGAGGTTGAAATGGTTAAAAGGGTGAATGATATCTTCTGCTGGGCTCTGGGTCAGCTTGGATATGGGGAAGCTGGGGTAAGGCTCTGAATGACTGGGGCACTAGACTGCTTCCTTTCCTTTGGGGTATAATGAGAACTAGAAGCACATGGGCTTTAAAATCAGGTAGATTTAGTTTAAGCTCATCTCCACCAACTAGTTGTGTGACCTTGGGTAAGTCATTTACTTTTGCTGAGCCTCATTTCCATACCATTATAGATATCATAGTGGCTCCCTTTGGGCTCCTGGCTTGGGGATTTCACACAGGAAGTACTCAAAGTGCTGACTTCTTTTCCAGTGTAAAAGCTTAGCCCTTTCTAGGCCTAATGCCAAGTACCTTGGTTGGTGTCCCAAGTCCCTACTCTCTGTGGCCCTCTGCCTGAGAGAGCTGGAGCCTGGTTTTAAGGTTTCCATCTGCCTAACCAGGTTCTGACCTGAGACAGAAGCAGTGCTGCTCCACCAGCCTCATAAGTCTAGTCTAGATTTGAGATTGAGGTCCACCCCAGCATGCTCTCCTTTCATATCCTCAGTGTCCAGTTGCATGGTCCTGGCCTCTTTGTTCTATGGGCCTTGGAATTAGATCAAGAATTGAGGGAAACCTAAGCCAGAAATGGTGTGGTTGTCCTCAGCTTGGCCTGTCGCACTCACTCCTCATACCTCCTGTAGGGCATGTCCCCCAAACCCTAGCTTTGTTCATCCTGCTGTGGGCCCACTTCTCCCTGCCCTCCAGTTTATGCTGCGCCTCAGCTAAATTAACTTCACAGACCTCTGCCTGAATATGGCCCTTCTCGCTAGTCTGTCCTGTGTACTGAAGCTACCCTGTTCTTCAAACACTGTTCTGGACATCTTCCATCCCTGGCTTCAAACTTCATTGCTCCATATTGGCCTCTGGTTGCTCCTCCATATGGTCAAGCTCTGGTGTACCTCTAATGTATTCTCATGATTGCACATGGCAGCCACACCGACTCTTGCCCTACCATGCCCCATTTGGTCCCTGTGCCTGGCTTCTGCCTTTACTGGGTGAGTTCTCGCTCCTTCATGTCTTAGCCAAGAAGCATGCATCTAAAAGAAGAAAAAAAAAAATAGAAAAGAGAAGAAGCATGCATCCTTCCTCAGACAAATGACTCTGAGGCAGAACCAGGTGCTTCTAGCTCTGCCAAAACCTCATCTGGTATATATACATCATAAAGTATTGACCACATGCACAGCCTTCATGTCTGTCTCTTCCTAGACTGAACCCCAGAAAGACATGAGTGAGTCCCTTCTGCATCCCTATGTCTAGAATGAGGCCAGCCTCAGACATTGTAAAAGAAAGAAGGGCTGGGCATGGTGGCACATGCCTTTCATCCCAGCACTCGGGAGGCTGAGGTAGAAGGATTGCCCGAATTTGAGACCAGTCTGAGACTACATAGTGAATTCCAGGTCATCTTGGGCTTGAGGGAGACCCTATCTTGAAAAACAAAAAACAAAAATTCCTGGCTCCTGGGACCTTGCTTCCTCACTGTCTGGCCCAGCAGGAAAGGTGCTGAACACCCCAGGCATGGGGCACACTGGGTCTTACTGTATAGGACTTGAGGAACTCTGGGTTTAGAGATGAGAGGAACAGGCTTTAAAAGTGGCTTCCCAAGATCCTGGAGAAGAAAGCAGGGAAGAAATGACCATGCTTGTTACAGATGGGAAATGGGGCATTTGTGGCTCACACAAGATCACACAGCTACTTAGTGGTGTTTTGGGCAGATGTTTTTGCACTGCATTCTCCTGAGCATGGAGAGGGCTGGGCAGGAGCTTCAGGTGCGTGCTTTGCTCTTGCCCCAGGAATGATCAGAAGTGAAGCTAGGGTGTCCAGTATCATACTGGCTAGAGTTGTCGGTTGTCTTGCTGGGCGGGATGGCCTCATACCTGTTATGCTGCCCCAGTCTTAAGCTTCCTCAGGCTCTGCCTTCCCATGGGGTGACACCACAACTGGTTTCCCTCTTTTTGTGGCATGTCCAGATGTTGGGAACTGGTCCTCAGCCCTGAGTCTGACTGTCTGCTAAGTCTGTGTCATGTGGAGGGACTTTGCTAGGTTGGGACTCTCCTTAGCTTTATGACAACATTTACTTCCCTACACCCTGGCAGTTACTTGCCTAGCCAGCCCTATAGCACCCAGGGCACTTCGCTGCCCAAACAGAAGTTCTTCAGTTTAAGCAGACTAAACAGAATCCTTTCCTTGGCCAGACCAAGAGCCGTAAGACCATCAAGGTGAGGAGGGTCGCTTACTCAGGCCCTGATGCCCTGGACTTTTCAGAGCCATCAGTCAAGCCTCAAAAAGAGCCTCAAGCTGACTGACCCACAGCCAGCCCTGCCCTCTTCTGTGGCTGTGATGGGGAAGTATATGCCAATAAGTAGTACAGGGTTACCACAACCCGTCAGAGACCATAGCAAGAATGTGAGGACCACTTCTTCAGCACGTGGAATCCAGACTTATTTGAGCACCAAGGGGGAACTGGCCTGAGGTGGAGTGGGGAGTAGGTGGAAGGCCCCTTTGGAGGGGCTGGGGCAGGCCCGTCCTTCACTCTGCCGTCTCTTTCTGTTGGGCTTCTCCCAGTTCATGGTTTTTGTATGTTTTGTTTCTTTATCTTGCTTCCTGCTGCTCATGTGCCCCCATGCTGTCTCCCTGCAGGCTCTCAGTCCCACATAACTATATGAGGTTGAGTTGCTGTTTGTATAATTTTTTCTTAAGTTCCATCTTTATTATATTTTAGGGCCCAGGGATCATCCTGATATTGTTGATTCATTTATGCAACTCCTGGCACAGGTGTGTTTTAGTTTTATTCATTCACGTTCTGTTCTCTCTCTTTCTCTTTCTCTTATGTTGAAATTCAATTTAAGCCTATTTTTAGCTTTCTGTTGACAAATTTTTTTTTCTGTTCAGTTGAATAGAGTTTCTTCATCTGTTTCCGTGGAAGTTGACAACCCAACATCCTCCTTTAGTGCCCCTTTGCCTCAACTAGCTCAGTGGCCTACAAAGACCAGGGAGAGGCTGATCCTGAAGGGAGGGAACTGGGCTGGTCTGGAGGGAGTGGGGCAGGGAATGGAAGGGAACGGAACTGTACCCAGCAGCTCCTGTGTGGCTGGCTTGCCCAGGATGGTCAAGGGTAGGACTGGAGTTGAAGGGCTTGGGCTTCACTGTCCCCGTGCTCCTGCCGGGGAACTGCCTGCCTCATGACCTGCTCCTGAGAGGTAGGCTGGGGACAGCTTCAAAGAGAAGGGCTGAAGGAGAATGTGCACTGCGGCGCACGGTCCAGCTGGTGGGAAGGTTGTGCTGCTGCTGGACAGAGGGGCCTACGGGCTACAGTCTTCGCTTTGAGATGTTAGGGTGTGCTTGTGTCTGGCATGTGCTAAAGCTTGTGTGTTTGGAGTTTGAGAGGGAGCCAGAAATCATCTGCACTAAGCAGTATGTGTATTGTGTTGGGCATTGTGAGATAAATGTGAAATGGATGTGATGTGTTGTGTGCTGTTTGATGATGTGTTAGGCATTGATGGATGTTGAGCGTAAATATGTGACAGATATGTGTGTGTCCATTCATTGGGCTGCAAGAGAATGTTTTATATGGAGAATAGGAATGTGTTATGTATCTACATTAGAATGAGGATGGCTTGGAAGATGTGTAGATTGGGCTGTGGGAGTATAGAGTACTATGATAAAGAGTTCTGTGGTAGGGGGCTCCTGTGGGTTGGAGAGGTCCCTGTGAGTTGGGGCAAATTGAGTGTTTCTCTACTCAATCATTTCACAAATATTTTATTACGTGTGTGATAAAGATTGCTGCTCTGGTAGGATGGTGAGCAAATGCAGCAGGCATGATTCTTGCTGTCCTGGGTCTTAAGTCTGGTAGGGGTAGAAGGTGGGATGAATGAGGAAGGGGAGTGTTCTGGACCTGAATCGATATGTGTGTATCTGTGAGAATGTATCTTTGGCAAGGAGGACATCTGAGTGTATATTTGTTGGTGTGTTTGCAGAGTGCATGTGTGTAGGAGGAATATGGGTGTGTGGATGGTTTGGGTGTGGAGTGTTTGGCTATATGACTGTAATGAGGGTATGTTGTAGAAATGGGAGTGTGTATATGTAAGAGGCATAATAGAGGTATGTAAGTAAGACATTTCATATAAGGGTGCATGTGGGGTATTTTCACATGAGTAAAACGGGGGTAGAGGGCATGCGAAGGGTAAGAGGGTGGGGTCTGTATGGTGTGCGCTGTGGGCATCGCTGGAGAACTGCAATGTTGAGGACTTTTGGAGCTGTGCTGAGTATCTTGTGACCTAAGGATGTGCCAGCCATGTCTGGTACCACTTGGGGCAGGCTATCTGCCCCCTTCCCTCCATCTGCTAACCCCACGGCAGCACTCGCTTCTTGGGTATGCATGGCTGAGCAGGCCCTGGACCCAGGGTATGCTGAGGGAAGGGGAAAGCAGGGACTCCAAGGATCCTGCCCTGCTTTTTCCTCTTCGTGAGGAGGAGCTGGGGGGAGCCCGAGAAATGCAGGTAGACATGGGAGCAGAGCTGTTGGGCTGGGGTCCTGTTCCATGTCCAGCTGCCATCTCTTCTTCCTGCTGCCCTGTTCACAAACCCAGGGGACCTCAGCTTCCTGTGAATCAAAGCAAAAGTCACAGCTGGCTACCTGAAATCTCAAGGGGTCTTGCTCTGAGGGAGGAGGGAGGGGGAAAGCTATTGGCTTAGGGAGTGACTTGGGACCCAAATACTGTGCATTATGATCTCTACCTACAACCTCTAACACTTGTGCATTTGTATACACCTACATGTACACACAGCATCCCTTGGGCTGCTTCTCACCTGACTAACTGAACTCTGGGGTGTTCTGGGTCCCCCCAAAGGTGGCTGGGTGGCATTGACCTCTGATGTGTGAGGTTAGCGGCTCGGGTGGCTGGTGAATGGGGCGGGGTGATGGTCCTTGGATCTGGCTGGGGCTGGGCTTACCAGCTCCACCTCCTGCAGGCTCTGAAGCGAAAGCCAGATTTGTTCCTGTGTGAACGATTGGATGTCAAAGCTGTGTTCCAGTGTGGTAAGTGGGGCCAAGTGGACAGGTGGGCCTGGGGCTCCCCTAGGAGGATCATAAGGCCCCACCTGATCCACCTCTGCCTCTCCCACAGCTGTGCTGGCCCTCAAGTTTCCCGAGGCACCTACTGTCAAGGCCTCCTGTGGCTTTTTTGTGAGTGCCATGCTGACCCCTGGTATCCCCACCCTCACCCTGCCCAGCACTTAGAAAATAGAGGTGTGGTTGTGGAGCTCATCCTCCGGGAGAGGGGGAAGGAGCTGGGATTGACAGGCCTCTCATTCTCTACAGACTGAGCTGCTGCCTCGGTGTGGGGAAGTAGAGTCCGTGGGAAAGGTGGTACAGGAGGATGGTCGTATGCTGCTCATAGCAGTGCTGGAGGTGAGCTGGGTGAAGTGGGGGCTTGGTGGCTGGAGAGACTTTCACTGCTGAAGCAGCTGGCATTCTGGGATGCTTGAGCCTTTTGTTCCCCGAGCTCTCAAATTCTGCTCTGCAAGTACATTGCTGCAAGTCGTTAGGGTTGCTGTGAGGATCAGCTGGCTCTCAAAAAGCAGCACTTCCTTATGTAGTCTGCCTGTGGGACTGTCCCAGAGAGCCTGCAGCATGGCTAAGCCTCCTCCTGCAGAGGGCCAAGGCTCTGGTGTACTGAGACCCACTCTCCCTCAGGCCATTGGAGGCCAGGCCTCCCGCAGCCTCATGGACTGCTTTGCTGACATCCTGTTCGCCCTGAACAAGCACTGCTTTAGTCTCCTGAGCATGTGGATCAAGGAGGCACTACAGCCACCTGGCTTTCCCTCGGCCCGCCTCAGCCCTGAGCAGAAAGATACCTTCAGCCAGCAGATCCTTCGGTGAGCTGCTGGGGTGGGCCTGGGTTTGGGTAGGGAGAAGCTGAGGGTGTCAGTGGATGATCCTAACCTGCTCTCCTTTCCCTCCTCCAGTGAGCGAGTGAACAAGAGGCGGGTGAAGGAGATGGTGAAAGAGTTCACACTTCTGTGCCGGGGGCTACATGGCACAGACTACACAGCTGACTACTGAGGGGCACCCCTGTCCCACCCACCCCTTTTCATCCCACCCATTCCCAAAAAGTAAACCTGGACCCTCACTGCTGCCTCTGCTTCCTTTCTGCTACTACCATCATGTGACTGACAACCAGACCTTGGTCTGGTGGAAGGATGGAAGAATGCTTGGACCCAGGCCTTGGTTGAGAAGAGTGTGAGACCACATATTTCCTGGGATGGGTACTGTTATCCCAGCTGCCTGTCCTGGAGCAATTCAGAACACTGTCCTTGCCCTGGGGTTGTGGGGGCTGCAGTATTATCAACAACCCCCGACTCCTGTTAGTCTTGATGTGCAGTGAATGCATACATTTAATCAGCAATGCTCAGTACTAGGCCCTGAGCTCTGCCCTGATCAAAGGCTGACCTACTTCATAGCTACCACACTGAGCTGGGAGAATGAGGAGGAAAGACTTCATAGAGGGTTTCATTTCTGTTGGGAATAAGAATTTTCTTAGAAATAGGCTTTAAAGCCAGGCATGGTGGCACACACTTTTAGTCCCAGCACTTGGGAGGCAGGGGTAGGAGGATCACTGTGAATTCCAGGTCAACCTGGGTTACAGTGAAACCCTATCTCAAAAAAAAAAAAAAAAAAAAAAAAGGCATTTGAGTTCTGGGATGAACAGGTGGGTGTGTGATGTGTAGCTGCAGGCTGGAGAGGGGTACAGAAAGTGGGATAGGCTGGGGCGGTGACTCAGTAGGTAAAGTATCTGCCATGGAAGCATGAAGACCTGAGTTTGGATCCCCCAGCACCCAGTAAAAGCCAGGTATGGTGGCATGCATCGGTAATTCCGACACTGGAAAGAGCAGGAGAGTCCCTGGGATCTGCTGGCCAACTGGTCTAGCTGAATCACTAACCTCCAGGTTGAGAGATCCTGTCTCAAGAATTAAGTTGAACAGTGGTTGAAGAAGACACGCCACATCAACCACTGTCCTGCACAGCTGCATACATGCACCTACAAACATTCCTACACTGTGCACACCACACATGCAGGTGCAAAAGAAAGAGGGTTGGAGGGAAGGGATTGAAGAGAAGGCATTGAAGTTCTTACAAGAGGACAAAGCCAGGACCTAGTATTGCCCATGTACACATACTTCCCTATTTCCAGGGACCTCCAGTTTAGAGGATAGGGGCTCGTTCAGGACCAGGGACAGCTCCTGGCCTGCATCTGATTTCTCCCCATAGCATGGCTGGCTCCCTTTCTGTTTTTCAGTTCTAGTTCCACCAGGAGTGCTGTGAAATTTCAATAAAATCTGGAGAGCAGGGCTGACTTCCATCCATGAGATTTGAGCCCTCTAAATGTAGGCATTATGTCCACATGCATCCCACTTCACTGTTCTTTTCCTCCCACTTGGTGTCAGGGATCTTTGTTCCCTCCCATCTATCCCCATGACAAATGTAGTGTATGAGGTAAGAGAACTAATTGAAGGCTGGGGATATTGCTAATGGAAGAGCTCTTGCCTATAATGCATGGAACCCTGGATTCAATCCTCAGGGACTGAGAGAGAATGAGTACAAATGAATGAAGGGTATAAAGCCCAGCCTCTTGAAAGTAGACCTGCTCTCTATTTGTTAAGGTTTTTGAGGTAGGGTCTTGCTCTAGTCCAGGCTGACCTGGAATTCACTGAGTAGTCTCAGGCTGACCTCAAACTCACAACAATCCTACCTTGGCCTGTCTTCTGGAGTGCTAGGATTAAAGGCATGCTCCACCACACCCAGCAGGGAAAGAGAATGTGGGCATGCCAGGGTCTCCAGCTGCTGCAAATGAACTCCAGGTGCATGCGCCACTTTGTGCATCTGTTTATGTGAGTACTAGGAAGTCAAACTCAGCGTTAAGCTTTGCAGGCAAGTGCCTTCACCTCTGAACCATCTCTTCAGCCCTAGACCTGATTTTTGTTTGTTTTGTTTTTTGAGGTAGGGTCTTGTTCTAGCCCAGGCTGACCTGGAGTTCACTATGTAGTCTCAGGGGGCCTCGAACTCATAGTGATCCTCTTACCTCTGCCTCCAGAGTGCTGGGAGTAAAGGCGTGAGCCACCACACCCGGCTCCTAGACCTGTTTTTATTTTAATATTTATTTATGGGAGAGCATGGGCACGCCAGTGCCTCTAGCCACTGCAAACCAACTCGGATGCATGTGCCACATGTGCATCTGGCTTACATGCGGTTTGGGGAGTCCAACCTGGGTTCTTAGGCTTCGCAGACAAATGTCTTAACGGCTAGGCCATCTCTCCGGCCGTAGACCTGTTTTTTTTTTTTTTAATTTTTTGGTTTATTTATTTGAGAGCAAAAGACAGAGAGAGGAAGAGAGAGAATGGGCGCGCCAGGGCTTCCAGCCACTGCAAATGAACTCCAGATGCGTGCGCCCCTTGTGCATCTGGCTAACATGGGTCCTGGGGAATCGAGCCTCGAACCGGGGTCCTTAGGCTTCACAGGCAAGCGCTTAACCGCTAAGCCATCTCTCCAGCCCCAGACCTGGTTTTTGATCCTGACTGTGCCTCTAACTTGCCGTGTCTTATTAAGCAGTCTTTTCAGACCTGTTTGTCTATAAAATGGGATAGCTGTTACTACAAGACTAAATTGAGAATGTAGTGCCTGGTGCCGGTAAGGGTTCAATGTTTGAGAATATTAGCAAGTGGAATATGCAGATGACTACCTTGTAAAATTATAATTTGAACTTTGGGACAGTCCTGTCAGTAAGTACTATTGTTAAACCTACAAAGCTGATAAGGAAAAGGACATAGTGACATTGCTAAAATACTCAGTGGTAAGTGTCCAAGTACAGTATTCAAACCCAAATAGCACTAAGTTAAACATTATGTAACATCGTGACTTCCAAGTCAGCTTGAGCTCCAGTGAGACCCTACGGGGCGGGGGGGGCGGGGGGAGCATGTAATATGAGAGGTCAGGTGGGAGAAACCTGCTGCAAGTTCGAGGCTAGCTTCGGTTACATAGCAAGACCCTGTTTCAAACCATGCTTTGTGTGACAGAAGGATGGGAGTTGTTCGTATTGGAGTCGTGACTTGGGTAATTGGTGTTGCGGAGGTCACTGACTGACGAGAACAGCCCCGCGGGAGCAGCGGCCAGCGAACTACAACTCCCATAAGGCCCGGTGGCACTTGCGACTGGCCCTGGACGGCGGGCAATGAACGGTTTTGTGTGGTGATTGGAGGGTTGCGTGTGCTGCTCTAAGATTGGCGCGGTTGCTCGAGGCCACGCCCCGAGCCCGGAAGTGATCTCTGTCGGCCCCATGTGTAATGGAGAACGCCAAGCTTGGAGGGTCGGAGAGTAGATCTTTCCACCCGCGAACCGACGAGTTGGCTACCCGTCCTCCAACTAAGCGACTGTGACCCCCCAGGAGGGCTGCTTTTGAGGACGCAGTCCCCGAGGCCGACTTGGCTGCACCTCGCCACCCAAGCTGTGCCTCATGGAGACCACGTTCAGCAGCCCGGCGGAGGCGGCCCTGCAGCGGGAGGCGGGCGTCCCAGGACTGCGCACTCCTCCCGCAGACCTCGACCGAGTGTACGAGCTGGAGCGAGTGGTTGCTTTTGTCCGTGACTTGGGGTGTCAACGGGTGAGAGCAGACAGGGATGGTGGCTCGCCCCTCGAGACAGGTCGTCCAGAGGACCGGGCTGTTGGGTCTTTCGTGAGAACAGGCGATGGGGGGAATCCGTTTGCCTGCGGCGCGTGGACCACCTTCCATCCACTCAGTAGGACCGAATGCTTCTCTGGACCCAAGAGCTTTGAAAGTTGCCGAAGTGTTTCCTTTGAAGAGGCCCTTGGTGGAAAAGGTTGTTCTTGACATCATAGCTTGTACTTACAGGTGGCGTTGCAGTTCCCTGATCAGCTACTGGGAGATGCAGGGGCCGTGGCTGCACGACTGGAGGAGACCACAGGATCGAAGATGTTCATCTTAGGGGACACAGCCTATGGCAGGTGTGAACTCTGTCCTAACTGAGCAAGGCCTGGGAATCTAGGTCTCACGGGGGGTGGG
This sequence comes from Jaculus jaculus, assembly GCF_020740685.1. Taxonomy (NCBI): domain Eukaryota; kingdom Metazoa; phylum Chordata; class Mammalia; order Rodentia; family Dipodidae; genus Jaculus; species Jaculus jaculus. The sequence continues at coordinate 81,847,575 of NC_059106.1, read as the reverse complement.
GGGGCGGGGGTTCCTGGTGTCACAGTGCCTACCTCTTCTGACTGCTTCCATGATGATGACGACAGACACACCTCAATGTCAATGGCTTCCTTTGACATTACCATTTTCTTGGTTGACCCCATCTCTCCCCTCTAGGTGGGAACCCTTCCCACTCACTGACGGTGTCTCTTCTGCAGCTGCTGTGTGGATGTGCTGGGTGCTGAGCAGGCTGGAGCTCAGGCTCTGGTACACTTCGGCTCTGCCTGTTTAAGCCCTCCAGCCCGACAGCTTCCCGTGACTTTTGTCTTTGGTCGACGTTCTGTGGCCTTGGAGCTCTGTGCCAAGGCCTTTGAAACCCTGAACCCAGACCCCACAGCTCCAGTGGTACTGCTGAGTGAGCCAGCCTGTGCCCATGCCCTGGGTGAGAGGTTATGCCTGTGCAGGAAGGAGGGGTGGACTCATGGCAGCATGTCTTATTTTCCCCATTTCAGCACCATCCCATAGAGCTCTTAATATGGGTTTGGTTGGCCCACCCACCCTTTGCTCTGGGGTCACATTTGGTCTAGAGACTAGGGATCCCTTGCTTTACCAACTCTTGATACCACGTCCTTCTCTTCCAGAGTCCCTGGCCACTCTCCTGCGACTGCGATACCAGGATCTGCTCATTTCCAGCCCAGCTCTCCCCCTGCCTGTGGGGTCCGCAAGTCCACAGCCTGAGCCCCTAGAGCGTTTTGGGCGCTACTTCCCCCTGGTCCCAGGGAGGTGTCTGGAAGAATATGGTGCCTTCTATGTGGGGAGTTGTCATGACAGTCCTGGCCCCGACCTTGACCCAGACCTGAGCAGGCTGCTCTTGGGGTGGCCTCCAGGACGACCCTTCTTTTCCTGTTGTCCAGACACAGGACAGACACAGGATGAAAGTGCCCGGGCTGGGCGACTGAGAGCAAGACGACGGTATCTGGTAGAGAGAGCCAGAGATGCCCATGTGGTAGGGTTGCTGGTGGGCACGTTAGGTGTGGCTCAACACCGTGAGGCACTAGCACACTTGCGGAAACTGACTCAGGCTTCTGGGAAACGTAGCTATGTATTGGCCCTAGGTCGGCCCACCCCTGCTAAGCTTGCCAACTTCCCTGAGATGGATGTCTTTGTGTTGTTGGCCTGCCCCCTGGGAGCCCTTGTCCCCCAGCCTTCTGGTGGCTTCTTCCGGCCTGTATTAGCACCATGTGAGTTGGAGGCTGCCTGCAACCCTTCTTGGCCACCTCCAGGACTGGCTCCACACCTCACACATTATGCAGAGTTGTTGCCTGGTGAGTGGGGGGTGGGGGGCCTTGCACTGTCTTTGCTAGAAACCTAGGGCCTGGAGTCACAGAGCCAATACGGATTTCCTTACTCCCTTCCAGGCTCTCCATTCCATGTGCCTCTCCCACCACCTGAGTCAGAGTTGTGGGACACCCCAGATGTGTCCCTCATTTCTGGGGAGCTCCGACCCCCACCTTCTTGGAAGTTACCAGATGATTCGGAATGCTCTGCTGTGATCCCAAGGCCTCAGATGGAGCTGGCTGAGAGCAGCCCTGCCGGTAAGGATGCAAGTTCCAACCCCCGGTAGAGTCTTCTCTGGATCCAGCCCACTTAACATGTGTTCCCTCCCACTACAGCCTCATTTCTTAGCTCCCGGAGCTGGCAGGGGCTGGAGCCCCGCCTGGGTCAGACACCAGTGACAAAAGCTGTGAGTGGAAGACGAGGGATTGCCATCGCATACGAGGATGAGGGAAGCAGCTGATAACCATGTGTGGCCAGAGACACAGAGTAGCTTCTAAGCCTGCTGGGACCTTTAGTGACCCCCTGCACTGGTCTCTCATTACTGTGCCAGGATCCTTGCAGGAACCTGGATGGAGACAGGGCAGGTAGCCCTTCACTGAGGATGGGATCCATGCTGTCCTATCCAGGCACTGGCTCAGCATGCATTGGTCTGGTAAATGCCTGTTTGACTACTGGGGAGAAAAGGCTTAGGGTTTTCCCTGAAGGCTTTTGGCCCATCTGTCCTGGAAGCAGTCCAGGGATTTTGGCCCATCCCAGTTCCTAGTAAGCTGGTGAAGGTCTGTACTTGTTATGCAGGGGTTAGATGCTGCAGAGCAGGGTTTCTCAGTCCCAACACTGCTCACTGCTGCATAAATAATACTTTGTTGTGGAGGTTCTCGTGTAGATGGTAGGGTGTTGAACAGCAGCCTTCACCTGTGCCCAGTGGACATCAGAAGCATCTTCCCTAAGTACAACAACTCAAAATGTGTCCAGACATTGACAGATGTCCTGGGATAGGGTGGGTGGATGTAGTAGCTCCTAGAACTGCACTGTCCAGGACAGTATTCAACAGACACATATGGCTATTTAAGTTTAAATAAAGTATTTAAAAATTCAGTTTTTTGAGCCTGGCCTGGTGGTGCATACCTTTAATCTCAGCACTGGAGGCAGAGGTGGGAGAATCTCCGAAAGTTCAAGGCCAGCTTGAGACTATATAGTGAATTCCAGGTCAGTCCGGGCTAGAGCAAGACTCTACCTCAAAAAAACAAACAAAAAATAACTCAGTTTCTCAGTCACACTAATCATACTTCAAGTACTCAGCTCCATGAAGAGAAAGTACAGTTAGAGGACATTTCCACTGCTGTAGAAAGTTCTGGACAGTTCTAGGCTACAATGACTTAGGCTTGTTTCTCAGGGTCATCAAAGGAACCAGAATAAACCAAATACATTTTTATCTTGTTTCTCTTTATTCATCAGACAAGATCTTGGGAGTGGAGATGTGAATTGTATTTAAGCCAGATTCCTGTCCTCAAAATGTGATTGGACTAGAGAGATGGCTTAGCATTAAAGAACTTGCCTGCAAAGTTTAAGGACCCAGGTTTGAATCCCCAGTACCCACATAAGCCATATGCACATGGGGTACATGCATCTGGAATTCATTTGTAGTGGCTAGAGGTCCTGGCATGCCCATCTTTATTCTTTCTCTTTCCCTCTTTTTAAAAAAATTTTTTTTGTTTATTTATTTATTTGAGAGCAACAGAGAGAGAGAGAGAGAGAATGGGCGTACCAGGGCCTCCAGCCACTGCAAATGAACTCCAGACACGTGTGCCCCCTTGTGCATCTGGCTAACATGGGTCCTGGGGAATTGAGCCTCGAACTGGGGTCCTTAGGCTTCACAGGCAAGTGCTTAACCACTAAGCCATCTCTCTCCCTCTTAACTAAATAAATAATTGTTTTAAAAAAAAATAAAGGCATGGTGGTGCACACCTTTAATCCCAGTACTTGGGAGGCAGAGTAGGAGGATCGCCATGAGTTTGAAGCCAACCTGAGACAACAGTTAATTCCAGGTCAGCCTGGGCTACATGAGACCCTACCTTGAAAAAAAAATTTTTTAAATGTAGTTGGAGACTGGAGATAAGGCTCAGTGGTCAAAGATGCGTGCAAAACCTGGTGGTCCTGATTTGATTCCCTGGTTCCCATGTAAAGTCAGATGCACAAAGTGGCACATGCATCTGGAGTTCGTTTGCAGTGGAAGTAGGCCCTGGTGCAATTCTCACTTCTCTGTTTGTAATATATATGTGTGTGTGTGTGTGTGTGTGTGTGTGTGTGTGTGTGTGTGTGTATATATATATATATATATAATTTCATTTATTTATTTTTTTAGCGAGAATGAGAGAGAGAATGCCAGGGCCTCTGCCACTGCAATCGAACTTCAGACGCTTGCACCACCTAGTGGGCATGTGCGACCTTGCGCTTGCCTCACCTTTGTTGCTTCTGGTTTACCTGGGATGTGGAGAGAGGCTTCGCAGGCAAGTGCCTTAACGGCTAAGCCATCTCTCCAGACTGTAAAACAAATTTTTTTTGCTTTTTTTTTTTTTTCTGGAGGTAGGGTCTCACTCCAGCCCAGGCTAGCCTGGAAGTCACTGTGTAGTCTCAGAGTGGCCTACAACTCCCAGTGCCCCTCATACTTCTGCCTCCCAAGCCCTGGGACTTAAGGTGTGCAACACCATGCCTGGCCATCTTTTTTATTTCTGCCTTACAACCTTGCAGATTAAAAAATATATATTACTTATTTGGGGGAGAGAGAGAGAATGGGCATGCCAGGGCCTCTAGCCGCTGCAAACCAACTCCAGATGCATATGCCCTTTGTGCATCTGGCTGATGTGAGTCCTGGAGAGTCGAACCCAGATCCTTTGGCTTTGCAGGCAAACAACTGCTAAGCCATCTCTGGAGCCCTTATAAAAACATTTTAAAATGTGGTTGGTAAGAGTTAATGCAGTACCCACATTGAAACTACTGTCACTGAAGAGGGAAGCCCCAGGGGCAGCTGGATCCTATAGCGTTGAAGTCCTAAAAGAGGATGCCTAAACTTCATCTTGTAGATGAAGGGTAAAATAATTATCAAAACAAAAGGAGAGAAAACATTTGGGTTAAACAAACATCAGTCCGCATGTTGTGTGCTTCAAACAAAGTGGAATTGCTGTGGGCTGGAGGTAGAATGCTTGCCTAGTATGCACAAGCCCTGGGTTTAATGCAGAACATTGAAAGAAAAAGGAAGCCTGAAAAAAAAATGTGTATTATAGCCAGGTGTGGTGGTGCACAGCTTTAATCCCAGCATTTAGGAGTCTGAGACAGGAGGACTGCTTTGAGTTCAAGGACAGCCTGAAACTATGTAGTGAATTCCAGGTCAGCCTGACCCTACATTAAAAAAAAAAGAAAAGGAAAAAAAAAAAGGAAAGAAAACCTGGTTGCTGTATCCCAGAGGTGAGAGGAATGAAGGAGGGAGAGGAACCCTCACTTCTTTTAATGCTCCATATTTGCTAAGAATCTTATTTTGTTGACATTGTCCAGACTTGGGAGCACCTAATCTAATGGTAGAAGCAGAGCTGTAAAGTGGCCGTGGGACTGTAGAACAAGGTATTCTACCAGCATGTTTTGAGGACATTAACTGTGTCAGGCACTAGATATAGAGTACTAAGTACAATGGAAACTGGTATTGACATTTCCTGGGGAGGATAGATAGAATACAATACAAATAATGATAAACAAGCTCCATGGGGAAAGCCAAATTTGAGAAAAGGAGGGTTTAAGGGAGATGGGATTGCCATCTCAAACAGAATGGTCAGGGAAACTTGAAGATGAGCAAAAACTGAAAGTTACAGTGTGAGTCACATGGGTAATTAGAAGCAAGGGCAATGAGTTGCTGGCATGCCTATGAAGATTTAGCATTGGAGGGTAGGGCAGTTGGAGGGGAGTATTAGGGGCCCAAGGGATGTAGCTCAGTGGTACTATCTGGACATGGGGCCCTGCATCGGTAGAATCCTAAGAATTTGAACAGGGAGTGATACGGCCTTAGTAAGGATCACCAAGATATCTTGGCATTCTGTCCTGCCTCAGGATTGAGAAATGCATCCTGGAAGAATGGCAGGAGAACAGCAGGTGTTACCTAACCAATGAGACGAGCCACAAAGAGGCCGGCTTCAGGCAGAAAAAACAATCTGGCACTCCCACTCCCTCCCTGAAGTAGGTAGGACGAGAAGACATCTTGAGGAATGAGCAGTGGTTGCAGGCCAAACCAGGGAGGCCAACCAGCAGGCTACCAAAAAGAGGACTTCCGGGTCTTCCCCGCGTCGCGACTACAACTACCACAATGCTCAGCGCGGGCAGCCCGCCTTGGCCTCGCCTTAGGTCCCCGGCTACTCTGCGCAGGACCTGACGAAGGGGTCACGTGGGGCCGGCGCGTCACGTGGGCCAGTCAGGTGGCGGCTGCGGGGCGGGGCAGGTCGACGGACTGCGGGGCAGACGGTGGACGCAGGAACGGCGTTTGGCTGTGGTCCCACGGATCCGACCCGACCCCCGCCCGCCGTCGTCGCTGCCATGACGGGGCTAGCGCTGCTCTACTCCGGGGTCTTCGTGGCCTTCTGGGCTTGCATGCTCGTCGTAGGTGAGGCTAGACCCAGGCGGGAGTTGGCATCAAGCGGGCCGACCAGAGCCCAGCTAGGGAAGGTGGTAGCAGGACCCGGGGCCCGACCAGAGCCCAGCTAGGGAAGGTGGTAGCAGGACCCAGGTCCCGGCGCGGTTCTCTGCCTCTCCGTTCCGCCTCTTGCCCTCTTGACGGCGGTGGAGGAGGCTGGGCCCCCGCTTGCGCGGGTGGTGGTAGGTGGCAGCCCCCAGAGCTACACCAGCCCCTTACCTTAAATCGCTGCTGCGGATGCTGTCTTGGTCACGACCGGCCTGCTTCAGTCAGGTTCCGGCTGCTCCGGTTCCTCTTTCCACCCCACTCCAATCTTGTTGGGTAAACAGCTACCGGGCCGGTGGGAGCTGGCGCGGACTGGAAGGAGCACTAGCTCCCTTCAGCCTTGAGGGTTTTCGGGTTAGTGGAGGGTCTTAGTGTCATTGAGGAAGATAGATTACCGGGGAATGGCAGAAAATGGAGGCCCAGGGCGCTCTTTTGCTTTAGATGTAGGTGGCAATCAACCAGGCACTACATCTCTAGGTTAGGGAACTTCTCTCCAGAAAGCAGCCTCTAACCTCTCTCCCTTCGTTTCGTTTACCCTCCTCCCCCGTCCCCCATTGCTGCAGGAATCTGCTACACCATTTTTGACCTGGGCTTCCGCTTTGATGTGGCATGGTAAGGACGGGCTGCTGGGACACATGGACCTTTGGGGAGTTGGAAGGCAATATCCTAGCCGATGGGCTGGGAAGCTAAGGGGTTTGTGCCCCGCCCCATCCCCTTCTTGAACATAGCTGAGTTGGTTTCTTCCCTGTTTCCACACCAGGTTTCTGACGGAGACTTCCCCTTTCATGTGGTCTAACTTGGGCATTGGTCTAGCAATCTCCCTCTCTGTGGTTGGAGCAGCCTGGTGAGTGATGGGATGCTGGGACTAGGGGGCAGGGCTCAGTTATAGCAGTTGGTATCATTTAGTCATACTGGGAAGAGTGACCGTTTGGGCTTTGTTTATTAGTGGTTTTAAATTATATATATACATGTGTATATATATAATTTTTCAAGGTAGGGTTTCACTCCCACCCAGGTTGACCTGGAATTCACTATGGGGTCCTAGAACGCACAGCTATCCTCTCCCACCTCTGCTCCCAAATGCTGGGATTAAAGGTATTCACCACCACACCCAGCTCTAAAAATATCTTTTTATTATCAAGAGAGAAAGAGAAAGGAAGCTAGAATGGGCCTCTTGCCACTGCTAACAAACTCCAGACACATGTACCACTTCGTGTATCTGGCCTTACATGGGTACTGTGAAATTGAGCCTGGACCTGCAGGCTTTGCAAGCAAGTGCCTTTTAACCACTGAGCCACCCGCCCCCGCCCCCCAGCCCTTGTTAATCAGTTTTTTTTTTTTGTTATTTTTGTTCTTTGGTTTTTCGAGGTAAAGTCTCACTGTAGCCAGGCTGACCTGGAATACACTATGTAGTCTCAGGATGACCTCGAACTCACAGTGATCCATCTTACCTCGCAGAGTGCTGGGATTAAAGGTGTGCGTCACCACTCCAAGCTTGTTCATTAGTTTTTTATTCTTCTCTCAGGGGCATCTATATTACTGGCTCCTCCATCATTGGGGGAGGGGTCAAGGCACCCAGGATCAAGACCAAGAACTTGGTCAGGTAAGTGTAAGGGGCCCCTTGGTAATGAGGACACAGCTGCAGTGGAGGCTACATGTGTGTGAGACCTCATGATAAACTGCTCTGACCAGTCTCAGAGTGTTGTGTGAGTCAAGGAGGGCTGGCTGGGGATTTTCTGGGGAAGAAGGCTGGTTTCTTTCTCACCTGTCTTTTCTCTTCCCTCCCCCCATCTTTGCCATTGCCACTGCCAGCATCATCTTCTGTGAGGCTGTGGCCATCTATGGCATCATCATGGCCATTGTCATTAGCAATATGGCTGAGGTAAGGAGGACTGGAGTGAGGATGGGCAGCTGGTCCATTGTGGTCTGCACATTGGCTAAAAACTGGAAAAGAGGTGGTTGCATAAAGGGAGATTTTTGATTACTTATTTTGCTCTCCCTCAGCCTTTCAGTGCTACTGACCCCAAAGCCATTGGCCATCGAAACTACCATGCAGGTAGGTGCGTAGATGTGTGAAGGGGAAAAGCTGGGTCTTCTCACCTGTATCCCACTCCCATCTTGGACTCCTCATTTTGAAATTCTCTCAGCTGTTTTGCCTTACTAAGCTGCTCTCTGTCCTCCAGGCTACTCCATGTTTGGAGCTGGCCTCACAGTAGGTCTGTCGAACCTCTTCTGTGGAGTCTGTGTGGGCATTGTGGGCAGTGGGGCCGCCCTGGCTGATGCTCAAAACCCCAGCCTCTTTGTAAAGATTCTTATCGTGGAGATCTTTGGCAGTGCCATCGGCCTCTTTGGAGTCATCGTCGCAATCCTTCAGGTGCAGAATTCCCCTGGGGAGACTTGTCCTTGTGTCCTTGTCCCCAACCCAGGCAACCACTCCTCCCAGAGGAGAAGAGCTTCCCTTTACCCATAACTGTAGATTCGCTGAACAGTTTCTGCTGCCCCATCCCCTGGGTTTCCCATCTTGTCTTTTTTGTTTTGTGCATGTATACCTCTCCTTTAGTCCGTCTTTCTGTTTTGTCAGTTTTACCTGTCACCCTTTTCATGTCTTCTGGAAATAAAGATGTCTTCTTTGTGGTTGAGACTGGGTTGGGATCATGTCTATGTCAGTCTGTCTTGTGTTTCTCTCAGGGCCTTATATGTGATGTGCCTGTCAGTTGAACAGCATGTCTTGATTTGTGTTTGGTCACATAGTGCTTGGGTTTGTGATTAAAGGATCATGGTGCCTGACGGTCTAAATATGACTTTGAGTCCTTGACTTGGTGATTGGCACTGTCTATAAGTCACCTCTTTATCGTATAGCCGAATTCTGTTATTGCCTGGTTGTCTTTGTTCATTTGTCATAGTGTGTCTGCCCTGGTGTAGCCATCCATCTGTTGTGGTCTGCCCCTCCAATCATGGATTTGCTGGCATGGATTTGACATTGGTCACTGACTTATATCTGTGTCTCTGTTCTTGATTTCTCCTGTTCTTCTTTTGCAGACCTCCAGAGTGAAGATGGGTGACTAGATGATCTGTGTGGGTGGGGCCGTGCCCCAGTATTATTTATTGCTGGTTTTCCTGGGACAGCTGGAGCTGTGCCCTGTAACTTTAAAGGGGTTTGGTGTTGAGAGGCTTCCTGCACTCACGTCTTGCTGCCTGTTGACTTGGAGGCACAGCAGTCCAGACTCAACCCTCTGTGGGGAGTGGGCTGCTGATGTTGACCGGGTGTGCAGCGGTGCACCTGTTTCCTCACTTCCATTCCCACCCCATCTTCCCAGTGTTTGTGAAATAAACGTGGTATTTGTCCCAGTCAGTGCGGCTTCTGTTGCTTCCTCACATCACCTTACACAAAAGAAGGGAAAGACCCATGCGCCTTGACCTTGACCTCAAGGCAACCTCTTACTAACTTTCTGGCTCTATCCACACTATCTCTGCTTTGGACAGTGCTGGCTCCTGAGTGGGGAGATAAGGTGCTGGGCTAAGGACTATCGTGCTGCAGCATCTTGATGGAGGTATATTGAACTCAGGTGTCCTCCTAGACCCATGTCATCCAGGAACTGTCCATCAGGCCCAAGTATCTGGCTACAGCTTAGTTCGATCCTCGGGCATACCTGGAGCCCGTTCTGATGCCTCCTGTACCGGTGTCCAGCCACTCCCAGCAACCCCTCGTCGGGTCGGAATTCCCAGAGCACTGCTCAGCTCCACCCATCCCTGTACAGTCTCAGATTTTTTCCTAACCTTACCCGACTTATTACCCCAGAAGCCCTAGCCACCCCGAGTCCACACCTCTAAGGGTTCTGCACAACTAGCAGCCCCCGTTGGCGGTCGACCTTTCATCATGCACCCACAAAAGACTTGGCAAACCCCTCTCCCCCAGGCTCCGTCGGCCCGCATTCTAGAGCCGTCCCCACTGCCCGCGGAAGGGATTGGCCTGCCGCACCTTGTTTTGGCCCACCCCTGAGCCAAACCCTTGGAGGAGTCACCCGCGTTCTCGCAGACCGCGGGCCTCCCTCCGCCCCGCTCGGCTGGGCCAATGGCTGGGGTGGGAGACCGAGCGGCGCGTGCAGGCGCGCTGGAGGCGGGGGCCGCGGGGACGCGCGCGGGCGCGCCGGCCGGGCCTGCCCCTCCGAGGCGCCGTAGCGCGGGAGGGAGGCGGCGGCGCTGTGGTCTGTCGGTCCGCCGGTCCGTGGGTCTGCCCGGCCCCGCCCTGCCCCCCGGGGCGGCTCGGCTCCATGGCCCGCGGCGGCGGGAGGCGGCCCTGGGGCCGCGGGAGCCGCTGACCGGGCGGCGCTCGGAGGCGGCGGGGCCGGGCCATGGGGGACGGAGCCGGCCGCAGCTGGCGGAGCCGGGAATCCTGCCCGAGCTGGAGCAGCATCCCCTGCTGAGCCCCGAGCGCCGGGTGAGCGGAGGGCGCGCGCGGCTCCCCACCCAGAGCCCCGAGATTGCAGGCCCGGCCCCGCGAGGGGCCACCCGAGCGCCGCCCTAGATCCCGGACCGGTGAGAGAGGCGCCGGCGGTAGCCCCCGGCCTGGCTTCACCCCACCCCACCCCCACCCCGGCTCCTCCGCCCGCCCCCGGCCAACCTCCCTCATTGTCCTCGCTCGCCCCGGCCTCGTGGCGCGCGGAGGCGGTCGGTTCGCTTCTCCCCGGTGCCTCGGCCCCCACCCCACATCCGCGTCCCCCACCGCCCGCGCCTCCCCTGGCTCCACACCCACCCGGCCTCAGCTGCCTCCCCCGCCCCCCCCCGTGCCACGTGTTCGGCCTCCCAGCCCCGCCCAAACGCACTCCTCTGCCTGGTGGCCAGCTCGACCCGACCCAGACCCCCTGCCCCGGTGGGAGGGGTGGGGGTGCTTGCACGTGGGTCTGGGTGTATGGCTGGGAGCTGCAGCTTTGTTGATGAGTGTGTACCTTGTGTGTTCGTTCACCCAGGTGTTACCTGTGACTCTATAGGTAGTTCTCTGTGTGTCACTGAGTGTGGGTGACTCTTGCCGGGACCAGAGATGTCCGTGTGGTTATGTGTTTGTGAGGCCCCCTGCCCCCTGGAGCACTGCCAGAAGTAGTTGCTGCCCTTTTGAAGCCACAGCTGGAGGCCAGGCAAGAGGGTCCCCCCACAACCTCCCTGGCTTGCAGAGAACTGTACCCCTTCTCTAGGGCCCAAGCATGCCCCGCTCCAGGAATCAGAACTAGCTCTGCTGGACAGGCTCTGGAGCCAGCCTTGACGTCTTAGGTGAGGCCTGTCTCTTGCCCCACACTCCACACTGGAGCTACTTGCTCCAGAGGGAAGGGATCGTATAAACATCCTCTCCATATTTGGGGCCCCTGGATTTCAAGGGCCACATCCCAGCCTGGTCCTAGTTGGCCTTGCCTGCTTTCCTCTGGGACCTGAATGACCAAACCACTTCCCACCATGGCTCCTGGAAGGACTAAATGAAGTCATGAGTGTAAAGTGCTCCTGCATGGTAGGTACTCAGTAAGTGGTCCCCTTCCCTAAGCCATGTATCCTGTGTTGAGGATGCTACCCTGTGTGGTTATGTGTTCTCTGGGGCACAGGTACACGTGTGCGTCCTGTAGGTAAATGTGTTTCTGTGCTTAGGCACCATCCTGTGTAATCAAGTTCGCCTGTCCGCACTGCTGGGAGTACGGGTGTTGTAGAGTTGTGTGATAAGGGTGTGTACCTAAGTGTATGTGTATACATACTTGTGACTTAGTACTAGCGAGTGCCTGAAGGTAAATGGATATTGAGTTACTGGTAACAGCCTGAGTATGTTTGCAGGTAGAATGCAGTCTCTGTTTGTCAAGGAGTGTGAGCAGGAAAGTGTGAGTGAGGATGTGGACCCATGAGGGTGAGCAGTTGGGCAGGAAGCCAGTGAGCAGCCGTTTTGGTCCTGTTCTGACCTGTGGGGGTCTGTTTCTTTCCCTGCTCAGGCCGGCAGCCGGATGCTCGGGCCCATTGGGCTGGCCAGTGGCCGCCTGCGGGATGAGCAGACTGCTGGGGGGGACGCTGGAGCGGGTCTGCAAGGCTGTGCTCCTCCTCTGCCTGCTGCATTTCCTTGTGGCCGTCATCCTCTACTTTGATGTCTACGCCCAGCACCTGGCCTTCTTCAGCCGCTTCAGTGCCCGGGGCCCTGCCCATGCCCTCCACCCAGCAGCCAGCAGCAGCACCAACTGCTCTCGGCCCAACACCACTGCCCCTAGTTCCAGGCTCCCTGAGGTCCCCAGTGCACGGCCTGGTCCTACGGCTCCTGTCCTGCCACACTGTGCTGACATGCCGCCTAGTCTTGGTGAGCCTGTAGGGTAATGCCAATTTTCTATGGGGCTGGGGAAGAAGGTCCTATGAATGTGACTAGGGCAATGCAGTCTTGACCCTTGGGAGCACCAAGGGTCCAGGTCTGTTGAAAGAAGGCTGTTCCTAGGGTTCTGTTGACCACTTCTAGGGCTCTGGTGTCCCTGGATCCTGGTGAAAGTCCTGATTTTTTTGATTTTTAAAATACCACACTTTAGTCAGATATCACAGGGAAAAGGGCTGAAAATGGGAAGGGAAGATGGGGAGAAGGAAGATTGTAGAGCCCATGGGCCCATATATAAACATGGATCTTAGGAAAAAAATAAAAAGATTTAAAAATGTGCACTTCCAAAAAGATTAAAAATGAAAAACAGTCATAAAGGATAAAAAGTGTCTCTCCCACCCCAGCATACGTGTGAGGGGGGGTTAGGGGGCTGGGTGTGTGTGTGCGTGTGTGGAATCTTACCAGAGAGAGGAGGGGCGCTGATTCTTGACCCTCTCCTGCCTGTAGTGGGCCGACTGCTGATTGAGTTCACCTCACCCATGCCCCTGGAGCGGGTGCAGAGGGAAAACCCAGGCGTGCTCCTGGGCGGCCGCTATACACCGCCTGACTGCATTCCAGCACAGACAGTGGCAGTCATCATCCCCTTTAGACACCGGGAGCATCACCTTCGCTACTGGCTCCACTACCTGCATCCCATCTTGAGGCGGCAGCGGCTGCGCTATGGTGTCTATGTCATCAACCAGGTGTGTGGTCTGTGCTCCTGGGCTGGGCACTAGCCATCAAGAAACCCACGTGCACCTGGGGGTCTACCTTCTTAGGGTCTCAGGGCTATGATTGCCTATATGCCTGCTGGTGTCTTTGTGGAGCTGGTGGAGGGGGGGATCTGTGGGTCTTTGTCTGCCTTCCCTATTTTGGCATTGTCCCCAGAGAATTACTAGACTTAGATGTCCCTGTAGACTTCAGGAGGATGGTGTATGATTGGCATTGGAGTAAGGGGCCATGGGAACACAGAGAGGCTGGGTCCTCTCTGGTTGTAAAGCAGTCATTCAGGAGGACTTGGAGAGATGAATAGGTGGTAGCTGGAAGAGGCAAACATTCTAGACAGACCAATCTGAAGGACCAGGGCTCAGCAAGAGAACTGGTCTCCTGTGTTCAGTAACTGTTAGCTGGGGTTTTGCGTGTAACATGCAGACAGTAGCAGAGCTTAGTTGGAGGAATTGATGGACAAATCAAGAAGTCTTGAGGAGGCATGCTTAGCTGTTAAGACCTAGCTTGAAGATGGCAGGGCATCATTGTTTGAAGGGGAAATAATTTGCTGCTATTCAGAAAGATTGCTTGTAAGGGTTGGATGGAAGGGGAAGGCTAGAGGTAGTGTGACCATTTAGGAAGAGATTACAGTAGCCTGGAAAGAGATAGTAAATGTACTTATGGGCGGAACAGTCATTGTGCGCGAGGAAGGGAGAGGTCACATGAGTAGTGGAGAGGAGAAAGATGTCAAGGCAAAGCAAGGGCTCAGTCTTGGCTGTGTTGATGGCTGTACGATGAGTAAGATGGGGAACCCAGGAGCGACGCCATGTCTGGGGAAGAGAGTGACTGTGTGCTTTCTTGCCCGGGGATGAGTTTGAGAACCTGGGGGGAAGTCTGGAGGAGGACTGTTCTGCAGGCTTGAGGACTAGGAGGGAGGTGTGTAAGGAAGAGGAGGATCTGGAAGTACCTGTCCATAGAGGGTCTTTAAAACCCACATCCTGCATGCCCATGGAGCATGGGAAGAGAAAGCCAGCACTACGAGGTGGGTAGGGAGAGGAGTGTGGCTACAGAAGCTGAGAAGATGGACCAGAGAGTGTCAGGGACCCAGGAGAGTGGGTCTCCTGGAAGCCCAGCAGTCAGTGTGAGGAAGAAGCATGGCAGTGGCTTGAGCACTGTGGGGGAGTGAGGAGGGATGTGGACCGAGATGCGTCCAGTGGATTTAGCAACAAGGTGGGCCCAGCAAGAGCCATTTCGAGGGCATGTTGGGGGCGGAAGCAGATTGCAGTGGGTTGAAGAAGGAATCGGATTTGACAAAATAACTGATTAGAGACGACTCTTAAAAAAAATCTCTGCTGAGAAGGGAAGGCAAAAGGTAGGGTGGTAGCTGGAGAAAGGTTTTGTTTATTCTGTGGGGAGAACTGAGCATGTTTATGAGCCATGGGGGAGAAACCTAGGGCTCCTTGCTGGTGAGAGAGGCCAGGAGGAATGCTAATGATCTAGGAGAAATGGCCAATCCTCCCAAGGGGGCTGGTGGAAAAGAAGGTGCAGGAGAGGAAGGGAAGGGAGGAAGTGAGCTAGTGGGGCAGGGCAGTCCACCATTCCAGGGGGAAAAGCTTCTGCCCATCAGGTTCTGGCTTGGCCAGGGTAGAGGGGGGCCATGCACTCATCCCAACCCAGGAACTTCTGGCTTTAGCCTGGGGAGCTGGGTTGTGGCAGAAGCTGAGGGGCCAGATCTTCCTTGCCTGTTCCTTCTCTGCCCAGAATTTGGTGTGTGAGCCTACATGGTCAGGATCCCTGTAGACCTACCTTCTTAGGGCCTCCATCTCAAGAGATGTGAAGACTGCCTATAGCCTTCTGCTTTTTTTGGTGTTGTTGTTGTTGGGTAGACAAGTGCATCTAGCGTAGTCTCCAGAGGCTGCCCAGAGAGTTGGATGTGGATGGAAATGAGCCAGAGGAACAACTTCTTCAGCATGGGTCAGTTGAGGCATTCAGTGTGTGTCTAACTTCATGACTGTAGACTGAGCAGGGATATAGATCAGGGCTATTCATCTCTAGAACACCCGCTGCCACATAGGAGAGTCAACCTGGCACAGAGGAGGTCACAGGACATGTTTGAGTGTACAAATGAATGAATGAGGGCTGGAGAGATTGCTCAGCGGTTAAAGGCACTTGAATGAATGAATGAACAAACATGGTGTGCACTCTAAATAGTGGTTTAATAGGTACTGATATAAGTGAAGCCCAGAAGAGAAGGGAGGACTTGTACTGAGGTTTGGTCCAGGAGGCAACCTTTACAAGTGAGAGTTTGATTGCTATAGAACATTCTAGGCGGAGGGAACTGCTAACCCCAAGGCCTAGAGACAAAAAAGTCCAGTATGCTCTGTTGTGGCTGAAGAATGTAATATGGTTGGGCCTTAGAATGTGAAAACAGTGCCACAGAGGAGACCAGAACTAAGTTGTCAGAGGTCTTTGAAGAGGCAGTCTAGAATGAGAAGCTGGACTTGATCTTAAGAGTTTAAAAGATGAGCCAGGCATGGTGGCACACACCTTTATAATCCCACTTGGGAGGCTAAAGTAGGAGGATCACCTTGGGTTCAAGGCCAGCCTAGGCTAGAGACCCTACCTCAAAAAAAAAAAGGCTGGGCATGGTGGCGCACGCCTTTAATCCCAGCACTCAGGAGGCAGAGGTAGGAGGATTGCCATGTGTTCAAGGCCACCCTGAGACTACATAGTTAATTTCAGGTCAGCCTGGGCCAGAGTGAGACCCTACCTTGAGAAACAAAAAACAAAATGTCTGAGGGAGCCATACAGGGAGGGAAGGAGCTAGGTGGTCCCCCAGAACTGCCCTGGAAATTGAATTGGCAGATGCTTGCTGGTCACAGGCCCAGAGCTGACTTGTGTCCACCCATCCACCAGCATGGTGAGGACACTTTCAACCGGGCCAAACTGCTCAATGTGGGTTTCCTGGAGGCATTGAAAGAGGATGCTGCCTATGATTGCTTCATCTTCAGTGACGTTGACCTCATCCCCATGGATGACCGCAACCTGTACCGCTGTGGTGACCAGCCCCGCCACTTTGCCATTGCCATGGACAAGTTTGGCTTCCGGTGAGGTTCTAGCTAGACCCAGAACACCTCACTCCCATATCCCCCAGGACCTCATTCCCAGCTCCAGTATACTTCTGGCCCCTGGCCCAAACCCACGTTAGATCCTCCCTGGGCCCCAGTTACATATTCTTCCCACACACTCCATCTTGAACCTCTTTGCAACTCTAACATTTGCCCTCCCATACCATAGGCTACCCTATGCTGGCTACTTTGGAGGTGTATCAGGCCTGAGTAAGGCGCAGTTTCTGAGGATCAATGGCTTCCCGAACGAGTACTGGGGCTGGGGTGGCGAGGATGATGACATCTTCAACCGGTAAGTAGGGATGCAACTGGAGAAGGGTGGGCGAGGGGAAGGGGAGGTGCAGACTGAATGAGACTCTGCCCTTCCTGGTGCCTGTTCAGTCCATCTGTCCCTGTCCCCAGGATCTCCCTAACTGGGATGAAGATCTCACGCCCAGACATTCGAATAGGCCGCTACCGCATGATCAAGCACGACCGGGACAAGCATAACGAGCCTAACCCTCAGAGGTGACCCCAGTACCCCTGACCCCATGTGCTCCTGACCCTTGGCTCCCTAGAGGTGACTTCCCAGTGTCTCTGATTCTTGATCCCAAGTGTCTTCAATCCCTGAAACCTTACAGGTGGCCTCTGAGCATCCTTGACCCCTGAGAATAGCCTTCCAGAGGCCACTGGTGCCCAGAGAAGGTTCCCAGTGCCCGACTTCTAGAGGTGATATCTGGAACCCCTGATCACTGATCTCTGTCTTCCATATATCTCTCACCCTTGACCTGGTTTATAGAGGTGACTAGGATTTAAAGTCCAACATGTGTTGTTATTGAATGGACTGCATTTCTGTTGGTGCCCTCAAAGACTTAACCTTGACTATAAACCTTGACTGAACCCTGCTTATATGAGGGTGCTGTGCATAGATCCTGGGACCTGCCAAAGGTTACCCAAGCATCGTGGAGTAGCAAGTGTAAAGGCAGTGCTAACCCTCCAAGGTCAAAGGAGGCAGCTCATCTTAGGAAGTGGCCATGTTAAGCATCTCCACCTGGCTGAGGAAAGGGCCTAATGGTATGTGAAATACAGACAAAGACCTCCTGGACATCAGATGCTTCTCTGGCTGGTGCCAAACTCGAGGATGGGAGTCCAGAGCATGTCCCATGCAACCCCTGCCCTGCTGGCCCTCTTGAAGCTTGCTTTAGGCAAGGAGACAGTTATGACACAAGTTAATAAGGGCCCAGGTACAGTTCTGGCAGAGGAGACAATGATTGTGAAGAGTATTCCTGGAGGAGGTGGGCGTAATGTGGAGTTTGAAAAGTTATTTACTCATCCACTGAATATTTTGCCTCATGCTACCTCTGGCACAGTCCTGTATTCACTAGGTTAAGTGAGGGCCAGTGTGGTTGAAGGAAATTGTTTTCCTAAGAGTCCAGTGTGAACATGCATGGCATGTGCAGAGATTTTAGTTGCTTGGTTTTGAGACACCTGAAGGCTGGAGTAGCAGCAGAGGACACTCAGTGCTGAGTAGTTGCTTGCCAGAGGAGTTCAGCTTTGTTAGAGGCACTGAGGCGTCACAGAAGGGCTCTGGACCGGGGCCAGGCATGGTTGTATGTGTGCTTGGAAGGCCTACTTACCTTTTTTGTTTGTTTGTTTGCTTTTTGTTTTTTAGACGCAGGGTTTCACTCTAACCCAGACTGACCTGGAATTCACTATGTAGTTTCAGGGTGGCCTCGAACTCTCAGTGATCCTCCTATGTCTGCTTTCCAAGTGCTGGCATTAAAGGTGTACACCATCACACCCAGCTGTTTGTTTTTGAAACCAGGTCTCACTGTAGTCAAGGCTGACCTGGAACTTACTCTGTAGACAGTGCTGGCCTTGAAAACGGATTCCCCAGCTAAGCTTAGCTCCCAAAGCACAAGCACCCCATGTGACTCCCCTTCCCTCAGTGCTGGGATTAAAGGCGTGCGCCACCACACCCCGCTTCTTTCTTTAAAAAAATTTTTTTTTTTCATTTACTTATTTGAGAGAGAGGAAGAGAGAACATTGGTATGCCAGGATCTCCTACCACCACAAATTAACTCCAGATGCATGTGCTATCTAGCTTTATGTGGGTAGTGGCAAATTGAACCCAGGCCATCAGACTTTGCAAGCAAGTGCCTTTAACCACTGAGCCATCTCTCCAACCCCTCTCAGCTTTTTCTGCTTAAACCCAGGATGTAGAGGTAGGGAGATGGATTGTGCACTGATGTGGAGCTGGAGTTTGGCAAGAGCACAAGGCCCCCAAGGAGTCCAGGGAGCTGGTGAAAAACAACAAAAGCATGGTCAGCAGGACAGGGTGACAGCCTGGAGAAGAGGGGCTTTGGGGAGCTAAAGGGAGAGTAGCTAGGAGATTTAGGAGAGGCATCTGAGCTGAGCTCAAAAGGACTTCCTAGAATCACAACAGTTGTGGTGAAGTTGGCAGGGGTGCTCTGTAAGTACATGCCAAGAGCCTTGATCTTGATGTCAGATTAGCTTTGTATCAGTTAGTAGCAATGCCTGTTTGAGTGTAGAAACAGCCAGGTTGCATGAAATTTTGGGACTAAGGAAGTCTAGATAGCGGTTTCTATTGCCTCAAATCTAAGAGTTCTCTAAGTTTCTTTCTCTTACCCTACATGTCCAAACCATCAAAATAGAACAGTGCCATTCCTACTTGCTCTGCCCTTTTACCTTTGCCCTCGTCTGACCTATGTGACTGCTGAAGGGGTTCCTCTACTTTTCCTCACCCCTCCCTCCATAGTGTCTCCCCTGCACTCTCTCTGAAACTTAGTTTAGAATCCCTCAGTATCTTCTCGCTCACAGAACAGAATAGGAACCGCTTACTGTGACTCAGAGTGCACTGCCCATACACACTCTTAACTGCCAAGCTAGCCTTATAATGTTTTTCCTTTGCCATGTGCTCTGTCCTCTATGGAATGTTCTTACCCCTGCCAGCAGCAACTCAGTGTCACATACTTCTTCCAAGGAAGACATTTCTGCTTGTTTTGTGAGGTAGGGTTTTGCTCTAGCCCAGTCTGACCTGGAATTTACTATGTAGTCTCAGGCTGTCCTTGAACTCATGGTGATCCCTCTACCTCTGCCTCCCAAGTGCTGGGGTTCAAGGTGTGTTGCTACCACACCTGGCTGGAAGCTACTTTCTACCCTTAGCACTCTGACATTTCCCTTGCCTGGTAACTTTCCTTCCTTAGTGAAGTGGACTTGCTGTGAGAAGACAGGACCTTGCCTGTCCCATTCATGGCATGTCCCCGGGGTTCAGTTCAAGCTGCCATACGAGGAATGGATGGGGAAGGAGTAGCTAATGGAAGAACAAAGCTATCACAGGTTGGGGGAATGAAGGTGATGCATCTGACATGGGACACATTGCATTGGAGCTGCCTGTCGGATGTCTCAAATATCATGGCCTAAGGTTTGAAGGAGATTTGTGAAGAAATCATACCATCTTTGTGACCAAAGGTGGTATTTTCAAGTCAGTTGTAAAAGCAAAATGGGCTCCTGCCAAGTTGCCCCTAGAAGGAATAGGATGGCCTGGGTCTTGGCTTGGGAGATCCCAGATTGAGTTTGGCAGTTAGCCCTGATCTGAACTCATTTAATCCCTTTTCAGGTTTACCAAGATTCAAAACACAAAGCTGACCATGAAGCGGGATGGCATTAGGTCTGTGCGGTACCAAGTCTTGGAGGTGTCTCGGCAACCGCTCTTCACCAACATCACAGTGGACATTGGGCGGCCTACATCATGGCCCCCCCGGGGCTAACACTAATGGACAAAGGAGCTTGGTGCCAAGGAAGACTGACCTACAACTTGGCTGATAGCTGCTCTGTGAGGGACCCCCCCCAGGACCGAGACTGTGGGCTGTTTCCTGGGGGTCTTAATAGACTGCCAGCTATACCTAGAAGTTTCAGAACCCACTTTTGAGGAGCTTCTGGCCTGGAGAGGCCCCTCAAATGTGGCCCTCTCGGGGGTCAACCCTTCTTCCTGCCCAACTTCCCCAAGCCCAGCTCTCCTCACTGTCAGGGTTGGGCCAGCCCCTGCACTGCCTCGCGGAGTGGCCTAGGCTAGGTCACTCCACCTTTCTGTGCCTCAGTTTCCCCCTCCCCCAAGTCCCCTAGGGCCTGGAAGGGTGGGAGGTATGACTAGGGGCAGTGTCTCTTCCAGGGGGAATTCTCAAATCTGGGGATTCCCCCATGCTTCCAGGGGAGGGGAAACCTTTTTCACTCAACATTGTAGGGGCAAGCTTTCGAGTGCCCCCTGTCGTGGAGCGGGACCAGAGGGGGTGCTGTGTTGCTGCCTGGGATGGCAGGGTTGGCCCTTGCATGGGGGCATGTGGGGCTTGGATTAGTCGGTGGTTCCCTCCTCCCTCTCTCAGAGGAGGCCGAAGCCCCTGGGCCGCCTCATGTTTGTACATTGCACAGAAACTTGTGTGGGTGCTTTAGTAAAAAACGTGAATGGAGCAGCTCCCAGCGTCTGTTTGGGGTGGGGATCTGGTTCCCTTGACCCACTGTGTGTGGTGGTGATAAGGGACCTGGCGGGTGCCCAGCCCATGTTCCTGCACGTGCCGGGGCTCACTAGACTATCAAGACCCTCGGTAGCCGCTGTCTCGAGTTCTTTTTTGCTGCCACCGCCCGCCTACTGAAGGCAAAGAAGTAATGAATCCTGTGGGTCCAGATGTCTTAGTTCTTCCGTTTGCCCCGAGGCCAGAAGGTGCTCTGGGAGAAGCCCCAGGCGCTTGGGGCCACGCTCCGGTTCCCATTCAAGAACTTCCTGGTTGGCGGCGCGCGCA
Organism: Jaculus jaculus; assembly: GCF_020740685.1. NCBI lineage: Eukaryota > Metazoa > Chordata > Mammalia > Rodentia > Dipodidae > Jaculus > Jaculus jaculus. The sequence goes on along the minus strand of NC_059106.1, from coordinate 81,826,566 downwards.
GACGGAGCCCGGGGGCGGGGCGCGCGCGGTTTCCCGGGTGACGGCGAGCGGGAGGGGTGGGGCCAGGCGTTCCCGCGGCCGAGCCGGGACCCCAGGGTCTGCCCGGAGCAGGGCGGAAGAGAGCGCCGGAGAGCCGCGGCACTGTGATGTCAGAGGGGGCGGGGGTCGGTGGGTGTGACCGGGTCCCAGGCCACCCACCGTCTGCCAGGATGTCCCCACCCTGACCTGACCTTCGGTCCGTCTCGTAGGTGTCACCCGGGACAGCGGCGCGGGCCGGCCATGCCCCGGGACTCCCCGTCACTGTGGGAGTTGGTGGAGGAGCACGTTCCACTCCCCGAACGGCCTGAAGTGAAGAGGATTCTGGGGGAGGCGGCGGTGGACCTGAGCCTGGAGCTGCGAGGGGAGGTGGGGGTCAAGCTCCAGGCCTACCCCAAGACTCCTGAGATCCCCCATCTCCACTGGGGTCCCCGGGCCCTGCTCGGCCACTCCGGAGACTTTGTCGGATCTCACAGTCCACCTTTGCCCTCCTGCTTGACTCCTCCCTATCCCCCACCTGTCTCCTCGGCCCCATGGCAAGGTGTCCCAGCTCTCCTTGCAGGTGGCGTTGCTACAGGCCCTGCTCCAAGAGGTGCGATCCTCTCCAGCCCCGGGTTCCCACCCCACCTCTGACCCCTCCTCCCTCCTGGCACCACCACCCCTCCTGAAGGACCTTGTGCGCCAGGAACTCCGGCAGTTGCTCCAGGGCCTCCGCCTCAAGGCCATCTGCGAGGGCAGGTGGGAGCCTCAGGCATGGGCCCACTTGTCTAGACATCAGATGGACTAGTTAGACCAGACCTGATGTGGGGCCTGGGAGGCCTTTCCGGTGGGTTCCCAGAAAGGGACCTCTCAGCTTCCTTTGTGTGTACCTTCTGCAGGGACCAGGCCCAGGCATGGGCACAGTATAGTCCCAGGGTCCTTCGCTTTGCCTTAGAGGAGCCCCGGTGTGAGTTGCCAGAGCAGGAACTGTGTCAGACAGGAGTTGGTGAGCCCAGGTAAAGTGCTGGTTAGGGAGAGGAGGCATCTCTGTCCCTGCCTGGCAGAGGGTCCTCGCCAATTGGTGGGTCTCACCTGGCTCTCCGGAGGAGCTGTCAGTCTGGGGATGGACACGTTTACAGCCACTTGTGATGATGGAGATCAGCGCATAAGGAAGGACTGCAGAAGTCCTGAGGAGACCCCTGCCCTGACTGGAGGCAGGCAAGACTTGTTGGAGAGAGTATCTACTTTGATCTGGATCTTACAGGATGAAGTGTCATTTTCCAAGCAAAAGACTGGGGAGCTTTGCAGGCAGAGAGAGGCTGACTCCAGTGGGCGCTTGTTCTTAGGCCTAGAGAACAGGACCATGGGTTGGGCTAGAGGGACAGGGAAAGTTGAAGGGCGAGGGTGACAGATGGCATTTACAGGGGTTGCGGTGCTGAACAGGATCATGATGTTCATAAGAGGTGGATGGCAACAGTTTATTTTTTTTTTAAGTTTATTATTTAGGGCTGAAGAGATGGCTTAGCGGTTAAGGTGCTTGCCTATAAAGTCTAAAGACCCCAGTTCAGTTCACCAGTTACCACCTAAAGCCACATGCACTGTGGTGCCTGCATCTGGAATCTGTTCATTGCAGTGACCAGAGGTTCTAATGTGCCCATTTTTCTCTTTCAAATAAGTAAATGAATATTTTTTTAAAAGTTCATTTATTTGTTTATTTGCAGGCAGAGAGAGAAGAGAGATAGAGAATGGGCATGCGAGGCCCCCAGACACTGCAAAGGAAACCCAGGTGCATGTGCCACTTTGTGCATCTGGCTTTATGTGGGTACTAGAGGATAGAACCTGGGTCCTTTGGCTTTGCAGGCATATGCCTTAACCACTAAGCCATTTCTCCAGCCCAGCAATGGTTTCTTATTCTGACCCTCAAAAACCTCTAAGACAGGTGGGGTCCTAACTTTTCACATGAGAAATTAAAGCCTAGAAAGAACAACTAGCTGAGGTAATACACAGTGAAGGTGACATGTGAGAGCCTAGGATATTTGCACCGCATTATGTTGCCTGTGTGAGAAAAGACAGAATTATGTAGGAGAAGTGGCATTTGTTTCCCAAAGGTCTGGGGTGAGCAACATGGAGAAGATGACACTGAGTTCATCTCCCAGCAGCTGCCACAGGGACCTCAGCATCATCAAGGATCACCTGAATGTGTCCAGCATTGACCAGGTTGTTGGACACCTTAGGTGAGGCCTAGGGACATCTCTGTCTGCTGGTGGGATACAGGACAGAAGGCAGGGGGCAGATCTTGGGGGGCTGGGATTGACTGAGGGGGAAGAAGGGTAGTGTGCCAGGTGAGGATAGCATGCATGTGTGTTAAAGGCGGAAGTGGAAGAGTTGGCTACTGTTGAGCTAGCTAGTGAAGCTGCTACCAGGAAGAGGCCAAGTTCCAGGTGCCAGGAGGGACAGGGTCCCGAGATTTCATCCAGACACAATGGGAGCCAAGGAAGGGCTGTGCTGTGGAGCCACAGGCCCTGGTGCCATCATGGAGTCACATCCTGCCCAGAAATGGCAAGGGTGGGCAGTTTATACCAGGACAGCACCCAGAGGGCAATATGGACTGAGAAAAATGGGGCTGGTAAGGGATGCTGGGGACACTGAAGACTGGAGCCATGGGATGGGTTAGCTGACGGTGGGTATCCTGCCGTTCTGGTTCTGGCCGTCTGTGCTCATGTTTAGGAGCCTCCTAAAGGAGGAGTGTTTCTCGTTGGAGAGGGAGATCTCCACCCTGCAGGTGAGCACAGCCCTGGGCTCTCCCTCCGGTTCTTGGCAGAGCAGATGTGTGCTTCTCACCTAGGAGTCTGAGGTCAGGTGTGTGTGTGTGTGTGTGTGTGTGTGTGTGTGTGTGCGCGCGTGCGTCATACATGTGTGTGTCAAGGTTATATGAGTCTTGTGCCCATTTCTCATGTGTCCAGGGCCAGCAGTTTATATAGCTCCCAGTCTTCTGACTCCACCCTTCACCTAAGTCTAGGTGCATGTCCAGCTTGTCAAACTTGGCTTTCTGCAGGCACGCCCTCACGGTAGTCAGGTTTGGTCTTGTTCCCGAGCCCCACAGCCCCACACTGACTTGGCTCTCCCTGCAGTGTCGCCTGGAAGCTGAACAGATGCGGGCTTGCCAGCCCTCCACGGCAGCCCAAGAGCCCACCCTGGCAGGTGAGGACCCAGCTCCCGCCTCCCGCCCCTACCTCACACTGTGCACACTCTAAAAGACGAAGAGCCAAGTGCTGGCTTAGCCATGCTTCCCACCCGCAGAGCTAAAGGAGCAGAAGGCAGCCATGGAACGGGAGCTGCAGGCCCCTGCGGGGCCTTCGTTTGTCTTTGCCAAGCACAGGTATACCAAAGCACGTGGTGGGAGGGGTGGGCTGAAGGGTCAGTCATAGCCCTTCAAAGCTACCCTTTCTGTGCAGGCAGCAGTCTCTGGGGTCTTCTGTTCCGGGCCCTAGACCCTTTCCTTGCTTCAGTGGTCACCTGCCTGCTCCTCCTCTGGGGCCCTGCCCCCACCCTGGAGGCCAGGCCACTGCCTGCCGCTGGGGACGGCAGCTTCGGTACAGCATTCTGGAAGGGCCAGCTTCCACACCAGTGTCCGGTGCGGCGCCCCGGGCCCCAACCTGAAAGGCTTGGCCGCAAAGCAGGCTTCTGCTGGAACCTCGCCCCATCTGCTGCTGCCTCAGTCATGGATGAGCTCTCACGGGCCTCCAAGGCTGTGGGCTTGTCTGCTCCTTGCCCCTACCCCTTGCCAGGTGGCTGGTATCTAGGGCCAACTGACCAGACACCTGTCCAAACCGTCAAAGCCTTTGGTCTCTCTCCCTCCAGGCCTCCACAAAGGCTTGGCTGACAGAGGTCCCATCCCAGCCTGAATCTTTCCCCCTAGAGACCCAGACAAAGCACAGCAGCAGCCCAGAGACAGGAATCGAAATTTCATTAAAATCTATGGACTTTAAAATCCTAGTGGTGCACGATGGGCAACAGTGGGCGGCGCACCGTTATTGCTACGGAGGATTGGAGGCGGCTTGGTTGGGGCTGTCACAGCAGAGGGTACAGAGGATGGACAAACGGACACTGCAGGGCTCAGGAGAAGGAACTCCGGCTGTGGAGAGGGGACGGGCACACGGGCTGGGGCCATTTGGCACGTGAACAGGGGCAACACATCTGGGATGACTGGGCCTTCATCCTGGTGGGGGGGGGGGCAAGGAGTTGGTGTGCAGGGTCCCTTCCCCAGGGATCTGGGTTCAAACCTTGTGCTGGGCAGCCCCCGCCCCTTCCCTCCAGAAACAAGAACTTTGGGCAGGCTGCTGGGTCTTGGCATCTGCTGGCTGGGCCTGACAGCCAGGGCTGAAAGGAAGGGCAAAGACCCTGGAGCAGCAGAATGAGGTGCAAGCAGGCCTGGAAGACAGACTGGACCCAAGGCTGGGTGGGGATGGCAACCACAGGTGAAACAGTTTTTTACAAAAATAATTACACAGATAAAACAGGGCTGGGTGGTATGGTCTGAAAGGTAACACTGCAAGCGCCCCCAGCCCCTCCCCTTGTCCCAAGAAGGAAGATACAGAATGGCCTGAGCAGAGGCTGGGGTCTGCTGTGGCATCAGGAACACTGGTCATGAGGCTGGAGGCCCAAAGAGGGGAACAGATGGGGGGGCGGACCCAGAATCTGGTCCTCTAGGAGGACAGCTCAAGGGTAGAGTGTGAGGGGATCAGAGGCCACGTAAAGCCTGGCAGGCCTCTGGGGACTTGGCCTGAGACCCCTCCAAAGTGCTTTGGGCCCCCCAGCAATCCTCCCATTGCCTCCCCACCCCCAGCTGCCATCTTGGCATCCAAAGGAACTGTAAACACTGGGGACACGAGCATGAATGACTCACTAGCAGTGGTGGCCAAGGTGACAGCAGCTGTCTTGGCAGGACATGAGAAGGGGGCAGGTGGTGACAGCCTGTCCATTGCCTCCCCAGTCTCTGTGGTGGGACCAGGGGTGGGGTGGGGCCTCTCCCCTGGAAACTGTGCTCATATCCGGGAGTCCTGGAGGCGGCTGGAGCCATTACTGCCTACGATGGGGATCTGGGCCTTGTCTGGGTGCAGCGGCTGGACCTCAAACCCATCTTCAGGAGAGGGGGCTATGGTGGGGGCATAGCGCCCAGTCCGGTGCTCCAGCAGGGCAGGGCCCCAGTCTCTGCTTGGTTTCGTGGCATTTTTCAATCGCTGCAGGCAAGGGGTACAGCAAGAAGGGTGAGTCAGAAGGGTCTTGGGCTCCACCCAGCCAGCCCCTTCCACTTTGCCCAGCTACACAGCCTGCCCCCCAGGCCTCACCTGAAGAAGAGTGTCCCCATCTGTGCGACAGAGCTGGAACAAGGCATACAGCGGGATGCAGATGACAGAGGACAAGGCCATGAGGAAGCCGATGGCCACAGCCCAGCTCGGGTACTGGTAGTGGTTGTAGGTGATTGGTCGGTACTGGATCACCGTGAAGATGAGAATGAACTGCAGGGATGGAGGTAGGGAGGTGTGAAGCTGGGCAGAGCCCCTCCTATATACCCCATGCTTGTCTCACAGCCCCCCTTCCTCTCCTGGTTTTCAAGCTAGAAAAAGACATTTTAAAGGTCAGGACATGGACAACTGTTAACACCTGGGCAGTGGAAGAAGCAGGTGGAACCAGTGGCCTAGGGTGTGGTGGGCAGGTAGGCACTATGGAATGAGAGAGGTGTGTCTTTGTTAGACACTGCCTTTGGAGGTGAGCAGTCATGATCCAAGACTCATCATGGCTCTGTACTGCCTACTGAGGTAAGGCCGGATTCCCGGCCTTGAAGCCTTTATCTTACCGGTCGCCTCTGTTCTTGCTGGCCACATTCTCCTGAAAGGGTTTCTTTCTTTCTTTTTTTTCTTTTTTAAAAACCTCTATTTTATTTATTTGAGAGAAAGAGAAGAGAGGCAGAAAGAGGGAGAGAGAGAATGGGCATACCAGGGCCTCCAGCTACTGCAAAGGAACTTCAGAGGCATGTTCCCCTGTGCATCTGGCTTATGTGGGTCCTGAGAAATCAAACCAAGGTCCTTTGGCTTTGCAGGTAAATGCCTTAACTGCTAAGCCATCTCTCCAGCCCATCTTTTTTTTTTTTTTTTGAGGTAGGGTCTCTCTCTAGCCCAGGCTGGCCTCTAACTCATGGCAGTCTGACCTCTGCCTCCCAAGTGCTGGGATTAGAGGCATGCACCATGCCTGCTCCTGACAGGGTTTTTATTCTACTCAGCACTTTCCATCCTCCATCCATTCTGCAGAGCCTTCCTGTGCATTATTGTCTATTAAACCTCGAGCCAATGCCACTTCCTTTAGCAAGAACTCTCCATGACATTCTCCATCTGCTTTCCTCCCTCTCTCTCTCCCTCCCTCTCTCTCTCTCTCTCTCAAGTTTTTTCAAGGTAGGGTCTCACTCTAGCCCAAGCTGATCTGGAACTCACTTTGTAGTCTCAGGCTGGCCTTGAACTCAGAGATCCTCCTACCTCTGCCTCCCAAGTGCTGGGATTAAAGGCGTGCGCCACCACACGTGGCTCCATCTGCTTTCCTAAGAGCTGCTTTATTCAGTGTTTTCTGTCAACTTACAGACTCCTAAGATGGCATCAGCTCTGGGTCTAGGGCCCGGGGCACCGTGCTTGGCACAGTCTCATTTGTTGATTTCAACTGACGTGCCAAAAGAGAAAGGGAGAGGGAGGGATACAGATTGGGTGAAGCCCTGCCTCTCTATGGCCATGGAGATAGTGGCATTAAGCCTGAGGAGGCTACAAATGCTGAATTGAGTGTCAGATAGCAAATGCACCAGAGGTCTCTCTGGAGAAAAATGGTAAGGTGAGAAGGAAAAGCCTGTTACTATAGTAACAAAAAAGCTATGAATGCAACTTGGGCACATGGCTCATGGGGCTACCCAGAAGGCTGTGGGGAAGAGGGTGCATTGGCTTGGCAGGAGAGCTCAACTTCCCCCTTAGCAGTCTTCAGGGGCATTCTGGAGCTCGGGCTCCTTTGGTCTTCCTACATCCAAATGGGGGGATAGGGGTGCTCCTGGGGCACACAGTGGGAGTGTAGGACAAGTTTCTTTTTCTTTTTTTATTCATCCATGGTAGGGTCTTGCTCTAGCCTAGACTGACCTAGAATTCACTGTGTAGTCCCAAGCTGGCCTTAAATTCACAGTGATCCTCCTACCTCTGCCTCCCAAGTGCTGGGATTAAAGGCGTGCACCACACTATGCCTGGTGTACGACAAGTTTCTTGACCTAGCAGAGCAAGAGGCAGGTCAAAAAGAACTTTACTACAAACCCCAGAGAAAACACAGATGTGGCTGCTGAGCCTGGCTTCCTGGCAACAGAGAAGGCACTGCCTACTTTGCCCTAGTCTTCAGAGATCTAGGACCCAGGCTGAGGCTGCCCAACAGTCCCTTCTTTCTGTCCTTGGCAGATGCTCCCAGGTCTTCCCAGGGTAACAGTCTCCCTGTGACAACTGAGAGGCTCTGCTCCCTGCCCCCGGTGGAAGACCCTTGCCTAGGTCAGTGGGACACTACCTCCATAGTGACTGGTGCCTCTCTGCCCTCCCAGGCCTGACAGAATACTTCCGCTCCTCCTGTTTCAAAGCTGGGCCAGTGGCCAAGCTGATGCCTGTGCCAGGCTTGGGAACATCCCACACCTCATGTGGTGGAGGCCTCAGCCCTCCAGGGACCTTTTTTAGAAACATGAGCCAGAGTGGAAGTCCAGTACAGAGCTCCCTGTAGCACTGAGGAACTGAGCAAGGCACAAGTGACTCTGGACACTGCTTTGTATAGTGACTGTGACACTGTCAACCACATTACACACTTCCCACTCAAACAGGGGCAGCAAAATGAGACTCTCCTGGCCGGGCGTGGTGGCACACATCTTGAATCCCAGCACTCAGGAGGCAGAGGGAGGAGGATCACGGTGAGTCCGATACCAGCCTGGGACTATGGAGTGAGTTCCAGGTCAGCCTGGGCTAGAATGAGAATCTACCTCGAAAACAAACAAACAAACAAACAAAAACAGTCTTTTCTATAGCGTGGCTTGGGAGGCAGGCTCCAAATTGGGCTTCCAGCTTTCTATCACAGCTCTCTCCCTTACTATGTGAGAGACCATGAGCATGCTTAACATCGCTGTGCTTTAGTTTCCGCATATGTAGAGTGGGGGTGATGACAACACAGAGAAGTATATTTCGCATGTTAACATGTCAGCAGTGTGTATGAAGGGCCTGGCTCCTCCCAGCAGTTCACCTGTTTGATGAGTTTTCTGCTATTCAAAGTGGAAATGGAGAGCCCCTCTCCCAAGCCAGCCTACTTCCCTGCCTGGTAAGCTTAGGAAGTTGCCCCCACAGCAGAGCTGACCCCCAACTCCTGATCCTTCATTAACCGGTTCTGGGGCTACTTGGGAATGCTCCCACACCCACTCCTGCCATGTATATCTTCTTGGGGTCCTCCTCTGTGAGGGTCTGGGCAAAGAGCAGTGAGACAGACAAAAGCCAAACTGGTATCAGTGACTACCGAGGCCTCTTGGAGAAGGCTGGACAGGAATGCCACAGAGGGGCTGGCTCAGTGGAGTTGTTGCAGCTCTGGGCGAGTGTCGTCTTCAGTCAGATTCAGGGCTGGGGCTGGGGGATGGCTCAGTGGATAAAGAGCTTGCCATGTAAGCATGAGGACCTGTTTGGATCTCAAACCCTGTGTAAAAAAAGCTGGAAGCTGTGGTAGACTGTAATCCCATCACACAATGGCAAGATGGGAGCAGAAATGGAGTTTCCTAGAAGCTTGAGGACTAGCTAGTTTGGCCAATACGGTGGTACACATGAGACCCTGTTTCAAATGAGGTGGAAGGCAAGGATCGGCACCCAACAATTGTCCTCATCTCCACACACACGCCCCTGCATGCACACACACCAGAAATTAAAAAATTATTAAAAAATTATAAAAAATTATATATATACACACACACATAATATACACATGTGTTATAAATATATGTGGCTCAAAATGGCTCTTCCCAACCCACGGCCAGGCCTGAAAGCTCTGTATACACACACCTATCTAACTGTTCACCACCCCAGCAGCCACTCAGTGGACACAGAACTCTGGCTGAGTACGTGTGCTTTATGATCTAGTGGTTCCCAAGAGGGACAGTAGGGGCAGAGAGGGTCCCTGAGGAACTTACGAAGATGATAGCTGGAGAGACAAAGCGCCAACAGATCTGGAAGAAGAGAGGCGGTGGGAACCCCAGCATCATCTGGATGTCCTGGAAGTAGTTCCGGTGTCCTGGAGAGAGGGGGGTCAGCAGCCCAGCAGGACAGGGTGGGCCAGTCAGGGACTGGGACACCCGAGGCCATGGACGTGCAGGCGCTTACCATAGATGTACATGATAGACACACACATGATGCAGGAGATGATGACCAAGGAGAAGCTGGCTGCATAATTGTCCATCAGCAGCAGCCAGTAGATACCTGCCTGTGGACCAGCAGGCAGCTGAGCCGGGGGTGTCCGTGGCCCAGGCTCCCCCACCCGTTTGCCACATTGCCCACTTCACCCTGCTCTCGTCTCCGTTCTTACCTGGCTGGTGAGGGGAATGCCCAGTAGGAAGCCAGCCACAGCCACGCCTAAGGTCACATAGGTCTTTTTCTGCAGGATCCACTCATTTCCCACCTCATCCACGATGGCTGTGACCAGTGTCTCTAGGAGACAGAACTGCAAGGCCCAGCCATCAGAACAGAGGCTGACCTCTGCCAGGGCTGGTTCCCCCTCCCTGGATGCCAGCCTCACCCAACACATCGTACCTGTGTGCCCAGGCCCAGCAAGATGAGCATGAAGAAGAAGAGCAGGGACCACACGGGGGAGATGGGCAGCAGCGTGAGTGCCTCAGGGTAAGCCACGAAGGCCAGGCCAGGACCATGATCAGCCACTCTGGACACGTCCACACCCAGGTGACTGGCCATGAAGCCAAGGATGGAGAAGATGACAAAACCAGCATAGACACTGGTGGCACAGTTGGTGATGCTGATGATGACACTGTCCCTGAGGGGATGGAAAGCCGGGACAGCTTAGGAGACTCAACTTGTTTCCTTTTCTCTGACTTAGGCCAAGAGAAGTCATGGAGATGGGGAAAGTTCTAGAAACAATGGTGCCTCCAACTCTTCCTGTTTTGTTATTTTGAGGTAGGGTCTCACTCTAGCCCAGGCTGACCCGGAATTCACTATGTAGTCTCAGGCTGGCCTCGAACTCACAGTGATCCTCCCACCTTCCCTCTGGAGTGCTGGGATTAAAGGCGTGTGCCATCACGCCTGGCTGCCCTGAGTAATATTTTATTTATTTGAAAAAGAGAGGAAGAGGAAGAGGCAGATAGAGGATGGGTACACAAGGACCTGTAGCCACTGCAAACAAACTGCACACACTTACCACTTTGTGCATCTGGCTTTACATAGGTACTGGGAAATTGAACCTCGGTCCTTTGGCTTTGCCAGCAAGTGCCTTAACCACTAAGCCATCTCTCCTTTTTTTAAAAGGAAGCCACTCAGACTGTGTCCTCTCCCTCCAACTCCCCATAAGGAGAAGGATCGATCATCAATAGCAAATGGCAGTTGCAGCAAAGCAACACCAAGAGCCGGCTTCATACTCAGGAGAGAACGCTGCACCTCCTCCTCATGATTTCCAGTGTTCTACACAGTCAGAGAAACTTCTCTAGTAACGAACTATAGAAATGATCCCTGATTTTTTGGTTGTTCGAGGTAGGGTCTCACTCTGGCCCAGACTGACCTGGAATTCACTATGGAGTCTCAGGGTAGCCTTGAACTCACGGTGATCCTCCTACCTCTGCCTCCCGAGTGCTGGGATTAAAGACATGCACCACCACGCCCGGCTTCCAGTCCTCTTTTTAATTTTTTTTTTTTTTTCGAGGTAGGGTGTCACTCTAGCCCAGGCTGACCTGGAATTCACTATGTAGTCTCAGGGTGGCCTTGAACTCACGGCAATCCTCCTACCTCTGCCTCCCAAGTGCTGGGACGCCCAGCTCAGCCCTCTTTATAAATGAGGCGGTGCAATTGTTCATAGACCCAAGCTGCTGAGCCTGCCCACTTCTTTGAGTTCTAACTCAGAAAGTGTAACTTTTCCTCTCCTCCCCGCCCCCCCCTTTTCTTTCTCTTCTTTGGATGCCAGCTGAAATTCTAAGCATGCTTGCCCTGACATTTTGGGTTTTTCCCCTCTTTTTCTCAAAAAATCTCCTTTGCTTATCTGTTAAAAGAAAAATGTGAATCAGGAGCTCTTGACCCCTCGCAGACCCCTTGGGCCAAAGCAAGCTTCTCCCTCCGTTTCCACGACACAGTGGAGACTCAGGATGCTCAGACCGCAAGGCCATAGCGTAAAGGGTCTCTGGCAGGCAGCACCTGCAGGGCTGGGGAGTGGGGCGAGGCTATGGCGAAGGCAGAGCAGGGCAGCTGCAGCGACTTCTTACCGGTAGCAGTTGTTGTGGAATTTGTTGTAGGACGCCATGGTGATGAGGCCACCCCACGCACAGCCCAACGAGTAGAAGATCTGGGAGGCAGCATCTCCCCACACCTGCAGGGAGGGTGGTCAGTGAGGGGCTGCAGGCAGAGGCAGGGGTGCCCTGGCTACTCCCTGGCAAGCCCTTTTCACATCTCACCTTGGCCTCCAAGATCTTGTCCCACTGTGGGGTAAGGTAGTACATGATACCCGTGAAGGCTCCTTTCAGGGTCACGCCACGGACAAATAGGATGGTCAGCACCACATACGGGAAGGTGGCCGTGAAATATACCACCTGGGGCAAGACGGGCTCCATGACTCCTCTGTGCGGTTTCCTATTACTTCCCTCCCCCAGTCTCCACTGTGCTTCTGCCTCCCTCCTCCCCATGACTCATCTTCGCTCCTCCCTCAGGCCCCCACGACCCAGGAGGGGGAGCCTGGGTCTTTCAGGGTCGGAACAGACCCTGTCTGGGGAGGGTACTTGCTTTCCCTGAAGACTTGACTCCTCGGATGAGGCAAAGGAAGACGACCACCCAGGAGACACCAAGGCAGCCCAGGAGGGGCAGCCGCACCTCCCCAAAGTTCCCGATGTCATCTGACAGCTTCAGCACATACAGCCTAGGAAGGGGGAGATCGTCAATGAAGGGCAGCTTCCACTGCCCAGCAACCATGGCCACTCCCTCCTGGCATCACGTCTGATCAGCCAGCTTGTGAGAGATAAGAGCCACTTTGGGGATCCCAGCCCCTCTGCCTGCTGCAGCTCCTGGGAGCCCAATACAAGACTACTGCCCTGTAAGGCTCTTGGAGATCGCTTGAGTCCTGGGCCAGTCTCCTCTCCAGGAGAGGCCAGTGCCTGTCTGGGCTTACCGTAGGCCTTTTCCTACCCCTTTGGTATGCTCTGTCAGAAGCACCTCCCCCGGGGAGCCTCCTGTGAGTATTCCGTACGTCAGCGTACATCCAGGGAGCTGAGGAGCAGCACAGGGCTGTGTGACGATGGTGCCCAAACTCCTGCCCATGTGCATGTGGCTCCATCTGGTGCCCGTGTTCTTTCCACCAACCAGGCCCTGCGCTTGGTGCTGGGCACCCAGAATTGCAGGGGCCATCTTCCTGGCCCTCAGGGAAGAAGTTAAGGACAAGCAAGCACTACTGATGTAGGTGGGCAGGATGTAGCAGGCAGCGCGAGGTGCTACGGGAGGGGAGATGCTTCACCCTTTGGGAGAGCTAAGGTAGAAAGCTTCCCCAAAGAGCTGAGGCTGGAGCTACAGCGTGAGGAGGGAGGTGAAAGGATAGGGCATGCCTCGAATCTTAACAGGGCTGGAATAGTGGAGGGGGAAGGGAAGACAGAAGAGCAAGGAATAGGACCAGATTGTACAAAGTTGTGAAATCAAGGCTGAGAAGTTTGAATTTCCTGCTGAGGGCAACAGGAGACCTCAGAAAGGTTTGGTAAGAGAGATCTGAGGGCTGGAGAGATGGCTTAGTGGTTAAGCGCTTGCCTGTGAAGCCTAAGGACCCAGGTTCAAGGCTCGGTTCCCCAGGTCCCACGTTAGCCAGATGCACAAGGGGGCGCGTGTGTCTGGAGTTCGTTTGCAGTGGCGGAAGCCCTGGCGCGCCCATTCTCTCTCTCTATCTGTCTTTCTCTCTGTGTCTGTCGCTCTCAAATAAATAAATAAATAATGGACAAAAAATATTTAAAAAAAAAAAAAAAGAGAGAGATCTGATGGCTCTCATCTCTCACCATGGAAAACTCAAAGCCTTCTCTCACCCATCCTCCTGCTCTCCTCGCCTTGCTCACTGCTTCAGCCACACAGGCCTTGTTTTCCCCCAAACTTGTCAGCAGGCTCCCACATCAGGGCCTTTGCAAACGCCATCGCCTCTGTCTGAACTGCTCTTTGCCCAAAGACCCACATGTGCTCACAGGTAAGCAGCCTATGCAGTCTCAAAGCACCTGTGCCAGGGTGACATTCTTTTCTTTAATCTTACTTGTTTTCATGTGTGTGTATATGGGTGGGCCAGTGTCTCTTTGACACTGCAAACATACACCAGATAAATGTGGCAATTTTTTCTTTTTTTGTTTTTTGAGGTAGGGTCTCACTCTGGCTCAGGCTGACCTGGAATTCACCATGTAGTCTCAGGGTGGCCTCGAACTCATGGCGATTCTCCTACCTCTGCCTCCCGAGTGCTGGGATTAAAGGCGTGCGCCACCACGCCCGGCTAAATGTGGCAATTTTTTGTTTGTTTTTCGAGGTAGGGTCTCTCGCTCTAGCTCAGGCTGATCTGGAATTCACTTTGTAGTCCCACGCTGGCCTTGAACTAACAGCAATCCTCCTGCCCTACTTCCCAAGTGCTGGGATTAAACGCATGTGTCACCATTCCTGGCACCACTTTTTGCATCTTTATATGGGTGCTGAGAAACGGAAGCCAGCCTGGCAGGTTTTACAAGTAAGCACCTCTACCGCTGAGCCATCTCCCCTGCCCTCATCTTGACTTTTATTTATTTATTTTTTTTTGAGATAGGTCTTGCTCTAGCCCAGGCTGACCTGGAATTCACTATGTAATGTCAGGGTGACCTCAAACTCACAACGATACTCCTACTTCTGCTTCCCAAGTGCTGGGATTAAAGGTGTTTGCCACAATGCCTGGCTTTTTTTTTTCAGACAGACAGAATTGGTGCACCAGGGCCTCAGCCACTGAAATCGAACTCTTGGCACTTTCGCCACCTGGTGGGCATGTGTGACCTTGCACACGCCTTTCCTTTGTGCGTCTGGCTTACGTGGGAGCTGGAGAGTAAAACATGGGTCCTTAGGCTTTGCAGGCAAGCGCCTTAACTGCTAAACCATCTCTCCAGCCCATCTTGACATTCTTAACACATGTGAGCAAGGTGTCCTGTTTGCACTACGCACTATATACTATATAGCAGGGCTGATCCACATGGCTCCCTCCCTCTCGCTTTCCTTTAGTTTTTCCTCAGATGACTTCGCAAAGGGGCCTACTTTAACTACAAACCTTAAAATGCAGCCCCTGCCCCAATCCCACACTCCTCACCTTTCTCTGCTGTACTTTTCTCTACAGCACACAAGTGTCCTTGTCTCCTGTTCATTTACTTACTTTTTGATGTTGTTTCAAGGTAGGGTCTCACCCTAGTCCCAGACTGCCCTTGAATTCATGGCAATCCTCTTAGCCTCCTGAGTGCTGGAATTAAAGGTGTGGGCCTCTTCACCCAGCATATCTACTATTTATTTTGAGACAGGCCATCCTCAAAGTTGTTGTGTAGTCAAGGATAACTTTCTGCTTTTTTCTGAGGAAGGGTTTTACTCTAACCCAGGCTGTCCTGGAATTCAGTCTGTAGTCTCAGGGTGGCCTCGAACTCACGATGATACTCCTACCACTGCCTCCCAAGTGCTGGGATTAAAGGTGTGTGCCACCACACCTGGCTTTGTTTGGTTTTTGAGGTAGGGTCTCCCTCTAGTCTAGGCTGACCTGGAATTCACTATGTAGTCCCAGGTTGGCCTCAAACTCACAGCAATCCTCCTACCTCTGCCTCCTGAGTGCTGGGGTTAAAGGCAGTCACCATTATGCCTGGCAAGGATAACTTTCTGATCCCCTTGCCCCCAACTCTCAAGTGCAAGGATTACAGGTGTGCTAGGAATTGAACCCAGGGCTTCCCACATACTAGGCAAGCGCTCCATAAACTGAGTGACACCCCAGCCCTATTTATGGTTTTTGTGCACTTTGATCACTGTTGTATATCTTCAATGCCTGGCACCAAGCTGACTCAGTAAATATTTGTTCCTGAGTGAATGAGCACTGTGGCAAATGAGTTGGGACATAAAAAAGAGACCCCAGAGAGACACAGCAAGTGAAGAAGGAGCAAGAAAGAAGTACTTGAGCCTCAGTTTTCTAATCTGTGAAAGGGGATCATAACATCAGCCTGAGGTTAACCTGTGGGTAAGCGCCTGTTTTTCTTCTTGCAGCTGGGACTTCTCAGCACAGCTCCCAATTGGGAGGCTGTTCTCTGGCCAATGTTCATCCTCCCCCATCCAGTTATCAAACCTTATGGCAACATTTGTAATATCTCATGGTGTGATGTGACTCTGGGCCTTCATGGAACAATGTTGCCAGAGTTTGCTTGGCCTGCTACCTGACCATCTGAAGGACCCTTCAGTTGCCTCCTCAGCCTCCCATTTTCCTCCCAGGCCACTCTTCATGGCATGGCCTGCAGAGGGTGCTGTCTGATCCTGCCCTCTCCTGCAGTGCCCGGCATTGGGAAGACACTCCACTCTCCAAGCTCTCCAGCACTGGCAACTAACAAAGGGAACAGTGACCGGCAGGTGGACTAGAGGCTCCCAGTCGCCTTCTGAAGAAGTGCTTTGGTGTATTTTTTTCCTTCCTTCCTTCCTTACTCCCTCCTCCTCTTCTTATTTTTTGTGTTTTGGCTTTTTGAGGTAAGGTCTCACTCTAGCTCAGGCTGGCCTGGAATTTACTATGTCGTCTCAGGTTGGCCTTGAACTCACAGTGATCCTCTTCCCTCTGCCTCCCAAGTTTTAAAAAATTTATTTATGAGCCAGGCGTGGTGGCGCACACCTTTAATCCTAGCACTTGGGAGGCAGAGGTAGGAGGATCACCGTGAGTTCGAGGCCACCCTGAGACTACAGACTCAAGGTGTGTGCCATCATACCGGCTAAGTGTATTTTCCTTTTCTTGATAAACTTGATGTAAATACAGCTGCCTGGGTGTCCCAATTCCAGACACACTAAGTGCTGGCAAGACCTGCCCTTCAGAACAATAACACCTGTGGAGAGTCACTTTTTCTCAAGTGCCAACCTTCAAGTAAAGAAACCCTTCCTTGATTGAAGGATTTTTTTTAATTGGCTAATCAGGGCTGTAAAGATTCCTCAGTGGTTACAGCACTTGCCTGCAAAGCCCAGTGGCCTGGGTTTGATTCTCCAGTAGCCACATAAGCCAAACGCACAAAATGGCACATGCATCTGGAGTTCATCTGCAGTGGCTGGAGGCCCTGGTGGGTTCTTCCTTCCTTCTTTCCTCCCTCCCTCCCTTCCTCCCTCCCTTTCTCTCTCTCCCTTCTTATCTCTGTTTGCAAATAAATAAATAAATGTTTTTTTAAACTGCCTAATTATACCAGCTAAAGTAGTAGCACATAATATTTTTTACTGCAAGAGTCCAGCATTACAAGGACTACAGAGTTTAGACAAATAGCTTGGGAACCAAAGAACAGATTCTAGTTTTATTTTAGATGGCACCACATTTGCCACATTCAGTTGTTTTGTTTTGTTTTGGACCATGTGCTTTTGAGATCAAACAACCAAAGACCTTTTGGAACACAACATATTTATAAGTTGCCTCTTGATATACAACAAAAGGGATTATTCTGCCTTTTTGTATTTCTGAGACCATCTCTCTAAGGTTCTAGGCTGGCCTTGAACTCATGCCTCTTGTTTCAGACTCTCCCGGGCTGGAGCAGGTGTGTGCCACCACACCCAGTTCTTCCCTTTTTATTTATTTGACAGAGAAAGAGATAATGGGTGCGCCAGGGCCTCCAACCTCTGCAAACAACTCCAGATGTGTGTACTCTCTTGTACATCTGGCTTACGTGGGTCCTGGGGAATCCAACTGGGGTTCTTTGGCTTTGCAGGCAAACGCCTTAACTGCTAAGCCATCCCTCCTGCTCAGCTCTTTCCTTTTAAGAAAAACAACAAAACTTCTCCACAGATGACAGATAGAAAGATAAATAAACAATCTTATTTCCTCAAGAAGATAGTATATGTCTTGAGGAGACCCTCCCCCAACCTCATTCTTTGCCTGTCCAGCAGAGGGCATGTGCTCTTTGAACACTAACCACTGTAACAATGAGGAGAGCATGACCATCTAGATTGAAGGGCCAAATACCCGAGACATAGAGAAGCTTAGTGACCTTTCATGATCATACAGCAAGTAAGTGGAAGAGCCAGGACTTGAGATGTCAGCATGACTAGGAGCTGGCATGAGACACTGAGGGTGGATCAGAGTCCCCTGGGTGTCAGGTGCTGGGTGCCCCAGGGGCTTTGGGGCTGGGAAAGCCTGTTCATGAGTTTAGGGAAGAGGAGTACAAAAGGGGGGAGGGGTGTGTAATGCGAGCCTCAGGAGTAGGAAGGGAAAACAGGAAGCAGAAATGAATCAATCCCAGCACTCCTGGAGGCAGAGGTAGGAGGAGCACCTGAGACTACACAGTAAATTCCAGGTCAGCCTGGGTTAGAGTGAGACCCAAAACAAAAGAAAAAGTGGCTCAAGGGGTCTTTCCTTTGGGAGTCTTCTGCCTTAAAGGTATCTCTTTTTTTTTTTTTTTTTTTTTTGAGGTAGGGTCTTGCTCTAGCCCAGGCTGACCTGGAATTCACTATGTAGTTTCAGGTTGGCCTCAAGTTTACAGGGATCCCGAGTGCTGGGATCCAAGGCATACACTACCGTGCCTGGCTACTTAAAAATTTTGTTTGTTTATTTGCAAGCAGAGAGAGAGAGAAGACAGACAGACAGACAGAATGGGCACAGTAGGGCCTCCAGCTGCTGCAGATGGACTCCAGATGCAGGTACCTATGTTGCTTTATGTGGGTATTGGGGAATCTGACTTGGGCCATTAGGCTCTATAGGCAAGTGTGTTAGCTGCTGTGCCATCTCTCTTTTACTTTATTTTTAAAGGTTTTTAAGGTTTTGGGGCTCAAACCCAGGGCTCTACCACTGAGCACCAGCAGCTCCTTGTCTTTCCTTTGGCTTGTTCTTTGTTCATAATGGCAACTAGACATCATGCTGCCTTTCAAAAGAACACTGTGGATAAAGAACACCTACAGAGCACCTCTGGCCTCGCACCGGGAAACAGTCAAGCCAGGGAGGCCTGGGGCCCACAGCTCTGCCTCTGCCCCGGCTGCTTGCATCCTTAACCTTGGAACACCAGTCTCTAAATCTGAAACATGGCTAACCCTATCTACCGAGATAAGATGTTGGCATAGCGGAGATGGTACTAACACTTCTTCCTTACTCAGTGAAGCTGGCCTGGGCAGCTTTTCCTCCTCCCCATGGGGATCCAACTCAGGGCTTCACTCATGCCACTCAAATGTTCTGCCACTGAGGCGTTGCCCACCTCTCCCAACACACCACTTTCTTAAGAATCACTTCCCAGCCAGACCTAGTGGTGCCAGCCTGTAATCCCAGCTACTCTGGAAGCTGAGATGGGAGGACCACAAGTTCAAGGTCTTCTGGGCTACAGAGTGAGCTCGTAAAAAGAGGGCTGGAGAGATGGCTTAGCAGTGAGGCGGTTGCCTATGAAGCCTAAGGACTCTGGTTTGAGGCTCTATTCCCCAGGACCCACATAAGCCAGATGCACAAGGGGGTGCATGCATTTGGAGTTCTTTTGCAGTGGCTGGAGGCCCTGGCGTGCCCACTTTCTCTCTGTCTATATGCCTCTTTCTCTCTGTCTATCTGTTGTTCTCAAATAATAATAAGAAGAAAGCTGGGTGTGGTGGTGCATGCCTTTTAATCCCAGCACTTGGGAGGCAGAGGTAGGAGGATTGCCTTCAGTTCAAGGCCACCCTGAGACTACATAGTGAAATCCAGGTCAGCCTGGACTAGAGCAAAACCCTGCCTCAAAAAACCAAAAATAAAAAGTAAAAAGAAGACTGAGGGCTGGGAAGATGGCTCGACAGTTAAGGGTGCTTACCTACAAAGGCTGGTGTCCCAGGTTCAATTGCCCAGTGCCCACGTAAAATCAGGCACAACGTGGTGTCTGAACCTCCATGGAGCTCGTTTGTGGTGGTAAGAAGCCCTGGGGTACCCATTGTCCATCTCTCTCTTACTTTATCTCTTTCTCTCAATCTCTCAAATAAATAAATGTATATACATGTTTTTAAATAGGGCTGAGGCCGGGTGTGGTGGCACACACCTCTTTAATCCCAGCACTGGGAGGTAGAGGCAGGAGGATCGCTGTGAGTTCAAGGCCACCCTGAGACTACATAGTGAATTTCAGGTCAACCTGGACTAGAGAGAGACCCTATCTCGAAAAACAAAACAAAACAAAACAAAACAAAACAAAACAAAACAAAACAAAACACCCTCAATGCTTATTAACATGCATAGTGGTCCTAGGTTCAAACTTCAATCTGCAAAAAATAAAAGAAAATAAATCGCTTTCTAGGTTATCCATAAGGTGGCAGCAGAGAGCTGTCGGGCCTGGGACGGAGCTAGATAGGTAGGCGTGGCACAGTCCCAGCTGGGGAGCAGAGCTCAGCTGACCCCCCCCTGCCAATGGGCATCCCAGCCAGCCTTCTCTGAGAGCTATTCCCTTTTGATTTCACCAGCTAGAGTCTCCCGAGCCTTTCTGGCAGCCGGCTGCGGGTCCAGGCGGCACCGGAGCATCTACAGGGATGGGGTAGGAGGGCGAGTGGGCTGTGCGCTTCTGGGAGCTTCTAGGAAGTTCACCTTCAGACTAAGTCACGGTACCCAGAACGCATCGTACTTCTGACGGGGTTCTCGGCTTGGATGGGAGCTCTGTCGGGTGACTGCTCCTTCAGTGTGCTCTCAGGAATGGACTTAAGTGACTGCAGTGTCTCTGGGGCTGCGGGCAGCTCACCTATGGCTGACCAGCATACAGCAGAGGAAGCCTGGGCCAGAGCCTTGCGTGGACGCCTGTACTCTGCAGTGCCCCCTGGCCTCTCCTGTGCCACTGCTCAGTGACCCACCTGTCTCCAGCCCCAGCTTTGCTTCTTCTGGCCTCTGCTCACCAGCTCATGACCCCCCTCCCCAATTCCTCCACCTCCATCTCCCATTTCTGGGCAGTTATGATCACTGCCTCCCTCCTGCTCCCATTCCCTAGGCCTAATCACTACCCATTGGTGCCTCTTCCACACTCCTGTCCCAGGACACCTGCTCCGATTATGATTAGCTATCTGTCTCCACATACACTGTGAATTCCTCAGGGCAGGCCTCTGAGCCATTCGCATCTGCCAAAGGCACACGGGACCTACACAGGGGACAACACAAATAAATGTGGAATGAATGAATGAATGAGTGAATGAGTGAATGAATGAGGCCTGCTCACCCACATGCAAGAATCTGCCCTGGGCTCCCCAATAGGGCTGACCTGGAGTTCACTATGTATTCTCAGGGTGGCCTCGAACTCTCAGCGACCCTCCTACCTCTGCCTCCCGAGTGCTGGGATTAAAAGTGTGTGCCACCATGTCCGGCTTGCTGTGCCCTCTCTACTGTTGGGAGAAGATGTTCCAGGCACCTCAAGCCGCAGCTTTCCTTCAGCAGGCCCAGAGATGCCAGTCTCTGTCACCACCGAACAGAGCAGGCCAGGCTATCTTGGCACCCCAGCTTATCAACTTCCAGGGCTCATTTTGTTCTGTAGCATTAAGTTGAAGCCTAATTCGCATAAGTTCTCAAGTTCCAAAAGGTCCCACCACTCATGCTGGTCTCAACAGAGCAGGCTGTCTCACTGCGGCCAGCCTCTGCTCTGCATTGCTCATCTCTCCTCTCCAGCACTCCCCTGTGTCCTGGCTCTTCCCTGGAGACGCGGCAAGATTCTGGAGCTCTCCTTCTCTGCCACTCTGTACGGATTCCCCAACTCACCGCCCCCCATCTTCCATGGTGCTCTCTGTACGTCTGCCCTCCTCTGTGCCCAGCTGAGGTAGGAAAGGCCATAATGCCTAGTCTTGTGTGCATCTCACCTTGCACTGATGACATGCAGGCATTGGCTGCCAGGTGGAGGCAGGGAAGGCTGAGGGTTCATCAGGTCCCTGCCACCCGGTCTCTAATGAGGGCCTCACCTCCAGTACTCCTCGCTGGGGCTGGTCCTCTGCATGGTATGGTTGGGCAGGTGGGAGAGGTTGCTGGGCAGGGCAGCAGGCCAGGAGCTATTGGTGAGGTTGGTAGCATCCAGCACACCGGCACAATCTGGAGTGTTCCAGGGGTTATTGCAGTAGGCCCAGGGCAGCACGTGAGCCATAGAGGAGAAGAAGTAGTAGAAGGCGATGCAGATGACTACGTTGTAGTAGATACCAATGTATGTAGACACCACCATCATGCCATAGCCGACGCCTGCAGGAAAGGGCACAGTCAGCACCATCGGCCAAGGAGCCTCACTCATCTAGCCGAAGGCTAATGGTTTCTAAGAGCCCAAGGGGCAAGCTTTGATGGAGAGCCATGAGGAAAGGTCCAAGCCTTGACAGGGGTTAAGTTAGAGGGCAACGGGGTTTTGTGTATACACGTGGCAGGAGGGGTGGGTGGAGGCCAAGTAAACATGAATTCCAGCATGTGTCCATGGCCTTGGCCATTGATGTTGGGCTTGGTGTCGGCCCCGAGGCCCTACAGGGAATGCCTGTGTTTGTCCAGGTGTGTGAGTTGGCCTCTGTGTGTGTGTGTTCACCCCACCCGGGCCTCACCTTTGAACATGGGGCTGATCCTCCAGACCCCCAGACAGCCCTGGCTTGCGAACTGGCCAAAGGAGAGCTCCATGAAGAAGAGCGGGATCCCGCAGAATATCAGCATGATGAAGTAGGGGATCATGAAGGCGCCTGGCATGTGGGGAGAGGTCTGGCTCAGAGTGCGTTTGGAGGAGCCCTCCCTGGGCTTCCTGCTCAGAACCCCAACAGCCAAACCTTTGTGTTTGGGTAGGACCAGAGTAGGAGTCAGGCACTGAACAGAAGCCTGGGGTGAGGCCCACTCCGCCCCCCCAGGACCCCCAGCCTGTCTTTGAAATTGGAACCACGCTCTGGAGAGGATCCAGCCCCAGAGCGTTCATGTTGGGGTGGGATCTGATGGTTTAATGAACTGAATTCACAAACATAAGTCACTGGGATCTTCAAGTATCTCTGTACCATCCTGGGGGAGGTGGGCATTAAAACAAGAGAAGGTAGGCCAGGGAACCTGGGGTGCTTTTCTCTACCTCTTCTAGCCTCAAGGGAGCATGCTGGCAGGCCCAGGATCAAAGACCAGACTGCCAGGGTCTGAGGGTGGTCTGTGCCTCAGGCCAGGTGTGCCTCGCCCAGGGGAGGAGTGAGGAAGACCAGGGCCAAAGGCTAGCTTCTCCTGAGTGGGGCCTATGCCAGGGAAAACGTGGCCCAGGCCCCTGTGGGGTAGGCTTTACCCAAGTGGGTGGTCCCTGCCCTGTGCCCGCTGGGTACCTCCCCCGTTGCGATAGCAGAGGTATGGAAAGCGCCAGACATTGCCCAGGCCCACGGCATAGCCCACGCTCGTCAGTACAAACTCGATCTGGTTGCCCCAGTTGCCCCGTGTGAGGTTCTGGTCCTTCTTGGTGGCCTCGCTGGGCACAGCACCATTCTGTGAGGATGGGAAAGAAGGTACCGTCAGCAAGACATTTGTGCCCCATGCTTGGCCCCCTGGGTCTCCCTCACTGGGGACACCTCAGATGCTCTAAGGCTCTCTTGCCCGGGGCTTTCCCTCTACTGGCGGGAGCCAAGGGAAGCCTGGCAGAGGAGAGATGGGAGGCACATCTGTCAGAGGGTGAACGGCAGTGCCGGCCTAATCAGCCCCCAGTGCCCCATGCCATGCATGTCAGCCTACCTGAGGAACTGCTGCCAACAGCTGGAGATGTGACACTGGCTAGGGAACTCAACCTGCGTCCCCCAGCCCCTCTGAAACCTCCCCTCTTCCCTCAGGGTAAGGATTGGGGAGCAGCTGAGACTCATACCAAGCAGCCAAGTCACTCTGGGCACAAAGGGGCCTGTGTCCAGACAGTCCCCCACCCGCGGCCTCCCACATCACCAGGCTGAGCACGCTGCCCACGGGCAGGCAGTGGCTAGACTGTTCCCCCAGCTGTAGGCTTCTTCCTGGGGGCATGGGGTGGGCTGGGCCGGGTTAGAAGAGGGGATGGAGCAGCTTAGTTAGGCTAGACCTGGGGAGGGTAGAAGGGCCCCAGGGAAGCTGACCTAGGCCACAGCGGGGGATGCCAGGCTAGGAGTTGGGGAAACTTGTAGGCACCATGCCAAACTTTGAGGACAGTCTCAGCTAGGGAAGACAGATGGCCCAGAGAAGGGTGACAGGAGGAGGGTCTCACTGAACAGAGGAATGCCTACACAAGAGGGAGACGCAAGTTGGGAAGGGTTCATGGGGGACGCGCTCTGGGGAAGGGCACTGTACCTGATGTGGGAACTGCTAGGCTGGGGTGGCAGCCCAGGGTCCCGCTCGCGGAGAACAGCCTCCATGTACCCTCAACTCCAGACTTGGAACTGGCTCTGCAGCTCCCTTAGTAGGACATACCCTCCTGTCAACCCCTCCCACCAGCTGTGGGAGTCAAGCTACCCTAAGCCAGAGCTGGAGGGGCCTAAGAATGTCACCAAGCTGAAACACACACACAGAGTGCTTCCATGCCAAAATGGCATCCCAGAGATGAGCTGTGTCCTTGAGAGGAAAGGACAGTTGTTCCTCTGATCATGGCCGGGAGTAGTGAGGCCAAGAGACAGTGGAGTGAGGCTCGCTGACTCTCTGCGTGAAAGCGACATCTTTAAGGACATCAGTCACTCTAATTAATGATAAGCAAAGTTGCCTGGTGTGTTTTGCTGTTATTGCTGTTTGATTTGATTTGATTTTTTCAAGGTGGGGTTTCACTCTAGCCCAGGCTGACCCGGAACTCACATTCTGTAGCTCCACGCTAGCCTTGAACTCCTCTACCTCAGTCTCCCCAGCGCTGGGATTAAAGGCATGTGTCACCATGCCTGGTTTTTTTGGCCTAGGTTTTTTTTTTTCTTTTTTTTAATCATATCTGGAGTTCATTTGCAATGGATGGAGTTCCTGGTGTGCCTATTCTCTTCCTCCCTGCTTCTTTCTGTCTCTAAAATAAATACATTAAAATAAAATACATAAAAATATTTTTATCAGGCCGAAGAGATGGCTCAGTGGTTAAAGTGCTTGCCTGAGAAGCCTAATGACCTGGGTTCAATTCCCCAGTACCCTCGTAAATCCAGATGCAAAACGTGGCACATGCATCTGGAGTTTGTTTGCAGTAGCTAGAGGTCCTGGAACACTCAGTATCTCTGTCTCTCTTTTTCTGTGTCTGTCTCTGCTTGAAAATAAAAATATTAAAAATTACAAAAATATCTTTATTCTTTTTAAGAGAAAGAGAGAGAGATAGAGAGAGGGACAGAGAAAGCAAGAGAACTGGCATGCCAGGGCCTCCAGACACTGCAATCAAACTCCAGATGTGTGCACCCCTGTGTGCATGTGCAACCTTGTGCTTCTGGCTTACGTGGATCTGAGGAGTCGAACAGGTCCTTAGGCTTTGTAGGCAAGTGCTTTAACCACTGAGCAATCTTTCCAGTCCTTCTCTCTTTTAAATAAATAAATAAATAAAAATATTTGAGGGGGCCTAAGGACCGAGGTTTGATTTCCCAGTATCCACATAAAGCCAGGTGCACAAGGTGGCACATACATCTAGAGTTCATTTGCTCTGGCTAGAAGCCCAGATGCACCCATTCTATCTGTCTCTTTCTCTCTCTCTCATAAATAAATAAATAAATAGAAATATAAAAGAGAGTGAGAGAAGCAGAGAAAGAGGCAGACACAGTAAGAATGAGTATGGGCGTGCCAGGGCTTCCTGCCACTGCAAATGAACTCTGGATGTATGTACCATTTTGTGCATCTGGCTTTACATGGGTACTGGGGAATCGAACAGGTTTTGCAAGCAAGCACCTTTAACCACTGAATCATCTCTTCAGCCCTGGCTTGCTGTTTGGAAATGTTGTTATACATCAATGCTGGCAGACAAACCCAGATGACTTCATGAGACACCAGTGACTTCTGAAAGGATCCATGGGGGATGTAGACACAAGACACACGTAGCCCATGCAAACACGAATGTCACCAGTGTCTGAAGGACAGACACCGCTGGCCTAGCGCTGTACACTCAGTCCAGCATAACTTTGTCGCCCTTTTCGCCCTTTATGGAGGGGAGAAGCTCCTTAAAGAAGTCCCAAGACAACATTGGCAGGCTCAAAGCCTCTGCATCCACTCATGCATATGTGCGTTCACTGATTCATTCATGCAATGTCAAGCTTTACAGATCCCCCTAAGAGTGAGTTAGCTGGGAGCAAGGCAGAGAGTCCTGCCACTCAGGGCTAGAGACCACTAATGAAGAATATTGAAGGAAAACCATGCGTTGTATGTTTCTAGCATATATTAGCTTAGGTGGAGCATAATCAATGTATCTAGAAGAAATGTAAATGTACCTAGGACTTTCAGTAAAGCGAAAGATGTTGCACTTCCCTGCTCTGACACTGCAGCGGGGGAGATTCCTGATGGTAGCTAACAAGGATTCTGTGACTCTGCGCCTGGCCCCTTTGGACAAGATATAACTACCTTATCTCAGGAGACAGCTGCCTGTACTTAATCTTTTTTTTTTTTTTTTTGAGGTAGGGTCTCACTCTAGTGCAGGATGACGTGGAATTCACTATGTAGTTTCAGGGGGCCCTTGAACTCACAACAACCCTCCTACCTCTGCCTCCCGAGTGCTGGAATTAAAGGCATAAAGGTGTGTACCACCACACCTGGCCTGTACTTAATCTTATTTGACAGAATCCTGCACTTATGGATGTAAATCTCTCCCCTCTCTAAGCACAGGAAAATTCAGACAAAAGATTGTAAAAGATATATAAGTTCAGCACAACCTGATGAGTTCAGGGCCTCTGTCAGGTTTTTGGTGTGAGCCAGTAGAGGTCTGCATGTGAATAAAGGCTCTCTCCCTTTGTCTAAAGTGGATCTTGCCTGATTAATCTCATTGACTCATTAATTCCTATCACATAGCTGGTTCATTGGCTGAGAAACTGAGTCACAAGTGTCTTAAACTCCTGGCCCTTTGAGCCTCTGGCACGGGCAGCTGAGTGGCTGTGAGAGATAGAGACTTTGAGCGATTTGGAAGGCACACTCTCTGATGGTTTCCCAGAGAGAGAGAGAGAGAGAGAGTGAGAGAGTGAGAGAATGGGCACACCAGGGCCTACAGCCACTGCAAATGAACTCCAGATGTGTGAGATGTGTGCACCCCCTTGTGCATCTTGCTAACATGGGTCCTAGGGAATTGACCCTGGGTCCTTTGGCTTTGCAGGCAGGTGCCTTAATTGCTAAGCCATCCTTCCAGTCCTATATCATCCCTTTTAAGAGTTAAAACCCAGGGGTTAGAGAAATGGCTTAGTGGTTAAGGCCTACAAAGCCAAAGAACCCAGGTTTGACTCCCCAGTACCCACATAAATCAGAGGCACAAGGGGGTGCATGCATCTGGAGTTCGTTAGCAGTGGCTGGAGGACCTGACGTGCTCATTATTCCCCCCTACCCAATTTCTCTTGCTCTCAAATAAATAAACAAATGTAAAATATTTTTTTAGAAAAAGTTAAAACCCAGCTGGGTGTGGTGGTTGCATGCCTTTAATCCCAGTACTTGGGAGGCAGAGGTAGGAGGATCACTGAAAATTCAAGGCCACCCTGAGACTACATAGTAAATTTCAGGTCAGCCTGAAGCAGAATAAAACCCTACCTCAAAAAATTAAAAAAAAAAAAAACCAAACCAAAAGCGTTAAAACCCACAATAATTTAGAAAATGGATATTAACTCAGTCTCACTTCACTGGAAATGGATAATGAGTTATAAATTCTTTACTCTTATGGACTAGGCCTTGAACAACAATAAGAAAAAATCCAAAAAGTCAACAATAGTTAAAAATAACTTTTACACCCAGGCGTGGTGGTGCATACCTTTAATCTCAGCACTTGGGAAGCAGAGGTAGGAGGATCGCCATGAGTTCGAGGCCATCCTGAGACTACGTAATGAATTCCAGATCAGCCTGGGCTAGAGCGAGACCCTACCTTAAAAAAAAAAAAATAGGGCTGGAGAGATGGCTTAGCGGTTAAACGCTTGCCTGTGAAGCCTGAGGACCCCGGTTTGAGGCTCGATTCTCCAGGACCCACGTTAGCCAGATGCACAAGGGGGCGCACGCGTCTGGAGTTCGTTTGCAGTGGCTGGAGGCCCTGGCGTGCCCATTCTCTCTCTCTATCTGCCTCTTTCTCTCTCTGTCACTCTCAAATAAATAAATAAAAATGAACAAAAAAATTAAAAAAAAATAGTATTTAAAAAAATACAAAACAAAACAAAAAAATACAACCTTTTACACTGATATGTGGTATTTTAGCTTTACAACACAAAAGGCATAAACCTATAAGGTAATATATAATATGTCCTTTTAGCAAACTTTATACATTAATCTGATCATTAAAAAAAAATGTTTCAAAAATGTCTTATAAGAGCCAGGCCTGGTGGTGCATGCCTTTAATCTCAGCATTCGAGAAACAGAGGTAGGAGGATCACCATGAGTTCAAGGCCACCCTGAGACTACATAGTGAATTCCAGGTCAGACTGAGCTACAGTGAGACCTCCCCCGAAAAACAAACAAGTCTGATAAATGTTAATATATAATGTATTATTATTATATTACAGAGGTCAATAATCCTAACAAAAATAATATGGTGATTTTGGAAAAACTGATGAAATGAAATAAAATATATAGAGTACTGTTTCAAAAGAATAACTTTTAGGGCTAGAGAGATGGTTTAGTGGTTAAATGCTTGCCTGTGAAGCCTAAGGACCCCAGTTTGAAGCTTGATTTTTTGCCAGATGCACAAGGTGGCGCACGCATCTGGAGTTCGTTTGCAGTGGCTGGAGGCCCTGGCATGCCCATTCTCTCTCTATGTGCCTCTTTCTCTTTCTATCTGTTGCTCTCAAATAAAAAAAAGACAATTTTTTTAAAAAGATAACATCTCTATGTTTCTGTTCAAAATATGTATCTGTTAACCATTTATGTCATATTATCCAGGTTATAAATTGTCATTGCCATGCCTTAAAATGTCAAGATTAAGACTTCAGCTCACTGATGTTAACCTGTGCTTGGTGATGTTTGTAATTCAACCAAATTATCTATGCTCTTATGTCAACCTTTTAACTACTAAAAACAAACAAACAAACAAACAAACAAACAACTGAGCCTTCACATCAAGGTTTACACATTAGTATTTAATCTTCTACTAGAAGATTATTATATGTAAAGATACTATATGATGTTCCTGTCTTGTTCATGCTGATTCTGCTAGGTGGTCATTGCTGAAGTTATCTTATAAGTTTTATAAAAATGATTTAGTTATTGTAAACTGTCATAAATTAAATTATAATATTGCTCAATGGGACAGGCATGGTGGTGCACACTTTTAATCCCAGCACTTGGGACGCAGAAGTAGGTATATTGCCATGAGTTTGAGGCCGCCCTGAGACTACATAGTGAATTCCAGGTCAGCCTCGACTTAGAGTGAGACCCTACCTCAGAAAAAATAATTGCTCAATGGTTAGAGGTGCTTACTTACAAGATTATTTTATGTCTGTTGAAATGTCTCTAATATATGTAAAATTAAACTAATATAGCTCAACAATAACCAGGTTCTGCTTTTTTTTTTTTTTTCCAAGGTAGGGTTTCACTCTAGCCCAGGCTGACCTGCAATTCACTATGTAGTCTGAGGATGGCCTCGAACTCATGGTGATCCTCCTACTTTTGCCTCCCAAGTGTTGGGACGGGTGTGCGCCACCACGCCTAGCTTTAATAGTTTCCTTTGTCTGATATTGGCTTACATTACTAAACTCTTACGTTAACTTATGCTTTCATCTGCCTATGTCTGGCTCTGGTTAATTAGCCACTGTTTGCCTTCAAATAAGAAAAAATTTAAAAAGAGAAAAAAAAAGTGGCTGAAGATAAAATTCACCCCAAAAGGTACATTGAATAAAAATACAAATTCTTTAAAAGGAGATAACTCAAGGAAAAAAAAAAATCTTACCGTAACTTGATCTACACTGATGGCTCAGGATGGGATATTTGACCAGGCTGTGATCAGCCCAATTAGAGGAGTAAAACAGACAATCCAAAGATTATCACTACTGGTTATGTTTACGTAGTGGCTATCAATTTGTATTAGTCTAGTCTCTCCTCCTCATTAAGCTATTTTTAAACATTTTGAACCTGGGTCCTTAGGCTTTACTGGCAAGCACCTTTTCCACTAAGCCAGCTCTCTCTCCTGCCTCTCTCTATGCTTTATAACAATGAAAATGCTTACTTTGACATCATATATAACTTGTTT
Organism: Jaculus jaculus; assembly: GCF_020740685.1. Classification (NCBI taxonomy): domain Eukaryota; kingdom Metazoa; phylum Chordata; class Mammalia; order Rodentia; family Dipodidae; genus Jaculus; species Jaculus jaculus. The sequence continues at coordinate 81,796,853 of NC_059106.1, read as the reverse complement.
TGATTTTATAGGATTTATATTTATCAAGCAGTCCTAAATCTCAGATGAGGCTCAAAGCTTTAAAACTATCTTAAAGTTGGTAAAAGGTTATGGGGACTTATAAAACTAATTAAATACATTATGAAAAGGTCATGAGTCTATGAACAAAAATTTAATAATTTAAATGTGTGGGTCCATAAGATCAAACCTAAATCTTGTCTCCAATGGATACAGCCCCACCAAGAAAAAAAGGTGTATTTAAAACAAATCAGAAGCCCAACCCTAAGATTTAAAGTACTAATGATGCTGGTTGTTTGATGGTGTTCCCTTAAAATTTCTAACACAAGGAGACCCACCCACTTTCCCCGGAAGCTGGGCACAGCCCCACTAGCCTGGAGACATAATCTAAATAAAAGATTATAAAAGGAAGCCACTCCAGCCAGTTTAGACTGGGCCCCCATAGTGTAATATGTCACTGTAACTGCTATTAAAGTTACAGGTGCCACTCTGTGGATTCATCCATCACACCCAGGTAAAAAAAAAAGGCCCGCACAGCTGAAGGGAGCTTCTCTTGGATGACACAACAATGTCCACACCAGCCATTCCAAATCACCCTGTGGAGGTGCCATGAGTACTCCAAAGATCGGCAGCTCTGCTCTGACCACATCAGGAAGCTGGTCAGTCTATGCACAGCTGAAGCATGAGGATCTACAGGCTCACGTCAGTCACACAACTGGGAGCCGATGGCCCCATGTGTAGACTTAAGAAAGTCTACAGAAGCTTGAGGACGTCTACAGGAGAAGCCTATGGACCATCATCATGATGCCCCTCCATCCAATAAAGTCTGGCAACAGTGCTGTTGCTGGCATTCTCAGTGGGGATGGGGACAATGGCCCCATAAAGTTAAAACTTAAAAAAAAAATAGCTATAGCCCTATTCTACATAATGACAAAAAAACAAACAAACATGATTATGTTTTTTTTTTTTTTTTTTTTTGTAACAGTCTGTGCTATATCAAGCCATATAATACCAGGAAACACCCACAAATAAAAACTAAAAAAAGGGCTGGAGAGATGGCCTAGCGGTTAAGCGTTTGCCTGTGAAGCCTAAGGACCCCAGTTCGAGGCTCGGTTCACCAGGACCCACGTTAGCCAGATGCACAAGGGGGCGCATGCGTCTGGAGTTCTTTTGCAGAGGCTGGAAGCCCTGGCGCGCCCATTCTCTCTCTCTCTCCCCCTCTATCTGTCTTTCTCTCTGTGTCTGTCGCTCTCAAATAAATAAATAAATAATAATTAAAAAAAAAAACTAAAAAAAAAAAAAAAGGAGTCTCTACACACTTTTTTTTTGTTGTTGTTTTGTTTTTTTCAAGGTAGGGTTTCACTCTATTTCAGGCTGACCTGGAATTCACTCTGTAGTCTCAGGGTGGCCTTGAACTCATGGCGACCCTCCTACCTCTGCCTCCCAAGTGCTGGGATTAAAGGCTTGTGCCACCATGCTCAGCATCTACACACTTTTAATATACCTTGTCTGCTAAATTCATAGATAACATACACCAAATAGCCTAGTCATTGATAGACCTACAAAAACAAATTCCCTGATGGATATGGTTATAAAAAACCAGAGAAGTCTGAATCTGCTTACAGCTGATAAAGGAGGACTATACTTATTTCCAATTAAAAAAAATGCTGCTTTATACAAACAAATCTGGAGTTACTATAAATAGAGTCCAGAGACTTGAAGAAAGCATGGCAAAAAAAATAAAATTTAACAAACTCCTGGCTGTCATGGGACAGCTGTTAGTCATGGGCTAACTGGTCTATGCCCCTGATCAGAGCATTAACAAAGATCTCCTTAGGATTATTATTTGGGCCCTGCATCTTGGACCTCCTAAGCAGACTTATCACCACTAGATGCTCTCAGCCAAGGGCTTATTACAATCCAATAAACAAAAAGACTCAGATTTATAAAAGTTGGGCTGGAGAGATGGCTTAGCAGTTAAGGTGTCTGCCTGCAAAGCCAAAGGATCCTGGTTCGATTCTCCAGGACCCACGTAAGCCAGATGCACAAGGGGTACATGTGTCTGGAGCTCATTTGCAGTGGGTAGAGGACCTGACGTGCCCATTCTCTCTCTGTCTCTCAAATAAATAAATAAATTTTAAAAAAAGTCTTTTATATAAAATTAACAAGTCTTCAAAAGGGGGAAAACTTAAAAATACTATGTTTAATGTTTCTAGCTTATATTAGTTTAGATAAAATACATACCTATAAAAAATGTAAATGTACCTAAGACTTTTAGTGATAGATGTTACACTTCCCTCCTTTGAAACTACAACGGGGGAGATTCCTCTGTTGGTAGCTAACAAAAATTCTGTGACTTTGAGCCTGACCCCCTTGGACAATAATATATAACTACCTTATCTCTTAATCTTATTTGACAGAATTCTGCACTCATGAATGTAAATCGTTCCCCTAAGTCTGAAAAAATTTAGACGAAAGATTGTAAAAGGCATATAAATCCAACACAACCTGAGTTCAGGGCCTCTGTTGGCTTTTGACATAAGCCAACAAAGGTCTGCGCATGAATAAAGGCTCTCTCCCTCTCTCTAAAGTGGATTTTGCCTGATTATTCTCACTGACTCATTAATTCCTATAACAAGAACACATCTGTGTAACCTCAGTGTGACCACAAAGCAGACTTCTTTTTCAAATCCTAAGAGTATGGAAGGAGAACAGAAAGAGTTAAGTCTGGGAAGGGCTTTCTTGTGAAGGGAGTCACACCTGGTCACAGGAGGGAGTGGACCCCAGCCTGAGCATGCTTTCTGTGACCCTACCTGCACATGCCACCACCTTACAGTTTTTCTTTGGGGCAGGTGTTTCCATACTATAGGATCAGGGGGCTACTTTTTTTTTTTGGAGGGTATGGAGCCTGCTGGGGTGATCTATCTGTTCCCAAATAGCCAAATAGGGCTCCTATATGTTGGCCCTACAATAACACTTTTATTCTGTCCCAGGCTTGTTTACTTAGGAACACAATGCAGGATTGTGGTAGCTCTGGAGTTTGTGGCTGGGGTTACTGGGCAGCAGTTACAGCTGCAAAAGGGACATTGAGGGTCTAGGATGGCCCCATAAGCAAAGGCAAAGCCCTGGAAGAGACACAGTTCTCCAGGGCTTAAACTTCAATGCCTCTTTCCTGACCCAAGGGCATGATGGATGGACCCCTGGCCTCCCCTACTATCAAGTATAGTAGGATCAGATTTGGATCTTTGAGGTTCACTCTTACCTGGCATGGAGGGGGACCGGGAGGGTGGTGAAGCCTCCAGCCACGTGCCACAGGCAGCTGCTCTTAAGGGCTCAAGTTCTCAACAGCCAGCCGCTGTTTAGCTAATGAGACCCACGCCGCCCAGCCGTGTGCTAACTGGCTTAGCTGAGCATGCAAGGAGGGAAGCCTGCGGCCTCGGCATAGGGGTAGAGGGGGGCTGGCCACGGCGCTGGCAGGAAGTTCCTGATGACAGCAGGGCTCCCTTCAGATGTGATGCCCATCTTCTTCTGCCTGGCCTTGAGTGGCACAGTGGTGCTGAGCTGGGGAAGCTGGCATACTGTGGGGTCCTGACTTCCACTCCGGTGTGATCTAGACTCAGGTGGCTTGTCAGTCTTAAGCTCTCAGTGGAGGACACAACAGGCTTACCTTTCTGTGACCCACTGGAGTCAAGACTCTTTGGGGTTCCTTTCTGGGGGAGATTTCTTGGTGCCCAAAGTACCTTCCTTGTCCAGCTCTCCTCCAGGGACTCTCGTCTGGGGAAGCTAAGACACATTTTTTATGTTTGTGGTATTGAGACCTTAATCCAGGGTCTCATGAATATTAGGCAAGCACATTACTACTGAGCTCCACTCTAGGCCTAGTTAACGCTTTTTCTTTTTCTTTTTTTGTGTTTTTCAAGGTAGGGTTTCACTGTAGTCCAGGCTGACCTGGAATTCACTATGTAGTCTCAGGGTGGCCTTAAACTCATGGCGATCCTCCTACCTCTGCCTCCTGAGTGCTGGGATTAAAGGCGTGCGCCACCATGCGTGGCTTAGTTAAGGCTTTTTCAATGCTGCATAACTTTTTGCCCTCCTTGCATCATTTTTCCTATTTTAAGACCCTTGTTTTTCTTGAGCCAGACTGGCTGCCTGCTGCCTGAGCCAGCTCAACCCCACAGGCAGCCTGGATTCCATTTGTTCCCTGTCCATTACACGTCATGCGATCTTGCCCTTGCTGGCCACCCTCCCTCACCGGCTCACACCTTGTTGGGGAAGGAAAGCACAATGGCGGATCCCTCTTTGGGTTGCCCCCCTCTTCCACAGGTTCCTCTAACTCTCCTGTCTGTGCCCTACCACCACCCCTGGTGGCAATTCTAAGAGGTCATTGCCATAACCTGCATGGCTGAGCTCCAGGGAAGGGACTCCCTCCTTAGGTTCCCTGTACCTAAGCTCTCCCAGGCTGGGCAGAATGCAGATTTGGGGGTCTTCCTTCCACAGCTGAATGGGAAGACCTGACTGTTTTTTTTCTCTCTCTCTGGATGCTCCCTTACCCTCAGAACTGGCCGCAGTTTCCCTCCTCACACCAGCACTGTGATCTTTCTTGGGTTAACAACCCCCACGGCCACTGTCGGCACCCGGCTGGCTGAGCCACACTGAGCAGTCACTTATGTAAGTCCCCTACATAGCCCTCTGCCCAGATTATCTGCTGCTCTTGGTGAACTGCAGGAATTAAGGCTGTGTGGCTGAGGGCAGGATTGGAATCTCCCACTCTGCTCCTGGGCTTAGTCAAGGTGAGACAATAGCTCAGGTTAGGTCCCAGCTATTCTAGAACCTTCTCTTTGTATCACAGCACCTCTATCCAGGAAATCAGGGGGAAGACTGGATACCTGTTAGAGACCCAGCAACCTTGGTGCAGGCAGCCTCCTTGGGCCCACCAATGATCCGTGGCTCCACCTCGCCTGCAATTCAGCTGTTTCTGACTGTCTCTTGTATCTCCCATTAGTGTCCACTATCTTTCTAGGTTGCTTTTTTTTTTTTTCTTCCTCCAGACAGGGTCTCCCTCTGTAGCCCTGGCTAGCCTCACATTCTGAGTGATCCTCCCACCTCAGCCTCAGGAGTGCTGTTGGGATTCCAGGTATAAATCATCATGCCTAGCTTAGGACAGGCTTTAAAAAAAAAAAAAATCTGTCTGTCTTCTGATTATAAAACTATAATAAGTTTACCACAAGACAGGCAAGTCCAGAAAAGCATCAAGAAAGAATAGTAGCCAGGCCCACTCCAGAGGTAACTGTAGCCCACAAGAGACAGAACCCCCTCCTTCCCCTCCTTTCTTCCTCCAGCCTTGGATCCTGCATTAGCCTCTGCACTCGCTGGGGACTCACACCCTCCTAGCTCAGCATTCAGTGGATATTTTTGTGAATTGTGAGCTCTCTCCGCCTGCCCTTAGTAGACATGAAAGAACCCTGGAGCTGCCCAGGCGGGCCAGCCCCACTGGGACCCAGCAAGCTTCTTGTTTAGAGCTCTCCAGCCCCAGGATTTGCTCATGGGATGAAGCCTGTCCAAGACAAACTTGATGGAGGAAAGCGGGCAAGACCTCACATCCCAGACTGACTCGGAGCCAAGTCAGATCACTGGCAACTTGCTTAGAGCTTGCTCAGGGCTGCGGTGGGGAAATTGGGCAGAACAGCCATTACAGTAAACGGCTGCCCCAGAAGACCCCACCACCGCCCCCTAGGGACCCCTCAGTTCTAGTTCTCCCAGGGCCTCTCCTTTCATCAGGCCACAGATCAGAATGGCCCTTGGGCAGTATTTGACATCTGATGACAGATTTCTGTCCTTAACCTACAGGACGGTGAGTGGGCCCAAAGAGACTCCGCTGTGAGCCTGATCCCTGACTCCGTCACCTGCGTGTGAAACAGAGTCAGGGCTGTGGGCAGAGAAGTCAGAACCACGGGAAAGCCTAGCCCCAGCCTGCACAGCCCCTGCCACTCTGGGCCCACCCGGAACCCTTCCCAGGGCGGCAGAGTCCAGGCGCTCACGTGGCAGGTAAGGGAGACAGGGGTATGCCTTTGCCAGTTCATCACACCGCCCTGATTGGCAGAGAACGACTTGCCAATTTTTCAGGCAGCAGACAGAAAACTGGCACCCCAGGCACGCCAGGCTCCACTCCAGGCCCTGGGGAGAGAGATGGAGGATGCTGGGTGGCCCCTGCCTGTGCCCTCACCTTCCTCTCTGGAGAAGCCTAGTAGCCTGAAGACCGGCCCCTACTCTGCACTGAAGTGCTGTGGACAGCCTCTGCCCCATCTTTGGCAGCAGGCTGGCACTCCAGGAAGTGACTCTGGTTCTTGACTGTCCTAAAGTGTGAGAGCACCTGCATAAGGCTTTCCCCAAACCCAAACCTGAGCCACATGGCCTCAGAGGACAGTCCTTCTATTGCCTTACGGGGGCCAAGTCAGGCTTTGCAGCAGGGAGAAGGCTTGCTTTCCCGGCCCTCCCACCCTCACAGGCGTCAGCTGCACCGAGCCTCAGCCTAGCCTTAGCTTCCAAGGGCGAGGACACATGGCACCCACTCCTCGCCAGCACTTGCCCTAGACACTGGCAAAAGTTCCACAGGGTCTTTCTCCTCCTGGAGGAGACTCTGCACTGTCCCCTTCCCCCAGCTCTCGCCACTGAGCCCATGCACCACATTTCCTTGCCCCTCACCCTCTCTGCCCATAGGAGTAACTGCCGTGGCACAGACAATGAGGCTGTATTGGTTAGTACGATTCCTGGGCACCTCCGGCCCGTCTCCCCGGGAGCTGGGACAATGCAGCTTTGATACTCAGAGCAGATTCTCAGCAGGTCCTTGGGCTGGGGGAGTCCTCACCCCCCCCCATTCGCCTTCCCCTTGCCCCCACCAAGCAGCTAACTCTTCTTGCACTTCTTCGCACAGTTGCAACTTTCTGGGTCACTTTGGCTGGTGTCTGTCTCACTCACTGGTTGTGCCTGCCCCTACCTGGCACAGATCTCTCTCTTCTTAGCCCCTGGCCCCACCACCAGCCCAAGCCTGCCTGGCACCAGGGAGGGGGGGGGGCTTGACCTTCTGGAAGGTGACTGACCTGTTCTGGGGAAGAGGGGGCCACAGGTTCATGAGCTGCAGCCATCCTGGGGCAAGCGCTCAGAGCGCCCGCGCGCGCGTCTCCACCGCCCCTTCACACCTCTGCCAGCTCCAGCGACACTGACGCATCCCCTGCCTCTCCCACGGCCGGGCTGGGCAGCGGCAATTACTTTCACCTCATCTCCTCCCGAAGCTCTGAAGCTCTGCCTACCCCCTCCCTAGCCCTCCCCTGCGGCCAGTCCCCATGCAGCCCAGCGCGGGTGCTCTGGAGCTGGAGGATGAGGTATGGGTTTGTCGTGCTGCTCCCTTATTCCCAGCAAGTCTCGAGAACACACACACACACACACACACACACACACTCTCTCTCTCTCTCTCTCTCTTGCAGACACAGAGTAAGTGCAGGACACAGTGACAGGGTGGCTCATCCCTTTCTACAGCTGCCCTCCCAGAGCTGAGCCTATAGGCCAGGCACCAGTGGGTTCCTGGTAGGATCGGTGGGTGCTGGTCAGGATGGATTTCCTGTGTGGGCACTGGTAGTGAGGATGGGGCAGGAAGACGGAGGGCGCAGTCCACAGGGAGGTATCAAGGTATCTCAAACTCCTCAGAGTGAGTGGTGTGGGCTCAGAGATATTGGATCCTGCAGTTGTATTTGTTTTGGGGGAGTTGGGGACCCCCCCCACAGAGGCCAGCCAAGAGGATGGAGTATATTCATGGGAAGCTATGACTAAGCGTATAAGAAAGTTTTGGCCTAGTGACTGTGCCATTACCTGTCTAAAAAGAGCTGGCATGGGATGTGGTGGTGGTGTAGCCTTTAATCCCAGCACTTGGGAGGCAGAGGTAGGAGGATCATCATGAGTTCGAGGCCACCCTGACACTACATAGTGTATTCCAGGTCAGCCTGGGCTAGAGTGAAACCTCAAAAAAAAAAAAAAAAAAAGATGGCCTTAGTTGGGCACAGTGGCATGCACTTGAGAGGTGGAGGCTGGGGTACATGAAACCCTGTCTCAAAAAGAAAAAAAAAAAGAAAGAAAGAAAGCAAAACAACAATAAAAATTGGCATTGACCAAGACAGTGGTCACTGCAGAGTTTGGACAAAGGGAGGCAGGAATGGCGTGAGGACTTGTGGGGATCGGCACTGGGCAGGGGGCGTGTGCTGTCCGGGCTGGCTAATCCAGCAGTGCTCCCACGACTGTAGTGGACGTCACTCAGACCCATCCAGTCCCTCTTATCTAAGGCCACACTCGTTGGTCAGTTCCTAGTTGGCACCCAGACACCACAAAGCCAGGGGCGAGGAAGGTGGGCATCGATGAAGTTAAAGTCCCTCTGGAATTTGCTAAGGTGGTCAAGACCTAAAATACAGTAGGATCTTAGCAAATATGTGTCAAATGGAAGTATACATGAACTCTGGAGGAAGGACAGTTTTGTAATAAGTTTGGTAAATATGACTCCATGGGGAATGTTGTCTAGAACAAGAGTGCCTTGCTGGCTTGGGTTAGATTCCTCTGTACCCATATAAAGTCAGATGCACAAAGTAGCACATGAGTCTGGAGTTTATTTGTAGCAAAAGGCCCTGGTACAACCATACAGACACATATACACTTTCTCTCTTTCTCAAATAAATAAAAATACTGTTTAAAAAAAGTCAGACATTGGCCAGGCGTGGTGGCACATGCCTTTAATCCCAATACTCAGGAGGCAGAGGTCGGTGGATTGTCATGAGTTCAAGACCACCCTCAGACTACATAGTGAATTCAAAGTCAGCCTGGGCTACAGTGAGACCCTACCTCGAAACCCCCCCCCAAAAAAAGTCAGCCATTGTCAGGTGTAGTGGTGCACATCTTTATTCCCAGCACTTGGGAGGCAGAAGCAGGACTGTTGTGAGATTGAGGCCAACCTGAGACTACATAGTGAATTCCAGGTCAGCCTTCCTGAGCTAGAGTGAGACCATACCTCAAAAAAAAAAAAAAAAAAAAAAAAGTCAGCTATTGGTTGGAGAAATTGCTCAGTGGTTAAAGGCACTTGTTGCAAAACCTGCTGCCTTGGGTTCAATTCTCCAATACCCACATAAAGCCAGATGCACAAAGTGATGCATGTGTCTGACATTCAACTGCAGTGGCAGGTCCTAGTGTGCCCATTTTCTCTCTCATGTCTGGTCTCAGTTTTTGCATCTCTAAAGTGGGGGAAATGTCTGCCAATCATTGAGTCTAGTGAGCAATGGTGATAAAGGACAGTACATATGAAGCATTTAGTATGAGCCACGCTCTGTCCTCAACATTTCATATTGCTCTGTCCTCTCAAGAGCCCAGGAGGTTGGCACATCCATCTTTCCATTTTGTGAGACCTTGGCTCCAGCGAGTTTTCTAAGTGTGGTCTCAGATCCCACTGACTCAGCTGCTCCCTGGGCCCGTGTCATGCAACTGGGTCCCCAGACACACTTCTTGACTTCCTGCAAGCACAGACTGAGGGCCAAGGCCCTGGCTGGGCCACTGGCTCCAGGAAGACCCAGTCACCCATAATGCCCAAATGCTCACTTCCACCCAGGGTGGGCTCTGGGCTCTGGCTGCCCTAGCCTGGGCTGGGTGCCCAGAACAGGCAGCCCTGGCTGGACGGCTTTCCCTGGCTCTGGCCATGGGGACAGGAGGCAGCAACCCAGCTGGGCCCTAGCCGTAATGAGGCCTCATTAGTGGGATCCAGCTGCTCCGGCCTCTCTGAGGAAGGCTGACTCCCCCCATCCCCAGGCTGACTTTTCTTAATAGAGTGGGCATGTTTCCAGAGGGGCAAGGAGTCCAGGGGCCTTGTTGTCCCCTGTGACTCTGGAGGGAAGGTCCTGCTGAGTTAGGCCTGACGCATGCTGGGGAGGTAAGAGGGGCTAGCAGAAGCTGCACAAAGGAGATGGGGCTGTGGGGTATGCTGCAGGGGAGTTGGGAGGGAAAAGAGGCCAGAGACGTGGTCCAAAGAAGCCTAAAGAAGATAGGCTCAAGCCGGGCGTGGTGGCTCACGCCTTTAATCCCAGCACTCAGGAGGCAGAGGTAGGAGGATTGCCATGAGTTTGAGGCCACCCTGAGGCTCCATAGTGAATTCCAGGTCAGCCTGGGCTATGAGACCATACCTCAAAAAACCAAAAAAAAAAAAAAGAAGATAGGCCTTTGTTCTTTGGATCTTGATATCCTATTTTGTGGGGCAGGCTTATTGCTTAGCCTGTCCTGGCTAGAAGAGCACTTCCCAATAGTGTGTGCACAGTCCTTGGGAGTTCTTAGGAGATCTCCTGCCAAGTCTCAAACCTTATGCTAGGAAGACACCCACCGAGTGCCACCATCTATGTCAGGAAGAGTGCCCACTTTGTGCCAGGTGTGTACTAAAAAGTGCCTACTGTGTGTCAGGTCTCCATTGGGAAAGCACCTACTGAGTGTCAGGACCTACATTAGCAATGTATCCACTGTGTGCCCAGCCCAATGCCAGAAGAACTGCCAGGTGCACTAGGGAAGCAACCACTGTGTGTCAGGTTCTGTGTGTACCAGAGTGCCCACTGTGTGCTCAGAGTGGTCTCCCTTCATGTCCACCCATGTCAAGTGAACCCCTGTGGTATGTCTGATCCAGCGCTAGGTGAATAACCTGTATATGCCCAATCCTGGGTCAGGAAAGGAACAGACATATGCCAATCTTTAGCTAGGTGAATTCTCACCTTGTGGGCACTGGGGAATCAAACTTGGGCTGGCAGACTTTGCAAGCAAGTGCCTTTAACTAGTAAGTCATCTTCCCAACCGAGAGAATCTTTTAAACATTGCTATGTAGGGCTGGAGAGATGGCTTAGTGGTTAAGGTGCTTGCCTTTGACAAAGCCAAAGGACTGTGGTTCGATTCCCCAGGGCCCACATAAGCCAGAGGCACAAGGTGGCGCATGCATGTGGAGTTCATTTGCAGCAGATGGTGACCCTGGTGCGCCCATTCTCTCATTCTCTCTCTGCCTCTCTCTCTCTCTCTCTCAAAAAAAAAGTGATTTGCATGTGTGCTTGTATGTCTGCATGTGCACTGCTCCTAATAGATGGTGCACCTGGCACCATGCTAGACGTGTACCCACTGGGCAGGAGGCCCCATCCTAAGGGGAGTGCCTAATGTCATGTGTGCTAAATCGATGTTACTTGTGCATTTGCTACCTGCTGAGACTTGTACTAAGTCCCCAGCCCTAACAGGCTCTCTCCCAAGAGAATATCCATTATGTGCCGAGCCCTGTGCTTGGTGATCCCCCAGTGTGCGCCAAGCTTATACTAGTTGAGCATCTGCTACATGCCAAGACTGGGCTTGCTGAGCAAGTACGCGCTGTGTGACAGGCCCTGTGTGGATGGCCCAGAGAAGAGGTATCCAAACCCTCATGTTGACACATACGAGAACAGATCAAGGAGGGCAAGCCCAGGTGGCCCATGGCGCTGGTGGAACCTTCTGTGATTAGAAGCTGTGGCAACCAGGGCCCTGGTACTCTTGTTCATGATGAGACTTCCAAGTGGCAGAGGCAACCAATGTGTTTAAAGCCATGGACAGAAGTCAGAGAGACTCAGCACAGGGGAGGAGACTGAGACGGCCAGCCTGGGAACTCAATGGAAGACGGCAGGGTTAAAGTTGAGCCAACAGAGGCTTTCATGCCTCCAGTCCTAGGTTCCCCTCCTCACACTACTATCCCTTGAGACCCAGGCAGCCCTGCCCCACACATGTACAGAGGCCCAAGGTCTCCACAGAAGGACCACCCCACCCAGCCTTAGTGCCCCCAAGCAGCCCAGCTGCTCCCCTGCTTGGAGGCACCCTGGCCAGCTGGGTTCTTGCACAGCCCTGTCCTAGGAGCCACTGAGGCGTGAGGGAGGCAGCTGAGCTGGACTGGCAGAGACCATCTGGGCTAGGCATTGGGGGAGGGCACGTGCAGCAAGCATGTGGGCCTGGGCACGTGCTGGGCAATGGCTGGCTTCTCCATGGGACACCTGCTCCAGAGCTCAGCAGAAGCTCTAAGGATGACACAGGATGCCTGCTGACATGGAAGAGACCAGAGGGGCCTGTGTCCTCACATGCAAATCTGGTATATAAAGGGTGATGGAAATGAGGGTCCCACGCCAGGGGCCAGCTGACTACTCCCTGTGTGGCAGAGCACAAACACAGCAATGCTTCCTTGGACGACTAGGGAGATCAAAGGGCCACTGGAGCTTACACACACCCTCACTGTCCTGGCTTCGGACCTACCAGAGCATCCGAAGGAGTATGTCAGGAACTTCCTCAGACAGCCAACTGGCCTTGGGAAAAGGCAACCACCTAGTAAGCAAGGGCTGACTTAGCTCCCATGTTAGTGAGCACAGATGGGGCCGGCTACTTGGGGGACCTCTGAGGCTGTATCCTAGAAATGAACACTGAGTGGAGGTGGCTTCGTTTCCAGGCTTGGACCCAAGAATAGAGTAGCCCAAGGTCATCAGCAGAGCTGAGCAGAGGCAAGAATAGAATCTCAGAGCAACTACTGAGGTGCCCATGGGACAGATGCTGTGAGCCTCCAACACAGCAATGGGTAGAAGCCAAAGGGCAGAGGGCACCAAGGAAAGCAAGCCTCAGCTATCTTTAGGCACATCCTGGTGCTGGGAACGGGAGTCCCAAGGCAGCACTCCCTCCCACAGACCGGCTGGCTGGGCTCACCAGCAAGGCACAGGGTCCAGGAAGCTCAGCCAGAGCCGGGAGTGTGGGACCTTCTGACTCATGCTATCCGTGAGCCCACATGGGTCCCCAGCTCTCCTGTCTGTCCAGCCCTTCCAAGCAACTCCACAAAAAAGGAGCAGCCACAGAGTGCTTGAAGAGCTTCATGAGTCTCAGAATCTCCACAGCTGGGGGCAGAGCCATACCCCCTTCCTCCTACTCAGGCCCACAGCAACTCCAAGACTTCTTGGGAGAAACATGGGACTCGGTGGGGCTTCTAATGCAGGATCCATCTCTAGCAAATGCTGAGGTGGTAAAATCTCCATCTGCGCCTGTTCTGAGACTCCAACCTCACACTGGTTCAGGCATGGTGGCGCACACTTGGGAGGCAGAGATAGAAGGATCGCTGAGTTTGAGGCCAACCAGGGACTACAGAGTGAGTTCCAGGTCAGCCTGGGCTAGAATGAAACCTTGCCTAATCAAACAAACAAAAAAAGTAAGACTTTGAGAAAATTGACTTATTCAGACTCATTTCCAACAGGAGGGGCCACTCCAGAGCAGGCCTGAAGGGCTGGGCCAGGGGTAGAAGCTGGAGGCTCTCAACAGGGCTAGAGAAAGGATCTAAGACCTCCACTGGGGCCCTGAGCCCAGGTCCGTTGAATCCCAAAATGTGTGATGAGAGACAAAATTCATTTGGAGAAGGTTCAACAAAGCCAGTCTTTTTTTTTTTTTTTTGGTGGGGGTTGGGGGCGGGGAGAAGATTCAGGGTCTGTAGTCCAGGTTAGCCTGAAACTCTATGTAGCTGAGGATGACTTTGAACTCCAGATCCTCCTGCCTCTACTGCTCAAGGGCTGGGCACCACACCTGTTATATACAGTGCTGGAGACCGAACACAGGACTTGTGCATGCTAGACAAGCACTCTACCCACTGAGCTACATTGCCAGCCCCCAACCAGTATTTCATTTTGAAAAAGGAACAAAACAAGGAACCCATGGAGAGGGAGCTGATGAGGGAAGGGCTGTCCTCTGTCACTGGCTTCCTCCCCCAAAACTACCGGGTTTGGTTTCTCCCAGAAGCAAGATCCCAAGGGGAAACATACAACCACGACCACCACCCTTGTGATATGATCTGGCGCCATTCTCCTGGCTCCTGTATGTGGTGACAACTTACTCCATTCATCAGTGAGTCTTGCTCCCTCAAGAACCCAACCCAGGCCGGGCGTGGTGGCGCACGCCTTTAATCCCAGCACTCGGGAGGTAGAGGTAGGAGGATTGCCAAGAGTTCGAGGCCACCCTGAGACTATATAGTGAATTCTAGGGCAGCCTGGGCCAGAGTGAGGCCCTACCTGGAAAAACCAAAAAAAAGAAAAGAAAAAAAAAAAAGAAAAAGGAAAAAAAGACCCCTCTCCTGTGTTCCTAATCAGGCAAAGGAAGGTGCATGGCTTGGGGAGATACAGGCAGAGGATTATTGGAGAGGCTGCAGGGGATCTGTTTCTTTATGGAATGAGAAGAAACCAGAGGAGTAGAGAAAAAAAAAAGTCTCAAGATACCTTGATCAGCACATACTAGGCTCGCCCTGTGGACCAGCACTGAGTGGGTGTGGGATACAGCCACACACACTCCTGGGTGTCCATCAGACGGGCTGTGCCCTCTCCAAAGCACCTCTTATGACCAGGGTGAGGGAAGGTGCCTTCTGCTCCTTGATAGGTCTTTGCCAGGTCTGTGGTAAAACCTGCCCACTTGTGGGCTTGGAGCCTAGTGCTGCCGAACCTGCTGGATGAGAGGCTGCCTGCCCAGGCCTGGGGAAGCCTTGGCACTTGGAAGTACTGGTAGTGCCAACCCTGGTCCTATGGAGCTTCATAGACAAGCATCTGGCGGGAGGTCCTACAGAGCAGTGTGTCTGACACCCCATCCCCACTAACGTCTGGCACCTATACTCACCAACATCCCTTTGGCACCTTTTCCTACCATGGTGGCAGTGGGTTGGGGAATCTGGAGACCTGGACCACACTTGTAGACTCTGCTTCAAGTGCCTCTCAGAAGATAGACCTCAAGAGCTGTGGAGAGAACAGAGAGTGAGGCGAGGTCCTTGGTCAGGCAAGCCCTCAGGGCTCTCCAAAACAGGTAATGCACAGCCCAATACCACCAGCTGGAAGGCTCTCACGTCCCTCCCTCCCTGGCTCAGTCCCTCTGCCAGGCCATTCCACATCCAGCTCCCTTCTGCGTGACCCTTGGATCCAGCCCCTTCCTCACTGTCCTCCCAACCCTTCCCCCAGATCCTTTTTTTCTCCAGGCTTCCTGTCCCAATGGGCAAAGGTCTATTTTTGACTCTCCAGATGCCCAATCCTATAAAAGATAAAAAATGAACACAGAACTGGGATGGGGTCCAAGTCCTTCATCGTCTGTGTGAATGGCCACAACCTTTCCCCAGGAGGGGAGTCAGCTTGGATCAGTGCACACTCTACTCCCCAACCTCAGCCCAACCAGAAAGCCACAGTGGTCCTTCCCCACCCTGGTGCCACTCAGCTTGGGCTCCAGGGCAGCTGGGACGCTGGCCATACCAGACATGCCAGGTGTGGTCACACTGCCTAGCCTTTGTTTTAGTGCTTGTACTGCACCTTCCTCCAGATGAACCTCGTGAAATTCTCCAAGTTCTTTAGGCCTGGGCCTAAATGTCACCTTCTGTTATGCTTTTTTTTTTTTTTTCCCGAGGTAGGGTCTTATTCTAGTCCAGACTGACCTGGAATTCACTATGTCGTCTCAGGGTGGTCTCACAGTCATGGTGATCCTCCTACCTCTGTCTCCCTCGTTCTGGGATTAAAGGTGTGCATCACCATGCCTGGCCTAAATGTCACTTTCTATAGTCCTTCCCAGCACTTTGTCACCAGAATGAGCAAATTGCTTATTCTTTCTGGTTTATACACACTTCTACTAGTAACCTTATCATCTTAGATTATGCATATTTACTTATAAGCCAGAGAGTTCCTTGAGGGATTGGGAATAGGGTGTCCTTTACCCACTCTGGCCTAGCACCCTGCACAGTACTTAGCCAGCAGGTGTTGCTTGAGCTGAAATGAAGGGGAGCCAGTTACACACAGGCCCTGGAACGCAGGCTCTGGTCAGCCCAGAATCTTGTTAGGAAGCTTCTGAGCGCCACATGAGGTAGGTGAGCTGGAGGGGAGTGTGGCCGAGCGTAAGGAGTAAGCCCCACAAAACTCATGTGTTAATGCCACACATTGATAGAAGGGGTAGTTTCAGATAGGCCTAAGGTGGAATCAACCCACAGAAAGCCTTGAAGGACTGTCACAGGAGGAAGACCTTGGGCAGGTGGACCAGTCGGTTCAACCCCGAGACCTTTCACTGTTACAATCTATTCTGAGTCACTCTGCCTCACCAACAACCACCTGTCAAGGGTCACCTTTCACCCACAGGAAGTCACTGGAAGGCTGGAGAAGAGGTAGGGCACTCTTTACCTATGCAAATCAGCCTCTGACTTCATTAGGCTCTTTGCCCAGGCCACTGGTCTCCTATTCTCAGGAGAGGGCTGGGAAGGGAAGTAATCTGCCACCATTTCCTTTTGCCAGTGACCAAGGTCGGCTTCTGCTTCTTGAAGTGTTCTTTTAAGGGGGTCCTGTTCGTAGCTTTGTTCTTCTGGGGACAGATAAGAGAGGTGATAGCAACAACAGCAGGTGACATTATTAACAGCCACCTCCTGATCTGGACGCTATTGTGCCCTCTAGTCAGGTGAGGAACCTGAGCTCAGTGTCCTGGGTCTCCAGCTACAGAGTGTCAACCAGGCTACCTTGGAGTCCCTCTTATGACTGACAGTTGGAGAGAATGATTTGGAGAGATGGATCAGAGGTCAATGCCTAGCCTGGAAGGCTTGAGTGAATCCTCCTTCCTTCCTTCCTCTTTTTTTTTGAGGCAAGCCCAGCAGACTAGTCTTTCTTTTTATGCAAGACAGTGAGAGAGAGACAGAGAGAGAGAGAGAGAGAGAGGTGGGGGGGGGGAGAGAGAGAGAACTGGTGCGCCAAGGCCTCCAGCCACTGTAATTGAACTCCAGACACATGTGTGACCTTGCACACTTGTGTCACCTTATCTGTCTGGCTCATGTAGGACATGGAGAGTTGAACACAGGTCCTTAAGGCTTCACAGGCAAGTGCCTTAACCACTAAGTCATCTCTCCAGCCCCTGAATGAATTTTTCATACCTCTTATCTCTGACTGACAAGCCAGGAAGTCACTCCAATCTGATTAAGGACCAAGTCCTGAGTAGCAGCAGCAGCAGCAGTCCCTGACCTAGGGAGTGCCATGGGTTAGATGAGGTCTGACTGCTTAAGGGCTGGACCAGGAGAATGTGTTGATGTAAAGCTTTGCTGCTTCCCTTGCCTTTGCTATTTCTGTTCAATGACACCATCCATCCATTCAAAAAGAACCAACTGAGGGCCAGGAATGTAGGTCAGTAGTAGTGTTTGCCTAGCATGCTGGAGGCCTTGGGTTGAATCCCCAGCCTTGAAGAAGGGAAAATAATTACTGATCAAGAGCTGGAGAGATGACTCAGCAGTTAAGGCACATGCCTATGAAGCCTAAGGACCTAGGTTCAATTAGCCAGTACCCACTGGCACCAGATGCACAAGGTGGCTCCTGCATCTGGAGTTCATTTGCAGTGGCTAGAGGCCCTGGTGTGCCCATTCTCTCACTATATATATCTGGCTCTTTCTCTCAAATAAGTAAAATATATTACAAAAATTTTTTTGTTCATTTTTATTTGAGAGTGACAAGAGAGAGAGAGAGAAAGAGGCAGATAGACAGAGAGAAAGAATGAGTGTGCCAGGGCTTCCAGCCACTGCAAATGAACTCCAGATGTGTGCGCCCCTTTGTGCATCTGGCTAACAAGGATCCTGGGGAATCAAGCCTTGAACCGGGGTCCTTAGGCTTCACAGGCAAGCATCTAACCGCTAAGCCATCTCTCCAGCCCTTGTTCATTTTTATTTATTTATTTATTTATTTATTTATTTAGTTAGTTAGTTAGTTATTTAGTTATTTATTTGAGAGCATCAGAAAGAGAAAGAGGCAGATAGAGAGACAGAGAGAATGGGTGCGCCAGGGCCTTCACCCACTGCAAACGAACTCCAGATGCGTTCGGCCCCTTGTGCATCTGGCTAACATGGGTCCTGGAGAATTGAGCCTTGAACCGGGGTCCTTAGGCTTCACAGGCAAGCGCTTAACTGCTAAGCCATCTCTCTAGCCCACTATATATATGTATGTGTGTGTGTATAATATATATATATAATATATATATTAATTTTTTTAAACATTAAAAATGTTTTTGTTCATTTTTATTTATTTATTTGAGAGTGACAGAGAGAGAACGAGAAAAAGGCAGATAGATAGATAGATAGATAGAGAGAGAGAGAGAGAGAGAGAGAGAGAATGGGTGCGCCAGGGCCTCCAGCCACTGCAAACGAATTCCAGATGTGTGTGCCCCTTGTGCATCTGGCTAACGTGGGTCCTGGGGAATCGAGCCTCGAACCAGGGTCCTTAGGCTTCACAGGCAAGCGCTTAACCGCTAAGCCATCTCTCCAGCCCATAAAATATATTTTTAAAAGTACTGATCACACACCTTTAATCCCAGCACTTGGGAGGCAGAGGCAGGAGGATTGCCATGAGTTCAAAGCCACTCTGAGACCACATAGTGAATTCCAGGTCAGCCTGGGCTAGAGTGAGACCCTACCTTGAAAAAAAAAAGTCCTGATCAGATAGATGCTCACTATATGCACTATATGCCAGGCCCTCTTCTATGTGTCAGAGTCCTTTAGTACCCATGCCCCAACCCTGTCCCAACCCATATATCAAACACTTGACAAGCTGCAAGTCTTGGTAGCTCGGTGTATGACCAAAATCTTGGACTGTGGGACCTGATAGGTATGGGCTCATTTGTACTCTTGTTTTTTTTTTGGTTTTTCGAGGTAGGGTCTCACTCTGGCCCAGGCCGACCTGGAATTAACTCTGTAGTCTCAGGGTGGCCTTGAACTCATGGCAATCCTCCTACCTCTGTCTCCGGAGTGCTGGGATTAAAGGCGTGTGCCACCACACCCGGCTCATTTGTACTCTTGTCTACCCTCTTTAAGTCCGAGTTTTCTTAATTTGGAAGGTGGGACTAAAAAACAATTCTAAGTTTTTTCTTTTTTTCTGGTTTTTCCAGATAGGGTCTTGCTCAAACCCAGGCTGACCTGGAATTCACTATATAGTTTCAGGGTGGCCTCGAACTCATGGCAATCCTTTTTACCTACCTCCGCCTCCCAAGTGCTGTGATTAAAGGCGTGTGCCACCACGCCCAGTTTCTAATTTTTGTCTCTACTACAAGCCCTACATATTTTCCTCCCCTCCAATCCATTAATCTTACCAAAGCCCTAAAGCCCCAATTCCCTCCAAGAGTTCAGTACAGTCAACGGGATATGACCTAAATTGCTTAGCAGGCATTTAAGACTACCCACAGCTATATTCATTTATTCCACAAATATTTATTGCAGGTCTGCTCTGGGCCAGACCTGTAGTAGGCACAAAGAACACAAAGGTCCCTCTGCCTTCCTGCAGCCTAGATGCTGCTTGGGGCAGTGGAGAAGGGGTACTTGATGTGTCAAACTTAAGCAATTACAGAACGATGTAAACAATGTGACAGAGAACACTCCTTTTATGTGCTCTACAGCAGGACTGACAGTCAGAGAGGCTTCCTTGAGAAAGTGGTCTTAAGGGTCAAAAAGAGTTAATTGAGACCAGAGAGATGCCTTAGCAGTTAAGGTTGCCTGCAAAGCCTAAGGACCCAGGTTCGACTCAGGACCCACATAAGCCAGATGCTCAAGGTGACGTTTGCATCTGGAGTTTGTTTGCAGTTGCTACAGGGCCTGGTGCACCCATTCTCTCTCTTTCTCAGTAAACAAATAAATAAATAAATATTAAAAGAGTTAACTGAGCTGGGCGTGGTGACACACACCTTTAATCTCAGCACTCAGGAGGCAGAGGTAGGAGGATCACGGTGAGTTCAAGGCCAGCTTGGGACTACATAGTGAATTCCAGGTCAGCCTGGGCTACAGTGAGACTCTACCTCTAAAAATCACACACACACACAAAAGTTAGTTTGGCGGGTGACAATGGTAAGGAAGAAAAGAGGAGGAGAAAAATGAAACAGTACGTGGGAACTCTCTGAGGGAGGACTCAAGCAGCCAGGGAGAAAGAAGGAGGTGAACAGATAAGCAAAGACAAGGACCTTTGGGGTCTGGATATTAGCCTTCATTCTGATGCCAGTGGTGGCTATTAAAGGGTTTTAAGCAAAGGATTCACTTGGATTGCTGGAAGGGGCATTTGGAAGCATCACACCTTGGGTACGGTGGTGCATACCTGTAGTCCCAACTACTCAGATGGCTGAGGTGGAAAGATCACTAATCACTAGTGCCCACAAGTAAGAACCCCCATTTCAAAACACACATGTGGGCTGGAGAGATGGCTCAGCACTTAAGGCGCTTGCCTGCAAAGCCTGACAACCCAAATTCAATTCCCCAGTGCCCACATGAAAAGGCAGACGCATAAAGTGGCACATGCATCTGGATCTTTGTGCAGTGGCTAGAGGCTCTGGCACGCCAATATTCCCGCTGGGCCTTGGTGGCACATGCCTTTAATCCCAGTAATTCAGAGGCAGATGTAGATCACTGTGAGTTCAAGGCCACCCTGATAGTACATGCTGAATTCCAGGTCAGCCTGGGCTAGAGCAAGACCCTACCTCGGGGGGGAAAAACAAAACAAAACAAAACACACAACACAAAGACTGTGTATGTGCACGTGTATGTGTGTGTATAAGAGAGAGAGAAAACACCTTCCTAGATACAATGTGGAGAAAGGATTGAATAGAAGTAAGAGTAGAAGAAATCAACTAGAAATGCACCAGGCCAGAGAGAAAAACTGACTGAGATCAGAAAGGTGATAATGAAGCAAGGAAAAGAGCATCAGTGGAAGAAAAATTTTGACAGTAACAAGATGATGATGAGCTTGACTTCTGGAAGGTGTGAATGAGGGCTAGGAAGGGGTCTCAGCCAGGCATGGTGGCACACCTTTAATCCCAGCACTTGGGAGGCAGAGGTAGGAGGATCGACGTGAGTTCAAGGCCAGCCTGAGAGTACATAGTGAATTCCAGGTCAGCCTGAGCTAGAGTGAGACCCTACCTTGAACTCCACCCTGAAAAAAAGGAGGTCTCTGCTTACTGCTGATTCAATGAGAAGCTGGTAGCAGTCCCAGGTACAAGAACACCTGGTGATGCTGCTGCACATTTGGAGAGGGGAGAGGAGACAAAATGGCTTTGAGCTACTTATGAGCCACAAGACAGACTCTGAGAGTCACAGAACCCTTTACAGTCTCACTGCTGGAACCTTTTCCCCAAATGGAACTGTTAAGCAGACTTTTTTTTTTTTTTTAAGGGAGGAAGGATTTATTTGGATTAAAATTTTCAAAGGCTGCAGTCCATGGTTTGTTGGCTCCTTTATTTATGGGCCTATGAAAAGCAGGACATCATGGAAGAGCAAGCTGCTGATCTCATGGTGGCCAGGAAGCAGATAGGTAGGTCATTTTTTTTCTCCTTCGAGGTAGGGTTTTGCTCTAGCCCAGGCTGACCTGGAATTCACTATGTTATTCAGGGTGGCCTCGAACCCACAGTGATCTACCTCTGCCTCCGGGGTGCTGGGATTAAAGGCGTGGGCCACCACACCTGGCTGGTAGGCCAATTTTAAGAATCCATCTGGACCAAGCCCTGGGAGTGCTGGCTGAAGGCACCAGGTCTTCCTTGGTCTCAAGTACCTCACAGTACAGGAGAAAATATAATCTCCATTCACTGCCTCGAAGGAAATAGGACTGTGGTGCAGAGAAGCCCAGGCCAGCCACCTGTGGCCAGGCGCCCCAGGTGGAACTGCTCAGCATTCCCAGAAGTCTGTTGTCTACATGCTTTGGCTCAGGTTGAGACTCCCTCTTTGTTGAGCTCTCCTCTCCCCATTTTCACATCCCTCTTCAAAACCTTCCCAAAGCCATTCTCTTCCTGAAGCCTTCCTCTGCCATCTCAGTTTCTGACAACCTTCCTGTGGTACCCCTAAAGCTCGAGATGGACTGATTAGCATGCTGATCACACCTCACGCTGCAGGACTTGTGTCCAAGTCTGACTCCTCCACTAACTGAGGAGCTCTTCCAGGCCAGGGATGTGATTCTTCAGGGTCGTTAGAGCAGGACACTGCCGCAGTCCTGAATAGGCCGAGTAAGGGGGCGTTTTCTCTGCGGTGAGTGCCAACACTTGGGCATGCTCAGTGTTCTCCATGGGTCCCTAGAAGCAGCGTCCTTACCCCTACTCTAACCTTCTGTTGCCTCTCGCTTTGGCGGAGGGGGGATGTCCTTAACTTCTCTCCTTTTCCACTCATCCTTTACTGCCTCGCAGTCACAGCCTCACGCTTGTTTCAGTTAAGAGATATATCAGACTTCAGTGAGAGAGCTGTCAGTGAGCGGCTCCTTTAAAAGTGATCAGCGAGGGGGCGTGGCCTGCACAAAGCAGGCCCGAGAGGGGGTGCGGCTCCTTTAAGTAGCGGCCGCTCGCCCGCTTCTAGGCCTAGGGGAGGGCTGGCCATTGGGGTGCGGTCCCTTTAGGAGCTGCGGCACCGCCCGGAGCGCCTCAGTTCCTCGGAACCAGACCTCTCTGCTTTAATCGGGGTGCAAGGTGTGTGTGTGGGGGGGGAGGGTGGTCGGGCGTTACATCAGCCACCACGTGTGCTCTCAGCTGGCGTGGAGGAGACGGCCCCGCCCCCGGCCCCTGCCGTGGAAAAGTACCGGGGTGCCGAGGGCCCCGCCCCCGCCCGGCGCCAGCCCCTCCCGGGCCTCGGGGCGAGCCCCCTCCCGCCGCGCCCGGGCCTGGGCGTCTGCCCCAGCCGCTGCGGGACCGCCCGGTGCGGGGTTCCAGTCGAGGCAGGGCGCCCGGGGGCTGCGGAGTCCGCAGGCCTCACCTGTGGCCGCCTAGGACCAGCCCGGAGTGAGGGGTGGGGAGGACGCGGATTTTTTTTTTTTCCCCGGGGTGGCAGCTCTCCTCCCCACCCCAAAATACCCTCCCCGCTCGCAAAGCTGCAGCCCTGGGAGCCGGGAACAAAGACAGCCCGAGGACGCTTGGACTCTTCTCCGCCGCTTCCCCGGACCCAAGGAAGGGCGTGCGGGAGCCGGCACGAGTGGGCGGGCAGATAGCGAGGCCGCCGGCTGGGGTGACCAGATAGGCAGCCGGGCGAGCCGGCCGGCGGGGAGAGGAGGGGGAGCGGGAGCCCGCACGCGGGGCTCGGACCCGGCCGCCGGCGTCCGGCCCCCGCAGACCCCCCCAGGGCACAGACCACCCCCTCCCCCGCACTCCCAGCGCCCTGGACGGACCGCGACACGCTTTGCTTCCAGCGCTACCCGCACCAGCCGCCCCCGACCGAGCTGGCGTCGGCACGCTGCACCCCCCAACACACACACACACACACACACACTCCGAGGGCACCCCCTCCCGTTCCCGCCGCCAGCTTCAGCTCCTTGGTGACAGCAGTGACACCCAGACGCGCGCACCTACCCCGACCTCTGCGGCGAGACAGACATCCTGGTGCGAGCACCCACACTCTCAGCCACAGATGCCCGCATGCATGCATGCAAGCGCGACCGCATCCACACGCCGCGCACACACATTTACACACGCGCATGCTGGTCTAGGGATTCGGTCTTCCCCCCCCACCCCTCCCCAGAGCCACCAAAACGCTCAGACCCACCACAGGACAGCCCAGAGCGCGGGCCCCAGCGCCCCGGCCCCCAGCCCCCTTACCATGCTGCAGCCCCCGGCCCAGGCGTGCTGGGTCCGCACCGCGGTGCGCCCAGGTGGCTTTCTTAAAGGGAAAGTTGCATCAGCCTCCCCAGGCTCAGCGCTGCCGCGAGTCCGCCCGCCCCGCCGTGCCTTTCGCCGCTTCTCCAGAGCTTGTTGTGTTTTGGTTTCGGGGAGGCGGGGGCTAGGAGTTTGGGGAAAGTTTGAAGAGTGAGGAAGGCTGCAGAGACCTAGCCAAGTCCCTCCCCTCCCCTCCCAGAGCAGCTCCCCTGGCCGCCCTCCCCCGTCCCGGTCCCATCTCCTCCCTCGTGCCGACTTCTCAGGCTCCTCCTCCCAGAGAATAAAATTACAAGTCGTTACAGCTTCCAGACGATTGATCCCCCACGAACCCTCTGGGAGTGGGGCTCGGGCACAGGAGTCCTCTCTCCACCCCTGCCTCGCTGTCCTTCGGCTGGAGCCCTTGGAAGAAGCAGATGTCCTCCCTTCAGGCTACACTGGAATGAAGCCAAAAGGCCTGGGGCGCTTTGGGGGCCTGGGGGCTGGAGTTAGCCTGCCAGGCCTGTAGCCTTCTGCGCCTGCGTCCCCCCCTAGAGAGTTAGGATTCTGTTCCCTCTGGAGCAGCGCCGCCAGAGACTGGGCATAGCTAAGGAAGACCTGGGACCTACTTCTTGAACTTGGGAACCGTTGGAGTCCTCTCTCCACACCCCCTCCTTGGATACGGGTTTCTTAGCCCTACCCTGATGGTCATGCCGCAAGAGCTGCCCCAAACACCGACCTGGACTTAGTACATCCTCTGTGGGGAGACAGACCTGGGTTCCAGTCTCAGCTAAAGGAGACTGCCGAAAGTTGCTTTGCTGAGCCTCAGTTTCCTCCCTTGCAAAAGGGAGAGAATGAGTGAATGAATGAAATGCACACTCACTTGAAATGCATCGCTCTGGGCTGGGAATGATGCCCGAGTTGTGGAATGAATGGGGCCCCCACACTGGCTAGCCTTCAGAGAAACCACCACCTTCCAGCAAAAGCTGCCAGTTAGTATTGACTGTCAGAGGAAATGCGTTGCCCGAGCCTGAGTGGGGCATCTGCTCAGAGAAGGCCCCAGCCTGGAGAGGGAAATTCCACTCTGCACCCCGAGTCTTCATCATGGTCTGGCCAGGACGTCCCCCCACCCCACCCCGGAGAGAAATTCAGCCTCCACAAAGCAGGTGCATCCATATCAAAGTCACACAAGACCAACTGAAGAGTGAGAACCCATTTTAATTATTTATTTATAATCAGAGGCGCTGAAAAAGACAGCAAGGGCCCAGTCCAGACACTTTCTGCAGTGTGGGCTCTCAGGTGCGTAGTACATTCATAGCCTTTCTTCAGGGCCAGCTCCATGTAGACGGTCCACTACAGTCTTAAAACTCACAACCTGTTCATATTAAAGACACAGTCTTCTCTGGGATACAGCTTAGCTTTGCTCGAAAAAGCCCACTGGTCCCTAGGGGTTCAGTTCCCAGTATCCGTGTAAACCTGTATGCAAAGTGGTACGTGTGTCTGGAGTTCATTTGCAGTGGCAGGAGACCCTGGTGCATTCACACACAGACACACACATGCAAATTAGATAAAGCTATAAAAAATTTAAAAATAAACCAGGCATGGTGGTGTGCGCCTTTAATCCCAGCACTCCAGCACTCGGGAGGCAGAGGTAGGATCACTGAGAGTTCAAGGCCACCCTGAGATCACATAGTGAATTCTAGGTCAGTCTGAGCTAGAGTGAGACCCTGCCTTGAACACCAAAAAAATAAAAATTAAAAAAATAATTAAAGACTTGGGCTGGAGAGATGACTTAGTGGTTAAGGCACTTGCCTACAAAGCCAAAAGACCCAGGTTCAATTCCCCAGGACCCATGTAAGCCAGATGCACAAAGTGGCACATATGTCTGTTTGCAGCAGCTGGAGGCCCTGGTGCACCCATTCTCTCTCTCTCTCACACACACACACATTTTCTCTCTCCCTTTCTCTCTAATAAATAAATGAAAATATTAAAAATAAAAACTTGATCAGATCTGGGAAGACACATCCCTTTGTTGTTGTTTTGCTTTGTTGTTTTCAAGGTAAATTCTCGAACTAACTCAGGCTGACCTCGAACTCACAGCAATCGTCCTACCTCTGTTTCCCAAGCACTGGAATGACACATTTCTTTTTTAGTTTGTTTCCAAACTCTGCAGATCCAGGCTGTGTAGTGTTTATTGTGTCCTATGAATCACGTGCAGCTGCCTTTGTGTGGGCAAAGGCAAAGGGAGCATGCCCATAGTGCTACCTGAATATCTGGGGTAGCTGGTGTGTCTGCAGCCCTGGACTATGCTTCTGTGGGTACTTCTGGAAGAGCAAATGTGGACCCTGCAAAAGGCTCTATCACTCACTGCAACTCCTGAGTCTGGGCTCCTGGGATCCAGACCCTTCTCAGCTCTCCTGCCAGGGCTAACTCACTCCACAGATTGTTTCTGATCTGACCTACCCTGCATAGCTTGTCAAAAAGAGCTCCCTCCCAGGGCAGACGGAATGGAAATTGTTGGAAAAAGCCATCAGGTAGAATGGGAATGAGGAAGAATATGACTGGAGGAAGGTGAGAGGGGAAGAGGCTCCCTTCTTTCTCTAGAGTGGGATGACCCTAGAAGACATAGAGAGGACTCAGAATTTTCTTTTATTAAAAAAAAAAAAATTTGGAAGCTGGGCATGGTGGTACACACCTTTGATCCCAGCACTTGGGAGGCAGAGGTAGGAGGATTGTTGTGAGTTCAAGGCCACCCTGAGACTACATAGTGAATTCCAGGTCAGCCGGGCCTAGAGTAAGACCCTACCTCAAAAAACAAAAAATTGGGCCAGGCCATGGTGGCACATACCTTTAATCCCAGCACTTGGGAGGCAGAAGTAGGAGGATCACCAGGAGTTCAAGGCCAGCCTGGAACTACATGTTGAATTCCAGGTCAGCCTGGGCCAGAGGGAGACTGTACCTTGTAAAACCAAAAGAAAAAAAGAAAATGTATATATTTTAACGGTTTTTTGTTTTGTTTCCAGGTAGAGTCTCACTCTAGCCCAGGCTAACCTGGCACTCACTCTGTAGTCTTAGGCTGGCCTCAAACGCGAAACAGTCCTCCTACCTCTGCTTCCTGAGTACTGGAGTTAAAGGTGTGTGCCACCATGCTAGGAGTTTTCTTTTTTCTTGTTTTTGAAACAGGTTCTGGCTGTGTATATTTTGCGGGTCTGGGACTTGCTATTTACACCAGGCTGGTCTTGAACTTGTATCAATCCTCCCACCTCTTCCCAAGTGCGGCAGCAGCACCGTGCCACTGCTGCAAAAGAACTCCAGACACATGTGCCATTTTGTGCATCTGACTTTATACGGGAACTGGGGAATCAAGCCCTGGCCATCAGGATCTTACAAGTAAGCGCCTTAACTGCTGAGCCATCTCTTCATCCCAGTTCTGAGAATTTTCATGGCTCAGGAAACATGGAGACATCCTACCTACTCTGAGGAATTCATATGAAGGGAGGCAGGTGTATGTGCTCTGGCATATGCTCAGGGCCTGGGCAGTGGGGAGGTTGGAAGAAGAGAAGGGGAAAATGCTCAGAGTTCAGCCCTATCAGAGAGTTTAGGATTCACCTGGGAACATGGAGGCAGGCTAGCACTTCAGCTCATGAGTGAGGGAAAAGATTGTCCTAGGGGTCAGTGTATGGGAAAACTAGAGATGTTGATCATGAGGGCAGCAGTGACATAAAGTATATTTCTATACAGTGATGAATGGATGCGTGTGTGTCACCCATCTGACCCCTAAAAAGCTTCACGTGGTCTTAAGGAGAAGCTTTTGAGGGAGTCTACATTGAAAAGCTTTATCCACAAAGCAGGAACTAGAATGGCTGTTTTTTTCCAATCAGAATGAGGTCCCAGGGGAGACAGGTCTGGGCCTGGCCCAGGTCAGAGCTGGGATGTCCTTCATGCCTTGCGGTGAGCTCCTTACTTTGGGCAGCTAGCCCACAGGAAGAGAAGACATAGCCAGTTGGTGGGAGAGGAGGGGATCAGATCTGAGGACAGACAGGAGGACTGATGGGGCAAGGTCCCAGCGGCCTGTGACTTTCTGGGACAGGACAGCAAGAGGGTAGGCAGCACTGGGCCCCACCCGCCGCGGGCTGAGGCGTGTCTCAGGAACCTCTAGTTACTGTGCTATTTCCTGGGAGGGCTGCGCCCAACATCAGATCCCCCAGTGCTGGCTGGGTGCCTGTTTGTAGTCACCAGCCAGCAGGATCAAGGCCTCTGTGTTGGGACAGAGTCAGCTTAAGTGTGTGTGTCTGATAGAAAAAGGGATAATGCCAGACTTGAGCCACTTTTGGAGACACCTTTTCTTTTCTCTCCTCTTCCTCTTCTTCCTCCTCCTCCTCCTCCTCCTCCTCCTCCTCCTCCTCCTCCTCCTCCTCCTCCTCTCTCTCTCTCTCTCTCTCTCTCTCTCTCTCTCTCTCTCTCTCTCTCTCTCTTTCTCTCTCTCTGTGTGTGTGTGTTCTAGGTAGGGTTTCACTCCAGCCCAGGCAGACCTGGAATTCACTATGTAGTCTCAGAGTGATCTCAAACTCACAATGTTCCTCCTACCTCTGCCTCCTAAATGCTGAGATTAAAGACATGCTCCACCACACCCGGCTTTCTTCTTTTTTTTTTGAGATAAGGTCTCAAGTATCTCAGCTGGCCTGGACTCATTATGTAGCTAAGGATGACCTTGAACTTCTGATCCTCCTGCCTTCACTCCTGAGTGCTGGGATTACATGCATACCACACTATGATCAGTTTATGTGGTGCTGGAGGTTGGACCTCAGGCTTTGTACATGCTGGGCAAGCATGCTACCAACTGAACTATGTCCCTAGCCCCTGGAGGGGTGAGCACCTTGCTGAAAAATTGAGTGAGGGGCTTGTTTTGAATTGGAGCCTGCCTTGACCAGTGTTTCCACTTCCATGGATCCCAGACTCAAGGACCAGGAAACATTGTTGGGAGGACACTGCCTCTCATAATCATCTCTTGACCTTGGAGGCCAACAGTCAGCTCATAGGCCTTTCCTGCCCTGACCCAATGTAAAGCAGCCACTTAGTTTGGCACCAGATCTTGCTCCACTCCCACGCCTACTATCTTAAGCCAATTCAGGCTGGACCTCAGTGGCCCCAAGACAGAAATCAAAGCATTGACTTTGGCCCTGTCTAGGTGGCAGTCCCAGTCTAGGGCAGTCAATGCTCTGATTCTTAAATACCAGAGTGTCTCAATAAATAGCAAGGAAGTCAGAGTTTTCAACGCTATAGATAACCTAAAACCCAGAGTCCCTGATGTCCAGAACACCCAGTGCCCAACTCCCAGAGGACCTAATGTCCACAATGCCAAACATCTGTGCCACCCAGTGTTCCTAACATCCAACTTTCAGAACACCTGTGTCTTAAATCAGTGAGAAGGAAGCTGGGCGTGGTGACGTACGCCTTTAATCTCAGCAGAGGTAGGAGGATCATTGTGAGTTTGAAGCTCCCCATAGCGAATTCTAGGTCAGCCTAGGCTAGAGTGAGACCCTACCTTGAAAAAACAAAACAAAACAAAAAAATCACTGAGAAAGAGGAAGGAGGAGTTGCTTTGCATGAATGGTATGATTTGGAGAAGGGCCATGACTCAAGTGGACTGAGGAGGGGGAGCCAAAGTAGCTCCCTCCCAGGGTCTGGAGAGAGACTGTAGGTAGGATGTCCCCAGGCCCTGTTCTACCCTGGTCACAGGATCTGTGAAATTCAGTATCCACCTAGTTTCCAAACACTGGCATGCATCTACTGTATGCTGGGAATTGTGCTACTCTCCAGGAACACAGCCACAAGCAAGACATGACTCCTGTCATCTCCTCTGGGGAAGCTGACAGTGTACCTTGTTTGAGTGTCACTGTGGTTATAGGCAGGAGCCTATGAGTGGCCAAGTGCACAGCTGTGAGAACGCATGCGATTGGATTGGTATGCAGCCATGAGCAGCATCCAGAAGTTGATGTGTGTGAATGTCAGAGCCTGTGTGGCAATGCCCACTTGTCTAGCTGGCCTAGCAATCTTCTCTTTAGTGCAAATCTGATGCTGGGATGGAAGGCCCCTTCCCTTCATAACCCCAAGATATCTGGTCTGCCTGTGGGAAAGACAGGGCTGACTCCAGAGTGAAGGCTGATGTTCAGAGCTGCCCTGTGGTAGGACACAGGTCTCTCCTACTGCTCTTGCCCCTACTGGACCCACAGGCTCTTTGCATTGGGAAGGCAGGAAGAGGGGTGGCTATAAGTGAGGCAGCCAACACCAAAAATAGCTGCCTGCCCTGGAGAGGATCCTGTGACACCATTCCCCATTCCCAGTCCAGTTGCTGACCTAGTGCCTGGGGAGGGCTCCCTTTGGACACCATTTTCCCAATTTTTTAAAAAAGGTTTTAAAGGAACTATTTTTAAACTTTTTTATTGATAACTTCCATAAATATAAAAAAATATTGCTGGGCGTGGTGGCACATGTCCTTAACCCCAGCACTTGGGAGGCAGAGGTAGGAGGATCACCATGAGTTCGAGGTCTCCCTAAGACTATACAGTGAATTCCAGGTCAGCCTGAGCTAGAGGGAGACCCTTACTCAAAAAAAATTCTATGAATATAATTCCCTTCCACCATCCTCTCTTTTTCTCCTCCTAAATCCTCCCTCCACTGAATCCCTTTTTCTTAACAATTCTTCCTCTATCTTGATGCCATCAATTTTTTCCCCCTCCTATTAGGCATGTTTTACGTAGGTAGCATCATCCACTGTGAGGTCATGAGTATCAAGGTCTCTTTGTGTCTAGAAGATAGTGTTGTAAGCACTCTTCCTCTTTCTTTGGCTTTTATATTCTTTCTGCCACATCTTCAGTGATGGACCCTGAGTCTTGCAGGGTGTGATAGAGATGCCTCATTTACTGCTTAACATGTCACTGCCATTTCTTCTCAGCACTTTGGTGAGTTTTGAATCACCCCAGTGGTCACCACCATCTGAAAAGAGAAGCTTTTGTAACTAAAAGTGAGAGTAGTATCAATATATGGGTATAAACCCAAGTATTTAGCTGGCAGTTTGGTGGGCATAATATTTCAATTTAACCAGACAACAGCAGTAGTATCCCCCCTAGGGGCTTCCTGCAGCCCAAGCTTGTGGTGTCTTCAGCAATAAGGTTTCACTACCTAGTTCTGGTGGGCAACCAAGAACCTTGGCAAGAGCCTGTAATGTTTGGAGGATATTGGGACCTCCCTGGCCAGCAAATCACTAGAAGGTATCCATCCCTAGCCCTGAAATTTTTCTAATAACAATCCTATGGCTTTTGGGCCATTATCCACCTCCACAAGATACTTCTGCCCAAATTCTTTAAAAAAATATATATACACGTTAGTGAAGAAATAGGTTTCCATATGACTTGTTCATAAATCTTTTTTTTTTTTTTTTAATTATTTTTTGAGGTAGGGCTTCACTCTAGCTCGGGCTGACCTGGAATTCACTATGTAGTCTCAGAGTGGCCTCCCCAGTGCTGGGATTAAAGTCATGTGCCACCACACCCGGCAAATCTTAAATTTTGATTAACTCTCTTCCCACCTCTTTCCCTCCCAAGCCCCTCCCCTTAGACCATCCCCCCAAGTAGTTTGCCCCTCTACTTACATGTGTATTATACTCTCCCCTCTCATCCCTCCTTCATAGCCCAATTTCTAGCTTCCTGGTCTCTGCTACTTATTTTTACTCCAATGCACATACAAATTTAAGTGTTTGACTCTAGGGTGCACATATGAGAGAGAATATGCAACATTTGACTTTCTGAGCCTGGGTTGCCTCACTTAGTATAATCTTTTCGATTCATCCATTTCCCTGCAAATTTCATAATTTTATTTTTATTTAGAGCTGAATAAAACTTCGTTGTGTAAATATATCAAATCTTTATTATTCATTCACAAGCTGAAGGGCATCTAGGCTGGTCATTTCCCAAATTCTTGTTTGAGTAACCCTCTCAAACTTACCCGAGACAAAACAATGATGACACTACAGATGATGACATCATAGGGAGAAATGACATTCTGAGGAGAGATACCAGGCCTGGGGTAGAGGAGAGATGATGGCCTGTTGCCTAGGTGGGTGGGGCTCCATCTTCTGGCAGCTCCCCAAAACTCCCAGCAGCTGGGAAGGCAGGGCTGGATAAGCCCTATGGGGGGCCCCTGTCTTATCTGTTCCCCACACATGTCTGATAAGCTTCTTACTTACTATGGCTTGGCCCCAGAGAGCAGGTGGGGAACAGGATGGAAGAGAGGAAAAGGCCAGCTGGGGCTGGCTGAGTGCCAGGGAAGACAGCCGGGGTCAGGGAGTGCTGGCAAAACCCCAGGAAAGAGAGGCAAGGGGGTCACTGTGAGGGCATGTGGACTGCTAGTCAGAGGCCTGGCTTCTCAAGCCAACTTACCTACATGGGTACCCTAGGTCCTCTACTGTCTGTGGGACCTGGAGCTCATGTCCTTGCTATTTCTCAGTATGCAAGCCTAACAATGAGAGAGGATTAAAGGATCTGCCCTAGGTAAGAGTCCCAGAAGAGGGCCTGATATACGGGAAAACTCATCCTCCCTCTGCGATCAGGATCTTCTCCAGGGCATGGCCACCATGCTCAGCGGTACACTGGGGGCCTAGCTGGAGGTTCCAAAAGCTTGCTAGCTACCAACACATTGCCACACCTACGATGTCTGCATTCACCCTAAAACTCAGAAATCTTGGCCTTCCTAGAGTTACTTCCTTCCAGTGACCCCCACTGACACCTTGGAGCCCTGGTGCCCTCTGGTGACAAAAGCCTCACATGGCAGTTACAACTGAATCCTCAGGTCATGTTGGGTCACACAATTTGTTGTCACTTGCCTGGTTATTTTTATGTCATCCTGACATCAAAGTTTATAAGGTAAAAATAATCTTCATTTTCTAGAACTAAGATTAGGCAGGTTAAGTAATTATACAATTAATCAGTGCTAGAACTTGAACTTGAACCCAAGCTGGCATGTCTTCAAAATTTATGCTTGTACCCATTTACATAGATGGCTTAGGGTGTGTGCATACATGGCCACTTAAAGCAGTAGATGTTTAACGTATGAGCCATACTGATAGTTTGAGTGCCACTATAAATGAGTGGATGGCCATTGAAGTTCTCCAACTGGGAGAATAAAATAGCAAGAGCTGATTCGGGGAGCCATAAGGTTGGATGTTGGCTGTTGGGACTTTTTTTTCTGTGGTTTTGCTGTAACTATGATTAAATTGTTAATGTACCCCTGGCTGTGCTTGTTACTCATGTTGTGCAAGGCTAGCCATGGCAGTATATAGCTGGCTTAATGTGTGTGCGTGCATTGGTGCGACAGTATGTGTTGTGGAGGTTTTGTAGCTGGAGGGATTGTGAGAGAAGAGCGTGTGATGAAGGGCCCTGAGTTCCCAGCGCCATTTGCTGTCTCAGTCCCAGGACTGAGTCTGCTCCCCATGACACCCATGATGGATGGCTTCACATGCCTGATACACTCCCATGGGCTTATCTGGGTTCTCAGTCTCTCCGCCCCCTTTTTATTTATTTATTTTTTTGTGGAAGTAAAACAAATAGTACCACAGATGGAGTTAGTCTACATTTTTTTCCATGAGATATTTGTTAAAGCATTTCACATGCCTTTGAGTGATGTCTAAAAAAAGGTGTCATTAAAAAAGAAAAGTAAGCCAGGCATAGTGACACATGCCTTTAATCCCAGTACTTGGGAGGCTGAGTAGGAGGATCATTATAAATTCGACACCAGCCTGAGATTACATAGTGAATTCTGGGACAGCCTGGGCTAGAGTGCAAGACCCTACCTCAGAAAAAAAAAAAAAAAAAAACAAGAAAGAAAGAGAAAAAGAAAGGAAGGAAGGAAGAAAGAGAAAAGTAAGGGGCTGGGGAAGTGGCTTAACAGTTAAAGGCACTTGCTTGCAAAGCCTACTGGTCCAGGGTTCAATTCCCTAACACATACCTAAAGCCAGATGCAAAAAGTAGTACAATTATCTGGTGTTTGAAGAGACAAGAGACTCTGGTGTGTCCCCACATATACATGTGCGAATAAATAAAAATATTGTTAAAAATGGAAAATAAAAAAGAAAGTAAATATGGACATTGTAATTTTTATCTTTAATTATTATTGTTATTTATTTTGTTTTTTCGAGGTAGGGTCTCACTCTAGCTCAGGCTGACCTGGAATTCACTATGTAGTCTCAGGGCAGCCTCGAACTCATGGTGATTCTCTTACCTCTGCCTCCGAGTGCTGGGATTGAAGGCGTGCGCCACCATGCCTGGCTTATCTTTATTTTTTGAGTCTCACTATGTAACCCAGGCTGAGGCTAACCTGGAGCTTTCTATTTAGCCCAGGCTGGCTTCAAGCTCATGTTGACCTTCCTGCTCCAGGCTTCTGAGTTCTGAGGTTATACCACACTCAGTTTGGCTATTGTAACTCCTTTTAAAAAAAAATTTAGTTATTTATACATGTATGTGTGTGTGCATGCGTGTGTGTATGTTTATTCCATGGTCTCTTGCTGCTTCAAATGAACTCCAGATACATGCACCACTTTTTCATCTGGCTCTTTGTGCGTGCTGGGGAATTGAACCCAGGCCATCAGGCTTTCCAAACAAGCACCATTAACACCTCCCCAACCCTATAGTAATTCCTTAGTTTGAACACTAGTTTTCAAAATGTTGTTCACAGAACTCTGGGCTCCCTACAGTTCCTATGGGACACAAGCAAGAACTGTTTCCTGGTCACGGTGACACAAGCTTTCATTCCCAGCACTTAGGAGGCAGAAGTAGGAGGATCACCCTGAGTATGAGGCCAGCCTGAGACTACATAGTAAATTCCAGGTCAGTCTGGGCCAGAGTGAGACCCTACCTTGAAAACAAAACAAAAAAAGAACTATTTTCTAACAGTATCAAATTGTTATCTTTCATTTTCATTTCATTGATATTTACTCTTATGACTCAAGCATGACAGTGCATAAAAGTCCTGGCATTATAAGCTAGTAAGAGCAAGGTAATTAAGCTATATTAATAGTAGTTAGCTTTTTCTTTGCCATTGGACAATATGTAGTTTTAGAAAAGGAAAAAAAAAGTAGGCCATTTTCCTTTTAAGATCTCCTTGATGAAGCAATAAAATAAATAGCTCTTTTATTTTATTTTATTTTTGAGTTGGCCAAGGCTGGCTGTAAAACTCTCCATTTTCCTGACTCACCCTCCTGGAAGCTAGTGCTGGAATTACAGGTGTGTGCCACACTACTCAGCTAAATCATTAACTCCATTAACTTTTAACCCTTTCGTCTACATCATTCTAACACGTTGTAGGGTAAAGAGGGAGGTATGCTGGGTCTCGAGGAAAAGCTGCCAGCCCACACCACAGGCAAAGGGGGGCATCCCATGCAATCACATGAGAGTCTGTAGGAAGGGAGGCAGGTGTGGGATGCTGAGAGCCAGAACCCAGCATGTGCTCAGGGCCTGGCATGCACTGAATTCTTCCAACATGATGAATTGTCGTTATTTGGACTGGGCTATTTGGCATACCTTATCTTGAAAGTAAATAAAGTGAGTATGTCAGTTCAAAAAGTAAAGTAAGGAGCTGGGGAGATAGCTCAGTGGTTAAAGGCACTTGCTTACAAAGCCTGCCAGCCTGAGTTCAATTTCCCAGTACCCATGTAGAGTCAAATGCACAAAGTGGCTCATGAATCTAGAATTTGCTTTCAGTGGCAAGAAGTTCTGGTGTGCCCATGTGCTCTCTCTCTCTCTCTCTCCCCTCACAAATAAACAATAAGCAAAAATATTTAAAAATAATAAAGTACTAGTGTTTATTGCCAAAGATGTAACCAAAGCTTTCAAGTAGCAATTAGAACTGGTAAAACTTGTATCTGTTACCATGAGTTTGAAACTTCCTAGTCCTGAAGAGATTGATAGTGACACTAAGGACTGTGTGCATCTACTTAAAACAAATTTATTTTAGGGAGAGAGAGAATTGGTGTGCCAGAGTCTCAGCTATTGCTATTGAACTCCAGATGCTTGAGCACCTCGTGTGCATGTACGACCTTGTGCTTGTACCACCTTTGTGCATCTAGCTTCTGTGGGATCTGGGGAAAGATGGAACATGAGCTTTTAGGCTTCGCAGGCAAGTGCCTTAACAGCTAAGTCGTCTCTCCAGCCCTAAAATATTTTTTTTTACTGGGCTGAAGAGATGGTTTAGCAGTTAAGAAGCTTGCCTGTATATCCAAAGGACCTAGGTTCGATTCCCCATGACCCACATAAACCAGATGCACAAGGTGGTGCATGTGTCTGGAGTTGGTTTGTAGAGGCTGGAGGCCCTGGTGTGCCCATTCTGTTTCCCTCCCTTCCTCCCTCCCTCTCAAATAAAAATAAAATATTTGAAAAAAAATTTTTTTTTGAGGTAGGGTTTCACTCTATCCCAGGCTGACCTGGAATTCACTATGGAGTTTCAGGGTGGCCTTGAACTCACGGCAATCCTATCTCTGCCTCCCGAGTGCTGGGATTAAAGGTGTGCGCCACCACGCCTGGCACAATATATTTTTTATTTGAAAGCAGAGAGAGAGAGAATGAGAGAGGAGAAACAGGTATAGTACGCATCTTGTCACTGCAAAGGAACTCCAGATTCATGTGCCACTTTGTGCATCTGGCTTTATGTGGGTACTGGTGAATAAACCCAGGCTAGCAGGCTTTGCAAATAAGCACCTTTAACCATCTCTCCAGCCCCCCTCATTTTTTTGATACTATATTATGAGGTGTTTCAACATTTAGATCTGTAGACTGGGCATAGTGTCTTATATCTGGATTCTCAGCACTTGGAAGGTTGAGGCAGGAGGATTTCTGAGAGTTCAATGCCAGCCTGGGCTACAGTGTAGAGCTGTGTCTCAAAAAAAAAAAAAAAATCTGTATAACTCAGTGAATCAATATATTTCTTCTTTTTTGTGTGCACATGTATAGTATGTGGGATGTGGGATATGCACATGTGTGTGGCCTGTGCAACTGTGTAGAGGCCACAGGAGAATGTTGAGTGACCTTGTCTGCATGTTTTCTTGTGAAGGAGTTTCTCACTGAACCCTGGAGATGCTTCTTCTTGGTCAGACAGGTTGACCAGGGAGCCACAGTGATTCTCTGGTCTCCTCTCCCCACAGGACTAGGGTTCCAGGCCTGTGTGGCCACACTCAGCTATTTATGTGAGTGCTGGAGAATCAAACTCAGGGTGAATCAGACCCTCATGCTGAGCAGCAAGCACTCTTACCAGATGAGCCATCTCCCCAGTCCCTGAACCACTATTTTTCAAATAATCAACACATGATTTTACAAATTCATGCCTGGGTAAGGAAGTATGAAAGGTACTACACATATAAATATCTATCTCCAAGGGTTGTTTTTTTTTGAGACAGAGTCTTACTCTGTTATCCAAACTGGCCTTGAACTCAAGATTCTCATTGCACCCAGCTAGACAAATGGTATATAATGTACTATGAAAAGTCCTCACTGAGGGCTGGAGAGATGGCTTAGTGGTGAAGGCACTTGCCTGCAAAGCCAAAGGAACCAGGTTTGATTCCCCAGGGCCCACAAAAGCCAGATGCACAAGGTGGTACATGCATCTGTTTTGCAGAGGCTGGAAGCCCTGGCATGCCCATTCTCTCCCTCTCTCTCTCTCTCAAATACATAAGTAAAATAAATAAAGTAAAAAAAAATCCTCACTAAAACTACTTTTTTTGGCTTTTTGAGGTAGGGTTTCACTCTAGCCCACGCTGACCTGGAATTCACTATGTAGTCTCAGGATGGCCTCAAATTCACAGTGATTCTCCTACCTCTGCCTCCTGAGTGTGGGATTAAAGGTGTGCACCATCACACCTGGCTTTGAAACTACCTTTAAAACAAATTTTATTTTGGATTTTCAAGGTAGGGTCTCTGGAATACACTATGTAGTCTCAAGGTGGCCTCAAACTCACAGCAGTCCTCTTACCTCTGCCTCCCAAATTCTGAGATTAAAGACATGTACCACCATGCCCAGCCTGAAACTACCTTAAAGAAACTACCACCTCTAGTTTTTAGAAATTTTATTTATTTATTTGTATGCAAAGAGAGATAGAGAGAAGAGAGACAGAGAGAATGGGTGTGCCAGGGCCTCCAGCCACTGTAAACAAACTCCAGATGAATGCACCACTTTGTGCATCTGGCTTTACATGGATACCGGGGAATTGAACCCCAGTCGTTAGGCTTCACAAGCAAGCACCTTATCTGCTGAGCTATCTCTTCAGTCCCCACCTCTAGTTTTTTTGCACTATCAAAGAATAGCTACAAGACTTCTGGTTAAGATAGTGGTGTAGGAACCATGCCAAAGCAGCCTAGGAGAGAGAGAGAGAGAAAAAAAAAATAACACCAGCAAAATACACTTTCCTACTAAAAAGTGAAAGCGAAAGTATATAAGAAATTATCACCCACAGCAGAGAAGTAGAAGAGATCCAGAGCATCTAGAGACCAGAGAAACAGGCAGAATCACTTGGTCTGAGCTGCAGGAAAAGTCAGGTGAGGGGATTCTGCACTCACACCAGCCTCCTCGCAAACTCAAGAAACTTGAAGGGGAGGGTGGCAGGAACTGATGGAGTGGCTCATGAGGAAGAGGATCACAAGGAACAGTGGGCAAACTTCAGCCACCATCTGTAGCCTACTCTTCCCCCACTGCCAGCACAAGCCCCAGCAAGCGCAAGAGAGCTGTTGAAAGGAGCTCACCTGCACAGAACCTGGCAATAGGCTATCAGAGCAATGACCCACCAACCCAGCCTACCTGAGCCCAGAGCACAGCAAAGATGGATCCAAGCGGGAGTGCAGCATAGCTGAGACCAAAGCCATCCCAAAAGGTAACTGGGATTACACCAGGTCGGTGCCCACCAAAAATCCTGCTATATAGGTTTACATTGGAAATGCTAATTACACCTTCTGTGTCAGGGTAAATCATGTGTTAAATATAATGGATTGTCAGATTTGCCATTTTTTTCCCTTTTTTCAAAAAATATTTTATTTACTTACTCATTTATTTGGGGGGAGCAGATAGAGAGAATGGGTGCACTACAGCCTTTGGCCACTGCAAACGAACTACAGATGCATGTGCCCCCTTGTGCATCTGGCTTACATGGATCCTGAGAAATCAAACTGGGGTTCTTATGCGTTGCAGGCAAATTCCTTAACTGCTAAGCAATTTCACCAGCCCAGATTTACCATTCTTAAATAAGCTATGCTTTGGACTTGCCATTTGCTGCTTCCTGGTTTATAGTGCCTTTGTTTCCTCTTCTGTTGCTCCTTGGGGAAGGGTCTCACTTAGTCACAAGCTGACCTTGGAACCCTCTACAGACCAGAAATCTCAGGCCCCCAGTTGACAGGATTAAGGGTATGGGGCAACACACATCCTTAGGGACTTTGACTTTGTTAGAGGATCACTTGTTGTAATATCTAATCATTGAATGTGTACATTGTTTCGCTAAAGTTTAGAATTTGCCTGTATTTTGTTCCACTCAGCCTAGTTGAATACTCTCATAGCAGGCAAACCCAACACTTAGGGTCACTTTTGCGGTTACTCTGAGAATCTTTTTTTTTTTTCTTTTTTAAAATATTTTATTTTAATTAATTAATTCGACAGAGATAGAGGGGGGAGATAGAGAGTGAGAGAGAATGGGCATGCCAGGGCCTCCAGCCACTACAAATGAACTTCCAGATGCATGCAGCCCCTTGTGCATCTGGCTAACGTGGGTCCTAGGGGATCGAACCTGGGTCCTTTGGCTTTGTAGGCCAATGCCTTATGCCTTAACTGGTAAGCCATCCCTCCAGCCCTGAGAATCTTTTTTTTTTTTTTTTTGGTTTTTCGAGGTAGGGTCTCACTCTGGCTCAGGCTGACCTGGAATTCACTATGTAGTCTCAGGGTGGCCTTGAACTCACGGCGATCCTCCTACCTCTGCCTCCCGAGTGCTGGGATTAAAGGCGTGCGCCACCACGCCTGGCTCAGCCCTGAGAATCTTTTAAGAGCCACACCTAGCACCTTAAGCTCCTACCCTGAAGATATGTAACATCAGATTGATTGAGAGATACATCTAATAATACTGCAAATAATTAAAAAACCCAAGCATTAAATTAACCCAAGATGCAAAAATCTCTACATTAAAATACAAAAGAGATACAAAAAATCAAGACAATCTAAATCCACCAAAAATTATAAATCCACCAGAAATGACCTCCTTTGAGACTGATTTAGAAGAAATGTCTGAAAAAGATTTCAAAAGAGTGATTATAAATATACTCAAAGAAATCAAAGGAATTGAAGAGACATAGGAAACCAATTTAATGAATAAGGAGGTCAATATAAGACATGAATAAGGAAATAGAAATAATAAATAAAAACCAGTCAGAAATACTAGCAATGAAAAAAACAGTCAATGAAACAAACAAACAAACAAAAAAACTCCATAGAAAGCCTCGCTAGTAGAATGAATGAAGAAGACAACAAAATATCTAAACTAGAAGACCAAGTGGCAGATCTAATACAGTCCAACAAAGAGAAAGACAAACTAATAGGCAAGTATGAATGGGAATTTCAAAGATATTCAAGACACTATGGAAAGATCAAACATAAGAATTCATAGTGTACTAGAAGGAGAAGAATTTCACTCCAAAGGCATAGAAGGCATTTTCAATAAAATCATAGAAGAAAACTTCCCCTAAATTGAGAAAGAGATACCAGTGCAGATACAGGAAGCCTTTAGAACACCAAACAGACAAAACCTTGAAAGAACCTCTCCTCACCATGTTATAATTAAACTATCAAGCATACAAACCAAAGAAAATATACTGAAAGCAGTTAGAGAGAAAAATCAAGTCACATACAAAGGCAAGCCCATCAGGATCACAGCAGATTACTCAACACAAGCTTTGAAAGCCAGAAGGGCTTGGAATGATGTAGTCCAAGTTCTGAAAGATAACAACTGTCAACCAAGGTTACTTTATCCTGCAAAACAATCCTTCAAATAAATGGAGAAATAAGGACATTCCATAACAAAATAGGATAAAGGAATATTTGAAGACAAAACCAGCTCTACAGAAAATACTTGAAAGGATCCTCCATGTTGATGAGAAAGAAAAGCACACATATATGAACCTAGAAAAAAACAAACCATACTCAAAAACTAGTTAATACCAGAGAGAAAAGGTAAAACTGGAAGAACTACAAAACAAGAAAAATGGCAAAAATAAATACACAACTTTCAATAATAACTCTTAATATGAATGGCCTCAATGCCCCAACCAAAAAGCACAGATGTGCAGACTGGGCTAAAAATCAGGGTCCTTCAATTTGTTGCCTCCAAGAATCTCAACTTTCTATAAAGGATGGGCACTATCTTAGGTTGGAAGATCAGAAAATGGCGTTGTAAGCAAATGGGCCTAGAAAACAAGCAGGAGTTTCTATCCTAATATCTGACAGGGTAGACTTCAGACCAACATTAGTCAGAACAGATAAAGTAGTTCACTTTATATTGATTAAAGGAACATTCCAACAGGAGGACATTACAATCCTAAACATATATGCACCTAACATGGGGGCTCCTAATTTCATCAAACTAACGCTATTAGAACTAAGGTCACAGATAACACCAAAGAAATTACAGAGTTCACAAATAAACAACTTAAAGCTTCACCTTAAGGCCTTAGAGAAAGAAGAACAAGGCAAACCAAAAATCAGTAGATGGGAAGAAATAATAAGATTAGGGCAGAAATTAAATAAATAAAAACAAAAAAATATCCAAAGGATCAATGAAACGAAGAGTGTTCTTTGAAAGGATAAACAAGATTGATAAACCATTAGCAAATCTGACCAAAAGAAAGAGAGAAGAGACATAAATTAATAAAACTAGAGTTGAAAAAGGTACCATCACAACAGATACCAGAAAAAAATTAAGAACCATGGAGACATAAGAACATATACTCCACTAAATTTGAAAATCTGAAAGAA
Source organism: Jaculus jaculus (assembly GCF_020740685.1). Lineage (NCBI taxonomy): Eukaryota > Metazoa > Chordata > Mammalia > Rodentia > Dipodidae > Jaculus > Jaculus jaculus. Next base: position 81,755,159 of record NC_059106.1, on the reverse strand, counting down.
ATAATGATTTTCTTGATTTATATGCTGTACCAAAATTAAACCAAGATAACATTAATGAGTTAAATAGACCTATAACAAATATGGAGATCCAAGCAGTTATTAAAAAAAAAATCTCCCAACTAAAAAAAGTCCAGACCCAGATGAATTCACTGGTGAATTTTACCAGACCTTTATGGAAGAACTAACATCAATTCTTAAACTTTTCCACAAGATAGAAAAAGGAATCCTAACAAACACCTTCTATGAAACCAGCATCACCCTGATACCAAAACCAGACAAAGATAGAACAAAAAAAGAAAATTACAGACCAATATTCCTCATGAACATTGATGCAAAAATTCTCAACAAAATATTGACAAACAGAATACAAGAATATATCAGAAAGATCATCCACCCTGACCAAGTAGGCTTTATCCCAGAGATGCAGGGATGGTTCAACATACTCAAATTGATAAATGTAATACATTATATAAATGGACTGAAGGACAAAAATCACATGATTATCTCATTAGATGTAGAAAAATTATTTGACAAAATTCAACATCCCTTCATGACAAAAGTCCTACAGAGACTGGGAATAGAAGGAACATATCTCAACATAATAAAGGCTATTTATGACACACCTACAGCCAACATTATACTAAACAAAGAAACACTTGAAGCTTCTCCACTAAAATCAAGAATAAGACAAGTGTATCCACTGTCCCCACTTTTAAAAAGATTTATTTATTTGAGACAGAGAGAAAGGGAGAGAGATAGAGTGAGAATGGGTGTACCAGGGCTTTCAGCCATTGCAAATGAACTCCAGACACAGGTACCACCATGTGCATCTGGCTTACCTGGAGAATTGCACCTGGATCCTTAGGCTTCATAGGCAAATGCTTTAACCGATAAGCCACCTCTCCAGCCCCCTACCCCCACATTTATTTAATATAGTTCTGGGAGTCTTAGCCATAGCAATAATGCAAGAGACACACATAAAAGGGATACAAATTGGAAAGGAAGAGATCAAGTTATCATTATTTGCAGATGACATGATTCTATACATAAAGGACTCTAAAGACTCTACCAGCATACTGTTAGAGCTCCTAAACGCTTATAGCCATGTAGCAGGATACAAAATAAACACACAGAAATCAGTAGCCTTCCTATATGCTAACAACAACCAAACAGAGGATAAAATCAGAGAATCACTCCCATTAGCAATTGCATAAAAAAAAAAAAAAGTACCTTGGAATAAACCTAACCAAGGAAGTGAAGGATCTCTACAATGAAAACATTAAAACACTCAGGACAGAAATTGCAGAAGACACTAGGAAATGGAAAGCCATCCTTTGTTCTTGGATCGGAAGTATCAATATTGTGAAAATGGCAATCTTACCAAAAGCAATCTATACATTTAATGCAATTCTGATCAAAATTCCAATGGCATTCTTTAAGCAATCCAAAAATTCATTAGGAAGCACAAAAACCCTCAAATACCTAAAGCAATTTTGAGCAACAACAATAAGGCTGGTGGTATCACCATATGTGGTTTTAACCTATACTACAGAGCCATAGTAAGAAAAACAGCATGGTACTGGCACAAAACAGACATGTAGATCAATGGAACAGAATAGAGGACCCAGATGTAAGTCTGGGTAGCTCCAGCCACCTGATCTTTGACAAAAATGCCAAAAAATTCTCATTGGAGAAAAGACAGTCTCTTCAGCAAATAATGCTGGGAAAACTGTATCAGTAGAAGGATGAAAATAGATTCTTATCTCTCTCCATGCACAAAAATTAAGTCCAAATGGATCAGAGGCCTTAATATCAGACCTGAAACTCTGAAGCTGCTGGAGGAACAAGGAGGGGAAACCCTTCAACATATTGGTCTTGGCAAAGACTCAGTTGCTCAGGAAATAAAACCATGGATCAACTGCTGGGACCTCATAAAATTAAAAAGCGTTTGGACAGCAAAGGGCACTGTGAATAGAGAAAGAGGCAACCTACAGAATGGGAGAAAATCTTGGCTAGCTATACATCTGACAGAGGATTAATATCCAAATTATACAAAGAACTCAAAGAAACTAAATAAAAAGAAAGCATACAACCAAATTAAAAAAAATGGGCTATTGAATTAAATAGAGAGTTCTCAAAAGAAGAAATACAGATGGTATATAAACATCTAAAAATATGTTCCACATCTTTAGTCATCAGGGAAATGCAGATTAAAACCATGCTGAGATTCTATCTCACTCCTGTCAAAATGGCTACCATCATGAAAACAAATGACCATAAATGCTGGTTGAGGATGCAGAAAAAGAGGAACCCTAATACATTGTTGGTGGGAATGCAATCTGGTCCAGCCATTGTGGAAATCAGTGTGGTGGTTCCTGAGTCAGCTAAAAATAGGTCTACCATATGACCCAGCTATAGCACTCCTAGGCATATATCCTAAGGACATGTCACTACCTTATAAATACTTGCTCAACCATGTTTATTGCCACTCAATTCATAATAGCTGGGAAATGGAACCAGCCTAGATGTCCCTCAACTGATGAGTGGATAATGAAGATGTGGCACATTTACACAATGGAGTTCTACTCAGAAGTGAAGAAAAATAAAATTTGCAAGGAAATGGATGGATCTGGAAAGGATTACACTTAATGAGGTAACTCAGGTCCAGAAAGCCAAATGTCACATGTTTTCTTTCATATGTGGATCCTAACTACAAATGATTGGACTTCTATGTGAGTAGGAATAAAACTCAGTAGCAGAGGCCAGTAAGCTACAAAGAGAATATAGAGGGAATAGAAAGGGAGGGAGGAGGGACTTAATAGGATGGTATTGTATACATGTAAGTATTAGAATAGATTAATGGGGGTGAAAAGGCCTAAGTGAGGTCAGGAGAAGAGATTGAGTAAAGGAAAGGTAGAGGGAGTTCTAATCAAAATCTAAGAGGATATAAATAAGTCATAAGGAAACCTACTTTTTTGGATAATGGAACACTCAGAAGCCATAGATTGTTACTAGAAAATTTTTGGTGCCAGGAATGGGATCCCTGCCATTGAGTTGTTGGCCAGGGAGGTCACTGATGCCCCAAAATATTACAGGCTATTGCCGAAGCTCTTGGTTTCTCCACCAGGAATAGATGTTAAGTCCCTATTGCTGAAGACTTCACATACTTGGACTGTAAGGTCACTGAGAAATCACACTGGAGCTGAGCTGAAAACCTCCTCCATGTAGACCAGCTGACAGAAAGCTGGAAAAACCTGTGCTGCATGCAGTTCAATGGGAGAGAGAAATATCACTAGTGGAGATACTCAACAGTGGACACTGCAAGCCTTAAATTTGGCCAGTCAGGCCAAATGAGCCAACAGGTGCAATGGTGGCATGTCTGTTATGGGGGAAACCAACTGCTCTCTAATTGGACTGGAGGCCCGCTCCATGGGAGGGAATACATCCCTGATACTGAAAGCCTACAACAGGGGTAGTCATGAGCCCTAGGAATATAATGTCTGCGGGTGTCTGGCTGAATTCATAAACTACGCTCACCAAACTGCCCAGTATCACTTCTGTCTTTTAAAAAATATTTTATATTTATTTGTTTGACAGAGAAAGAGGGAGGGGTACAGAGAGAGAAAGAAAGAAAGAATGGGTGTTCCAGGGCCTTCAGCCACTGCAAACAAACTCCAGATGGTTGTGCCCCCTTGTGCATCTGACTAACATAGGTCCTGGGGAATCGAACCTGGGTCCTTTGGATTTGTAGGCAAGTGCCTTAACTGCCTGCCATCCCTCCAGCCTAGCACTTCTCTTAATGTTCATACCCGTATATTAATGCTACTCTCACTTTTGGTTAGAGAAGCTTCACTTTTCAGATGGCACTGACCTTGGGATGTCTCAGAAGTTACCATGGTGCTGAGAAGTGACAGAGGAGAGCTGAGCACTGCAGTCTCTCTATCACACCTTCCAAGACTCAGGGTCTATTGTGGAAGAGGTGGCGGAAAGAATGTAAGAGCCAAATGATGGGTAGGATTCCTTATAATGTGGTCCTCCAGACACAAAACGGCCTGGATATCCATGAGCTCACAGTGCCTTACCTACACAGGACCACCATAATAGGAGGAAAAGATGATGACACCAAAATAAAAGAGAGACTGAGAGGGGGAAAGAGGATGATGGAGAGTGAAGTTCCAAAGAGGAAAGTGGGGCGGGGGGAGGGAGGGAATTGCCATGGGTTATTTTCTACAATTATGGAAGTTGTCAATAAAATAAAACAGAGCTGGGTGTGGTGGTACATGCCTTTAATCCCAGCACTTGGGAAGCAGAGGTAGGAGGATCACTGTGAGTTCGAGGCCACCCTGAGACTACATAGTGAATTCCAGGTCAGCCTGGACTAGAGTGAAACCCTACCTCGAAAAGAGAGAGAGAGAGTGAGTGAGCGAGCAAGCTGGGCATGGTGGCACACACCTTTAATCCCAGCAATCAGGAGGCAGAGATAGGAGGATCACTGTGAGTTCGAGGCCATCCTGAGACTACATAGTGAATTCTAGGTCAACCTTAGATAGAGTGAGACCCTACCTCAAAAAAAAAAAAAAAAAAAAAAAGAAGAAGAAGAAGAATAGCAGCAAGCTGGTTGTGGTGGCACATGCTGGCAGGAAACTCCTGAAGAGGCAAAGGCAGGAGGACCATGGTCAGGATCCAGGTCAGCCTGGGCTAGAGCGAGACCCTACCTTGAAAACAACAAACAAAGAATCAGAGGGGACTGGAGAGATGGCTCAATGGTTAAGGCACTTGCCTGGAAAACCTAGCAAACCGGGTTTGATTCCCTAGTACTCATGTAAAGCCAGATGCACTAAGTGGCACATGCTTTTGGAGTTTGTTTGCAGCTGTTGGAGGCCTGACATGCCCATTTTCTCTCTCTCTTTCTCTGTCTCTCTTCTCTCTCTGCATGCAAATAAATAAATAAAATGTGTGAAATGATGCTACTGTTGTCACTAAAATCTTGACTTTAGAAAATTCACGTGTAGAAGCCAGCCACGGTGGTGCATGTTTTTAGTTCCAGTACTTGAGAGGCAGAGGTAGGAGGATCACCATGGGTTTGAGGTTAACCCGGGGCTATAGCTTGAGATCCCAGTCAGTCTGGGCTGGAGTGAGACCCCACCTTGAAAAAAAAACACACACACCCACAAAAATCAACTACCTTGGGCTCAGTGGCTTGTATGACATGTACAAGATCCTGGGTTTCATTCCTAGGATCATAAAAATAATCATAAAAAGCCTTTGATTTTACTTTTTTGCCTTAAAGCCTTGTTAATTCTAGAGAACTATTAAATAATTAGTTTTATGTTTTACGTTAGTTTTAAAAACTATTTTATTTTATTTATTTGACAGAGAAAGGAGGGGGGGAGAGGGAGAGAGAGAATATGAGCACACCAGGGCCTCCAGCCACTGCAAACAAACTCCAGATGCATGCACCCCCTTGTGCGTTTGGATGTGGGTCCTGGGAAATCGAACCTGGTCCTTTGGCTTAGCAGGCAAATGCCTTAACTGATAAGCCATCTTTCCAGCCCTTATGTTTTACTTTAAAGATTTAAAAGATATTTTTGTTTACTTATTTGTGTGTGTGAGAGAGAGTTAGAGACAGAGATAATGGGAATGCCAGGGCCTCTAGCCACTACAAATGAACTCCAAGCACATGTGCCACTTTGTGCATCTGGCTGTACGTGAATACTGGGCAATAGAACCCGGGTCGTTAGGTTTTGCAGTCAGGCGCCTTAACCACTGATCCATTCTTCCAGCCCTTGTTTAATTTTCTTCTTACTTTTTATTGTGTGTCTATATAAATGATGGTATATGATGCATGTGTGTATGGACACATGTACGCCCTGGTGCATGTGTGGAGGTTTGAGGACAGCTTGTGCTGTTCATCCTCTCCTTGAGACAAAGTCTCCCTTGTTTTGTTTTGCCACTTTGTGTATACCAGTCTAGCTGGCCCACAATCTCCTGGCTTTGCCACCCATTGCCATAGACTGTTGGGATCATAGTCACATGCCCCGCTTGTGTGTATGGTGTGTGCATGTGTGTATATGTTAGTGTGCATGTGGGCGCACATGTGGAAGACAGAGGCCAGCATCAAGTGTCTTTCTCTATGGCTCTCCACCTTATTTTCCTGAGGCCAGCTCTCTCACTGAACCCAGAGCTCACTGGTTTGGCTAATGAGCTGCCAGTAAGCTCCAGGGATCCTTCTGTCCTCTCCTCTCCAGCACTGGGATTACAGACTCAAACACCACACCCAGCGATCTGAGTTTGAGTCCCCAGGACCTATGAAAAGCCAGATGCACAAAGTGGTGCATGCATCTGGAGTTCTCTGCAGTGGCTAAAGGCCCTACCTGAAAAAACAAACAAACAAAAAAGTTATTAAAGAAAAAGCTATTCCGGGCTGGAGAGATGGCTCAGCAGTTAAAGGTGTTTGCTTGCAAAGCCTATCAGCCTGGGTTCAATTCTCCAGTACACATGTAAAACCAGATACACAAAGCGGAACATGTATCTGGAGTTTGCTTGCAACAGCAGGAGGCCTTGATGCCCCACTGCCACACATGTAAGTAAATAAATATTTAAACAAAACCCATTCATCTGGGCTGGAGAGATGGCTTAGCAGTTCAGGTTCTTGCCTGTAAAGCCTAAGGACCCAGGTTTGATTCTCCAGGTCCCACATAAGCCAGATACATATGGTGGCACATGCATCTAGAGTTTATTTGCAGTAGCTAGAGTCCCTGGTATGCCCATTCTCTCTCTCTCTTTCCCAAATAAATAAAAATAAAATCTTAAAAAAACCATTCATCTGATGGCTCAGTGGTTAAAGGCACTTGCTCCAAAGTCTCCTGGCCCAGACTGGATTCCCCAGCACCCATGTAAAGCCAGATGCAAAGTGGCTCATGCTTCTGTGATCCCAACTCACCTATGAGAACAGGTTAAGCCAGGAGCATCTGAGCTTCATGGGCCAGCTGACCTAATGCTCGTCTAGCAGGCTCAGAGAAGGTGAAGCACGGACACCTCCACTGTCCTCTGACCTCCTCCCGTGGGCCATGACACGGACACACACACACACACACACACACACACACACAGAGCATTACTTCAAGAAATTATTCAGGTGTTCGGTGCACGGTGGTTCGCTCCCAAGGCAGGAGGATGGGGAGTTCAGGGCTAGCCTGGGCTAGATAGTGACATCCTGCTCAGCAGCAGCAGCAGCCACCCCACCAAATAACCCATCTGGGCATTATGATCTAACAGTTGTTCTTTCTGACAAGCCACCACTACCCCGCGGCACCAGCATAGATGTCAAATCCTCACTTGGGCTCAAAACTAAATCCTCACCAAAGCCTCCACCTTCTAGCCCTTTCCTCCACCCCACAGAGGCCTGCGTCCTGTTCAGGGTAAACAAGCCTGAGCCCCTACAGTGATGTTTTGTGGGTTGTTTATTCTAGGGCTTTGTACTCAGCCTTCACACCCATCCTCCCATCTGAACCTCCCTTTTCCTCCCTTGAGGCCGTATGTTTACTCCACCTGTGATTGGCAGCTCTCACACCACAGCCAGGCTCTGCCACTTGCCCTCTCCAGGGAGCAGGAGGCGGGTGGAGACAGGGCCTTGACTTGGGAGTAGGGAAAAGCTTAGCTCTGAGCCATGTTCCCTGTAACGGGAATGTTCCCAAACACTACTGACCTCTCACCCCAACCCGACTTGGTGTGAGACTCCACGTCTTCCCACCTCTGGAGCATCTGGGGCATTGCTAGGGCAACCATGCCAGGCCAGCTTGTCGGTGCAGCTCCTTAAACATCTTTAACTGCTCCCAAATTCAGCCTGATTATCGTGGTAACTTCCAGGCACAGACTAGACAGGAGTCGGGAACAGGAGGGGGCCATTCACCTCCACGCTGTCCCTCACTTCGCCGAAGATTGCTTCTTTGGTTCCAGACAGATCTCTCCTAGGACAGCTTAGGGGAAAACTCAAGCTCCCTGTCTCTGGAGCCCTTGAGGGCCCTCTGACACTCTCTGGATACTAGTGGGCACTTCTCTCTCTCTCTCTCTCCCTCTCTGGAGAATTCTGGGAGGGTCTGGACTCCTAACTCTGGGCCTGGTGATGTGCTGAGGTTGGGCTTTTGTTCACTGAGTACCTGGTGGTGACCGGCTGGGCGGGGTGGGCCTGCCAGGGCTTGGTGACCTAGACAGAGGCCCTGTGAGGGTGATTAGCTGTCACATTGGGTCTAAGCTCCTTACCCTCAGAATCTAGCTTCCCAACCCCAGGTCTAATCCAGAGAAGGGGGAGGGGTTTTGAAGGCACTAGCAGGGCTTAGCAGCCTTGGTGGGTCCCCTGTGACCCATTTCACCTAACCCGTGGTGGCCATGGGAAGCCTGGCCCCTCTGCCTCTGTCACTGCGATCTCTTTGCTTTTGTGAGCTTTCTGCATCTCTCATGGATGGCCTTTGGTGGGTGCATTCATGCTTCTTTTGTCTCCTTGTTTCTGTCCACAGCTCTGTGCCTCTGATTCTGTGAAGCTATTGGTGGCAAGAGGAGGCAGGGCATCAGTGGGTAGTGGGTTGCATGAACCTCAGTGACAGGTCCATGGCTGGAAAGATGTGGAAACACAGACATATGGATGATGTGGGTTTTAGACAACTTAGGGTCTAGGTGACAGCGTGAGTGGCTGACCCAGGGCCTGGGGAACACTGAGTTATTTGTAGTTGACACAGACTGGGTGACCCTGAATATGGTGAACACAGGATTATCTAGATTACTCAATGACACTAATTCAAAAAGAATGTGGCAAGCAGAATGGCAACAGCTTTTCCCCCAAGAGAATCTATTTATTTATTTAAAAGAGAGATAGAAGCAGAGAGAGACAGAGAGCGAGAGAGAATGGGTGCTCCAGGGCCTCTAGCCACTGCAAAGGAACTCCAGAAGCACGTGCCACTATTTGTATTTGGCTTATGTGCATACTGGGGAAGCAAACCTGGGACCTTAGGCTTTGCAGACAAGCACCTTAACCACCAAGCTATCTCTCCAGGCCAGCAACAGCTTTTAACTGGAGTCCCTACCTTGTTGCATGTTTGTTTTTATCTGGAGACATTTTCAGTTCTAGCAGCTGAGGGTAGAGGGTGCCCCTAGCATCTAGTGGGCAGAGGCCATGGGTATTAGAAAGGGTTAGAGGAAAAGGAAAAGAAGGGCCAGGACAGACCGCCCTCCCCCCCACCTCAAAGACTTATCAAGCCCACAGAGGAAAACCTCTGGCTTTTGTACCCTGTAGCCATCGGCAGATTTCCTCAGGGAGTACTGAGCCAGCGCTTGTAAAGTGTTTAAAGTCATGCCTGGGAGATGGAACGTGCTGTGTGTTGACTCGTAACGGGAGAAAGCAAGAGTCGATTTGGGCTTAGACACTCAAACATCCTCTCCCTTTCCCCTTTCAGCTTCTAGGGTGATTCAGACAAGCTCCTTGCATGGCCCAAGGCTACTTCAGTCTTGTCTGGTGGCCATCTGAGGAAAAGAGAGAAACTCCTGATTCATACTTATAAACCCTGAAGAATGGTTTGAGTCATATGACAGCTCACAGTTTCTGAGGGCCAAGATTTCCATCGGAACCACCTGACTGGGGGTGGCGGCGGTGCTGTTACTAGCAGCTACACAGGCAAAGATGACAGGTACCCTTTCCTGGGCTTGAGCGGAACTGGGGTTCACACAGCATCTGATCCGTCAGCCATGATGGTGTCATTCTGCAGGCGGGCTCCAGGGGCCACCTTTCAGAAATGTTCAACCATGTTGGCTGACCACTCCCTTCTTAGGTAGCTTTATTAACATCTCTGAAGCCGGGCGTGGTGGCACATGCCTTTCATGCCAGCACTTGGGAGGCTGAGGTAGGAGGATCGATGTGAATTTAAGGACACCCTGAGACTACATAGTGAATCCCAGGTCAGCCTGGGCTAGAGTGAGACCCTACCTCAAAACAACAACAACAACAACAACATCTCTGGGTGTCCTCCCCCAAACCCACCTTGGCAGGGTCTTCTCAGTCTCCCTGTCTGGTCTCTACTCATCACCCAAGCCTAGAAGTCTTATTTTGCTCAAAATTCTATCCCAGACCTTTTCCTTTGAACCTTCCTAAATGGCTCCTTGGAATATTCTGTTGGTAGATTGAAGCCACAGTAGAAATATTTATACCACAAAATTTGGAAATGCTATAAATCAGAATTGTCTTCTCAGGTAATTGTTAAGAAGTTACCAACACACCACCGCCTGACATCCTTGTCACATAAACCCTGTTAACCTTCCTTGTTTTACCCCAAACCTTATCTTTCTAAAATTTCTTCTTAAAAAAATATTTTATTTATTTATTTATTTGAGAGAGAGAAAAACAGATAGCGAGAGAATGGGTGCACCAGGGCCTCTAGCCACTGCAAACCAACTCCAGACACACGTGCCCCCTTGTGCATCTGGCTTACGTGGGAATCAAACCAGGGTCCTTGGGCTTCTCAGGCAAGTGTCTTAACTGTTAAGTCATTTCCCCAGCCCTAAAGTTTCTTTGAGGTAGGGTTTTGCTCTAGCCCAGGCTGACCTGGAATTCACTGTGTAGTCTCAGGCTGCCTCGAACTCATGGTGATTCTCCTACCTGTGCTGCCCAAGTGCTGGGATTAAAGGCGTGCACCACCATGCCCAGCAAATTTCATAATGTCATTAGGCTTTGTGGGCAAGTGCTTTAACTGCTAAGCCATCACTCCAGTCCCAAATTTATTTATTTATTTTTTTAGGTTTTTCAAGATCAGGTCTCACTCTAGCTCAGGCTGACCTGGAATTCACAGTGATCCTCCTACCTCTGCCTCCCAAGTGCTGGGATTAAAGGCGTGTGCCACCATGCCCAGCTCAAATTTAATTTTTTTGACAATGTTTGTACATGTATATAATGTATTTTGATCACAATCCTCTCCCGTTACCTTCTCTTATCCCTCCTCCCCATCACCCTTTTGCTGAATCCCTTCTTCCCATCTAGTCCCTCTTCTACTTTGATCTTTTTTTTTTTCTTGTGTGTGCGTGTGACCCACTGAGTTTAATTAAGGTTGCCTGCATGAGCATGGGAGGGGTATTACTTGCCAGAGCACATGAAATTTTCCAGTGGCAACACAATTGCAGAAAATGTCTCTAACTCCCTCAGCATCCATCAACTGCCAGTAACTAACTCCTCAGCATGAGGGTGTCATGTCCTTCTCCATCACCCATGACAGAATGTTGATGGGCCCAGTGTTGTTCAGGTTTTACGCACAGGTGACACAAGTCGCTGTGAGGTCATGGATGCTGCCATGCAATGTTCCGAAGACAATGTTCCACAGCACTCCTCCCCATCCGCTGGCTCTACATTCTTTCTTTGCTGTCTTCCACGGTGCCCCCTGAGCTTTGGAGCAGGTGATACAGATGTCTCATTCATATCTGAGCATTTCACAATCACTTGTTCTTAGCACTTTGATGAATGAGTTTTGAGTCTCCCTAGTAGTTGACAGTGGTCAACTGCAAAAAAGCTTTTCTGGGCTGGAGAAATGGCTTGGCAGTTAAGGCGTTTGCCTGAGAAGTCTAAGGACCCAGGTTCAATTCCCCCATACTCACTTAAGCCAGTGGCACATGTGTCTGGAGTTTGTTTGTAGTGGCTGGAGGCCCTGACATGTCCATGCTATTTCTATCTATTTACCTCTTTTTCTCTCTCAATCCTCTCTCTCTCTCTCTCTCTCTCTTGCTCAAATAAATAAATAATTTTTTTTTTAAAAAAAAAGCTTTTCACTGGGCATGGTGGTGCATGCCTTTAACCCCACCACTTGGGAGGCAGAGGTAGGAGAATTGCCATGAGTTCGAGGCCACCCTGAGACTACATAGTGAATTCCAGGTCAGCCTGGGCTAGAGTGACACCCTACTTCGAAAAAACAAAACAAAACAAAACAAAACAAAACAAAACAAAACAAAACAAACAAACAAAAAAATCTTTCCTAACCCAAGGTGAGAGCAGTGCTAATCTGTGAGCATAAAGCATAAATAGTTTTTGTTTTTCAGAAGCTTGGTCTCACTCTAGCCCAGGCTGACCTGGAACTCACTTTGTAGCGCCAAGCTGGCCTTAAACTCACAGTGATGCTCCTACCTCTGCCTTCTGAGTGCTGGGATTAAAGGCATGTGCTAAAATACTGGGAAAACAAAATACTTAGAGGGTTAATTTTATGGGCATAACATATCCATTTAGCCCAACAGTAGTAATAGATTCCCTCCTAGGACCTATGACTTCCTCAGCCATAGGCTTTTGATGATGTTTTCAGTGTGAATTCCCCTTGTGGTGTGGGTTTCAAATCCCAGCAGAGAGCAGCTGGTGACCTCCATGACAGCCATGTCACTATTGCCCCAGTGGCACATGGCTGGATGTTTGGTTGTGTACTTCACAGGGTTCACTGCTCCATAACACTGTGCATGATTTCTCATCCCCAGAAGCCTGCGATAGCAGCTTTCAACACTATGACATAGAGCTAGCAGGGAGAGATATTCCAGCTCGGTTCCAGCTTGATTTCTCAATGTCATATAACACAAGCATGTGGTGACTTTAGCGATGAGGCCTTGCCGTCTGGTTCTGGTGGAGAATCAAGAGCCTTGTCAATAGCCTATGTTGTTTTGGGGTCCTTAGTTGCCTCCATGACCAACAACTCACTGGGAGGTATCCCACTCAGAGCACTGGGATTTTCCTATAAAAACCCATGGCTTCTGGTAGCAGCATTATAACTTTTTTTTTCCCCTAAGACAGTGTTTCACTCTAGCTCAGGCTGACTTGGAACTCACCTCCATCCTCCTACCTCAGCCTCCTGAGTACTGGGACTAGTGTGCCATTATGTCTGGCTTAATTTTTTTTATTATATTTTAATTTTATTTTGTATTTGAGAGAGAGAGAACTGGTGTGCCAGGGCCTCAGTCACTGAAATCGAACTCCAGATGCTTGCATCACTTAGAGGACATGTGCAGCCTTGTGCTTGCCTCACCTTTGTGTGTCTGGCTTATGTGGGATCTGGAGAGAGATTGAACATGGGTCCTTAGACTAATGGATTTTGATCATATTTACCTTCATTACTTACTCTTAAATTACTTCTTCCTATTCCCCCTCCTACTTTTGTGTCCCCCCCCTTTTTTGGTGACCCATTGAGATGGTAGGATCAAGGGTTATTTACTGAAACATGGGCAATTTACCACTGCAGATGTCTTTTCCTCCCTTAGCAACTATTAAATGCCAATAGCTCCTAAGGGAAAGGTGGAGCTTCATGAGGCCTTCCCCACATACATATATATTTTTTTCTTTTTTTGAGGGGTGGGTGGGTATGGTCTTGCTCTAGCCCAGGCTGACCTGGATTTCACTATGCAGTCTCAAGGTAACCTCAAACTTAAGGTGATTCTCCTACCTCTGCCTCTCCAGTGCTGGGATTAAAGGAGTGTGCCATGCCTGGCTACTTTTTTTTTTTAAATAGGATTTCACTATGTGATCCACATGGCCTCAGACTTACTATGTAGCCCAGTCAGTCTGGTCTTGAACTCAAGATGGTCCCTTGTTAGCCTCCTAAGTGATGGTGTGTGCCACCATGCCTGGGTATATTATTTATTTAGTAGTTTTTTGAGGTAAAGTCTCACATAGCCCAAACTGGCCTTGAACTCCCTATTCTTTGACCAACACCTACTCAGTGCTGGAATAATGGGCACGCCTCACCGAATGTGACTTGTTTTGTTTGTTGGTTTGTTTTTGCGTTTTTGAGGTAAGGTCGCACTCTAGCCCAGGCTGACCTGGAACTCACTCTGTAGTCCTAGGCTGTCCTTGAACTCACAGTGATCCTCCTACCTCTGCCTCCAGAGTGTTGAGATTAAAGGCATGAACCACCATGCCTGGCACCTTTCTTTTTGAGATGGGGTTGGGCTGTGTCACCTGTTATCTCCTTGAGCTTCTGGGCTCAAGCAATCTTTCTGCTTCAGCTTCTGAGAGCGGCTGGGGCAACAGGTGTGACTCTACAACCACCTATATTTAAAAATATATTATTTATTTGCAAGAAGAAAGAGAAGGAAGACAGGGGGAGAGAATGGGCCCACCAGGATCCCCAACCACTGCAAACAAACTCCAGTTGCATGCGCCACTTTGTGCATCTGGCTTTTTGTGGGTCCTGCAGAATCAGTCCTGGACCATCATGCTTTGCAAGCATGGTAGACAGCTTCACGTTGCCAGAATGAACATCCAAGCCAAACAGTTTATGTGAGGAAGGGATTTATTTCGAGCTTATAGATCCAAGGGAAGTTCCATTAATGGTAGAAGAAGAAGCTGGCTTCCATTCATAAATCCAAGCAGAGAGAGAAATTCTCACTAGCCAGTAAACACCAAAAGCATCAAACACAAAAATCCACCACAACTGACTGTTCTGAACATCTTTGGGCTGCAATTCAGCTCCACCTCCAAACACACCTTTGGGCTGGATCCTAGGATCTGCCCCCAGAGGCCCTTCCTCCAGCCAGTTATCTGGAGACCCAAGTTACAAGCTGTGGTAAAACATGAGTCTATAGGGGACATACATTCAAACTACCACAGCAAGTAAGTGCCTTTAACTGTTGGGCAATCTCTCTAGGCCCACATTTTTTATTTAAAAAAAATATATATTGGGCTGGAGAAATGGCTTAGTGGTTGAGCGCTTGCCTGTGAAGCCTAAGGACCCCAGTTTGAGGCTCGAGTCTCCAGGACCCACGTTAACCAAATGCACAAGGGGGCGCATGCATCTGGAGTTCGTTTGCAGTGGCTGGAGGCCCTGGCGTGCCCATTCTCTCTCTCTTTCTCTGCCTTTCTCTCTGTCTTACTCTCAAATAAATAAAAAATGAATAAAAAAGTTTTGTTTTTTAAAAAATAGATATATTTACTTGTAAGCAGAGAGAAATAGAAGAGAGACAGAGAGAATGGGCACATCAGGGCCTCTAGCCGCTTCAAATGAACTCTAGATGCATGTGCTGCTGTGCATCTGGCTTTATGTGGGTACTGGGGAATCAAACTTGGGTTCTTAGGCTTTGCAAGCAAGTGCCTTAACCACTGAGACATCTCTCCAGCTCCCCACCTTTTTGCTGAGATAAGGTCTTGCTGTCAGCCCAGGCTGATCCTGAATTTGTAATCCTTCTGCTTCACAAGACTTTGAGACTACAGGTGTGAACACCATGCCTGGCTCGTTCCCAAGCATTCTGAATAAGGGACACTCAACTTGTACTATCAATTTTCATTCTTTGGCACCCAAAGAAACTGATATGGAGAGTGAGGAACTGTCCAGTCCACACTGCCAGTAAGAAGCAAAGCCAGGATGTGATCTGAGGCAACCTGGCTTAGAAATATGGGCTCTCGGGCTGGAGAGATGGCTTAGTGGTTAAGGAGTTTGCCTGTAAAGCCAAAGGATCCCAATTCGACTCTCCAGGACCCACATAAGCCAGATGCACAAGGGGGTGCAAGCATCTGGAGTTTATTTGCAGTGGCTGGAGGCCCTGGTGTGACTATTCTCTCACTCTCTTTTTCTCTCTTTCTGCCTGTTTCCTTTCTCAAATAAATAAACAAAATAACTTAAAAAAAAAAAGAAATATGGACTGTCAACACCAGGTTACTGCTCCTCCTTGCATGTATTTATGCTTAGCTATTATACTAGTTTTCCTTTAACTTGTGTTACAAGATGTAATGTTGCAGAAGAGGTGGCTGAAAGAGCCAAAGGATGGGGAGGAATGCTGTCTTCTGGACAGAAAGTGGCCACTGCATTCATGACCTCCCAGAGGCTGTCACTATCTGCACAAGACCTGCACGATATTGACACCATGAACATGTCGTCATGGGTGATGGAAGAGGAAAAAAAAAAAGACATCAAAATAGAAGAAGCAACCATGGGATATTGTTTACAATCATAGAAGTTGATAATAAAAAAATAGAAGAAGCACTAGTTGGAAAGAGGGAAGAAGAACGGGTTCAGTGAAAAGGGGATGGACCAAAAAAAACCCCCAAAACCCAAAAGCCAGGTATGGTGGTACATATCTTTAATCCCAGCACTCAGGAGGCAGAGATAGGATCACCATGAGTTTGAGTCTCACCCTAAGACTACATAATGAATTCCGGGTCAACCTGTTCCACAGTGAAACCCCACCTTAAAAAACAACAACAACAAAAAGGGGGGATGGAAGGCCGGGCGTGCCTTTAATCCCAGCACTCGGGAGGCAGAGGTAGGAGGATCTCTGTGAGTTTGAGGCCGCCCTGAAACTACATAGTGAATTCCAGATCAGCCTAGACTATAGCGGAACCCTACCTCAAAAAGCCAAAAAGCAAACAACAACAACAAAAAAGGCGGGAGGATGGAAGAAGAAAAGAAAGTAATAGGATGGACTTATGATCAAACTCTATTGTGCACAAATATGAAATTTGTCAAGCTGGAGAGATGGTTTAGAGGTCAAGGTGCTTCCCTGTGAAGCCTAAGGACTCATGTTCGACTCTCCAGGTCCCAGGTAAGCAAGGTTACACATGCATCTGGAGTTCGGTTGCAGTGGCTGGAGGCCCTGGCATGCCAATTCTCTCTCTCTCCCTAAAAACAAAACAAAACAAAACAAAGAGCTGGATGTGGGGGCACACATGTTTAATCCCAGCACTTGGGAGGCAGAGGTAGGAGAATTGCCATGAGTTCAAAGCCACATTGAGTAGTGAATTCTAGGTCAGCCTGGGATAGAGTGAGACCCTGCCTCAAAAACCAAACCAAATTAAACCAACCAACCAACCAAACAAACAAACAAAAACAAAAACAAAATTGTCAATAAAGGGCTGGAGAGTGCTGGAGAGATGGCTTAGCAGTTAAGGTGATTGCCTGCAAAGCCTGTGGACCTAGGTTCGACTCCCGAGAACCCATGTAAGCCAGATGTGTATGCTTGCACAGGTATCTGGAGGTCGTTTACAATGGCTGGAGGTTCTAGTGTGGCCATCCTCTCTCACTCTCTCAAATAAAGAAATAAAATATTTTCTAAAACTGTCAATAAAAATGTACAAAAATGAAGGAAGTGATGTTACATCATTTAGTAATCTTAGTCACAGAAATATTTTCTTTTCTTCCTTTTTGTTTTTTTGAGGTAGGGTTTCACTCTAGCTCAGGCTGTCCTGGAATTAACTATGTAGTGTCAGGGTGGCCTCTAACTCACGGCGATCCTCCTACCTCTGCCTCCCAAGTGCTGGGATTAAAGGCGTGCGCCACCACACCCAGCTTAGAAATGTTTTCTTTACAAAGGGTTGCTCATGTTTAGTTTTCTAAGATAAAATTGTGCTGATGTCATTAAACCACCCATGCCATTCCTCTGAATGGGCTAATGAGATATGTTTATATATTTGTATATATGTATGTATGTATATATGTTTAAATGTATATTTGTTTGAGAGAGAGTGAGAGATAGCAAAAGATAGAGAGAAAGCAAGAGAGAGACAGAAAGAACGGGAGCACCAGGGCCTCTAGCCACTGACAACGAACTCCAGAGGCTACTCCACCTTGCGCGTCTGGCTTTATGTAGGTGCTGGGAAACCAAACCTTGGTCCTTTGGCTTTGCAGGCAAGCACCTTAACAGCCGAGCCATCTCTCCACACACACACACAGTGTGTGTGGATGAGTGTGCCTGTGTGGATGGGTGTGCCAGGGTCTCTTGCCACTGCAAACAAATGCCTGTTTGGCTTCAAGTGGGTGGCTGGAGAATTGAATCTAGACTGGTAGACTTTGCAAGCAAGCACCTCTAACTGCTGAGCCATGTCCCCAAATATGTATATTTGCTCCTCTCTCTCTCTCTTTGTGTGTGTGTGTATGTCAGGGTCTCTTACTATTGCAAACCAAGGCAAGGCCAGACACATGTGCCACCTTTTGCATCTGTCTTTCATGAATGCTGGGAAATCCAACCCAGGCCGGTTTGAAAACAATCACCTTGAACTACGGAGCCGTCTCCCCACCCAGCCCTGATGGAGACTTTGCTATAACGACCTTGGGGGTGAAGACAGTAAGCGCTGGTCGTGGGAGGAAGGGTGGTAGGAGCCGGGAGAGAAGAGAAGAGGAGGAGCCGTGGTAATGGTGGGGCTGGAGCAGAGCTGGTCTGGACGGGACTCCGCATGATGAGGTGGTAGACGGGTAACTGCTCATGGCTTGTATGATGATCCGATATCCAGCTCGACCTTTTGACCCTCCCTGGAGCATTGCCATGATCTGGCATGGGGAAATCAACTTCACTAGCAATGCATCTGCTGTGGGTCACATCCACTCTGAGGGAAAGAATGTGGGGATCGTGAGAGTATCCTGCCCTGGGGGGAGGGCGTGGGAACAAGGGCACGGCTAGGGTGCTGCTTCCTTCCTGACCATGCCACCTCTTCCCTTCCCAGGTGGCTGGTGTGAGACACCATCAGAGAGAAGCGTGAGCTCAGGTCCGACAGGAGCAGGAAGAGCCCCCAGGGATCCAGAGATCGGTCCATAGCCACTGGCGGTAGAAGCGGGCTTACACTGCCCTCTCCTGGTCACATTGGGAAGTTAGTGTCACTTTTTGGATGTGGCAAATTGGCTAAACACAGCAAAGGGTTATTCACAGGCAATAGAAGAGATAAAGGACAAATGAGTTAGAGGTTTCTCCTTAATGGAGAATCTTTTTATCTTAAAATGTGTGTTTGGAATCTGAGACTTTCTTTAATACGATTGAATTTAAAGCTATTTGGTGAAAAAAATGTGTATTTTGGCTTTGCTTATATGATGTCTCCTAAGTACATAAATCCGCCTCCCCCTTTTGTAGTTTTTTTGAGGTGGGGTCTCACTCTAGCCCAGACAGACCTGAAATTCACTATGTAGTCTCTGAGTGGCCTTGAAATCACGGCGACCCTCCTGAGTGCTGGGAATCAAGGCGTGCATCACCATGCCAGGCCAACAATTACTCTTTTATAAACCTAAATTTCTCTTGGAAAAATTATCTGTGTTTGGATAAGATGTAATGTGTTTAATTTATGAATCATGGTAAGGTTTGTATACAAATTTAGATATGTTGAAAAATTGATCTTGATAATGATGCTTTTATTGTGTGCAAGTAAATGGGTGGCTATATTAATTTAATGAACCTTCTTGAAGTAAATAATTCATGCAGAAAAGTGCATTTATCATAGATATTATGCATAATTACCACTTGAAGGCATCTGTGTAAACATAGCTGTCTTAGAAAATACCCTAAACAACAGACACTTATTTCTCACAGCTCTGGAGGCTCCCCAAGGTGCCAGCAGGGCCGGGTTCAGTTAGAACTTTCTTCATGGCTTGCCCCTAGGCACCTTCTCACTGGGTCTTCAAATCACAGGAAGTAGGAGTAAGCAAGCTCTTGGGCTTTTTTTGTGTGTGGGGGGCTGCTTTCATGACCTCATCTAAACCTAAAAACCTCCTCATTGGCTGGGGAGATAGCTCAGTGGTTAAAGTCACTTGCTAAAGCCAGCCTGGGTTGGTCCTGGTTGGATTCCCCAGTATCCACATACAGCCGGTGCAGCGATGGCACGTGCATCTGGAGTTCGTCCTCAGTGATAAGAGGTGTGTCTGTGCACATTCATTCCCTCTTTCTCCTTTCTCTCTGTCTCTACATCATAAATAAAAAATATATTTAAAAAGCAAATATTAAGTAAAACTCCCCATGGTCCCAAACTCCTAATGGCATCATACTGGGGACTGGAGTCTCAACACATAAATTTTAGGAGGATATAACATTCAATCCCTACCAATAAACAACCAAAATATTGCCTCCCCTGGTGCTGCCTCCCCAGGTGACCACTCACCTGACTTTTAACTGCTATAGGAACTTTTCTTTTTCTTTTTTTCTTTTTTTAATTAATTATTTATTTATTTGAGAGCAACAGACACAGAGAGAAAGACAGATAGAGGGAGAGAGAGAGAATGGGCGTGTCAGGGCTTCCAGCCTCTGCAAACGAACTCCAGACGCGTGCGCCCCCTTGTGCATCTGGCTAACGTGGGACCTGGGGAACCAAGCCTTGAACCGGGGTCCTTAGGCTTCACAGGCAAGCGCTTAACCGCTAAGCCATCTCTCCAGCCCGGAGCTTTTCTTGATTTTGAACTTCATATAGTCAGACTCAGGCAGCGTCTGTTCTCGTGTGCATGAGATTGTGCACGGTGGTGTGTGTAGTGGCTGGGACACTGCCATTGTTCTGTAGGGCTCATTGCACAAATGTGCTGCAATACATTCTAGTTGCTCAGTTCTTTTTCAAGGTGGGGTTTCACTGTAGCCCAGGCTGACCTGGAATTCACTCTGTAGTCTCAGGGTGGCCTCGAGCTCATGGTGATCCTCCTACCTCTGCCTCCCAAGTGCTGGGGTTAAAGGTGAGTGCCACCACGCCTGGATCAGGTTTTTCAGTTTCTGACTTCTGTGTAAATATTGTGTCTTTGGTGAACTTACATAGTAGACTTGGTCTCCTTTCATACACATATGTTCATCTTTAGTAGATATCAAATGGTTTCATAAAGTTATTTCACCAATTAATACTTCCACCAGAAATTGGTGGTAGTTCAGTAACAGTAAAGGCAGGTGAATATGATCAAAATACATGATCTACATGCGTGAAATTGTTAAAAAGGAAATTAGAAGTATATAGCTGGATGTGGTGGCGCACACCTTTGATCCCAGCATTCAGGAGGCAGAGGTAGGAGGATCGCCTTGAGTTCAAGGCCACCTGAGAATACATAGTGAGTTCCAGGTCAGCCTGGGCTAGAGTGAAACCCTACCTTGAAAAACCAAACTAATAATAATAATAAATGAATAAAAATAAATAAACAAATTTTTTAAATGGCTGGAGAGATGACTTAGTGGATAAAGCATTTGTCTGCCAAGCCTAAGGATCCAGGTTTGATTCTCCAGGACTATCTATCAGTCACATGCACAAGGTGGTGCATGCGTCTGGAGTTTGTAGTGGCTAGAGGCCCTGGCACACCCATTCACTCTACCTCCTTCTCTGTCTCTCTCTCTTTCAAATAAGTAAATAAAAATATTAAAAAAAATAAAAATAGGAGGGCTGGAGGGATGGCTTAGTGGTTAAGGTGTTTGCCTACAAAGCCAAAGGACCCAGGTTCAATTCCCCAGGACCTATGTTAGCCAGCTGTACAAGGGGGTGCAAATGTCTGGAGTTCGTTTGCAGTGGCTGGAGGTCCTGGTGTGCCCATTCTCTTTCTCTCCATCTTTCTCTGTCAAATAAATAAAACTAAAAAAAAGAAATAAAAGAGGAGAAGGCCAGCCAAGCATTCGTGAACACGGTGTGACCAGCTGCCTCCTGACTTCGGATGCAATGTGCTCCGCCGCTTCCTGCTCCCGTTGCCAGCTCTTGTTCACTGTGCTGGACTTTATCCCCTGAAACTGCACTTCAAAATAAATCCTTACTCTCTCTCTCTTTTTTTTTCTTTTGTATTTTTTTCCTTCAAAATAGGGTCTTTCTCTAGCCCAGGCTGACTTGGAACTCACTATGTAGTCTCAGGGTGGCCTTGAACTCAAGGTGATCCTCCTACCTCTGCCTCTTGAGTATTGGGATTAAAAGCGTGTGCCATCACACCTGACTATACACTTTAAATGTTCCTCTTCCTCTCTTAAAATGCTGTTTTATCAGGTGTTTGGTCATAGCAAAGAGAAAGGTAACTAACACTTTACTTTGTTACGCTCGGCTATACAAGTCAGACATCTCTCATACATGTGTCTCTATATACACAACTTTAAAAATGAGAGCATTATTTTTTTGAGCCCTTTAAGAATCATCTCTCTTTATCTGCCATTGTAGCGTATGTGCTTGACTCTGTTTCTCACTATGACTTCCCACAAGAATTTCAGGATCACGTTAGGCATGATGGCATGCAACTCTAATCTCAGCACTTGGGAGGCAGAGGCAGGAGGATTGCTACATGTTTGAGGCCAGCCTGGTCTACATAATAAATTCCAGGCCAGCCTGGAATACATAGTAAAACCCTTTTTTTTTTGATCTTTTTGTGATTATGTCTTTTTTTTTTGGTACTGAGGACCAAACCTAGGGGTCATTCACTGAGCTAAATCCACAATCCCCATAGTAAGACGCTTACTGTGATTGAGCCAGGCATGATGGTGCACATCTTTAATCCCAGCATTTTGGAGGCAGAGGTAGGAGGATCACCATGAGTTTGAAGCTACTCTGAGACTACATATTGAATTCCAGGTCAGCCTGGGCTTGAACAAAATCCTACCTCAAAAAGAGAGAGAGAAAGAGACAGACACACACAAAGAGAGAGAGAGAGAGAGCCCCATAAGGGCTGGATAGATTGCTCAAAGACTAATGACCTGAGTTCTACTCCTCAGTAGACCGATGCACAAAGTGGCATATGCGTCGAGTTTGCAACAGCTGGAGGCCCTGGTGTGCCCATTCTCTCTTTCTTCTTCTCTTCTCTGTATCTTTCTCTGCTTGCAAATAAATAAATCAAAATATTTTTTAAAGCCAAAAAAGGGCCTGGGGAGATGGTTCTGCAGTAAAGGTGCTTGTTTGCAAAGGTGCTGGCCCTAGTTCAAATCCCCAGACACCCACATAAAAGTCAGACAGGCATTTTATTGCAGTGGCAAAAGACCAATATCCTGAAGGATTACCCACCTCCTTTTTGTTCCAGTAGTTTCACAATCTTTTTTTTTTTTTATTGATTTTTTGAGGTAGGGTCTTGCCTTAGCCCAGGCTAACCTGCAATTCACTATGTAGTCTCAGGGTAACCTTGAACTTACAGCGATCCTCCTACCTCTGCCTCACCGCACCCATATATGAGTCTTAAATCCACTTTTAGTACTAAGATTTTTGCATATGGTGTGTTGATAAACAACACACACCTCTCTTCTCAAAGGCGATGAGAGATCACTCTAGGGTGTAGCTCATTTGGCAGAGTGTGTGTCTGGCATGCACAAAGCCCTGGGTTCCATACCTGACACTGCATGAAAACTCTGCATGGTTTTGATTTTTATTTCAACAATCAGGGATACTGAGCATATTTTTCATATATTTGTTAGCCATTTGTATGACTTTTTGAGACATTCCTGTTTAGGTTATTTGCCCATTTCCAAATACACACACATAGACACACAAACATGTGTATTTTCCTGTTGAGGTACTTGAGTTTCTTCCTTTTTATTTCTTTTTCCTTTTCAAGGTAGGGTCTTATTCTGGCCAAGGTTGACCTGGAATTCACTCTGTAGTCTCAGAGTGGCCTCAAACTCATGGCAATCCTCCTTCCTCTGCCTCCCAAATGCTGGGATTAAAGGGATGTACCACCTTGCCCAACTGTGTTTCTTATATACTGTAGAAAATAATAGATTCTTAGTTGCATTCTTAGTTACTTCTGCATGTGGACATCCAATTTTCCCATCATCGTGGCTTCTTGGCATAGTCAATAGATATGGCAAAAGATGGATCCTATATTTCATACAAGGGGAGAATATCCAGAAGTTATGAAGAACTGCAAAAGTTAAACACCAGGAAAAAAAATAAATAAAAGCAGTCACCAAATGGTCTAATGAAATGAATAGATAGTTCACAAAGGAAGAAACATAAATGGCCAATTAGTATTTTTCAAAGTGTTTAACACTTCGCACCATCAGGGAAATGCAAATGAAAACCACTTGGAGCCAGGTGTGGTGGCTCACACCCTTAATGTCAGCACTTGGGAGCGTGGGCTAGGAGGATTGCCATGAGTTCCAAATAAGCCTGGGTTAAAGCTGGGTGTGCTGGCTAGTGTGAAACCCTACCTCAAAAATAAATAAATCAATAAAAATAAAGCCTGGGTTAGAGTGAGACTCTGCCTCAAAACATAACCATTATGCAGGGTATGGTGGCGCACACCTTTAATCCCAGCACTCAGGAGGATCACCGTGAGTTCGGGGCCACCCTGAGAATACATAGTGAGTTCTAGGTCAGCCTGGGCTAGAGTGAAATCCTATCTTGAAACCCACCCCCTCCCACAAAAACAAAACAAAACAACAACAACAAAAAATCCCAACCTAACTGGGCTGGAGAGATGGTTTAGCGGTTAAGGCACTTGCCTGCAAAGCCAAAGAACCCAGGTTAAATTCGCCAGTACCCATGTAAACCAGATGCACAAAGGGGCACAAGTGTCTGGAGTTCATTTGCAGTGGCTGGATGCCCTATTGCACCCATTCTCTCTCTCTCTCCTCTTCTGCTTCTCTCTCTCTCAAATAAATAAATAAAATATTAAAAAAAACCTAACCACTTTGAGATACCATCTCACCCCAATCAGAATGGCTATCATCAACAAAACTAACAATAGGGACTGGGGAGATGGATCAGTGGTTAAAGGTACTTGTTTGAAAAGCCTGCTAACCTAGGTTTGATTCCTCAGTACACATGTAAAGCCAGATGCACAAAGTGGCACATGTGACTGGAGTTTATTTGCAGCAGCAAGAGGCCCTGGTACGCCCATTTTTTTTTCTCTCAAACAAATTGCACACACACATACACACACTTAAGCTATAATGGGGCTGGAGAGATGGATTAATGGTTAAGGTGCCTGCCTGCAAAGCCAAAGGACCCAGGTTCAATTCCCCAGGACCCACATAAGCCAGATAGATGCACAAGGTGACACATATGTCTGGAATTTGCAGTGCTTAGAGGCCCTGGTACACCCATTCTGCCTCCCTCTTTCTCTTTCTCTCAAATAAATAAATAAAAATATATTTTTTTAAAGCTATAATGGTGACCAAGAGCAGGTAATGAAAGATGTCAAGGAATGTAGTGGGGGAAGGACAAAAGGTCACATATGACATGTAAGTAGGAAAGAGACAGGGAGGGGAAGATGAGGCAGGGATAGAACAAATTGTGTTTGGAAATGCCACATTGAGGAACTGAACCTGGTGCACACCTTTAATTCCAGCACTTGAGAGGCTGAGGTAGAAGGATCTCCATGAGTTCTAGGCTAGCCAGGGGCTACAGAATGAATCCAGGTCAGCCTAGGCTAAAGTGAGATCCTGCCTCAGGGGGAGGAAAAAAAAAAGGAAAGGCAAGGGAAGAAAAATACCATCTAAGCCCGGAACAAACAAGTGGTGAATGCGTCTGGCAACAAGAGACTTCAGCGAACCCACTCACCCCCCCCACATGAAAGTGGATCAATAAGCAAATATTAAAAAATGAAAATGGGGGCTGGAGAGATGGCATAGCAGTTATGGTGCTTGCCTGCGAAGCCTAAGGATCCATAGCCTAAGAACCCACATTCGACTTTCCACATACCACTTGGGCCACATGTGCAAAGGCGAGGCAAGCGCAATGTTGTACATGCCCACAAGGTGGCGCAAGCATCTGGAGTTCAATTGCAGTGGCTGAGGTCCCTGCAAGCCAAACTAAACTCCCTCTCTCCTTAAAGTAAAAAAAAAAAAAAAAAAAGGCCAGCGGTGGTGTCACACACCTTTGATCCCAGCACTCAGGAGGCAGAGGTAGGAGGATCACCGTGAGTTCGAGGCCACCCTGAGACTACATAGTGAATTCCAGGTCAGCCTGGGCTAGAGTGAGACCTTGCCTAGAAAAAACAAAAACAAAAAAGAAAGAAAAGAAAATGTCATAATGATACCTAAAACTTTGGTACTGAATAAAATAATAAAGGTGAATCCTATATTTTATATAGGTACATAAAAATCTGTATGCATATAGGACATGAAGATGAAGGAAGAATGAATGGAAATTAAAGAAGTAGAGGAGGGAAAAAGGAGGATGGGGATAACTAATCAAAGTACATAATATAAAATGTTTTTAAAGTTAATTAGCTTGGCTGAAGAGATGGCTTTGTGGTTAAGGCACTTGCCTACAAAGTCTTTGGACTCAGGTTCAATTCCCCAGGACCCATGTAAGCCAGATGCAAGAGGTGGTGCATGTGTTGATTTGTTTGCAGTGGCTGGATGCCTGCCATGCCAATTCTTCCTCTCTCTCCACCTCTCTGCTTCTCTTTCTCCCCCTCCCCAAGATGGCCTCAAACTTTCTATGAGGCTTGCTCTTGAACTCTTGACCTTCCTGCTTCAACCTTTCATGTGCTGGGATTATAGGCATTATAGGCCACCCTTCCCCCAAACTTTGTCCTCCGGAGGCTCTTTACCTCACTGGAGTGAGGCTGCCTCAGTCAGGAGTGGGCTGCGTGGGAGGGGCCCCAGGCAGAGGCCTCCAGTGACCGTGGGAACCCTCACATCCCGCCAGTGATCTGTGCCCTGCGTGGCCCTCCCTCACAGTCAGGCAGAAGGAACTGCGGCTTCTCCGCAGCAGCTTCCTGTACCTTCCTCCCCTTCTCCTTGGCCTTGGTCTTGTTCTCAAGCTCTGACTGTGTCTGATACATTGGGTGATGGGACAGTTTTCCTCCAGCTGCTTGAGCTGTGTGGACTGGAACATTCTGTCCTCACAGGAGGACACAGCAGGAGGCTTTAATCTCTGCTTTGCCAGCAGAATTTTCCAAGACCAGAACCTGAGCTTCTAAAAATGGATTATTCCAGAGTGGCACCAAAGGGAGGCTTATGGAGGCCCTTAGATAGCAATGTCTTCCTTCCCACCTAAGCCTCCAAGAAACAATCAAGGCAAAATTAGTGTCCCACCATGCTTTTCCAACACAATTGCTGCCCAAACTCTTCTGTGTGGGCTCTGTGGGATTACTCCTGGCCACATCGCCAGCAGAGTGGGTGTGGCTGGTTTGGAGTGCTGTAACAGAGCTGCAGGCTGGCAGGGACTGGTGGCTGACGGTGTGCTGGGTTCACTGCTACGGCGCTCACAGCCCAAGAGGGAAGGGCCGCATCTCCTGAGTCATACGTGGTGGCAGATACGACATGGTGAGGAAGCGCATGTGGGAGAGGGCGGGAGGGACTGAAGCATCCTCTACCAGGAACCTACTCCTGTGCCAGCTAAGCAGGCCTGAGATAAGGCCCCAGTCTATTCAGGAGGGTTACCCACTCCATCCACAGAAGGGGCGGCATCTGTCCTTGCCTTTTCCCTTGGGAACAGTGGTCTTGGGTGGGAGGACAAGGAGCCCAGTTCCAATGGGAGATGCCCATCGGAACTCCAGTTAGAAGGGTCTGGAGATGCAGACCAGCTGGTTCAGTGCTTGCCTCCTGTCAATCAAGTCCTGGATTGGATCTCCAGCAAGGCACAAACTGGATGTAGTTCCAACACCCAGGAAATGGAGTCAAAGGACTAGACATTTTGGGTCATCCTCAGCTTCATATTGAGTTTGAGGCTAGCCTAGACTACATCAGACTGCGTCTCAAAGAAAAAAAAAAAGAAGCAATACTCTGAGAGCTGAGTGAAACAGATGTGTAAGGGATCAACTGGGCTAAAGGTCAAGTAAACTTCATGTCAACAGCTGTGTAAGGAAATTTCTTTTTGGAGGCAAGCCCAACAGACTGGCCTTTTTTTAATGAGAGAAAGTGAGAGCAAGAGCGAGAACGAAAGAGTGAGAGAGAGAGAATTGGTGCACCAGGGCCTCCAGCCACTGTAACTGAACTCCAGATGTGTGCGCCCCCTTGTGTGCATGCGTGACCTTGTACATGTGTCACCTTGTGCATCTGGCTTATGTGGAATCTGGAGAGTTGAACATGGGTCCTTAGACTTCGCAGGCAAGCGCCTTAACTCTCCACCCCTAGGTAGACAATTCGTTGAAGAAGTTTTGCTACAAACCTGGTGTGGTGGCGCACGCCTTTAGTCCCCACACTGGGGAGGCAGAGGTAGGAGGATCGCCATGAGTTTGAGGACAGCCTGGATCTACAGAGTGAGTTTCAGGTCAGTGAGAGTGAAACCCTGCCTCAAAGGAAAAAAAAAAAGAGAAGTTCAGTAAGATGAGTGCTAGCTGAGGGGAGAGTTGAGGTCATGAGAGGATCTTGATTTGAAAAGAGGCAATAAGCATATTTCTTTTGCTTAGGAGATGGATCCCACAGAGAGAAAGAAATGAAGTAAACTGGGAGTGGTGGTCACACCTTTAATCCCAGCCAGAGGCAGAGGTAGGAGGATTGCTGTGAGTTTGAGGCCAGCCTGGGACTACAGAGTGAGTTCCAGGTCAACCTGGGCTAGAGTGAGAACCTACCTCAAAAAACCAAAAAGGAAGGAAGGAAGGAAGGAAAGGAAAGGAGGAAGGGGCCAACTCCCCAAGCAGAGAGAGGTGTGAGGCAGGAGCAGGACTTGGTCTTGCTGCTCCTCCACGGCCTGAGCCCTGCCAAGATCTGTGTGTGGCACCCTCCATCACCTTACTTTGCTCCAGTGTCTGCTCCTTGCCGAAGACTTTCCTGATCAGCCTTCGTAGAGGTGATCCTCATCGCCCTGCCTTCTCCTTCTCACGTGTACGTAGGCATGCAGGCATGTGTGTACATGCACACTTGTATGTGTATACACACGTATTTGGAGCCAGAGCTTGATGTTGGATGTTTTCTTCTCTCTCTCTCTCTCTCTCTCTCTTTTGAGGTAAGGTCTTGGTGTAGCCAGGTGGACCTGGAATCACTATGTAGTCTCAGGGTGGCCTTGAACTTACAGCAATCCTCCTACTTCGGACTCCAAGTGCTAGGATTAAAGGTGTGCACCACCATGCTTGGCCCCATCTCCTTTACCTCAGAGCTCACTTATTAGCCAGCCAGCCAGCAAAGTAAAGGGTTCTCCTATCTCTGCCTCCCTGGCACTAGGATTACTGGTGTGTGCTGCCAGACCCAGCTGTCTTTTTATTTTATTTTTATTTTAGTTATGAGCATAGAGAGAGAGAGTAAGACAGATACAGAGAGAACGAGTGAGTATGGACACACCAGGGCCTCTTGCCATTGGAAATGAATTCCAGATACATCATCACTTCATGCATCTGGCTTTATGTGGGTGCTGGGGAATAGAACCTGGCCTCTTAGGCTTTGTAAGCAAGTGCCTTTAACTGCTGAGCCAGCACCCCCTTTTTTAAAGTAAGCAAGCTTTATTTTTAAATTTTATTCATTTATTTGAGAGACAGAAAGTATAAGCATGCCAGGGAACCTTGCCACCACAAAGAAACTCCAGATCACGCACCACTTTGTGAGTCTGGCTTTACTTGGGTACTGGGAAATCGAACCCAGGCTATCAGGCTTTGTAAGCAAATGCTTTTAACAACTGAGCCCTCTCCTCAGCCCCCATATTTTTTTAAAAGTATCTTTATAGCAAAGCAATTCTTAAAGCATGTACTTCTTAAAAAATATTTAAATCATTTTTATTTATTTATTTGAGAGCAACAGACAGAGAGAGAAAGAGAGAGAGAGAGAATGAATGGGCGCACCAGGGCCTCCAATTACTGCAAATGAATCCAGACACGTGCGCCCCCTTGTGCATCTGGCTAACGTGGGACCTGGGGAACCGAGCCTCAAACCGGGGTCCTTAGGCTTCACAGGCAAGCACTTAACTGCTAAGCCATATCTCCAGCCCAAGCCCCTATCTTATCCTTATTACTCCCATTGGTTGCACTTCTCATAATAGTACTCTTTCTGGGGGGAGGGTTCAAGGTAGGGTCTCACTGTAGCCCAGGCTGGAATTCACTGTGTAATCTCAGGTTGGCCTTGAACTCCCAGAGATCCTCCTCCTGCCTCAGCCTCCTGAGTGCTGGTGTTCAAGGTGTGTGAACCGCCAAACCCAGCTTAGTAATGTTACATTTTTTTGGTTTACTTTCTAGCTTCCTCACTGAGATATAAGTTCCACAGGGGAAGAGAGTTCATCTTGTCCACAGTATAGCCCCAGGACTTTGAATAGTGCCTGGCTCATAGCTGCCCCCAGTTACTTAAGAGTGGAGGAAAGAATGAAGTCATTGCAACAGGTCCAGTTCTCATTCCAGACTCACTTTCTTTCCATACATCTGTGACCCTTGTCTCTTCCCGCTCTCATCCATCCAAGACAACATTCAGGCTCATCGGCTCAGCTCCAGCAATCCTATGTGTCATCCTGCCCCGTGGTCCCCTCATCCTGGTGTGTGTGTGTGTGTGTGTGTGTGTGTGTGTGTGTGTGTGTGTGTATGGGCCTGTGTGTGCCAACACATGAGATGGGTGTGACGGCCAGGAGATAACCCTGAAGTGTCGATGCTCACCTCCCACCTTGCTTGAGACAGGGTCTGAGATTTTTATTTCATCTGTGTTAGACTAGCTGGCCTGCAGCTGAAGCTTTCCCCCTCCCATGCTGCAGGATCGTTGGAACTCCAGATGCTCTTGTTACTTACATCCCACTTCAAGTTGGTCCTGGGGATCAGAACTATCTTCTGGCTTGTGCAGCAATCACGTTTAACCAGCGCCACCTGCCCAGCTCCCTCCTGAATGCCTATCTCCCCTTCCTCCTCCATTCTCATTTTCTTTCTTTCTTTTCTTCCTTCTCTCTTTCTTTCTTTATTTCTATTTTTTTTTTTTTTTTGAGGTAGGGTCTCGCTCTAATCCAGGCTGACCCGGAATTCACTATGGAGTCTCAGGGTGGCCTCAAACTCACAGCGATCCTCCTACCTCTGCCTCCCGAGTACTGGGATTAAGGGCGTGCGCCACCACGCCCTGCTTTCCATTTTCATTTCTGGGCCCACCAAAATCCCCTTTCCTGTCTCCACTGCAGTTCTTGTTCATTTATTTACTTATTTTTAAGACTATTTAAAATTATTATTTATTTATTTGCAAGTGGGGGGGGGGAAAGAAAGAGAAAGAGAATGGGTGCTCCAGGACCTCAACCCACTGCCAACGAACTCCACATGCATGCGCCACTTTGTGCATCTGGCTTTATGTGGGTAGTGGGGAATCAAACCTGGGTTGTCAGGTTTTGCAGGCAAGTGCTTTAACTGCTGGGCCACCTCTGCAGCCTGCTTACTTAAGAGAGAGTGGGTGTGAGGGATTATGAGTGCGCCAGAGCCTTCTGCTACTGCAAGTAAACTCCAGCTTCTCTGTGCATCTGGCTTCTCCCGGGTCCTGGGCTGTCAGGCTTTGTAAGCAGCACCTTTAACTGCTGAGCCATTTCCCCTGCCCCCAAATGCAGACTCCTTTATCGCTGCAGCTAGCCTCACTCCCATTTCCACTGACTCTGATCTACCTGTCTCCCCGCTTACTTGTCACCGAAATGCAGTCTCTGTCTTATCACCACCACTTCCCCATTACCACCTGCCACTGCCACCACCACCCAATCTACCATATTGTCCTGGAGAAGCAACAGACTGTGAATCAGAGGGAACGGTCAGGTCAGTCAGCAGCGTGGTGCACACAGACAGACAGAACTGCTTTTCCTCAGAGATTAAGTAAACACTAACCAGCATATTTTATGAACTATCACTATTTCCCGCAATAGACATAATAAATGACTTCCTGACATCTTCTAAAATATGTGTTACAAATCTTGGCATTCTCACCAGCCTTGGGACTAGGGGCTCCAAGCCTGAGAGATTAGAGTCGAGTCTCTGGTAAGGCACTCTGACATCTGGGGCGGGGTTAACACAACATGCCTTCAGTTGTGCTCAGAAAATGCGGTTTCCCGAAGCATAGGTCTGGAAAAAGTGCGTGAGAGGACATTTCTGTGTGGGTGCACTTTAAGTTATGATTTGTACTGTACATTTATTTTCGGTTTTGGGGATTCTGGCTGTAAATTTAGTGTATGCCAATTATATGGTTAAAAACATGGGGGGAGGGACTTGAGAGATGGCTTAGCAGTTAAGGTGCTTGCCTGCAAACCCTAAGGACCCAGGTTCAATTCCCCAGTACCCAAGTAAGCCAGCCGCAGAAGTGGCGTAGGCATCTAGAGTCCACCTGCAGAGGTTGGAAGCCCTGGAGCATCCATTCTCTCTCTCTCATGTAAATCAACAACAACAAATTTTTTCCAGGGGGTAGAGAGATGGCTTAGCAGTTAAGGTACTTGCCTACAAAGCTAAAGGATACAGGTTCAATTCCCCAGGACCCACATAAAGCCAGTTACACAACGTGGCACATGCTTCAGGAGTGTTTGCAGTGGCTAGAGGCCCTCACGTGCTCATTCTCTCCCTCTATCGGTCCTTTCTCTCTCTCTTTCAAATAAATAAATAAGAATAAAATGTAAAAACAAACAAACAAAAAACCCAAAATTAGCCAGGGGTGGTGGCGCACGCCTTTAATCCCAGCACTTGGGAG
Source organism: Jaculus jaculus (assembly GCF_020740685.1). Lineage (NCBI taxonomy): Eukaryota > Metazoa > Chordata > Mammalia > Rodentia > Dipodidae > Jaculus > Jaculus jaculus. Next base: position 81,722,978 of record NC_059106.1, on the reverse strand, counting down.
GCAGAGGTAGGAGGATTATCATGAATTCGAGGCCCCACCTGAAACTACATAGCGAATTCCAAGTCAGTCTGGGCTAGAGTGAGACCCTACCTCAAAAAAAAAAAAAAAAAATGGGGAATATAAACTCAAAATACATTACATACATACACATGTATGAAAGCGTTAAAATTAAAATTAAAAAGAAAAGAAGTTACTGTTTTAAAAGTTATGTTGGGCTGGAGAGATGGTTTAGCAGTTAAGTGCTTGCCTGTGAAGCTTAAGGACCTCGGTTGGAGGCTTAATTCCCCAGGATTCACATTAACCAGGTGCACAAGGGGGCACTCGCATCTGGAGTTTGTTTGCAGTGGCTGGAAGCCCTGGTGTGCCCTTCTCTCTCTCTCTCTCTGCCTCCTTCTCTCTGTCTGTCACTCTCAAATAAATAAATAAAAATAAAAAAAAATTAAAAAAGTTATGTTAACATGTATTTGATTTCTGTTATGTGATTAATAAAGATATGTTTTCAGTTTAAAAAAGATTTGCTTAGAGCCGGGCGTGGTGGCGCACGCCTTTAATCCCAGCACTTGGGAGGCAGAGGTAGGAGGATCGCTGTGAGTTCCAGGCCACCCTGAGACTCCATAGTGAACTCCAGGTCAGCCTGGGCTACAGTGAAACCCTATCTCGAAAAACCAAAACCAAAACCAAAAACAAAACCATTTGCTTAGCTGTGTGCAGTGGCAGTATCATAGCCAACGAAGTTTGCCTTGATAACCAAGACCTCGCAGTGCTTAGCAATACCCACACAAGACCCTCATAATAGGAGAAAAAAATGATGACATCAAATTAAAACAGAGACTAATGAAGAGAGGGAAGGATATGACGGAGAGCAGAGTTATGAAGGGGAAAGTGGGGGAGGGGAGGGAAATACTATGGTTTATTGTCTGTAAGTCTAGAAGTTGTCAGTAAAAGTATATACATTAAAAAAAATTTTACTTACTCTATAAATCATTACTGTTCTGTGACCATATAAATTGTAACAGTGGATTATTTTATTTTCTCTTGAGACAGTGTCTCATGTAGCCCAGGCTGGCCTCAAGCTAGCTCTATGAGAATAACTTTACCTCCTGACCCTGCTTCTTCCACCTCCCAAATGCCGGAGTTACAAGTGTTCATGACCAGACCCGACAGCCCACAAACTAAGACGAGATACCTACGCGATGGGAAACAGGAGTCCAAGCACGATTTACTGACAAGAACATTTTCCTCAGCGTTTTGCAGCGATCCCCTGTCACCCCGCCGTCATCTAGAGGCCACGCGTGCGTGGGTCAGCTGCTCGGCTGTGCGTTGTAGCTTATATTTCTGCTTGCTCGAGATGGCACAAGTGCCTCCACATCATAACTGCAATATTTTACAATAAATCTTTTCATTATATTTTAAAAGTTTATTTGCAGCCAGACAGAGAGAGAAGGAGAGAGAGGCACCAGGGCTTCTAGCCACTCCAGATAAACTCCAGATGCATGCGCCACTTTGTGTATCTGGCTTTATGTGGGTACTGGGGAACTAAACCCAGGTTGTTTGGTCCTGCAGGCAAGTGCCTTAACCGCTGAGCCATCTCTCCAGCCCAGCTGTTATACTTTATACCACGTCTTGATATCTTATAAAGTACATCCTCCACTCTTTTTTTTTTTTGGTTTTTCGAAGTAGGGTCTCACTCTGGTCCAGGCTGACCTGGAATTAACTATGTAGTCTCAGGGTGGCCCCGAACTCATGGCAATCCTCCTGCCTTTGCCTCCCAAGTGCTAGGATTAAAGGTGTACACGGCCACACCCGTCTCTTTTTGTTTTCTTTACAACCATGTTGGCAGCCAGGCTTGGTGGCATACACTTGCAATCTGAGCACTTGAGAGGTCGAGGCAAAGAGGGTTCTAAGCCAGGCCAGCATAGGCTACATAGTGAGACCCTGTGTGAAAGAGAGACAGAGAGAGAGAGACAAAACCCAAACCACAAAGGTATGTTGGGAAGCCAGGCATGGTGGCACACGCCTGGCTTCCCAACACTTGGGAGGCAGAGGTAGGAGAATCACCGTGAGTTCAAGGCCACCCTGAGACTCCATAGTGAATTCCAGGTCAGCCTGAGCTAGAGTGAGACCCTACCTCAAAACACCAAAAAAAAAAAAAAAAAAAGGTATGTTGGACATTTTAAAAACCTTTTTTTTTTTTTGTAGTACTGGAAGTTGAACCTATGTGACCTTGCACACACTATAATCTCTACCACTGAGCTGCACCCCAAGTTCAAGTATGTTGGACTTTTATCAAATGCTTTTTTTTTTACTGTCAATTAGATACTATGATTTTTATTTATTTATTTTCAAGGAAAGGTCTCACTCTAACCCAGGCTGACCTGGAATTCACTATGGAGTCTCAGGGTGGCCTGGAACTCACAGCGATCCTCCTACCTCTGCCTCCTGAGTGCTGGGATTAAAGGCGTGCACCCCCACACCTGGCTGATACTGTGCTTTTTACTTAATTTATGGTGAATTACATTATTTTTAAAACTCTAAATCCATTTTACTGGAAGTGGTTGTGCTGATTCTAACTCAGGGTGATATTTTTTTCCTCTTTATTTTATTTCCTTTTCCTTTCTTTCTTTCTTTTTCCTTGAGATAGGGTTTTACTCTATTTTAGGATTACCTGGAAATCTCTATGTCATTTCAGGGTGACCTCGAACTTGTGGCAATCCTCCTACTTCTGCCTTTCAAGTGAGGGGATCAAAGGCGTGTGCCATCCTGCCCGGCTCTCTCTCTCTCTCTTTTTTTCTTTCAGTGGTGGGGTTTAAACCTAGGGCCTTGTGTATGCTAAGCAAGTGTTCTGTCTCTAATTTACTTTTTTGTTTGATTTTGTTTTCTGAGATAGGGTCTCATGTAGCCCAGTGTGGTGGTTTGACTGTCCCCCATAAACTAACGTGCTCTGAATGCTAAGTTCGCAGCCAATGGAAATTTGGGAATTAACGCCTCCTGGAGTCAGTGTATTGTTGGGGGCGGGCTTATGGGTGTTATAGCTACCCTTGCCAGTGTTTGGCACACTCTCCTGTTGCTATTGTCCACCTTACACTAGCCAGGGCGTGATGTCCACTCTCTGTTCATGCCACTATTTTCCCCTGCCATCGTGGAGCTTCCCCTGGAGTCTGTAAGCCAAAATAAACCTTTTTTTCCCCACAAGCTGCTCTTGGTTGGGTGATTTCTGCCAGCAATGTGAACCTGCCTACAACACCCAGGCTATCATTGAACTTGCTATGTAGCCATCACCTCCCCAGTGCTGTGATTATAGACCTGTACCTCCATTCCTGGCTCTACCCCTAATTTACTTTCTCACTGATTGCTCATATTTAACTGAAATTTAAAAAAAAATTTACTTGTTTGAGAGAGAGAGAGAGAGAGAGAGAGAGAGAGAGACGGAGGGAGGGAGGGAGGGAGGGAGGGGAAGGGAGAAAGAGGCAGAGAGAGAGAATGAATAGGCGCTCCAGGGCATCTAAACCACTACTAGCAAACTCCAGATGCAGGCTCCATCTTGTTCATCTGGCTCACATGGGTCCTAGGGAATTGAAAGTGTCATTAGGCTTCACAGGCACTTTAACCACTAAGCCATCTCTCCATCCCTTAACTGAATTTTTTTTCTCAATTTTTATTAACATTTTCCATGATTATAAAAAAATCCCATGGTAATACCCTCCCTCCCCCCAGTTCCCCCTTTGAAATTCCATTCTCCATCATATCCCTTCCCTATCTCAATAAGTCTCTCTTTTATTTTGATGTCATGATTTTTTTCCTCCTCTTATGATGGCCTTGTGTAAGTAGTGTCAGGCCCGGTGAGGTCATGGATATCCAGGCCATTTTGTGTCTGGAGGAGCATGTTGTAAGGAGTCCTACCCTTCCTTTGGCTCTTACAGTCTTCTTGCCACCTCTTCCGCATTAGACCCTGAGCCTTGGAAGGTGTGATCGAGATATTACTCAGTACCCCAGTCACTTCTTTCCAACACTATGATACCTTCTGAGTCATCCCAAGGTCACTGCCATCTGAAAAGAGAAGATTCTCTACCCAACCTTAACTGAATTTTTTAAAAAATATTTTCGGGCTGGAGAGATGGCTTAGCGGTTAAGTGCTTGCCTGTGAAGTAAGGACCCCGGTTCGAGGCTCGGTTCCCCAGGTCCCACGTTAGCCAGATGCACAAGGGGGCGCACGTGTCTGGAGTTTGTTTGCAGAGGCTGGAAACCCTGTCGCGCCCATTCTCTCTCTCCCTCTATCTGTCTTTCTCTCTGTGTCTGTCACTCTCAAATAAATAAAAAAATTAAAAAATTTTTTATTTATTTATTTGAGGTGTGTGTGTGTGTGTGTGTGTGTGTGAGTGAGTGAGAGAGAGAGAGAGAGAGGGAGAATGGATGTGCCAGGACCCCTAGCTAATGCAATCTAACCAGACACATGTGCCACCTTGTGCATCTGGTTTTATGTGGGTACTGGGGAATTGAACCTGGGTCCTTAGGCTTTGCAAGCAAACATCTTAATCTCTGAGCTATCAGCCCCTTAACTAAAATTTGATCATATACATTTGAAGCCCAGACTCATGAAAGAATAGGTTCATGGTAAAAGCTTTTCTGGGAAAACTGTTGGCTGTTGTTTTTATCACTGTTCGCAGTTTTCCTCATTACAGCCTTGCCCTCGTTAGGCATGCTTGCATTCAGCTTGGCATAGTTGTGGCTATGTTGTGCTTAACTGTCATACTGCCCCATAGTAACCCTCGTTGTTTTTCTTGCATAGTTTCCCAGCAAACTATAAATAGACAAAACCTTTCTGGGGCTTTACATCCAGACCCTGTGACTCCAGAAATGTGCCAGACTCATTGATATCAGCTTAAGATAAACCAGGTACATTCCAACTTGGACGAAGCCATTTTTATCCTAACCAGTATGTAGGCTCCTCCTTCTGGCACCAATTGCAGGACTCCACTGTGGACCACCCTTCTGCTGATAAGTCCCCTCAATAAATTGCATTGTGCGCAACCCTAGATTTCTCTACCTCTCTTCTTTGGTCTCATAGCACCCTAGGACCAGCTTGTTCCAGAACAAAACCCAAGACTTGTCTCTTAGTTGCCTTACTGTCTGTTAGTTCCCAAAGCTCTTGGTTTCTGGTGTTGGCATTTCCTTTATAGTAGCCTGGCTACCATGTGGGCTTTTGTTTTGTTTTGTTTTTCAAGATAGGGTCTCACAGTGGTCCTACATCTGCTTCCCAAGTGCTAGGATTAAAGGCATGCACCAACGTGCTGTTTTAAAAAATTACTTATTTTATTTTTTTTGAAGTAGAGTCTCACTCTGGCCCAGGCTGACCTGGAATTCACTATGTAGTCTCAGGGTAGCCTCGAACTCACAATGATCCTCCTACCTCTGCCTCCTGAGTGCTGGGATTAAAAGTATATGCCACCATGCCCTGCTATTTTTAAAAATAATTATTTATTTGTTTGTTTGAAAGGAGAGAGAGAGAGAGAGAGAATGGGCATGCCAGGACCTCTAGCCACTGTAAACAAATTCCAGATGCATGTGTCCCTTCTGCATCTGGCTTACATGCTCCTAGGGAATTGAACCTAGGTCCTTTGGCTTCGCAGGCAAATGCCTTAGCCATTAAGCAATCTCTCCAGCCCTTTATTTTGATTTATTTATTAGAGATGGGGGGCAGAGCGATAGAGATTGGTCCTGTGAGGGCCTCCAGCAGCTGCAAATGAACGCCAGATGCATACACCACCTTGTTCATCTGGCTTACATAGGTCCTGGAGAATCAAACCTGGGTCCTTAGGTTTTGAAGACAAGTACCTTAACTACTAAGCCATCTCTCCAGCCATATCTATTTATTTTTAGAGACAGAAAGAGAGAATGGACATACCAGGGCCTCTAGCCTCTGCAAATGAACTCCAGACACATGCACCACCATGTGTATCTGGCTTACATGGGTTCTGGGGAGTCAAACCTGCATCCTTAGGCTTCACAGGCAAGCTCCTTAACTGCTAAGCTATCTCTCCTGCCTGCCAATTTTTTTTTTTTTTTTTTTTTTAGTTTTTTGAGGTAGGGTCTCACTCTAGCCCAGGCTGACCTGGAATTCACTATGGAGTGTCAGGGTGGCCTTGAATTCAGGCTATCCTCCTACCTCTGCCTCCCAAGTGCTGGGATTACAGGTGTGTGCCACCATGCCCTGCTGGCCAATGTGTTTTTTTAAGAACGAAGGTTTCTCAAAATATTTAGTAAGCTGCTGATGGCAGAAGTCATTTGGTAGTATCTTCTCTTCGAGAGTATGTGACATCATCAACTTGTTCTAAAACATTAGGTGAGATTTCTTAATGGACCTAGTAACACCATCTATTGGGAAAGTTAATGTCCAAAGCTTTTTCCGTTTCAGTTGATTCTCTAAGATTCTATAATGTTGCTTAGGGGAGAGGCTAGAAGTGGCGCATAGCCAGAATAATATCCCCATAATCACATAAGCCCAACCAATTCCTTGGGAGCCCAAAGTAAGCTCATGTACCACAGATGAAATAAGTCTCAATAAAGGATCACCTGCAGCCTAATTGGGTAATTGAGCAACTGAATAGCGGAAGATTGAGATACAGTGATGTATTGAACTCAGGGAAATATCCTAAGGATTAATACAACGTTTATTATAATTACATTGGCTATTGGCCACAGGAACTAATCCATTTTGAATGAAACATTAAAATCCTTTAATGGTGGTGGCTATTTGTGGAAAGAGTGTGGAAGTATTGGAAAATACACTGGGGACCGTGTGCATCTGGAAGGTTTTATGATCCTATATGAGTAGCAGTCAGAAACAATTTCACTGTGACCCAGGCTTCAAAAGCCTTCCCACAAGAGCTGGGGAGATGGCTCAGCAGTTAAAGGCACTTGCTTACAAAGACTGATGGCTTGGGTTTGATACCCCAGTTCCCAAGCATAGTCAGATACACAAAGTGGCACATGTATGTGGAGTTCATTTGCAGTGGCAAGAGGCCCTGGAGTGCATATTCTCTCTCCCCCACTCTCTGTCAAACAAATAAGAATATTTTTGTTTTGTTTTTGAGGTCGAGTTTCACTCTAGCCCAGGCTGACCTGGAATTCAATATGTACTCTCAGGCTGGCCTCGAACTCACAGCGATCCTCCTACGTTTGCCTCCTGAGTGCTGGGATTAAAGGCATGTGCCATCATGCCTGGCTCAAATAAGAATATTTTTAGGCCAGACAAGGTGGTACATGCCTTTAATCCCAGCACTCCGGAGGCAGAGGTAGGAGGATCGCTGTGAGTTCGAGGCCAGCCTGAGACTACATAGTGAATTCCAGGTCAGCTTGGGCTACAGCGAGACCCTACCTCGAAAACCTCCAAAAACTTCCAGGTGTGTGGCACATGCTTTAGTCCCAGTATTTGGGAGGCGGAGGTAGGAGTTTTGCCATGGGTTCAAGGCCACCTTGAGACTGCTGAGTGAGTTCCAGGTCACTCTGGACTAGAGCAAGACCCCACCTCAAAAAGCAAACAAAAACCCCCTACTCCTCCCCCAAAAAAACAAAAACAGAGGGAGTTCTAGGTCAGCCTGGGCATATATACATGTATATGTGTATGAAACACACACACACACACCCCTCTTCCCATCAGCCTTTAATCAGCATTGAGGACAGCCTGGGCTACAGAATGCATTTCAGATCAACTTGGATTAGGATAAATCCCTCCCTCAAAACAAAACTAGCTTAAAAACAATGTTGTTTTCATCTCTGTTTTTTTTTTTTTCTTCTTCTTCTTCTTCTTTTTGGCAAGCAAACAAAATTGTATTGAGAGGTGAAAGTCAAAAGTTCTTTGTAATGGGGAGAGGTTTCAGAAAGGGTTGCCACACAGCACTCTGGATCAGGGGTTTCCTTCTTTCCTTCCTGTCTTCCTGTCTTCCTTCCTTCCTTCCTTCCTGTCTTCCTTCCTTCCTTCCTTCCTTCCTTCCTTCCTTCCTTCCTTCCTTCCTTCCTTCCTTCCTTCCTTCCTTCCTTCCTTCCTTCCTTCTTCTTTGTTATTTTATTTATTTATTTGACAGAGAGAATGGGTGTACTAGGGCCTCTAGCCACTGCAAATGAACTCCAGATGCGTGTGCCCCCTTGTGCATCTGACTAACATGGGTCCTGGGGAGTTGAGTTGAGCCTTGAACCAGGGTCCTTAGGTTTCACAGGCAAGTGCTTAACCACTAAGCCATCTCTCCAGCCTGGCACATGCCTTTTAATCCCAGCATTTAGGAGGCAGAGGTAGGACGATCACTGTGAGTTCATTTCTAGTCTGGGACTAGAGTGAGTTCCAGGTCAGCCAGGGCTAGACTGAGACCCTATCTCTAAACAAACAAACAAACAAACAAACAAGCAAAAAACACATATGATCCAGCTATAGCACTCCTATACATATATCTTAAGGACTCTTCTGACTACCTTAGAGATACTTGCTCTACCATGTTTATTGTTGCTCTATTCACAATAAGTAGGAAATGGAACCAGCCTAGATGTCCATCAGCTAATGAATGGATAATGAAGATGTAGTACATTTATACAATGGAGCTCTATTTAAGCAGTAAAGAGCAATGGAATTTGAGGCTGGAGAGATGGTTTAGCAGGTAAGGCACTCGCCTGCGAAGCCTAAGGACCTAGCTTGGATTTCTGAGGACCCATATAAGTCAGATGTACAATAGTGCATATGTCTGGAGTTTGTTTGCAGTGGCTGGAGGCCATTCTCTCTTCCTCTTCCTCACTCTCTCTCCCTCTCTAAAAGAAAAAAGGAAAAAAGAAAAGCTCAGCATGGTGGTGCATGCCTTTAATCACAGCACTCAGGAGGCAGAGGTAGGAGAATCACCAAGAATTCAGGGCCACCCTGAGAATTCCAGGTCAGCCTGAGCTATCATGAGACCCTACCTTGGAAAACCAAATAATAATAATAATAAATACAAAAATAAAAAAGAAAAAAAACAAAATTTGGCCCCAGGCGTGGTGGCACATGCCTTTAATCCCAGCACTAGGAAGGCAGAGGTAGGAGGATCACTGTGAGTTTGAAGCCAGCTTGAGACTACATAGTTAATTCCAGGTCAGCCTATGCTAGAGTGAGACCCTACCTCAAAAAAAAAAAAAAAAAAAAAAAAAAAGAAAGAAAGAAAGAAAGAAAAGAAAAAAGAAAAGAAATTTGCAGGGAAATGGGTGGATCTGGAAAGGATTATACTAAGTGAGTTAACCCAGGCCCAGAAAACCAAACGTCGTATGTTCTCTCTCCTATGTGGATCCTAGCTACAGATGTTTAGATTTGTATGTAAGTCAGAGTAAAAGTTAGTAGCAGAGGCCAGTAAGCCAGAAAGTGGCCATAAGGGAGGGAGGAGAGGGAAGGACTCAAGGAGAGGATATTGTATATATTTAAGTAGATGAACAGGTTATTTGGGGTGCAATGGCCTAAGTGAGGACAGGAGAAGAGATTGAGTAGAGGAAGGGTGGGAGGAGGGTTACTCAAAATTTAAGATGTTATGAACAAACCATATGCAATCCTACTTCTTTGAATAATGGTGTACCCAGAAGCCATAGATTGTTACTAGACAATTTTCAGTGCCAGGGATGGGATATCTTCCAGTGAGTTGTTGGCCAGGACCCGTAAGACCCTCAAAACATTATAGGCCATTGCTGAGGCTCTTGGTTTCCCACCAGAAATAGAAGGTAAGACCCTATTGCTGAAGACTCCACATACTTCAGCTGCAGGGCCACTGAGAAATCAAGCTGGAGCTGAGCTGATAACCTCCTCCATGTAGATCAGCTGATGAAAGCTGGAAAAAGCTGCATTGCAGGCAGCTCCATGGGGGAGAGAGAAGTCTTCAGTGGAGACAAACAACAGTGGTCACTGCAAGCCTTAAGTTTGGCCAACCAGGTCAAATGAACCAACTGGTGCAATAGTGGCATGTCTCTTATGGGGGAAACCAACCACTTTCTAATTGAACTGGAAGCCTGCTCCATGGGAGGGAATAAATGCCTGGTACTGAAAACCTAACCAAAAGTCTGTGGTAGGGGGAGGTCATGAGTCCTAGGGGCTGTTGTCTGGCTAAATGCATTTATTATGCTGACCAAATTGTCTTGTAAGCACTTTTCTTAATGTTCATACCCATATGTTAATACTACTTTCAGTTTGTTACAGAACCTTTTCTTTTCAAATGGTGATGCCCACTGGGACGACTCAAAAGGCTGAGGAGTGACAGAAAAGTGTTCAGCACTGAGATATCTCTATCACATCTTCCGAGGCTCAGAGTCCAGGTGGAAGAATTGGGGGAAAGAATGTAAGAGCCAAAGGAAGGGTAGGACTGCTTATAATGTACTCTTCCAACACAAAATGCTCTGGATATCCATGACCTCACAGTTCCTGGTACTACTTACCCAAGACCCTCATAATAGGAGGAAAAGATGATATCAAAATAAAAGAGAGACTAATTGAGAGGGGGAAGGGATATGATAGAGGATGGATTTGTGACAGGGAAAGTAGGGGAGGTGAGGGAATTATCATGGTTTATTATCTATAATTATGAAAGTTGTCAATAAAAAATTAGTTAATTAAAAAGAGACTAATTGGGAGGGGGAGGGGATATGATGGAGGGTGGTTTGTGAGAGGGAAAGGGGGGAGGAGAAACAATTACCATGATTTATTGTCTATAATTATGGAAGTTGTCAATAAAATAAGTTTTTTTTTTTTTTTAAAAAAAAGATGTAAAAAAAAAAATAAAACCAGGGTTGAGGAAGTGGCTTGTTGAGCAAGGTCACTTGCTGTCCAGGCATGAGAGCCCAAGAGGACCACCCATACCTGACCGGGACGGAGACTGGAGAATTGCTGAAGCCTACTGATCAGCCAGCTGCACATGGGAGGGTGGGGGGGTGCGGCAGCTCTGGGGTCAGTGAAAGACTCTATCTCAAGGATGCCAAGTCGAAGAACGATAGAGGGTGACCCCTGCCCTTCTCCTCTGGCTTCCCCACCCCTGCGTAATCTGTACACACACATGCATACAGTATACATACTCACACCATACCACACATACACACAAAAAACACATAAGGAAGAAAAACTCAGCACACACACAAAAAAAATATGACAATAAAGTTCCCCAAACCATGGAGTAAAGCTCTTTAGATTTTTTTTTTTTTTTTTTTTTAGAGAAAGTGAGAGAGTGTCAAAGACAGAGAGAGGTGGGGGGAGGGGAGAGAGAGTTTGGCACACCAAGGTCTCAGCCACTGCAGTCAAACTCCAGACACTTACACCGCCTAGTGGGCATGTGCAACCTTGTGCTTGCCTTACCTTTGTGCATCTGGCTTATGTGGGATCTGGAGAGTCGAACATGGGTCCTTAGGCTTCACAGGCAAGCACCTTAACTGCTAAGCCATCTCTCCAGCCCTCTTTAGAAGTTTTTGATTAATGTTGGCTATGTAAGATTTTATGTGCTGCTAATATTTTCTGTTGGAGAAACATACATTAATTATCAAGATATAATCCACTTGAACATTCCTTACCTTGGAGATAAATGAGCCAAATAATTATAAACATCCCTGTGGGCCTTGAGTTTGAGGCCATCCTGAGACTACATAGTGAATTCCAGATCAGCCTGGACCACAGTGAGACCCTACCTCGAAAAACCAAAAACCACCACCACCAACAACAACAAAAACACGAAAAACAGATGGCTCAGTGGCTAATGTATTTATTTCCTTGCAAAGCCTAACAACCCAGCTTTGATTTCCCTAATACCCATATAAAGCCACGTAAACAGTGGCGCATGCATCTGGAGTTCACTCACAGCATCTGGAGTCTAGGCATCCTATTCTGTCTCTGTCTTCTATCTCTCTCTGCTTGCAGATAAATAAATGAAAAAAATTAAAAACATTTTTTTAAGTAGGTTTCCTTATGACTTATTAATGTCCTCTTAGATTTTGATTAGCCCTCCCTTACCTTTCCTTTACTCAAGTCTCTTCTCCTGACCTCACTTGGGCCTTTTTACCCCCATTAGTCTGTTCTTCTATTTACATATATACAATACCATCCTATTAAGTACTCTCTCCTTCCCTTTCTATTCTCTTTACATCCCCTTTCTAATTTACTGGCCTCTGCTACTCAGTTTTATTCCGACTCACATAGAAGACCAATCATTTGTAGCTAGGATCCACATATGAGCGAGAACATGTGACATTTGGCTTTCTGGGCCTGGGTTACCTCACTTAGAATAATCCTTTCCAGATCTATCCATTTCCCTGAGATTTTCATTTTTCTTTACTGCCGAGTAGAACTCCATTGTGTAAATGTGCCACATCTTCATTATCCACTCATCTGTTGAGGGACATCTAGGCTGGTTCCATTTCTTAGCCATTGTGAATACAGCAGCAATAAACGTGGTTGTGCAAGTATTTCTTAGGTAAAGAGATGGATCCTTAGGATATATGCTTAGGAGTGCTATAGCATGGTAGATCTATTTTTAGCTGTCTCAGGAACCTCCACACTGATTTCCACAGTGGCTGGACCAGATTGCATTCCCACCAACAGTATAGAAGGGTTCCTCTTTTCCCACATCCTTGTCAACACTTATGGTCATTTGTTTTTGTGATGGTAGCCAATCTGACAGGAGTGAGATGGTATCTCAACATAATTTTAATCTGCATCTCCCTGATAGTTAGGGATATAGAAATTTCTTAGATGTTTATATGTCATCTATATTTCTTCTTTTGAGACTCTCTATTTAGTTCCATAGCCCATTGTTTAATTGGGTTGTTTGATTTTTGTTTTGTTTTGTTTTGTTTTTCAAGGTAGGGTTTCACTCTAACCTAGGCTGACCTGGGATTTTGTATGGCAAAAGAAACTGAATAGAGCAAAGAGGCAACCTACAGAATGGGAGCTCTTTATCTGACTGAGGATTAATATCTATGATATATAAAGGACTCAAAAAACTAAATAAAAAAAATCAAACAATCCTTGCTGGGTAAGGTGGCTCATGCCTTTAATCTCAGCACTTGGAAGGCAGAGGTAGGAGGATCACCATGAGTTCTCAGGGTGGCTGTACAAAAGCTTTGTAATTTCATGAGGTCCCAGCTATTGATATGTGGTTTTGTTTCCTGAGCAATTGGGGTTATAGTCAGAAAGTCTTTGCCAAAACCAATATGTTGAAGGGTTTCCCCTACTTTTTCCTATAGCACTTTCAGAGTTTTAGGTCTGATATTAAGGTCTTTGATCCATTTGGTTTTAATTCTTCTGCATAGAGATAAGGAACTATTTTCATCCTTGCACAGATATATATCCAATTTTCCAAGAACCATTTGCTGAAGAGGCTGTCTTTTCTCCAATGACCATTTTTGTAAAAGAGCAGGTGGCTGTATCTACCTGGACTTATGTTTGGGTCCTCTGTTCTGTTCTATTGATCTACATGTCTGTTTTTGTGCCAGCACCATGCTTTTTTTGTTACTACGGCTCTGTAATATAGGTTAAAATCTGGCATGGTGATACCACCAGCCTTATTTTTGTTGATCAAAATTGTTTTAGATATTTGAAGTTTTTAATTCTTTTTTTGTTCTATTTTTGTCTGGTTTTGTTATTAGTGTGATTCTGGCTTTGTAGAAGGAGTTTGGTGGTATTCCTTCTTTTTCTATTTTATGGAAAAGTTTGGTGTTAGTTCTTCCATGAAGATCTGATAAAATTTACAGGTCAATTCATCTGGGCCTGGACTTTTTTAGTTGGGAGATTTATATATATATATGTATGTATGTGTGTATGTATGACTGCTTGGGTCTCCATACTTGTTGTAAATCTATTTAAGTGGTTAAACTCATCTTTATTTAACTTTGGCAGGTCAGATACCTCAAGGAAATCATCCATTTGTTCCATATTTTCAAACTTTGTGGAGTAAATGTTCTTATAGTGTGTCTCTATGATTTTTAAATTTTCTCTGGTATCTGTTGTGATGGTGCCTTATTCATCTCTAATTTTATTAATTTGTGTCTCTTCTCTCTTTCTTATGGTCAGATTTGCTAAGGGTTTATCTATCTTGTTTATCCTTTCAAAGAACAAACTCTTTGTTTCATTGGTTCTTGGGATGTTTTTGTTCTATTTAATTAGTTTCTATCCTAATCTTTATTATTTCTTCCCATCTACTGATTTTTAGTTTGCCTGTTCTTTTTCCAAGGCCTTAAGGTGAAGCATTAAGTTGTTTACTTGTAACCTTTCTGTTTTCTTAATATAGGCACTTAAAGCTATCAATTTCCCTCTTAGGACTGCCTTCATTATGTCTCAACGGTTTTTATATGTTGTGTTCTCATTATTTGATTATATAAATTTTTTGGTTTCCTTCTTGATTTCTTTTTTTTAAAAATTATTTATTTATTTATTTGAGAGCGACAGACACAGAGAAAAAGACAGATAGAGGGAGAGAGAGAGAATGGGCTCGCCACGGCTTCCAGCCTCTGCAAACGAACTCCAGACACGTGCACCCCCTTGTGCATCTGGCTAACGTGGGACCTGGGGAACCGAGCCTCAAACCGGGGTCCTTAGGCTTCACAGGCAAGCACTTAACCGCTAAGCCATCTCTCCAGCCCTCCTTCTTGATTTCTTCACTGACCCATTCATTTATCATTTAGTATTGCATTGTTTAGTCTCCATGATTTTGTGTATGCTCTATAGCTTTTCTTGCTATTGATTTGTAGTTTGATCCCATTGTGATCAGATAGAGTGCAAGGAATTATTTCAATTTTCTTGTATTTGTTAAGATTCATTTTGTGTCCTAATCTATGGTCTATTTTAGAGAATGTTCCATGTGCTGCTGAAAAGAATGTGTATTCTGCAGCATTTTGATGAAATATCCTATAGATATCTGTTAGGTCTCTTTGTTCTATGACCTCATTTAATCCAGATGCATTTCTGTTTCTTTTTTGCTGGGATGACCTGTCAATTGATGAGAGTGGGCTGTTAAAGTCACCCACTCCAACTGTGTTTGGTGTTATCTGCGACCTTAGTTCTAATAGTGTTTTTTTGATGAAATTGTTTGATGAAATTCCCCCATGTTAGGTGCATATCTGTTTAGAATTGTAATGTACTCCTGTTGGAATGTTCCTTTAATCAACATAAAGTGACCTTCCTTATCTTCCCTAACTGATGTTAGTTTGAAGTCTACCTGTCAGATACTAGGAATAGTGACACCTGTTTGTTTTCTAGGCTCATTTGCTTGAAACACCATTTTCCAAACTTTCATCCTGACAGTGTCCATCTTTTGTGGAAAGGTGAGTTTCTTGGAGGCAACAAATTGAAGGATCCTGGTTTGTAATCCAGTTTTCAAACCTGTGCCCTTTGTTTGGGGCATTGAGATCATTGTTATTAAGAGTTGTTATTGAAAGGTTTGTATTTATTCTTTCCATTTTTCTTGCTTTGTAGTTCTTCCAGTTTTACTTTTGCTTTCTTGTATTAACTGGTATTTGAGTATGGTTTGTTTTTTTCCAGATTCCTTATATGTGTGCTTTTTTTTTTTCTCTTCAGCATGGAGGATTCTTTCAAGTAGTTTCTCTAGAGATGGTTTAGTCTTCAAATATTCCTTTAGACTATTTTTGTTATAGAATGTCCTTATTTCTCCGTCTATTTGAATGGATAGCTTTGCAGGATAAAGTAACCATGGTTGACAGTTGCTATCCTTCAGAATTTGGAATACATCATACATCATTCCAAGCCCTTCTGGCTTTGAAAGTTTATGTTGAGTAATCTATTTTCCTGATGGGCTTGCCTTTGTATGTGAGACTTGATTTTTCTCTCTAAATGCTTGCAACATTTTTTTGGGGGGGGTTGTATGTTTTGTACTTTAATTATAATATGACAGTGAGAGGTTCTTTCCAGATTTTGTCTGTTTGGCAATTTATAGGTTTCCTATTTCTGTATTGGCATCACTTTCCCTACTTGGGGGAAGTTTGTTCTATGATTTTGTTGAAAATGCCTGCTATGCCTTTGGAGTAAATTTCTTTTCCTTCTACTATGCTCTGAATTCTTATGTTTGATCTCCTCATAGTATCTGGAATGTCTTGAAATTCCCCCTCATGCCTTCCTATTAGCTTGTCTTTTTCTCTGTTGGACTGTATTAGATCTTCCACCTGGTCTTCTAGTTTAGATATTCTGTCCTCTCCTTTACCTATCCTACTGGCGAGTTTTTCTGCAGAGTTTTCTATTTGACTTACTCTATTTTTCATTTCTAGTATTTCTGATTGGTGTTTTTTCATTATTATACTTACTTATTTTATTAAGTTGGTTTTCTGGGGATTCCTTCAGGAATTGTCTTTCTTCTTTGATTTCTTTAAGTATAGATATAATCTTTTTGAAATCTTTGTCAGTCATTTCATTTAAAGCAGTCTTACTGGAGGGCATTTATGATGGATTTATATTTTTTGGTGGGATTATAATATCTTAAGATTTTGTGTTTCTTGTACTATAATATAGAGATTTGTGCATCTTGAGTTAATTTGTGTTTGGGCTTTCTAATTAGCTGCAGTGTTCTTTGCTATGTAAATCTGACCTTATAGATCTTCACTGTAGGATTTAAGGTGTCAGATGTAGCTTTTATTTTTTAATTTAAAAAATTTATTTATTTATTTATTTGCAAGGAGAGAGAGAGACAGACAGTGGACATACCAGGGCCTCTAGCCACTGTAAACAAACTCCAGATGCATGTGCCTCTTGTGCATCTGGCTTATGTGGGTCCTAGGGAATTGAACCTGGGTCTTGTGGCTTCATAGACCAACGTCTTAACTGCAAAGCCATTTCTCCAGCCCAGGTGTAGCTTTTATATTCCAAGAGAAATAGCAGAAGTGACCCCCCGGTGTTGAATTTGCCTGCTATTCCTGTATCGTATATAGACTGAGTGAAGCAAATTACTGGCAAATTCTAAAATTCAACTGAAAAATATAGACAATCAAAACCAGCACAGAATATTTATACAAGTGTGGGGATTAAACTAGACCTATAATCTAGGAAAGCCAAAGTCCCTAAGAGTGTGTGCTGCCCCATACCCTTAATCCTGTCAACTAGGAGGTGGCGATTTCTAATGTGAAATGGGTTCCAAGTCAACCTAGGGCCTGTCAGTCACTGCTCCCAACAGTGACTTAAGAAAAAGACAAAGGCCGTAAAAATCAGGAAATATCAAAGGCAACAATAGTCAGCACCAAAATATAGCTTATTTGAGAAGGGTAAAGCCAACCAAGAATATATCCTTCAAATGTAATACATAACCTTTCTTGACATGGGGGGAGAGATGAACACTTTCAGCGCAGGCCTATGTATCTGACTTTGAGTAAGTAGGCTTCCAATCTCACCAGTGCTGAGTGCCCACCTGGATCTCTTCCGGTGCTGGGCAACCAGGGGTAATGAGTTCTCTGGACATTCACAGCCCTGATGGTTGGGGGATGGGAGGCTTTGTAGGTGCCTGGAGTTGAACCGGAGCTGCTCAGCTGGTCCTGTTTTTGTTCTCCTTCAGCAGCTGATCATCTGGTCTCTGCTGACTTGGTCAGGTTTCTTTCCTTTGTGCGCAGGCTGATGCAAGCGAACACTCCCTCGCTTCATTTCTGCTCCTGTCGCTCTATACCAGCAGCCAGCGGGCGCCGGGCGGGCTTGTGTGTCAGGCTGCTGGAGCCTAGGTGGGATTCTGGCCAGTTTCCTCCTTTCTGGAAGATCTTGGTCTCTCCTGCTTCTCTGCTCTGGTTGATGATAACTTACAAACCTTCACTTTTCAGCAAAAGAGTGTATTTTGTTGTGTTTCTGTTTATTTCCCTCCCTAGGCTGCTTTGGTGTGGCTAGTATGCTGCCATCTTTGAACTTTCCTTCTCAATTACTTCTGATCAGGGATTTGGTCACAGTCATGAGAAAGTTATTAATGTACTCATGAGGCTTCATTCTTTTAACTCTCTTTGTAAAATTTTATTTATATGCTTGTACATGTGTGTGTATGTGTTGAAGTTAGCAGATAAGACAACATCTTGAGCCTGGTGTGATAGTGCATTCCTATAATTTCAGCACTTGGGAGATAGAGGAGGGAGAGTCAGAAGCTTACAACTAGCCTGGGCTACATAAGTCTGTCTCAAAAAACTAAAACCAGGCAGGAGAGATGGCTTAGCAGTTAAATGTGCTTACTTAAAAAATTTTTTTTTGTTTATTTGTTTGAGAGTGACAGACAGAGAGAAAGAGGGAGAGAGAGAGAGAGAGAGAGAGAGAGAGAGAGAGAGAGAGAGAGAGAGAATGGGTGCACCAGGGCCTCCGGCCACTGCAAACGAACTCCAGACACGTGCGCCCCCTTGTGCATCTGGCTAACATGGGTCCTGGGTAATCGAGCCTCGAACTGGGGACCTTAGGCTTCACAGGCAAGCACTTAACCGCTAAACCATCTCTCCAGCCCTAAACGCACTTACTTGCAAACCTGTCGCGCCAGATTCCATTCCCCAGTGCCCACATAAGGCCAAATGCACAAAGAGGCACATAGGTCTGAAGTTTATTTGCAGTAGCAGGAGGAACCTGGCACACCCATACCCCCCTCTCTTTCTGTCTGTTTCAAATAAAATTTTTTTTTAAAAAGGAAATCCCAGTTGGGCATAGTGGTGCACACCTTTAATCCTAGTACTCAGGAGGCAGAGGTAGGAGGTTCAAGTGAGTTCAAGGCCACCCTGAGACTACATAGTGAGTTCCAGGTCAGCCTGGGCTAGAGCAAGACCCTACCTCAAAAAAAACCAAAAAAAAAAAAAACACCCAAAAAACAAAAAACAAATAACAACAACAACAAAAACAAACAAACAAAAAAAAAACAAGTAAAGGAAGGAAGTAAGAAATGGGAGCATGGGCAGGATGGGGAAAGAGATCTACCCAGCAGCCTCCCCACTAGTGAAATAAGAAGCAAAATCATCAGCAGAGAGTTAGGGTGGAACATGCATAAAGAGGGAGGAAAAGACGTAAAATAATTAACTCACAGAGTAGGAGAGCAAATGGACTAGAAAAATGTAAAATAATTGACAGGAAATTAAGTGCCCACTGAGGTAGGTGGTCATGAATTTAAAGTAGTCCAGTCAAGAGAGTAGCTATTTGTTAGCCATGTCTGACAGCGCTGATGGAGACATTGGAAAACTGGTTTTCTGAGCTAAGTGTGGTGGTATACACCGGTTATTCCAGCACTTGGGAGATAGACGCAGGAGGATCGAGTTGAAGGTCATCTTACATATCAAGTTCAAAGCCAACTGTGGCTACCTGAGAACCTGTCACAATAACAAAATAGATAAGGCCAACAAGCAGTCTCCACTGAGAAATACTTCCAGTGTAACCAAGCCCAAGTTGCAGCACATGGAAGCGACATGAGTATACCTTTGGGGCTCTCCAAAGCAGGTGCTGAGATGGAAGCTAGGTAGGACAAGCATCTGCGAAGGGACTGGGGGACTGAGGAAGGACTTGAATGGAGAGACAGGCTCCACAAGCTTCAGTCAACATAGCAGGGAGTCGGGAGCTGATGCTGCACATCAAAGTGTTCAAAGCTAAGCCAAAATAGCTATGCCTTGAAATCCCAGCACCCCTCAGCCACCAGCTAGGGGCTGTTGGCAAGCTGTGACCTTGTCTGCACATGAGACAGGTCTTGAAATAACTGGCAGCTGGAGGCAGTCTGCCTGGTACATCCGCCAAAGTGGAAGGGGTACATCTCTGTGTCTGTCATAAAAAGACTCTTTTATTCCAGGCGTAGTAGCGGAGGCCTTTAATCCCAGCACTCGGGAAGCAGAGGTAGGAGGATAGCCATGAGTTCCAGGTCACCCTGAGACTACATAGTGAATTTAATTCAGTCTGGATAAGATCCTACCTCAAAATAAAACAAACAAAACAAAACATTATTCTGTCTCTCTCTCTCAAATAAATAAAATAGGGATGGGGAGATGGTTTAGCAGTTAAGGTGTTTGCCTGCAAAGCCAAAGGATCCAGGTTTGATTCCCCAGGACCCATGTAAGCCAGATGCACAAGGGGCAAATGTGTCTGGAGTTTGTTTGCAGTGGCTACAGGCCCTGGCATGCCCATTCTCTCTGTCTGTCTCTCCTCTCTCTCTCTGTGCTTGCCAATAAATAAATAAAATAAAATAAATGAAAATTTTTTAAAATGTTTTTTCTTCAATTTTTATTTATTTATTTGAGAGCAACAGACACAGAGAGAAAGAACAGATAGAGGGAGAGAGAGAGAATGGGCGCTCCAGGGCTTCCAGCCACTGCAAACGAACTCCAGACGCGTGTGCCCCCTTGTGCATCTGGCTAACGTGGGACCTGGGGAACCGAGCCTCGAACCGGGGTCCATAGGCTTTACACGCGAGCGCTTAACCGCTAAACCATCTCTCCAGCCCTGAAATTTTTTTTTTTATTTTTGGTTTTTTGAAGTAGGGTCTCACTCTAACCCAGGCTGACCTGGAATTCACTACAGAGCTTCAGGGTGGCTTTGAACTCATGGCAATTCTCCGACCTCTGCCTTCCAAGTGCTGGGATTAAAGGTGTGTGCCACCACACCCAGCTTTAAATGAAATATTTTTAAAAACAAAATATTGTTTATCTAGTGTGTGTGCACATGTGTACCACGGTGTGCATGTAGAGGTCAGAGGATAATTCTTGGGTCATCCCTTGCTTTCCACCTCATTTAAAAGCAGTTTTCTTGTTCACAGTCCCATTTGAAAGGAAAATTTCCTGTCTTTACCTCCCTTCTCACCAGAGTTGTATTAGGATTGCAGAAGCTTGCCACAGTTTCCAGTGGAGTCTTGGGATCTGAACCTAGGCACTCCTAGTTGCATTGCAAATGCCTTATCCACTGAACCATCTCCCCAGCTCTTGTTTTACTTTTCTTTATTTATGAGAGAGATAGAGATAGAGATAGAGATAGATAGATAGATAGAGAGAGAGAGAGAGAGAGAGAGAGAGAGAGGGAGAGAAGGAGGGAGAGAATGGGCACATCAGGGCCTCTAGCCACTGCAAATGAATTCCAGACACGTGCCATCTTGGGCCTCTGGTTTTCATCGGTGCTGGGGAATCAAACCTAGGTCCCCAGCCCTTGCCCCCCCCTTGATTCATTGAGTTTAATTAGGGGTGCTTGTGTGAGCATGGGTAGGGGTTACTCATCAGATCATGAACAACTTACCAGTGGGTACCCCACTGAAGAAAATGTCTCTCTCTTACCCAGCAACCATTAACTGCCAGTCACTCCTCAGGGATGGACAATGTTCATGGGTGAGGCCCTATCTAGGAAAAATCAAAAACCAAAACCCAAATTTAAAAAACAAACAAACAACTTTAGGTTGGGTGTGGTGGCGCACGTTTTTAATCCTAGCACAGGCAGAGGTAGGAGAATTTCTGTGAGTCTGAGGCCAGCCTGAGTCTACATAAGTGAATTCCAGGCCAGCCAGGGCTAGAGTGAGACCCACCACAAAACAAAACAAAACAAAACACAACACAACAAAACAAAACAAAACAAACAAACAAACAAAAAGCAGGAATGTAAACTGGTACAGCCATTGTGGAAATCAGTGTGCAGGTTCCTGAGACAGCTAAAAATAGATTTACCATATGACCCAACTATACCACTCCTAGGCATATATCTTAAGGACTCTTCTTACGACCTTTGAGATACTTGCACATTCCATGTTTAATGTCACTGTATTCACAATAACTATGAAATGGAACCAGCCCAGATGCCCCTCAACTGATGAATGGATAAGAAAGATGTGGTACATTTATACAATGGAGTTCTAAATTAAGCAATAAATAAAAATAAATTTATGCAGTGAGTTGTTGTCCAGGGAGGTCACTGATACCCCTGAAACATTACAGGCCATTGCCAAGGCCCTTGGCTTCCCACCAGGAATAGATAGTAAGACCCTATTGCTGAAAACTCCACATACTTGGGCTGCAAGGTCACTGAGAAATCCTGCTGGAGCTGAGCTAAAAACTTCCTCCATGTTCATATCCATATATATGTTTTTTTTTTTTAAGCATTTAAAAATATTTATTTAAGCTGAGCACTTGGGAGGCAGAGGTAGGAGCGCCATGAGTTCAAGGCCACCCTGAGACTACATAGAGAATTCCAGCCAGTCTGAGCTAAACTGAGGCCCTACCTCGAACCTCCCCCCAATTATTTATTTATTTGAAAGAGAGCAAGAGAAAGAGAGAGAGAGAATGGGTGTGCCAGGGCCTCAAGTCACTGCAAATGAACTCCAGATGCATGCACTCCCTTGTGCATTTGGCTTACGTGGGTTGTGGAGAATGGAACTGGGATCCTTTGGCTTTGCAGGTACATGCCTTAACTGCTAAGCCATCTTTGCAGCCCCCATATTCATATATTAATGTTACTCTTTTCAGATGGCGGTGACCTTGGAATGACTCAGAAGGCACTATGGTGCTGAGAAGAGTGACAGAGGAGTGCTCAGCACTGAAATATCTCTGTCACATCTTCCAAAGCTCAGTGTCCATTGTAGAAGAGGTGGCAGTGTATATCCATGACCTCACAGTGCCTGACACTACCTACACAAGACCATCATTATAGGAAGAAAAGATCATGACATCAATATATATAATTATGGAAATTGTCAACAAAAATTAATTAAATAAAAAATGAAATTCATTACCATGGGATAGTGTTTACAATCATGGACGTTGTCAATGAAACAACTGAAAAAAAGAGAAAAAAATGAAATTATGAACTGGACGAGGTGGTACACACCTTTAATCCCAGCACTTGGGAGACAGAGGTATGCCATGAGGTCAAGCCCACCCTGAGACTACATAGTGAATTCCAGGTCAGCCTGGGCAAGAGTGAAACCCTACTTAAAAAAAAAAAATTGCAGGGAAATGGATGGATCTGGAAAGGACTATACTAAGTGAGATAACCCAAGCCCAGAAAGCCAAACATCACATGTTCTCTCTCATATGTGGATCCTAGCTACAAATGTTTAGACTTGCATATGAGTTGGGGTAAAAATCAGTAGCAGAGCTGGGCATGGTGGCTCATTAATCTCAGCACTTGGGAGGCAGAGGTAGGAGGACTGCCATGAGTTCAAGGCCACCCTGAGACTACATAGTGAATTCCAGGTCAGCCTGGGCTAGAGGGAGACCTTACCTCAAAAAACAAAAACAAACAAACAAAAAAAACCAGTAGCAGAGGCCAGTAAGCTAGAAAGGGGCTATAAGGGAGGGAGGAGAGGGGAGGACTTAAGGGGATGGTTATATATGCATCTATACATCTACATATATACATACACACACACACACACACACACACACACACACACACACACACACGTGTGTGTGTGTGTGTGTGTGTGTGTGTGTGTGTGTGTGTAGATGAACAGATTACTGGGGATGGAATGGCCTAAGTGATGTCAGAGGAAGAGATTTGGAAAAAAGGAAGGGTAGGGGGAGGGTTAATCACAATTCAAGAGGGTATGAATAAACCATATGGAAACCTACTTTTTTGGACAATGGTGGACCCAGAAGCCATAGATTGTTACTAGAATATTTTCAGTGCTAAACATCTCTATCACACCTTCCAAGGCTCAGGGTCCATTGTGGAAGAGATGGTGGAAAGAATGTAAGAGTCAAGCTGGGCATGGTGGTGAACACCTTTAATCCCAGCACTCAGGTGGCAGAGGTAGGAGGACCACCATGAGTTCAGGGCCACCTTGACATTACATAGTGAATTCAAGGTCAGCCTGAGCTAGAGTGAGACCCTACCTTGAAAAACAAAAACAAAATAAAGCAAAATAAAAAGAATATAATAATAAAGAAAAAATGTAAATGTAATGTAAGAGCCCAAGATAGGGTAGGACTCCTTACAATGTGCTCCTCCAGACACAAAATGGCCTGGATATCCATGATCTTGCAGTGCCTGACACTACCTACACAAGACCATCCTAATAGAAAAAGATGATGACATCAAAATAAAAGAGACATGGATTGAGAGGGGCCAGGGGAGTGATGTAGAGTGGAGTTGCAAAGGGCAAAGTGGGGAGAGGAAGGGATTTACCATGGGTTATTGTTTGTAACTATGGAAGATGTCAATAAAAAAATAAATTTAAATAAAAAAATTTTCAGCTGGGTGTGGTGGCACACATCTTTAATCTCAGCATTTGAGAGGCAGAGGTAGGAGGACTGCTGTGAGCTCAAGGCCACCCTGAAACTGCATAGTGAATTCCAGGTCAGCCTGGGCTAGAGTGAGACCCTACCTCAGAAAACAAAAACAAGACTTCTGGTTAAGATGGCGGTGTAGGTACCGCGCCAAGGAAGTCTAGGGGGGAAAAAGCCAAAACAAAACAAAACAAAACAAAACAAAACAAAACAAAACAAAACACCCTCAGCAAAATACACACTTTTACTAAAAAGTGAGGTGTATAGGAAATTGAAATGGCAGCGGAGAAGTAGGAGAGATCCAGAGCATCCAGAGCCTGCACAGGCGGGCAGAAACAGCTCCGGCAGGTCCCCTGATTGCACCAGAAAGCCGCCAGACTCGGCTCCGCAACTCGGGAAACGTGAGGGGAGAGCGGCAGCGAGCAGCGGAGGAGCAGACCGTGAGGTAGAAGCACACGTGGAGCAGTGAGAGAACCAGAGCAGCCGCGGCTCCCTCCCCTCCCCCACCGCCTGAGCCCAGCTCCGGCGAACAGAGCAGTGGCCCGGGACCCGGCCACGCCAACTTGAGCCAACAGTGGGACCCAAGCAGGAGCAGAGGTAACTGGGATTACACCAGGGAAGGGTCTCACCTATTTACAAGCTGACTTGGAACCCTCAACAGATGAGAAATCTTAACCTCCTTGTTGTCAGGATTAAGGGTGTGGGTGGGACACCACACACCCTAAGGGACAGTTAGAGGATCTGGTTGTCATAATACCCACTCTTGGATAAATACTCTGAGAGTCTTGAGAGCCACACCTAACGCCCTTAAGCTCCTATCCTGAAGTTATATAACATCAGATTGTCTGATACATATAATAATACCCAGCTAACTAGAAAATCCAATCATTAAATATTCCAGGATGCAAAAATATATACATTATAACACAAGAAACACCAAGAATCAAGACAATATAAATCCACCAAAAAGTAATAATACATCAGAAAAGACGTCCAGTGAGAATGAGTTAGAGGAGATGCCTGAGAAAGATTTCAAAAGAATGATTATAAATATGTTCAAAGAAGTCAAAGAAGAAATCAAAGGAATGAAAGAGGAAATCAAAAAAAATCAAAGAAAACACAGGACACCAATTTAATGAAATAAAGAGGCCAATACTGGACATAAATAAGGAAATAGAAATAATAAAGAAAAATCAGTCAGAATTACTAGCAATGTAGAGCACAGTTAATGAAATAAAAAACTCTGTAGAAAATCTTACCAGTAGAATGGATGAAGGAGAGAACAGAATATCTAAGGGAGAAGACCAGGTGGCTGATCTAATACAGTCCAACAAAGACAAAGACCAACTAATAGAAAAGTATGAGTGGGAATTTCAAGATATTCAGGACACTATGAAAAGATGAAACATAGAATTCAGGGCATAGTAGAAGGAGAAAAATTTCACTCCAAAGGCATAGTAGGTGTCTTCAACAAAATCATAGAAGAAAACTTCCCCCAAATTGGGAAAGAGGTGCCAATGCAGATACAGGAATCCTTTAGAACACAGCCAGACAAAACCTGGAAAGAACATCTCCTCACCATTATAATCAAACTACCAAACACACAAACCAAAGAAAAAATATTAAAAGCAGTCAGAGAGTAAAATCAAGTTACCTACAAAGGCAAGCCCATCAGGATTACAGCAGATTACTCAACACAAGCTTTAAAAAAGCTTTAAAAGCTTTAAAAGCCAGAGTGATATATTCCAAGTCCTGAAAGTGATATATTCCAAGTCCTGAAAGATAACAACTGTCAACTAAGGTTACTTTATCCTGCAAAACTATCCACTCAAATAGACAGAGAAATAAGGACATTCCTCTACAAAAGCAAGCTAAAAAAGTATTTGAAGACAAAACCAGCTCTACAGAAAATACTTGAAAGAATCCTCCATGCTGAAGAAAAAGAAAAGCACACATATAAGGAACTGGGAAAAAAACAAACAATACTCAAATACTAGCTAACACAAGAGAGCAAAGGTAAAATCAGAAGAGCTACAAAAAAATGGCAAAAATGAATACACACCTTTCAATATTATCTCTTAATATCAATGGCCTCAGTGCCCCAACCAAAAGGCATAGGTTCACAGACTGGGTTAAAAAGCAGGATCCTTCAATCTGTTGCCTCCAAGAAACACACCTTTCTACAAAGGATGGACATTATCTTAGGGTGAAAGGTTGGAAAATGGTGTTTTAAGCAAATGGACCTAGGAAACAAGCAGGAGTTGCTATCCTAATATCTGACAAGGTAGACTTCAGTCCAACATGAGTTAAGAAACATAAGGAAGGTCACTATATATTGAATAAAGACACCCTCCAACAGGAGGGACATTATAATCTTAAACATATATGCACCTAACATGGGGGCACCCAAATTCATCAAACAAATGCTGTTAGAACTAAGGTCACAGATAACACCAAACACAGTGGTAGTGGGTGACTTCAACACCCCACTCTCATCAATTGACAGGTTATCCCAGGAAAAAATAAACAGAGAGGCATCTGGAATAAATGAAGTCATAGAAGGAGTAGATCTAACAGATATCTACAGGACATTTCATCCAAATGCTGCAGAATGTACATTCTTTTCAGCAGCACATGGAACATTCTCTAAAATAGACCATATATTAGGACACAAAGCTGAATTTTGCCAGACCTTCAAGGAAGAGCTAACACCATTGCTTCTTAAGCTTTTCCATGAAATAGAAAAAGTAGGAATTCTACCAAACTCCTTCTATGAAGCCAGAATCACCCTGATACCAAAACCAGACAAAGATAGAACAACAACAACAAAAAAATATTACAGACCAATCTCCCTCATGAACATACATGCAAAAATTCTAAGCAAAATATTGGCAAACAGAATACAAAAATTTATCAGAAAGATCATTCACTCTGACCAAGTAGGCTTTATCCCAGAGATGCAGGGATGGTTCAACATACGCAAATGTATAAATGTAATACATTACATAAACGGGTTGAAGGACAAAAATCACATGATCATCTCATTAGACGCAGATAAAGCATTTGACAAAATCCAACATCCCTTCATGATAAAAGTCCTACAGAGACTGGGAATATAAGGAACATATCTCAATATAATAAAGGCTATTTATGACAAGCCTACAGCCAACATATTACTAAATGGGGAATAGCTGGAAGCTTTTCCACTAAAATCAGGAGCAAGACAAGGGTGTCCACTGTCCCCACTTTTATTTAATATAGTACTGGAAGTCTTAGCTATAGCAATAAGGCAAGAGACACACATAAAAGGGATACAAGTTGGAAAGGAAGAGATCAAGTTATCATTATTTGCAGATGACATGATTCTATATGTAAAGGACCCTAAAGACTCTACTAGAAAACTGTTAGAGCTGATCAAAACCTACAGCCATGTAGCAGGACACAAAATAAATACACAGAAATCAGTTCTTTCATATATGCTAACAACAAACACACAGAGAGTGAAATCAGAGAATCACTCCCATTCACAACTGCATCAAAAAAGTAAAGTACCTTGGAATAAACCTAACCAAGGAAGTAAAGAATCTCTACAATGAGAACTTTAAAACACTCAAGTGAGAAATTGCAGAAGACACTAGAAAGTGGAAAAACATCCCTTGTTCCTGGATTGGAAGAATAAAAATTGTGATAATGGCAATCTTACCAAAAGCAATGTACACATTTAATGCAATCCCCATCAAAATTCCAAAGGCTTTCTTCACGGAAATAGAAAAAACAATCCACAAATTCATTTGATTTCATATGATTGTGATGGGGAGGTAATATGATGGAGAATGGAATTTCAAAGGGGAAAGTGTGTTGGGGGGTAGGGAGGGAATTATCATGGGATTTTTTTTATAATCATGGAAAATGCTAATAAAAATTAAAAAAAAAAGAAAGAAAAAAAATTAAAAAAAAGAGTTATTGAAAGATGTTTTTTTTTATTTTTGGCCTTTTTCTTGTCTTGTAATTCTTCCAGTTTTACCTTTGCTCTCTTGTATTAATTAGTATTTGAGTATGGTTTGTTTTTTCCAGGTTCATGGAGGATCCTTTTAAGTATTTTCTGTAAAGCTGGTTTTGTCTTCAAATATTCCTTTGGCCTGCTTTTGTTGTAGAATGTCCTTATTTATCCATCTATTTGAATGGATAGCTTTGCAGGATAAAGTAACCTTGGTTGACAGTTGTTATCTTTCAGAACTTGGAATACATCATTCCCAGCCCTTCTGGCTTTTAAAGTTTGTGTTGAGTAATCTGCTGTGATCCTGATGGGCTTGCCTTTGTATGTGACTTGATTTTTCTCTTAACTGCTTTCAATATATTTTCTTTGGTTTATATGTTTGGTAGTTTAATTATAATATGGCAAGTACAGGTTTTTTTCAGGTTTTGTCTGTTTGGTGTTCTAGAGGCTTCCTGTATCTGCATAGGCATCTCTTTCCCAATTTGGGGGAGGTTTTCTTCTATGATTTTGTTGAAAATGCCTAATATGTCTTTTGAGTGAAATTCTTTTCCTTCTACTACAACACCCCAAATTCTTATGTTTTATCTTTTCATAGTGTCACAAATATCTTGAAGTTCCATTCCTACTTTCCTATTAGTTTGTCCTTTTCCTTTTTGTACTGTATTAGATCTGCCACCTGGTCTTCTAGTTTAGATATTCTGTTCTCTCCTTCATCCATTCTACTGGTGAGATTTTCTACAGTGTTTTTTACTTCATTGACTTTGTTCTTCATTGCTAGTAATTCTGACTGGCTTTTCTTTATTATTTCTATTTCCTTATTTATGTCTTGTTTGACCTCCTTATTTCATTAAGTTGGTTTCCTGTGTCTTCTTTCATTTCTCTGATTTCATCTTTGGTTTCTTTGAACATATTGATAATCATTCTTTTGAAATCTTTCTCAGGCATTTCCTCTAAATCAGTCTCACTGGAATCATTTCTGATGCATTAATACTTTTTGGTGGATTTATATTGTCTTGATTTTAGGTGTTTCTTGTGTTATAATGTACATATATTTTCATCCTGGATTAGTTTAATGCTTAGATTTTCTAATTAGATGCCATATTATTAGATGTCTCAATCAATCTAATGTTATATATCTTCAGGGTAGGAGCTTAAGGTGCTAGGTGTGGCTCTTAAAACTCAGAGTATCTACAAAAGTGACCCTAGTGTTGGGTTTGCCTGCTATGAGAGTATTCAAGTAGGCTGAGTGGAACAAAATACAGGCAGATTCTAAAATTTAATGAAACAATGTACATATGCAATGAAAAACAGCACAGAGTATTTATGAAAGAGTAGGTTTATGACAACAAGATCAATTAACAAAGTTACAATTCCTTAGGATGTGTGTTGTCCCACAACCTTAATCCTGTCAACTGGGAGGCTAAGATTTATGGTCTGTTGAGGGTTCCAAGTCAGCTTGTGACCAAGTGAGACCCTTCCCTAACAAACGACAGAAGAGGAAATAAAGGCACTATAAATCATGAAGCAACAAATGACAAGCCCAAAATATAAATTTTTTAAGAATAGCAAATCCGACCATCAATCAGATTTAACATATAATTGATCCTGACATGGAAGGAAGGTGCAATTAGGACTTTTGATTCAAGCCTATATATCAGGCTTATTTGGCAGGTTCTGACCTGGTGTAATCCCAGTTCCCATTCAGGATGGTTTTGGTCTCACTTATGCTGTGCTTTGGGCTCAGGTAGGCTGGCAGGGCCACTGGATCACCACTCTGATCGCCTTCTGCCAGGTGTTGTGTAGGTGAACTCCCTTCCCTAGGTCTCTGGTACTTGCTGACGCTTGTGCTGGTGGTGGGGGAAGGGGAGGCTGTGGATGGTGGCTGAAGTTCTCCCACTAGTCCTCTTCCTCAGGAGCCATTCCTCTGTTCTTCCCTGTATTACTCCCTTCACATTTCTTGAGTTTGTGAGCATCTGGCTTATGTGGCTCCTGGGGGATCAAACCGAGGTCCTTTGGCTTTGCAGGCAAACACCTTAACCACTAAGCCATCTCTCTAGCCCCCTGAGTCTGTTTGTTTTGTTTGTTTATTTTTATTTTTATTTTATTTATTTATTTTTTGAGAGTGACAGAAAGAGAGAGAAAGAGGCAGGTAGATAGAGAATGGGCACGCCAGGACCTCCAGCCACTGCAAACAAACTCCAGATGCATGTGCCACCTTGTGCATCTGGCTTATGTAGGTCCTAGGGAATCAAACCTCAAACTGGGGTCCTTAGGCTTTACAGGCAAGCGTTTAACCACTAAGCCATCTTTCCAGCCTCCAAGTCTGTTGGTGCATGCATCTGGAGTTTGTTTGCAGTGGCTGGAGGCTCTGGTGTGCTCATTCTCTCTCCCTCTCCCTCTCTCTGTCTCAAATAAAATTTAAAAAAAATAAATCTTTAAAAGCAGACTTGGGGGCTGGAGAGATGGCTTAGTGGTTAAATACTTGCCTGTGAAGCCTAAGGAGCCTGGTTCTAGGTTTGATTCCCTAGGACCCACATAATCCAGATACACAAGGTGGCACGTGCATCTGGAGTTTGTCTTTTAGTTTTATCTTTTTTTTTTTTTCAGTTTTGGTCCTAATGCTTCTTCTAGAATTTAGTTACTTTCAGAATAGTAGCCCTTTGTACTGCGCCATTAGACAAACAGATGGTCTTGAACTCCAAACCCTAGTTCATACCAAGGATGTGAAGTGGGTTTCATCTTGGATACCAGCTTCAGTCTCATGGTGGTGGCTGAGTGCAATGGTGACTAAGGAGGGCTGGAAGCTGCATTTGCTGAAGGGGAGTAGGGCTGAGCTTAATGAATGGTCTCCATACAGGCTCACATTTGCCATCCTTGCCACTTATGCCCTGAATTTTTCTGTTTACTTAAAGTGTGTGTGTGTGTGTGTGTGTGTGTGTGTGTGTGTGTGTGTGTTATCACGTACCTATGCACGCATGCTCATGTCTGTGTAGTTCATGCATATGGAGGTCAGAGGACAACCTCAGGTATCATACCCTGTCCACTTTTTTATTTTTAGTATATATATATATATATATATATATATATATATACACACATACATGGATTATTGTTGTTGTTGTTTGTTTTTCAAGGTCTCACTCTATCTCAGGCTGACCTAGAATTAACTATGTAGTCTCAGGGTGGCCTTGAACTCATGGCACTCCTCTCCCTCTGCCTCCCGTGGGCATTGGAGGCAAGTACCTTAATGGCTGAGTCATTTCTCTAGGCCTCCATCTTTTCTTTCTTTTTTGTATTGATAACTTTCATAATTATAGACAGTAACACAATAAGCCATGGTAATCCCCCCCACATTTTCCCCTTTGCAACTCCACTCTCCATCATAACCCTTCCCCCCCTCAATAAGTCTCTCTTTTATTTTATTTTTATTTGTTTATTTATTTGACAAAGAAAGAGGGGGAGAGAGAGGGAGGGAGAGAATGGGTGCGCAGGGCCTCTAGCCACTGCAGACAAACTCCAGATTCATGAGTCCCCTGGTGCTTGTGCATTTGGCTAATTTGGATCATGGGGACTTGAACCTGGGTCCTTTGGCTTTGCAGGCAAATGCCTTCACCGCTAAGCTATCCCTCCATCTCCTCACTTTTATTTTGATGTCATCATCTTTTCCTCCTATTATGATGGTCTTGTGTAGGTAGTGTCAGGCACTTGAAGTTATGGATATCCAGGTCATTTTGTGTCTGCAGGAGCATGTTGCATGAGCTCTTACAATCTTTCTGCCAACTCTTCCACAATGGACCCTGAGCCTTGGAAGGTGTGATAGAGCTATTTCAGTGCTGAGCACTCCTCTATTACTTCTTAGCACTATGGTGCCTTCTGAGTCACTGCAAGGTCACTCCCATCTGAAAGGAGAAGATTCTCTAACCAAAAGTGAGAGTAGCACTAATATATGGGTATGAACATTAAGAAAAGTGCATACTGGGCAGCTTGGTGAGCATGGTATATACATTTAGCCAGACACCAACAAGTGTTTCACCCCCTAGGGCTCATGGCTACCCCTGTTGTAGGTTTTCAGTATCAGGGATGTATTCCCTCCCATGGAGCGGGCCTCCATTCCAATTAGTGAGTGCTTGGTTTCCCCCATAACAGACACGCCGCTATTGCACCTATTGGCTCATTTGATCTGGCAGGCCAAATTTAAAGCTTGTTGAGTATCTCCATTTGCGTTTTTCTCTCTCCCATTGAACTGCATGCAGCATGGCTTTTACCATCTTTCTGTCAGCTGATCTATGGGGAGGAGGTTTTCAGCTCAGCTCCAGCAAGATATCTCAGTGATCTTGCTGCCCAAGTATGTGGAGTCTTCAGCAATAAGGCCTTACCATCTATTCCTGGTGGGAAACCAAGAGTCTTGGCAATGGCCTATAATGTTTTGGGAGCATCAGGGACCTCCTTGTCCAACAACTCACTAGAAGGTATCCCATCCCTGGCACTGAAAATTTTCTATTAACAATTTATGACTTCTGGATGTTCCATTGTCCAAAAAAGTATGTTTCCATATGACTTATTCATTCCCTCTTCGATTTTGATTAGCCCTCCCTCCACCTCTTCTTTACTCAATCTCTTCCCCTGACCTTACCACCCCCAGTAATCTGTTCTTTTACTTACATATATACAATACCATCCTCTAAAGTCCCCCCTCCCTTCCTTTCTATTCCCTTTGAATACCCTTTATAGCTTACTGGCCTCTGCTATTAAGTTTTATTCCTACTCACATAGAAGTCCAGTCATTTGTAGTTAGGATCTACATATGAAAGAGAACATGTGACATTTGGCTTTCTGGGCCTGGGTTACCTCATTAAGTATAATCCTTTCCAGATCCATCCATTTCCCTGCAAATTTCCTAATTTCATTTATTTTTCTTTCTTTCTTTTTCTTTTTTCTTTTTTTTTTTTTTTTGTTTTTTGAGGCAGGGTCTTGTTGTAGCCCAGGCAACCTGAAATTCACTATGTAGTCTCAGGGTGGCCTTGAACTCACAGCAATCCTCCTACTTCCACCTCCCAAGTTCTGGGATTAAAGGCATGTGCCACCACGCCTGGCTATAATTTCATTTTTCTATGCTGCTGAATAGAACTCCATTGTATAAATGTGCCACATTATCCCCTCATCAGTTGAGGGACATCTAGGCTGGTTCCATTTCCTATCTATTGTGAATAGAACAGCAATAAACAGTTGTGCAAGTATTTCTAAGTGCAATGAGTCCTTAGAATATATGCCTAGGAGTGGTATAACTGGGTCATATAGTAACTCTATTTTTAGCTGTCTCAGGAACCTCCACACAGATTTCCACAATAACTGTGCCAGATTGCATTCCCACCAACATTGTAGAAGGGTTCCTCTTTTTCCACATCCTAACCAACACTTACTGTCATTTGTTTTCTTGATGGTAGCCATTCTGACCTCAGTGAGATCAAATCTCAAAGTAGTTTTTTTAATAAATAAGTATATATATTATTAGAGAAAGAGAGAGAAAGAGAGAGAGAGAAAGAATGGGTGCTTCAGGGCCTCTAGCCATTTCAAACAAACCCCAGACACATGCACCACCATAAGCATTTGGCTTATGTGGGGAATTGAATCTGGTTCCTTAAGCTTCTTAGGCAAGTGCCTTAACTGCTAAGCCATCACTCCAGCTCTCAAAGAAGCTTTAATTTGTATTTCCCTGATGGTTAACAATGTTGAACTTTTTTTTCGATGTATATATGCCATCTGTATTTCTTCTTCTTTTTTTTTCTTTTCTTTTCTTCCTTCCTTTCTTTTATTTTTTTTCAAGGTAGGGTCTCAGGAATTCACTATGTACTCTCAGGGTGGCCTTGAACCTGGAACTCCCTCTGCCTTCCAAATACTGGTATTAAAGGTGTGTGCTGCCACACCAAGCTGTATTTCTTTTTTTAAAAACTCTCTACTTAGTTCCATTGCCCATTTTTTTTATTTGGGTTATTATTTAGTTTATTGAGTTCTTTGTATATCCTAGGTATTAATCCTCTGTTATATGAATAGCTGGCAAAGATTTTCTCCCATTCTATAGGTTGCCTCTTTGCTTTATTCAGTGTCCTTTGCTGTGCAAAAGTTTTGTAATTTCATGAGCTCCCAGTGGTTGATCGGTGGTTTTATTTCCTGAGCAACCGGGGATATATTCAGAAAGTTTTTGCCTATACCAATACGTTGAAGAGTTTCCCCCTACTTATTCCTCTAGCAGTTTCAGAGATTCAGGTCTGATATTAAGGTCTTTGGTCCATTTGAACTTAATTCTTGTGCATGGAGAGAAATAAGGATCTATTTTCATCCTTCTACAGATACATATCCAGTTTTCCCAGCACCATTTGTTGAAGAGGCTGTCTTTTCTGCTATAAGTATTCTTGGCATTTTTGCTGATGATCAGATAGCTGTAGCTACCTGGACTTACACCTGGGTCCTCTCTTCTGTTCCATTGATCTATGTGTCTATTTTTGTGCCAGTACCATGCTGTTTTTTGTTACCATGGTTCTGTAATATAGGTTAAAATCAGGTATGGTGATACCACCAGCCTTACTTGTGTTGTTCAAAGTTGTTTTAGATATTTGAGAATTTTTTGTGCTTTCAAATGAATTTTAGGATTTTTTTTTCTATTCCCATGAAGAATGCCATTGGAATTTTGATGGAGATTTCATTCAATGTGTAGATTGCATTTGGTATGTTTGCCATTTTCACACTATTGATTCTTCCAATCCAAGATCATGGGTTGTCTTTCCATTTTCTAGTGTCTTCTGCAATTTTTGTCTTGAGTGTTTTAAAGTTTTCATTGTAGAGATCCTTCACTTCCTTGGTTAGGCTTATTCCAAAGAATTTTCTTATGCAATTGTTAATGGGAGTGATTCTCTGATTTCATACTCAGTGTGTTTGTTGTTAGCATATATGAAGGCTACTGATTTCTGTGTGTTTATTTTGTATCTTGCTAAATGTTTATCAGCTCTAACAGTTTGCTGGTAGAGTCTGTAGGGTCCTTTATGTATAGAATTATGTCCTCTGCAAATAATGATAACTTGATCTCTTCCTTTCCAATTTGTATCCCTTTTATGTGTGTCTCTTGCCTTATTGCTATAGCTAAACCTTCCAGTACTATACCAAATAAAAGTGGAGGCAGTGAATATCCTTGCCTTGTTCCTGATTTTAGTGGAAAAGCTTCAAGTTTGTCTCCATTTAGTATTATGTTGGCTATGGTTTGTCATAAATAGCCTTTGTTATGTTGAGATATGTTCTCTTCTATTCCCAGTTTCTGTAGGACTTTTATGGAGGGATGGTGGATTTTGTCAAATGCCTTTTCTGCATCTAATGAGATGATCATGTGATTTTTATCCTTCAGTCCATTTATAAAATGATTTGCATATATTGAACCATCTCTGCATCTCTGGAATAAAGCTTACTTGGTCAGGATGGATGATCTTTCTGATAAATTCTTTTTATTTCTTTTCTTTCTTTTTTTTTTTTTTTGAGGTAGGGTCTCACTCTAGCCCAGACTGACCTGGAATTCACTCTGTATTCTCAGGGTGGCCTTGAACTCACGGCAATCCTCATAAATCAGCCTCCCAGAGTGCTGGGATGAAAGGCATACACCACCATTGGCATGCCTTCTGTTTGCCAATGTTATGTTGAGAATTTATTAATATTTTACTTGTATTTATTTATTTATTTATTTGAGAGAGAAAATGAGGCAGAGGAACAAAGGGAGAGAGAGAGATTGAAAGAGAGAGAACGGGCATGCCAGGGCCTCCAGCCACTGCAAAAGAACTCCAGATGCATGTGCCCCATTGTATAGCTGACTTACGTGGGTCCTGGGGAATCAAACCAAGGTCCTTTGTCTTTGCAGGCAAGTGCCTTAACCACTAAGGCATCTCTGTAGCCCATGTCAAGAATTTTGGCATTTATTTTCATGAGGGAGATTGGTCTGTAATTTTCTTTTTTTGTTCAATTTTGTCTGGTTTTGGTATCAGGGTGATGCTGGCTTTGTAGAAGTTTGGTAGGATTCCTTCCTTATCAATTTTATGGAAAACTTTGAAAAACATTGGTGTTAGTTTTTCCATAAAGGTCTGGTAAAATTCACCAGTCAACCATCTGGGCCTGGCTTTTTTTTTTAGTTTTTCAAGGTAGGGTCTCATTATAGCTTAGGCTGACCTGGAATTCACTATGTAGTGTCAGGGTGGACACTTCTTGAGCACTCAGGCCCCTTCAACAGAGTCTACATTCTTCTGATGCCTCAGTGCAGGTCAGCTGGCCCAATCTCAAAGGTTCTAATCTCTCAATTGCAGCTGAACAGACAGCAATTTTTGTCTAAACATTCCTTTCTGTGCCATATCCCTCTGCACATGCCAGTCTGTTTCTACACAAAGCAACCCTGCACAAGTTCTCAGGACACAGGCATAACAGCAAGCCTCTCACACAAACTGCTTCTAGCTCAGTCCAAGCAAAGCTCTTTCTCACCCCCATAATCCAAACCTCACAGTTCACTGTTCTTACTGCATTCAGGTTTTTCAACTCTGACCAGAATAGTCCATCAGGCTGTACTTACAGCACTGCAAGGCATCTCTGAGGCAAAGATTTCAAATCCTTCCACATTCCTCTTGAAAGTCAGCTCTAAAAGGCCAAAGCCACACAGTCAGGTATCTAGCAGCAAATGACACCACTCCTCAGTACCAACATTACCATTGCAGTCAGGTTCTAATTACTGGTAGAAATCATCCAACCAAGAGCAGCTTTTGGGGAAATAAGAGGTTTACTTTGGCTTACAGGCTCAAGGGGAAGCTCCATGATGGCAGGGAAAACAATGGCATGAGCAGAGGGTGGACATCACCCCCTGGCCAACATCAGGTGGACTACAGGAACAGAAGAGTGCACCAAACAGTCGCAAGGAGAAACCGGCTATAAAACCCATAAGCCTTTCCCCAACAATACTCTGCCTCCAGGAGGCTTTAGTTTCCAATTGCCATCAGCTGGGGAGACTAGCACTCAGAATACCTAAGTTTATGGGGGACACCTGAATCAAGCCACCACAACTAGTATTTGAATATGGTTTATTCTTTCCTGGTTTTTTATGTGTTTTCTTTCCCTTCTCTTCCACAAGGAGGGTCCTCTCAAGTATTTTCTATAAAGCTGGTTTAGTCTTCATATATTTCTTTGGCCTATTTTTGTTGTGGAATGTCCTTATTTCTCCATCTATTTGGATGGATAACTTTGCAGGATAAAGTAATCTTGGTTGACAGTTGCTATCTTTTAGAACTTGGAATATATCATTCCAAGCCCTTGTGGCTTTTGAAGTTTGTGTTGAGTACTGTGCTGTCATCCTGATGGGCTTGCCTTTGAATGTGACTTGATTTTCTAATTGCTTGCAATATGTTTTCTTTGGTTTGTGTGTTTTGTAGTTTAATTATGATATGATGGTGAGAGGTTCTTTCCTGATTTTGTTGTTTGGCATTCTATAGGCTTCTTGTATCTGTATTGGCATCACTTTCCCTACTTATGGAAAGTTTTCTTCTATGATTTTCTTTTAAATTAATTAATTTTTTTTTTGTTTTGTTTTGTCTTTCAAGGTAGGGTCTTACTGTAGCTCAGACTGACCTGGAATTCACTATGTAATCTCAGGGTAGCCTCGAACTCTTGGCAATCCTTCTACCTCTGCCTCCCAAGTGCTGGGGTTAAAGGCATGTGTCACCATGCCCAGCATTAATTTATTAATTTATTTATTCTTATTGACAACTTCCATAATTGTAGGCAATAACCTATGGTAATTCACTCCCTCCCCCCCCACTTTCCCCCTTGAAACTCCACTTTCTATCATATCCCCTCCCCCTCTCAATCAGTCTCTCTTTTATTTTGATGTCATCATCTTTTCCTCCTATTGTGATGGTCATATGTAGGTAGTGTCAGGCACTGTGAGGTCATGGATATCCAGGCCATTTTGTGTCTGGAGGAGCACATTGTAAGGAGCCCTATCCTTCCTTTGGTTCTTACATTCTTTACACCACCTCTTCAGCAATGGAACCTGAACTTTGGAAGGTATGGTAGAGATATTTCAGTGCTGAGCATTCCTCTGTCACTTCTTCTCAGAACCATTGTACCTTCTGAGTCATCCCAAGGTCACTGCCATTTGAAAAGAGAAACTTCTCCAACCAAAAGTGAGAGTATCATTAATATATTGATATAAACATTAAGAGAAGTGCTTATTGGGCAATTTGGTGAACATAGCATATACATTTAGCCAGACACCAGTAGACATTACACCCCCTAGGGTTCATGACTACCCCCATTGTAGGTTTCCAGTATCAGGGATGTATTCCCTCCCATGGAGTGGGCCTCCAGTCAAATTAGAGAGTAGTTGGTTTCCCCTATAACAGACATGCCACTATTGCACCAGTTGACTCATTTGGCTTGGTTGGCCAAATATAAGGCTTGCAGTGTCCACTGTTGAGTATCTGCACTGGTGATTTTTCTGTCTCCCATTGAACTGCATGCAGCATGGCTTTTTGCAGCTTTCTGTGAGCTGGTCTACATGGAGGAGGTTTTCAGCTCAGCTCCTGCAGGATTTCTCAGTGACCTTGTAGCCCAAGTATGTGGAGTCTTCAGTAGTAGAGTCTTACCATCTATTCCTGGTGGGAAACCAAGGGCCTCAGCAATGTCCTATAATGTTTTTGGGGCATCAGGGACCTCCCTGGCCAACACCTCACTGGAAGGTATCCCATCCCCAGCACTGAAAATTTTCTAGTAACAATCTATGGCTCCTGTGTGTTCTATTGTTCAAAAAAGTAGGTTTCCATATGACTTATTTATATCCTCTTAGATTTTGATTAGCCCTCACTCCACCTTTCCTTCACTCAATCTCTTTCTCTGACCTCACTTAGGCCTTTTCACCCCCATTAATCTGTTCTTCTACTTACATATGTACAATACCATCCTATTAAGGCCCTCCCTCTCTCCTTTTCTCTTCCCTTTATATCTCCTTTCTATTACTAGCCTATGCTACTGAGTTTTCTTCCTATTCACATAGAAGACTAATCATTATGTTTTCTTTTTTTAATTTTCTTTTTATTTATCCCCAAATGGAAAGAGAGATACAGAGAAGAGATAGAGAATGGATGTGCCAGGGTCCCTAACCACTGCAAACGAATTCCATATGCATGAGCCCCCTTGTATATCTGGCTTACGTGGGTACTGGGGAATTGAACCTGGGTCCTTTGGTTTTACAGGCAAGTGCCTTAACCACTAAGCCATCCCTCCAGCCCCAATCATTAATTTCTTAATATAGGTACTTAAAGATATAGATTTCCCTCTTATGACTGCCTTCATTGTGTCCTAAAGCGTTTTTGCTTTTTTTGTGTGAGGTAGGATCTCATTCTAGCTCAGGCTGACCTGTAATTCACTATGTAGTCTCATGGTGGCCTTGAACTCACAGTGATTCTCCTACCTCTGCCTCCCAAGTGCTGGGATTAAAGGCATGTGCCACCATGCCCAGCTGATTTTTGCATTTTGAGTTAATTTAATGCTTGGGTTTTCTGATTATCTGTAGTGTTCTTAGGTATGTAAATCTGACTTTATATATTTTTAGGGTAGGAGTTTAAGGTGCCATGTGTAGTTCTTATACTTCAAGAAAACAGTAGAACTGACCCTAGGTTTTGAGTTTGCCAGCTATTCAAATATTATAGTATGCTAGCTGGAGCAATTTAGAGACAATTTTTAAAATTTAATTGAGCAGTTAACTTTTACACATTCAATCCAAACCAGCACAGAGTATTTGTGCAGTAGTGGGGGGATTAAAACAAACTGATAATCTAATAAAGTCAAGTCCCTAAGAGTGTGTGTTTCCCACAACTTTAATTCTGTCAACTGTGAGGTTGAGATTTCTGGTCTGAAATGAGTTCCAGGTCAGCCTGGGGCCAAGCCAGACCCTGCCCCTACTAATAACAGAAAAAAAGAAAAAGAAAAGAATCAGGGAATATCAAAGGGAACAATAGTCAACACTAAAATACAGCTTATTTGAGAATGGTAAAGCCAGACAAGAATATGTAACACATAACATGCCCAGCTTATAATGCCTTTTTGAAATGTGTGTGTGTGTGTGTGTGTGTGTGTGTGTGTGTTTTATTTATTTGAAAGAGAGAGAGAAACAGAGAATGGGTGCACTAGGGCCACCTTGTGCATCTGGCTTACGTGGGTCCTGTGGAATTGAACCTGGATCCTTTGGCTTTGTAGGCAAGGCCTTAACCTCCAAGCCATCCCTTGAGCCCTAAAACAAAAAAAATTGTTTTTTTTTGTTTGTTTGTTTTTGAGGCAGTGTTTCACTCTAGCCCAGGCTGACCTGGAATTCACTATGTAGTCTCAGGGTGGCCTCAAACTCACGGTGATTGTCCTACCTCTGCCTCCCAAGTGCTGAGTTTAAAGGCATGTGCCACCATGCCTGGCCTCTAAAAAGTATTTTTTAATTTAATTTTATTTATTTGAGGGGGATGGGAGGAGAATGAGTGTACCAAGACCACTAGCCACTGCCAACGAACTCCAGATGCATGTACCACCATGTGCTTCTGGTTTATATGGGTACTGGGGGAACTGAACCTGGATCCTTTGGCCTCACAGGCAAGTGTCTTAACCACTAAGACATCTCTCCAGCCCAGTGGGGCCTTTTGAGTCATCCCTGAGGTCATCGTCATGTGAAAAGAGAAGCTTCTCTAATCCAGAAGTGAGAGCAGTGCTAATAAATGAGTATGAACATTAAGAAAAATGCTTACAGGACAGTTTGGTGAGTGTAATATATGCATTTAGCCAGATACCAGCAGGCATTACACCCTAGGGCTCATGAACTCCCTTGTCATAGGCTTTTGACTAGGTTTTCAGTACTAGACGTGTATTCTCTCCCACGAAGCGGGCCTCCATGCCAGTTAGTGAGTGGTTGGTTTTCTCCATAACAGACATGCCAAGATTGCACCATGTTGCAGTCAGGTTCACATTACTGGCAGAAAATACCTGACCAATAGCAGCTTTTGGGGAAAAAAAAGGTTTATTTTGGCTTACAAACTAAAGGGGAAGCTCAATAATGGCAGGGGAAAACAATGACATGAGCAGAGGATGGACATCACCTCATGGCCAACATCAGATGAACAAAGCAACAGAAGGGTATGTCAAACATGGGCAAGAGGAAGTGGATATAGTCCCCATAAACCCACCCCCAACAATACAATGCCTTCAGGAGGCTTTAATTCCCAAATTGCCATTAGCTGGGAACCTAGCATTCAGAATACCTAAGTTTATGGGGGACACCTGAATAAAACCACCAACACCCAATGGCTCATTTGCCATGGGTGGCCAAACTTAAGGCTTGCAATGTCCACTGCTGTTTATCTCCACTGATGACTTCTCTCTCTCCAATGGAGCTACATGCAGTGTAGCTTTTTCCAGCATTCTGTCAGCTGGTCTACACAGAAGAGGTTATCAGCTCAGCTACAGCTTGATTTCTCAGTGGCCTTGCAGCCCAAGTATGTGGAGTCTTCAGCAATAGGGCCTTACCATCTATTCCGGGTGGGAAACCAAGAGCCTCAGCAATGGCCTGTAATATTTTGGGGCATCAGGGACCTCCCTGGCCAACAACTCACTGGAAGGTATCCCATCCCTAGCATTGAAAATTTTTTAGTTCTTTTTTTGTTTTTCTATCTTTTTTTCTCAATTTTTATTAACATCTTCCATGATTATAAAAAATATCCCATGGGGGCTGGAGAGATGGCTTAGTGGTTAAGCGCTTGCCTGTGAAGCCTAAGGACCCCTGTTCAAGGCTTGATTCCCCAAGACCCACGTTAGCCAGATGCACAAGGGGGCGCATGCATATGGAGTTCATTTACAGTGGCTGGAGGCCCTGGTGTGCCCAATCTCTCTCTATCTGCCTCTTTCTGTGACTCTGTCACTCTCAAATAAATAAATAAATGAACCAAAAACAAATTTTTTTTTTTGGTTTTTTTGTTTTGTTTTGTTTTGATATAGGGTCTCACTCTGGTCCAGGCTGACCTGGAATTAACTCTCTAGTCTCAGGGTGGCCTTGAACTCATGGAGATCCTCCTACCTCTGCTTCCCAATTGCTGGGATTAAAGGCGTGTGCCACACACCCGGCCAAAAAGAATTTTTAAAAAAATCCCATGGTAACACCCTCCCTTCCCCCACACCACTTTCCCCTTTGAAACTCCATTCTCCATCATATCCCCACCCCATCTCAATCAGTCTCTCTTTTATTTTGATGTCATGATCTTTTCCTCATCTTATGATGGTCTTGTGTAGGTAGTGTCAGGCACTGTGAGGTCATGGATATCCAGGCCATATTATGTCTGGAGGGAGCACGTTGTAAGGAGTCCTACCCTTCCTTTGGCTCTTACATTCTTTCCACCACCTCTTCCACATTAGACCCTGAGCCTTGGAAGGTGTGAACGAGATGTTGCTCAGTACTCCAGTCACTTCTTTCCAGTGCTATGATACCTTCTGAGTCATCCCAAGGCCACTGCCATCTGAAAAGAGAAGATTCTCTACCCAAAGTGAGAGTAGCATTAATATAAGGGTATAAATATTAAGAGAAGTGCTTACTGGGCAGTTTGATAAGCATACTATATACATTTTTCCAGACATCTGCAGATGTTATGCCCCTAGGGCTCATGACTACCCCTGTTTTAAGTTTCAGTGTCAGGGATGTGTTCCCCCCTATGGAGTGGGCCTCCAGTCCAATTGGAGGGCAGTTGGTTTCCACCATGACAGACCTGCCACTATTGCACTGGTTGGCTCATTTGGCCTGGCTGGCCAATTATCAAGCTTGCAGTGTCCACTGTTGAGTATCTTCACTGGTGGTATCTCTTCCTCCCATTGAACTACATGTAGAATGGCTTCTTCCAGCTTTCTGTCAGCTGGTCTACTTGGAGGAGGTTATCAGCTCAGTCCCAACAGAATTTCTCATGGCCTTGTAGCCCAAGTATGTGGAGTCTTCAGCAATAGGGTCTATCCATCTATTCCTGATGGGAAACCAAGGGCCTTGGCAATGGCCTATAATGTTTTTGGGGCATCAGGGACCTCCCTGGCCAACAACTCACTGGAGGTATCCCATCCCTGACACTAAAAATTTTCTAACAATGATCTATGGCTCCTAAGTGTTCCATTGTCCGAAACCAGAGAATTCCATATGATTTATTTGCATCCTCTTAGATTTTGAGTAGCCCTCCCTTCACCATTCCTTTACTCAATCTCTTCCCCTGACCTCACTTTGGGCCTTTTCACTCCCGTTAATCTATTCTTCTACTTACATATATACAATAACAACCTATTAAGTACCCTCCTCCCTTCCTTTTCCTTCCCTTTATATCTCCTTTTTAACTTACTGGCCTCTGCTACTGAGCTTTTTCCTTCTCACACAGAAGCCAAATCATCTGTAGCTAGGATCCACATATGAGGGAGAACATGTGGCACTTGGCTTTCTGGGCCTGGGTTACCTCACTTACTATAATCCTTTCCAGATCCATCCATTTTCCTGCAAACTTCATAACTTCATTTTTCTTTACTGCTGAGTAGAATTCCATTGTATAAATGTGCCACATCTTCAATATCCACTCATCAGTTGAGGGACATCTAGGCTGGTTCCATTTCCCAGCTATTATAAATTGAGCAGCAATAAACATGGTAGAGCACGTACCTCTAAGGATATATGCCTAGGAGTGCTATAGCTGGGTCATATGGTAGATCAATCGTTAGCTGTTTTAGGAACCTGCACACTGTTTTCCACAATGGCTGGACCAGATTGCATTCCCACCAGTGGTGTAGAAGGGTTCCTCTTTTTCCACATCCCCGCCAACATTTATGATCATTTGTTTTCATGATGGTGGCCAATCTGACGAGTGAGATGGAATCTCAATGTAGTTTTAATCTGCATTTCCCTGATGACTAGTGACGTAGAACATTTTTTTAGATGCTTATATGCCATTCGTACTTCTTCCTTTGAGAATGCTCTATTTAGCTCCATAGCCCATTTTTTGATTGGCTTGTTTGATTCCTTATTATTTAACTTTTTGAGTTCTTTGTATATCCTAGATATTAATCCTCTATCAGATATATAGCTGGTGAAGATTTTTTTCCCATTCTGTAGGTTGCCTCTTTGCTTTTTTCACTGTGTCCTTTGCAGTGCAAAATCTTTGTAATTTTATGAGGTCCTAGTGATTAATCTGTGGTTTTATTGCCTGAGCAATTGGGGTTGTATTCAGAAACT
Source organism: Jaculus jaculus (assembly GCF_020740685.1). Classification (NCBI taxonomy): domain Eukaryota; kingdom Metazoa; phylum Chordata; class Mammalia; order Rodentia; family Dipodidae; genus Jaculus; species Jaculus jaculus. The sequence goes on along the minus strand of NC_059106.1, from coordinate 81,678,510 downwards.
TTTTGCCAAAACCAATATGTTGAAGGGTTTCCCCCACCTTTTCCTCTAGCAGTTTTAGAGTTTCCAGTCTGATCGTCTTTAATCCATTTGGACTTAATTCTTGTGCATGGAGAGAGAGAAGAATCTATTTTCATCCTTCTACAGATACATATCCAGTTTTCCCAGCACCATTTGCTGAACAAGCTGTCTTTTCTCCAGTGAGTATTTTTGGCATCTTTATCGAATATCAGGTGGCTATAGCTACCTGGACTTATATCTGGGTCCTCTATACTGTTCCATTGATCTACATATCTGCTTTTGTGCCAGTACCATGCTGTTTTTGTTACTATGGCTCTGTAGCATAAGTTAAAATCAGGTATGGTGAAACCTCCCGACTTATTTTTGTTGCTCAGTATTTTTTTAGGTATTCAAGATTTTTTGTGATTCCAAATGAATTTTTGGATTGTTTTTCTATTTCTGTGAAGGATGCCATTGGAATTTTGATGGGATGGGGATTGCACTAAATGTATAGATTGCTTTTGGTAAGATTACCATTTTCACAATATTGATTCTTCTGATCCAGGAACAAAGTATGATTTTCCATTTTCTAGTGTCTTCTGCAATTTCTCACTTGAGAGTTTTAAAGTTTTCATTGTAGGGATCCTTTACTTCTTTGGTTAGGTTTATTCCAAGGTACTTTATTTTCTTTGGTGCAATAGTGAATGGGAGTGATTCTCTGATTTTATCCTCTGTGTGTTTGTTGTTAGCATATCGGAAGGCTACTGATTTCTGAGTGCTTATTTTTTATCCTGCTACATGGCTATATATCCTTTATATCCTGCTACATGGATTTATAAACAAATATTACCTCTAGCAGTTTGCTGGTAGAGTCTTTAGGATCCTTTACACATAGAACCATGTCATCTGCAAATAATAACTAGATCCCTTCCTTTCCAATGTGTATCCCTTTTACGTGTGTCTCTTGCCTTATTGCTGTGGCTAAGCATTCCAGTACCATATTAAATTAAAGTGGGGACAGTGGAAACCCTTGTCTTGTTCCTGATTTTAATGGAAAAGCTTACAGTTTTTCCCTATTTAGTAATATGTTGACTGTATGCTTGTCATAAATAGCCCTTATTATATATTTTTTTAAACATTTTTTTTAAATTTTTTATTTATTTATTTGAGCGACAGACACAGAGTGAAAGACAGATAGAGGGAGAGAGAGAGAATGGGCGCGCCAGGGCTTCCAGCCTCTGCAAACGAACTCCAGATGCGTGCGCCCCCTTGTGCATCTGGCTAACGTGGGACCTGGGGAACCGAGCCTCGAACCGGGGTCCTTAGACATCACAGGCAAGCGCTTAACCGCTACGCCATCTCTCCAGCCCAGCCCTTATTATATTGAGATATGTTCCTTCTATTCCCAGTTTCTGTAGGACTTTTATCATGAAAGGATGTTGGATTTTGTCAAATGCTTTTTATGTGTCTAATGAGATGACATGTGATTTTTGTCCTTCAGTCCATTTCTATAACATTTATTGATTTGCAGATGTTGAACCATCCCTGCATCTCTGTGATAAAGCCTACTTGGTCAGGGTGAATGATCTTTCTGATATATTCTTGTATTGTGTTTGCCAATATTTTGTTGAGAATTTTTGCATCTATGTTCATGAGGGAGATTGGTCTTCTTTTTTTGTTCTATCTTTGTCTGGTTTTGGTATCAGGGTGGTGCTGGCTTCATAGAAGGAGTTTGGTAGAATTCCTTCTTTTTCTATTTCATGGAAAAGCTTAAGAAGCAATGAAGTTTGCTCTTCCTTGAAGGTCTGGTAAAATTCAGCAATGAATCCATCCGGGCCTGGGCTTTTTGTAGTTGGGAGATTTTTGATAAGTGTTTGGATCTCCATGCTTGTTATAGGTCTACATAAATGATTAATTTCATCTTGATTTAATTTAGGTAGGTCATATAAATCAAGGAAATCATCCATTTCTTTCAGATTTTCATACTTTGTGGAGCATATTCTTTTATAGTATGTCCCTATGACTTTTTGAATTTCTCTGGCATCTGTTGTGATGTTACCTTTTTTATCTCTAATTTTATTAATTTGTATCTCTTCTCTGATTCTTTTGGTCAGATTTGCTAAGGGCTTGTCAATCTTGTTTATCCTTTCAAAGAACCAACTCTTTGTTTCATTAATTCTTTGGATTTTTTTTGTTTCTATTTCATTAATTTCTGCCCTAATCTTTATTTCTTCCCGTCTACTGATTTTTGGTTTGCCTTGTTCTTCTTTTTCCAAAGCTTTAAGGTGAAGCATTAGGTTGTTTACTTGTGACCTTTCTAATTTCTTAATATAGGCACTTAAAGCTAAAATTTACCTTGTAGAACTGCCTTCATTGTGTCCCAGAGATTTTGGTATGTTGTGTTCTCATTATCATTTGACTCTATAAATTTTTTGATTTCCTTCTTGATTTCTTCATTGACCCATTCATCATGTAGTAGTGTATTGTTTAGTTTCCATGATTTTGTGTATGCTTTATAGCCTTTCTTGCTATTGATTTGTAGTTTGATTCCATTGTGGTCAGATAGAATGCAAGGAATTATTTCAGTTTTCCTGAATTTGTTAAGACTTGCTTTGTGTCTTAATATATGCTCTATTTTAGAGAATGTTCCTTGTGCTGTTGAAAAGAATGTACATTCTGTAGCATTTGGATGAAATGTCCTATATATATATCTGTTAGGTCCATTTGTTCTATGACCTCATTTAATCCAGATACATCTCTGTTTATTTTTTGCCTGGAAGACCTGTCAATTGATGAGAGTGGGGTGTTGAAGTCACCCACTACAACTGCATTTGGTGTTATCTGTGACCTTAGTTCTAATAGCAATTATTTGATGAAGTTGGGAGCCCCATGTTAGGTTCATATATGTTTTGGATTGTAATGTCTTCCTGTTGGAGTATGCCTTTAATCAATATAAAGTGACCTTCCTTATCTTTATAACTAATGTTGGGCTGAAGTCTACCTTGTCAGATATTAGGATACAACCCCCTGCTTGTTTTCTAGGCCCATTTGCTTGAAACACTGTTTTCCAAACTTTAACCCTAAGATAGTGTCCATTCTTTGTAGAAAGGTGAGTTTCTTGGAGGCAACAAATTGAAGAATCCTGCTTTTTAACCCAGTCTGCAAACCTATGTCTTTTGGTTGGGGCATTGAGGCCATTGCTATTAAGAGATATTATTAGCCGGGCGTGGTGGCGCATGCCTTTAATCCCAGCACTCGGGAGGCAGAGGTAAGAGGATTGCCATGAGTTTGAGGCCACCCTGAGACTCCATAGTAAATTTCAGGTCAGCCTGGGCTAGAGTGAGACCCTACCTCAAAAAAAAAAAGAAGAAGGGATATTATTGAAAGGTGTGTATTTATTTTTGCCATTTTTTGGTAGTTCTTCTGGCTTTACCTTTGCCTTCTTGTGTTAACTAGTATTTGAGTATTGTTTGTTTTTTCCTGGTTCCTTATATGTGTGCTTTTCTTTCTCTTCAGCTTGGAGGATTCTTTCTAGTGTTTTCTGTACAGCTGGTTTTGTCTTCAAATACTCCGTTAGCCTGATTTTGTTGTGGGATGTCCTTATTTCTTCATCTATTTGAATGGATAGCTTACAGGATAAAGTAACCTTAGTTGACAATTGATATTTTTCAGAACTTGGAATACATCACTCCAAGCCCTTTTGGCTTTTAAAGTTTGTTTTGAGTAATCTGCTGTGATCCTGATGGGCTTGCCTTTGCAGGTAACTTGATTTTTCCCTCTAACTGCTTTCAATATTTTTTCTTTGGTTTGTATGTTTGGTAGTTTGATATAATATGGCAAGGAGAGTTTCTTTCCAGGTTTTGTTTGGGTGGTGTTCTAAAGGCTTCCTGTATCTGCATTGGCACCTCTTTCCCAACTTGGGGGAAGTTTTCTTCTATGATTTTGTTGAAGATACCTACTATGCCTTTGGAGTGAAATTCTTCTTCTACTACACCCTGAATTCTTATGTTGGATCTTTTCATCTTGAAATTCCCATTCATACTTTCCTATTAGTTTGTCTTTTTCTTTGTTGGACTGTATTAGATCTGCCACCTGGTCTTCTAGGTTAGATATTCTTTTCTCTCCTTCATCCATTCTACTGGTGAGATTTTCTACAGGTTTTTTTTTTTTTTTTAATCTCATTAACTGTTTTCTGCATTGCTAGTAATTCTGACTGGTTTTTCTTTATTATTTCTATTTCCTTATTTGTCTTGTACTGACCTGTTTATTTCATTAAATTGGTTTCCTATGTCTATTTGATTCCTTTGATTTCCTCTTTCATTCCTTTGATGTCTTCTTTGGCTTCTTGGAGCATATTTATAATCCTTCTTTTGAAACCTTTCTCAGGCATTTCCTCTAACTCATTCTCACTGGAGGTCATTTCTGATGCATTAATACTTTTGGTGAATTTATATTGTCTTAATTTTTGGTGTTTCTTGTGTTATAATATATGTATTTTTTTGCATCTTGGATTAATTTAATGTTTGGATTTTCTAGTTACCTCAGTATTATTAGATATATCAGTCAATCTGATGTTATATATCTTCAGGGTAGGAGCTTAAAGTGCTAGGTGTGGCCCTCAGGACTCTGAGTATCTACAAAAGTGACCCTAGGTGTTGAGTTTGCCAGCTATGAGAGTATTCAAGTAGGCTGAGTGGAACAAAATATAGGCAGATTCTAAAATTTAACTGTACAATGTACACTTTCAATGAAAATTGGTACAGAGTAAATACAAGTGCAAGATGGGTATTATGACAACCAGATCCTCTAACTGTCCCTTAGTGTATGTGGTGCCCAACACCCATGATCTTGACAACAAGGAGGTTAAGATTTCGGGACTGTTGAGAGATCCAAGTCAGCTTGTGACCAAGTGAGACCCTTCCCTAATTTATAACAGAAGAGGAAACAAAGCCACCATAAATCAAGAAACAATGAATAACAAGCCCAAGATATAGCTTATTTAAGAATGGCAAATCCAACCATCCATCAGATTTAACATATAATTTATCCTGAAATGGAAGTTTCAATTAGCACTTCCAGTTCAGGCCTATATACAAGGTTTACTTGGTGGGTACTGACCTGGTGTATTCTCAGTTACCTTTTGGGATGATTTTGGTCAGTTATGCTGCGCTCCTGCTTGGGTCCCTATTTGGTGCACTGTGGGTTCAAGTAGCCTGGCTGGGTCATTAAATTGCTGCTCTAGTCGCCGGTGCTGAGTGCTGTGATCTCCCTCCGCTGGTCTCAGGTCCTTGCTGGCTCTTGCACTGGCTGTGGGGGAGTGGAAGCTGTTGGTGGTGGCTCTAGTTCTCCCGCTGGTCCATGTGATCCTGTACTTCATGATCTGTTCTTCCATTGTTCACTGCAGTTCTCCATGTTTCTTGACTTTGGGAAGAGCTCCGGTGTGAGTGGAGAATCCCCTTACCTGGATTTTCCTGTGGCTCAAGCTGAGCCTAGCAGGTGTGGCCCTGCAGACCTGGTACCACTGCCTCTGGAGCCGCTTCTGCCTGCCTATGTGGGCTCTGGATGCTCTGGATCTCTCTTACTATTCTGCTGCCATTTTAATTTCTTATACACCTCACTTTTTAGTAGAAGGGTGTATTTTACTGGTTTTTTTTTTTTTTTTTTGTCTCCCCTAGGCAGCTTTGGCGTGGTTCCGACACCACCATCTTAACCAGAAGTCCCATAACTTCATTTTTATTTTCCATTGAGTAGAACTCCATTGTGTAAATATGCCACATCTTCATTATCCACTCATCAGTTGAGGGACATCTAGCTGGTTCCACTTCCTAGCTATTGTGAATAGAGCAGCAGTAAACATGGTTGAGCAAGTATTTCTAAGGTAGTGAGATGAGTCCTTAGGATACATGCCTAGGAGTGGTACAGGTGGGTCATATGGTAGGTCTATTTTTAGCTGACTCAGGAACCTCCACACTGATTTCCACAATGGCTGGACCAGATTGCATTCCCACCAACAGTGTACAAGGATTCCTCTTGTTCCACATCCTCACCAGCATTTATGGTCATTTATTTTCATGATGGTAGCCAATCTGACAGGAGTGAGATGGAATCTCAACATAGTTTTAATCTGCATTTCCTTGATGATGAGGGATGTAGAACATTTTTTTTTTAGATGCTTATATGCCATTTGTATTTCTTCTTTTGAGAACTCTCTATTTAGTTCCATAGCCCATTTTTTGATTGGCTTGTTTGATTCCTTATTATTTAACTTTTTGAGTCTTTTGTATATCCTAGATATTAATCCTCTATCAGATATATAGCTGGCGAAGATTTTTTCCCATTCTGTAGGTTGCCTCTTTGCTTCATTCAGTGTCATTTGTCGTACAAATGCTTTGTGATTTCATGAGGTTCCATTGGTTGATCTGTTTTTTTTTTTTTTATTAACAACTTCCATGATTGTAAACAATATCCTATGGTAATGCCCTCCCTCCCCCACTTTCCCCTTTGAAACTCCATTCTCCATCATATCCCTCTCCCCCAATCAGTCTCTCTTTTATTTTGATGTCATGATCTTTTCCTCCTATTATGATGGTCTTGTGTAGGTAGTGTCAGGCACTGACTGTGAGGTCATGGATACCCAGGTCATTTTGTGTCTGGGGGGAGCATGTTGTATGGAGTCCTACCCTTCCATTGGCTCTTACATTCTTTCTGCCATCTCTTCCACAATAGACCCTGAGGCTTGGAAGGTGTGATAGAGATATTATAGTACTGAGCACTCCTGTCACTTCTTTCCAGCACCATGATGCCTTCTGAGACATCCCAAGCTCACTGCCATCTGAAAAGAGAATGTTCTCTACCAAAAATGAGAATAACATTAATATATGGGTATGAATATTAAGAGATGTGCTTATTGGGCAGTTCGATAAGCATAGTATATACATTTAGCCAAACAGCAGCAGACATTGCACCCCTAGGGCTCATTACTACCCTTGTTTTAAGTTTTCAGTATCAGGCATGTATTCCCTCCCTTGGAGCAGGCCTCAAGTCAAATTAGAGAGTAATTGGTTTCCACCATGGCAGACATGCCACTATTGCACCCATTGGCTCATTGGGCCTGGCTGGCAAAATTTAAGACTTGCAGTGTCCACTGTTTAATATCTTCACTGGTGATTTCTTTCCCATTGAACTGCATGCAGAATGGCTTCTTCCAGCTTTCTGTCAGCTGGTCTACATGGAGTAGGTTATCAGCTCAGTTCAAGCAGGATTTTTCAGTGGCCTTGCAGCCCAAGTATGTGGAGTCTTCAGCAATATGATCTGTGATTTTATTTCCTGAGCAATTGGGGTTATATTCAGAAAGTCTTTACCACTACCAATATGTTGAAGGGTTTCCCCTACTTTTTCCTCTAGCAGTTTCAGAGTTTCAGGTCTGATATTAAGGTCTTTGATCAATTTGGACTTAATTCTTATGCAAGGAGAGAGATAGGATCTATTTTTATCCTTCTACAGATACATATCCAGTTTTCCCAGCACCATTTGCTGAAGAGGCTGCCTTTTCTCCATTGAATAGTTTTGGCATTTTTGTCAAAGATCAGGTGGCTATAGCTACCCGTACTCACATTTGGGTCCTCTATTCTGTTGCATTTCTGCCAGTACTATGCTATTTTTGTTATATGGCTCTGTAATATAGGTTAAAATCAGGTATGGTGATACCACCAGACTTATTTTTGTTGCTCAAAATTGTTTTAGATATTTGAAGGTTTTTTTGTGTTTCCAAATGAATTTTTGGATTTTTTTTTTCTATTTGTGTGAAGAATAGCATTGGAATTTTGATGGGGATTACACTAAATGTGTAGAATGCTTTTGGTAAGATTACCATTTTCACAATATTGATTTTTCCAATCTAAGGACAACGGATGTCTTTCCATTTCCTAGTGTCTTCTGCAATTTCTCCCTTGAATGTTTTAAAGTTTTCATTGTAGAGATCTTTAATTTCCTTGGTTAGGTTTATTCAAAGGTACTTTATTTTTTTATGCAATTGTGAATGAGAGTGATTCTCTGATTTTATCCTCTGTGTGTTTGTTGTTAGCATATAGGAAGGCTACTGATTTCTGTATGTTTATTTTGTATCCTGCAGCATGGCTATAGGTATTTATCAGCTCTAACAGTTTGCTGGTAGAGTCTTTAGGGTCCTTTATAAAGAATCATGTCATCTGCAAATGATGATAACTTGATCTCTTCCTTTCCAATTTATATCCCTTTTATGTGTGTTGCTTGTGTTATTGCTATGGCTAAGATTTCCAGTACTATATTAAATAAAAGTGGGGACAGTGGACACCCTTGTCTTATTTCTGATTTTAGTTGAAAAGCTTCAGGTTTTTCTCCATTTAGTATTATGTTGGCTGTAGCCTTGTCATAAATGACCTTTATTATGTTGAGATATGTTCCTTCTATTCCCAGTCTCTGTAGGACTTCTATCATGAAGGAATGTTGGATTTTGTTGAATGCTTTTTCTGTATCTCATGAGATGATCATGTGATTTTTTTGTCCTTCAGTCCACTTATATAATGTATTATATTTATTGAGTTGCAGATATTGACCCATCCCTGCATCTCTGAGATAAAGCCTACTTTGTCAGGATGAATGATCTTTCTGATATATGCTTGTATTCTGTTTGCCAATATTTTGCTGAGAAACTTTGCATCTATGTTCACGAGGGCGATTGGCCTTTAATTTTCTTTGATCTGTCTTTGCTTGGTTTTGGTATCAGGGTGATGCTGGTTTTGTAGGAATTTGGTAGGATTCCTTCTTTTTCTATTTTATGTAAAAGTTTAAGAAGCATTGATGTTAGCTCTTCCATGAAGGTCTCATAAAATTCAGCAGTGAATCCATCTGGGCTGCACTTTTTTTAGTTGGGAGATTTTTGGTAACTGCTTGGATCTCCATACTTGTTATAGATCTATTTAAGTGGTTAGTCTCATCTTGATTTAATTTATGTAGATCATATAAATCAAGGAAGTCATCCACTTCTTTCAGATTTTCAGACTTAGTGGAGTATATGTTCTTATAGCATGTCCTTATGATTTTTTGAATTGCTTTGGTATCTGTTGTGATGGTGCCTTTTCATTTCTTATTTTATTAATTTGTGTTTCTTCTCTCTTTCTTTTGGTCAGATTTGCTAAGGGTTTATCAATCATGTTTATCCTTTCAAAGAGCCAACTCTTTGTTGCATTGATTTCTTGGATTTTGTTTTTTGGTTTCTATTTCATTAATTTCTGCCCTAATTTTTATTATTTCTTCCTGTCTACTGATTTTTGGTTTGCCTTGTTCTTCTTTTTCCAAGGCTTTAAGGTGAAGCATTAGGTTGTTTACGTGAGACCTTTCTAATTTCTTAATATAGGCACTTAAAGCTATAAATTTACCTCTTAGTACTGCCTTCATTGTGTCCCTAAGGCTTTGGTATGTTGTATTCTCATTATCATTTGACTTTATGAATTTTTTGATTTCCTTCTTGGTTTCTTCATTGACCCATTCATCATTTAGTACTGTATTGTTTAGTCTCCATAACTTTGTGTATGCTCTATAGCTTTTCTTGCTATTGATTTGTAGTTTGATCCCATTGTGATCAGATAGAGTACAAGGAATTATTTCAATTTTCCTATATTTGTTAAGATTTGTTTTGTGTCTTAATATATCGTCTATTTTAGAGAATGTCCATCTGCTGCTGAAATGAATGCGTATTCTGCAGCATTTGGATGAAATGTCCTATATATGTCTGTTAGGCCCATTTCTTCTATGACCTCATTTAATCCAGATGCCTCTCTGTTTATTTTTTGCTGGGATGACCTGTTAACTGATGAGAGTGGGGTGTTGAAGTCACCCACTACAACTGCATTTGGTGTTATCTGTGACCTTAGTTCTAATAGCAATTGTTTGATGAAGTTGGGAGCCCCATGTTAGGTTCATATATGTTTTGGATTGTAATGTCTTCCTGTTGGAGTATGCCTTTAATCAATATAAAGTGACCTTCCTTATCTTTATAACTAATGTTGGGCTGAAGTCTACCTTGTCAGATATTAGGATACAACCCCCTGCTTGTTTTCTAGGCCCATTTGCTTGAAACACTGTTTTCCAAACTTTAACCCTAAGATAGTGTCCATTCTTTGTAGAAAGGTGAGTTTCTTGGAGGCAACAAATTGAAGGATCGTGCTTTTTAACCCAGTCTGCAAACCTATGTCTTTTTTGTTTGTTTGTTTGTTTTTTGTTTTTCAAGGTAGGGTCTCACTCTTGTCCAGGCTAACCTAGAATTAACTCTGTAGTCTCAGTGTGGCCTTGAACTCATGGTGATCCTCCTATCTCTGCCTCCGGAGTGCTGGGATTAAAGGCATGTGCCACCACGCCCTGATAAACCTATGTCTTTTAGTTAGGGCATTGAAAATATGTTACTGAAATATGGGCTAGAGTGAGACCCTACCTGGGAAAAAAAAAGGGCAATGGAACTAAATAGAGAGTTCTCAAAAGAAGAAATACAGACGGCATATAAGCATGTAAAAAAATGTTGTACATCCCTAGTCATCAGGGAAATGCAGATTGGCTACCATCATGAAAACAAATGATCATAAATGTTGGCGAGCTAAATGTCTATAGTATGCTTATCAAACTGCCCAGTAAGCACTTCTCTTTATGTTCATACCCTTATATTAATGCTACTCTCACTTTTGGTAGAGAATCTTCTCTTTTCAGATAACAGTGAGCTTGTGATGACTCAGAAGGCATCATGGTGCTGGAAAGAAGTGACCGCAGTGCTCAGTACTGCAATATCTCTATCACACCTTCCAAGGCTCAGGGTCTAATGCGGAAGAGGTGGCAGAAAGAGTAAGAGTTAGAGGAAGGGTAGGACTCCTTACAACGTGCTCCTCCCAGACACAAAATGGCCTGGACATCCATGACCCCACAGTGCCCGACACTACCTACACAAGACCATCATAATAGGAAGAAAAAATGATGACATAAAAATAAAAGAGACATTGAGAGGGGGAGGGGAAATAATGGGATATTTTTAATAATCATGGAAGTTGTTAATAAAAATTTGAAAATAATTTAAAAATGAAAAAAAGGAAAAATGAAGTTATTAAATTTGCAGGGAAATGGATAGATCTTGAAAGGATTATTCTAACTGAGGTAACCCAGGCCCAGAAAGCCAAGCGCCACATGTCCTTTCTCATATGTGGATTCTAGCTACAGATGACTGGACTTCTGTGTGAATCAGATGAGAACTCAGTAGCACAGGCCAGTAAGCTAGAAAGGAGATAGAAAGGGAATAGAAAAGGAGTGGGGGCTAGTAGGATGGTATTGTATATATGTAAGTACAAGAACAGATTATTGGGGGTGCAAAGGCCTAAGTGAGCTCAGGGAAAGAGATTGAGTAAGGAAAGGTGGAGAGAGGGCTAATCAAAATCTAAGAGGATACAAATAAGTCACATGGAAACCTACTGTTTTGGACAAGGGAACACCCAGAAGCCATAGATTGTTACTAGAAAATTTTCAGTGCCAGGGATGGGATACCTTCCAGTGAGTTGTTGGCCAGGGAGGTCCCTGATGACTCCAAAACATTATAGTCCATTGCTGAGGCCCTTGGTTTCCCACCAGGAATAGATGGTAAGACCCTATTGCTGAAGACTCCACATACTTGGGCTGCAAGGTCACTGAGAAACCCTGCTGGAACTGAGCTGAAAACTTTCTCCACATAGACCAGCTGACAGAAAGCTGCAAAAAGCCATGCTGCCTGCAGTTCATGGGAGAGAGAGAGAGAAATCACCAGTGAAGATACCCAACAGTGGACACTGCAAGCCTTATATGTGGCCAGCTAGGCCCAAGGAGCCAAAAGGGTGCAATAGTGGCATGTTTGTTATGGGGAAACCAACCACTCTCTACTTGGACTGGAGGCCCGCTCCATGGGAGGGAATACATCCCTGATACTGAAAACCTACAACAGGCATAGTCATGAGCCCTAGGGGTGTAACCTCTGCTGCTGTTTGGCCAGAAGTATATTCTATGCTCACCAAACTTCCAAGTAAGCACTTTTCTTATTGTTCATACCCATACATTAATGCTACTCTCACTTTTGGTTAGATAACCTCATTTCAGATGGCAGAGACCTTGGAATGACTCAGAAAGCACCATGGTGCTGATAAGACATGACAGAGGAGCTTTCAGCACTGAAATATCTCAATCACACCTTCCATGGCTTAGGGTTCATTGCAGAAGAGGTGGCAGAAAGAATGTAAGAGCCTGAGGAAGGGTAGGACTTCTTTCAATGTGCTCCTCCAGACATGGCTTGGGTATCCATGACTTTACAGTGCCTGACACTACCTACACAAGACCATCATAATAGGAAGAAAAAATGACATCAAAATAAAAGAGATTGATTGAATGGGGGAGGGGATATGATGGAGAGTGGGGTTTCAAAGGGGAAAGTGGAGGGAGGGAGTGAATTACCATGGGATTTTTTTGTTTGTTTGTTTTTTTGAGGTAGGGTCTCACTCTGGCTCAGGCTGACCTGGAATTCACTATGTAGTCTCAGGGTGGCCTCGAACTCTCAGCGATCCTCCTACCTCTGCCTACCGAGTGCTGGGATTAAAGGCATGCGCCACCACGCCCGGCTATAGTATGGGATTTTTATAGTTATGGCAGTTGTCAATAAAAAAACAAACAAACTGTATTTCAGCCGAGCGTGGTGGTGCACGCCTTTAGTTCCAGCACTTAGGAGACAGTGGTAAGAGGATTGACGTGAGTTCAAGGCTGCCCTGAGATTACCTAGGGAACTTCAGGTCAGCCTTGGCTAGAGTGAGACCCTACCTCAACAAACAAAAAACTGTATTTCACTACAGTAACAGCAGGGGGCACCATTGAACTAATAATCTTCATAACAGTGTATCTGGAATGTGTTTGCAGTGGCTGGAGGCCCTGGCTTGCCTAGTCTTTCTGTCTTTTCTCTCTCCCTCTCTCTCTCCCTCCCTCTCTCCCTCCCTCCTTCCCCTCCCTCTCCTCCTCCTCCTCCTCCTACTCTTCCTTCCCTCCTCTTCCTCCTCTCCTCCTCCTCCTTCTCCTCCTCCTTTTCCTCCTCCTCCTCTCTCTCTCTCTCTCTCTCTCTCTCAATCTGCTTGAAAATAAATAATTGTTTTTGGTTTTCTGAGGTAGGGTCTCACTCTACCTCAGGCTGACCTGGAATTCACTATGTAGTCTCAGGGTGACCTCAAACTCTCCCAGATCCTACCCTCTGTCTCCCCAGTGCTGGGATCAAAAGCGTGCACCCCCACCCAGGTTTAAACTAAATATTTTTTAAATGGTCCAAACCAGATGGAATTAAAACAAAATTTATGTAAGAAAATAGAAAATGAGGGGCGGAGTGATGGCTTAGTGGTTAAGCAATTGCCTGTGAAGGATCCCAGGCTCAAGCCCCAGGACCCACGTGAGCCAGATGCACAAGGGGGCGCACACCTCTGGAGTTCGTTTGCAGTGGCTGGATGCTCTGACACGCCCATTCTCTCTCTATCTGCCTCTTTCCCTCTCTGTCGCTCTCAAATAAATAAATCAAAATAAACAAAAAAATTAAAAAAAATAGAAAATGAGAATCAAAATAGAGATGAACATTTCCACATCCCTCTCTAGACAAATTACCCAAGAAAATTAGCATAACCCACCAAACTGAATTGTCTTCAAACATTTGAGGACATGAAAAATAATTTTGAGCTGAGCATGGTGGTGCTTGCTTTTAATCCCAGCACGTGGGAGGCGGAGGTATGAGGATAGACATGAGTTTGAGGTCACCCTGAGAAAAAACAAAAACAAACAAACAATAAAAGAAACCCAAACAACAAAAAGACTGGAGAGTTGGCTTCACAGTTAAGGCACTTGCCTTTGAAGCTTGAATGTAACTGGAGGAAAGAAAAGTCTGAACGGGTTCTTTCAACAATGGATTGGTACTGCTGAGAGAAGGGTCCTACTCACCAGGACTGTGCTTCGCAGACTTCATTTGTCAGCCCCCTGGATTTTTTTTTTTTTTTTAAGGTAGGGTCTCACTCTGGTCCAGGCTGACCTGGAATTAACTATGTAGTCTCAGGTTGGCCTCGAACTCACGGTGGTCCTCCTGTCTCTGCTAGGATTAAAGGCGTGCGCCACAACGCCTAGCCAACCCCCTGGACTTAAACATATATATATATATATATATATATATATATATACATATATATATATTATATATTATTAAACATATATATATATATTATTAAACATATATATATATATATATATATTAGAGAGGGAGAGAATGGGCCCACCAGGGCCTCCAGCTTTGGTAAACTCCAGACGCATGCGCCACCTTGTGCATCTGGCTTGTGTGGGTCTTGAATTGAACCTGCATCTTTTGGCTTTGCAGGCAAGCACCTTCACCATTAAACCATCTCCCCAGCCCCTTTTTTTGGCTTTTCAAGGTAGAGTTTTACTCTAGACCAGGCTGACCTGGAATTCATTGTGTAGTCTCAGGGTGGACTGGAACTCATGGCGATCCTCCTACCTCTGCCTCCCAGAATGTTGGGATTAAAGGCATGCACCACCATGCCTGGCTTTCTTTTTCCTAACATTTTTATTTATTGATTTAAGAAAGAGAATGGGCACACCAGGGCCTCCTGCAAAAGAACTCCATACACGTGCTCCACTGTGTGCATCTGGCTTTACATGGGCTGTGGGGAATTGAACTCAGGTCATTAGGCTTTGCAAGCAAGCACTTTTAACCACTGAGGCACTTCTCCAGGCTTCAATGACCATTATTTATTTGCAAGCAGAGAGAGATAGAAGAAAGACAGAGAATGAAAATGTGCATGCCAGGGCCTCCGGACGCTGCAAACGAGTTCCAGATGTTTGCGCCTCTTTGTGCATCTGGCTTTATGTAGCTACTGGGGAATTGAACCCAGATCATTTGGCTTTACAAGCAATCTCCGGCCAATTTTCTTTCTTTCTTTCTTTCTTTTTTTTTTTTTTTTTGAGGTAGGACCTTGCTCTAGCTCAGACTGACCTGGAATTCACTATGTAGTTTCAGGTAGGCCTTGAACTCATGGCAATCTTCCTACCTCTGCCTCCCAAGTGCTGGGACTAAAGGCGTGTGCCACCACGCCTGGCATTTTCACATCAGGACCTCCGGCCACTACGAAAGAGTTCCCGATGCATGCACCACCTTGTGCATCTGGATTTACATAGAGAATTGAAACGTGGGTCCTTAGGTTTCTCAGGCTAGTGCCTTAACTCCTAAGCCATCTCTCTAGCCCTATTGTAGGTAACTTCTGTCGGTCCCACAAAGTGGGGCCTTTGCTATACCCTGACCAGCAGGAAGGCCTTCAGTGGGTACTATGCTCTTAGCCTTCTCAATTGCCTGGACATGGAGCTAAATAAGAATAAAAAAGAAAAAAAGACAATAGAACATGAAACCCTAAAATATCTATTTGTTCTTAACCTAGTTTTTGTTTGTTTGGTTTTTTGAGGTAAGGTCTCTCTCTAGCTCAGGCTGACCTGGAATTCACTATGTAGTCTCAGGGTGGCCTTGAACTCATGGCAATCCTCCTACCTCTGCCTCCTGAGTGCTGGGATTAAAGGTGTGCGCCACCACACCAGCTTTAGCCTATTTTTTGAGCATACAATTCCCAACATCCCTAGAATTGTCAGTGCTAAGTGTCTTTTTGTGTGCTAATGAACTAATTGATGGCAGGATGGGAACTGTCCCCCCAGAAAACCCAAAGTAGCAAAGGAGGTTTGGAATTTTCAGCCCCATCCCCCAACCTCCTGGGTAGAGAGATGGCCTGAAAGTAAACTGATCACCAATGGCCAATGGGTTAAACAATTATGCCTGTGTCATGAAGTCTCCATTAAAAAAATTCCCAGGCTAGAGAGATGGCATAGTGGTGAAGGTGGTTACCCGCAAAGCCTAAGGATGGGGGTTTGATTCTCTAGTACCCCTGTGAAGCCAGATGCACATTGTGGTACATGTATGTGGAGTTCGTTTGCAGTGGCTGGAGGCCATGACATACTCATTCTCACTATCTGCCTCTCTCTCTCTCAAATAAATATACAAAAGATATTTTAAAAAAATTTATGAAGATCTCTGAGTTTGAAGCCAGCCTGAGACTACATAGTGAATTCCAGGTTAGCCTGAGCTGGAGTGAGACCCTACCTTGAAAATCAAAAGCAAAATAAAGGCTGGAGAAGATGGCTTAGTGGTTAAGGCGTTTGCTGCAAAGCCAAAGGATCCTGGTTCGATTCCCCAAGACCCACGTAAGCCAAATACACAAGGTGACGCATGCACCTGGAGTTCATTTTTGCTGGCTAGAGGCCCTGCATGCCAATTCTCTCTCTCTCTCTTTACCTCTATCCCAAATAAATAAATAAAACATATTAAAAAAATTTCCCCAAAAGATAGGTTTGGCAAGCAGCATGTCCATTCTCCCACAACCTTGCATTTCTCGCCTTTGGAATATTCCTTATAAGTTCTGTGAGCCTCTCTAGGAAATTAGTTAAACCTGAGGAAGGCATTGAGGGAATAGAGCTTTTGATAAGTAAGCTGGGGGTATGCAGTCTTGGGGACCGCATCCTCAACCTGTGGAATCTTTTTTTTTTTTTTCAAGGTAGTGTTTCAACTAGCTCAGGCTGTCCTGGAATTAACTGTGTAGTCTCAGGGTAGCTTCGAACTCACTGCGATTCTCCTACCTCTGCCTCCCCAGGGTTGGGATTAAAGGCACGTGCCACCACGCCCGGCTTAACCTGTGGAATCTAATGCTATCTCCAACTGAGATAATGCCTGAAGTGGAGGAACTTTATATTTCTGTATAGATAGGTAGGTAGACAGATGATAGCTAAATAGCTAGATAGAGAGATGGTAGATAGATAGAGAGATGACAGATAGAGATAGATAGATAGATAGATAGATAGATAGATAGATAGATAGATAGATCAATGGCATTTAGAGGTGAGTCCAGCTGGGTTCATCCCCTGAGTTCACTGGATGTATGAACACTACAAGCTGATGAGAAAAGGTGCAATGTTGCTGGCTTCTGTACTTGACCTCCACAGCCTCCATTGTCCAGCACCTGTTCCACTGACCCGGAGGCTGGACTCAACTCTGCCTGTGGGGCTGGACTCCAACAGACCTCCAACTGGGCTTGTTAATGTCTAGCCACCTATAGTGACTCTCTTTACATCCTTAACAGCCACTCACTTCTGCCTTTCAGTAAGGCCTCTAAAACACCTTGAGCTCTGTTGTGGCCTCTTGAACTCTTGTGTTCATTCTGTAATCTACATATATACCTATATTTTCTTTCTTTCTTTCTTTCTTTCTTTCTTTCTTTCTTTCTTTCTTTCTTTCTTTCTTTTTTTTTTTTTTTTTTTTGGTTTTGTGAGGTAGGGGCCAGGCTGTCCTGGAATTCACTATGTAGTCTCAGGGTGGCCTCAAACTCACAGTAATCCTCCTACCTCTGCCTGGCTATGTTTTCTTCCTTTCTATTTTTATGGGGGTGGGGAGGAATTGATGGACCCAGGTCTTGGGTCATCCATGTCTGCGTGGGCACGTCCATTCTTCACACTGAACACTGTCCTCTCTACACAGTTTCAAAAACATATTTGAGCCAGACATGGTGGTGATGTCTTTTATCTCAGTACCTGAGAGGATAGCTTTGAGTTCAAGGCCACCCTGGGACTACATAGTGAATTTCAGGACAACTTGGGCTACAGCGAGACACTACCTTAAAAAACCAAATTATATATATATATATTATATATTTTATTTATATAAAATTATATATTATATAAAATATATAAATGTGTATATGTGTGTGTGTGTGTGTGTGTGTGTGTGTGTGTGTATATATGTGTATATATATATATATATATATATATATATATATATATATATATATATATATATGTTTGTATGTATATGTTTGACTTCCATCATGGTTTTGCCATTCAGTGTGTGGGAAAGGAGGTTAGCCTCGGAAAGCCTGGGAGAGCTGTCTGCCTTTCAGAGAGAGACTCACAGTCGGCCAGAGAAGAGCTGGGGTGAGAGGCCAGGTCCGCTTTGTCAACTCAAAGAACAGGCCCACTGAGTTGGGGGATGGGCGCACTGCTAAGAACACTGCCCACGCAAGCATGAGGGCCTGGGTGGGGGATGCCGTGCGACCTGAGGACGCTTGAATTCGATTCCCCAGCACCCGTAAAGAGCTGGGCATTGCCATGCTTCTGTAATGCCAGGCCTGTGGGCAGCAGAGGCCAGAGAATCTCTGGGGCTTGTGAAAGCGGCAGCGCCAGGCTCAGAAGGAGACTCCGTTTCAAGCAGTGGAGGTGAGCGCGCAGCGCTGCCCTGGCCCGCACGGACGTGCGCACGGGGTAGACACTGGCATGTGCTCACACGCCACACCCACCGTACACACACAACGCAGCAAGTAAACACACTCAGCCTTCTCGTGCTGGTCACACTGAGGCAGGACACAGCAGTTTTGAGCTGTTTTCCTTCCCAGCTTTTGGAGCAGGGATCTGGATGGCCTTGGTCTTGGCCGAGGCACCTCTCACCTCTCCCTTCCCACCGCTCTTGAGTCAGGCACCCTCTCCCTCCTCACCTTCCTTCCCCCACCCACCCTTGCCAGGACTCTCTTGTCAGAAGCAGTAGCTGCAGCCACAAGTGGTACTGTTTGCAGCTGCCTGAGGCCTTTTTTCGGTTTCTTTTTTTTTTTCAAAAAAATTTTTTTTGTTAACTTCCATGATTATAAAAAAATATCCCATGGTAATGCCCTCCCTCCTCCCACTTTCTCCTTTGAAACTCCATTCTCCATCATATCCCCCCCACCCCACTATTCAGTCTCTCTTTTATTTTGATGTCATGATCTTTTCCTCCTCTTATGATGTCTTGTGTAGGTAGTGTCAGGCACTGTGAGGTCATGGATATCCAGGCCATTTTGGGTCTGGGGGGAGCATGTTGTAAGGAGTCCTACCCTTCCTTTCTTTGGCTCTTAACATTCTTTCCACCTCTTCCACATTAGACCCTGAGCCTTGGAAGGTGTGATAGAGATATTATAGTACTGAACACTCTGGTCACTTCTTTCCAGCACCATGATACCTTCTGAATCGTCCCAAGGTCATTGCCATCTGAAAAGAGAAGATTCTCTACCAACGTGAGAGTAGCATTAATATAAGGGTATAAACATTAAGAGAAGTGCTTACTGGGAAGTTTGATAAGCATAGTATATATGTTTAGCCAGACAGCAGCAGACATTGCATCTCTAGGGCTCATGACTACTCCTGTTTTAAGTTTTCAGTATCAGGGATGTATTCCCTCCCATGGAGTGGGCCTCCAGTCCAATTAGAGGGCAGTTGGTTTCCACCATGAAAGACATGCCTCTAATGCACCCATTGGCTCATTTTATCTCTTTCTCTTTCTCTCTCTCTCTCTCTCTCTCTCTCTTTTTTTGAGGTAGGGTCTCACTCTAGCTGAAGCTAACCTGGAATTCACTAATCTCAGGGTGGCCTTGAACTCATGGCTATCCTCCCAAGTGCTGGAGCTAAAGGCATGTGCCACCACGCCTGGCTTTGTTTTCTTTTTGTTGTCGTTTGGGGTTTTTTGAGGGTCTCACTCTAGCCCAGGCTGACCTGGAATTCACCATGTACTCTCAGGGTGGCCTCAAACTCATAGCAATCCTACTTCTGCTTCCCAAGTGCTGGGATTAAAGGCATGCGCCACCATGCCCAGCATGTTAACTGTGTGATGTGTGACTTCTACAGGCAAGCTCCTTAACCACTAAGCCATCTCTCCAGCCCCCATGTTTATTTATTTATTTTTATTATTTGCAGACACAGAGAGATAGAGAAAAGAGAGACAGAGAGAATGGGTGCACCCGGGGTTCCAGAGGCTGCAAACGGACTCCAGATGCATGTGTCACTGTACATTGATTTTACATGGGTTGTTAGGCTTTGCAAGCAAGTGTCTCCACTGCTGAGCCATCTCTCCAGACCCCATATTTTATTATTATTATTATTATTATTATTATTATTATTATTATTAAGACAGGGTCTCCCACTGAACCTGGATCTTACCAGTTTGGCTAGACAAGCTAGCTGGCAAACCTTAGAGACCCATCTGTCTCCACCTCCCCAGGCACGTGCCACGGTGCCTGACTTGTGTGGGCTAGAAATCTGGAGTCAGCTCCTCCCGCTCATGCACCACGTGGTCTACCCACGGAGTCATCTCCTTGTTCCCCCTCCTCCCCTTCCCCCCAAATTGCAGGCCAAGTTTGGCCAAAAGGATTTTAGAGAAAAGAATAGGTGTGGGCTGCCCTTTCATTAATTTTTTTTTCTGATTTTTTTCTGACGTAGTGTCTCACTCTAGCCCAGGCTGACCTGGAACTATGTAGTCCCAGGGTGGCCTCACAGCTAGCATGTGCCACTTCTCCCAGCTCAATCTTTTTCCTTTTCCTTTCCTTTTGTTTTTCTTTCCCTCCCTCCTTCTCGTCCCTCCCCTCCCCTCCCTCCCCTCCCTCCCTTCCCTCCCCTCCCCTCCCTCCCCTCCCTCCCTTCCCTCCCCTCCCCCCTCCCCTCCCTCCCTTTCCTCCCCTCCCCCCTCCCCTCCCCCCTCCCCTCCCCTCCCTTCCCCCTCCCCTCCCTTCCCCCTCCCCTCCCTTCCCCCTCCCCCTCCCTTCTTCCCTCCCTCCCTCCCTCCCTCCCTCCCTCCCTCCCTGCCTCCTTCCTTCCTTCCTTCCTTCCTTCCTTCCTTCCTTCCTTCCTTCCTTCCTTCCTTCCTTCCTTTCTTTCTTTCTTTCTTTCTTTCTTTCTTCCTTTCTTTGCCAGGAATGGATAATGGAATGGATAATTACCTCTGATTGGTCTGGCTGAAAAGCGTAGCAAGAAATCTCAAGCTGGGTGTGGTGGTGCACACTTTTAATCCCAGCACAAAAAGGCACTAGAATCCAGGTGTGGTGGCACATGCACTCTGGAGGCTGAGGTAGAGAGGATCTTAGTGAGTTCAAGGCCAGCCTCTGCTACAGTGAGTCCCAGGTCAGCATGGGCTACGTTATAAACCTGCCTTGAAATAAACAAGGACTGGGGAAATGTGGAAATGGGGAAAGGCTGCTTTCTCTCTTTCTTGTGTGTGTGTGTGTGTGTATTTTTTTCCCCCCAAGAATCCAAATGAAAGTAGGTATGGAGGCTCACCCCCATATTTACGAGACTGAGGCAGAAGTATTGATTCCAGCTTGAGGCCAGCCTGGATTCTGTCTCAGAAACAACAACAAAACACATCTGAGCTAGCAGGATTTACAAGAAAGGTTTTTGTTTGGTTTTGTTTATCCTATTTAAAGCATTAGAAGGTTAGCTTCTTTTTTTCTGAGTTTTGGCAAAATTGGATTTATATAAGCTGTTATTAGTCTCCATAAGCCAATCTAAACAAAGTCTCTTTAAATCTTCATAATCTAATTTGTAAATACTCCAGGGTAAGGCTCACAGACTGAGATTACAAAGTGTTTTTCTTCTCCTTAAATGATTTAAACAACAAAAAGTTTCAAATGGTTTGAGCTCAGAAATAATCTAAATCTGGAGTGGTGGTTCATGAATGTAAGCCTAGGCCTGGGGGTCATTCTAAATCCAGACCAGCTTGGGCTACATAGTGAGACCCCCCCCAAAATTAAATTAAATTAAATTAAAAAAGAAAAAAGGCTGAAAAGATGACTTAGAGGTTAAGTAAGGCACTTAATGGCAAAGCCTAACTACCCGGGTTTGGTTCCCAGTGCTCATTTAAAGTCCGATGGACAGAATGGCACGTGCATCTGGAGTTCATTTGGAGCAGATGGATTCATCTGCAGTGGTAGGATTAAAGGTGTGCACCATCACACCCAGCCAGACGGGATTTTATAAAAGAACCTAAGTTCATGTATTCAAACAAGATTGACTTGTTTATTTTGCCCTAAAAACACATATTGGTTATCATGCCTATAATCTCAGCATTGGAGGTAGAGACAGGAGAAACAGAAGCTAAAGGGGTTATCCTCTATACTTAGTGAGTTCGAAGCAATCCTGAGGCTACAGTGAGTTTGAGGCCAGCCTGTATTACAGTGAGTCCCTGCCTCAAAAAAGTAAAACACACACTCTCTCTCTATCTAATAAATAAATAAACAAATAAAATATTAAATTTTTTTAAAGGGGCTGGAGAGATGGCTCAGTGGTTAAGGCACTTGCTTTTGAAGCCTAAGGAACCAGGTTCAATTCCCCAGGACCCACATAAGCCAGAAGCACATGGTAGCACACGCATCTGAAGTTCATTTGCAGTGGCTAGAGGCCCTGGTGCACCCATTCTCTCTCTATCTGCTTTTCTCTCTCTCAAATAAATAAAAGTATAAAAACAAAGCAAACAAAATTCTTTAGCAACAGCAACCAAAACACTATGGCTTTTTTTTCTTCTTCTGATTTTACCTGATGTACTTCTCTCCCATTATTGCTCCTCTTAAAATCTCAGTTATCCCTAACTTTTACAAAAGCAAATTCTTTCTTTTTTTTATATTTACGATTTAATAGTTTTATTTTTATTTATTTGTGTGAGAGAGAAACATAGGAGAGAGAGGGAGGGAGGGAATGATAATGGTCACACCAGGGCCTCCAGCACTGCAAACGAAGTTCAGATGCATGTGCCACCTTATACATCTAGCTGACATGGGTCCTGGGGAATCAAACCAAGGTCCTTTGGCCTTGCAGGCAAATGCCTTAACCGCTAAGCCATCTCTAGCCTTGGCTGGTCTAGAACTCATTGCATATACCAGACATTTATTTATTTATTTTTCAAGGTAGGGTCACTCACTCCATGGTCCCAGGCTGGCCTCGGAACTCACAGTAAGCCTCCTACTCTGCCTCCCAAGTATTGGGATTAAAGATGTGTGCCACCATTCCTGGTACACTTATTTATTTTTATTTATTTATTGGCTTTTCAAGGTAGGGTCTCACTGTAGCCCAGGCTGACCTGAAACTCAATATGTAGTCTCTGGCTGGCCTCAAACTCATGGCAATCCACCTACCTCTGCCTCCCAAGGGCTGGGATTAAAGGCGTGCACCACCACGCCAGGCCAGGCCTTTTCATTTATTTATTTATTAAAAAATTTTTTTTGGTTCATTTTTTATTTATTTATTATTTGAGAGTGACAGAGAGAGAGAGAGAGAATGGGTGCGCCAGGGCTTCCAGCCCCTGCAAATGAACTCCAGACGCATGTGCCCCCTCATGCATCTGGCTAACGTGGGTCCTGGGGAATTGAACTGGGGTCCTTAGGCTTCACAGGCAAGCGCTTAACCACTAAGCCATCTCTCCAGCCCTCATTTATTTATTTTTGAGGCAGAGTCTCACTTTTTGGCTCAGGCTGATCTGGAACTCACTCTGTAGCTTAAATTGGCCTTGAACTCATGATGAATTCCTACCTTACTACCTCACCCTTATGAGTGCTGGGATTAAAGACTTTGGATCACTCTACCCAGCCTTGATACTTGTTTTTTAACCTAGGTTTTATGGATAGCTAAGGACCTTGGGAATTATACTTAAGCTAATATCTTATAGGAACCATTATTGCTATAAAAAGTTTGATAACTCTTTTTTCATTTAAAAAATTTTTTTTGGTTTTTATTTTTATTTCTTTGTTTGAAAGTGACAGAGAGAGAAGGGGGGGGAGGGAGAGGGAGAAAGAAAGAATGGGCGTGCCAGGGCTTCGAGCCACTGCAAACGAACTCCAGACACATGCACCCCCTTGTGCATCTGGCTAACGTGGGTCCTGGGGAATTGAGCCTCGAACCGGGGTCCTTAGGCTTCATAGGCAAGCGCTTAACCACTAAGCCATCACTCCAGCCCTGATAACATTTTTTAATAAAGATTGTGCCTTTAAAAAATTTTCGTTTGTTTATTTTTATTTATTTATTTGAGAGAGAGAGAGAGAGAGAGAGAGAGAGAGAGAGAGAGAGAGAGAGAGAGGAGAGTGGGTGTGCCAGGGCTTCTAGCCACTGCAAATGAGCTCCAGATGCGTGGGCCCCCTTGTGCATTTGGCTAATGTGGGTCCTGGGGAATCAAGCCTTGAATCAGGGTCCTTAGGCTTCACAGACAAACGCTTAACTGCTAAGCCATCTCTCCAGCCCAGATGGTGCCTTTTTTTACTCAATAAAAGAGTAAAGGAAAAAGCCAGGCGTGGTGGCGCACACCTTTAATCTCAGCACTCGGGAAGCAGAGGTAGGAGGATCACCATGAGTTCAAGGCTACCCTGAGACTACATAAGAGAATTCCAGGTCAGCTTGAGCTAAAGTGAGACCCCCACCTCAAAGAACCAGAAAAAAAAATGAGTAAAGGGCTGGACAGATGTCTTAGCAGTTAAGGTGTTTGCCTGCGAAGCCAAAGGACCTTGGTTCAACTTGGTTCGATTCCCCAGGACCCACGTAAGCCAGATGCACAAGGGGGCACATGTGTCTGGAGTTCGGCTTCAGTGGCTGGAGGCCCTGGAGCACCAATTCTCTCTCTCTCTTTGCCTCTTTCTTTCTCTCTCTTTCAAATAAATAAAGTAAAAAAATAAAATTTTTTAAAAAAAGAGTGAATAAAAAGTTTAATAACAGCTCAGGCTAGAGGGAGACCCTACCTTGAAAAAGTTTGATAGGAGAACACTAGAGTGCCTCACCCTGTTCCTCCATTAAATCATATTTTGCCTGGTGTGTGTATCTCATGTTTATTCAAACAACCCTGGACAGTGGACACAAGTTATGTCCATAACAAGGAACTTAGAACTGCAGGAGGTGCAAAATCCTGAGGAAGCACAGAAATAATAGTAATTTAAAAAACCTTGGCAGGGCTGGAGGCCCTGGAGTGCCTATTCCCTCTGTCTCTCTCACTCTGCCTCTTTCTCTCTTTTTCTCAAATAAATAAATAAAATAAAGTTTAAAAAATAAGGTTTGGTGATTATGGCACTTTCCTTCAAAGTCTAAGCACCCAGGTTCAATTCTCCAGTATCCATGTAAACAGAGATGCACAAAGTGACTAATGCATCTGGAGTTCATTTACAGTGGCTAGAGGCCCTAGCATGCCTTTCTGAGGACCCTGGTTCGAGGCTCGGTTCCCAGGTCCCACGTTAGCCAGATGCACAAGGGGGTGCACGCATCTGGAGTTCTTTTGCAGAGGCTGGAAGCCCTAGCACGCCCATTCTCTTTCTCTCCCTCTACCTGTCTTTCTCTCTGTGTCTGTCTCTCTCAAATAAATAAAAAAAAAAAATTAAAAAATAGCCAGGCAGCTGAGTGTGGTGCAGCACACCTTTAATCCTAGCACTTGGGAGGCAGAGGTAGGAGGATAGCCATGAGTTTGAGGACACCCTGAGACTACATAGTGAATCCCAGGTCAATCTGAGCTACAGTGAGACCCTACCTTGAAAAACCAAAAATAAATAAATAAAATAAAAATAAACACTTTGGGACTGGAGAGTTGGCTTAGAGGTTAAGGCACTTGGTTGCAGAGCCTAAGGACTGAAGTTTGATTCCCTGGTACTCACATAAGCCTGATGCACAAGGTGATGCATGCCTCTGGAATTTGTCTGCAGTGGCTGGAGGTCCTGGTGTGCGTATTCTCTCTATCTGCCTCTTTCTTTTTCTCTTTCTCCCTCCCCCTCTCTAAAATAAATAAATAAATAAAATATTAAAAAAATAAACCTAGCATGATGGCACATGTCTTTAATCCCAGCACTCAGGAGGCAGAGGTAGGAGGATCGCCGTGTGTTCGAGGCCACCCAGAGACTACATAGTAAATTCCAGGTCAGCCTGGATGAGAGTGAAACCCTACCTCGAAAAACAAAAAGAAAAACACTTGGCACATCGTTTAGGTCTCTCATTCACAGGCTCAATTCCTAGACTTCTGGAAAATTCTCCCATTTTTGCCTCCCTTCTCACTGTAGGGGCACTGGCCATACAGAAGACTGCCACTGCTTCCTGCACTTATATGAGGTCCAGGGAACTGAACTCAGGTACTCAGAGTTGCATGTCAGCGGCTTTGTCTACTGAGCCATCTCTTCAGCCACTTACTACTTTTCTTTTTTCTTTTTTTTAATTAATTAATTATTTATTTATTTGAGAGTGACAGACACAGAGAGAAAGACAGATAGAGGGAGAGAGAGAATGGGCACGCCAGGGCTTCCAGCCTCTGCAAACGAACTCCAGACACGTGCGCCCCCTTGTGCATCTGGCTAACGTGGGACCTGGGGAACCGAGCCTCAAACCCGGGTCCTTAGGCTTCACAGGCAAGCGCTTAACCGCTAAGCCATCTCTCCAGCCCTCTTTTTTCTTTTTTTGAGGTAGGGCCTAGCTGTAGCCTAGGTTGATGTGAAATTTACTCTGTAGTCTCAGGGTGGCCTTGA
Source organism: Jaculus jaculus (assembly GCF_020740685.1). Taxonomy (NCBI): domain Eukaryota; kingdom Metazoa; phylum Chordata; class Mammalia; order Rodentia; family Dipodidae; genus Jaculus; species Jaculus jaculus. The sequence continues at coordinate 81,652,078 of NC_059106.1, read as the reverse complement.
ACTCATGGTGATTCTCCTACCTCTGCCTCCCCAGTGTTGGGATTAAAACGTGCACCACCATGCCTGGCTATTTTTTTTAAAACTTGTATTTATTATCTTATTTATTTGAGGGGGAAGGGAAAGAGAAATAGGGAGATAGAAAGAGAGAACGAGTGGGTGCACCAAGGCCTTCAGCTGCTGTAAACAAACTTCAGATGCACGCACCACCTTGTGCATCTGGTTTATGTGGGTCCTGGGGAATAGAACCTGGGTCCTTTGGCTTTGCCAGCAAGAGCCTTAACTACTAAGCCATCTCTCCAGCCCCCTTCCTTCTTTTTTTTTTTTTAATTTTTATTAACATTTTCCATGATTATAAAAAAATATCCCATGGTAATTCCCTCCCTCCCCACCCCCACACTTTCCCCTTTGAAATTCCATTCTCCATCATACTACCTCCCATTACAATCATTGTAATTACATATATCCTTCCTACTTTTCTTAACCTTACTATGTTAAATATGGTATTCATATGAATTTATTTACATCTTTATTAAAAATGTGGTTTGTATCCATAAGTAATATCTAGTATTATTTTGCTTTATACAAAAGATTATTTGGGGGATGGAGAGAGGGCTTAGCAGTTAAGGTGTTTGCCTGCAAAGCCAAAGAACCAGGTGTGGTGGCACATGCCTTAAATCCCAGCACTCAGGAGGCAGAGGTAAGAGGATCACCATGAGTTCGAGTCCACCCTGAGACTACATAGTGAATTCCAGGTCAGCCTGAGCTAGAGTGAGACCCTATCTCAAAAAACAACAACAACAAAAAAAAGTGGCACATGCATCTGGAGTTTGCAGCAGTGGGAGGCCCTGGTGCAACCATTCTCTTCATGCCTTTAGCAAATAAAATAAAATACTTTATTTTATGTTATTGGTTTTTCAAGGTAGGATCTCACTGTAGCCTAGGCTGACCTGGAATTCACTATGTCGTCCCAGGGTGGCCTCAAACTCAAGGTGATCCTCCTACCTCTGCTTCCTGAGTACTGGGATTAAAGGTGTGCGCCACCATGCATGGCTAGGAAAACCTTTTTTATAACAAAAATTTAATTTTCCAATGAGTAATTTTTCTAATCCTTCAATATTTCTCCTCAAAGAGAAATACCAAATTTTAGAACTGGATCATTTGGCTCTTTCTCTTTTTTTTTCTGCCCAGTTCAAAATCCTCGCATCTCTCTCTGTTCTTTTTTTGTTTGTTTTTGGTTTTTCAAGGTAGGGTATCACTCTGGTCCAGGCTGACCTGGAATTCACTATGTAGTTTCAGGGTGGCCTTGAACTCATGGTGAACCTCCTACCTCTGCCTCCCGAGTGATGGGATTAAAGGTGTGTGCCACCATGCCCGGCATCCTTGCCTCTCTTTATGGCCAGCATCCTCTGGGATCCGCAGTTGGGCTCAATACACTCAAGCTTTAGCATAACCTTCTCCATGGTTTTGACCTTCTTTGGGAATTTGGCTTGGTCTGCCCACCATGGGCGCTCTGCTTTGGATCACAGTGCTGCTCTGCTTGGGCATACAGGGAACCTTTGCCCCTCTTGTACTGAGTCACTGTGGGGTGAAGCTTGTCACACTGCTTACAGAAAGTCCTTGGGCTTTAGGTAATCTTTGTGGTAGAGGTGCATACGTGACAAAAACAGGATACAGGGCGTCTATGCTCTTCCTAAAAACTTTTCATCAATGCTATTATATTGCATGAATTATTTTCCATCTTGCTTTTTTTTTTTTTTTTCCTTTTAGCTTATATTGTTGAGCACTTTTTTTCCCTGACATTCTTAGGATGAAAACCAGGGATTTGTGCATGCTAGGTGTATGCTACCCTTGAGCTATAGCTCCAGGACTAAGTTTTCTTTAGCTATTTTTGTTTGTTTGTTTATTTATTTACTGTTTTTTCGAGGTAGGGTCTCTAGTCCAGGCTGATCTGGAATTCACTATGTATTCTCAGGGTGGCCTTGAACTCACAGCTATCCTACAACCTCTGCCTCTTGAGTGCTGGGATTAAAGGTGTGCACCACCATGCCTGGCTTTTGCGTTATTTGTCTTTGAGACAGGGTCTTACTTTAGCCTAGGCTGCCTGGAACTCACTGTATAGCCCAGGCTGGCTTTAACCTCATGGTAATCCTTCTACCTCAGCCTCCCCAGTGCTGGAATTAAAGGTGTGAACTATCACACCCAGCTTTCAGTTTTCATTTTTTAAATTAACTTTAACGTTTACAAAATATTTGGGGCTATAGAGATGGCTTAGTGGTTAAGGTGTGTGCCTGAGAAGCCAAAGGGCCCAGGTTCGATTCCCTGGGACCCACATAAAGCTAGATGCACTAGGTGGCGCATGGGTCTGGAGCAGCTGAAGACCCTGGCATGCCCATTCTCTCTCTCTGCCTCTTTCTCTCTCTCATAAATAAATAAAATATTTAAAGAGACATTTATTTAGCTTGGCATAGTGGCTTAGTGTTCAGTCTCCAACATTTCAAACCAAAGAGAAAAACCCAAGAAATAACCATTGGTATACTAGAATAAATTATGGACTTTATTTGGATTTCTCCAGTTTTTCCATATTAAACGTTCTTTTATTCTTTTTAAAATATTTAATTCATTTATTTGAGAGAGAGAGAGGGGAAGAGGCAAAGAGAAAGAGAGAATGGGCATGCTAGGGCCTCTAGCCACTGCAAAGGAATTCCAGACGCATGAACCCATTTGTACAGCTGGCTTACATGGGTCCTGGGGACTTGAACCAGGGTCCTTAGGTTTCGCAGGCCGTAACCATAACTGCTAAGCCATTTCCCCAACCCAGTTTTTTTGTTTTTTCACGTTTCAGGATCTAACTCAGGCTACCATATTGCACTTAGTTGATGGTGGTTTTATGATCTGTGATTCCCAGCATCCTAATTCATTTATTCATTCATACAACGGTGTGACTAGAGTGTAAGAAATTTATTTTCCTATTTAAAGTTAATGTTGCTCAGGAAAACAGTGGTGTGATTCTTGTACTATGGGGAAATGGCATCTGTCTACATTTTGTGGTGAAGTTAGGCTTCTACCTTCAAAACTGAGCTGGGACTTTTTGAGCCTCCCCTACCTCCCCGCTTCATCCTTGGGTTTATAACCATCTTGTCTAGGTTTCTCCAGTTTTTCTAAATTCGCCCATTGCTTTCCTGTTTCCTAGTCTCACCTTTTCTGGTCATTCTTCAACCCACCCTCAACCCTAGTAGTGACTTGGAATGCTGTGAAGTAAGAAAGGAATGAGAGGCTGGAGAGATGGCTCAGCAGTTAAAGGCACTTGCTTGGAAAGCCTGATGACTGTGGGTTCAATTCCCCAGTACCACTTAAAGACAGACAAAGTGACACATGTGTCTGGAGTTACTTTGCAGTGGTAAGAGGCCCTGGTATGTCCATATTCTCCCCTCTTAAATAAAGAAAAAGAACTAAGGTGGTTGTGCTGGCAGACACCTTTGATCCCAGCACTGGGGAGGGAGAAGGAGGAGGATCGCTGTGAGTTCATGGCCAGTCTGACTACATAGTGAATTCCAGGGCTGCCTGGGCTAGAGTGAGACCCTACTTCAAAAAACTAAAAAAAAGACGGGCGTGGTGGCGCACGCCTTTAATCCCAGCACTCGGGAGGCAGAGGTAGGAGGATCGCCATGAGTTCGAGGCCACCCTGAAACTCCATAGTGAATTCCAGGTCAGCCTGGGCTAGAGTGAGACCCTACCTCAAAAAACCAAAAAAAAAAAAAAAAAAAAAAAAAAAAAAACAAAAAACAAAAACTAAAAAAACTTAAAAAAAAAAAAGTTGGTTTTCCTCAGAATTGAAACACCAAGGTCTATCAGTTTGCCACCTTAGAGCCTTTTACGTTGGCATTCACTACAAGGGAATTCATTCATTCAGCCTATATTTAATACTTTTTTAGTGCTCCAACCTGTCCTGTCCTGAGGAAATAAAACTGTTGGTTATTCTGAGGGAGGAGACATTGTCTTACTACTAGGTCAGGTCAGCAGACCCTCCTGCTTCTGCCTCCCAAGAACTGGGATGACAGGTGTCTCTCCTTGAGCACCTTCACAAGCATATACCAAAAAAAAAAAAAAAAAGCCCCAAATTTATTATTCATTTCTGGCCTGCCCATGTGATGGAAACCCTGAGAACCAGAACTTTACTCTTTTTTTTTTTTAAAGCTTTATTTATATTTAAGAAAGAGGCAGGGAGAGGGGGAGCGAGAAAAGGCACGCCAGGACCTCCAGCCGCTGCAGAAGCTGTCCAAACACATCCGCCCCCTTTGTGCAGCTGGCTTACTGGGTCCTGCGGAATCGAACCGAGGTCTTGCGACTTTGCAGGCAAGCTGCTTAGTCGCTAAGCCAGCTCTCCAGCCCCTGCTCCGTCTTATTTATCATTGTATTTCGAGTTCCAAAACGCCCCCCAGCACGGAGCGGCCCCAGAATACGTAAGCTGTGTGGTGGGCGCTCGCAGAGAAGGTACCCAGGCGCTTGGCTTCGGTTGGGATCATCCGCCTTGCTCTTTAAAAGCCGTCCATTCGTGTCTGGTGGGACGGTGTCCCTCCTGTCTGCAGAGGACACTCGCTCCAGCCTCTGCTCTGTGTCTCTGCTGAGGTCCAGGAGGCCTGCCTGGACTCTCAGTCCTCCAGCGTCCCCAGCACGCACCTTCGGCACAAGCAGCACTGGAGGCGGGCGCTGGGTGGGCGGCGCGGCGGCGGGCGGGGCCGGGTGGCTCCGCCCAGGGGCTCCGCGGAAAGTAGACGTTCAGCGCGGCTGATTGTGGCGTAGAGGTGTAGTGACAGTCGCCTGTGACGGCACCGCCGGAGTCACACTCGGATCTGGTCTGAAGCGGGTCTAGGCCTACTCAGTCGCCATGTGCAGCTGGCCCCTGGTCAACGTGAAGCAGGAGGACGAGGCGCAGAGTGTGTGGGAGCCGATCAACCAGGGCCCTCGAGTGAGTCTGGGGGCCAGAACGGTGGAGGGCATGGGGAAGCAGAGAGGAGGGAGGGGGAAGGGGCGAGAAGCAGAAGTCACGAGGGAAAGACGAGGAGGGTTCACTTATTTATTGGAGTCCTTTGCCTGGCTCTGCTAATTTCTTTTTTTTGAGGTAGGGTCTCAACCCTGGCCCAGAACTCCTATGTAGTCTCAGGGTGGCCTCGAACTCACGGTAATTCTACTTCTGCCTCCCAAGCGCTGGGCTTAAAGGCGAGTCCCCCCCCCCCCCGCTAATTTCGATAGTGAGATAGTTACCTTTGGGATGCTAGGGATTGAACCCACAGCCTTGCACGTGCTAGGTGAATGCTTTACCACTAAGCCACAGCACTAGTCTTGTAGTTTCATTAATAAGTAATTGGTGGGATGATTGGGGACACATACACATTTCTGGGAAGATGTATTTGGAGTCATGGGAGTACATGTAGGTGGGAAGACAGGGAAGAATTTGTTCTGAGGTTAGGGAACGATTGGTTGAGGGGATTTCCAGGTCCTAAGACCAGAGGCAACTTTGTAGGAATTGAAGATGGGCTGTGAGCCCATGGCCGTGAGTTAGGTGGGTGATTGGTGAATGAGGGTGGGAAGGCAGGGTGCATGAAGTCATTTGGGGATGGAGTTGACCATTTCAACAATAGGAAGCCTTGAGGGTTTGTTTGTTTTTTCTTTATTTTTCCAGAAAAGGTGTCCAGTAGCCCAGGCTTGACTTGAACTCTTAATACTTCTGCTCCTCCCAAGTGTTGGGATTTAGAGGAGTTAAGCCGCCACACCCAGCCCTTTGATGAGTTCAAACATGGTCTATCAATTAGATTTGCATTTTCAAAGGAATGCCCCAAACTGCATGCCAGACCATAACCCAAGCACTTGGTAGGTAAAGGAGAGGATCCGGAGTTCAAAGTCGTCCTTGACCACCTAGTGAGTTTGAGGCTGGCTTGAGATAACTGAGACCCAGTTTTAAAAAAAAGACTTGAGGGCTGGAGAAATGGCTCAGCTGTTAAGACGCTTGCTGCAGGGCCTAACAATGCCGGGTAAGATTCCCCAGTAACCACGTAAAGGCAGATGCACAAAGCGCGGGCATCTGAAGTTTGTGCATCTGGAGCTCGTTTGCAGCAGCTAGAGGCCCAGGCATGCCCAATTCTGCATCTCTCTGCTTGTACATAAATTGGAAAAAAAAAAAAAAGACTGAGCCAAGAATGGTGGTGCTCTCTAATCCCAGGCTGAGGTAGAGGGATAGGTGTGAGTTTGAGGTCATTCTGAAACTACAAAGTGATTGCCAGGTCAGCTTGGGTTAGAATGAGACCCTATCTTGAAAAACGGAGAGAAATTTTAAAAGCACTCTTGAGGACAGGGGCTGACTTTAAAGCAGTAATTAAAAAGGAAGATAGAGAGAATGGACACTCTGGAGCATTTAGGCACTGCAAAAGAACTCCAGATGTATGCTATATCTTGTGTGTCTGGCTTTATGTGGGTACTGGGAAATCAAACCTGGGTCCTTTGGCTTTGCTGGCAGGTGTCTTAAAGGCTGAGCCATCTACCTCTGCAACCCTGAGGCTTTTGTTTGTTTGTTTTCAAGGCAGGATCTCACTCCAGGCTAGGCTCATAGGCACTCATTATGTGGATCCAGGCTAGCCTCCAACTCAAGGTGATCCTCCTACCTCAGCCTCCTAAATTCTAGGATTAAAGGCATGCAACAACATCATGCCTGGATATTTTTACTTTAAAAATAAAAATTGGCTGGGTGTGGTGGTACACGCCTTTAATCCTAGCATTTGGGAGGCAGACGTAGGAGGATCACAAGTTTGAGGCCACCCTGAGACTACATAGTGAATTCTAAGTCAGCCTGAGCTAGAGTGAGACTCTACCTTGTAAAACCAAAAAAAGGGAAAAAAGAAAAAGAAAAGGTTCATTATATACAGAGAGAAAATGGTTGCAGTAGGGCCTCTAGCAGCCATTGCAAATGAACTCTAGAGCACGCGCCAGTTTGCGTCTGGCTTTACGTGGGGACTGGGGAATTGAGCCTGGGTCCTTAGGCTTTGCAGGCAGACATCTTAACCACTAAGCCATGTCTCCAGTTCCACTTTTTACTTTTTTTATTTTGAGGCAGGATTTCATGTATCTCACACTATCCTTGAATTCCTGGGTCTTTTTCTTCTAAATGCTAGGGTTACAGGCATGTGCTACCACACATGGCTCTTTTTCTTTGTCATTTTTATTTATTTGCATGTATACATGGGCCCCTTAGGGCCTTTGTGGCTGCAAATGACCACCAGACAATGGTGCCACTTTGCATATAGTTACAAAGATGGTTTTGGAATTGCACTTGGACCTGCAGACACTGCCACCTTATTTGGGGAGATTTTTTTTTTTTCTCAAGGTAGGGTCTCACACTAGCTCAGGCTGACCTGGATTTCACTAAGTATTCTCAGAGTGGCCTTGAGCTCATGATGATCCTTCTACCTGTGCCTCCCTAGTGCTGGGATTAAAGGCACTCAACTTAATTTTGATTTTTATTTTTTAACTTTTTTTTTACACATCTTTTTAAATCAAAATATCCTTTGTGCCAACCTTCCTTCCACTTCCTCAAACTATAAAGCATTTTTTAATGGGTTGAAATTAAGGAGGAATACACCTACTAGAAAGGAAGAGAAGAAAGTTCTATTAGTCTGAGGTTTCAGAATCCCCCAACCCAGCACCCGCGTCGCGGCAAAGGCTAGGCTGGGTTCTGGACACAGTCGAGTACAGGCGGAGGCACCCCGGAGGACTAGGCGCTTCAGTGGACGGTGAGTGCTCCGGCTGCATAACTCACTGGGCTGTCTTGCCAGCTTCCACACTGGCTTGACTGGGCGTAATTCAAAAAGGAAAAGCTCATGTTCATTCCAGTCTTCCGGAGCCCTGTGATGGCATTTAATAATACCCCAATGGGATGTCTTCCACATATAGTGTTATGGCATTTCTTCAAATAATTGCTAAAAGACACAGGAAAGACACAGGACCTAATTGTTCTAGAATCCTCATACCCATTTTATCTAGGTGTTCAATGGATCTATAAATCTCCCCCTGAGAGTCATCATAGTAACTGTAATGGAACCTCTGACCCTAATGGCAGAAATCAGAAGAGACCACAAAGAGATTACTAGGATTCGTTAAGTATTTACTGGAATTTTCCTAATTCCTGTTTTTTTTTTTTTTTTTTTTTTTTGAGGTAGGGTCTCACTCTGGTCCAGGCTGACCTGGAATTCACTCTGTATTCTCAGGGTGGCCTTGAACTCACGGTGATCCTCCTACCTCTGCCTCCCAAGTGCTGGGATTAAAGGCGTGCGCCACCACACCCGGCTCTAATTCCTGTTCTTTTGACTCACTCCAACAAGTACAGGAATAATGGTAAACTCATCCTTATGGCTTTCCATGGCTTTAGCTGTATAAGGCAAATGCATTTCAATGCTGTGTTCATCTTCATCTGTCTGCAGAGACATGCGTTCAAACATTCCTGTCTTCCATAGCTCTCCGTAAATCTTTTGGTCAATATGAAGGTCATACAGAGGTGTCCTATATATAACCACCTGGAAAGTGCACATTGAGAAAGGGGCCCGTGATGGGAAGGCCCAAGGATGAAAATTCTCCGGGTGATAGATGGGTCTACTTGTTTGTATGCAAGATCCGCAGTATGTGTACCCCGCATGGGGTGCGATAATGGCTGTAGCAGGTCTTTATGTAGACTGTCCTTGTGAAAGCCAGCTTTCCAACCACATTCAGCCGTGGTCCTGAGGCTGTGTACCAGCTCCCGGCGTGGCAGAGGCACCGGGATGAATGAGGAGGCGCGGGCTGGACTCGGAACCGCTGCTGCGGGCCCAGGCTGCCTCCGCCCCAGCCGGCGCCCCTCCGCCGTGGTGGTTCCGGCCCCTTACTTTTTAAATTTTTAACTTACAACTTCCATAATTATAGACAATAAACCATGCTAGTGCCCTCCCCTCCCCCATTTTTCTTTTCACAAATCCACTCTCTATCATATCCCCTTCCCTTTCAAGTAGTCTCTCTTTTATTTAGTTTAAAAATTATTTTGTTTATTTGAAAGTGACAGAGAAGAAAGGGAGAAAGAGAGAGAGAGGGAGAGAGAGGGAATGAGAGAGAGAGAATGGGAGCGCCAGGGCTTCTAGCCACTGCAAATGAACTCCAGGCACGTGCGCCCCCTTGTGCATCTGGCTAACGTGGGTCCTGGGGAATAGAGCCTGGAACCAGGGTCCTTAGGCTTCACAGCCAAACCCTTAGCCACTAAGCCATCTCTCCAGCCCTAGTTTTATTTTTTAATGTACTTATTAGAGACAGGGAGGGAGGGAGAGAGAGAGAGAGAGAGGGAGAGAATGGGCAAGCGAGGGCATCCAGCCACTGCAAATGAACTTCAGATGCATGTGCTACCTTGTACATTTGGCTTTTGTGGGATCTGGAGAATTGAACCTGAGTCCTTAGGTTTCACAGGCAAGTGCCTGATCTGCTAAGCCATCTCTCCAGCCCTATTTTATTTTTTTTTAATGTTTTGTATGAGAGAGAGAGAGCAAGCAAATAGGTGCATCAGGGCCTCTAGCCATTGCAAACAATCCAGATGCATGCACCCCTTTGTGCACCTGGCTTACAGGGGTACTAAGGAATCAAATCTGGGTCCTTAGGCTTCACAGACAAGCACCTTAATGGCTAAGCCATGTCTCTAGCACATCTCTTTTTTTTTAAATTAAAAATTTTTATTAACATTTTCCATGATTATAAAATATATCCCATGGTAATTCCCTCCCTCCCCACCCCCACACTTTCCCATTTGAAATTCCATTCTCCATCATATTACCTCCCCATTACAATCATTGTAATTACATATATACAATATCAACCTATTAAGTATCCTCCTCCCTTCCTTTCTCTACCCTTTATGTCTCCTTTTTACCTTACTGGCCTCTGCTAATAAGTATTTTCATTCTCACGCAGAAGCCCAATCATCTGTAGCTAGGATCCCCATATGAGAGAGAACATGTGGCGCTTGGCTTTCTGGGCCTGGGTTACCTGACTTAGTATAATACTTTCCAGGCCCACCCATTTTTCTGCAAATTTCATAACTTCATTTTTCTTTACCGCTGAGTAGAACTCCATTGTATAAATGTGCCACATCTTCATTATCCACTCATCTGTTGAGGGACATCTAGGCTGGTTCCATTTCCCAGCTATTATAAATTGAGCAGCCATAAACATGGTTGAGCATGTACTTCTAAGGAAATGAGATGAGTCTTTTGGATATATGCCTAGGAGTGCTATAGCTGGGTCATATGGTAGATCAATCTTTAGCTGTTTTAGGAACCTCCACACTGTTTTCCACAATGGCTGGACCAGATTGCATTCCCACCAGCTGTGCAGAAGGGTTCCTTTTTTTCCACATCCCCGCCAACATTTATGATGATTTGTTTTCATGATGGTGGCCAATCTGACAGGAGTGAGATGGAATCTCAATGTAGTTTTAATCTGCATTTCCCTGATGACTAGTGACGTAGAACATTTTTTTAGATGCTTATATGCCATTCGTATTTCTTCCTTTGAGAACTCTCTATTTAGCTCCATGGCCCATTTTTTGATTGGCTTGTTTGATTCCTTATTTTTTAACTTTTTGAGTTCTTTGTATATCCTAGATATTAATCCTCTATCAGATATATAGCTGGTGAAGATTTTTTCCCATTCTGTAGGTTGCCTCTTTGCTTTTTTCATTGTGTCCTTTGCAGTGCAAAATCTTTGTAATTTCATGAGGTCCCAGTGATTAATCTGTGGTCTTATTGCCTGAGCAATTGGGGTTGTATTCAGAAAGTCTTTGCCAAGACCAATATGTTGAAAGGTTTCCCCTACTTTTTCCTCTAGCAGTTTCAGAGTTTCAGGTCTGATGTTAAGGTCTTTAATCCATTTGGACTTAATTCTTGTGCATGGCGAGAGAGAAGAATCTATTTTCATCCTTCTGCAGATATATATCCAGTTTTCAAAACACCATTTGCTGAAGAGGCTGTCTCTTCTCCAATGAGTATTTTTGGCATTTTTTCGAATATCAGGTGGCTATAGCTACTTGGGCTTACATCTGGGTCCTCTATTCTGTTCCATTGATCTACATGTCTGTTTTTGTGCCAGTACCATGCTGTTTTTGTTACTATGGCTCTGTAGTATAGGTTAAAATCAGGTATGGTGATACCACCAGCCTCTTTTTTGTTGCTCAGTATTATTTTAGATATTCGATGTTTTTTGTGATTCCAAATGAATTTTTGGATTGTTTTTTCTATTTCCATGAAGAAAGCCTTTGGAATTTTGATAGGGATTGCATTAAATGTGTAGATTGCTTTAGGTAAGATTGCCATTTTCACAATATTGATTCTTGCAATCCAGGAACAAGGGATGTTTCTCCACTTTCTAGTGTCTTCTGCAATTTCTCGCTTGAGTGTTTTAAAGTTCTCATTGTAGAGATTCTTTACTTCCTTGGTTAGGTTTATTCCAAGGTACTTTATTTTTTTTGATGCAATTGTGAACGGGAGTGATTCTCTGATTTCATCCTGTGTGTTTGTTGTTAGCATATATGAAGGCTACTGATTTCTGTGTATTTATTTTGTATCCTGCTACATTGTCTAGCACATCTCTTATCTTGATATCATCATCTGTTCCTCCTATTATGAAGGTCTTGTGTAAGTATTACTAGAGACTGTAAGGTCACACATATTGAGACCAACTTGTGTCTGCATGATCGTACTGTAAGCAGTCCTACCCTTCCTTTGGCTCTTAGAGCAAATATTTTCTCCCATTCTGTGGGTAATCTATTGGCTTTGCTTATTGTATGCTTGTCTGTAAAGAAACTCTTCAGCTTCATGTGATCCCATTGGTTGAGTGACTGTTTAAGATCATGAGCTACTGAGGTTTTGTTCAGGAAGTCTTTTTCCATTCCTATATCATGGAAAGTACTTCCTGTATTTTCTTCCAGTAGTAGTCGAGTTTCTGGTCTTATATTGAGGTTTTGATCCATTTGGACTTGAGTGTAATACATGGTGAAATATGTGGATCAAGTTTCAATTTCCTGCATATGGTTATCCAGTTTCTCCACCACCATTTGTTGAAGATGCTATCTTTCTTTCCCAGCCTATGTTGTTAGGACCTTTGTCAAATACCAAGTAACTATAGTTGCTTGACCCAAAATCCGGGTCCTCGAGTCTATTCCATTGGTCTATACTCCTGTTTTTATGCCATTTTTATTACTATGGCTTTGTAAATAGCTTTAGATCAGGTATGATGATGCCTCCAGAGGTATTTCTTTTGCTGAGAATATATTTGGATATGTGAGGTTTTCTGCCTTTCCATATGAAATTTGAGATCATTTTTTCTATCTCTGTGAAGAACACTGTTGGGATTTTAATTAGAATTGCATTAAATATGTAAATTGCCTTTGGTAGGATTGCCATCTTCACAATGTTAATTCTGCCTATCCAGGAGGATGGGAAGTCTTTCCATTTTCTCAAAGTCCTCCTCAATTTCTTTTTTGAGTGTTTTTATATTTTCGTTGTATAGATCTTTCACTTCCTTGGTTAATGTTATTTTAAGGTATCTTTTTTTTTGTTGCTATTGAAAATGGGACCATGTCCCTTATTTCTTTCTCCGTATATTTGTCATTTGCCTATAGAAAGGCTACTGATTTCTGTGCATTGATTTTGTATCCTACTACTTTGCTATAGGAGTTAAACACCTTCAGGAGTTTTGGGATGGGGTCTCTTGGGTCTCTTACATATACAATCATGTCATCAGTGAATAGAGATAACTTAACTTCTTCCTTTCCAAATTGTATCCCTTTTATTTTCTTCTGTCTTATTGCTTGGGCTAGGACTTCCAGTACTATATTGAAGAGCAGAGGTGAGAGTGGCAACCCTGTCTTGTTCCTGGTCTTACGGGGAATTCCTCCAGTCTCTCTCCATTAAGTATTATTATTTGGGCCTTAGGAGCTTTGTATATTGCCTTTATTATGTTAAGATATGAACCAACCATGCCAGTTCTCTCCAATGTTTTGATCATGAAGTGATGTATCTTGTCAAAGGCTTTTTCTGCATCTATTGAAATGATCATGTGGTTTTTGTGTTTAACCTTGTTTATGTGGTGTATTACATTGACAGATTTCTTTATGTTGAACCACCCCCGTGTTCCTGGGATGAATCCCACTTGGTCAAGGTGGATAATGCTTTTGATATGTTGTTGGATTCAGTTTGCGATGATTTTGTTCAGGATCTTTGCATCTAAGTTCATCAGGGAAATAGGCCTGTAGTTTTCTTTTCTTGTGGCATCTCTGCCTGGCTTTGGAATTAGGGTGATACTAGCTTCATAAAAGGAGTTGGGTAGCTTACCCTGTTCTCCAATTGTGTGGCACAGTTTGAGGAAGATTGGTTTGAGTTCTTCCATGAAGGTTTGATAGAATTCAGCTGAGAAGCTATCTGGTCCTGGACTCTTAATTTTAGGGAGGTTTTTTATTATTCTTTCAATCGCAATGAGTATGATAGGTTTGTTTAGGAGATTAATCTGCTCCGAGTTTAGCTTTGACAGATTGTATGCATCCAGGAATTTAGCCATCTCCTCCACATTATCCAGTTTTGTGGAGCAGAGGTTTTTGAAATAAGTCCTGATGATTTTCCTAATTTCACTTATGTCTGTTGTAATCTCTCCTTTTTCATTTTGAATTTTGTTAATTTGAAGCATCTGTTTTTTTTGCTTGATCAAATTGGCCAGGGGTTTGTCAATCTTGTTTGTTTTTTCAAAGAACCAGCTCTTTACAATTGTCTTAATTATTTTCTTAGTTTCCAATTCTTTAATTTCTGCTCTGATTTTAATTAGTTAATTAAATTTATTTCTTTCCTTCTGAAGCTCTTTGGGTTGGATTTTTCTTGCTTTTCCAGTATCTTTAAGTGGATGGTTAGGCTATTGATTTGGGATCTCTCTGTCTTTTTTATGAAGGCATTGAGTGCTATGAATTTTTACCTGAGGACCGCCTTCACTGTGTCCCATAAGTTTTGGTATGATGTGGTCTCATTGCCATTCATTTCTAGAAATTTTGAAATTTCATTTTTTTATTTCATCCACTATCAATTTATTGTTTAAAAGTGTGCTGTTCAGTTTCCAGGTGCTGTTGGGATTCTTGGTGGTTTTGTTGTTCATTTCTAGCAATATAGCATTGTGATCTTATATCATGCAGGGAATTATGTAAATTTTCCTAAATATGTGGAGGCAGGAGCTTCAGGTTCGCTGAGATGAACAGACCAGGCACAGTTATGGAGGAAGGGATATTTATTGAAGCTTACAGATCCAGGGGAAGTTCCATAAATGGCAGAAGAAGCTGCCCTGCCTTCACAGGACCAAGCAGAGAGAGAGAAGTACAAGCCTAAAGGTCAAAAGCCACACAGCACAGCACACTTCAGGAACTCCAGCTAGGTACACTTTACATATCTTTAGATTGAAATCTGAAACCCACCACCACACCTTAAGATCCACCCAGTGACACTGCCTCCAGCAAGGTGGCAAACAAATAAAAAACTGAATATATTGGGGGCTATCTATTCAAACCACCACACAGGCTTTTTGATCCAGTATATGGTTTATTTTAGAGAATGTTCCATGGGCTGCTGAGAAGTATGTGTAACCTGTAGATTTGGGATGGAAGGCTCTGTAGATGTCTGTTAGGTCTAAGTGATCTATGGTTTTGTTGAGCTCTCTTACTTCCCTGTTGAGTTTCTGTTTGGATGATCTGTCTTCTACTGATAATGGTATATTGAAGTCCCCAACTATGATGGTGTTGGTGCTTATTTGTGTTTTATTGTCAAGTAGGTTTTGGTTTATGAACTGTGGTGCCCCTGTGTTTGCATACAGATTTATGATTATAATATCCTCTTGATGCATCATTCCCTTGATAAGTAGGAAGTGGCTTTCTTTGTCTTTTTTTTTGAAGTCTATTTTATCTGATATTAATATAGCTATGCCTGCTTGTTTCTTATTCCCATTTGACTGAAATATTATTTTCCACCCTTTCGCCCTGAGGAGGTGTCTGTCTTTAGTGGTGAGGTGGGTTTCTTTCTTTTTTTTTTTATATGTCTAAATTTTTTTTTGTATTAAAAAAATTTTTATTAGCATTTTCCATGATTATAAAAAAAATCCCATGTTAATTCCTTCCTTCCCCCCCCACTTTCCCCTTTGAAATTCCATTCTCCATCATATTACTTCCTCATCACAATCATTGGAGGTGGGTTTGTTGAAGACAACAGATTGAGGGTTCTAATTTTTTGATTCATCCTGTTAGCTTGTGTCTTTTGATGGGTGAATTAAAGCCATTAATATTTAAGGTAATGACTGTGAGATTTGATTTGATCCCTGCCATATTGTGATGGTAGATGTGGTTTGGTGTTTTCATGGACTTTGAAGTTTTTTTGTGCCTACTCTGTGTTTTGTCATTGTGATCTGCTTCTTGTAGGCATTTGAGTTTGATTATTTGTTTCTTCTCTGTGGAGAATTTCCTGCAATACCCTCTTTAAGTTTGGTTTTGTGTTCATATAATTGTAAAGCTGAGTTTTGTCATGGAAAGTTTTTCTTTCACCATTATGAAGGATACTTTTGCTGGGTAGAATAATTTGGGTTGGAAGCCATAGGTTCTTAGACTTTGTAGTGTTTCATTCCAGGCCCTTCTAGCTTTCAAGGTTTCCACTAAGAAGTCTGGAATAATTCTGATGGGGTTACCTTTAAAAGTGGTGTGCTATTTTTCCCTGGCTGCTTTTAGGATTTTCTTCTTGGTGTCAGTGTTTAGAGTCTTAATGAAAATATGTCTTGGAGACTTTCTACTTTGGTCCAGGCTGTTTGGAGTTCTGTTAGCTTCTTGTATCTTGATGAGCCTTTCTTTTAAGAGACTGGGGAGTTTTTTTTCAATTATTTTGTTAAATAAGTTCTCCATGCCTTTGGTCTGAATTTCTTCGCCTTCTGGTATTCCATTGATCCTGATATTAGGACATTTACCACAATTCCCTCATGTTCTGTTCACAGGAACTTTTGAACTTATTGAAATTTTTGAACTCTTGAACTGTTTCTTCCATCTTGTCTTCTAGATCAGAGTTTCTATCCTCCACATGGCTGACTCTATTCTTGAGAGCTTCTAGAGAGTTTTGGACTTGTTCAACTAACTAGGTTTGCATTTTCTACTACTTTTCTATGTATAATTTCTGTCTCTCTGTCAAGCTCCCTCTTCACATCATTTTCTGATTTTCTTGATGCTTCTTGGAATTCATCCTTGCATTTCTTTATGTCTTCATTTAGCATTGCTAGCTGATTTTTGAGGTCCTCTTTTTTTTTTTTTTTTTTTACTCTCCCTCATATCTCTTAATTGTCTTTAAACTCCTGAGCGAGTGCAAGCTACAGACAGATACAGTCTGAGCTCGTGTGGGGAGTTGCAATGGGCCTGGGCTCATGCGTGGATATGTAGTGGCCGGAGCAGTAAGTGAGCAAATGGGCTGAGCAGGCTAAGCTTGCACAAGAAGGGATTGGCATGGCAGCACCATTTGGTGGGCAAATTGATCAAAGAAGCCTGAGGTCCAATGGGCCAGCAGACATAGCCTGGCCAAGGTCACTCGTGGGCAGGGGTAGCAGGGCAATTGCCCCTGTGCATGAGTCAAGTGGAACTATGTTGTCCTGTTACCCTTTTCCTACAGTAAGTGCGGGAGTTTCCTGAAGCTGGGACTGTGGGTATGATGGCTGCTAGGGTGGGAGGAGAGGTGGGCTACCTGCATGTGAAGGAATCAGTGATTCCCTGTTTTTTCACTGGCAATCTATTGGAGATTGCTCTCCCCTAAAAGACCCAGTGAACCCTTAATGTCTTGCCTTTCTTTCCTGGGGACGTGCAGTGCAGTTAGGCAGTCACCCTCTTGGCTGGACGTCAAGCCTGAAAATCCATTTGGCTCTTACATTCTTATCACCACCACTTCCACAATGGACTCTGAGACTTGGAAGTTGTGATAGAGATACTGAACACTCCTGTCACTTCTCAGCACTATGGTGCCTTTTGGGTCATCCCAGTGTTTACCACCATCTGAAAAGGGAAGCTTCTCTAACCAAAAGTGTATCATTAAAATATGTGTATGAACAATTAAGAAAAGTGCTTACCAGGCATTGGGTGAGCATAATATAGCCAGACACTGGCAGGTATTACATGCCTAGGGCTCATTATTTTCCCCATCATCAAGTTTTCAGCATCAGGCATGTATTCCCACCCATGGCGCAGGCCTCCAGTCCAATTAGAGAGAGCAGTTAGTTTCCCCATAACAGGCATGCCGCTATTGAACCTGTTGGCTCATTTGGCCTGGCTGGCCAAATATAAGGCTTGCAGTGTCCACTGTTATCTCCACTGATAACCTCTGTCCCATGGAGCTGCATGCAGCATAGCTTTTTCCAGCATTCTGTCAGCTGGTCTACACGGTGAGGTTTTCAGCTCAGCTCCAGAAAGATTTCTCAGTGACCTTGAAACCCAAGAGTCTTCAGCAATAGGGTCTTACCATCTATTCCTGGTGGGAAACCAAGAGCTTCTGCAAATTTGGTGGGCATCAGGGACCTCCCTGGTCAAAAACTTACTGGAAGGTATCCCATCCCTGGCACTAAAAACTTTCTTTTTTATAATTAACAACTTCCATGATTGTAAACAATATCCCATGGTAATTCCCTCTCTCCCCCAAATATCCCCTTTGAAACTCCACTTTCTTTTTTTTTTCTTAAATATTTTTATTTATTTATTTGACAGAGAAAAAGGGAGAGAGTAAGAGAATTGGCTCGCCAGGGCCTCCAGCCACTGCAAATGAAGTCCAGACGCATATGCCTCCTTATGCATCTGGCTTGTGTGGGTCCTGGAGAATAAAACTATGATCCTTTGGCTTTGCAGACAAATACCTTAACCGCTAAGCCATCTCTCCAGCCCAGAACTCCACTTTCCATCATATCCCCTCTCCCTCTCAATCATTCTCTCTTTTATTTTGATGTCATCATCTTTCCTCTTATTATGGTGGTCTTGTGTAGGTAGTGTGAGGCAGTGTGAGGTCATGGATATCCAGGTCATTTTGTGTCTGGGGGGAGCATGTTGTAAGGAGTCCTACCCTTTCTTTGGCTCTTACATTCTTCCGCAGTGGATGCTGATCCTTGGGAGGTGTGATAGAGATATTGCAGTGCTGAGCATTCCTGTCACTTCTCAGCACCATGATGCCTTCTGAGTCATCCCAAGGTCACTGCTGTCTGAAAAGGGAAAGTTATCTAACAAAAAAGTGAGAGTAGCATTAATATAAGGGTATGAGCATTAAGAGAAGTGCTTACTGGGCAGTTTGATAAGCGTAGTATATACATATAACCAGACAGCATCAGACATACACCCCTAGTGTTCATGACTACCCCTATTGTAGGTTTTCAGTATCAGTGATGTATTCCTTCCCATGGAGCAGGCCTCTAGTCATTTTAGAGGGTGTTTGGTTTCCCCCATAACAGACGTGCCACTATTGCACCTGTTGGCTCATTTCGTCTGGCTGGTCAAATCTAAAGGCTTGCAGTGTCCACTGTGGAGTATCTTCACTGGTGGTTTCTCTCTCTCCCATTGAGCTGAATGTAGCATGGGTTTTTCTAGCTTTCTGTCAGCTGGTCTACATGGAGGAGGTTTTCATTTCAGCTCCTGCAGGATTTCTCAGTGCCTTTGCAGCCCAAGTATGTGGAGTCTTCAGCAATAGGATCTTATCTATTTGTGGTGGGAAACTGAGGGCCTCAGCAATGGCCTGTAATGTTTTGGGGGCATCAGGGACCTCCCTGGCCAACAATTCACTGGGAGGTATCCCATCCTTCGCACTGAAAATTTTCTAGTAACAATCTATTGGCCCCTGAGTGTTCCATTGTCCAAAAAAGTAGGTTTCCATATGACTTATTCATGTCCTCTTAGATTTTGATTATCCCACCCTCCACCTTTCCTTTATTCAATCTCTTCCCCTGAGCTCCCTTAGGCTTTTTTATGCCCATTAATCTGTTGTTCTAATTACATATATGCATTACCTTCCTATTAAGTTTCCCCTCCCATTCTATCCCTTTATATCTCCTTTTTAGCTTACTGTCCTCTGCTACTGAGTTTTATTCCAACTCATATACAAGTCCAAACATTTCTAGCTAGGACCCACATGAGAGAGAACATGGGGCACTTGGCTTTCTGGGCCTGGGTTACCTCACCTGCCCCATATCTTTATTTATTTATTTATTTTTAAGTTAGGGTCTCACTCTAGCCCAGGGTGACCTAGCATTCACTGTGTAGTCTCAGGGTGGTCTTGAACTCACAGTGATCCTCCTAACTCTGCCTCCCAAGTGCTGGGATGGATTAAAGACATCATGCCTAGCTCAAGAATGGAATTTTGTTTTGTTTTGGTTTGGTTTTTCGAGGTAGGGTCTCACTTAGCTCAGGCTGACCTGGAATTCTCTATGTAGTCTCAGTGTGGCCTTAAATTTATGGCAATCCTCCTACATCTGCCTCCTGAGGGCTGGGATTAAAGGTGTGCACCACCACGCCTAGCTGGAATTTTTTTTTAATTAAAAAAATTTTTTTAGTTATTTATTTGAGAGAGAGAGAGAGAGAGAGAGAGAATGAATGAATTAGTGTACCAGGGCTTCAGCCACTGAAATCAAACTCCAGATGCTTATACCACCTGGACATGTGTGACCCTGTGCTTGCCTCATCTTTGTGTATCTGGCCAACTTAGGATCTGGAGAGTTGAACATGAGTCCTTAGGCTTTGTAGGCAAGTGTCCCAACTGCTAAGCCATCTCTGTAACCAAGAATGGAATTCTTTTAAAGGGGGAAAAAACCCCCACTGGGCAGCAGTATAAATAAAATTTATTTTTATCTATTTACAAAGAGAGGGAGAGAGAGGGAAGAAAGACATGGAGAGAATGTATGCACAAGGGCCTTCAGTCACTGCAAACAAATCCCAGACACATGCGCCACCTTGTGCATATGGCTTACATGGGTATGGGGAATTGAACCTGGGTCCTTAGGCATTGCAGGCATGTGCCTTAATCACTAAGCAATCTCTCCAGCCCTAAGTAAAGTTTCTAATGCAGCAAAAGGAATACATAGCTACATTAGCATTCTGTGAAATCCAACTAAGAAATCCCTATATGAAAATAAGTGTAATTTCAGTGTAGTTAGGTTAGGAGTTTTTGAACTTGTCAGAAACAAAATGGCTGTGGAGATAGCTCATTTAATAGAGTGCTTGTATAGCACGCAGAATCCCCTGGATTCAATCCTCAGTACTACGTAAATTGGGCAAGGTGGTGCACTAGACTGGTAGAGACAGGTGATTCAGGAGTTCAAGATCATCCTCCCCTACACAGCAAACTCAAGGACACAACTGTAGCTGAGGACAGTCTCAAACTCCCCATCCTCATTAAAAGCATGTATCAAGGCAGAGGTAGGAGGATCATTGTGAATTTGAAGCCACAGACTATATAGTGAATTCCAGGTCAGCTTGGACTAGAGTGAGACCCTACCTTGAAAAACAACAAAACAAAAAAGCATGTATCACTATATCCTGTTTAGCCTCTCACTAAAAAGTATTTTTATTTGGGAGAGAGGTATAGAAAGTATGGGAATACCATGGCTTCTTTTCAATGCAAACTAGGGTCTTTCTTGCCCAGGCTGACCTGGAATTCACTATGTAGTCTCAGGGTGACCTCGAACTCATGGCGATCCTCCTACTTCTGCCTACTAAGTGCTGGGATTAAAGGTGTGCGCCACCATGCCCAGCGTAGTCTCATGTTTTATACAATTAGTTTTGTGGTTTTTTTTTGTTTCAGTTATCAAAATTGTGGACTTTGCATTTTGTATCCTTTTGTCTATCAAGAAAAAATTCTTTTTTGAATGTTATATAACATACATATAAAACAAGATAGAAAAATACATTATAAACTTGTAACAATGGCTGTAAATACATTATCTTACATGTTTCTCATAGGCAGTAGTTTGGTTATGGTACATACATAGCATGGAACTACTCAGATAGTAAAGAACAGACAAAAATACATGTCAGCTGTACGGTAACATACAAGCGACACTCCCATCTACCCACGCTAAAAAATTACATAATACTGTCAGGAAAAGTCTTAAAATCTACATACTTTAATAAGAAAAATATTCAATAAAGAGTGATAATACTGAGAACCAAGGCATTCAGAGATTTCAAAAGTCATGCTTTTTGTTTTTCAGTTGATCCAAAGTGTTGTCAACTAAGTTTTCAAAAGTTTGTTCAGAGCCAACATTACTCATAAATGTCACACATTTATTGTTCCATATATATACTTTCTTCCCCATAAAAGACCTTTGATAAACATCCAAAATGTCCAGATACAGCACAGCT
Organism: Jaculus jaculus; assembly: GCF_020740685.1. Taxonomy (NCBI): domain Eukaryota; kingdom Metazoa; phylum Chordata; class Mammalia; order Rodentia; family Dipodidae; genus Jaculus; species Jaculus jaculus. Next base: position 81,630,636 of record NC_059106.1, on the reverse strand, counting down.
GGGATGAAACTGGATCAAATACTGGTATTGTTTTTACTATCACATCAAGTGTTCTGAGTGTCGCAAATTTATTCAACCAACCAACCAAAACCAAAATCAAAATGGCAGTGCACATACTGTGAATAAAGCCAGACAACTGCATGTGACAGGAAGACAGAGCAGGGCACTAAACCCAAGCTGATTACAGAATGGCTGTCTATTGCATAGTAAAGAAACTGAGGGCTGGAGAGATGGCTTAGCGGTTAAGCACTTGCCTGTGAAGCCTAAGGACCCCGGTTCGAGGCTCGGTTCCCCAGGTCCCACGTTAGCCAGATGCACAAGGGGGCGCACGCGTCTGGAGTTCGTTTGCAGAGGCTGGAAGCCCTGGCGCGCCCATTCCCTCTCTCTCCCTCTATCTGTCTTTCTCTCTGTGTCTGTCGCTCTCAAATAAATAAATTAAAAAAAAAATTTAAAAAAAAAAGGCTAAAAAAAAAAAAAAAAAAGAAACTGAAAAACAGTTCCCAGTGAGACCAGATGATGGCGGTCACCATGAAGGTGCCGCTGAGCTTCCTGCTGACCTTGACTGTGTAGCTGGAAAGGTGCGGAAGAGCACACAAGTTGATGGGCTCACAGTGCAATGTCACTTGAGATTTGCCATGTCTGGTACTGAACAGTTAATGATTTATTTACTCAAGTGTTGAGATACTTTGCCCACAAAGTATTTCAACTATGAAACTGTTCTAACTTCTCGAGAAGCTGGGAGATTCAACTGAAGCGTAGTTGAGTATGTGCACAGTGACGCTAGTTTCCCACATTTTCGTAAAGTTAAAAGGGGGACAAGGAAAAGGAAAGGTGTGTTTCTAGGGGCAGCTACTAGCGCCAGTAAAGAAGGACGGCACAAGGCGTCTGGTGTGACCTGAAGAGATTGATTCAGTGTGGATCACACAACACCATCATGTCCCAGAATGAAAAAAAAAAAAAAAAAATCACAAAGATTAATTTTTGTGAAAAAGTTTTGTTAGATATACTATTATCTCCTATTAATAAGAAAAACCTCTGTATCCCTCTTCTCCAAATAAAATAAAGCTCAAATTTTGTCTGTAAACTGATGTGCAGATCTCACATAATTTATTGAAGATTGAAATAACACCTAAAGTTTTCATTATGATTTGTAAAAGAATGATGTTTTAAAACTTAATAGTCAGACATTAGAAAAGTTATCAAATTTTTCACAGTATCAGATTTGGCAAATTGGCATCCAAGTAACATGGCACAAATCATCTAATTCTAGCCATCAACTCATCTGTCTCCCCACATATTGGGCGACTGAGGAGCATGCATTAACTTTTTTTCTGAGGGAGGAGCTGATCTTACAAGACACTTGACTAAATGACCATGAAGGAAAATAAGGCACTTTCTTTTCTTTTCTTTAGACTTATTCCAATACTTAAAAAATAAAAAAGAAAGACAAAATGGCTCTTTTGGTCTTTTGTTTCTTGACAACCACCAGAAAATATCATTTAATGAAATAAAGGGTTTCTTTGTTCTTTTTCTTTTTTTATAACACTTGAAAGTATAAAATGCTACATTTCCAAAAATATATATTTTTTCTGCACCAGCACCCTTGTATAGTAAAAGTATCTACTTTTGTTCATTTGTTTCAATGCACTACACTTTATCTACAATTTCATTACATGTATACAGCAAATAGGAAAGCATGGCTTTTACATCTTTAATGATTTTTCTATACAGGGAGGCTTAAAAAAAATACTTGAACAGTTTGCCCAGTAATGTGACACATAATGCATGTACCTTGTTCTCACATATTTTTTAAGGTGGTGTAAAATAAAGATTTGGAAATTTTAACTCAGATATTTATCATTTTTAAAAATAGTGTTGTAGTTTTGTTCTTTGCATTACTTTTCAAAACTGTAAGTTTTTCTCTCATGGCACACTTTCTGCTAATACTTCAAATTTTGGCAGGCGATATAAAAAAGGCTGCATTTTCCACCTTTTGAGGGCATTGTAGGGACTAAACAGCATATCAAATTTTGAATACTTTTTGAAGCCACTTCACTGAAGACCTCCCTGACCAAAGGTCCATGCATGATGCATCACCACACAGTACATTCAGAGAGAGCTTGGACTTTGCTATGAAGAGAAGGGTTCCTAGCAGTCTCTCACAGTAACTGCCTGTCATTAGAGTAGTTAAGGGCCATCTGTCTCTCCTTCTTAGGAGAGGCCTTACCGTTTGCTTGTGTGGGTGGGACATTGGAAGATGCTCAGTGCTATGGGATAAATTGGGCCTTATTGCTTTACTACTGTTCAGTGCAGGTTCTAGAACCATTTTCACCCAAACAGGGAAAACACAAAAAGCTGAGTTGGAGGACAATTTCTTTGTCTTTTGTTTGGTAAGACGAATGGACAAGTGCCTCAGCTCGCTGTACTGACGACAGGCAAGCAAAGGTGATTACCACTTAACTGATCAGCAGGCAGGCATGGTCAGGTCATCATTGGGTGAAGAGTTCAGAGGTCAGAAGGTCATAGGGTAGTTGCCGGTGGCGGCTCGGTCTGCGGTCACAATCCTTTGGTAAGGATGGACACGCATATCGTGCCTTTGAACTTTAGTAGCCACCGCACCTAGTACACCACTGGGTTCAATAGGGTGCTCAAGGATTGATGTAGCTGGTGCCAACGTGTAAGGGTATTCGTAGGGCGTGTAGATTAACCCAGCCTCAGGCCCTGGAGGGACTTGCAGCAGTTGGGTGAGGAGTTCTGTTTGGCATGACAGCGGTCTGTATTTGTCTGATCAAAGGCATTATGGTAGGGCCAGCTGGCGTAGGAGTACGCAGGGCAGCTGGTGGGAGGACAGGCCAGGCTCAGGCGCAGTGATGATCCTTGGAGCAGCCTGGGCAGTTGCTGCAAGAGAAAAGGCAAGGGCTGGTGATTTAATGTTGGCATCCCTGTAGGTGCCATTCAGAATTGCAAGCTCCATCAGCTGGAGCTGGAATTCACTATGTAGTCTCAGGGTAGCCTCAAACTCATGGCGATCCTCCTACTTCTGCCTCCTAAGTGCTGGGATTAAAGGTGTGCACCACCATGCCCAGCGTAGTCTCATGTTTTAAACAATTAGTTTTGTGGTTTTTTTTTTTTTTTTTTACATCTCTCTCTCTCTTTTTTCCCCTTATCCTCTAGGTCAGAGTTCCCATGGCAATTCTCTTGAGTGGGCCTGCTTTCTGTTTTCTGTAGCTGAATGTTTGCAGATGGCTTCTAGGTTGGGCTGAATGCCAGGTTCACCTAATGCTACCATTCTCCCTAACTGTGGCTTTCTGAGCCCACTCTGGTCTGGGATATATTTTTTATTTATTTGCAAGTCGAGAGAGAGACAAGAAACAGAAGAATAGGTGCGCTAGGGCCTCCAGCCACTGCAAACGGACTCCAGCTGCATGTGCCACTTTATGCATCTGGCTTTACGTGGGTACTGGGGAATTGAACTGGGGTCCTGTGGTTTGCAGGCAAGCACCTTAACTACCAAGCAATTTCTCCAGCCCTGTTTTCTTTTGTAAGGTTTCACTGTAGTCTAGGCTGACCTGAAATTTACTATGTAGTCTCAGCATGACCTTGAACTCACAGTGCTGGGATTAAAGGTGTGCACTACCATGCCTGGCTCTGGGATGTTCTGTCGCCTGCACACTTAGGGGCAATTTAGAATTTGAACTGAAGATACAGCTATGTGTGGAAGTGGCTCAAGTCACACCCAGGCTTCCACTGTGGCTCTTTCTGTCCACCAGGATAGTGCCACAGGATAGTCTGGAGGCCAGCTAATGTGGACCAGATGGGCTGGGAGCATGGGGATGGGGAGGAAAGACACACAGAACTAGGCTGAATTTCACTAACTTTCTTTCTCTTGTAGGATAATGAGAAGTCAATGTCAATCTTGGCTGTGCCTCCGACTTCCAGAAACAGTGGAATGCACACTTCTTGGAGCCATGGGCCACCAGGCATTCAACATTTTCCAGACATATTGAGGTCCTATATGGTATCTGCTGAGGCAAGCAGGCCGAATGTGGGTGAAGGGGAATCACAGTTTAGTAGGTCACTGTCTGAGCACGAGGTGAGCTACGGCTCCCAAGTGGCTTCCACTTCCCAGCTTTACTGTCAGAGAGTGTCTCCATCCTACTCGGGGAGAATGATTCACAGGGCCAATCACATGGTGCCCTCGGGAAGCTCTGTTATTCCCGGAGTGACAACGTCCTTCACTGAGAATCTGATGGCCTGTAACAACCTTCCTGCCTCAGCTTCCAATGGAGTACCAATGATGTCCCATGTCAGTGCCTCATCAATGCCTTTTTCTGGTCCTCCAGCAATACCTTCCACCACATCGTCATTGACACAGGAAATGTTAATGACACCAGACATGTCTTCCATTCACACACCAGCTATGCTGTCTATGAATCATATGCTGCACCCTGGAGACCCCTATGATGTTGGGATGCCCCCTGCTAGGTCCCAGTCATTGCTGAGTTTAGAATGCCAGGATTCACTTGTGAATCTGTCAGACTGCCAGGAAGGTCCCTTCCCACCTACACAGCCTTCACCTGCTCCACAGAGTGTAGAGAACTCTGTGAGGGAGCTCCCCACTTCACGGCCCTACTTGTGCCAGCATGAAAACTGTGGAAAAGCTTACACCAAGCGCTCCCACCTCGTGAGCCATCAGCGCAAACACACAGGTGAATAAGGTGTCAGGTGGGGAGGGAATGTGGGAGTCCTCACACTTTTTTTTTTTTTTGAAGTAGGGTCTCATTCTAGCTCAGGCTGACCTGGAATTCACTATGTAGTCTCAGAGTGGCCTTGAACTCACCAGGATCCTCCTATTTCTGCCTCCCAAGTGCTGGGATTAAAGGCATGTGCCACCATGCCTGGCTGCACCTTTTAAATTATTTTTTTTTTATTGATAACTTACATAGTTATAGACAATAAACCATGATAGTTCCCTCCCCTCTTCCACTCTCCCCTTCACAAACCCACTCTCTATCATATCCTCTCCCCCTCTCCATTAGTCTTTTATTTTGATGTCATCATCCTTTCCTCCTATTATCATGGTCTTGCGTAGGTAGTGTCAGGCACTGCGAGGTTGTGGATATCCAAGCCATTTTGTGTCTGGAAGAGTGCATTGTAAGCACTCCCCCCTTCCTTTGGTTTCTTTGGGTTTTTTGATTTGTGATGGATCGGTGATTCATAATTGCTTAGGATTAGTCCTTTGGAACTTGAAAGTAAGTTCCTTTGGTCCCACCAAGGTGCCATCCACCGCGATGTGGCAGGATGATGGGAAGGGGCCTACTAAGGGTACTCCTCCTGTAGCCGTCTTGAACTCTTGGCCTCAGAGTGCTTCCCACCTTCACTTCATTTTGCTTTTGTCACTTGTCAGGTGAGAAGCCCTACATTTGCAATTGGGAAGGCTGTACATGGTCTTTCTTCCGTTCCGATGAGCTTGGACGACATATGAGGATACACACCAAATACCGACCACATAGATGTGATGAGTGTGGCCGGCAGTTCATGAGATCCGACCATCTCAGGCAACATCACAAGACTCATCTGAAGATGGTAGGATCCCTAGAACCTCAGGCCAACCGTGGACAGCCAGATGGCCCTCCTGCTCCCAGCGTTTAAGTCTTCCCTTTTAGTGTGTCTAACCCAAGATCCTACTGCCCCTGACCAGCAGCTCATCTTTGGTAGATGAAGGTTTAGACAGAACCAGGAAGACCAAGAAGTGATATTAACACCCAAATGAAACTCTGGAACATCAAGGATTCCTCAAGACCCTCACATGCCTTTGATGTCCTCGCCTCTTGGGGGCTACCTACTTCTGCCACACAGCCAGATGGGAAGATGGAGTATAGAAATGGTGGGCTCTATGAAGAAGCTTTGTCACGCCCCAGTTTGAAACCCAAAAGTGACTCTCCTGTGCCTACCCCGTAAAACCCACATTCATGCCTTGGCCTTCCACGGTTTTCTAGAGCCAGGTTATGTTCAGATTTTGAAAAGGTCACTCAACTGCAATATGACCTTGGGAAAGGTCGGTGGACACTTTCATCTTTGGGAAATAAGGAACAGTAGTACAGTATTGTACATTACTGGCAGATATATTCTGCCTTCTTGTCTTCCCATGAATTGTTTCATGGTGGTGTTTCCCCCTAACAGTATGGCCTGTGGGGGGGGGACATCTCCCATATAGCTGCAGCTGTTGTGCTATTAAAGGCTGGGCATGGACAATGCCCAGCTTGGATATGCAGTGCCTGCATTGCTTCCTGCCCCCCTTGAATTTTCTCATTTCTCATGCCTTGAGTTTGAAAGTCCCAAATAAAACATCGGTATTTAGTTTGTGTTTTCTAGGTGGCTTGCGGGCTAAAAGAGGAAGAGTTGGATGGGCTGCACTCCCACTCTTGTGCATCGGGCTCAGGTGCTTGGTCCACCCAGGTCAAAGGTTTTCATTTATTTTTGGTTTTAAATTTTTTAATTTTAAAGCCAGGCGTGGTGGTGTACACTTTTAATATCAGCAGTTGGGAGGCAGAGGTAGGAGGATCGCCATGAGTTTGAGGCAACCCTGAGACTATAGTGATTCCAGGTCAGCCTGGGCTAACCCCCACCTTGAAAAAAAAATTAATATTAGGGGGCTGCGCAGATGGCTTAGCAGTTAACATTATTGCCTGTGAAGCCTAAGGACCCAGTTTGACTTCCAAGGACCCACATAAGCCAGATGCACAAGGTGGTACATGCATCTGGTGTTAGTTTACAGTGGCTAGAGGTCCTGGCACACCCATTTGTTCTCTATGTGCCTCTCTATTTCTCTACATGGTAAAACCTTGTTGCTGAAGGCTTCATATCTTAGGCTGTAGGACACTGAAAAATCAAGCTAGAACTGAGCTGTTGGTTAGCTGTCAGGAGGCTGGAAAGAGCTATGCCGTACTGGAGAGACGGCTGAGCAGTTAAAAGTGATTGTTTGCAAAAACCCGAAGGCCTAGGTCTGATACCCTGGTACCTTTGTAAAGCCAGGTGTAGAAGGTGGCAAATGCATCTGGAGTTCATCTGTAATGCGAGGAGGCCCTGTCCCGTCTCCCCCCCCCCCAACCATTTTGGTTTTTTTCAAGGTAGGGTCTTCATCAAGCCAAGGTGACCTGGAATTCACTTTGTAGTCTCATGTTGGCCTCAAACTCATAGTGATCCTCCTACTTCTGCCTCTCGAGTGCTAGGATTAAAGGTACCCTGGATTTTGCTGTCTCTCAAATTGAATAAAGTTTAGGGGCTGGAGAGATGCCTTAGTGGTTAAGGTGTTTGCAGACCCAGGTTCAATTCCCCAGTACTCTGCCAGATGCACAAGGTTGTACATGCACCTGGAGTTTGTTTGCAGTGGCTGGAAGCCCTGGCATGGGCATTCTCCCTAGCCTGAGCTAGAGTTAGACCCTACCTCAAAATATATATATAAACTTCAGGGCTGGAGAGATGGCTCAGTGGCTAAAGGTGCTTATTTTCAATGCATACACTCTGAGGCTCCTCTCTCACTCTGAAATAAAATTAAAAAAAAATAATAGGGCTGGAGAGATAGCTTAGTGGTTAAGGCATTTGCCTGCAAAGCCAAATGATCCCAGTTTGATTCTCCTGGACCCACATAGCCAGATGCACAAGGGGGTGCATGCACCTGGAGTTCATTTGCAGTGTCTGGAGGCCCTGGCATGCCCATTCTCTACCTTTCTCTTTCCACCCTTTCTCTCTCTATACCTTTGTCTAAAAAAAAATAAGTATATTTTAAAAAACAGTAGAATAATCTTGAAAAAAACTAGTAATTAATGAAAACTAGTTTTAGCCTATAATCTCAACACTCAGGAGGCAGACATAGGAGGATTGCTGTGAGTTCAAAGCCAGTTTGAGACTACAGAGCTCGAAGTCAGCCTGGGCTAAAGCTGACCTGAAATTTACTATGTCAGCCTGGCCTCGAACTCATGGCAATCCTCCTACTTCTGCCTCCTGAGTGCTGGAATTAAAGGTGTGTGCTACCACATCTGGCTCAAAAAAAAGTTTATTTTTTACTGCTTTTTACCTTTTTATTGAGGCAGAGTCTCACTGTAGTTCAGGCTGACCTGGAATTCACCCTGTAGTCTCAGGGTGGTCTTGAATTCATGGTGATCGTCCTACCTTTGCCTCCCGAGTGCTGGGATTAAAGGCTTGCATCTCCACACCCAGCTGCATATATTTTTTCAGTTTTTGAAGGTAGGGTTTTACTCTGGTCCAGGCTGACCTGGAATTTACTATGTAGTTTCACGGGTGGGGGTGGGGGGACTGGAACTCATGGTGATCCTCCCACCTCTGCCTGACAAGTACTAGGATGAAAGGCATGCACCACCACTCCTGGCATTTTAAAATGCATTAAAAATTTTTTTTATTGACAACTTCCATAATGGTAGACAATAACCCATGGTAATTCCCTCCCTCCCCCCATTCTCCCCTTTGAAACTCCACTCTCCATCATATCCATTCCTCCTCTCAATCAGTCTCTTATTTTGATGTATCATTTTATCATTTTTTCCTCCTATAATGATGGACTTGCAGGTAGTGTCAGGCAGTGTGAGGTCATGGATATCCAGGCCATTTGTGTCTGGAGGAGCACATTGTAAAGAGTCCTACCCTTCCTTTGGCTCTTATATTCTTTCTGCCACCTCTTCCGCAATGGACACTGCGCCTTGGAAGGTGTGATAGAGATATTGCAGTGCTGAGCACTCCTATGTCACTTCTCAGCATCATGGTGCCTTCTGAGTTATCTCAGTCACCACCATCTGAAAAGAGAAGGTTCTCTAATCAAAAGTAAGAATAGCATTAATATATGGGTATGAACATTGATAGAAGTGCTTAACAGGCAGTTTGGTGAGCATATTGCATACATTAGCCAGACACAAGCAGACGTTACACCCCTAGGGCTCATGAATACCCCTGTTGTAGGTTTTCAGTATCAGGGATGTATTCACTCCCATGGAGCAGGCCTCCAGTCCAATTAGAGAGTGGTAGGTTTCCCCATCACAGACATGCCACTAATGTACACACTGGCTCATTTGGTCTGCTTGGCCAAATTTAAGGCTTGTTAGTGTTCAATGTTGAGTATCTCCACTGGTGATTTTTCTCTCTCATTGAACTGCATGCAGCATAGCTTTTTCCAGCTTTCTGTCACCTGGTCTACATGGAGGAAGCTTTCAGCTCAGCTCCAGCAGGATTTCTCAGTGACCTTGGAGCCCAAGTATGTGGAGTCTTCAGCAATAGGATATTACCATCTATTCCTGGTGGGAAACCAAGGGTCTTGGCAATTGCCTGTAATATTTTGGGGGCATCAGTGACCTCCCTGGCCAGCAACTCACTGGGAGGTATCCCATCCCTGGCACTAATTTTTTTTAGTAACAATCTGTGGCTTCTGAGCATTTCATTATCCAAAAAAGTAGGTTTCCATATGACTTATTCATATCCTCTTAGATTTTTGATTAGTCCTCCCTTCACTTTTCCTTGACTCACGCTCTTCCCCTGAGCTCACTTAGGCCTTTTCATCCCCATTAATCTGTTTTTCTACTTACATACATACAATGTCATCCTCTAAAGTACCCCCTCACTCCCTTTCTATTCCCTTTATGGCTTTTTAGCTTCTGCTACTGAATTTTATTCCAACTCACATAGAAGTCTACTCATTTGTAGCTAGGATCCACATATGAGAGAGAATCCTTTCCAGATCCATCTATTTTCCTGCAGATTTCATTTTTCCTTAGTAGAACTCCACTGTATAAATGTGCCACATCTTCATTATCCTCTCATTAGTTGAGGGGCATCTAGGCTGGTTCCATTTTCCAGCTATTGTGAATAGAGCAGCAATAAACATGGTTAAGCAAGTATCTCTAAGGTAGTTAGATAAGTCCATTCATGCCAAAGGCTTTGCACACAGGGACCTGAAGCCCACCAATATTTTGCTTAGTGATGAGGGGCAGCCAGTTTTAATGGATTTGGGTTCCATGAATCAAGCATGCATCCAGGTAGAGAGCTCACGCCAGGCCCTAGCTCTGCAAGACTGGACAGCCCAGTGGTGCACCATCTCCTATTGGGCACCTGAGCTCTTTTCTGTGCAGAGCCACTGTGTCATCGACGAATGGACTGATGTCTGGTCCCTAGGCTGTGTGCTTTATGCCATGATATTTGGAGAAGGCCCTTATGACATGGTGTTCCAGAAGGGTGACAGTGTGGCCCTTGCCATGCAGAATAAACTCTGCATCCCATAAAGCCCCAGGCATTCATCAGCAATGCTGCAGCTGTTGAACTCTTATGATGACTGTGGAACCCCAACAGCGCCCTCACATTCCTTCTCAGTCAGTTGGAGGCAATGCAGCCACCAGCTCTTGGCCAGCACACCACCCAAATCTGAACAACCAATGGGCATATTGAGAAGATGGCCTGGTGTGCCCTACAAAGAGGCTCCCATCCTTCATAGAACTCCATCTATTTTATCCGGGACTGCTTACAACAGGGATGAGGCCCATCACCTCAGTCCTGTGTCTGCTCTTCTGCTCTCTTGCCCCAGTACCTGGGCAAGGGTGGGTAAGGGAGTGAAATTGAGAAAACTACTACATGGCTCTAAGCTGGACTGTTGAGCTCACATCATATTCTGCCTCTAATCTGGGAACAGGAGAATGTATAAACAGAATAAAATGAAAGCAGGCTGGTAAAAAAAAAAAAAGACAGCATAGGAGTCATGCCAAACCAGTGTAGTGAGGGATTTAAACAAAACCACAACAAAATAAACTCTTCTTCCAAACAGTGAAGGTGTGTAGGTTATTTGCCTCAGTGGAGAAGGAGGAGAGACCAAGATCTACCAGGAAAGAGGAAACCGGCCAGAATCTCATGGAGGACCCAATCTGTGCCAATCAGCATGCCTGCCTGGCCTGGTGCGGAGGTGCAGGAGTAGAGACCAAAAAAAAAAGAGAGAGAGAGAATTTTCCAGCCTCTTCAGCTTCCTTATAAAGTTGAGAAACCTGAAGGGGAGATAGCAGAGGAGCTCCTGAATGGGATACAGAGGGACAGATTGGGTAGTTCCAGGCGAAGTCCAGACTTCCTTCACTCTCCCATCCCCTAACAATCAGAATCACTAATGTCCAGAGAAATCATTCACTGCCCCCCTCCCCAATGGCAGGGCATCCAGCACAGCTATCAGAACGCCAGACCCACAGCACAACACACGGATCGAGGTGGGCACTCAGTGTTGGTGATATTGGAAACCACTCCAAAAGGTAACAAGGCCAAGTGACAAAAAAGCAGGAACATAGGCCTGCACTGGAAGTGCTAATGTCTCCTTCCATGTCAGGGCAGGTTATGGGTTACAAATTCACTGTTGCCTTTACCAATCTCAATTAAGCTGTATTTGGGGGCTGATTGTTGTTGCCTTTGATGCTTTCAGATTTGCAGGGCCTTTGTCTTTTTCTTGTGTCATTATTGTGGGCAGAGTCTGATTTAGACCCAGGCTGACCTGGAACCCATTTCAGAACAGAAATTTGAATCTCCCAGCCGACAGGAATAAGGGTACAGAACAATGCACACACTTAGGGATTATGGCTTTACAAGGTTATCTGTGTTAATCCCCACATTTGCATGTTCTGTGCTGGTTTTTATTGAATGTGTATATTGCTCAGTTGAATTTTAGAATTTGCCAGTAAATTGCACCAACCGGCCCACTAGAATACTTGAATAGCAGGCAAACTCAACATCTAGGATTACTGCTGCAGTTGGATTGGAGTACAAGAGCTACACTTGGCACCTTAAACTCCTGCCCTGATGCTACATAAGGTTGTATTTCCATGTCTAAGACCACTACAGCTAATTAGAAAACCCAAGCATCAAATGGACTCAGGATGCAAAAACCACTACATTATAATCCAATAAAACATGAAGAATCAAGACAATACAATCCCACCAAAAATTATAAATCTATCTGAAATGATGTCCAGGCTTGGCATGATGGCACATGCCTTTAATCCCAGCACTTGGGAGGAAGAGGTAGGAGGATTGCTGTGAGTTTAAGGCCATCCTGAGACTACATAACTACATAGTGAATTCCAGGTCAGCCTGAGCTAGAGTAAGACCCTACCTCATACATACATACATACATACATACATACATACATACATACATACATATATATATATATATATATATATATATATATATACACACACACATACACACACACACACGCACACATACACACACACATATATATGTATAGAGAGAGAGAGCGAGAGAGAGAGATTTTATCCACACTCAAAGAAATCAAAGAAGAAAACAAGACTCTGGAAAGAACCCCAAGAGAACACAGGAAACCAGCTTAATGAAATAAAGTCATTACAAGATATGATAAGGGGCTGGAGTGATGGCTTATTATTTTAGTGTTTAAGGTGCTTGCTTGCAAAACCAAAGGTTCCAGGTTCAATTCCCCAGGACCTGCATTAGTCAGATGCACAAGGGGGTGCATTTGTCTGAATTTGTTTGCAGTGACTGGAGGCCCTGGCATGCCTATTCTCTCTCCCTCTCCTCCTCTTTCTCTGTAAAATAAATAAGTAAAAATGAAAAAATAATATGTGAGTGAGTAAGGTAATAGAAGTAGTGAAAAAACAGGCAGAAATACTAGCACTGAAAAACATAGTAACTCATATAAAAAACTGGAAAGTCTCACCAGTAGATTGGATGAAGGAGAGAACAGAATATCAAAACAAGAAGACCAGGTAGCAGATCTAATACAGTGTGCGCCAGGCTCGTGGCTCTGCAAAGGACATGCCTTGCCCTCTTTGATGCTGGTCAAGTTATGTCTCTCTGACTGTCCAGCTCTAAGCCAGTCAAAATGGAATGCCTGCTCAAATTTCCATATCCAGGACCAGTTGTGTCAAGACACTCACTCTCTTATGGTATAAAGGAATAACCACCTCATGCATAAATATTTCTTCTCCCACTTATTGTTCCCCAGTCTTTTATTGGGAGGTTTCAAGGTAGGGTCTCACTTTAGCCCAGGCTGACCTGGATTCACTATGTACTCTCAAGGCAGCCTTGAACTCACGATGATCCTCCTAACTCTGCCTCCTGAGTGCTGCATGGTGTGCACCACCATGCCCGCCCCCCTCCCCCAGTCTTGATTGTTCTACAGGTGTATCTCAATGAGGAAGAGGAAGTGGCCCATCAGCTCTGACTGCACCAACTGAGAGAACTTTTCATACTGCTGTTGGTACGCTTTGGCCTGACACTGTCCCTGAGTGCCTCGGGTATGGCTGGAGCTGCTCTTGCACAGACCAACCACCTCGCGGGAGACTTCCGAGACAAGCCTGACCAGGCCATGCTATCCACCACTGACAGCGTGGAATCTCTTTAGCAGCAATTGAATTCTCTTGTGGGTATGGTACTTCAAAACCATAGTGCCTTAGACCTCATTACTGTGGAATATGGTTGGGGGCACATGTGGTCTTGGGAGAAGAATGTTGCTTTTGTTAATGAAGCAAATGTTGAACATGATGCTAAAAAACTCAAAAAACTCGACAAGGAGCTGCTTAACCACTACAAGCCTGAGGACCCCATCACCTGGTTTTCTAATCCTTTAGTCGCTTGGCTTCTCCCCCTCCTTGCTATAAGAACCTTATTACTGAGCTGGGCGTGGTGGCGTATGCCTTTAATCCCAGCACTCGGGAGGCAGGGGTAGGAGGATTGCCATGAGTTCGAGGCCACCCTGAGACTCCATAGTGAATTCCAGGTCAGCCTGGGCTAGAGTGAGACCCTACCTCAAAAAACCAAAAAAAAAAAAAAAAAGAAACAAAAAAAAAACAAACCACCTTATTACTTGTAGTCCCCTGCCTCATCAAATTTCTCAGACAACAAATAGCTAATATTGCTAAGGTTGCTACTAATCAGGTTCTTGTGCACCATCTAGCCCTATCTGAGCCTATGATAGACAATAAGGATTTCACTCAATATGATGACACTTCCCCATTTTAAAAACAAAGGGGGACCTGTTGTACATAGGCTGGGCCCTGGGTTAAGGCAAACCTAAGCTGTCTGACATGAAGGCCCCAGGTTATGGAGAGGTTGCAGCAGCCTCCGCCACCAGTCATATCTCGGGGATCAGACTGACAGGGGAGTTCCTCCCCATTCACTGGGGTTGCAGTGAGCCAGGATCCTACCCCCATTCCAGGGGTTTGCAGTGAGCCTGGAGCCCCAGACAAAATCTTAGACACCAAGATTGCAGGAAGTAAGGCCGCTCCCTCTCCAAACATGGGATACTTGGACATTCAGAGAAGACTTAGGCTTTGCCCATAACCCTGTGACCTTTGCCAGTTGCCTAAGAAACTCCTTATATGGTATTAGCCAGCAAACTTTGCACAGCTCATCCCCCTGTACCATATACCATTGCCTATGTGCTGGAATGTATGTCCCCATATGCTAATTAGGCATCAGCAAGTAACCTTGTACATCCAATTCCCTTAGGTCCCTCAACTCCTTAAAAACCCATTTCCGTATTGATTACAGAGAGCTGTTCCCAGAGACTGTCTCCTGAAAGTAAAGTCTTTCATCATTGGGCATACCATGGTTGCCTGGTCACCTTCAGGGGAACAGGAGCCAGCCTTCTAGGACCCAGGGACCCACAACATGGGGGCTCCCAACTCCATCAAAGAAACACTATTGGAACTAAGGTCAGAGATAACACCAAACACAATTTTACTGGGCGACTTCAATAGTCCACTCTCATCAACTGACAGGTCATCCTGGCAAAAAACAAACAGATATACATCTGGATTAAATGAGGTCATAGATCAAATGGACCTAACAGATATCTATAGGACATTTCATCCAAATGCTGCAGAATACACATTCTTTTCAGCAGCACATGGAACATTCTCTAAAATAGACCATATATTAGGACACAAAGCAAATATTAATAAATACAGTAAAATTCAAATAATTCCTTGCATTCTATCTGACCACAGTGGAATCAAACTACAAATCAATAGCAAGAAAAGCTATAGAGCATTAACAAAATCATGGAAACTAAACAATACACTATTAAATGATGAATGGGTCAATGACGAAATCAAGAAGGAAATAAAAAAATTCATAGAGTCAAATGATAATGAAAACACAACTTACCAAAACCTTTGGGACACAACAAAGGCAGTCCTAAGAGGGAAATTTATAGCTTTAAGTGCTTATATTAAGAAATTAGAAAAAACAAAACAAAAAATGAAAACCGCCGGGCTTGGTGGCGCATGCCTTTAATCCCAGCACTCAGGAGGCAGAGGTAGGAGGATCACCGTGAGTTCAAGGCCATCCTGAGACTTCATAGTGAATTCCAGGTCAGCCTGGGCTAGAGAGAGACCCTACCTCGAAAAAACAAAACAAAACAAAACAAAACAAAAATTAGAAAGGTCTCAAGTAAACGACCCAATGCTTCACCTTAAAGCCTTGGAAAAAGAAGAACAAGGCAAACCAAAAATCAGTAGACGGGAAGAAATAATAAAGATTAGGGCAGAAATTAATGAAATAGAAACAAAAACAACAACAACAACAAAAACAATCCAAAGAATCAATGAAACAAAGAATTGGTTCTTTGTAAGGATAAACAAGATTGATAAACCCTTAGCCAATCTGATGAAAAGAAAGAGAGAAGAGACACAAATTAATAAAATTGGAGATGAAAAAGGCAGCATCACAACAGATGCCAGAGAAATTCAAAAAATCATGGGCACATATTATAAGAACATATACTACACTAAGCTTGAAAACCTGAAAGAAATGGATGATTTCCTTGATTTATATGACCTACTTAAATTAACCACTTAACTAGACCTATAACAAGTATGGAGATCCAAGCAGTTATCAAAAATCTCCCAGATAAAAAAGTCCATACCCAGATGGATTCACTGGTGAATTTTACCAGATGTTCATGGAAGAAATTACACCAATTCTTCTTAAACTTTTCCATAAAATAGAAAAAAAAAAAAAAAAAAAAGCAATCCTATCAAACTCCTATGAAGCCAGCACCACCCTGATACCAAAATCAGGCAAAGATAGAAAAAAAAAAAAGTTACAGACTGACGTCCCTCATGAACATAGATGCAAAAATTCTCAACAAAATATTGGCAAACAGAATACAAGAATATATCAGAAAGATCATTCATCCTGACCAAGTAGGCTTTATCCCATACATGCAAGGATGGGTAAATATATGCAAATTGATAAATGTAATACATTATATAAATGGACTGAAGGACAAAAATCACATGATCATCTCATTAGATGCAGAAAAAGCATTTGACAAAATCTAACATCCTTCCATGATAAAAGTCCTACAGAGACTGGGAATAGAAGGAACATATCTCAATATAATAAAGGTATTTATGACAAGCCTACAGCCAATATAATACTAAATGGAAAAAAAAAAAACCTGAAGGTTTTCACTAAAATTAGGAACAAGACAAGGGGGTCCACTGTCCCAACTTTTATTTAACATAGTACTGGAAGTCTTAGCCATAGCAATAAGATAAGAGACATACATAAAATGGATAAAAATTGAGCCAGGCATGGTGGTGCATGCCTTTAATCCCAGCACTTGAGAGGCAGAGGTAGGAGGATTGTTGTGAGTTCGAGGCCACCCTGAGACTACATAGTGAATTCCAGGTCAGCCTGAGGTAGTAAGACTCTACCTTGAAAAACAAAACAAAACAACAACAATAAAAACCAAACAAACAAAAAACCCAAAACAAAACAAAACAAAAGGATAAAAATTGGAAAGGAAGAGATGAAGTTACTATTTGCAGATGACATGATTCTATACATAAAAGACCCTAAAGACTACCAGAAAACTGTAGAGCTGATAAACACCAATAGCCATGTAGCAGGATACAAAATAAATACACAGAAATAAGTAGCCTTCCTATATGCTAATAACAAACAGTGTGAAATTAGAAAATCACTCCCATTCACAATTGCATCAAAGGAAGAAAGAAAGAAAGAAAGAAAGTACCTTGGAATAAACCTAACCAAGGAAATGAAGGATTTCTACAGTGATAACTTTAGAACACTGAAGTGAGAAATTGCAGAGGACACTAGGAAATGGAAAGACATAACTTGTTCTTGGATTGGAAGAATCAATATTGTGAAAATAGCAATCTTACCAAAAGCAGTCTACACATTTAATGCAATCCCCATCAAAATTACAATGGCATTCTACATGGAAATAGAAAAAACAATCCAAAAATTCATTTGGAAGCACAAAAACCTTGAATATCTAAAACAACTTTGACCAACAAAAGTAAAGCCAGTGGAATCACCATACTTGATTTTAACCTATATTACAGAGCCATAGTAATGAAAACAGCATGGTACTGGCACAAAACAGATATGTAGATCAATGGAACAGAATAGAGGACCAAGATATAAGTCTGGGTAGCTATAGCCACCTGATCTTCGACAAAAATGCCAAAAATACTCATTGGAGAAGAGACAGCCTTTTCAGCAATTAGTGCTGTGATAGGTCTCGAGGGATGTCTTAGCAGTTAAGGTGTTTGACTGCAAAGGCAAAGGACCCTGGTTCAATTCCCCAGGACCCATGTTAGCCAGATGCACAAGGGGGCGCATGCGTCTGGAGTTTATTTGCAGTGGCTGGAAGCTCTGGCACGCCCATTCTCTCTCTTTCCCTCTTTCTCTGTCAAATAAATCAATACAATATTAAAAAAAAATAGTGCTGAGAACTGGATATGTATGTGTAGAAGGATGCAAGTAGATAATTTTCTCTCTCCATGCACAAGAATTAAGTACAAATGGATCAAAGACCTTCATATCAGACCTGAAACTCTGAAACTTGTAGAAGAAAAAGTAGGGGAAATCCTTCAACATATTGGTCTTGGCAAAGACTTTCTGAATATATCCCAGTTGCTCCAGAAATAAAACCACAGATCAACTGCTGGGACCTCATGAAATTACAAAGCTTTTGTATGGCAAAAGACATTGTGAATAGAGCAAAGAGAAAATGTTTGCTAGCTATACATCTGATAGAGGATTAATATCTAGGATATAAAAAGAACTCAAAAAATTTAATAATAAGAAATCAAACAACTCAATTAAAAATGAGCTATGGGACTAAATAGAGAGTTCTCAAAAGAAGAAATACAGATGGCATGTAAACATCTAAAAAAAAAAAAAGTTCTACATCACTAGTCATCAGGGAAATTGCAGATTAAAACTACATTGAGATTCCACCTCACTCCTGCCAGATTGGCTACCACCATGAAAACAAATGACCATAAATGCTGGTGAGGATGCAGAAAATGAGGAAACCTTCAACATTGTTGGTGGGAATGCAATCTGGTCCAGCTATTGTGGAAACCAGTGTGGAGGTTCCTGAGACAGCTAAAAATAGATCTATCATATGACCCAGCTATACCACTCCTAGGCATATATCCTAGGGACTCGTCTCAGTACCATAGAAATACTTGCTCAAACATTTTTATTGCTGCTCTATTCACAATAGCTAGGAAATGGAACCAGCCTAGACGTCCCCCAACTGATAAGTGGATAATGAAGATGTGGCACATGTACACAATGGAGTTTTACTCAGTGGTTAAAAAAAATGAAGTTATACAATGTGTTCCCTCCAGACACAAAATGACCTGGATATCCATGACCTCACAGTGCCTGACACTACCTGCACAAGACCATCATAAGAGGAGGAAAAGATTATGACATCAAAATTAAAAGAGAGACTGATTGAGATGGGGAGGGGATATGATGGAGAATGGAGTTTCAAAGGGGAAAGTGGAGGAGGGAGGGTATTACCATGGGGTATTTTTTATAATTATGGAAGTTGTTAATAAAAATTTGGAAAAAAAATGAGAAAATATAAAAATGAGTAAATATTATAGCACATAAAAAAGAAATCTGTAAGAAAATGGGTGGATTGGAAGGATTATACTTAGTCAAGTAATCCATGCCCAGAAAGCCAAATGTAACATGTTCTTTCTCATATGTGATCCTAGCTACAAATGATTGGACTTCTATGTAATTAGGAATAAAACTGAGTAGCAGAGGCCAGTAAAGTAGAAAGGGGACATAAAGGGAATAGAAAGGGAGGGAGGAAGAACTTAACAGGATGGCATTGTATATATGTAATTAGAAGAACAGATTAATGGGGGTGAAAATGCTTAAGTGAGGTCAGGGGTAGAGACTGAGTAAAGGAAATGTGGAGGGAGGATGTGGTGGTTTGATTCAGGTGTCCCCCATAAACTTAGGTGTTCTGAATGTTAGGTTCCCAGCTGATGGATATTTGGGAATTAATGCCTCCTGGAGGGAGTGTATTGTTGGGGGCGGGCTTAAGGGCTTTATAGCCAGGTTCCCCATGCCAGTGTTTGGCACACCCTCCTGTTGCTGTGGTCCATCTTCTGTTGGCCAGGGGGTGATGTCCACCCTCTGCTCATGCCATTGTTTTCCCCTGCCATCGTGGAGCTTCCCCTCGATCCTGTAAGCCAAATAAACCTCTTTTTCCCAGAAGCTGCTCTTGGTTGGGTGATTTCTACCAGCAATGCGAACCGGACTGCAACAGAGGGCTAATCAAAATCTAAGAGGATATAACTAAGTCATATGGAAACCTACATTTTTGGATGATGGGACACTCAGAAGCCATAGGTTGTTACTAGAAAATTTTTAGTGCCAGGGATGGGATACCTTCCAGTGAGTTGTTGGTCAGAGAGGTCCCTGATGCCCCAAAAACATTACAAGCCATTGCTGAGGCCCTTGGTTTCCCACCAGGAATAGATGGTAAGACCCTATTGCTGAAGACTCCATATACTTAGACTGCTGGAGCTGAGCTGAAAACTTCCTCCATGTAGACCAGTTGACAGAAAGCTGGAAAAAGCCATGCTGCATGCAGCTCAATGGGAGAGAGAGAAATTACCAGCGAAGATACTCAACAGTGGACACTGCAAGACTTAAATTTGGCCAGCCATACCAAATGAGCCAATGGGTGCAATAGTATCACATCTGTTATGGGGGAAACCAACCACCCTCTAATCTGACTGGAGGCCCACTCCATGGGAGGGAATACATCCCTGATACTGAAAACCTACAACAGGGGTATTCACGAGCCCTAAGGGTATAACATCTTGCCTAGTAATCACTTCTCAATATTCATACCCATATATTAATGCTACTCTCACTTTTGGTTAGAGAAGCTTCTCTTTTCAGATGGCAGTGACCTTGGGATGGCTCAGAAGGCACCATGGTGCTGAGAAGAAGTGACAGGAATGCTCAGTACTACAATATCTCTATCACACCTTCCAAGGCTCAGGGCCCATTGTGGATGAGGTGGCGGAAAGGATATAAGAGCCAAAAGTAAGGGTAGGACTCCTTACAACGGGCTCCCCCAGACACAAAGTGTCCTGGATATCCATGACCTCACAGTGCCTGACACTACCTACACAAGACCATCATAATAGGAGGAAAAGATCATGACATCAAAATAAACTAGAGACTGATTGAGAGGGGGAGGGGATATGATGGAGAATGGAGTTTCAAATGGGAAAGTGGGGGGAGGGAGGGGTTTACCATGGGATATAGATTACAGTTATGCAATTATTGAAGTTGTCAATAAAAAATACATAAAGTTTTAGAAAAAAGAAAAGTGCAATATGCTTGTGCATATACACCAGTTACTTTATGAACAGTAAGGGAATGAAAGAACAGAAAACTACACTGTAGTAGTCAGGATTTGGTGGAACAAAATTGCAGCTTTCTAGTTGTTTGAAGTTTTTCTTTTCTTTCTTTCTTGTCTTTTTTTTTTTTTTTTCCTAAGTAGGGTCTCATTCTAGTTCAGGCTGACCTGGAATTCACTATGGAGTCTCTGGGTAGCCTCGAACTCATGGCAGTTCTCCTACCTCTGCCTCCTGAGTGCTGGGATTAAAAATGTACACCACCACGCCTGGCTGAGACTTAAGATTTTAAGCTAAAAAACCTCAAGCAAGTTAAAATAACAGGCACTGAGACTAAATTTAGGTTATGATGGTTCAATATACATTGTTTTAGTCTCTCCTTGCTATTCCTTATACCAGTTAAAAATGTTTACTCTGTGCCTTTATGTTAGAAGTGTTTAACTTGTTTAATTTTACAGATCTTAATAACTTAAATTGGTCAAGACTGTGGGTACCTTTAAAATTAAACTAAGTACAATTTATAATATATGATAATTATAAATCTATTGGGAGCCAGGGACAGAATTTGGTAATTTAAATAGATGGCCCCCCCTAGCATCTTATGCCCGACCCTCCCCTACTGGGAAATGATGGGCAATCCACCTCCTGGGAGACTGCCACGTGGCCCCTTGGATTGACCCAGGTGGGGGCATGGGAAAACTCCGCCCTCTCATGGTGACTGGGCTTACTGACCTTTTCCTGTGCCTACTGGGCATTGGTACATGCCGGAAAAAAAAACTAAACATGCCATTAGTCATATGCTTCAATGTTTTGCCACTCTTGGGCTGCCTGATCAAATTAAAACAGAAAATGGCCCCTCCTTCGTAAGCAAGGCCTTTGTAGATTTTCTCCAGACCTGGAAAATCTCACATTCCACAGACATTCCATACAACCCCTGGGACCAGGATATCATTAAAAGATAGAATCAAACTCTCAAATCTCAATTACAGAAACAAAAGGGGGAATCCTTACCCCCACATGACCAACTGCAAAAGGCCTTATTTACCTTAAATTTTTAAATTTTTCTAACAATTTATAATGTGTGATGGTTATAAATCTATTGGGATCCAGGGGCAGAATGTGATAATTTAAATAAATGACCCCAATATATTCAATTGTTTACCTTAAGGTGTGATGTTGGGTTTCAGATTTCAATCTAAAGATATACAAAGTGTGCCTAGCAGGAGTTCCTAAAGTGTGCTGTGGCTTTTGGCTTTAGGCTTGTACTTTTAATGTCTAACTATCCTTCATACTCACAGCTTTAAAGTAGCTCCTAAAAAAAAAAAAAAATTCAAACTGTACCTCCCTTTAGGATCTTGGGCTTGATCCTTACCATAGATACATACATAGATACCTGTTAGATGCTCTATATACTAGGGTTAAAAGTTAAAACTCAATTGGAGTGTCATGTAGATTTTCAATGGATTTGTGTTACTTCTAAAAAAAATATAATAACAGCTAACAGCATTGGGAAAATACATTTAAGAGATATTTGGCACAATGATAATATTCCCTTAGATCTAATTCAGTTCCATTCAGAGATTCTGTCTTTACAAAATAATCAGCTTATTTTTGATACAGCAAAAGCTGCTGATGACTTAATATCTACTTTTAAGTCTGCCTTGCCTGGATGGAATTCTTTCACTTCTTGGATAGGAAGCTTTACTGCTACAGGTGTTTGTCTTTTACTCATTCTGTGTCTGCTGCCCATACTTGTTAAATGCCTTTTAAGATCCGTTATGGATATCTGTACAGAAATACATGGGATACAGCTGCAGACCCGAACCCGGCTTCCTGAGACATTATCTTAAAGCCCCTGCAGAGGCTGGTAGTCAAAGACGGGTAAAATTCTCTCGAGTTAGGTCAACCTAAGAAAGGGCATGAATGATGGAATTCATGTACCAATGACGGGTAAGGCCTAAAAGAGAACAACCTAAGACAGACACAGTCTTTCTGCACCGAGGCCTGGAGGGGCCTGGTTCATAAAAAATAATAAATAAAAAAGGGGAAATTGTCGGGAGCCATTTTGGCTGGACTTGTATCCATAGATCGGGGCTTTCGGCAGCAACACTTTAGCAAAACTATAGCAAGGCTTTAGCACAACTAAAGCACCTACAGTAAGCAAGATTATGTATATTCAGTGTGGAAGCCATTTGGCTGGCCTTAATAGTCTTTTGTACTGAGAAGTAATTAAAATACAAAAATTCTGTAACAGAAAGGAGTTTTTGATAGAAACTTGTATGACGCCCATAAAATTTTTGTCCATGGGAAAACTTTGTAAAAAGAAAAAGACCCATTTGGGTACCAGTGAGAGACCTAAAATATTTGTCCCAACAAGGGGACACTGACAATCACTTCTGTAGGGAGTGTCCTGCCCCTGAGGACTGTTCCTAAAGTGGTCCTTCACCCTGCTAAACTAAATAACTCCCTCCTTTGGGGAGGATTGCTGGCTTTGCCTCCGATCTGGGCCTCTCCGGCTGCTTACAGTACAGTTGTCCATACGACCTTAAAAAACCGCTCAGCCACCTTCCCCATCCCGTCCAGTTTTTCCCAATGTTTCCTCTGGGCATTTGGGCTCTGCCTTCCCCTAATAATTCCAGTATAGATGTGGGATACATTCATCCTTCCTTCTGTACTTTTAACACAACTGAGCCTGGAGGAAAAAACCCCAGCAGGGGGTCCCCCATGCTCTGCCCGGATATGGCGACACCCCAAATCACTCACGAGAAGCGGTCTTGATGCAAACTGCAAGAGGATTTTATTCCAAGCGTGCTGGGGCCCACAGTCGTACACCGCACAGGGGTAGAGGACTGCAGAGCCCCGAATGCAGGAACAGGACAGTTTTTATAGGGTTTCTAACAAAGCCTGTGCATTATACCAATCATTTTTTAATATCAGGAGCCCGCAGGGTGTTAGTAAGTTTGTGCCACCCCATAATTTCTAAGCCAATTAGTTTAATTTGTTCAAGCCCCTTGTGGACCAATCATTCTCTTATGACCTTGGTGGTCAGCATTTGCGCAGGTCCTTGGGTGGGAGTAGCAGAGTATGGTATCAGTCTCCTATGACCTTGGAGGTCAGCATTTGCGCAGGTCCTTAGGTGGGGGTAGCAGAGTATGGTATCAGCCTCCTATGACCTTGGTGGTCTGAGGCAGGCTGCTACAGCTTATGGTGCGAGCTACTAAGGCTAACAGTGTGGGCTATTAAGGCTTATAGTGTAAGGCGTATAGTGCAGGCTATTTACAGAAACCAAATAAGTGGTTCACTTCATTACTCATTTCCCATCCTTGGGGGCTATCTCATGCCCTTTTTACCTAGTTTTATATTAGGAGCGGGCTCTGATATAATGAGAAGAGGGATTCTTCACTTGCTTCCAACAGAGAGTAAAGCTTGGAGTTTGAGGTATGCAGGGAGCCCGCTTAAGCTCCCCTTGGAGCGTGATAGTATTTCTGAGCTTCTGAATTCTTGGGCCTTTCAAGCCCAGTGCTTAACGCTGCCTGCCTTCTGGAATGGCTTATGTTTGTGGAGGTGGGATGGCCTATGACGTTCTGCCCACCAACTGGACAGGCCTTTGTGCCCCAGCCACCTTAATCCCAGATGTAGATATCATTCCTGGAAGCTACATTCCCTGGCTGAGGTAGTCCTACAAAACAGGAGAGGACTAGACCTACTAACGGCCGAAAAGGGAGGTGTATATTTGTTTTTATAGGAAAAATGCCGCTTTTATGCCAATAAATCGGGAATCATCCAGGACAAGATTAAGAGGCTCCAGGAAGACTTGGAGAGGAGGCGACGGGACCCCCAGGACAGCCTGCTGCGGACGGGCTTACATGACTTCTTACCCTACCTCCTCCCTCTACGTGCACCCCTCCCTCTTCCTCTCCTTCCCCTTCTCCTCACTGTCGGGCCTTGTGTAATTAACAAAATTACACAATTTATTCACCAGTGGCTAGAGGCAATAAAACTTCATCAGGTTGAGATACATTACCACAGGCTTGCAACTCAGGAATTAAGTTCCTCAGATGACCCACTGCCACCTCCTCTGCCCTCCATGTGACCAATGACAGGTAAGATCCCCAGAGGGGGACAACCTAAGACAGGGGCCACGATGACTAATGATCTTATAAAAACAAAAGGGGGAGATGTTGGGTCCTGAAAGGCCCAGGCGTGAGGCCTCGTGGAACTTCCTGAGCCTAGCTACAGTTTGGTGACCTGTCTCTGGCCAGCTAGGACTCAGCAAGATGCCTAATGGTTTCTGGCCTCCCACTTCTGTGTGGCAATTGTAATTACCATTTCAATAGCTAAAGTTTACTATTGGCCCTTACCTCTTCCCCCATCCTAAAATCCCCACCTTCATCCCCAACATGATATAGGCAACTGCTCAGAGTAATAAAGCGAGTTGTTTCTGCGAGTTCCCGCATCGAAAAGACTCCTGACTCAGTGTGGTTGTTCTCCGGTGGCCAGGAGAGGTCTGGGTCACCTGACATTCATCATCCTTCTCAACCCCAAGGGAGGAACCAGCAGGCCTGGTCCTTCCCTCGCCACTACCTGCCTGACCAGGAAGGAGCCCCGCATCATACTTTAGTTTCAGGCTGGTCTCGAACTCACAGTGATCCTCCTACTTCTGCCTCCCGAGTTCTGGGATTAAAAGCAGGCACCACCACAACCAGCTTAATCTTAATTTTTAACACAACAACAACAAAAATCTTATTTATTTATTTATTTTGGATGTGTGTGCATGCTTTTCAGGAACTGTTGCTGCAGCAAACAGATACCAGCCACTTGTGCAACTTTTTGTGTCCAGCTTACCTGGGTGGCTTGGGAATTGAACCCCAGGCTGTCAGGCTCTGCAAAGGAGTTTTGTTGTTGTTTGTTTGTTTAGTGAGACTTTATTAGACTAACAGAAGGAAAGAGGAAGAAATACAGAGAGCTCCCACCTTGAAGGAGGCCCCGAAAGTGAGTCTCTTTATCTACTGAGCCACCTTCTCAACCACTAATTACATTTTCCAACTTCCAAGTGCCACCTGAACCAGGGAAGAAAAGTCTCTGGTACTAAAAACATAGTTAAGCTGGGCATGGTGGTAGTGCATGCCTTTAGTCCCAGCCTTTGGGAGGCAGATTTAGGAGGACTGCAATGAGTTTGAGGCCACCCTGAGAGTACAGAGTGAATTCCAGGTCAGCCTGTGCTACAGTGAGACCCTACCTCGAAAAATAAAAACCAAACCAAACAAACAAAAAAAAGGTTAAAAGCTATGAGTAGAAGGTCATAGGCTATAGTAGGGTAGTCACTACTGTTCTTTGGCTAAATGGATACACTGTGCCCATTAAACTGACCTTTAAATATTATGCTGAAGCACATCGATCATTGCTGCTCTCAGCTTTAGTCAGAGAAGCTTTTTGCAGTGGACAGCAACTACTGGGGAGATTCAACACTTATCACAGTGCTGAGAATATGTGATTGAGTGCTCAGAGCTAAATAGGACATCTATAGAACTCCCCCTTGAGACTCAGAGAACATTGTGGAAGAGGCAGAAAGATCCCAAGGGTGGGGAGGAGTGCTGTGGAGCACCTTCTTCCAGACATGACATGGGGGTTGTATTCATGAGCTCACAGCAGCTGCCATTACCCGTACAAGACCAGTAGACCCTCCCTGAGTTATTTATTGGCAGTGAGTGGTTGCTGGTGCAGTGGGAGACATTTTCTTGAGTGGCAGTGAGAGGGGAAGAAGAATGGGCATGCCAGGGCTTCCTGCCACTGCACAGGGACTTCAGAGACATATTTTTGTGCATTCACTTCAAACAGGTGACTTATAGAAGCAGGGCACAAAGGCCCAAGTGGGTTTCAACTTAATTCCAAGAGATGCACACAGATTTCTACCAAGGGGCATCCTGCTTCACATTCTCCTTCTGGATCCTTCTACCCTTTCTTCCCCTCCCTCCCTCCCTCCCTCCCTCCCTCTCTCCCTCCCTCCCTCCCTCCCTCCCTCCCTTCCTTCCTTCCTTTTGCATGTGTATGTGCCTGCATGTATGTAAGTGGTGTGTGTGTGATCCTGTGGACATGCATGTGTGTATATGCCAAAAGTTGACATTGGCTGTTTGTAGGGAGCGGGTGTGGCAGCCATTCCAAGATGGCGCCCGGGACGGCTGCCAAGTCGTATGATTTGCACCTGACTTCCTTATATACCCCTGAATAGCCACGTCTGCAGTGCGCACTGCGCAGACTCATTGCTATGCAAGATCAGACCATCTGATGTTGTGCTGACGTGAGCCTATTGAAGAGACTTACGCGGCAGACTCTGAGTGGTGCAGGCTAGGGATTTAAGGACGGACTGGGAAGGGCTCGGGATTCATTTCTTTCTTTCTTTGCATGCGGAAAAGGTTCCTGAATAAACTGCTTTGAGAAGAACGTTGTGTGGCGTCGTTCCTTTCTGCTGGTTGGACTGAGAAGCGACAGCTGTTTTCTTTACTCTGTTTTACTGAGGCATGGTCTCTCATTTGAGCCCAGAGCTGGCCCATTAAGCTAGCCTGGTGAACCAGCTTGCCCTAGGAATCCTCTGTCTCCCCCTCTTAGGCGCTGGGATTAGAGGTGACTGCCATGCCTCCCATGTACATGGATGCTAGGGATCTGACCTTTGGTCCTCATGCCTAAGTGTCAAGCATTTTACCAACGGAGCCATAGTCCCAGTGCCTAGGCAAACACCTTAACTGCTAAGCCATCTCTCCAGCCCTATTTATTTATTATTATTTTTAAAGATTAAAAAATATTTATTTGTTTGAGACAGAGAGAGAGAGAGAGAGAGAGAGAGAGAGAGAGAGAGAGAGAGAATGGGTGCACCAGGGCCTCTAGCCGAATTCCAGACACATGTGGCACCATGTTATGTGGGACCTAGAGAATCGAACCAGGGTCCTTAGCCTTCACAGGTATGTGCCTTAGCCACTAAACCATCTGTTCAGCCCTTAAAGATTTTTTTAAAATAAAAATGCTTTATTTGCAAGCAAAAAGAAACAGAGAGAATGGGCACCCCAGGGCCCCCAGCCACTGCAAACAAACTCCAGATGTATGTGCCACCTTGTGCACCTGGCATTATGTGGGTACTGGGGAATCAAACCCAGGTTGTAGGCAAGCGCCTTAACTGCTGAGCCATCTCTCTAGCTCAAGTTGTTCTTGCACAGAGTTCTTGTAATAGTCTGTATTGATGACACATGTGCACAAGGAAAGCCTTTGATATCGTTCTCGTCCCGTCACCTCTGGCTCCACTCTGCTCTTAGTCTGGCGGCAGCTCTGGCTTCTTGCACACTGCCTTTGATTCTGCACGCACAGCGCTGAACACGACCACCACCAGGCCATCTGCCTTGTGCTGACCGAGTGCTGGGTGGGAAGAGAGCAATTTACACGGAGAAAAGTTTAGCTGTTCACATGTCCTCATGGCCTGAGGGGCGGCATTGCTGGTTGAGAATTACACGTGGCACTTTTCGTGCTGCTTTAGGTGATCTAATCTTGCAAAATTCTTGTTGCACTTCATGCAGAAGTAGGGTCGTTCCCCGCTGTGCCTTTTCTTGTGTCTGTTGAGCTCATCTGAGCGGGCGAATTTCCAGGTGCATCCTATCTCGTTGCAGACATAGGGCTTCTCCCCTGGACCAGAGAGAAGCAGAGGGTTAGTACTTCAGGAAAGGTGTGATGGGGGTTATGAAATCAAACAAATTTGTCAATCTTCCCAGGGGTCTTCTGGTACCTCAGACTTGAAGAAGACTGCAACAATCTCAAATGATTCTAAAGCTTTGTAAAGACACAAGGCTGAAATCACTTGTCCCTCCCCCAGATACTTGGGCTGTCACTCACCTGTGTGTTTGCGCTTATGAACCTGGAGGTGGGAAGACTTGCTGTAAGATTTCCCAGTTTTCATATGTGAAGACATAGGGCTTCAATGTACTGGATTTATGAAGGAACTTCTGGCTCTTGGTCTTCAGCATCTGCTTTCCTGGGAGATGTCCATAATTGTACATAGAGAAATTTGACAGCTGTCCTTGGGCCAGTGGGAAAACATGTAAGATTTCTGCATTCATGGTTTGGCCCCCATAGTGGGTCTGGTTGTTAACAAAGGTCATCATCTGGTCTTTACTGAGTGTTTGGTCAGTTTTAATAGTCATCTGACCTCCATAGAGGGTGTGGGCACCACAGGTGATTGTCATTTGGCTCCCATAGAGGCTCTGGCAACTACTGGGGGTCGTCATCTGCTCCCCATAGAGGGTCTGATCATCACTGATGGTTGTCATCTGGACCACGTAGAAGACCTGGCTACCATTGCGAGTTGTCATATGGCCTCCATAGAAGGCCTGGCTACAACTTGGGGTTGTCATCTGGCCCCCATAGAGGGTCTGGCCATAACTGGGCATCGTCATCTGGACCTGAGAGAGGGCATGGTTATCAGTGGGGGTTGTCATCTGACCCCCATAGAGGGTCTGGCCACGGCTGGGAGGAATTTTGTGTTTCTCAAATGCATTCTGATGGCCATAAGCGGTCATCCCGTGGAGATCCTCAGGAGCTCCTGGCTGCCCTCCACAGTCAGGATGACGTTCACTGGGCGTCTCCAGTTGCCTCCCACCCAGGCCGTGACTGTGGAGTTCATCTGCAGTCTCTGCGTCACTTCTGGTCTTCGTGTGGCTCCCTTCATGGGAGCGCGTCACCATGCTGTCAGTGACTTGTCTTCTGGCAATCAGTGAGCAATGCCTTGAGGGTGTTGTTGATGGCGGCCAATAATCTGCTGAAGCTTCTCTTGCATCTGAAGACTCGCCTTGCTGGGTCACAGGCACAGTCTCCCTTAGGTTTCCAAGGGCTTTACCTGGGCCCCTGTTAGCATTCTGGGTGAGAACCACCCAGGGACATTCCATGATTCAGAAGTCACCCTTTCAGTCCTCCCAGGAGACACGGCCTGGCTCTGAGTGGACTCAGGTTGGCAGCCCTCCACATGGGCAGTGAGGTGCCTACAGGGCTGTGGCTCTGGCCCAGCTGTGTTTTGTGCCTGGCTCAAAGGTAGATCAGAATAGTCCCTGAGAAAAGCCTCAATGCTTTCAGTTGTTTGGAGAAAGCGATTCATCTTTTTGCTGAACTGGTTTGGATCCCCATTTGTGAAACCTGTGGAAAAAGTTCAAAGATCAAGGGTCAATCCTAGCTGGAAGTTAATCCTTACACCCTTCTCTATCCCCATGAACACCATGGACCACAGGTCTACAAGCCAGTGACTAACTCTTAACTGCCTCCCTGTCTGCAATTATCTATCCAGTGCCCTCTACACCCCCAGAGAAACCCCCTCTCTCAGCACGCCACTCCTATCTACCAGTGGTAGTGGGTGGAACAGAGGGATGCAGGAGTGTCCCACCTCTCACTGCAGAGACCTCACCCCAAATCCTATTCTAAAAATGCACTGCCTCCCCACATCCGTCTCTAGAGATTCAGCTGGAAAAACTTTCAAATAAATTATCTTACTTCATATCTACCATGATCTCAGGAGTGAGTCATGACTATGATCATTTTATTCTATTCATTTATTTCAGTTTAAAAAATATTTTATTATGTATTTATTTGGGGCAGGGAAGAGGCAGATAGACAGAATGGGTTTGCCAGGGCCTCTTGCCACTGCAAATGAACTCCAGAGGCATGCGCCCCCTTGTGCATCTGGTTTACATGGGTCCTGGGGAATCAAACCAGGGTCCTTAGGCTTTGTAGGCAAATGCAAGTACTAAGCTATTTCCTCAGTCCTATTAATTTATTTTAAATGTTTTTTATTTATTTGAGAATGTGTGTTTGAGTGCGTGTGTGTGTATGTGAAAGAGCCTATCAGAGTCTCTTTGCCACTGCAAACAAACTTCAGACACACGAGCCACATTGTGCATCTGATTTTATGTGGATACTGGGGAGTTGAACCCATGTCATTAGGCTGTGTAAGCAAATGATTTTAACTGCTAAGTCATCTCCTCAGAACTGCTCGTACAATATTTGCATATTATCTAGTACAATTTTAAAGTAGAGAAAAAAGACAGGAGCTGTTGTCCACTCCTGTCATCCCAGCACTCAAAAGGCTGTGACAGGAGGATTTAATTCAATGCCAACCAGGGCTACAAACCAAACCAAAACACAGAGTGGGCTGGAGGGATGGCTTAGCAGTTAAGGCACTTGTCTGCAAAGCCAAAGACCCAAGTTAGATTCCCTAGGACCCACATAAGCCAGATACACAAGGGGGCACACGCATCTGGAGTTTGTTTGCAGTGGCTGGAGGCCCTAGCATGTCCATTCTCTCTCTGTCTGTACCTGCCTATTTCTCTCTTTCTCTCTCTCAAATGAATAAATAAAAATAAAAATATCAAAAAAAAAAAAAGAGAGAGAGAGAATGTACGTGTGTGTGGGGGGGGGGGGGCCAGAAGATAATCAAAGCTCCAGTGAAAGCCAAAGCCAATGTCACTAGGAAGTGTGGTCTGACCCCACCTCCAGTTTCTCCACAGTGCAGACACTCCACTCAGATGAGATTCTTAATGGTCTGAAATTCAGTAAGGATCAAGGCATGGTGGCATAGACCTTTAATATCAGCACTTCACTGGGGAGGCAGAGGTAGGAGGATCACTGTGAGTCTGAAGCCAGCCTGGGACTACACAGTGAGTTCCAGGTCAGCTGGAATAGACGGAGATCTATCTCAAATAAATAAACAAATAAAAATTAGGGCTAGAGAGATGGCATAGCAGTTAAGGCACTTGCTTGCAAGACCAAAGGACCTAGGTTCGATTCCCCAGGACCCACATAATCTGGATGCACAAGGTGGTGCATATGTCTGAAACCATTTGCAGCGGCTGGAGGCTCTGTCTGGTATGCCTATTCTCATTCTTTCTCTCTTTCTGTGTCTTTCTCTTTCTCAAATAAATAAATAAAAATTTAAAAACAAACAAAAATCTTGTGAAAGTACCCAATGATCTATCAGATAAATGGGTACCTGGATTGAATATGCAAACAATGGAGCTTTATTCGGGAAGGAAATGCTCACTTACATATTCTAAAACATAGATAAGCCTTCAGGCATTATGCTTAGTGAAAGAAAGCAATCACACAAAGACAAACACTGTGGTTCCACTTCTGTGTGCACTTAGTGATAGAGAGGCCCGGCAGCCAGCCTCATGTGTGCATGCAGGTCCAGGCCTGCCGGGCTGCACAGATACACAGATGCAAACACACAGAACAAACAGAGTGGAAATGAGCAGTGGTGATGTCTTCATAATATTATGAACGCATTTAACAGCTCCACTGAATGGCATAGTTAAACCCCAGCACTTAGGAAGCAGAGGCAGGAGGATAACCACAAGTTTGAAGACAGCCTGGTCTAGGCAAACCAGAGTTGCGGTGAGACCTCGTCACAAAACAAAAACAGAAACAGGCCTGGAGAGATGTCTTAGAGGAAAACCTAAGGCCTAGGTTCAATTTCCCAGTATCCATGTAAGCCAGATGCGTAGGTGGCACATTTGGCTGAAATTATTTTGCAGTGACTAGAGGTCCTGGTGTGCACACTCTCTGTCTCTCAAATAAATAAGCTATTAAAAAAAAAAAAGAGAGAGAGAGATAAGGTTAAGAAGATGGTAAGGTGACCTATCCCTGTAATCCCATGACTCAAGAAGCTGAGGCAGGGAGATTGTCAGTTCCTGGTCAGCCTGAGCTACATACCCTGAGATGCATAGATCTTGTCTCAGAAACAAACAAGCACAAACAACCCTGAAAAAGTCAAAACTTATTTTATAGACTCTGAAGAAAATGAAACTAAGAATTCATGCATGCTGAGTAGGCACTGGGTTGGACTATCCAGGGCCACTTGCGTGATCCACAAGTGACACACCCAAACAACATCCCAGTCTCCCCCCGCCCATCTTCCTCCCTGCTCTTCCATGGGCAAAGAAAAATCCCAGACCAAAGGTGCCCACAAACATTTTTCTTAGATACACCATAATTGGCCCAAAAGTGTCACCATCCAGTGACCTGGCCACTCAAGACCCTTAGCTGTGACTGGGATGTTAGGTTGGAGGGCAGGGAGGAGGTAACTGCAGGGTATGAGAAAATAAAAAGCTATTTATATTCTCAACTGCAATAAGGTGAGGGGCAGCAAAAAACACCTCCCCCCAAACAAAAACTACTTGGGACTGGAGAGATGGCTCAGCAGTTAAGGCACTTCCCTGCAGAGCTGAAGGACCTTGTTTTGATTACCCAATACCCACATAAAGCCAGATAAACAAAGTGGTGTATGCATCTGGGGCTCATTTGCATACACTTGGAGGCCCTGAGGAGCCCATTCTCTCTCTGCTTGAAAATAAATAAATAAATAAATATTAAAGAAAACACTAGGGGGCTGGAGAGATGGCTTAGCAGTTAAGCACTTGCCTGTGAAGCCTAAGGATCCTCATTCAAGGTTTGATTCCCCAGGACCCACGTTTGCCAGGTGCACAAGGGGCACATGCGTCTGGAGTTTGTTTGCAGTTGCTGGAGGCCTGGCGTGTCCATTCTCTCTCTCTTTCTCTGCTTGTCTGTCACTCTCAAATAAATAAAAATAAACAAAAACATTTTTTTTTTAAAAAGAAAACACTATACTTGAACCTATGTAGGTATGTAATAAAGGTCTCATTAAAGTCACCTTTTAATTAATGGCAGATGTCTTTAATCCCTGCATTCAATAGGCTTAGTTAGGAGGATTATCTTGAGTTCAAGTTCAGCCCAGTCTAGGCTACAGAGTGAGTTTCAACCTAAACTAAAGACCCCACCTCAATAAAAAATATATATAAATTTTAAAAAAGGTTTAAAAAATTCACTCTCTAATAACATCTTGTTCTTGTACTTCAACAACCATTTCCACCCTCCTGTCCACATCTCCCAGGTCTGGAAGCTCCTCAGGGCCAAAAGTCTCCATGTTGTCCAGGAGAGCCTGCCAGATCCCACACAGAACCCCCACCTACCAAAAACACCCCCAGAACCTAGTGAAGGATTTCGGGTTTCCACCGCCTCCATCCTAACTCATGTCCCTACGGCTCCTGCACTCAGCAAAGCCGAGTTTACTCCCAGACCCCCTGCCCTTGGGCTCAGCTAAAAGACTCTGAAAAAAAATGCGTTTTAGCCTTGGGGTTAAATTTCCTTATTCAAATCTCCAGCAGAACTTTAGTCAAACCCTTCAGGGTTTCAGGCAACCCGCTAAACTCAGACTGCCCATACCAGGGCACGGGATAGGGACTGGTGCAGAAGGGCAGGGCTGGTTTGCCGCTGATTTGCCACTAGGACCCTAAAAGTGGCCTTAAAATGCAGCCAGGCCCTCTATGGCCACCGGATCCGACCTGTTTCTCTGGTGGAAGGACTGCCCGGTTGCTCAGCAGATGTGTTCTTTCAATTAAAAAACAAAAACCCTTTGGGATTGGAGAGGCGACTCAGCGATTATTGGAGCTTGCTTGCAACGCCCAAATGCCTGGGGTTCAATTCCCCAGTACCCACGGAAAGTCAGATGCACAAAGTGGCACATGCATCTGGAGTTCATTTGCATAGGCAAGAGGCCTTTGCCGGCTGGAGAGATGGCTTAGCGGTTAAGCGCTTGCCTGTGAAGTCTAAGGACCCCGGTTCGAGGCTCGATTCTCCAGGACCCACGAAAACCAGATGCACAAGGAAGCCCTGGTGTGCCCATTCTCTCTCTGTCACTCTCAAATAAATAAAAATGAACAACAAAAAAAGAGGCCTTTGCATGCCCATATTCACAGGCTCTTTTTCTCCCTGTCTCTGCTTGCAAATAAGTAAGTAAATAAAACGAGCTTTTCTTTCCAAACGCTTCAGACTCGTCCGCTCGTTGGCCTGACCCCCATCCTGGCATTCCTATTCCCTCCATCTTGGACCTCCTCCGTCTCAGCCCAGACCACCAACCTCTGCCCATGTAGGTGGACGTATAGACTTACCAACAGTAGATTGAGATGGAACATCCAAGGCCTGTGTGCTCTGGGAACAGGCAGCCTTGGGGAACAGCCAGACTGATCTCAAGTCTGGACTGGGAGAAACTCTCTGCTTCTGAGCACAGAGCAGGTCTTTTACAGTGCCTGGGCATGTGATTGGCTCGCTGGGCAGACCACATCCTCTGGAACCCAGCACCCTATCAGAAACCCCCTTCCAACCCCCAAGAGTGATTCAATGATCCGGAGAATGCACCCCCAAGCAAACCTTGTAATTTTACTGCAATGTCACCCGTGTAGGAAAGCCGTGCGCTTTAGTCCATTTTGTCGTATTCTCAGAAAGGAATTTTATTGTAGTCATGTGACCCTGGAAGTATTGGCCACCGAGAGTTAATCATGCACCCTAGATTTGAACTCAAACGGTTTTGCTCTTGTGAGTTGAGTCCCTGAACACTTCGGACCAGAATTTATAGATCTAATTAGCTACTGAATTATGTAAATTCCATCTTATTGATGTTTGCAAATTTGATCAAAATACTGAGAATTTTGGCTGGAAAGATGGCTTAGTGGTTAAGGCACTTAACTGTAAAGTCAAGGACCCAGGTTCCATTCCACAGGACTCAGGAAAGCTAGATGCACAAGGGGCCATTGTGTCTGGAGTTGGTTTGCAGCAGCTGGAAGCCATGGTGCGCCCATTCTGTCTTTCCCTACCTGCCTCTCCCTCTCTCAAATAAACAAACAAATATTTAAAAAATACTGAAAATTTGATCCGGTCATTTTGGAAATAATAATAGGTCTTTTAACTTTTTAAATTTATTTTTATTTATTTATTTGCAAGGAGAGAAAGGAGAGTGCCAGGGCCTCTTGCCCCTGTAAAGGAACCCCAGATGCACAGGCCACTTTGTGCATCTAGCTTTACATGAGAACCAGGGAATGGAACCTGGGCTAAGCCTGTTCGTAGGCTTCACAGACAAGCGCCTTTATTCACTGAGCCATCTCTCAGAACTCTTTTCTTTTCTTTTTTTGAGGCAGGGTTTCCTTGTTAACCAGGCTGGCCTTGAAGTCACAATATTCCTTTCACCGGCTCTAGGATTCCAGAAGCGACATTGTGCTCAAGTATTTAAAAGTATTTTGACTTGGGTCTTTCTATATTTTTTTAAAGCTGTTAAAAATATTTTTATTTGCTGGGGGTGGTGGCTCACGCCTTTAATCCCAGCACTTGGGAGGCAGAGGTAGGTGGATCACTGTGAGTTCGAGGCCACCCTGAGACCACATAGTGAATTCCAGGTCAGCCTGTGCTAGAGTGAGATCCTACCTTGCAAAACAACAACAAAAAGTTATTTATTTTCAAGGAGAGAGAGAGTGGGTGCATCAGCGCCTCTAGCCACTACAAATAAATTCCACACACGTGCTCCTCCTTGTGTATTAGCTTGCATAGCCCTAGGGAGTCAAATTTGGGTCCTTAGGCCTCACAGGTAAAGCGCCTAAACTGCTGAGCAATCTCTCTAGCTCTTGGTGTTTTTGTAAATTTTTATTTATGGCGGTGGGGGGGGGGAGGGTAGGGGAGAGAAAATGGGTATTCCCAGGCCTTCAGCCACTGCACATGAACTCCAGACACATGCGCCACCTTGTATATCTGGATTACGTGAGTTGGGTAATAAAACCTGGATCCTTAGGCTTCGCAGGCAAATGCTTATTTATTTATTTTCAGACCGAGAAAGAGAGAATGGGTCTGCCAGGGCCTCCAGATGCTTGTGATACTTTGTGCATCGGCTTACATGGGTCCTGGGAAATCAAATTTGGGTCCTCGGGCTTCACAGGCAAGCGCTTAAGCCGCTGAGCCATCTCTCCAGTCCTGGGTCTTTCTATATCGCTCAGGCTGGTCTCAGCTTCTGGGATCAAGCACTTCTGTCTCAGCCTCCCCTGCACCAGGAGCTAGATGCGCGTCACCAAGTCTGGCAGTGTTGTATTTGTTTCGATTTGAAATGGTCTCCTTGGGTAGCCCAGGATGGCGTGGAACCTGCTTTGTAGTCCAGGCCGCCTCCAACTGTCCCGCCTGGGCCTCCCCTGTGCTGGGATCTCCTGCACGCGCCCCCGCCCTAGGCGGTAATAGCGGATTTTGACCTCGGCGTTTTCCCTGCTCCCATGACGGTTTCATCCCTGCAGCGACTGACACACCCAACAATGCTCTCTGATCCCCTTCTAAGCGCTTTCAGTTTATCTGGAGCGCTCAGCAAGCCAGTAAGACTAGCGACTTTTACAACCACCAGTGGCATCAAGGCCACCTCACTTGGTGCCTGTTCCCTGAAACTTTTCACTAACGCCCCTCTCTCTGGACAGCCAGGCATCCTTTCGCTATGTAGAGGTTTCTGGAGTGTCCAGGATCAGAGTGCCACAGGGGACTCCGCGGATGCAGCCCACACGAGCTGTTGCACGCTGTTTGCTTACAGCACTGGCCGCCCACCAGCGGATTCAGAAAATACCCGGAAGCGCTGGAGATGGCTCAGCTGTTAAAGGTGCTTGCTTTCAAAGCCAGGTGCATCTGTTCCATTCCTCAGTGCCCACCCGAAGCCAGATGTACAAAGTGGCACATACCTCTGGAATTCATTTCCAGTGGCACTGACCCTTCCATGCCCATTTGCCTAAAAAGCCAAAGGACCCAGGTTCAGTTCCCCAAGAACCACATACAGCCAGATGCATAAGGTGGCACATGACTCTGAAGTTCATTTGCAGTATGGCTGGACACCCTGGTTTGCCCATTCTCTCTCTCTCTCAAATAAATGAATATAAATTAAAAAAAAATAAAAAAAATAAGCTGGCTATAGTGACACACACCTTTATTCACAGCACTTGGGAGGCAGAGGTAGGAGAATCTCTGTGAGTTTGAGGCCACCCTGAGACTACATAGTGAATTCCAGGTCAGCCTGTGCTGGAGTGAGACCCTACCTCAAAAAATAAAAAAAAATAATACAAATAATAAATAAAATAGAATAGAAGGCTGGAGGGATGGTTTAGCAGTTGGCCCTTGCCTGGAAAACTAAAGGACCCAGGTTCAATTCCCAAGGCCCCACATAAACCAGATGCCCATGATGGCACATGTGACTAGAGTTTGTTTGCCACGGTGAAGGCCCTGTTACACCCCATTCTCTTTTCATCTGTCTCTTTTTCTCTCAAATGAATAAATAAATAATTAAAACCAGAATATATTAGTTTACTAATATATCAATTGTAAAAGCAGTGGGCTTCAAACAAACAAATTTACTCCAACTTCACTAAATAAAACCCTCTGGGTGTGGTGGGGCATACCTTTAATCCCAGCACTCAGGAAGCAGAGGCAGGAGGATTACACAGAGAGTTTGAGGACACCCTGAGACTACACAGTGAATTCCAGGACATCTTGGGCTAGAGAGAGCTCCTGCCTCAGAAAACAAAACAAATAAACAAAACAGAAAAGAAACCGGGGCCAGGGCTGAAGCTCAGTTGGGGGAGGGCTTGCCTAGCATGCGCAAAGCCCTGCCCTCCATCCCCCACGCCTGTAATCTCAGCACGAGGCACGTGAAGTCAAGAGAATTCGAAGTGTAAGGCCATCCTCAACTACAAAGTGAGTTCCAGGCAAGTCTCCAGACCCTGTCTTAAAATAACAACAATAATAATGGGTCCAGGGCTGGAGAGATGGCTTAGCGGTTAAACACTTGCCTGTGAAGCCTAAGGACCCCAGTTCGAAGCTCGGTTCCCCAGGTCCCACGTTAGCCAGATGCACAAGGGGCGCACGCGTCTGGAGTTCATTTGCAGAGGCTGGAAGCCCTGGTGCACCCATTCTCTCTCTCTCCCTCTATCTGTCCTTCTCTCTGTGTCTGTCACTCTCAAATAAATAAATAAAAATTAAAAAAATGGGTCCATCCATCATGACATTCTAATATAGGTAAACGATGCATTTTGTTATTTTAAAACCTTCCCTATTTACTCACACTTACCCCATCCTTCCTCTTTCCTCATCCTTTTCAAAGACTCTTCACTAATAGTCCTTCTAGTTACACATTTTTGAATGTTTTTTTTTTTTAAATTTTTATTAACATTTTCCATGATTATAAAATATATCCCATGGTAATTCCCTCCCTCCCCACCCCCACACTTTCCATTCTCAATCATATTACCTCCCCATTACAATCATTGTAATTACATATATACAATATCAACCTATTAAGTATCCTCCTCCCTTCCTTTCTCCACCCTTTATGTCTCCTTTTTAACTTACTGGCCTCTGCTACTAAGTATTTTCATTCTCACACAGAAGCCCAGTCATCTGTAGCTAGGATCCCCATATGAGAGAGAACATGTGGCGCTTGGCTTTCTGGGCCTGGGTTACCTGACTTAGTATAATACTTTCCAGGTCCATCCATTTTTCTGCAAATTTCATAACTTCATTTTTCTTTACCGCTGAGTAGAACTCCATTGTATAAATGTACCACATCTTCATTATCCACTCATCTGTTGAGGGACATCTAGGTTGGTTCCATTTCCCAGCTATTATAAATTGAGCAGCAATAAACATGGTTGAGCATGTACTTCTAAGGAAATGAGATGAGTCCTTTGGATATATGCCTAGGAGTGCTATAGCTGGGTCATATGGTAGATCAATCTCTAGCTGCTTTAGGAACCTCCACACTGTTTTCCACAATGGCTGGACCAGATTGCATTCCCACCAGCAGTGCAGAAGGGTTCCTTTTTTTCCACATCCCCGCCAACATTTATGATCATTTGTTTTCATGATGGTGGCCAATCTGACAGGAGTGAGATGGAATCTCAATGTAGTTTTAATCTGCATTTCCCTGATGACTAGTGACGTAGAACATTTTTTTAGGTGCGTATATGCCATTCGTATTTCTTCCTTTGAGAACTCTCTATTTAGCTCCTTAGCCCATTTTTTGATTGGCTTGTTTGATTCCTTATTGGTTAACTTTTTGAGTTCTTTGTATATCCTAGATATTAATCCTCTATCAGATATATAGCTGGCGAAGATTTTTTCCCATTCTGTAGGTTGCCTCTTTGCTTTTTTCACTGTGTCCTTTGCGGTGCAAAATCTTTGTAATTTCATTAGGTCCCAGTGGTTAATCTGTGGTTTTATTGCCTGAGCAATTGGGGTTGTATTCAGAAAGTCTTTGCCAAGACCAATATGTTGAAGGGTTTCCCCTACTTTTTCCTCTAGCAGTTTCAAAGTTTCCGGTCTGATGTTAAGGTCTTTAATCCATTTGGACTTAATTCTTGTGCATGGCGAGAGAGAAGAATCTATTTTCATCCTTCTGCAGATATTTATCCAGTTTTCAAAACACCATTTGCTGAAGAGGCTGTCTCTTCTCCAATGAGTATTTTTGGCATTTTTATCGAATATCAGGTGGCTATAGCTACTTGGGCTTACATCTGGGTCCTCTATTCTGTTCCACTGAACTACATGTCTGTTTTTGTGCCAGTACCATGCTGTTTTTGTTACTATGGCTCTGTAGTATAGGTTAAAATCAGGTATGGTGATACCACCAGCCTCATTTTTGTTGCTCAGTATTATTTTAGATATTCGAGGTTTTTTTGTGATTCCAAATGAATTTTTGGATTGTTTTTTCTATTTCCATGAAGAAAGCCTTTGGAATTTTGATAGGGATTGCATTAAATGTGTAGATTGCTTTAGGTAAGATTGCCATTTTCACGATATTGATTCTTCCAATCCAGGAACAAGGGATGTTTCTCCACTTTCTAGTGTCTTCTGCAATTTCTCGCTTGAGTGTTTTAAAGTTCTCATTGTATAGATTCTTTACTTCCTTGGTTAGGTTTATTCCAAGGTATTTTATTTTTTTTGATGCAATTGTGAATGGGAGTGATTCTCTGATTTCATCCTCTGTGTGTTTGTTGTTAGCATATACGAAGGCTACTGATTTCTGTGTATTTATTTTGTATCCTGCTACATTGCTGTAGGTTTTGATCAGCTCTAACAGCTTGCTAGTAGAGTCTTTAGGGTCCTTTATGTATAGAATCATGTCATCTGCAAATAATGATAACTTGATTTCTTCCTTTCCAATTTGTATCCCTTTTATGTGTGTCTCTTGCCTTATTGCTATGGCTAAGACTTCCAAAACTATATTAAATAGAAGTGGAGACATTGGACACCCTTGTCTTGTTCCTGATTTTAGTGGAAAAGCTTCCAGTTTTTCCCCATTTAGTAATATGTTGGCTGTAGGCTTGTCATAAATAGCCTTTATTATATTGAGATATGTTCCTTCTATTCCCAGTCTCTGTAGGACTTTTATCATGAAGGGATGTTGGATTTTGTCAAATGCTTTCTCTGCATCTAATGAGATGATCATGTGATTTTTGTCCTTCAACCCATTTATGTAATGTATTACATTTATAGATTTGCGTATGTTGAACCATCCCTGCATCTCTGGGATAAAGCCTACTTGGTCAGGGTGAATGATCTTTTTGATATACTCTTGTATTCTGTTTGCCAATATTTTGTTGAGAATTTTTGCATCTATGTTCATGAGGGAGATTGGTCTGTAATTTTCTTTTTTTGTTCTATCTTTGCCTGGTTTTGGTATCAGGGTGATGCTGGCCTCATAGAAGGAGTTTGGTAGGATTCCTTCTTTTTCTATTTCCTGGAAAAGCTTAAGAAGCAATTGAATGTTTTTTTAAACATTTATTCATTTATTTTCAAGTGGGGGGGGGAGGGAGAGAGAGAATGGGTGTGCCAGGGCCTCTAGCCACAGCAAACAAACTCCAGATGTATGCACCACTTTGTGCATCTGGCTTTCTGTGGGTCCTGGGGAATTGAGCTTGGGTTGTTAGGCAAGCGGCTTAACTGCTGAGCCATATCTTTAACCCTAAATGATTTTTCTGTAGTTTCATATATGAGATAAAGCATGTGATACTTGTCTTTCAGAGTTCCCAAGCCTCCTTTTGAGGCTCCTTGGCCCCTCAGC
Source organism: Jaculus jaculus (assembly GCF_020740685.1). NCBI lineage: Eukaryota > Metazoa > Chordata > Mammalia > Rodentia > Dipodidae > Jaculus > Jaculus jaculus. The sequence continues at coordinate 81,588,947 of NC_059106.1, read as the reverse complement.
CATGTGATTTCTTTCTAGGTCATTCCTTTCATCATCCTTGATGCCATCCCACCCAGCTTTTCAGATTATACAGTGTGTATATTCCACAAATGAAAAGAGAAAAATCTGTAGGTTCCCTTTTGCCCAAAATATGCCTATATACATGATATGACTGGAAATGGTATTTTTCCAGTAGTTAACAACTTAAAAATTTATATAGCAGGGCTGGAGAGATGGCTTAACGGTTAAGCACTTGCCTGTGAAGCCTAAGGACCCAGGTTCAGGGCTCGATTCCCCAGGACCCATGTAAACCAGATGCACAAGGTAGCACATGCATCTGGAGTTTGCAGTGGCTGGAGGCCCTGGCGCGCCCATTCTCTATCTCCCTCTTTCTCTCTGTGTCATTCTCAAATAAATAAATAAAAATAAACAAAAAATTGTTTAAAAAATTTTATATAGCAATCTAATCTGACTTCATTTTTCAACTCAAACATACTAGTATATTCGCTCATGACACCATCACACTTCTGTGTTCTGACACTAATATAGGTAGAAAGATGGACAGGATGCATAGGTGAACGTGTGACATGTAGATAGGAAGGATGTACGTAGAGAGAACTGGGAAGTGAGAGTCTGCTGCAATGTGGCAACAGCTCTATCAGTACTTCTTTTTTTCCCCTTTAATTTTTTTTTCTTTTTTTTTTTAGGGAGGGACAGGGAGAGAGAATATGGGCATCTCAGGGGCTGTTGTCACTGCAAACAAACTCCAGACACATGCATCCCTTTGTCCTTTATGTGGGTGCTGGAGAATTGAACCGAGGCTTTGCAAGTAAATGCCTTTAACTGATGACCCTTTCCCCAGCCCCTCTTTTTAAAATTTTTTCTTTTGGATATTTGGGACAGGGTCTCATGTAGCTCTGGCCAGCCTCACAGACGGACCTTGAATTTGTGATCTTCCTGCCTTTTAGCTTCTCTAGTGCTAATATTGCAACTGTGAGCCACCATGCCTGGCTCTCTCTCAGCTTTTCTTCCCAAATGTTTCTTCCCTCCTCCCTCTTGAGTAAGTCAAAAGAAATTTATTGAAGAACAAAAGGTGGAAAACCCCTATAGTGTCAGGCAAGCATGATGATTAGGATTTCGGGCGACATCTGAGGAAGAGAACCCAAGTGGGACAAAAGAGGAAGAGTTGCAGTTTTTGAGGTTGGAGTCAGAAATGTGGGCAGGTTCTACAGTATATTCACAAATTATAAGTTTCTTTGACTGTGAGATTTTATAATAAATGTTAGCATAAATTAGAAATGTGTTTGAAGTTTAAAAACTTGGGCTGGAGAGATGGCTTAGGGGTTAAGGTGCTTGCCTGCAAAGTCTAAGGATCCAGGTTCAACTCTTCAGAGCCCATGTAAGCTAGATGCACATGCTTCTGGAGTTCCTTTGCTGTGGATAGAGACCCTAGCATGCCCATTCTCTCTCTCTCTCTCTCTCTCTCTTAAATGAATAAAATAAATTAAAAAACTTTGAAATGGTATCAGCTGGCTTAGAACTCCCCATTGTCCTATCTCAGACTCCCATGTGCTGGTATTATAGGCATGTGCCACTATTCCCTTGAGTTCAGATGTTGTTGGTTTATTGTGCTCTGCAAATCCTTTATTTCCTTTATCTTCTATTTGTTCTGCCCAGGAGTGAGAGTCAAATATTGAAGTTTCAAATGATTATAGACCTGCCTATTTCTTCCTTCAATTCAAATGTAAGTTTTTGCCATATGTATCCTGAATGTGTGTGTGTGTGTTTACATATATACTATAGTCAGGGTTTTAATATTTTTATTTATTTGTGGAGGAGAGTAGGAGGGAATGGGTACACCAAGTCCTCCTGTTGCTGCAAATGAACTCCAGGTGCATCACTACTTTGTGCATCTGGCTTTACATGCATGCTGAAAAAATTTAAACTTGGCCAGCAGGCTTTGCAAGCAAGCACTTTTAATCACTGAGCCATCTCCCCAGCATATGCATACATTTGAGGTAGGTTCTTACTGTGTAACCCAAGCTGGCTTGGAACTCACTCCTTTACCTTTTGTAAGATGTTAGTAACCAGGCCTAATTTATTAGCGTCAGACAACAAGCTTCTCCCAAGGCTACATATAGACCTCCCTGTGGCGTGAACACTTGGTGAAGACCCCACTGGTTTTGGAACACCATTTCTGCCAGGGAATCAACCTGATTATAAAGTAAATTATGATATTGTATATATGTAATTACAATGATTGTAATGGGGAGGTAATATGATGGAGAATGGAATTTCAAATGGGAAAGTGTGGGGGTGGGGAGGGAGGGAATTACCATGGGATATATTTTATAATCATGGAAAATGTTAATAAAAATTAAAAAAAAATAAAGTAAATTAATGGAGCCTTGTAAGTATCCCAAATCCAGGTTGATTTGTTGGGTCGTGTGTGACATTCCAACCTCACTCCTTATTGGACCTGTTGTGCCTATGGCTACTGAGCCTACTACAGTAAGTCCCACCAGGAAAGGGACCAGTAAAGACACCTGCTCATTTATCACATTCCACAGATGGGGGCAGCATCAAGTGTTCACCTCCAGGTCCACTGTAGGTATATACTTGGGGAAGGACATAGACTGTGACATGCAAAGTAGGGGTGTTATATAATCTCCTGAGAGCGATGCATCTGGTAAGGTCAGAGGTGCAGGTCAGCCAAGTTCTGGTAGGTGCAAAGAAGGCCTGAGATTCAGTCAAGGTTGTAGTTAGGGTATCATTACAGGTTTCCAGAAAGTGGTTCAGGAGAGGTCATAATTAGAAGCTATTTGACAAGAGGCCTGTCCAGCTATATCTCCCGAAGTTAGGGGTGAGTTAAAGAGGGAGCAGCTGCTTTCATTGTGGTTTATTGTGATGACTTTTTCTACCCCTAGGCCCACTATAATAGGGAGGCTTGGCTTGAGGCAAAGCCAAAGCCAACAGTCCCTGGCCAAATTGGGCTGTGTGACATTAAGCAATTGATGTATGCTCTCTAGCCCAGGACAGAGGCTGGAAGGTAGTGGGGTCTCGTGGGTTGGGGCAAAGAAGGAGAAGGTGTGGAACTAGGTACTTTTGGGAGGGGTCTTTTTCCATGTACTTCCAGTCTGGAAGAGTTTCAGTAATCAGCCCTACTGTGAGAAGAAAAGCACCAAAAATTTCAACAGTGAGGAACAAGGGGTTGGGGTCAGGACATCCCCTGAGAGTTAAAAGGAAGAAGAGGCGGAGAGATAGCTCAGCAGCTAAGGTGCTTGCCTGCAGAGCCTGATGACTCAGGTTCAACTCCCCAGTACCTATGTATAGCCAGATGCTCAAAGTGGTGCATGCATATGGAGTTTGTTTGCAGTAGCTACAGGACCTGGTATGTCTGTCTTTCTCCATGTGTCTTGCTTGCAAATGAATAAAAATACTTTTTAAAAAAAGAAGAATAGCGTGATAGTAAAAAATTGTATCTGGGGCCTGGAGAGATGGCTTAGTGGTTAATGAACTTGACTGCAAAGCCTAAGGACCCAGGTTTGATTCCCCAGTACTCACATAAGTCAGATGCACAAGGTGGCACATGCATCTGGAGTTCATTTGCAGTGGCTAGAGTCCCTGACACATCCATTCTATCTGTCTCTGTCTCTCTTTCCCTATAAATAATAATAAAAAGTTGTATGTGGTGTGAAGGAGATGAAGGTCCCCTGCAGCCAGAGTTCTTCCATGGAGTCTAGTAGTTCTTCAAACATGGAGATCGGCTGGGGCATTAGCCATAGGTCTTCCAGTATGAGTCAGAAACAGGCGAAATTGTTGCGGAGTGAATGCCATCTGACAGGTCCTTTTTGAGGGTGTCCTGTTCAGGTATAAAGGGAAGTTCAGTTACCTTTAGGGAGGTAGGGCCTGTGGGTATCACAACTGTCAACCAAGGTTACTTTATTGTGCAAAGCTATCCATTTTAATAGATGGAGAAATAAGGACATTCCGCAACAAAAGCAGACTAAAAGAATATTTGAAGACAAAACCAGCTCTACAGAAAATACTTAAAAGGATCCTCCATGCTGAAGAGAAAGAAAAGCACACACATAAGGAACCTGGAAAAAAAATATACTCAAATACTACTTAATACAAGAGAGCAAAGGTAAAACTGGAGGAACTATAAACCAAGAAAGATGGCAAAAATATATGCACACCTTTCAATAATAACTCTTTTTTTTTTGTTTTTTCAAGGTAGGGTCTCACTCTGGTCCAGGCTGACCTAGAATTAACTATGTAGTCTCAGGGTGGCCTTGAACTCATGGCGATCCTCCTACCTCTGCCTCCTGAGTGCTGGGATTAAAGGCATGCACTGCCATGCCTGGCAATAACTCTTTCTTAAAAGTACATTTTCATTTATTTGAGAGTGACAGAGAGAGAAAGAGGCAGATAGAGACAGAATGGTCACGCCAGGGCCTCCAGTCACTGCAAACAAACTCCAGATACATGCACCACCTTGTGCATCTGGCTACGTGGGTCCTGGGGTTCAAACCGGGTACTTAGGCTTCACAGGCAAGTGCTTGCCTGCTAAGCCATCTCTCCAGCCCATCAATAATAACTCTTAATATCAATGGCCTCAGTGCCCCAACCAAAAAACACAGGTTTGCAGACTGGGTTAAAAAGCATGATCCAGGCTGGAGAGATGGCTTAGTGGTTAAGTGCTTGCCCATGAAGCCTAAGGACCCCAGTTCAAGGCTCGATTCCCCAGAACCCACGTTAGCCAGATGCACAAGGGGGCACACGCGTCTGGAGTTCGTTTGCAGTGGCTGGAGGCCCTGGCATCCCCATTCTTTCTCACTCTCTGCCTCTTTCTCTCTCTGTCTCTCTCAAATGAATAAATATAAATTGAATAAAAATATTTTAAAAAAAAGCATGATCCTCTGGGTGTGGTGGTGAGCTAGAGTGAAATCCTACCTAAAAAAAAAAAAAAAAAAAAGCAGGATCCTTCAATTTGTAGCATCCAAGAAACTCACCTTTCCACTAAAGATAGACACTATCTTAGGGTGAAAGTTTGGAAAACCATGTTTCAAGCAAATGGGCCTTGAAAACAAGCAGGGGTCACTATCCTAATATTTATGTATTTATTTATTTGAGAGTGACAGAGAGAGAAAGAGAGGCGGGGGGGAGGAGAGAATGGATGCACCAGGGCCTCCAGCCACTGCAAACAAACTCCAGACACGTGTGCCCCCTTATGCATCTGGGTTACATGGGTCCTGGGGAATCGAGCCTCAAAATGGGGTCCTTAGGCTTCGCAGGCAAGCACTTAACTCCTAAGCCATCTCTCCAGCTCCACTATCCTAGTATTTGACAAGGCCAGTACTACTTAGGAAAGATAAGGAAGGTCACTTTACATTGATTAAAGGAACACTCCAACAGGAGAACATTGCAATCCTAAACATTTGTGCATCTAACACAAGGGCTTCCAATTTCATCAAACAAATGCTACTAGAACTAAGGTTACAGATAACACCAAACACAGTTGTAGTGGGTGACTTTAACACCCCACTCTCATCAATTGACAGGTAATCCTGGCAAAAAATAAAGAGAGAGACATCTGGATTAAATGAGGTCATAGAACAAATAGACCTAAAAGATATCAACAGACTATTTTACCCAAATGCTGCAGAATACACATTCTTTTCAGCAGTGCATGGAACATTCTCTAAAATAGACAGTGTATTAGGACACAAAGCAAATCTTAACAAATACAGGAAAACTGAAATAATTCCTTGCACTATATCTGACCACATGGGATTAAACTACAAATAAATAGCAAGAAAAGTTACAGAGCATATTCAAAATCATGGAAACTAAAACAAACAAACAAGAACTACTAAATGCTGAATGGGTCAATGAAGAAATCAAGAAGGAAGTAAAAAAAAATTTAGTGGATCAAATTATAATGGGAACACAGCATACTATAAAACCTTTGGGGCACAATGAAGGCAGCTCTAATAGGGAAATTTATAGCTTTAAGTGCCTATATTAAGAAATTAGAGGGGCTGGAGAGATGGCTTAGCAATTAAGGCATTTGCCTGCAAAGCCAAAGGATCCTAGTTCAGTTCTCCAGGATCCACATAAGCCGGATGTACAAGGGGGGGCATATGTATCTGGAGTTCATTTGCAGTGGCTGAAGGTCCTGAAGGCATGCCCATTCTCTCTTTTTTTTTTGACTTATGAAAAATAAATTTATTACATAACAGCTTGTTTTTAACAATGTTCAATTATTTTTTTTTATTCAGAATACTTGTGTCATTCATGTAAAATAGTTTGATACAGTACATTGTATGTTATAGGGTTTTTTTCCCTCAAAAATTCTAAGGCTCTCCTACTCCTTCTCCTCTGCTGAAGTAAGGGCACCCTAAGTAACGTGCGGACAAGTTTTAAGAAAGAAAGTTGACGGAACAAAATTTTAATAGCACTACACTAACCAACTTTAAAATCAGGACCAAAAAAAAAAAAAAAAAATCTGAATTGGATGCCGCACCTTTTGAAGGAATTTATCATTCATGCTTTCTTCACCTTAAAGGATGCTCGCAAATCAGCAACACCAACAGGAAAAATAAACACCATCTATGACAATCATTCTAGGTTGTTTGCTGAACCAAACGGGTTTATATCAATGACAACATATTTAATTACTCTCAAATAGCAGCTTTAATACCAGTCAAGTCATAGAGTAAAAATAAAAACAAACTTGTAAGTCTGAAATTAATCTTTGGGAGTTTTGAAACTTTTCAGTAAAAACTATGCTTTTTTTTTTTCTGCACTTAAAAAAAATTCCAAGCAATATTCTTGGTCCAAAAACACTGATTAATGTAGAAAATGAATCAGGCCACTGATAAGACACTAAAAAGGAAGGTGTAACAAATAATCTTTGAGTTTCAGTTATTCTGTTGAGCTAACATAAACTGTATGTTTCAAGTACCAGTTCAACTTTGTGTCTGTCTGTACTACTGGTCGGATGGGGGTGCTGCACTGGAAGTCGCCACGCGGAGGACAAATGCTCGCCCCCAGTACATCTCACAGCGTCACTGCTACAGACTGTCACCGAGATGCACTGGTCAGTCTGAGCCGTGTCTGGAGAACTAGGGAAGCAGCGAGTCCACAACACACACTGTGCTAATGCTTTCTTCTCAAGTCTAACTCCAACATGAGGGACGACTTGGAAGCTACTATCCCAATCTGTGACAGCTGGTGGCACACGGCTGCTGGACATTTTGAAGATGTGGTGGTACCGTACATTCTCACCGCCACGCCAGGTTCCCGCAGCAAGCTGCACATCTGCCCTGCAGCATTAGCAACAGTGCATCGACAGTGTTCCGTCGCAGCTCAGTACCCATGCGTCTGGTGTGAGCGCTGTGGAGGCTGCTGGGAGGTAGCTGAGTATCCCATGCTGCTCTGGGGCTGCGGTGTGCTTGGTCCAGGGTTGGGACAGGCAGCATGTGGATTGGAACGCTGATAGTCTGAGGTCATGATCAGTCCACCTGAGGTAGTGGTAGGAGGAACATCCCTCACTTTTTTCAGCGGGGGCCCCTGCGCGTGGCTGCTGTCTTGGTTCCCTGGGTGGCCAGTCCCATTAGTGTGGTTAGTGCCCTGCTGCTGCTGCTGGTGCTTTTTGTCTCCTTTGTCATCAGGCTCTTCTTCTGTTAAAAATTCTCGTTTTGGGTAAGGTATCTGACAACCAGCAAATACGTCTGATGTAGGAAGCGGGTCTTCTAAGGAATAGGGATCCTGCATAGCCTGTTCTGAGGAAATTCGCTTTATTGGGTCCATAGTAAGCAACTTCTGTAGCAAGTGGAATGCTTTACTATCCGGTTTAACTTTGTGTTTTTCCATATACTTGATAAGGCTGCAGTTGGTATACGTATTTCTTCTGAAATCTTTCATTAATGTTGAATGTTCGGGCATCTTTTTTATATCTTCCCAATCTTTATCTGCAAGAAATCCCATTACATTGAATATTCTGTCCAGCTGGTCATGGTGATAAGGATTACAAGTTTTGATGTCCTCTTGCCGACAGTGAAATATTGGTTCTGACGTTAGTAGCTCTGCAAATATACACCCTATAGCCCAAATATCAATTGTTTTGGTATAATGTCTTGCACCAAGAAGCAGCTCTGGAGCTCGGTACCAGAATGTCACAACAACTGGATCCAAATCTGCTAGAGGCTTTAAAGGTGAATTGAATAATCGGGCAAAGCCCATATCAGCAATTTTTACTCTTCCACGCTCGGGACCTTCACCCATAACTAAAATATTAGCAGGTTTCAAATCCCTGTGCAACACCCATTTGGCATGCAGATGGTGAATACCATCTAAGATCTGATATAAACGAGATTTCACCATTCCCCGAGGTAACTGAACTGGCTTCTTGTTTGCTTTAGAGGCTCTGTGAAACTTGATTATGTTTCCCATCCGCATGAGACAGAAACACTATTTGAAGAGAGATGACGTTGGGATGTTTAAGCTCTCGAAGTAATGCTATTTCTCTACATGCTGACATAGAGATTCCAGTTCCTTCTATTTGTTTTAAAGCATAGTCCTTATCATCCTTCCCATCCTTCCTCTTGGCTTTGTAGACGTGCCCAGAAGTGCCACGGCCAACTTTGCAGCCCTCGTATTCGAACAGGTCCTCGACCCGCTCCCGCTCGCTGCTCAGCTTCACTTTAAAGTCATAGTCCATAGTCACCGCCTCCGAGGCCTGGAGGGCTGGGTCGGGGGGCCGGCGCCGGGGAGGGCTGCGGAGCCCCGGGTCCTCGGGCTGTACGCGAGCCCGACTCACCCGGCGGCGGCGGCGGCGGGAGGAGGAGGAGGAGGAGGAGGAGGAGCAGGAGGCCCCGCCGAAGCCCCGGGGACATCCAGAGGGGCGGCCGGGCACCCGGGCCGGCCAGGGACGCCCCCACCCCGGCGGGCGCGGACGACGTCCTCGGGCCGAGGCCGACGCGGACGCTGGCGGTGCCCGGCCCTCGTCCCCCCTCCCCGCCCCGCCCCGCCCCGCCGCGGGCTCCCGGGCGCCGCTCCTCCTCCCCTCGGCGCGGATCCCCGGCCGGGCAGCCGCGGCGGGCGCTCGGCGCTGCGGCTCGCGCCTCCCGGAGCCCCGCTCTCCCCCTCGCGCTCCGGCTCCCGCTCCCGCTCCCGCTCGCTCTCACGCGCGCTCGCCCCCTCGCCCAGCCATCCACCGAGGCTCCAGCACCGCAGCGCCCGCCGCACAACAGCCGTCCTCCCACGGATGAGGAGGGACGGAGGGCGGCGCCATGCCCATTCTCTTGCTCTCTGTCTCTCTCTCGCAAATAAATAAATAAAAAAATAAACGAATAAATGAATAAATAAATAAATAAAATCTATTAAAAAAAAGTAGAAAGGTTGCAAGTAAACAACTTAATGCTTTACCTTAAGGCCTTAGAGAAAAAAGAACAAGGCAAACCCAAAATCAGTACACTGGGACAAATAATAAAGATTATGGCAGAAATTAATGAAATAAAAACAAAAAAAGCCAAAGAAGCACTGAAACAAAGAGTTGGTTCTTTGAATGGATAAATGAGATTGATAAACTCTTAGTAAATCTGACCAAAAGAAAGAGTAAAGAGCCACAAAGTAATAAAATTAGAGATGAAAAAGGCACCATCACAGCAGATACCAGAGAAATTAAAAAATACACAGGGACACACTATAAGAACATATACTCCACTACATTTGAAAATCTGAAAGAAATGAATGATTTTCTTGAGTTACATGACCTACCAAAATTAAATTAAGATGGGATTAACCACTTAAATAGACATATAACAAGTATGGCGATCCAAGCAGTTTTGAAAACAATCTCCCGACTAAAAAACATGAAGGTGCAGGCCCAAATGGATTCACTGGTGAATTTTACCAGAACTTCATGGAAGAACTACAATGCTTCTCAAACTTTTCCATGAAATAGAAAATGAAGGAATACTACCAAACTACTTCTATGAATCCAGCATCACCCTGATACCAAAATCAGATAAAGATAGAACAGAAGAAAAAAAATTACAGATCAATCACCTTCATGAACATACATGCAAAAATTCTCAACAAAATATTGGCAAATAGAATACAAGAATAGAGCCAGGTGTGGTGGCACACGCCTTTAATCCCAGCACTCAGGAGGCAGAGGTAGGAGGATTGTCATGAGTTTGAGGCCACCCTGAGACTACATCATGAATTCCAGGTCAGCCTGAGCTACAGTGAGACCTTCCCTCGGAAAACAAAAAACAAAGAACAAAACAGAATACAAGAATATATCAGAGACTTCTAGTTAAGATGCCAGTGTAGGAACCATGCCAAAGAAGCCTAAGGGAGAAAAAGCAAATAAACAAACAAAAAACAGCAAAATACACTCTTCTACTAAAAAGTGAAGGTGTATAATAAATTATCAACCACAGCAGAGAAGTAGGAGAGACCCTGAGCATCTAGAGACCACAGAAGCAGGCAGAAGTGGCTCCAGCAGTGGCAGTACCAGGTCTGTGTGGCATCAGCCACTAGACTTGGCCTGAGCCACAGGAAAAGCCAGGTGAGGGGATTTTCCACTCATACCAGCCTCCTTGCAAACTCAAGAAATAAGAAGGGGAGGACATCAGGAACTTCAGCCAACATCCGCAGCCTCCCCTTGCCCCATTGCCAGAAGCACCAGAGACCAGGGGAAGGGAGCTCAGTACACAGCACCCGTCACAGGCAATCAGAGGAGCAACCCACTGACCCACCCAGCCTACCTGAGCCCACAACACAGCAAAGAGAAACCTAAGTGGCCACACAGCATAACTGAGACCAAAGCTTTCCCAAAAGGTAACTGGGCTTACACCAGGTCAATACCAGCCAAAAAATCCTGGTACATAGGCTTGTATCGGAAGTGCTATGTACCTTCCATGTCAGGGTAAGTTATAAGATAAATCTGATGGATGGTCAAATTTGTCACTCTTAAATAAGTTATATTTGGGGTTTGTCATTTGTTGCTTCCTGATTTATAGTGCCTTTGTCTCCTTTTCTGTCATTCATTGGGGCAGGATCTCACTCAGTCACAAGCTGACCAGAAATCTCAGCTTCCCGGTTGACAAGATTAAGGGTGTGGGACAACACACATCCTTAGGGACTTTGACTTTGTGAGAAGAACTGTTTGTTGTAATACCTACTCTTGCATAAGTACTCTGTGCTGGTTTTCATTGAGTGAGTATATTGTAACAGTTACATTTTAGAATTGGCCTATATTTTGTTCCACCCAACCTACTAGAATACTCTCATAGCAGGCAAACTCAACTCCTATAGGTCTTTATAGGGTCACTTTTGTGGTTACTCTGAGAGTCTTTTTAAGAGCCATAACTAGCACCTTAAGCACCTACCCTAAAGATATATAATGTCAGATTGATACATCTAATAATACTGCAGATAATTAGAAAACTCAAGCATTAAATTAGTCCAAGATACAAAAAAACTCTACATTATAATACAAGAAACACAAAAAATCAAGATAATATAAATCCACTAAAAATTACAAATCCATCAGAAATGACCTCCAGTGAGTCTGATTTAGAGGAAAAGCCTGAGAAAGATTTCAAAAGAGTAATTATAAATATGCTCAAAGGAATCAATGAAGACACAGGAAACCAATTTAATGAAATAAGGAGGTCAATACAAGACATGAATAAGGAAATAAAAATAATAAAGAATGCTGGGCATGGTGGCACACACCTTTAATCCCAGCACTCGGGAGGCAGAGGTAGGAGGATCGTTGTGAGTTCAAGGTCACCCTGAGACTCCATAGTGAATTCCAGGTCAGCCTGGGCAAGAGTGAGACGCTACCTAAAAAAAAAAAAAAAAAAAAAAGAAAGAATGAAAGAAAGAGAAACCAGTCAGAAATACCAACAATGAAAAACACAGTTCAGTAAAAAATTCTGTAGAAAGTTTCACCAGTAGGATGGATAAAGGAGAGAACTGAATATCTAAAATAGAATACCAGGTGGCAGATCTAATATAGTACAAAAAAGATAACAACTGTCAACCAAGATTATTTATCCTGCAAAGCTATCCATTCAAATAGATGGAAAAATAAGGACATTCCACAACAAAAACAGGCTAAAAGAATATTTAAAGACAAAACCAGCTCTACAGAAAATACTGGAAAGGAGACTCCATGCTGAAGAGAAAGAAAAGCACACATATAAGGAGCCTAGAAGAAACAACTATAGTCACATACTAGTTAATACAAGAGAGCAAAGGTAAAACTGGAGGAATTACAAAAAAAGAAAATGCCAAAAATAAATACACAGCCAGGTGTGGTGGTGCACACCTTTAATCCCAGCACTTGGGAGGCAGAGGTAGGAGGGTTGCTGAGAGTTTGAGGCCACCCTGAGACTACATAGTGAATTCCAGGTCAGCCTGCACCACAGTGAGACTCTACCTCGAACTCCCCCCACCCCACAAAAAGAAAAGAAAATAAATACACATCTTTCAGTAATAACTCTTTTTTTTTTTTTTTTTTTTCGAGGTAGGGTCTCACTCTGGCTCAGACTGACCTGGAATTCACTATGTAGTCTCAGGGTGGCCTCAAACTCTTGGCGATCCTCCTACCTCTGCCTCCTGAGTGCAGGGAAGTAATAACTCTTAATATCAATGGCCTCAATGCCCCAACCAAAAGACAAAGGTTTTCAGACTAAGTTAAAAAGTAGAATCCTTCAATTTTTGCCTCTAGAAACTCACCTTCCCATGAAAGATGTATAATATCTTAGGGTAAAAGGTTGGAAAATGGTGTTTCAAGCAAATGGGCCTAGAAAACAAGCAGAAGTCACAATCCTAATACCAGACAGGGTAGACTTCAGACCAACATTAGTTAGGAAAGATAAGGAGGGTCACTTTATTTTGATTAAAGGTACAGTCCAACAGGAGGCCATTACAATCCTAAACATATATGCATCTAACATGGGGGCTGCAAATTTCATCAAACAAACATTATTGGAACTAAAGTCACAGATAAAACCAAACAAAGTTGTAGTAGGTGACTTCAACACCCCATTCTCATCAATTGATAGGTCATTCAGGCAAAAAAAAAAAAAAAAGAAAGAAAAAAGAAAAGAAAGAAAGAAAGATGAAAGAGACATCTGGATTAAATGAAGTGATAGAACAAATGGACCTAACAGGTATCTACAGAACATTTCTCCAAATGCTGCAGAATTCACATTCTTTACAGCAGCACATTCTCTAAAATAGACCATCTATTAGGACACAAAGCAAATCTTAACAAATACAAGAAAATTAAAGTAATTCCTTGTAATCTGTGTGATCACAATGGGATCAAACTACAAATCAATAGCAAGAAAAGCTATAGAGCATCCACAAAATAATGGAAAACAATAATATGCTACTAATTGATGAATGGGGCAATGAAGAAATCAAGAAGGAAATCAAAAAATAAATTCAGAGAAACAAATGATAATGAGAACACAACATACCAAAACCTTTGGGACACAATGAAGTCAGTCCTAGGATGGAAATTTTTAGCTTTCAGTGCCTATATTAAGAAAGTAGAGAGTTCACAAGTAAACAACTTAATGCTTCATCTTAAAGTCTTGGAAAAGGAAGAACAGGGCAAACTGAAAATCAGTAGACAGAAAGAAATACTAAAGACTAGAGAAGGGCTGGAGAGATGGCTTAGCGGTTAAGCGATTGCCTGTGAAGCCGAAGGATCCCGGTTCGAGGCTCGGTTCCCCAGGTCCCACGTTAGCCAGATGCACAAGGGGGCGCACGCGTCTGGAGTTCGTTTGCAGTGGCTGGAAGCCCTGGCGCGCCCATTCTCTGTCTCTCTCTCTACCTATCTGCCTCTTTCTCTCTGTGTCACTCTCAAATAAATAAATACAAATGAACAAAAGAAATTAAAAAAAAAAAAAAGACTAGGGAAGAAATTGAAATAGAAACCAAAAAAAAAAAAAAAAAAAATCCAAAGAATCAATGAAACAAAGACTTGGTTCTTTGAAAGGATAAACAAGATTGATAAACCCTTAGCAAATCTGACCAGAAGAAAGACAGAAGAGACAAAAATTAATAAAATAAGAGATGAAAAAGGCACCATCACAACAGACACTGAGAAACTTAAAAAATCTTAAGGATATATATATATATTTTGGTTTTTCAAGGTAGGATATCACGCTAGCTCAGGCTGACCTGGAATTCACTATTGAGTCTTAGGGAGGCCTCGAACTCATGGCGATCCTCCTACCTCTGCCTCCCAAGTGCTGGGATTAAAGGCATGCACCCCCATGCCCAGCTCCATAAGGACATATTTTAAGAATATATATGCTTCTAGGTTTGAAATTCTGAAAGAAATGGATGATTTCCTTGAGGTATATGACCTACCAATATTAAGTCAAGATGAGATAAACCAGTTAAACAGACCTATGATAAGTATGGAGAGCCAAGCAGTTATTAAAAAAAAAAAAAATCTCCCAACTAAAAAAAGTCCAGGCCCAGATGGATTCACTAGCGAATTTTACCAGACTTTCATGGAAGAACTAACGCCAATGCTTCTTAAACTTTTCCAAAATACAGAAAATGAAGGAATCCTACCAAACTCCTCCTATGAAGCCAGCATCACCCTGATACCAAAACCAGGCAAAGATAGAACAACAACAAAAATTTACAGTCCTATCTTCCTCATGAACATAGATGCAAAAATTCTCAAAAAATATTAGCAAACAGAATACAAGGATATATCCGAAAGATCATCCACCCCGACCATGTAAGCTTTATCCCAGAGATGTAGGGATGGTTCAATATATGCAAATCAATAAATGTAATACATTATATAAATGGAATGAAGGACAAAAATCACATGATCATCTCATTAGATGCAGAGAAAGTATTTGACAAAACCCAACATAACCTTCATGATAAAAGTCCAACAGACACTGGGAATAGGAGGAACATATCCCAACATTATAAAGGCTATTTATGACAAGCCTACAGCCCACATAATACTAAATGGAGAAAAACTGGAAGCTTTTCCACTAAAATCAGGAAGAAGACAAGGGTGTCCACTGTCCTCACTCTTATTTAATTTAGTACTGGAAGTCTTAGCCATAGCAATAAGGCAAGAGATGCACATAAAAGGGATACAAATTGGAAAGGAAGAGGTCAAGTTATTATTTGCAGATGACATGATTCTATACATAAAGGACCCTGAAGACTCTATCAGCAAACTGTTAGAGCTGATAAACACCTATAACCATGTAGCAGGAAACAAAGTAAACACACAGAAATCAGTAGCCTCCCTATATGACAACAAACATACAGAGGATGAATGAAATCAGAGAGTCACTCCCATTCACAATTGCATAAAAAAAATAATAAAGTAGCCTGGCATCAACCTAAGCAAGGAAGTGAAGGATCTATACAATGAAAACTTTAAAACACTCAAGACAGAAATTGCAGAAGACACTAGGAAATGAAAAGACATCTGTTGTTCTTGTATTGAAAGAATCAATATTGTGAAAATGGCAATCTTACCAAAAGCAGTCTACACATTTAATGCAATCCCCATCAATATTCCAATGGCATTCTTCATGGAAATAGGAAAAATATTTCAACAATTCATCTGGAAGTATAAAACTCCTCAAATATCTAAAACAATTTTGAGCAACAAAAATAAGGCTGGTGGTGTCACCATACCTGATTTTAACCTATATTACAGAGCCATAGTTAAAAAATAGCATGGTACTGGCATGCAACAGACATGCAGATCAATGGAACATAATAGAGGATGCAGATGTAAATCTGGGTAGCTATAGCTACCTGATCTTTGACAAAAATGCCAAAAATACACATTGGAGAAAAGACAGGCTCTTCAGCAAATGGTTCTGTGAAAACTGGATATGTATCTATAGGATGAAAATAGATCCTTATCACTCTCCATGCAGAAGAATTAAGTCCAAATGGATCAAAGACTTTAACATCAGATCTGAAACTTTGAAATTACTAGTAGAAAAAGTAGGAGAAACCCTTTAACATATTGGTATTGGCAAAGACTTTCTAAACATAACACCAGTTGTTCAGGAAATAAAAACCACTGAACAACTGCTAGGAACTCATGAAATTACAAAGCTTTTGTACAGCAAAGGACACTGTGAGTAGAGAAAAGAGGCAAACTACAGAATGGGAGAAAATCTTTGCCAGTTATACACCTGACAAAGGATTAATATCCAAAATATCTCAAAAAACTAAATAATAAGAAATCAAACAACCCGAATTAAAAAATGGACTATGGAAGTAAATAGAGTTCTCAAAAGAAGAAATACAGATGGCATATAAACATCTAAAAAAATGCCGGGCATGGTGGTGCACGCCTTTTATCCCAGCACTCGGGAGGCAGAGGTAGGAGGATCGCCATGAGTTCAAGGCCACCCTGAGACTACAGAGTTAATTTCAGGTCAGCCTGGACCAGAGTGAGACCCTACCTCGAAAAACAAAAAACAAAAACAAAACAAAACAAAACAAAATCTAAAAAAAGTTCTACATCCCTAGCCATCAGGGAAATGCAGATTAAAAATAAGTTGAGATTCCATCTCACTCCTGTCAGAATGCCTATCATCAGGAAAACAAATGACAATAAATGCTGGCAAGGATGTGGAAAAAGGGGAACTCTTCTACACAGTTGATGGAAATGCAATCTGGTCCAGCCATTGTGGAAATCAGTGTGGAGGTTCCTGAGACAGCTAAAAATAGACTTGCCATATGACCCAGCTATAGTACTCCTAGGCATATATCCTAAAGACTCATCTCATTACCAAGTAGAGATACTTGCTCAACCATGTTTATTGCTGCTCTATTCACAATAGCTAGGAAATGGAACCAGACTAGATGTCCCTCAACTGATGAGTGGATAATGAAGATGTGGAACTTTTATACAATGGAGTTCTACTCAGCAGTAAAGAAAAATGAAATTTGCAGGGAAATGGATGGATCTGGAAAAGATTACACTTAATGAAGTAACCCAAGCCCAGAAAGCCAAACGGCACATGTTCTCTTTTATATGTGGATCCTAGCTACAATTGATTGGACTTCTGAGTGGGGTGGAATAAAACTCAGTAACAGAGGCCAGTAAACTAGAAAGGGGACATAAAGGGAATAGAAAGGGAGAGAGGGGGCACTTAATAAGATGATATTGTATGTATGTAAGTAGAAGAACAGATTAATAGGGGTGAAAGGTCCTAAGTGAGGTCAGGGGAAGAGATTGAGTAAAGGAAAGATTGGGGAAAGGTTGATCAAAATCTAAGAGGATATGAATAAGTCATATGGCAACCAACTTTTTTGGACAATGGAACACTGAGAAACCATAGATTGTTACTAAAAAATTCTCTCTGCCAGGAATGGGATAACTTCCAGTGAGTTGTTGGCCAGGGAGTTCCCTGGTACCCCCAAAACATTACAAGCCATTGCTGAGGCTGTTGGTTTCCCAGCAGGAATAGGTGGTAAGACCCTACTGCTGAAGACTCCACATACTTAGGCTGCAAGGTCACTGAGAAATCCTGCTAGAGCTGAGCTGAAACCCTCCTCCATGTAGACCAGCTGACAGAAAGCTGGAAGAAGCCATTCTGCATGCAGTTCAATGAGAGAGAGAGAGAAATCACCAGTGGAGACACTTAACAGTGGACACTGCAAGCCTTAAATTTGGCCAGCCAGGCCAAATGAGCCAAAGGGTGCAATAGTGGCATGTTTGTTACAGAGGAAATCAACCACTCTCTAATTAGACTATAGGCCCACTCCACAGGAGAGAATACATGCCTGATAGTGAACACTTATAACAAGGGTAGTCATGAGCCCTAGGGGTGGAACGTCTGCTGCTGTCTGGCTAAATGTATGTACTATGCTCACCAAACTGCCCAGTAAGCACTTCTTTTAAGCTTCACACTCATATATTCTGCTACTCTCACTTTTGGTTAGAGAAGCTTCTCTTTTCAGATGGTGGGGACTTTGGGATGACTCAGAAGGCATCTTGGTACTGAGAAGAAGTAACAGAGGAGTGCTCAGTAATGCAATATCTCTATCACACCTTCCAAGGTTCAGGGTTCATTGCAGAAGAGATGTCGGAAAGAATGTAAGAGCCAAAGGGAGGGTAGGACTCCTTACAACGTGCTCCTCAAGACACAAAATGGCCTGGATATCCATGACCTCACAGCACCTGAAACTGCCTACATTAGACCATTATAATAGGAGGAAAAGATCATGACATCAAAATAAAAGAGTGACTGATTGAACTGGGAAAAGAGTATGATGGAGAGTGGAGTTTCAAGGAGGAAAGTGGGGGAAGAGAGGGAATCACCATACATTATTGTCTATAATTATGGAAGTTGTCAATAAAAAAGAAAACTAAAAAGCAAGAAAACAAAAGAAGAAAGAAAATGTACATATATTAAAATAGATTGAATTTTTCTTTAAGTTCTTATGTTTCTGGTCAATTTCCCAGGAAACTGATCCAAAAAGCATCACCCCTTATTAATACAATGGTCAGCCTCCATCAGAAGAACTCCAAGTATTGTTACTTTTATTTTGACAAGATCTTATCTTAGTACATAGGTGCATCTTGATATAAAGAATCAGTGTGCAGACCAAATGCTCTAAAAACAAGATAGCTCAAAAGCATCTGGATAAAATTGCATTAGAAATTCAATTAACTTTATATTAAAAGGTCAATTAACTGGTCCATGATAGATATTGTTTTTAATTACTTTTCCTTGCAAGTCTTCTTTTATTCTCCAAGCACAAGTGACACTATGAAATCATAGTCTTATTACCTGTCAGATGCCTGAAATTCATATGCAAAATACACTAGAAATGACTCTTATTTAAGTGAATTAATAGCATTTTATTTAGATAATTCATCACTATTACAATCCTATGGGCTTATAAAATCAGTAATAGAGTATCTCAGCTTAAACACTCTCTGTAGTATTACCCATGACAATATACCTCTGCATTTGTCTCAGTTAGGTTCTGCTTTCTTGGTGAAAGATAACAATAAAGTACAAGGATCCTAATAATTAGTTCTTATTACATTAAAAAAAAATAGAAATGTGACTAGTTGGGAGGAGTTGGTTCATTGGGACTGGGGACATGAGCTGGGCTCAGAAGGTAATGCACTTATTTGCAAAACCCACAGCCTGGGTTCAATTCCTCGGTCACCCACATAAAGCAAGGAGCAGAAGGTGGCCCAAGTATTCCTTTGTAGTGGCAAGTGACCCTAGCATGCCTTTATAAACACACATGCAAATAAGTAAAGATTCAAAAAGATTTTAAATTGCAAGGTGGATTGTTTGATTCTTATAGCAGCATTTTAATTTGAAGACCAATCAAGGTCAGTGTGGGGTTGATACAGTCAATTTAACACCTAGAATTACTAGGAAAGAAGCATGCCTGTGAGGGATTATCTAGATTAGGGGTGTGAAGAGTCCCCCATTTTAGGTGTGGGCAGCACCAGAACATGGGCTGGGGTCCTAGACTGGATAAAAAGCTAGCTGAACTTGGAGGTACATCCTCCTACTTTAGCCTCTGGAGTCCTGAGATTAATGATGTATGCCACTCCACCCAGCTAACGCAGTCTTTTGAAAAATGGATCCCAGCCGGGTGTGGTGGCTCATGCCTTTAACCCCAGCACTCGGGAGGCAGAAGTAGAAGGATTGCAGTGAGTCCAAGGCCACCCTGAGAGTCCATAGTGAGTGCTAGGTTAGTCTGGGCTAGAGTGAGACCCTACCTCGAAAAACAAACAAACAAACAAAATAATGATAATAAATAAATAAATAAATAAATAAATAAATAAATAAATAAATAAAATGAGCTCTAGGAGAGATTTCTCAGTGGCTAAAGGTGTCTGCTTGCAAAGCCTGATGGCCTGGCTTTGATTCCACAGTACCAATGTAAATCAGATGCACAAAATGGCAGATCTGTTGAAGTTCCTGTGCAGTGGCTGTAGGCCCTGATATGTCCATTCTCTCTTCCACTCTCAATAAATAAATGATATAACTCCACCAGCAAAAGGACACCAGGGTAGAAAAGGTGAGTCATGGAAGCGGGACACAAAGGTCCCAGTGGGTTTCAACTTAATTCCAAGAGCTGCATGCACATTTCTACCAAGAGGCATCCTGCTTCAGATTCTCCTTCTGGATCCTTTCACCCTCTCTCCTTCCCTTGTTCCTTCCTCCTTTTTACATGTGTATGTGGTATGACTAGGCATGTAAATGTGTGAGTGTGGACATGCATGTGTGTGTAGGCCAGAGATTGACACTGGCTGTCTTCCTCGCTCTGTTTTACTGAGGCATGGTCTCTCATTTGAGCCCATTAAGCTAGCCTGGTGAACCAGCTGGCCCCAGGAATCCTCTGTCTCTGCCTCCTGGACACTGGGATTAGAGGTGGCTGCCATGCCTCCCATGTACACAGATGCTAAGGATCTGAACTCTGGTCCTCATGCTCACGTGACAGCACTTTACCAACTGAGCCATATTCCCAGCCCCTAGATCCCACTTCTCCAACCACATTAGTTCAACCTAAATTAGAGAGGGGCTCCAAAGAAAAAGGAGTTCAGTCAGGAAGGGGCAGAATATTAATTTGGGACATGGGTCTTCTGGTAGACATATTCAAGACAATTATGGCAAAGGGAAACAAGGCAAAAAGGTAGTTCATGAGGGCTGGAGAGATTGCTTAGTGGTTAAGCACTTGCCT
The DNA here is from genome assembly GCF_020740685.1 of Jaculus jaculus. Classification (NCBI taxonomy): domain Eukaryota; kingdom Metazoa; phylum Chordata; class Mammalia; order Rodentia; family Dipodidae; genus Jaculus; species Jaculus jaculus. The sequence goes on along the minus strand of NC_059106.1, from coordinate 81,568,199 downwards.
GTGAAGCCTAAGGACCCTGGTTCGAGGCTCGACTCCCCAGGACCCACATTAGCCAGATGCACAGGGGGGTGCATGCATCTAGAGTTTGTTTGCAGTTGCTGGAGGCCCTGGAGCGCCCATTCTCTCTCTCTATCTGCCTCTTTCTCTCTCTCTGTCTGTCTGTCACTTTCAAATAAATTAATAAATAAATTTTTAAAAAGGTAGTCATGAAAGCTGTCTTGAAATAAAGTCACAGAGGATTCTTGTGTGTGGGGGGAGATAGTAGTTAATTGACTGTTAACAGTTGGGGTGATTTCTTTAAATTTTTTTAAATTTGTTCATTTACAAGTAGAAAGAAGCAGTGATAGAGAGAATGGGCACACCAGGTCTCTAGCTACTGCAATCACATTCCACCTGCGAGCATCACTTTGTGTATCTGGCTTTATGTGGGTACTAGGGAATCAAACCCAGGTTTGTGAGGCTTTGCAGGCAAGCACCTTAACTGCTGGCCATCTCTCCAGCACAAGTGAAAGGGCGGGGGGCAGAGGGTATTACCATGGGATATTTTTTATAATCATGGAAAATGTTAATAAAAATTGTGAAAAGATAAAAAATAAAATTTAAAAAATTTTCTAAAAAAGAAAAAACTCACCCACCATAGCTCAGGGAATTTCGTGAAAGAAGGGGCAGAAAGGTTCTAAGAGCCCTAACCCTCACACTCCCAAAGTCCCAAATAACTGACTACTGGTCACATAATGCATAAACTACAACCCCATGAGGAATACCTGCAACCTTAATGAGGAGTGGTCCCAACAAAATGGGGGCAGGGACGAGGGAAGAGAGGGTACCAACACATGATGTATCCATATGAAACATCCTGTTAATAATAACAAATATTTTTTAGAAAGGTAGTTCATACAAGTCTTGAAATAAAGTCACAGAGGCTGAGGTGGTGACTGGTAGATTAGTATTAACAGAGTGAAACTGCAGTGATGTATTTTTTTTTTTGTTTGTTTTGTGTTTTTTTTTTTCAAGAAGGGCCTTACTCTAATCCAGGCTGACCTGGAATTCACTATGTAGTTTCAGTGTGCCCTCAAATTCAGGGCAACACACTACCTCTGCATCAAGAGTGCTGGGATTAAAGATACATGCCACCACGCCACAAAATTAAAAAAAAAATTATTTATTTGCAAACAGAAAGAAGGAGGAAGAGACAAAGTGGGCATCCATTAGGCTTTCCAGTCAGGCACCTTAACTGCTGAGCCACCTCTTCATTGCAAGTGAGTTCTTCATAGAAAAATTTATATGGAATTTTGTTCTTGCACAGAGTTCTTGTAATAGTCCGTATCGTGGACACATGTGCACAAGGAAAGCCTTTGATATTGTTCTCGTCCCGTCACCTCTGGCTCCACTCTGCTCTTAGTCTGGTGGCAGCTCTGGCTTCTTGCACACTGCCTTTGATTCTGCACGCACAGCGCTGACCACGAACACCACCAGGCCATCTGCCTTGTGCTGACCGAGTGCTGGGTGGGAAGAGAGCAATTTACACGGAGAAAAGTTTAGCTGTTCACATTTCCTTGTGGCCTGAGGGGCGTCATTGCTGGTTGAGAATTACACGTGGCACTTTTCGTGCTGCTTTAGGTGATCTATTCTTGCAAAATTCTTGTTGCACTTCATGCAGAAGTAGGGTCGTTCCCCGCTGTGCCTTTTCTTGTGTCTGTTGAGCTCATCTGAGCGGGCGAATTTCCAGGAGCATCCTATCTCGTTGCAGACATAGGGCTTCTCCCCTGGACCAGAGAGAAGCAGAGGGTCAGCACTTCAGGAAAGGTGCGACGGGATGTGGAGTGTGAACAGGAAAAGGTTGGTCATGTTGGGGGGAGAATAATGGACACTGGGAATAGCAAAGAGGAACAGCTGGCGGAAACATGAGATGGACATACAGAAGAAGATATTGAAGGATGAAAAAAAGTCAAAGTAGGAGGAAAATTAGGGATCAATAAAATTCAATGAGGGGCCTGGAGAAATCGCTTAGCAGTTAAGGCAATTGCCTGCGAAGCCTAAAGACACAGGTTTGATGCCATAGTAGCCACATAAGTCACGTTCACAAGGTGGCACATGAATCTGGAGTTCGTTAACACTGGCTAGAGACCCTGATGAGCAATCTCTCTCTATTGCGTTTTTCTCACTCTCAAATGAATAGAGAAAACACATTTTTTAAAATAGAAAATCTGGGGCTGGAAAAATTGCTTAGAGGTTAAGGCGGTAGCATGCAAAGCCCCAGGACCCAGGTTCGATTTCCTAGTACCTACATAAAGCCAGACACATACATGGCACATGTGTCTGGAGTTCATATTGAGTGGCCAGAGGTCATGGAACACCCACTCTTTCTACTCCTCTCTCATAAACAAATAAATAAATGTAAAGATATTTAAAACATCAAATCCTGAGCATGGTGACGCATGCCTGTAATCCCAGCACTCAGGAAGCAGAGGTAGTTGAATTGTTGTGAGTTCAGGGTACCCTGAGACTGCAAAAAGAAATAATAAAAATAAAATTTAAATTTTAAAAATCCAAATCTGAACCAAATAATTTGGAAATTGATCCAGCTTCCCTTGGGTCTTCTGGTACCTCAGACTTGAAGAAGGCTGCAACAATTGCAAATTGATTCTAAAGCTTAGTAAAGACACAAGGCTGAAATCACTTGTCCCTCCCCCAGATACCTGGGCTATTACTCACCTGTGTGTTTGCGCTTATGAACCTGGAGGTGGGAAGACTTGCCGTAAGATTTCCCACAGTTCTCATATGTGCAAACATAGGGCTTCAGTGTACTGGATTTATGAAGGAACTTCTGGCTCTTGGTCTTCAGCATCTGCTTTCTTGGGAGATGTCCATAGTTATCCATAGAGAAACTTGACAGCTGTCCTTGGGCCAAGGGGGAAACGTATTGGAATTCTGGATTCATGGTATGACCCCCACAGTGGGTCTGGTTGTTAACAAAGGACATCATTTGGTCACTATTGAGTGTTTGGCCAGTATTAGCAGTCATCTGACCTCCATAGAGGCTCTGGCTATCACTGGGGTTCATCATTTGCTCCCCATAGAGGGTTTGGCCACTACTGAGGCTTGTCATCTCTCCACCATAGAGGGTCTGGCCACTACTGAGGCTTGTCATCTGTCCACCATAGAGGGTCTGGTCACTATTGAGGCTTGTCATCTGACCACCATAGTGGGTCTGCTGACTACTGAGGCTTGTCATCTGTCCACCATAGAGGGTCTGGTTACTATTGAGGCTTGTCATTTGACCACCATAGAGGGTCTGGTCACTATTGAGGCTTGTCATCTGTCCACCATAGAGGGTCTGGTCACTATAGAGACTTGTCATCTGTCCACCATAGAGGGTCTGGTTACTATTGAGGCTTGTCATCTGTCCACCATAGAGGGTCTGGTCACTATTGAGGCTTGTCATCTGACCACCATAGAGGGTCTGCTGACTACTGAGGCTTGTCATCTGTCCACCATAGAGGGTCTGGTTAGTATTGAGGCTTGTCATTTGACCACCATAGAGGGTCGGGTCACTATTGAGGCTTGTCTTCTGTCCACCGTAGAGGGTCTGGTTAGTATTGAGGCTTGTCATCTGACCACCACAGAGGGTCTGGTCACTACTGAGGCTTGTCATCTGTCCACCATAGAGGGTCTGGTTAGTATTGAGGCTTGTCATCTGACCACCATAGAGGGTCTGGTCACTACTGAGGCTTGTCATCTGTCCACCATAGAGGGTCTGGTTAGTATTAAGGCTTGTCATCTGGCCACCATTAGGGGTCATCATCTCATTCCCATAGAAGGATGGACTAATACTAGGGGTCGTCACCTGGCCCCCATAAGAGGTCTGACTACCACTGGGGCTTATCATCTGCTTCCTGTAGAGGGTATGTCCATCACTGGGAGTGGTCAAATGACCTTTATTGAAGATCTGGCAACCACTGTAAGTTGTCATCTGGCCCCCATAGAGGGTCTGGCCATGACTGGGCATTGTCATCTGGACCTGATAGAGGGCGTGGTTATCAGTGGGGGTTATCATCTGACCCCCATAGATGGTCTGGCCATGGCTGGGAGGAATTTTGTGTTTCTCAAATGCATTCTGATGGCCATAAGTGGTGATCCCGTGGAGACCTTCACGAGCTCGTAGCTGGCCTCCACAGTCAGGATTACGTTCACTGGCCATCTTCAGTTGCCTCCCACCCAGGCCGTGACTGTGGAGTTCATCTGCAGTCTCTGCGTCACTTCTGGTCGTCATGTGGCTCCATTCATGGGAGCGAGACACCATGCTGTCAGTGACTGTTGTTTCCTGGCAATCAGGAAGCAATTCCTTGAGGGAGTCACTGATGGTGGCCCAATAATCTGCTGAAGCTTCACTTGCATCTGAAGTCTCACCTTGCTGGGTCACAGGCACAGTCTCACTTAGATTTCCGAGGGCTTTATCTGGGCCCCTGTTAGCATTCTGGGTGAGAACCTCCCCAGGGACATTCCATGATTCAGAAGTCACCCTTCCAGTCCTCCCAGGAGACATGGCCTGGCTCTGAGTGGACTCAGGTTGGCTGCCCTCCACATGGGCAGTGAGGGGCCTACAGGGCTGTGGCTCTGGCCCAGCTGTGTTTTGTGCCTGGCTCAAAGGTAGATCAGAATAGTCCCTGAGAAAAGCCTCAATGCTTTCAACGGATTGGAGGAAGTGATTCATCCTGTTGCTGAACTGCTTTGGATCCCCAATTGTGAAGCCTGTGGAAAGAGTTAAAAGATCAAGGGTCAAATCTAAAAGGAAGTCTAGTTCTTACACCCTTCTCTATCTCCATGGACCCCATTCCAGTGCACAGGACCACAGGTCTACAAACCAGTGACTATCTCTCAACTGAATCCCTGTCTGCAATTATCTATCCAGTGTACTCTACACACCCAGAGAAACCCCCTCTCTCTCCAAGCCACTCCGATCTGCCAGTGGTAATGGGTGACTAGAGGGACGCATGAGTGTCCCACCTCTCCCTGCAGAGACCTCACCCCAGAGCCTAATCCAAAAATGAACTGCCTCCCAAAGCCCTGTCTAGAGACTCAGTGGAGAAAACTTTCAAAATAAGGGAGGCATGAAGATTTATGTTTTAACCTCATTACTGGAGAGGCAGAGGTAGAGGGATTGCTGTGTGTTCGGTCCAACCTGTCTGACTGCGTAGTGAACTCTAGGACGGACTGGGCTCGAGTCAGATCCTATCTTGAGATTAAAAAAAAAGACAAACCTGGGCGTGGTGACACACTCCTTTTATATCCACACCCTGAGACTGCATAGTGAATGCCAAATCTGCCTGGGGTAGAGTGTGACCCTAACTTAAAAAAATAAAAAAAAAGCCGAGCGTGGTGGCGCACGCCTTTAATCCCAGCACTCGGGAGGCAGAGGTAGGAGGATCGCCGTGAGTTCGAGGCCACCCTGAGACTACAGAGTTAATTCCAGGTCAGCCTGAACCAGAGTGAGACCCTACCTCGAAAAACCAAAAAAAATAAAATAAAATAAAAAAAAAACCTTCCAAATAAATTATTTCATTAATCATTTCTACCATAATTCCAGGAGATTAATCATGACTAAGATCAGTTCATTCTATTCATGTGTTATCATTTTTAAATTTATTTTTGTGACACAGTATGTTGGTAATCTCCCCCAGCATCTGGTAAAATTTTAGAATAGAGAAAAAGGAGTCATTTTGTACTCCTGTAATCCCAGCACTTAAAAGGCTCACATAGAAGGATTTAGTTCAAGGCCAGCCAGGCCTACATGGTCTTAAACCAAACCAAAAGTCATAGTTTGTTGGGAGGGAAAGGTAGGTCAACAGGCCAGAAAGGTAAAGTGTGAAGTGACTTCACCAAAGTGAAAGACTGTGCAATAGTGACACGTCTGTAATGGTGGAAACCAACTGTCCTCCAACAGGACTGGAGGCCCATTGCATGGAACGGAACACATTCCTGATACTGAAAACTTGAAACAGGGGTAGTCATGAGCCCTAGGGGTGTAACATCTGCTGATGTCTGCAAAAATGTATATACTATGCTTATCAAACTGCCCAGTAAGCACTTCTCTTAATATTTATACCCTTATATTGACACTACTGTCACTTTCGGTAGAGAATCTTGACTTTTCAGATGGCAGTGACCTTGGGACTAATCGGAATGTACCATAGTGCTGGAAAGAAAGGACTGACATACCGAGTAACATCTGATCAAACCTTCCAAGGCTGTGGGTCTAATGCGGAAGAAGTGGCGGACAGAGCATAAGAGCCAAAGGAAGGGAAGGAGTTCTTACAATGTGCTCCCTCCAGACAAAAAATGGCCTGGATATCCACGACCTCACAGTGCCTGACACTACCTACACAAGACCATCATAAGAGGAGGAAACGATCACGCATCACAATAAAAGGGAGACTGATTGAGATGGGGAGGGCAAATGATGGAGAATGGAATTACAAAGGAGAAAGTGGGGGAAGGGAGGGTATTACCATGGGATGTTTTGTATAAACATGGAAAATGTTATTAAAAATTTAGAAAAAAATATTTTAAAAAACCTCTGAAAAAGTGAAAACTGCTATTTTATAGGTAGGGAGGAAAAGAAACCTGAACATGCTGAGCAGGCGCTGTGGTTGGAATATCCAGGGCCACAAGTGCCACAGCAAAGAGTATCCCAGTCTCCCCACAACACCCCCCCAACCCCTTCACTCCTGCCAGCCAAGAGCTTCCTCCCTGCTCTTCCAAGGGAACGAAAAGTGTCCCAGACCAAAATTGCCAACAGACATCTTTCTTAGGTACGCCATATTTGACGCCAAACTGTCCCCATCCAGTGACCTGGCCACTCAAAACCCTTAGCTGTGACTGGGATGTTGGGTTGGAGGGCCGGGAGGAGGCGGCTGCAGGGTATGAGAGAATAAAAAGCTATTAGTATATGTGAATACAATAAAACGGGGGTGACCAAAACACAAGCAGCACCCCAGCAAGAAAAACTACTTGGGGCTGGAGAGAGGGCTCTGCAGTTCAGGTACTTGCAGGCAGAACCAAAGGGCTTGGCTTCCATTCCCCTCCACGCCCAGTGCCACACCTGGTTTTGATTACCCGCTACCCATGTAAATCAAAGCCAGATGAACAAAGCAGTCCATGTATCTGGAGTTGGTTCACACACACGTGGAGACCCGGTGGTGCCCATTTATTTCTCTCTCTCTTTGATTTCAAATTAATAAATATTAAAAAAAAATTAAGAGTGGTATGGTGGCACATGCCTTTAATCTCTGCACTCAGCAGGGAGAGGTAGGAGGATCCCCATGAGGTTGAGGCCACCCTGAAACTACAGAGTGAAACCCTGCCTCAAAAAACAAACAAACAAAAAACTACCACTCTAGAACCTACGTGATGAAGATTTCATCAAATCCTTTTATTCATGAGACTTGTGTGTAAAGCCTGTATTCCAAAGTCTGAGTTAAGATGACTGCCTTAAGTTCAAGGCCAGACTGGGAATGAGGTTCAACCTGAACAACAGATCCCACCCCAAAAACAATCCCAGCATTGGGGAGGCTGAAGTGGGAGGATCACCCTGAGTTTGAGGCCACACTGAGACTACATAGTGAATTCCAGGTTATCCGGGGCTAGAGCGAGACTGTACCCCAAAAAACCAAAACAATAAAACAAACAATAATATTCACTCTCTAATGACATCTTGTTCTTTTACTTCAACAACTATTTCTGCCCTCCTGTCCACATCTCCCAGGTCTGGAAGCTCCGCAGGGACAAAAGACTCCATGTTGTCCAGGAGGGCCTGCGGGATCCCACATAGAACCCCCACCTACCAAAAACATCCCCAGAACCTAGTGAAGGATTTCGGGTTTCCACCGCCTCCATCCTAACTCAGGCCCCTACGGCTCCTGCACTCAGCAAAGCCGAGTTTACTCCCAGACCCCCTGCCCTTGGGCTCAGGTAAAAGACTCTGAAAAAAAAAATCCATTTTAGTCACACTCTTCAGGGTGTCAGGAAAACCGCTAAGATCAGACTCCCCATACCAGGGCACAGGGCAGAGACTGGTGCAGAAGGGCAGGGCTGGTTTGCCACTATGACCTTAAAAGTGGCCCATGATGGCCACCTGATCAGACCTGTTTCTCTGGTGGAAGGACGTCCGGTAGCCCAGTGGATGTGATCCCTCAATAAAAAAAAAAAAAAAAAAAAAAAAAAAAATCCATTTGACGCTGGATTGCTGGCTTAGCAGTTAAGCGCTTGCCTGTGAGTCCGAAGGACCCTGGTTTGAGACTCTCTTCCCCAGGACTTAAGTTAGCCAGACGCACAAGGGGGCACACACGTTTGGAGTTCACTATGACTTGCGGACCTGGCCGCCCATTCTCTCTCTCTCTCTCTTGCTCTTTCTCTCTTTATTATTCTCAACTAAATAAATAAAAATGAACGAAAAATTTAAAAAAAATCCCCGTTGAGATTGGAGAGGTGGCTCAGCCACAATTGGAGTTTGCTTGCAAAGTCCAAAAGCCCGGGATTCACTTTCTCCGTACCAACAAGACGTCAGGTGCACAAAGTGGCACATGAATCTGGAGTTCATTTGCATAGTCAAGAAGCCTTTGCACGCCATGTTCACATGCTCTTTCTTTTTCTCCCAGTCTCTGCTTGCAAATAAATAAGTAAAGAAAAGAAGCCTTCCTTTCCAAATGCTTCAGACTCGTTCCGCTCGTTGGCCTGACCCCCATCCTGACATTCCTATTCTCTCCATCATTGACCTCCTCCTCTCCAAGCCCACCAACCTCTGCCCATGTAGGGGAGGCATAGACTTACCAACAGCAGGTCCAGGTGGAAGATCAAGGTCTGCGCGCTCTGTGAATAGGCAGCCTCGGGAGCAGCAGGCTAGGAGAAACCCACTGAGCTTCTGAGCGCTGGGCAGGACTTTTATGGTGCCTGGGCACAGGGCTCTGCATGTGATTGGCTCGCTGGCAGACCCCACCCCCCTGGATCCCAGCGCCCTATTCGAAACCCCCTCTTATCGCCAAAGTCATCCTTGTAGGAAAGCCGTGTGCCTTGTCCATGTCACTACAGTCTTCGAGGGCAATTTTACTGTGTTCATGTGACGAAGGAAATGTTGGCCATTGAGAGTTAAGCACACACTCTAGATTTGAACTCAAATGTTTTCGCTTTTCTGAGTTGACTCAGGGGATACTTCTGACTAGAGTTGGTACATATAATTAGGTATCAAATTATCCAGTTTCCTTCTTTTCGATTTGAACATTTGATCAAAATACTGAGAAATCGATCAGGTCATCTTGGAAATGATAATTGTTCTTTTTTTGTGAGGTAGGGTCTCACTCTAGGTCACGTTGGAATTCACTATATAGCCTCAGGGTGGCCTCGAACTCACAGTGATCCTTCTACCAATGCCTCCACAGCTGGGATTAATGGCGTACGCAACCACTCCGGGCAATCTTTTTATTTATATGTTTTCAAAAATTTCTTTTTGTTATATAGCATGGACTTTTTATTTTACATATCAGAACATAAAACAATCTTTATTACTGGCTTGTCATTTCTTGGCTCTGTAGTGGTTTCTGTGTCTTTTTAATTTGTTCATAATTTATGATTTCATCCTCTTTTTTTCTTCAAATTTTTAAAAAAATTTTTTAATATTTATTTAATTGGGAGCGACAGACATAGAGAAAGACAGATAGAGGGAGAGAGAGAGAATGGGCGCGCCAGGGCTTCCAGCCTCTGCAAACGAAGTCCAGACCCGTGTGTCCCCTTGTGCATCTGGCTAACGTGGGACCTGGGGAACCAAGCCTCGAACCAGGGTCCTTAGGCTTCACAGGCAAGCGCTTAACCACTAAGCCATCTCTTCAGCCCTTTTTCTTCAAATTTTCATTAACAACCTCCATGATTTTTAAAAATGTCCCATGGTAATACCCTCCCTCCCCCCACTTTCCACTATGAAACTCCATTCACAATCATATCCCCACCCCTTCTCAATCAGTATCTCTTTTATTTTGATGTCATGATCTTTTCCTCCTGTTATTATGGTCTTGTGTAGGTAGTGTCAGGCACTGTGAGGTCATGGATATCCAGGCCATTTTATGTCTGGATGGAGCATGTTGTAGGGATTCCTACAATTCCTTTGGCTCTTCCTTTCTTTCTGCCACGTCTTCCACATTAGACCCTGAATCTTGGAAGGTGTGATAGAGATATTGCAGTACTGAGCACTGTGGTCAGTTCTTCCCAGCAGCATGATACCTTCTGAGTCGTCCCAAGGTCACTGCCATCTGGAAAGAGAAGATTTGCTACGAAAAGTGAGAGTAGCATTACTATAAGGTTATGAACATGAAGAGAAGGGATTACTGGGTGGTGTGATAAGCATCCTACATGCATTTAGGCAGACAGCAGAGACGTTACCCTACTAGAGCTTATGACTACCCATGCACAAAGCTTTTATTTCTTTTCACAATTTTTATTAACATTTTCCATGATTATAAAAAATATCCCATGGTAATACCCTCCCTTCCCCCCACACGTTCCTCTTTGAAATTCCATTCTCCATCATATTACCTCCCGATCTCAATCATTGTACTTACATATATACAATACCTACCTATTAAGTACCCTCCTCCCTTCCTTTCTCTTCCCTTTATATCTCCTTTTAACTTACTGGCCTCTGCTAGTAAGTATTTTCCTTCTCACGCAGAAGCCCAATCATCTGTAGCTAGGACCCACATATGAGGGAGAACATGTGGCGCTTGGCTTTCTGGGCCTGGCTTACCAAACTTAGTATAATCCTTTCCATATCCATCCATTTTTCTGCAAATTTCATAACTTCATTTTTCTTTTTTGTTTTGATTTGTTTTTTTCTTTTTTTATGGGTCTGTATATTTTATTTTTTATTTAATTTTTATTAACATTTTCCATAATTATAAAAAAATCCCATGGTAATGCCCTCTCTGCCCCCACACACACTTTCCCCTTTGAAATTCCATTCTCCATCATATTACCTCCCCATCTCAATCATTTTACTTACATATATACAATACCAACCTAATAAGTACCCTCCTCCCTTCCTTTCTATCCCTTTATATCTCCTTTTTAATTTACTGGCCTTTGCTAGTAAGTATTTTCCTTCTCACGCAGAAGCCCAATCATCTGTAGCTAGGATCCACATATGAGGGAGAACATGTGGTGCTTGGCTTTCTGGGCCTGGGTTACCTCACTTAGTATAATCCTTTCCAGATCCATCCTCTTTTTTGCAAATTTCGTAATTTCATTTTTTTTTAACGCTGAGTAGAACTCCGTTGTATAAATGTGCCACATCTTCATTATCCACTCATCAGTTGAGGGACATTAGGCTCTATAAATTTGCCTCTATAAATTTTTTGATTTCTTGATAGAGAGTTTGGTAGGTGTGGGCCCTCACGTACCCCATGATTGATCGTAGCTTGATATTGGAGAGTGGGCTTATGTTTGGGTATGGTTCTGACTTGTTTCCCAGCTCCAGCTATGGGTCTCATTCCACTGAAGGGATCACTTAGCCAATCAAGAGCTGTTGGCTCCCCACCATGGCTGTGTGCCACTATTACACTTGTGTGGGCATCACATCAGGTTATTTGTTGCTAATTAGGTTAGACAATGAGTTGTTTGAACAGATATTGGTCATTTCCCCCAGTCGCTCATGTAGCACCTTCTGGCACTAGACACGCTGACTGTCTGGGGACTGACTCTCTCCTGGCTTCCAGCCATGCCATTCCATTTTACGTGTCAGCTGTGTATGGAGTCTTCAGCAATAGGGTCTTACCACTGGCTTTTGGTGGGTCATCAAGTACTCTGACAGAAGTCTGTCATTGTTTTGGGAAACCATGTAGGTTTCTCTGATCAAAAGCTCATTGTGGATGGTATCCCCAAGCTGGAAGTGGGGGTTACAGGTCAGTGCCCACTAAGAAATTGAGGAAAAACATATCTACTATACAAGAGTTAGAGAGGAGAGAGATAGAGGGGAGAGGGGGAGAGGGAGGGAGGGAAGATGTAGAAGATTTAGGTTAGTCTTGATCCTACCCTCTCCAGTGTCTTGTGGTTCAGGTGTTTCCTGTAAGGGTCTAGTGAAGGTTCGGCCTTTTGGTCTGTCTTTTAGGAAGTAGAATTTTATGGTACCATTGCCATTTGGGTCCAGATTACTGTTTTCCACCCTTCGATGCCCTCCCCGCCCTCCCCATCCATCCTATTGTCTAGTCCATGAGGTGCTTGCTGGGTATGTAAGGTATCTTGGGTAGATTCAGGTTAGGTGTTGTAGATGAGTGAGACTATGTGTTGGTTTTTTTTCTGTGATTGGGTAAGTTCACTGAGAATGATCTGTTCCAGGTTCAACCATTTTTCCTCAAATTTCTTTGTGTCGTTTTTTCTTACTGCTGTATAGAGTTCCATTTTCCGGGTGCTAACTTACTCTCCGTTGGAGAATCTGCTTCTCTTTTTCAGATAGATGCAGATCCTAAGGAGAGAGCTGCCCCAACATACCTCAAAAGGGGCCCGACTGAAACTAAGGACATTGGCAAAACAAGCAAGGGTGATGTTTTCCTGTGAACCGGATACCAGCACAAAGGGGAAGGAGACCAACACAGAGTAAGATCAACTCCTACCAAATCAGAGAGCCAGAGCCTCAGAGGCCCCCAACACCTCAGCACTGAAGCAGACCAAAAATGAACCCAACATGGCTCAGGGAAATTTTGCGGGAGAGGGGGCAGAAAGAATGTCAGAGTCACATGTTGGGTCATGATATGCAGAGACATCGTACCAATAACTGTAGGCTAACTCCACAATGCACGACCCGTTTACATCAACAAGGAGGGTCCAATGGGAGGGGGTAGAACATAGATGAGCCTAAACAATGGTACCAAATGTGTGTATTTGCTGAAAAGAAAACTAATAAATTAAAAAAAATTTTTTTTTGAGTTCCTTCTTGTTTTCTTCATTGACCCATTCCTCATTTATTAGTGTATTGTTTAGTTTCCATGATTTTGTGTATGCTCTATAGCCTTTCTTGCTATTAATTTGTAGTTTAATTCCATTGTGGTCAGATTGAATGCAAAGAATGATTTCAATTTTCCTGAATTTGTTAAGATTTGCTTTGTGTCCTAATATATGGTCTATCTTCGAGAATGTTCCATGTGCTGTTGAAAAGAATGTATATTCTGCAGCCTTTGGATGAAATGTCCTGTAAATATCTGTTAGGTCCATTCCATCTATGACCTCTTTTCGTCCAGGTGCTCCTCTCTTTATTTTTTCCTCGGATTACCCGCCAATTGATGAGAGTGGGGTCACCCACCACCACTGTGTTGGGTGTTATCTGTGACCTTAGTTCTAATAGTGTTTGTTTGATGAATTTGGGAGTCCCCATGTTAGGTGCATATATGTTTAGGATTGTAATGTCCTCCTGTTGGAGTGTGCCCTTAATCAGTATAAAATGACCTTTTTTATATTTCTTGACTAATGTTGGAATAAAGTCTACCTTGTCAGATATTCGGATAGCAACCCTTGTTTGTATTCTAGACCCATTTGCTTGAAACACCGTCTTCCAACCTTTTCCCTAAGATAATGTCTATCCTTTGTAGAAAGGTGAGTTTCTTGGAGACAACAAATGGTAGGATCCTGCTTCTTAACCCAGTCTGCAAACCTATGTCTTTTGGTTGGGGCATTGAGGCCGCTGATATTATGAGATATCATTGAAAGTTGTGTATTTATGTTTGCCATTTTTTTGTGTGTGTGGTTCCGGTTCTACCTGTGCTCTCTTGTGTTAACTAGTATTTGAGTATTGCTTATATTTTCTAGGTTCCTTATATGTGTGCTTTTCCTTTTCTTCAGCATGGAGGATTCTATCAAGTATTTTCTGTAGAGCTGGTTTTGTCTTCAAATACTCCTTTAACCTGCTTTTGTCATGAAATGTCCTTATTTCTCTGTCTATGTGAATGGAAAACTTTGCACAAGGAAAGCCTTTGACATTGTTCTCGTCCCGTCACCTCTGGCTCCACTCTGCTCTTAGTCTGGCGGCAGCTCTGGCTTCTTGCACACTGCCTTTGATTCTGCACGCACAGCGCTGAACACGAACACCACCAGGCCATCTGCCTTGTGCTGACCGAGTGCTGGGTGGGAAGAGAACAATTTACACGGAAAAAAGTGTAGCTGTTCACATGTCCTCATGGCCTGAGGGGCGGCATTGCTGGTTGAGAATTACACGTGGCACTTTTCATGCTGCTTTAGGTGATCTGATCTTGCAAAATTCTTGTTGCACCTCATGCAGAAGTAGGGTCGTTCCCCGCTGTGCCTTTTCTTGTGTCTGTTGAGCTCATCTGAGCGGGCGAATTTCCAGGTGCATCCTATCTCGTTGCAGACTTAGGGCTTCTCCCCTGGACCAGAGAGAAGCAGAGGGTTAGCACTTCAGGAAAGGTGCGACGGGGATGTTCAGAGTGAACAGGGAGAAGGTTGGTCATTTTGGGGGGGGGGAATAACGGAGACTGGGAATAGCAAAGAGGAACAGCTGGAGGAAACATGAGATGGAGAGACCGGAGACAATGATTAAGGATGAAGAAAAGTGAAAGTAGGAGGATAAGTAGGGATCAATAAAAGTCAATGAGGGGACCTGGTGAAATGTCTTAGCAGTTAAGGCACTTCATTGCGAAGGCCTAAGGACCCAGGTTCAATTCCCCAGGATCCCTGTAAGCCAGATGCCCAAGGTGGCACATGTTGTGGAGTTCATTTATTGTAGCTGAAGGGCGTGGTGCACCCATTCCCTCTTTGTCCTTCAAATAAATAAAATAAAAATTTTAATAAATCAATGAGGGCTGGAATGATGGCTTACCAATTAAGGTACTTGTCTGTGAAGCCTAAAGACCCAGGTTTGATTTCATAGCACCCACATAAGTCAGGTTCACAAGGTGGCACATGAGTATGGAGCTCATTTACACTGGCTAGAGACCCTGATGAGCATTCTCTCTCTATTTTCCTCTCTCTCTCTCTCTCTCTCAAATAAATAAATAAAGCATTTTTTTAAAACAAAAAAAAATTGGGCTTGGAAAAAATTCTTAGCCGTTCAGGCACTAGCCTGCAAAACCTATGGACCCAGGTTCGATTTCCTAGTACCTAATAAAGCCAGACACACTTGGGGGCACATGTGTCTGGAGTTTATATTGAGTGGCTAGAGGCCCTCGAACACCCCTTCTTTTGTCTCCTCTCTGATAAATATATAAACATATAAATAAATAAAGGCAGAAAGAAAGAAAGAAGGAGAGAAAGAAAGGAAGAAAGAAAGGAAGAAATGTAAAAATATTAAAAAAATAAATCTGAGCATGGAGACGCATGCCTTTAATCCCAGCATTCGGGAGGCAGAGGTGGGAGAATTGCTGTGAGTTCAAGGCTACCCTGAGACTGCATGGTGAATTCCATGTCAGCCTGGGGTACAGTGAAAGCCTACCATGAAAAAAATAAGAAAAACAAAATAAACATTACAAAAATCCAAATCCAAACAAAATAAATTAGAAATTGGTGACGCTTCCCTTGGGTTCTGGTACCTCAGACTTAAAGAAGGCTGCAACAATTGCAGTTTGATTCTAAAGCTTTGTAAAGACACAAAGCTGAAATCACTTGTCCCTCCCCCAGATATCTGGGCTCTCACTCACCTGTGTTTGCGCTTATGAACCTGGAGGTGGGAAGCCTTGCCGTAAGATTTCCCATAGTTCTCATATGTGCAGACATAGGGCTTCAAAGTACTGGATTTCTGTGGGAACATCTGGCTCTTGGTCTTCAGCATCTGCTTTCCTGGGAGATGTCCATAGTCCTTGGGCCAATGGGAAAACATATAGGAATTCTGGATTCATGGTATGACCCCCAAAGTGGGTCTGGTTGGACACAAAGGTCATCATCTGGTCGCTATTGAGTGTTTGTCCCGTATTAGCCATCATCTGACCTCCATAGAGGCTCTGGCCATCACTGGGGCTCATCATCTGCTGTGCCTCTGGCCCAGCTGTGTTTTTGCCTGGCTCAAAGGTAGATCAGAATAGTCCCTGATAAAAGCCTCAATGATTTCAACGGACTGGAGGAGGCCATTCCTCATTTTTGGAAATGGTTTGGATCCACAATTGTGAAGACTGTGGAAAAAGTTCAGAAATCATAGGTCAATTCTAGCTGGAAGTCTAGTCCTTATACCCTTCCTATCCCTATGGACCCCATTCCAGTGCACAGGACCACAAGTCTACAAGCCATTGACTAACTCTCAACTGCTTCCCTGTCTGCAGTTATCTATCCAGTGTACTCTACACTCCCAGAAAAACCCCCTCTCTCTCCAAGCCACTCTGATCTGCCAGTGGTAATGGGTGACTAGGGGGACGCATGAGTGTCCCACCTCTCCCTGCAGAGACCTCACCCCAGAGCCTAATCCAAAAATGAACTGCCTCCCCAAAGCCCTGTCCACAGACTCATTTAAAAATCTTTCAAAATCAGCCAGGCATAGAGGTTTATGTCTTTAATCCCTTTAATGGAGAGGCAGAGGTAGAAAGATTGCTGTGTGTTTGAGGCCAACCTGTGTGACTGCATCCTGAACTCTAGGATGGCCTGGGAGATCTCGAAATAGGAAAAAAAAGAAAAAAAAAAAAAAAACGAGCTGGGCGTGGTGGCACGTGCCTTTAATCTCATCACCTGGGAGGAACCCTGAGACTGCATAGTGAATTCCAATCTGCCTGGGTTAGAGTGAGTGCATCTTGGATTAAAAAAAAAAAACCTTCCAGATAAACTATCTTACATCATTTCTACCACAATTCCAGGAGATTTATCATGACTAAGATCAGTTCATTCTATTAATGTGTTTTAATTCTTAAAAATTTACTTGTGTGACAGAGTATGTGGGTAATCTCCCAAGAATCTAGTAAAATGTTAAAGTAGAAAAACAAAGGAGTCATGTTATACTCCTGTAATCCCAACACTCAAAAGGCTGTGGCAGTAGGATTTAGCTCAATGCCAGCCAGACCTACATGGTCTTAAACCAAACCAAAAGTCAGAGTGGGTGTGGGAGGGAAAGGTCGGGCAGCAGGCCAGCAAGGTAAAGTGTGAAGTGACTTCACCAAGGGGAAAGACCCTTATCTTGAACTAGACCTATCTTGTTCTGAGTTCTCAGAGTTCTGAACCAAGATCTGCCTGGAGACCTAGAGGCACCCAACGGGTCTAGATTTTGAGACCCATTCTGGAATGCAAAAAAAGGGGGGCATGTGGGATGGCTGCACAGTTAAGGTGCTTGCCTATAGAGCCTTGTGACCTGGGTTCTGTTTCTGAGTACCAACACAGAGCCACATGCGCAAGGTAGCACATTATTCTGGAGTTTGTTTGCTGTGGATGGAGGCCCTGAAGCACCCATTCTCTCTCTCTCTCAAATTAATAGTTTAATAAACTTTCAAAACAAAACAGGCCTTTCGTGGTGGTGCAGGCCTTTAATCCCAGCACTGGGGAGAACAATGTAGGAGGATTACTGTGAGTTCCAGGCCACCCTGAGACTCCATTGTGAATTCCAGGTCAGCATGAGCTAGAGTGAGAACCTGCCTTGAAAAAAAACAACAGCAAGGACAACCACATTTGTGTGTGTGCGTGCACACACACAGACACACACACAAATAAAATTAAATAAAACAGGCGAAAAAAGACAAGTATAGGATGACAGTAAACTGACTTATCCCTGTAATCCCATGACTCAAGAGGCTGAGACAGAAACATTATCAGTTCCACATCAACCTGAGCTTCTTGTCCTGAGATACATAGAACTTATCTGAGAAACAAACTAAGAAAAAACTGTGAAGCTGACAGAAAGCTGGAAGAAGCCATTCTACATGTAGTTCAATGGGAGAAAGAGATACCACCAGAGAAGATATTCAACAGTGGAGAGTTGAAGCCTGATAATTGGCAACCAGGCCAAATGAGCCAACGGGTATAATAGTGGCACATCAATCATGGTGGAAACCGACTGCCCTCCTACTGGACTGGAGGCCCATTCCATGGAGGGAACACATCCCTGATACTGAAAACTTAAAACAGGGGTAGTCATGAGCCCTAGGGGTGTAACATCTGCTGATGTCTGGAAAAATGTATATACTATGCTTATCAAACTGCCCAGTAAGCACTTCTCTTAATATTCATACCCTTATTTTAACACTACTGTCACTTTGGCTAGAGAATCTTCTCTTTTAAGATGGCAGTGACCTTGGCACTAATCAGAAGGTATCATAGTGCTGAAAAGAAATGACTGGAGTACTGAGTAACATTTGATCACACCTTACAAGGCTCTGGGTCTAATGTAAAAGAGGTGGCAGAAAGAATTTAAGAGCCAAAAGGACGGGTAGGACTCCTTACACCGTGCTCCCTCCAGACATAAAATGGCCTCGATATTTATTTCCTCATAGTTCCGGACACTACCTACGGAAGACCATCCTAAGAGGAGGAAAAGACCACGACATTACAATAAAAGAGAGACTGTTTGAGATGGGGAAGGGATATGATGGAGAATGGAAAATCAAAGGGGCAAGTCGTGGGAGGGAGAGAATTATCATAGGATATTTTTTATAATCATGGAAAATGTTAATTAAAATTGAGAAAAAATAATTTCAAAAAACTGTGAAAAAGTCAAAATTGTTGTTTTATAGGCAGGGTGGAAAAGAAAACTAAACATGCTGAGGAGCCGCTGGGGTTGGACTATCCAGGACCACAAGTGCCACACCAAACAGCATCCCAGTCTCCCCACAACCCCCCCTTTCCCCGCCGCCAAGAGCTTCCTCCCTGGTGTCCCAGACCCAAATTGCCAACAGACATCTTTCGTAGGTACGCCATAATTGACCCCAAAGTGTCCCCATCCAGTGACCTGGCCACTCAAAACCCTTCGCTGTGACTGGGATGTTAGGTTGAGCGCAGGGAGGAGGCGGCTGCAGGGTATGAGAGAATAAAAAGCTATTTGTATACATGAATACAATAAAATGGGGGTGACCAAAACACTCGCAACTCCCCAGCAAGAAAAACTACTTGGGGCTGGAGAGAGGGCTCCGCAGTTCGGGTGCTTGCAGGCAGAACAAGGGCCCAACTTCCCCCACCAACCTCGCCCACTGCCACACCTGGTTTTGATGACTCAGTACCGGTGTAAATCAAAGGCCAATGAAGAAAGCGGTCCATGTATCTGGAGTTTGTTCACACACACGTGGAGGCCCTGTGATGCCCATTTTATTTCTATCTCGCTCTTTGCGTTCAAATTAATAATAATAATAAAAAAAAAACAAAGCCAGGGTGGTGGAACACGCCTTTAATCTCAGCACTCAGCTAGCATAGGTAGGAGGATCACCAAGAGTTTCAGGCTACCCTGAGACTACAGAGTGAAACCCTGATGAAAAAAAACAAACAAAACCATGTACTACTCTTGAATCTATGTGATGAAGATCTCATCAAAATCATCCTTTAATTAATGACACATATGTTTAAACCCTGCATTCCAAAGTCTGAGTTAAGATGATTGCCTTGAGTTCAAGGCCAGACTGGGAATGAGGTTCAAACTAAACTACAGACCCCACCCCTAAAAACAATATCAGCACTCGGGAGGCAGAAGTAGGAGGTTCTCCCTGAGTTTGAGGCCTCCCTGAGACTACATAGTGAATTCCAGGTCACCCAAGGCTAAAGCAAGACCCTACCTCAAAAAAACAAAACAACAAAAAACAAAAAAATTCACTCTGTAATGACATCTTGTTCTTGTACTTCAACAACCATTTCTGCGATCCTGTCCACATCTCCTAGGTCTGTAAGCTAATCAGAGACAAAAGTCTCCATGTTGTCCAGGATGACCTGCCAGATCCCACACAGAACCTCCACCTACCAAAAACACCCCCAGAACCTAGTGAAGGATTTCAGGTTTACACTGCATCCATCCTAACTCAGGTCCCTACGGCTCCTGCACTCAGCAAAGCCGAGTTTACTCCCAGACCCCCAGCCGTTGGGCTCAGCTGAAAGACTCTGAAATAAAAATCCATTTTAGTCACACTCTTCAGGGTGTCAGGGAACCCGCTAAGATCAGACTCCCCATACCAGGGCACAGGGCAGGGATTGGTGCAGAAGGGCAGGGCTGCTTTGCCACTATGACCTTAAAAGTGGCCCATGATGGCCACGTGATGAGACCTGTTACTCTGGTGGAAGGACTGTCCTGTTGCCCAGTCGATGTGTTCTCTCAATTAAAAAAAAAATAAAATCCATTTGAGGGCTGGCACTGGCTTAGCAGTTAAGCGCTTGCTTGTGAAGCCAAAGGACCCTGGTTCGAGGCTTGATTCCCCAGGACCTACGTTAGCCAGACACACAAGGGGGCATACATGTGTGGAGTTTCTTTGTTGTGGCTGGATGCCCTGGTGTTCCCATTCTCTCTCTGTGTTTCTCTCTGTCATTCTCAACTAAATAAATAAAAATGAACAAAATTTAAAAAAAAATCCCCTTTGAGATTGGAGAGGCGGCTCAGCGATAATAGGAGTTTACTTGCAAAGTTGAAAAGGCCAGGGTTCAGTTTCTCGGTACCCACAAAAAGTCAGATGCACAAAATAGCACATGCATCTGGAGTTCATTTGCATAGGAAAGAAGCCTTTGCATGCCCATGTTCACTCACTCTTTCTTTTTCTCCCAGTCTCTGCTTGCAAATAAATAAGTAAATAAAAGAAGCCTTCCTTTCCAAATGTTTCAGACTTGTCCTGCTCGTTGGCCTGACCCCCATCCTGGCATTCCAATTCCCTCTATCTTTGACCTCCGCATCTCCCAGCCCAGACCACCAACCTCTGCCCATGTAGGGAGGCATAGACTTAGAAACAGCAGATCCAGGTGGAAGATCAAGGCCTGTGCGCTCTGTGAATGGGCAGCCTTGGGAGCAGCAGGCTAGGAGAAACCCACTGAGCTTCTGAGCGCTGAGCAGGACTTTTATGGTGCCTGGGCACAGGGCTCTGCATGTGATTGGCTTGCTGGCAGAGATGGGTTCCAGGGGCATTTGCCACTGCAAACGAACCCCAGATGCATTTGCCACTTTGTGAATCTGGCTTTAGGTGGATACTGGGCAAACGGAGCAGAGCAAATCCAGTCAGCAGGACCTTTGTAATCAAGCCTCTTTAATCCTGAGCTACCTCCCAGAACTTGTTGTTGGGTTGGGATCCAGAGATTAGTCATGGCACGGGCTGACCATGAAGGAGTAATATTCCTGTCTGAGTGTCAGTCGCTTAGGACTCCAGTAGCCACTTTGACTCGCTTTTTTGTGTATGTGCTGAGTGATGGTGACTTTTAACATATATTTAAAATTTTTTATTTTATTTATTTACTACTTAAACTTTTTTAAACATTTATTTATTTCAGAGAAAGACAGAAAAGGAGGGGAAGAGAGAATAGGAATACCAGAGCCTTAGGTAACACCAAACAAATTCCAGACACATTCCATCCTTTACATCTGACTAATGAGGGTCTTAGGGACTGAAATAGAGGTCATATGGCTTTGCAGGCAAGTGTCTGAAATGCTAAGCCTTCTCCGTAGCCCTTTCTCTACTAATTTGTTGATAGAGAAAAAGAAGGAGGGAGAGAGAGGCACAGAGAATGGGCACATCACAGCCAACCTCCAGCCACTATAAATGAACTCCAGATGCTTGCTCCACCTTGTGCATCTGACTTACATGGGCACTGGGGAATTGAACCTGGGTCCTTATGCTTCATAAGAAAGCACGTTAACTGCTAAGCCATCTCTCTGTCCCTCTTCCACTACTTATTTTCTTTCACTTTTACAATTTTTTTTAAGAGGGAAAGAGAACAATAACATGGGTATATCAGGGTGTCTTGTCACTGCAAACAGACTTCATACACATGCATCACTTTGTGCTTTATGTGGGTCCTGGAGAACTGAAGCCAGGTTAGAAGACTTTGCAAGAAAGTACCTTGAATTGATTAGCCACCTTCCCATCATCTCTTTATTTTAATTTTCTTTTGAATTTTTGGGACAGGGTCTCATGTACCTCTGGGAGGCCTCATACTCACGATATGAGCAAGACTGACCTTGAAGTTCTGACCCTCCTGCCTTTTAGTTTCTCTAGTGCTAACATTACAATTGGGAGCCACCATGCTTAGCTCTCTCTGAACATTGCTTCTAAAGTTTTCTTCCTGCCCCCTCTCTTGAGCAAGGCAAAATAAATATACTGAAGAAAAAAAGGTGGAAAATGCGTAGAGTGTCAGGCAAGAATGCTTATTCGGAATTCAAGGAACATCCGAAGAACAGAAAAAAAGGGAGGGGGAGGAAAATTTACTTTTCTTTGAGTTTGAACTCAGAAAACTGGGCAGATTCAACAGCAAGGACCTATGATCAAGTGCCTCAAGGTTCTCTTTCTTGGGGCAGTATATTTGCAAATTGTTAGTTTCTTTGTGAGGTTTTATGATAAATCTTAGCATAAGCTAGAAATGTCTTTGCTTAATAGAAAAATGAAATTGTTTCATCTGGCCTGCAACTATACATCTTCCTATTTCAACCTCCCAAGTGTTGGTATTATAGGCACGTGCCACTGTTCCCTTGAGTGGATGTCATTTGTTTAGTGGGCTCTGCAAATCCTCTATTGCCTTTAAGTCCTATTTGTTCTGTCCAGGGATGAGAGCCTAGCCTTGAAATCCTCAATGATGATAGACCTGCCCATATCTCCTTTCAATTCAATTGGCAGTAAATTCTCAGTCTATCTCAGGGTGACTATGAATTCACTTTGTAGTCCTGAAGTGGCCTCGAACTCATGGTGATCCCCTTCTGTCTACCTCCCAAGAGCTGGGATTCAAGGCATGCACCACCACATCTGACTAGCTCCTTCAGTTCATCGTTCCTGGAAGCAACCTCGGAGACACACCAGAAGGACTTCTCTGCGCATTACTAAACAGATCAAGTTGACAACATGTTACCTATCACATCAGGGCTTTAGTATTTGTATTTATCTGCTGAGGCAGGGAGGAGAGCATGGGCGCACCAAGGCGTCCTGCTCCTGCAAAGGAACTCTAGATACGTGTGCTACTTTGTGCACCTGGCTTTACATGGGTGCTGGGGAGTTGAACCTAGGCCAGCAGGCCTTCTCTTCAAGCAAGTGCTTTTAATTGCTGAGCTATCTCCTCAGCATGTATATTTCGTTTGCCAGTGGAATGTCTCACTCTAGCCCAGGCTTACCTGGTATTCCCTATATAGTCTCAGGCGGTCATTGAACTCACAGAGATTGCCCTACCTCTGCCTCCTGAGTGCTGAGATCAAAGGTGTGAGCCATCATGACCTCCTTTTCCTTTTCCTTTTTTTTTTTAAATTTTACTTATTTATTTGAGACAAAGACGTTGGGGGGCGGAGAGAGAGAGAGAGAGAGAAAATGGGGGCATCAGGGCCTCTAGCCAATGTAATGACCTCAAGATGACCTTGTGCATCTGGCTTAAGTGGGTACTGGGGATCAAGCCTGCAACTAGGGTCCTAAAGGTTCACAGGCAAGCACATGTGTCTGGAGTTCATTTGTGGTGGCTAGAGCCCTGGCATGGCCATTTTCTACTCTTTGTCTCTATCTTCCTCCCTCTCACACAGGAAAATAAATTTCAAAGAAATGTGAGCCTGAATGCCCAACTGGCTTCACATGTTCATTTTTCAATTTTGTTTTTAGAGAGAGGGAGAGAAAGACAGAAGGTAAGAGAGGAAATTGGCCAGTCAGGGCCTCAGCCAGTGAAATTGAACTGCACATGCTAGGGCCACCTAGTGGGCATGTGCAAACTTGTTCTGGCCTCATCTTTGTATGTCTGGTTAATGCGGGATCTGGAGAATGAAACACAGGTCCTCAGACTACACAGGCAAGCACCTTAATTGCTAAGCCATCTCTCCAGTCGCCACATGTTTATTTTTTAATTATTACTTTCCTGGAGGCTGGAGATAGGGCTTCACTCTAGCCCAGTTTCACCTGGAATTCATTATGTTATCTCAAGGTAGTCCTAAAGTCTCTGCCATCCTCCTACCTCTGCCTACAGAGTGCTGGATTAATAGTGCACATTGCCATCCCTGGCTCCAATTAAATATATATATATATATAGATATAGATAGATAGATAGATAGATAGATAGATTTTTTTTTTCGAGGTGGGGTCTCGCTGTGGTCCAGGTTGACCTGGAATTATTCTGGAATCTCAGGGTGGCTTTGAACTCATGGCAATCTTCCTACCTCTGCCTTCCGAGTACTGGGATTATAGGTATGTGCCATACCCATATATATATATATATGTATTTATATATTTTTGTTCATGTTTTATTTATTTATTTGAGAGCGACAGACACAGAGAGAAAGACAGATAAAGGGAGAGAGAGAGAATGGGCATGCCAGGGCTTCCAGCCACTGCAAACGAACTGCAGACACGTGCGCCCCCTTGTGCATCTGGCTAACGTGGGACCTGGGGAACCGAGCCTTGAACCGGGGTCCTTAGGCTTCACAGGCAAGCACTTAACCACTAAGCCATCTCTCCAGCCATATATATTTTAAATTTTTATTAACATTTTCCATGATTATAAAATATATCCCATGGTAATTCCCTCCCTCCCCACCCCCACACTTTCCCATTTGAAATTCCATTCTCCATCATATTACCTCCCCATTACAATCATTGTAATTACATATATACAATATCAACCTATTAAGTATCCTCCTCCCTTCCTTTCTCTACCCTTTTTGTCTCCTTTTTACCTTACTGGCCTCTGCTACTAAGTGTTTTCATTCTCACGCAGAAGCCCAATCATCTGTAGCTAGGATCCACATATGAGAGAGAACATGTGGCACTTGGCTTTTTGGGCCTGGGTTACCTCACTTAGTATAATACTTTCCAGGTCCATCCATTTTTCTGCCAATTTCATAACTTCATTTTTCTTTACCGCTGAGTAGAACTCCATTGTATAAATGAGCCACATCTTCATTATCCACTCATCTGTTGAGGGACGACTTGGCTGGTTCCATTTCCCAGCTATTATAAATTGAGCAGCAATAAACATGGTTGAGCATGTACTTCTAAGGAACGGAGATGAGTCCTTTGGATATATGCCTAGGAGTGCTATAGCTGGGTCATATGGTAGATCAATCGTTAGCTGTTTTAGGAACCTGCACACTGTTTTCCAGAATGGCTGGACCAGATTGCATTTCCACCAGCAGTGTAGAAGGGTTCCTTTTTTTCCACATCCCCACCAACATTTATGATCATTTGTTTTCATGATGGTGGCCAATCTGACAGGAGTGAGATGGAATCTCAGTGTAGTTTTAATCTGATTTCCCTGATGACTAGTGACGTAGAACATTTTCTTAGATGCTTATTTTTTAGATGCCATTTGTACTTCTTCCTTTGAGAATGCTCTATTTAGCTCCATAACCCATTATTTGATTGGCTTGTTTGATTCCTTATTATTTAACTTTGTGAGTTCTTTGTATATCCTAGATATTAATCCTCTATCAGATATATAGCTGGTGAAGATTTTTTCCCATTCTGTAGGTTGCCTCTTTGCTTTTTACACTGTGTCCTTTGCAGTGCAAAATCTTTGTAATTTCATGAGGTCCCAGTGATTAATCTGTGGTTTTATTGCCTGAGCAATTGGGGTTGTATTCAGAAAGTCTTTGCCAAGACCAATATGTTGAAGGGTTTCCCCTACTTTTTCCTCTAGCAGTTTCAGAGTTTCAGGTCTGATGTTAAGGTCTTTATTCCATTTGGACTTAATTCTTGTGCATGGCGAGAGGGAAGAATCTATTTTCATCCTTCTGCAGATATATATCCAGTTTTCATAACACCATTTGCTGAAGAGGCTGTCTCTTCTCCAATGAGTATTTTTGGCATTTTGATTGAATATCAGATGGCTATAGCTACTTGGGCTTACATCTGGGTCCTCTATTCTGTTCCACTGATCTACATGTCTGTTTTTGTGCCAGTACCATGCTGTTTTTGTTACTATGGCTCTGTAGTATAGGTTAAAATCAGGTATGGTGATACCACCAGCCT
Source organism: Jaculus jaculus (assembly GCF_020740685.1). Classification (NCBI taxonomy): domain Eukaryota; kingdom Metazoa; phylum Chordata; class Mammalia; order Rodentia; family Dipodidae; genus Jaculus; species Jaculus jaculus. Next base: position 81,542,136 of record NC_059106.1, on the reverse strand, counting down.
CATTTTTGTTGCTCAGTATTATTTTAGATATTCGAGGTTTTTTGTGATTCCAAATGAATTTTTGGATTGTTTTTTCTATTTCCATGAAGAAAGCCTTTGGAATTTTGATAGGGATTGCATTAAATGTGTAGATTGCTTTAGGTAAGATTGCCATTTTCACAATATTGATTCTTCCAATCCAGGAACAAGGAATGTTTCTCCACTTTCTATTGTCTTCTGCAATTTCTCGCTTGAGTGTTTTAAAGTTCTCATTGTAGAGATTCTTTACTTCCTTGGTTAGGTTTATTCCAAGGTACTTTATTTTTTTTTGATGCAATTGTGAACAGGAGTGATTCTCTGATTTCAACCTCAGTGTGTTTGTTGTTAGCATATATGAAGGCTACTGATTTCTGTGTACTTATTTTGCATCCTGCTACGTTGCTGTAGGTTTTGATCAGCTCTAATAGTTTGCTAGTAGAGTCTTTAGGGTCCTTTGTGTATAGAATCATGTCATCTGCAAATATTGATAACTTGATCTTTTCCTTTCCAATTTGTATCCCTTTTATGTGTGTCTCTTGCCTTATTGCTATGGCTAAGACTTCCAAAACTATATTAAATAAAAGTGGGGACAGTGGACACCCTTGTCTTGTTCCTGATTTTAGTGGAAAAGCTTCCAGTTTTTCCCCATTTAGTAATATGTTGGCTGTAGGCTTGTCATAAATAGCCTTTATTATATTGAGGTATGTTCCTTCTATTCCCAGTCTCTGTAGGACTTTTACCATGAAGGGATGTTGGATTTTGTCAAATGCTTTCTCTGCGTCTAATGAGATGATCATGTGATTTTTGTCCTTCAACCCGTTTATGTAATGTATTACATTTATAGATTTGTGTATGTTGAACCATCCCTGCATCTCTGGGATAAAGCCTACTTGGTCAGGGTGAATGATCTTTTTGATATATTCTCGTATTCTGTTTGCCAATATTTTGTTGAGAATTTTTGCATCTATGTTCATGAGGGAGTTGGTCTGTAATTTTCCTTTTTTGTTCTATCTTTGCCTGGTTTTGGTATCAGGGTGATGCTGGCCTCATAGAAGGAGTTTGGTAGAATTCCTTCTTTTTCTATTTCCTGGAAAAGCTTAAGAAGCAATGCTGTTAGCTCTTCCTTAAAAGTCTGGTAAAATTCGGCAGTGAATCCATCTGGGCCTGGCCTTTTTTTAGTTGGGAGATTATTGGTAACTGCTCGGATCTCCATGTTTGTTGTAGGTCTATTTAAGTGATTAATCTCATTTTGATTTAATTTAGGTAGGTCATATAGATCAAGGAAATCATCCATTTCTTTCAGATTTTCATACTTTGTGGAGTATATGCTTTTATAGTATGTCCCTATGTTTTTTTGAATTTCTCTGGATTCTGTTGTGATGTTACCTTGTTCATCTCTGATTTTATTAATTTGTGTCTCTTCTCTCTTTCTTTTGGTCAGATTTGCTAAGGGTTTATCAATCTTGTTTACCAACTCTTTGTTTCATTAATTCTTTGGATTGTTCTTTTTGTTTCTATTTCATTAATTTCTGTCCTAATCTTTATTATTTCTTCCCATCTACTGATTTTTGGTTTGCCTTGTTCTTCTTTTTCCAAGGCTTTAAGGCGAAGCATTAGGTCATTTACTTGCGACCATTCTAATTTCTTTATATAGGCACTTAAGGCTATAAATTTACCTCTTAGAACTACCTTCATTGTGTTCCAGATATTTTGGTATGTTATGTTCTCATTATCATTTGACTCTGTAAATTTTTTGATTTCCTTTTTGATTTCTTCATTGGCCCATTCATCATTTAGTAGTGTATTGTTTAGTTTCCATGATTTTGTGTATGCTCTATAGCCTTTCTTGCTACTGATTTGTAGTTTAATTCCATTGTGGTCAGATAGAATGCAAGGAATTATTTCAATTTTCCTGAATTTGTTAAGATTTGCTTTGTGTCCTAATATATGGTCTATTTTAGAGAATGTTCCATGTGCTGCTGAAAAGAATGTATATTCTGCAGCCTTTGGATGAAATGTCCTGTATATATCTGTTAAGTCCATTCCTTCTATGACCTCATTTAGTCCAGATGCCTCTCTGTTTATTTGTTCCCAGGGTGACCTGTCAATTGATGAGAGTGGGGTGTTAAAGTCACCCACCACCACTGTGTTTGGTGTTATCTGTGACCTTAGTTCTAATAGTGTTTGTTTGACGAATTTGGGAGCCACCATGTTAGGTGCATATATGTTTAGGATTGTAATGTCCTCCTGTTGGAGTGTGCCCTTAATAAATATAAAGTGACCTTCCTTATCTTTCTTGACTAACATTGGACTGAAGTCTACCTTGTCAGATATTAGGATAGCAACCCATGCTTGTTTTCTAGGCCCATCTGCTTGAAACACCGTCTTCCAACCTTTCACTCTAAGATAATGTCTATCCTTTGTAGAAAGGTGAGTTTCTTGGAGACAACAAATTGTAGGATCCTGCTTTTTAACCCAGTCTGAGAATCTATGTCTTTTCATTGGGGCATTGAGGCCGTTGATATTAAGAGATATTATTGAAAGGTGTGTATTTATGTTTGCCTTTTTTTTTTGTGTGGTTCTGGTTCTACCTGTGCTCTCTTGTGTTAACTAGTATTTGAGTATTGCTTGCTTTTTCTAGGTTCCTTATATGTGTGCTTTTCCTTTTCTTCAGCATGGAGGATTCTATCAGGTATTTTCTGTAGAGCTTGTTTTGTCTTCATATAGTCCTTTAACCTGCTTTTGTCATGGAATGTCCTTATTTCTCCGTCTATTTGAATGGATAACTTTGCAGGATAAAGTAACCTTGGTTGACATTTGTTATCTTTCAGAACATGGAATATATCACCCTAAGCCCTTCTGACTTTAAAAGTTTGTGTTGAATAATCTGCTGTAATCCTGATGGGCTTACTTTTGTAGGTAACTTGATTTTTCTCTCTAACTGCTTTCAATATTTTTTCTTTCGTGTGTGTGTTTGGAAGGTTGATTATAATATGGCGAGGAGTGTTTGTTTCCAGGTTTTGTCTGGCTGGGTTTCTAAAGGCTTCCTGTATCTGTATTGGCACTTCTTTCCCAATTTGTGAGAAATTTTCTTCTATGATTTTGTTGAAGACACCTACTATGCCTTTTGAGTGAAATTCTTCTCCCTCTACTATGCCCTGAATTCTAATATTTGATCTTTTCATAGTGTCCCAAATATCTTGAAATTCCCACTCATACTTTTCTATAAGTTTGTCTTTCTCTTTGTTGGCCTGTATTAGATCTGCCACCTGGTCTTCTAGCTTAGATATTCTGTCCTCTCCTTCATCTATTCTACTGGTGAGATTTTCTACAGAGTTTTTTATTTCATTAACTGTGTTCTTCATTGCTAGTAATTCTGCCTGGTTTTTCTTTATTATTTCTATTTCCTTATATATGTCTTGTATTGCCTTCTTTATTTCATTAAATTGGTGTCCTGCATCTTCTTTGATTCCTTTGATTTCCTCTTTGATTTCTTCTTTGATTCTTTTGATTTGTTCTTTGACCTCTTTGAACATATTTATAATCATTCTTTTGAACTCTTTCTCAGGCATTTCCTCTAACTCGTTCTCACTGGAGGTCATTTCTGATGCATTAATACTTTTAGGTGGATTTATATCGTCTTGCTTTTTAGGGTTTCTTGTGTTATATTGTATATATTTTTGCATCTTGGATTAAGTTAATGCTTGGATTTCCTAGCTAGCTGGGTATTCTTAGCTGTATCAGTTGATTTGATGTTATATATTTTCAGTGTAGGAGCTTAATTTGTTAGATGTGGCTCTTAAGACTCTGAGAGTATCTACAAAGGTGCTCCTAGGGGTTGAGTTTCCCTGCTATGGGAGTATTCAAGTAGACTGAGAGGAACAAAACACCAGTAGATTCTAAAAGTTAACTAAACACTGTACCCATTCAGTCAGAAACAGCCCCAAGTATGTATGCCAGAGTAGTTATTATAACAACCAGATCCTCTATCAACACAGAGGTTGAAATTTCTGGTCTGTTGAGGGATCCCAGTCAGCTTGTGACCAAGTGAGACCCTTCCCTGGTGCAATCCCAGTTACCTTGGATGAGTTTGGTCACAGTCAAGTTGCTGCCTGGGTCGTCGGGCTGCTGTTCTGATTTCTGGAGCTGGGCACTGGCTTTTCCTGTGGAGCAAACCAAGCCTGGCAACTGTGGCCCTGCAGATCAGCACCCCCGCTGCTGGAACTGCTGCTGCTTCTGCGTCTGCTGTTGTTGCCGCTCCTGCTGCAGCTGGTGTCGCTGGTACCGGTTCCGGAGCTGCTGATGTTGCTGCCGAACTCTGCTCCTGCCTGGGTCCTGCTGTGGGCTCAAGTTGGCGTGGCCGGGTCCCGGGACGCTGCTCTGCTCGCTGGAGCTGGACTCAGGCGGTGGGGGAGGGGAGGGAGCCGCAGCTGCTCTGGTTCTCTTGCTGCTCCACGTGTGCTTCTACCTCGTGGTCTGTTCCTCCGCTGCTCACTGCCGCTCTCCCTTCACGTGTCCTGAGCTGCGGAGAGCGCGGTGTGAGGGGAAGCGCCCGCACCTGGCTTTTCCTGCGGCTGGAGCTGAGTCTGGCGACTTTCTGGTGCGCCCTGCTGCCGCAGCGGTTGACGGAGCTGCCGGGGCAGCTTTTGCCGGCCTGTGCGGGCTCTGGATGCTCTGGATCTCTCCTACTTCTCCACTGCCGCTTCAGTTTCCTATACACCTCACTTTTTAGTAAAAGTGTGTATTTTGCTCAGGTTTTTGGGTCTTTTTTCCCCCCAGGCTGCTTTGGCGTGGTACCTACGTCGCCATCTTAACCGGAAGTCTTCTATATATATATATATTTTTAAATATTGTGTTTATTTATTTATTTGACAGAGAAAGCGGGAGAGGGAGAGGAAGAGGGAAAGAGAGAGAGAGAGAATGGGCATGCCAGGGCCTCTAGCCATACAAACGAACTCCAGAAGCGTGTGCCCTCTTGTGCGTGAAAAACATAACGTGGGTCCTGGGGCATCAAATCTGGATCTTTAGGCTATGAAGGCAAACACTTTAACCACTAATCAGTCCCTCCAGCCCTCAAATGAAATATTTTTCAAATGATCTTCCTACCTTTGTCCCCCAAGTGGTGGGATTAGGGGCGTGATCCACCAAGCTCCATTTATGTAGAAATTTTTTTAATATATTTTTTAAAATTTTTATTAGCATTTTTCATGATCATAAAAAAAATTCCATGTTAATACCCTCCCTCCCCACTGAAATTATTTTTATGTTTCACATTATTTTGATGGTGTACCTTAAATGCACTTCTGAGAATTGCTGTAGCTTCTGCACTAATCTTTTTTGTTGTTGTTGTTCATTTTTATTTACTTATTTGAGAGTGAGAGAGAGTGAGGGAGAGAGAGACAGATAGAGAGAGAATGGGCAGGCCAGGGCTTCCAGCCACTGCAAACAAACTCCATATGCATGCGCCCCTTGGTGCATCTGGCTAACGTGAGTCCTGGTGAATTGAGCCTTGAATCGGGGTCCTTAGGCTTCACAGGCAAGCGCTTAACCACTAAGCCATCTCTCCAGCCCTGCACTAATCTTTTTATTAACACATAAACTCCTTCTTTCATAACTTGTCTGACTTAATCTGTATTTTGCCTTATGTTAGGACAGGTACATCAACTCCCCCCACCTTTTTTTTCAACTCTCTTTTGTTTCCTATTTGCTAAGATTATCTTTCCTTACCCCTTCAACTGTTTAAAAAATATTTCCGTGTATGGTCTCACTTTCACACAGGTTGACCTGTAATTCACTTTGTAGAATCAGATTGGCCTCAAATTCATGGTGATCCTCCTGCCTCTGTCTCCAGAGTGTTGAGATGACAGGAATGTATTTACACATTCTGTTTTCTTGTTTCATTGTGAGGCCATGTGCCTAACTACATTGTTCAGGTTGGACTCAGAAGATTCTCCTGCCTTGGCCTCACAAGTAGCTTGTGCCACTATGCCTGACTCATCCTTTAAAGCTTACTTTGTTGTATTTTTAAATATTTTTATGTATTTATTTGAGAGAGAATATGGGCACTTCAGGAACTCTTGCCACTGCAGATGAACTCCAGACACAGGTGCCACTTCATGTATCTGGCTTTACATGGGTACTGGGAATTGAACCCCGGCTATCCGGCTATGTAAGCAAGTGCCTTAACCTGCAGTCATCTCTTCAGTCCCTTAAATTTTATTTTATTTTTAAATAATTTCTTATTTATATGTGGGTAGAGAGAGAGAAGAAATAGAGAGAGAATGGGCATCCTAGGGTCTCCTGCTACAAACAAACTGCAAATGAATGAGGCACTTTTGTACATTTGGCTTTACATGGTGTGGTGGTTTGATTCTGGTGTCCCCCATAAACTTAGGTGTTCCAAATTCTAGGTTTCCATCTACTGGAGATTTCGGAATTAATGCCTCCTGGAGCCAGTGTATGTTGGGAGCAGGCTTATGGGAATTATAGCCATTGTCCCCTTGTGAATGGCTGGCACACTCTCTTGTCACTGTTACCCATTTGATATTGTCCAGGGGGTGATGTCCACCTTCTGGTCATGCCATCATATCTCCCTGCCATCACAAAGCTTGCCCTCAAATTTGTAAGCCAAAATAAACATTTTCATCCCCAAAACCTGCTCTTGGTGAGGTATTTTCCCGCAGCAATGCAAACCTGCCTGCAATGGTAAGCTTGGTGGCAAAGGAGTAGTACTTCTGCTAGACACCTGACTGGGTGGCTTTGGCCTTTTGGAATTGATTTTTAAGAGGTATGTGGAAGGATTTGAAACCTTGGCCTAAGAGATGCCTCATAGTGCTTGATGGACTATTCTGGTCAGAATTGAAAGACCTGAATGCAGTAAGAACTATGGACTATGAGGTTTGGCTTATGAAATTGACAAAGAGCTTTGCCTGGACTGGGCTAGAAGCAGCTGTGAGAGGATGGCTGTTATGACCATGTCCTCTGAAGTCCTGCAGGGTTGCATTGTGTAGAAATGGACTTGTGTGATCAGAGGAATGGCCCAGAAAAAATGAAATCTTTGGATAAAACTACTGCCTGATCAGCTGCAATTGAAAGATTATAACCACTGAGATTGAGGCAGCTGACCTGCATTGGGACAGCACAAAGAATGCAGTCTTGTGAAGGGGACTGAATACTGAAGGAGTGTCCTGTTCTTTAAATCTGCTTTATTCCCCATGGATTAACTAATTCTCACCCCCCTTAGTATTATAGAGTATAAGAAATGAAGGAAAGAAAAGTTCATTGAATTTGCAACATGGTCTTGAATTTTGGAAATAGCCATCCGCAGTGTGAAGCAGGTTTGCTGGGTGTCTGCATGCAGGCCCTATGGAGCTGTGAGGATGGATCGTGGGTTGCAGTGGAGAACCAATGGAGATGGGGGAACCACAAGATGGATACCAAGGATTGCTCCAGCCCGGATGAGGTTTTCCAGGACTGTGAGTAGCCTAGCTGGAGTGTGGAATGTGAACTGGAGTCTTGGTGCTGATTAGAATTATTGGACTTGAAGACTTTTTACTGATTAGAGTTGTTTGATTGGTAGTACAGAGTTTGATGTTTGCCCTTTTGTAAATCTTGTATTGGCGAATATTTCTTCACTATGCCCAATGCCATCTTCTGCAGTGTGACTGTTTTTTCTGTACCATTATGGAGATTTGTGGATTTTGTTGTTTTGTGACTCAGTTTAAAAATTTTGGATTATGGGGATATTTGCACCTCATTAGGATTGATAAAATATCTGAGGACAACCCAGGCGTGATGGTGCATGCCTTAATCACAGCTCTTAGGAGAAAGAGGTAGGAGGATAGTGGTGAGTTTGAGGCCACCCTGAGACTCCATAGTGAATTCTAGGTCAGCCTGGGGTAGAGTGAGACCCCACCTCAAAAACAAAAAAAAGAGGACTTTTAAAGTGGGACAGAATGCATTGCATTTTACATCTCAGATGGTTATGTTTATGTGGGTGAAGGCAGAATGTTGTGGTTTGATTCAGGTGTCCCCTATAAACTTAGGTTCCTACAAGGCAATGTAACCTCTTTTTGTCCCCACAAGCTGCTCTTGTTTCCTAGGGAATGGTATCTGGGCTAGCAAATGGCAATCAAGTTCCTATAACAACTGAGCCACCTTTGTAGCATATTTCACTTATTTGTGGGAGAGAAAAAGGAAGAGAGAGTGACGCAGAGAGAGAGAGAGAGAGAGAGAGAGAGAGAGAGAGAAGGAGAGAAAGGGTGCTCTAGGTGTTAGATGGGCCGAAGGGCGTCTAGCCACTGCTATGAACTCCAGATGCACACACCACCTTGTGCACCTGACTTGCCTGGAGAATCAAGCCTGGGTCCCTAGGATGTCAGGCAAGCACCTTAACCGTTAAGCCATTTCTGCAGTGCCTAATCCATGACTGTTACATGCTAAGCGGTAACTCTGCCACTGAACTGTTCTCTCAGCCGCACCTGTTCACTTCCAATCTATTTGTGTTTTACAAGTTATTGTCTCACTCAAACACAGGCAGACCTAGAATTCACTTTGTAGCCTCAGGGTGGCTTCAAACTCATAGCAATCTGCCTATATCCGTCAATTAGTAACGCTTATCCCATTTACGGTATGCTGACTTCATTCTCTGTTGGCGACTGTGTTCTTCCTTTTCAAAAGCAGCAAGGCCAGAGGTGATAATCTACCCCTCGCACTTCTGCCAAGCCACAGCTGAATCCACAGAGGAATTGGGGAGATGAGCAAGAGCGCTGCTTCCATGCTGCTCCTGATAATCTGCGCCAGGGTGTAGGAGACAGACCCTGAGGATACTCAGCATCTCCCAAAGCAGAGATAAAGAGGCTAAGAGCTCGTCACTGAAGTAAACTTAAAACTCACCCACCACAGCTCAAGGAATTTCATGAAAGAAGGGGCAGAAAGAGTCTAGGAGCCCAGACACATTCCCTAACACTCCCAACATCCCAAATAACTGACTACTGGTCCCATAATACATAAGCTACAACCCCATAAGGAATACCTGCAACAATACAGAGGATTGTCCCCAAGGGAATGGGGGCAGGGACGAAGCAAAGACGGTACCAACACATGATGTATCCATATGAAACATCCTGTTACTAATAGCAACAAACAATTTTTTTATTTTTTTTAAATTTTTTTTAAAGGTTTTATTTTTGTGTATTTTTATTTATTTGAAAGCGACAGACAGACAGAAAGAGGCAGATAGAGAGAGAGACAGAATGGGCGTGCCAGGGCCTCTGGCCACTGCAAACGAACTCCAGACGTGTGCTCCCCATTGTGCATCTGGGTAACGTGGGACCTGGGGAACCGAGCCTCGAACCGGGGTCCTTAGGCTTCACAGGCGAGCGCTTAACCGCTAAGCCATCTCTCCAGCCCAGCAACAAACAATTTTAAGAAAGGTAGTTCATGTCAATTGTCTTGAAATAAATTCAGAGAGGCTGAGGTGGTGAATGGTAGATTATTCTTAACAGAGAGTAACTGCAGTGCTGTGTTTTTTGTTTTTGGCTTTTTTTATTTTTCAAGTAGGGTCTCACTCTAATCCAGGTTGACTTGAAATTCACTATCTAGTTTCAGGGTACCCTCAAATTCAGGGCAACACACCTACTTCTGCATCCAGATTGCTGGGATTAAAGATACATGCCACCATGCCACAAAATTTATAAAATATTATTTATTTGCAAACAAAAAGAGGGAGGAAGAGACAGAATGGGCATCCATTAGGCTTTGCAGTAAAGCACTTTAACTGCTGAGCCATCTCCTCATCGCTAGTGAGGTCTTCATAGGAACATTTATATGGATATTTTGTTCTTGCACAGAGTTCTTGTAATAGTCCGTATCGAGGACACATGTGCACAAGGAAAGCCTTTGATATTGTTCTCGTCCCGTCACCTCTGGCTCCACTCTGCTCTTAGTCTGGCGGCAGCTCTGGCTTCTTGCACACTGCCTTTGATTCTGCACGCACAGCGCTGAACACGAACACCACCAGGCCATCTGCCTTGTGCTGACCGAGTGCTGGGTGGGAAGAGAGCAATTTACACGAGAAAAGTTCAGCTGTTCACATATCTTCATGGCCTGAGGGGCTGTGTTGATGGTTTGAGAATTTCAAGTGGCATTTTTCGTGCTGCTTTAAGTGATCTAATCTTGCAAAATTCTTGTTGCACTTCATGCAGAAGTAGGGTCGTTCCCCGCTGTGCCTTTTCTTGTGTCTGTTGAGCTCATCTGAGCGGGCGAATTTCCAGGAGCATCCTATCTCGTTGCAGACATAGGGCTTCTCCCCTGGACCAGAGAGAAGCAGAGGGTTAGCACTTCAGGAAAGGTGCGACGGGTATGTTGAGAGTGAACAGGAAAGGGTTGTGCATGTTGGGGGGAGAATAACGGACACTGGGAATAGCAAAGAGGAACAGCTGGAGGAAACATGAGATGGAGAGACAGGAGAAGATGTTTAAGGATGAAGAAAAGTCAAAGGAGGAGGAAAAGTAGGGATCAATAAAAGTCAATGAGGGGCCTGGAGAATTGGCTTAGCAGTTAAGGCAATTGCCTGCGAAAGCCAAAGAACCCAGGTTCAATTCCCCAGGATCCCTATAAGGCAGAGGCACACAGTGAAACATGGTGTGGAGTATTTATACTAATTGAAGGGCCTGGTGCACCCAATCATTCATTGTCTCTCAAATAAATAAAATACAAATTAAATAAGTCAACGAAGGCAGGAGAAATGTCTTAGCAGTTAAGGTACTGGTCTGCAAAGCCTAAAGAAACAGGTTTGATCCCATATTAGCAACATAAGTCACGTTCTCAAGGAGGCACAAGAATCTGGAGTTCGTTTATACTGGCTAGAGACCCTGATGAGCATTCTCTCTCTATTTGCCTCTTTCCCTCTCACTCTCAAATGAATAAAGAAAACACAATTTGCAAATAGAAAATCTGGAGCTGGAAAAATTGCTTAAAGGTTAAGGCGCTAGCCTGCAAAGCCTAAGGACCCAGGTTTGAATCCCTAGTACCTAAATAAAGCCAGAAACAATAGATGGCACATGTGTCTGGAGTTCATATTGAGTGGCCAGAGGTCATGGAACACCCACTCTTTCTACTCCTCTCTCATAAACAAATAAATAAATGTAAAGATATTTAAAAAATAAAATCATGACCATGGTGACACATGCCTGTATTCCCAGCACGCAGGAAGCAGAGGTAGTTGAATTGCTGTGAGTTCAGGCTACCCTGAGACTACAAAAAGCAATAATAAAAATAAAAGTTAAATTAAAAAAAATCCAAATCTGAACCAAATAATTTGGAAACTGATCAAGCATCCCTCAGGTCTTCTGGTACCTCAGACTTGAAGAAGGCTGCAACAATTGCAAATTGATTCTAAAGCTTTGTAAAGACACAAGGCTGAGATCACTTGTCCCTCCCCCAGATACCTGGGCTGTCACTCACCTGTGTGTTTGCGCTTATGAACCTGGAGGTGGGAAGACTTGCCGTAAGATTTCCCACAGTTCTCATATGTGCAAACATAGGGCTTCAATGTACTGGACTTATGAAGGAACTTCTGGCTCTTGGTCTTCAGCATCTGCTTTCTTGGGAGATGTCCATAGTTGTCCATAGAGAAACTTGACAGCTGTCCTTGGGCCAAGGGGGAAACGTATTGGAATTCTGGATTCATGGTATGACCCCCACAGTGGGTCTGGTTGTTAACAAAGGACATCATTGGGTCACTATTGAGTGTTTGGCCAGTATTAGCAGTCATTTGACCTCCATAGAGGCTCTGGCCATCACTGGCGCTCATCATGTGCTCCCCATGGAGGGTCTGGCCAGCACTGGAAGGTGTCATCCTGTCTCCATAGAGGGCCTGGACACTACTCAGGCTTGTCATCGGACCACCATGGAGGGTCTGGCCACTACTGAGGCTTGTCATCTGTCCACCATAGAGGGTCTGGTCACCTCTGAGGCTTGTCATCTGTCCACCATATAGGGTCTGTTCACCACTGAGGCTTGTGATATGGCCACCATAGAGGTTCTGGAAACTACTGGTGCTCATCATCTGGTCACCACTGGTGGTCATCATCTCACTCCCATAGAACAGTGGGCCAATAATAGGGGTTGTCACCTGACCCCCATAAGAGTACTGATTACTACTGGGGCTTATCATCTGCTTCCTATAGAGAGTGTGTCCATCACTGGGAGTGGTCACCTGACCATTATAGAAGGCCTGGCCACTACTGTGAGTTGTCATCTGGCCTCCATAGACGGTCGGTCCATAACTGGGCATTGTCATCTGGACCTGATAGAGGGCATGGTTATCAGTGGGGGTTGTCATCTGACCACCATAGAAGGTCTGGCCACAGCTGGGAGGAATTTTGTGTTTCTCAAATGCGTTCTGATGGCCAGAAGCAGTCATCCCGTGGAGACCTTCACAAGCTCCTGGCTGCCCTCCACAGTCAGGATGACGTTCGCTAGACGTCTTCAGTTGCCTCCCACCCAGGCCATGACTATGGAGTTCATCTGCAGTCTCTGCGTCACTTCGGGTCTTCATGTGGCTCCCTTCATGGGAGCGCGTCATCATGCTGTCAGTGACTGTTGTCTTCTGGCAATCAGCTAGCAATGCCTTGAGGGAGTCACTGATGGTGGCCCAATAATCTGCTGAAGCTTCACTTGCATCTGAAGGTTCACCTTGCTGGGTCACAGGCACAGTCTCCATTAGTTTTCCAAGAGCTTTACCAGGGCCCCTGTTAGCATTCTGAGTGAGAACCACCCCAGGGACATTCCATGATTCAGAAGTTACCCTTTCAGTCTTCCCAGGAGACATTGCCTGGCTCTGAGTGGACTCAGGTTGGCTGCCCTCCACATGGGCAGTGAGGGGCCTACAGGGCTGTGGCTCTGGCCCAGCTGTGTTTTGTGCCTGGCTCAAAGGTAGATCAGAATAGTCCCTGAGAAAAGCCTCAATGCTTTCAACGGATTGGAGGAAGTGATTCATCATTTTGCTGAACTGGTTTGGATCCCCAAATGTCAAGCCTATGGAAAAAGTTAAAAGATCAAGGGTCAAATATAACAGGAAGTCTAGTTCTTAGACCCTTCTGTATCTCCATGGACCCCATTCCAGTGCACAGGACCACAGGTCTACACACCAGTGACTATCTCTCAACTGCCTCCCTTTCTGCAATTATCTATCCAGTGTACTCTACACCCCCAGAGAAACCCCCTCTCTCTCCAAGCCACTCTGATGTGCCAGTGGTAATGGGTGACAAGGGGGATGCATGGGTGTCCCACCTCTCCCTGCAGAGACCTCACCCCAGAGCCTAATCCAAAAATGAACTGCCTCCCCAAAGCCCTGTCTAGAGACTCAGTGGAGAAAACTTACAAAATAAGCCAGGCATGAAGATTTATGTTTTAACCTCATTACTGGAGAGGCAGAGGTAGAAGGATTGCTGTGCATTCGATCCAACCTCAGTGATTGCATAGTGAACTCTAGGATGACCTGGGCTAGAGTCAGACCCTATCTTGAGATTAAAAAAAAAAAAAAAAAAAACCTGGGCGTGGTGACACACTCCTTTTATATCCTCTCCTGGGAAGCACCCTGAGACTGCATAGTGAATTCCAAATCTGCCTGGTGTAGAGTGAGGCCCTAACTTAAAAAAATAACCCTTCCAAATAAATTATCTTACATCATTTCTACCATAATTCCAGGAGTTTAATCATGACTAAGACCAGTTCATTCTATTCATGTGTTTTAATTTTTTTTAAATTTATTTATGTGACAGAGATTATGTTGGTAATCTCCCCAAGCATATGGTAAAATTTTAGGGTAGAGAAAAAAATGAGACGTTTTGTACTCCTGTAATCCTAGCACTTAAAAGGCTCTCATAGAAGGATTTAGTTGAGGCCAGCCAGGCCTACATGGTCTTAAACCAAACCAAAATTACAGAGTTTGTGTGGAAGGGAAAGGTAGGGCAACAGGCCAGAAAGGTAAAGTGTGAAGTGACTTCACCAAGGGGAAAGACTCTTATTTTGAATTAGACTTATGTCGTTCTGAGTTCTCAGAGGTCTGATCCAACATCTGCCTGGAGTCCTGGAGGCACTCAAGGGGTCTAGATTTTGAGAGCTATATGTCCTGAGATACAAAGACCTTCTCTCAGAATCAAATAAAAATCCCTGAAGCTGACAGAAATCTGGACAAAGCCGTTCTACATATAGCTCAATGGGAGAAAGTGATTCCAGAAGTAAAGATACTCAACAGTGGGCACTGCAAGCCTGGTAATTGGCAGCCAGGCCAAATGAGCCAACCAGTGCAATAGTGGTGCGTCTGTAATGGTGGAAACCAACTGCCCTCCAACTGGACTGGAGGCCCATTCCATGGGAGGGAACACATCCCTGATACTGAAAACTTAAAACAGGGGTAGTCATGAGCGCTAGGGGTGTAACATCTGCTGATGTCTGGATAAATGTATATACTATGCTTATCAAACGGCCCAGTTAGCACTTCTCTTAATATTTATACCCTTATATTAACACTTCAGTCACTTTGTGTACAGAATCTTCTATTTTCTGATGGCAGTGACCTTGGGATGACTCAGAAGGTATCATATTGCTGGAAAGAAATGACTGGAATACTGAGTAACATTTGATCACACCTTCCAATGCTCTGGGTCTAATGTGGAAGAAGTGGCGGAAAGAGCATAAGAGCCAAAGGAAGGGAAGGAGTTCTTACAACGTGCTCCCTCCAGACAAAAAATGGCCTGGATATCCACGACCTCACAGTGCCTGACACTACCTACACAAGACCATCATAAGAGGAGGAAACGATCACGCATCACAATAAAAGGGAGACTGATTGAGATGGGGAGGGCAAATGATGGAGAATGGAATTACAAAGGAGAAAGTGGGGGAAGGGAGGGTATTACCATGGGATTTTTTTATAAACATGGAAAATGTTAATAAAAATGTAGAAAAAAATATTTTAATAATCCTCTGAAAAAGTCAAAACTGCTCTTTTATAGGCAGGGAGGAAAAGAAAACTGAACATGCTGAGCAGCCGCTGTGGTTGGAATATCCAGGGCCACAAGTGCCACAGCAAAGAGTATCCCAGTCTCCCCACCCCCCCACCAACCTTTCCCTCCCGCCAGTCAAGAGCTTCGTCCCTGCTCTTCCACAGGCAACAAAAAGTTCCCAGACCAAAAGTGCCAACAGACATCTTTCTTAGGTACACCATAGTTGACCCCAAACTGTCCCCATCCAGTGACCTGGCCACTCAAAACCCTTAGCTGTGACTGGGATGTTAGGTTGAGGGCAGGGAGGAGGCGGCTGCAGGGTATGAGAGAATAAAAAGCTATTTGTATACATGAATACAATAAAATGTGGGTGACCAAAACACAAGCAACCCCCCAGCAAGAAAAACTACTTGGGGCTGGAGAGAGGGCTCAGCAGTTCAGGTGCTTGCAGGCAGAACCAAAGGGCCTGGCTTCCCTTCCCCTCCACGCCCAGTGCCACACCTGGTTTTGATTACCTGCTACCCTTGTAAATCAAAGTCAGATGAACAAAGCGGTCCATGTATCTGGAGTTGGTTCACACACACGTGGAGGCCCGGGGGTGCCCATTTATTTCTCTCTCTCTTTTATTGCAAATTAATAAATATATAAAAAAATTAAGAGTGGTATGGTGGCACATGCTTTTAATCTCTGCACTCAGCAGGGAGAGGTAGGAGGATCCCCATGAGTATGAGGCCACCCTGAGACTACAGAGTGAAACCGTGCCTGAAAAAAGAAACAAACAAAAAACTACCACTCTAGAACCTATGTGATGAAGATCTCATCAAAGTCATCCTTTTATTCATGAGACTTGAATGTAAATCCTGCCTATCAGTCTGAGTTAAGATGGTTGCCTTGAGTTCAAGGCCATACTGGGAATGAGGTTCAACCTGAACTACAGACCCCACCCAAAAAACAATCCCAGCATTTGGGAGGCTGAAGTAGAAGGATTACCCTGAGTTTGAGGCCACACTGAGACTACA
This sequence comes from Jaculus jaculus, assembly GCF_020740685.1. Lineage (NCBI taxonomy): Eukaryota > Metazoa > Chordata > Mammalia > Rodentia > Dipodidae > Jaculus > Jaculus jaculus. Next base: position 81,526,085 of record NC_059106.1, on the reverse strand, counting down.
TAGTGAATTCCAGGTCACCCGGGGCTAGAGTGAGACTGTACCCTAAAAAACCAAAACAATAAAACAAACAAAAAAAATTCATTCTCTAATGACATCTTGACCTTTTATTTCAATAACCATTTCTGCCCTCCTGTCCACATCTGGAAGCTGCACAGGTACAAAAGTCTCCATGTTGTCCAGGAGGGCCTGCAGGATCCCACATAGAACCCCCCCTACCAAAAACACCCCCAGAACCTAGTGAAGCATTTCAGGTTTCCACCGCCTCCATCCTAACTCAGGTCCCTACAGCTCCTGCACTCAGCAAAGCCGAGTTTACTCCCAGACCCCCTGCCCTTGGGCTCAACTAAAAGACTCTGAAAAAAAAAAAAAATCCATTTTAGTCAAACTCTTCAGGGAGTCAGGGAACCCGCTAAGATCAGACTACCCATAGTAGGGCACAGGGCAGGGACTGCTGCAGAAGGGCAGGGCTGGTTTGCCACTATGACCTTAAAAGTGGCCCACGATGGCCACCTGATCAGGCCAGTTTTTCTGATGGAAGGACTGTCCTGTTGCACAGTCCATGTGTTCCCTGAATCACACACACAAAAATAATAAATTAGAAAAAAAATCCAGTTGATGCTGGAGGGCTGGCTGAGCAGTGAAGCGCTTGCCTGTGAAGCCAAAGGATCCCGGTTCGAGGCTTGATTCCCCAGGACCTAAGTTAACCAGACGCACAAGGGGGCACACACATCTGGAGTTCGTCTGCAAGGGCTTGCAGACCTGGCACCCCCATTCTCTCCCTCCCTCTCTCTCTCTCTCTCTCTGTCTCTCTCTCTTTCTCTCTCTCTCTCCCTCTATCTCTCTATCATTCTCAACTTAATAAATAAAAAAAACGATATTTAATAAAAAAAAATCCCCTTTGGAGATTGGAGCGGTGGCTCAGCGACAATTGGAGTTTGCTTGCAAAGTCCAAAAGCCTGGGGTTCAGTTTCTCTGTACCCACAAGACGTCAGGTGCACAAAGTGGCACATGAATCTGTAGTTCATTTGCATAGCCAAGAAGCCTTTGCATGCCCATGTTCACATGCTCTTCCTTTTTCTCCCACTCTCTGCTTGCAAATGAATAAGTAAAGAAAAGAAGCCTTCCTTTCCAAATGCTTCAGACTGGTTCCGCTCATAGGCCTGACCCCCATCCTGACATTCCTATTCTCTCCATCATTGACCTCCTCCTCTCCCAGCCCAGACCACCAACCTCTGCCCATGTAGGGGAGGCATAGACTTACCAACAGCAGGTCCAGGTGGAAGATCAAGGTCTGCGCGCTCTGTGAATGGGCAGCCTCGGGAGCAGCAGGCTAGGAGAAACCCACTGAGCTTCTGAGCGCTGGGCAGGACTTTTATGGTGCCTGGGCACAGGGCTCTGCATGTGATTGGCTCGCTGGCAGACCCCACCCCCTGGATCTCAGCACCCTATTCGAAACCCCCTTTTATCTCCAAAGTCACCCTTGTAGGAAAGCCATGTGCCTTGTCCATGTCACTACAGTCTTCGAGCACAATTTTACTGTGTTCATGTGACGCAAGAAATGTTGGCCATTGAGAGTTAAGTACACACTCTAGATTTGAACTCAAATGTTTTCGCTTTTCTGAGTTGACGCAGGGGATACTTCTGACTAGAGTTGGTACATCTATTTAGCTATCAAATTATCCAGTTTCCTTCTTTTCGATTTGAACATTTCATCAAAATACTGAGAAATCAATCAGGTCACCTTGGAAATGATGATAGTTCTTTTTTTTTGAGGTAGGGTCTCACTCTAGGTCACGTTGGAATTCACTATATAGCCTCAGGGTGTCCTCGAACTCACAGAATCCTTCTACCTCTGCCTCCACAGCTGGGATTAATGGCGTGCGCAACCACTCCGGGCAATCTTTTTTTTTTTTTTTAAATTATTTATTTATTTGAGAGCGACAGACACAGAGAGAAAGACAGATAGAGGTAGAGAGAGAGAATGGGCGCGCCAGGGCTTCCAGCCTCTGCAAACAAACTCCAGACGCGTGCGCCCCCTTGTGCATCTGGCTAATGTGGGACCTGGGGAACCGAGCCTCGAACCGGGGTCCTTAGGCTTCACAGGCAAGCGCCTAACCGCTAAGCCATCAATCCAGCCCCGGGCAATCTTTTTATTTATTTTTTTCAAAAGTTTATTTTTGTTATATAGCATGGACATTTTATTTTACACATAGGAACATAAAGCAATCTTTATTTCTGGCTTGTCATTTCTTGGCTCTGTAGTGGTTTCTGCGTCTTTTTAATTTGTTTATAATGTATGATTTCATCTTCTTTTTTTCTTCAAATTTTTATTAACAACCTCCATGATTATAAAAAAAAATCCTTTGGTAATACGCTCCCTCACCCCACTTTCCACTATGAAAGTCCATTCACCATCATATCCCCACCTCTTCTCAATCAGTATCTCTTTTATTTTGATGTCATGATCTTTTCCTCCTGTTATTATGGTCTTGTGTAGGTAGTGTCAGGCACTGTGAGGTCATGGATATTCAGGCCATTTTATGTCTGGAGGAGCATGTTGTAGGGATTCCTACAATTCCTTTGGCACTTACCTTCTTTCTGCCACGTCTTCCGCGTTGGACCCTGAACCTTGGAAGGTGTGATAGAGATATTGCAGTACTGAGCACTGTGGTCAGTTCTTCCCAGCACCATGATACTTTCTGAGTCGTTGCAAGGTCACTGCCATCTGGAAGGAGAAGATTTGCTTTGAAAAATGAGAGTAGCATTACTATAAGGGTATGAACATGAAGAGAAGTGCTTACTGGGCAGTGTGATAAGGATAGTATATCATTTAGGCAGACAGCACCGACGTTACCCTACTAGAGCTTATGACTACCCCTGCACAAAGCTTTTTTTTTTCTTTTCACGATTTTTATTAACATTTTCCATGATTATAAAAAATATCCCATGGTAATACCCTCCCTTCCCCCCACACTTTTCTCTTTGAAATTCCATTCTCCATCATATTACCTCCCCATCTCAATCATTGTACTTACATATATACAATACCAACCTGTTAAGTACCCTCCTCCCTTCCTTTCTCTTCCCTTTATATCCCCTTTTATCTTACTGGCCTCTGCTACTAAGATTTTTCCTTCTCATGCGGAAGCCCAATCATCTGTAGCTAGGACCCACATATGAGGGAGAACATGTGGTGCTTGGCTCTTTGGGCCTGGGTTACCAAACTTAGTATAATCCTTTCCAAAACCATCCATTTCTCTGCAAATTTCATAACTTCATTTTTCTTTTTTCTTTTTGTTTTTTATTTTTCTGTTTTTATGGGTTTGTATACTTTATTTTTTCATTTAATTTTTATTAACATTTTCCATGATTATAATAAAAATCCAATGGTAATGCCCTCCCTCTCCCCCCCACTTTCCCTTTTGACATTCCATTCTCCATCATATTACCTCCCCATCTCAATCATTCTACTTACATATATACAATACCATCCTATTAAGTACCCTCCTCCCTTCCTTTTTCCCTTTATGTCTCCTTTTTAAATAACTGGCCTCTGCTACTAAGTATTTTCCTTCTCATGTAGAAGCCCAATCATCTGTAGCTAGGATCCACATATGAGGGAGAATATGTGGTGCTTTGCTCTCTGGGCCTGGGTTACCAAACATAGAATAATCCTTTCCAAAACCATCCATTTTTCTGCAAATTTCATAACTTCATTTTTCTTTTTTCTTGTTTGTTTTGTTTTTTTCTTTTTTTATGGGTCTGTATACATTATTTTTTATTTAATATTTATTAACATTTTCCATGATTATAATAAAAATCCCATGGTAATGCCCTCCCCCCCCACACTTTCCCTTTTGACATTCCATTCTCCATCATATTACTTCCCCATCTCAATCATTGTACTTACATATATACAATAAGTACCATCCTATTAAGTACCCTCCTCTCTTCATTTCTCTTCCCTTTATATCTCCTTTTTAACCTACTGGCATCTGCTACTAAGTATTTTCCTTCTCACGCTGAAGCCCAATCATCTGTAGCTAGGATCCACATATGAGGGAGAACATGTGGTGCTTGGCTCTCTGGGCCTGGCTTACCAAACTTAGTATAATCCTTTCCAGATCCATGCATTCTTCTCCAAATTTTGTAACTTCATTTTTCTTTACCGCTGAGTAGAACTCCATTGTGTAAATGTGCCACATGTTCATTATCCACTTATCAGTTGAGGGACATCTAGGCTGGTTCCATTTCCCAGCTGTTAGAAGTTGAGTAGCAACAAACATGGTTGAGCATGTGCTTCTAAGGAAATGAGATGAGTCCTTCAGATATGTGTCTAGGAGTGCTATAGCTGGGTCATATGGTAGATCAATCTTTAGCTGTTTTAGGAACCTCCACACTGATTTCCACAATGGCTGGACCAGATTGCATTCTCACCAGCAGTTTAGAAGAATTCTTCTTTTTCCACATCCTCACCAACATTACGATCATTTGTTCTCATGATGGTAGCCAATCTGACATGCGTGAGATGGAATCTCAATGTAGTTTGAATCTGCATTTCCCTGATGACTAGTGATGTAGTACACATTTTTGGATGCTTATATGCCATTCATATATCTTCCTTTGAGAATGCTCTATTTAGCTCCATAGCCCATTTTTTGATTGGCTTGTTTGCTTCCTTATTATTTAACTTTTTGTGTTCATTGTATATACTAGATATTAATCCTTATCAGATACATACCTGGTGAAGAATTTTTTTTATTCTGTAGGTTGCCTCTTTGCTTTTTTCCCTGTATCCTTTGCAGTGCTAAATCTTTGTAATTTCATGAGGTCCCAGTGATTAATCTGTGGTTTTATTGCCTGAGCAATATGGTTGTATTCAGAAAGCCTTTGCCAAGACCAATATGTTGATGCGTTTCCCCTACTTTTTCCTCTAGCAGTTTCAGAGCTTCAGTTCTGATGTAAGGTCTTTAATCCATTTGGACTTATTTCTTGTGCATGGCAAGAGAGAAGAATCTATTTTCATCCTTCTACAGATATCCAGTTTTCCCAACACCATTTGCTGAAGAGGCTGTCTTTTCTCCAGTGAGTATTTTTGGCATTTTTATTGAATAACAACAGGTGGCTGTAGCTACCTGGACTTACATTTGGGTCCTCTATTCTGTTCCACTGATCTACATGTCTGTTTTTGTGCCAATACCATGCTGTTTTTGTTACTATGGCTCTGTGGTATAGGTTAAAATCAGGTATGATGATACCAGAAGCCTTATTTTTGTTGCTCAGTATTATTTTAGATATTGGAGGTTTCTTCTGATTCCAAATGAATTTTTGGATTTTTTTTTTCTATTTCCGTGAAGAATGCCTTTGGAATTTTGAGAGGGATTGCATTAAATGTGTAGATTGTTTTTGGTAAGATTGCCATTTTCACAATATTGATTCTTCCCATCCAGGAACAAGGCGTGTTTCTCCACTTTCTAGTGTCCTCTGTAATTCCTCACTTGAGTGTTTTAAAGTTCTCATCATAGAGATCCTTTACTTCCTTGGTTAGGTTTATTCCAAGGTACTTTATTTGTTTATTTTTTTGGTGCAGTTGTGAATGTGAGTGATTATCTGATTTCATCCTCTGTGTGCTTTTCATTAGCATATATGAAGGCTTCTGATTTCTGTGTATTTATTTTGTATCCTGCTACATGGCTGTAGGTTTTGATCAGCTCTAGCAGTTCGCTAGTAGAGTCTTTAGGGTCTTTTATGTATAGAATCATGTCATCAGCAAATAATGATAACGTGATTTCTTCCGTTCCAATTTGCATCCCTTTTATGTGTGTCACTTGCCTTATTGCTATGGCTGAGACTTCCAAAACTATATTAACTAAAAGTAGGGACAGCGGACACCCTTGTCTTGTTTTTGATTTTAGCGGAAAAGCTTCCCAGTTTTTCCCCATTTAGTAATATGTTGGTTGTAGGCTTGTCATAAATAGCCTTTATTATATTGAGATAGTTCCTTCTATTCCCAGTCTCTATAAGACTTTTGTCATGAAGGGATGTTGGATTTTGTTGAATGCTTTCTCTGTGTCTAATGAGATGATCATGTGATTTTTTTCCTTCAACCCATTTATATAATGTATTACATTTATAGATTTGTGTATATTGGACCATCCCTGCATCTCTAGGATAAAGCCTACTTGGTCAGGGTGAATGATCTTTTTGATATATTCTTGTATTCTGTTTGCCAATATTTTGTTGAGAATATTTGCATCTATGTTCATGAGGGAGTTGGTCTGTAATTTTCCTTTTTTGTTCTATCTTTGCCTGGTTTTGGTACCAGGGTGATGCTGGCTTCATAGAAGGAGTTTGGTAGAATTCCTTCTTTTTCTATTTCCTGGAAAAGCTTAAGAAGTTACGGTGTTAGCGGTTCCTTGAAGATCTGGTAAAAGTGAGCAGTGAATCCATCTGGGCCTGGGCTTTTTTTAGTTGGGAGATTATTGTTAATTGTTCTGATCTCCATGCTTGTTATAGGTCTATATAAGTGATTAATCTCATCTTGATTTAATTTAGGTAGGTCATATAGATCAAGGAAATCATCCATTTCTTTCAAATTTTCATACGCTGTGGATTATATGCTTTTATATTATGTCCCTATGATTTTTTGAATTTCTCTGGAATCTGTTGTGATGTTACCTTGTTCATCTCTGATTTTATTAATTGTGTCTCCTCTCTCTTTCTTTTGGTCAGATTAGCTAAGGGTTTATCAATCTTGTTTATCCTTTCAAAGAACCAACTCTTTGTTTCATTAATTCTTTGGATTTTTTTGTTTTTATTTCATTAATTTCTGCCCTAATCTTTATTATTTCTTCCCATCTACTGATTTTTTGGTTTGCCTTGTTCTTCTTTTTCCAAGGCTTTAAGGTGAAGCATTAGGTCGTTTACTTGTGACCATTCTAATTTCTTAATATAGGCACTTAAGGCTATAAATTTACCTCTTAGAACTGCCTTCATGGTGTCTCAGAGATTTTGGTATGTTGTGTTCTCATTATCATTGGATTCTGTAAATTTTTTGATTTCCTCATGACCCATTCATCATTTATTAGTGTATTGTTTAGTTTCCATGATTTTGTGTATGCTCTATATTCTTTCTTGCTACTAATTTGTAGTTTAATTCCATTGTGGTCAGATTGAATGCAAGGAAATATTTCAATTTTCCTGAATTTGTTAAGATTTGCTTTGTGTCCTAATATATGGTCCATGTTTGAGAATGTTCCATGTGGTGCTGAAAAGAATGTATACTCTGCAGCCTTTGGATGAAATGTCCTGTATACATCTGTTAGGTCCATTCCTTCTATGACCTCATTTAGTCCAGATGCCTCTCTGTTTATTTTTCTCCAGGATGACCTGTCAATTGATGAGAGTGGGGTGTTAAAGTCACCCACCACCACTGTGTTTGGTGTTATCTGTGACCTTAGTCCTAATAGTGTTTGTTTGATGAATTTGGGAGCCCCCATGTTAGGTGCATATATGTTTAGGATTGTAATGTCCTCCTGTTGGATTGTGACCTTAATCAATATAAAGTAACCTTGCTTATCCTTCTTGACTAATGTTGGACTGAAGTCTACCTTGTCAGATATTAGGATAGCAACCCCTGCTTGTTTTCTAGGTCCATTTGCTTGGAACACTGATTTCCAACCTTTCACCCTAAGATAATGTCTATCCATTGTAGAAGGTGAGTTTCTTGGAGACAACAAATGGTAGAATCCTGCTTTTTAACCCAGTCTGCAAACCTATGTCTTTTGGTTGGGGCATTGAGGCCGCTGATATTATGAGATATTATTGAAAGTTGTGTATTTATGTTTGCCATTTTTTTTGTGTGTGTGTTGTTCCGGTTCTACCTGTGCTCTCTTGTGTTAACTAGTATTTGAGTATTGCATGTTTTTTCTAGGTTCCTTATATGTGTGCTTTTCCTTTTCTTCAGCATGGAGGATTCTATCAAGTATTTTCTGTAGAGCTCCTTTTCTCTTCAAGCATTCCTTTTACCTGCTTCTGTCATGGAATATCCTTATATCTTCATCTATTTAAATGGAAAACTTTGCACAAGGAAAGCCTTTGATATTGTTCTCGTCCCATCACCTCTGGCTCCACTCTGCTCTTAGTCTGGTGGCAGCTCTGGCTTCTTGCACACTGCCTTTGATTCTGCACGCACAGCGCTGAACACGAACACCACCAGGCCATCTGCCTTGTGCTGACCGAGTGCTGGATGGGAAGAGAACAATTTACATGGAGAAAAGTTTAGCTGTTCACATGTCCTCATGGCCTGAGGGGCGGATTTGATGCTTGAGAATTAAACGTGGCACTTTTCGTGCTGCTTTAGGTGATCTAATCTTGCAAAATGCTTGTGCACTTCATGCAGAAGTAGGGTCGTTCCCCGCTGTGCCTTTTCTTGTGTCTGTTGAGCTCATCTGAGCGGGTGAATTTCCAGGTGCATCCTATCTCGTTGCAGACATAGGGTTTCTGCCCTGGACCAGAGAGAAGCAGCGGGTTAGCACTTCAGGAAAGGTGCGACGGGATGATCAGAGTGAACGGGGAAAAGGTTGTGCATGTTGTGGGGGAGAATAACGGAGACTGGGAATAGCAAAGAGGAACAGCTGGAGGTAACATGAGGTGGAGACACAGGAGACAATGTTTAAGGATGAAGAAAAGTCAAAGTAGGAGGACAAGTAGGGATCAACAATAGTCAATGAGGGGTCTGGAGAATGTCTTAGCAGATAAGGCACTTGGCTGCAACGGCCTAAGGACCCAGGTTCAATTCCCTAGGATCCCTATAAGCCAGACGCACAAGGTGACACATGGTGTGGAGTTCATTTGTTTTAGCTGAAGGGCCTGGTGCACCCATTCCCTCTTTGTCCCTCAATGAGGACTGGAATGATGGCTTACCAATTAAGATACTTATCTGCAAAGCCTAAAGACCCATGTTTGATTACATAGAACCCACATAAGTCAGGTTCACAAGGTGGCACATGAATCTGGAGCTCATTTACACTGGCTAGAGACCCTGATGAGCATTCTCTCTCTATTTGCCTATCTCTCTCAACATCTCTCTCACTCTAATGAATAAATACAGCATATTTTTAAAATAAAAAAGCTGTGCCTGGAATAATTGCTTAGCTGCTAAGGCACTAGCCTGCAAAACCTAAGGACCCAGGTTCGATTCCCTAGTACCTACATAAAGCCAGACACACTAGGGGCACATGTGTCTGGAGTTCATATTTAGTGGCTAGAGGCCCTCGAACACTCCTTCTTTTGTCTCCTCTCTGATAAATAAATAAATAAATAAATAAATGAATAAAGGCAGAAAGAAAGAAAGAAAGAAAGAAAGGAGAGAAAGAATGGAAGAAATAAAGAAGAAATGTAAAAATATTTAAAAAAGGAAAAAGCTGGGCATTGTGAATCACGCCTTCAATCCCAGCATTCAGGAGGCAGAGGTGGGAGAATTGCTGTGAGTTCAAGGCTACCCTGAGACTGCATGGTGAATTCCAGGTCAGCCTGGGGCACAGTGAAAGCCTACCATGAAAAAAATAAGAAAAATAAAATAAACATTAAAAAATCCAAATCCAAACAAAATAAATTAGAAATTGGTGATGCTTCCCTTGAGTTCTGGTACCACAGACTTAAAGAAGGCTGCAATAATTGCTAATTGATCCTAAAGCTTTGTAAAGACACAAGGCTGAAATCACTTGTCCCTCCCCCAGATACCTGGGCTGTCACTCACCTGTGTGTTTGCGCTTATGAACCTGGAGGTGGGAAGTCTTGCCGTAAGATTTCCCACAGTTCTCACATGTGCAGACGTAGGGCTTCAGTGTACTGGATTTATGAAGGAACTTCTGGCTCTTGGTCTTCAGCATCTGCTTTCCTGGGAAATGTCCATAGTTGTCCATAGAGAAACTTAACAGCTGTCCTTGGGCCAATGGCGAAACGTATTGGAATTCTGGATTCATGGCATGACCCCCACAGTGGGTCTAGTTGTACACAAAGGTGATAATCTGGTCGCTATTGAGTGTTTGTCCCATATTAGGAGTCATCTGACCTCCCTAGAAGCTCTGACCATCACTGGGGCTCATCATCTGCTCCCCATAGAGGGTGTGGCCAGCACTGGAAGGGGTCATCTGACAACCATAGATGGTCTGGCCACTACTGAGGCTTGTCATCTGGCCATAATGGAATCTCTGGTCACTACAGAGGCTTGTCATTTGGCCACCAGAGAGGGTCTGTTCACTACTGTGCTCATCATCTGGCCACCATTAGGGGTCGTCATCTCACTCCCATAGAAGGTTGGGCTAATACTAGGGGTTGTCACCTGGCTCCCATTAGCGGTCTGACTACCACTGGGGATTATCATCTGCTTCCTGTAGAGGGTGTGTCCATCCATGGGAGTGGTCATCTGGTCTTTATAGAAGGCCTGGTAACCACTGTGAGTTGTCATCTGGCCCCCATAGAGGGTCTGGTCATAACTGGGCATTGTCATCAGGACCTGATAGAGGGCATGGTTATCAGTGGGGGTTGTCATCTGACCCCCATAGAAGGTCTGGCCACGGCTGGGAGGAATTTTGTGTTTCTCAAATGCGTTCTGATGGCCATAAGCGGTCATCCCGTGGAGACCTTCACGAGCTCCTGGCTGCCCTCCACAGTCAGGATGACGTTCACTGGGCGTCTTCAGTTGCCTCCCAACCAGGCTGTTACTGTGGAGTTCATCTGCAGTCTCTGCGTCACTTCTGGTCTTCATGTGGCTCCCTTCATGGGAGCGCGTCACCATGCTGTCAGTGACTGTTGTCTTCTGGCAATCAGCTAGCAATGCCTTGAGGGTGTCATTGATGGTGGCCAATAATCTGCTGAAGCTTCACTTTCATCTGAAGTCTCACCTTGCTGGTTAACAGGCCAGGCCTCACTTAGTTTTACAAGGGTTTTACCAGGGCCCTTGTTAGCATTCTGGGTGAGAACTATCCCAGGAATGTTTGATGTTTCAGAAGTCATCCCTTCAGACCTCCCAGAGAGACTGCCTGGCTCTGAGTGGACTCAGGTTGGCTGCCCTCCACATGGGCAGGGCGGGGATTACAGGGCTGTGCCTCTGGCCCAGCTGTGTTTTGTGCCTGCCTCAAAGGTAGATCAGAATAGTCCTTGAGGAAAGTCTCAATGCTTTCAAGGGATTGGAGGAAGCCATTCCTCTTTTTCGGAAATGGTTTGGATCCACAATTGTGAAGCCTGTGGAAAAAGTTCAGAAATCATGGGTCAATTCTAGCTGGAAGTCTAGTCCTTATACCCTTCCTATCCCTATAGACCCCATTCCAGTGCACAGGACCACAAGTCTACAAGCCAGTGACTAACTCTCAACTGCTTCGCTGACTGCAACTATCTATCCAGTGTACTCTGCACTCCCAGAGAAACCACCTCTCTCTCCAAGCCACTCTGATCTGCCAGTGGTAATGGGTGACTAGAGGGCCTCATGAGTGTCCCACCTCTCCCTGCAGAGACCTCATCCCAGAGCCTAATCCAAAAATGAACTGCCTCCCCAAAGCCCTGTCCACAGACTCATTTAAAAATCTTTCAAGGGCGGTGCTTGGGAATCCAATATGGAGTAAAATCGGTGGAGCGCAGAGATGGGGCTCGGACGGGGCGCCCTGCACCGCCTATCCGGCGCGCCTCACCTGGCTGCCGGCTGCCGACTGCTCCCCGGAACCCTGATTGGCCCGGTTCTCCGTCCTTCCCCCCCCACCGGGGTGGGGGGAAGCAGCGACCCGGGTCCTGGGCTCACCACTGGCGGCCCCCTCCCAGCACTGCCTACGGCCCCGAGGCGCGCTTGGCTTAATCTTTTTATTTTATTTTTATTTTTTATTTTCTCCGGCTCTCCGTCCCCCCCCCCCCGCACTTTTCGGAGGTTTCCACCTCCCCCCCACACACACAATGAAGAGATCCCAGATCTCACGTCATTCGCCCGCTCTGGGAACCGTTGCCGCGGGCTCTGGAAGCTTGCACACGCTTGGGGCTCGTCGGTGCACCCCCTTTTTCCCCCTCCCAGATCCTCATCCCCAAGCTGCGGGGCGGACTCCTCGTTCCCCCCACACCCTCCCCCACACACTCCATTGCTTTGGCTCGGCGGCGGGCCTCCTTCCTCATCCTCCCCCTGTACCATCACCATCAGCACCAAATCGGGAGATGTGGAAGATGGGCAAAAAGGGAGGGTGAGTGGCCGGGAACATGAAGGGAGCCGAGCTGCCCTCCGAGGGACAGGCGTCTAGGTGACCAGGAAAATGACCGAAGCAACCCACCCGGACGATGACAGCTATATTGTGCGAGTCAAGGCTGTGGTTATGAGCAGAGATGACTCCAGCGGGGGATGGTTCCCCCAGGACGGAGGCGGAATCAGTCGCGCGGGTGGGTAAGGTCATGCACCCCGAAGGCAATGGACGCAGCGGCCTTCTCATCCATGGTGAACGACAGAAAGACAAACTGGCGGTGCTGGCCTGCTTCGTCAGAAAGGACTTGGTGTACGCCAAAGCCAACCCGACGTTTCACGGCTGGAAAGTTGACAACAGGAAGTTGGGACTGACGTTCCCAAGCCCCGCCAACGCGCGAGCCTTTGACAGGGGCGTGAGGAAGGCGATGGAAGACCTTATGGAAGGCTCCACAACGTCATCTTCCACGATCCATAACGAAGCTGGGCTTGGTGGTGATGACGATTTTACAACGGCCACAGACAGTTCTTCGACCTCCCCTCAGAAGAAGGAGCAGCACACGCGGACCATCTCGTCCCCTACATCCTGAGAGCACCGAAGGATTTACACCCTCGACCCGCACCCCCTGGACCATGTCTCCCCGAGCAGCGCTCGCCCCGGCCGCGCCCGCCGCTGAGCCGGCTGGAGGACGAGGTGGCGTGCATCGACCCGCGCGAGCGGCTCTGACGACGGCTGCGAGGACGAGCGGCTCTGACGACGGCGGCGAGGACGAGCGGCTCTGACGACGGCGGCGAGGACGAGCGGCTCTGACGACGGCGGCGAGCACGAGCGGCTCTGACGACGGCGGCGAGCACGAGCGGCTCTGACGACGGCGGCGAGCACGAGCGGCTCTGACGACGGCGGCGAGGACGAGCGGCTCTGACGACGGCGGCGAGGACGAGCGGCTCTGACGACGGCGGCGAGCACGAGCGGCTCTGACGACGGCGGCGAGGACGAGCGGCTCTGACGACGGCGGCGAGCACGAGCGGCTCTGACGACGGCGGCGAGGACGAGCGGCTCTGACGACGGCGGCGAGCACGAGCGGCTCTGACGACGGCGGCGAGGACGAGCGGCTCTGACGACGGCGGCGAGGACGAGCGGCTCTGACGACGGCGGCGAGGACGCGGACCGGCATAAGCGCGCTTCGCCAGGGCCGACGCGCCGCCCGAGCGCGACTACAGCTTCCCGTCACAGGAGTCCGCGGTGGGGCTGCTGGATTTGGTAGAGCACTGTGCTTGATTTTTTATTTTTTATTTTCCCCAAGAGCATCGCAGACTCTCTCTCCTCCGGCTTGGGCTTGCCTGTTGCCGGCAAGCGGTAGGCTGCGAGGAGGCGTGATGAAAGAAGGTTGAAACGCCATGGGAAGTGACACTGTCCCCTGCGGCTAGCTCCTGCGTGGGGGAGGCCCTGTCGTTAGCGCATCTTCACCTACCCCGCCCCGGGCATCTGTTGGATTTATTCACTGATGCAAAGCATTTACACCTTGAAAACGATTGAGAATTGACCCTTGACTTGTGAAAATCAGGGAAAAAAAATTCCTAAAACTACATTTGTACATCACCCGTGTGCTTATGAATTAGTTGGTAGACGTTTTCACCTCTTGGGATGACTGGTTGGAGTAATCTGGTGTGGAAGAGAACAGAGAGTTGCCCTTCTAGATAGATGGATGGGAGGAATTCCATGCCAGGAGGATGTGTAGAAATGCCTCAGCCAGACTCCAATGCTGTGGAGAGACCATCTGCCCATCCCCACCCCCAAGCCTGGAATTCCCTCAGGGCCCTCTCTAAGGTCGCCTCTCTACAAAGCACAACACTAATGTACGTTTCCTCAGACCTCAGTTCAAGCGCCCCTATATTTCAAGGAGAACACGCAGCCCCAAGTACCTTTGTTTTGTTGCCTCCAGTCCAGTTTTCTCTTCCTTAACCCCTTGCTGGTTTCCCCCTTGTAAGAGTTATGCGAGCAAACCTTACTCCGTGCATCACTTTTGGTTTGTGAAGGCAGCTGCTAAGGGCACAAGGACAGCCACGGGGACATTCATGTAAATACGTCTCAATTGCCACACTGCAGCTGAACAGTGTGTCGTATTTTCCCGGCTAGATTTGCCACACCGATGTCAGATCATGAGAGAAATTACTCAGATTTTATTTTTCTATCCATGGTAACAAAACATTAACCAAAAGATCTTCTCTTCAGAAGTATCCCTGACCCACCGCCAAGCTGTTTGCTCACATTAACAAATTAAAGTGCCTAAAGCAGAATTCCCTCTTGACCTGTATACTAAAACCCCTGTCGTGTTGATTTTTTTTATAATAAGCCTTTTTACCTCTGTAAAAAAATATATATATACAAGTGTATGATGTAAATTTTAGTTCTTAACTTTTTTTATGGTTTCTAATATGTATGACCAATGTAGCTATTGCTTTAAAATGTACCATGTACATATAAACACATCCTATCAGAAAAAAAAAAAATCTTTCAAAATCAGCCAGGTATACAGGTTTATGTCTTTAATCCCTTTAATGGAGAGACAGCGGTAGAAACATTGTTGTGTGTTTGAGGCCAACCTGTGACTGCATCGTGAACTCTAGGATGTCCTGGGAGATCTCTAAATAGGGGGAAAAAAGAAAAAAATCTGGGCATGGTGGCACGCGCCTTTAATCTCATCACCTGGGAGGAACCCTGAGACTGCATAGTGAATTCCAAACTGCCTGGGCTAGAGTGAGACCCTACCTTGGATTGAAAAAAACCCTTCCAAATAAACTATCTTACATCATTCCTACCAAAATTCCAGGAGATTAATCATGACTAAGATCAGTTCATTCTATTAATGTGTTTTGATTCTTAAAAATTTACTTGTGTGACAGAGAGTATGTGGGTAATCTCCCCAGAATCTAGTAAAATGTTAAAGTATAAAAACAAAGGAGTCATGTTATACTCCTGTAATCCCAACACTCAAAAGGCTGTGGCAGTAGGATTTAGCTCAATGCCAGCCAGACCTACATGGTCTTAAATCGAACCAAATGTCAGAGTGGGTGTGGGAGGGAAAGGTCGGGCAGCAGGCCAGCAAGGTAAAGTGTGAAGTGACTTCACCAAGGGGAAAGACTCTTATCTTGAACTAGACCTATCTTGTTCTGAGTTCTCAGAGTTCTGAACCAAGATCTGCCTGGAGACCTAGAGGCACCCAACGGGTCTAGATTTTGAGACCCATCCAGGAATGCAAAAAAAACGGGGGGGCTTGTGGGATGGCTCCACAGTTAGGGTGCTTGCCTATAGAGCCTTGTGACCTGGGTTCAGTTTCTGAGTACCAACACAGAGCCACATGCGCAAGGTAGCACATTATTCTGGAGTTTGTTTGCTGTGGATGGAGGCCCTGAAGCACCCATTCTCTCTCTCTCTCAAATTAATAGTTTAATAAACTTTCAAAACAAAACAGGCCTTTCGTGGTGGTGTAGGCCTTTAATCCCAGCACTGGGGAGAATAAGGTAGGAGGATTACGGTGAGTTCCAGCCTGCCCTGAGACTCCATAGTGAATTCCAGGTCAGCCCGAGGTAGAGAGAGACCCTGCCTTGAAAAAAAACAACAGCAAGGACAGCCACATTTGTGTGTGTGCGTACACACACACACACACACACACACAGACAAATAAAATTAAATAAAACAGGAGAAAAAAGACAAGTTTAGGATGACAGTAAGCTGACCTATCCCTGTAATCCCATGACTCAAGAGGCTGAGACAGAAGCATTGTCAGTTCCACGTCATCCTGAGCTACATGTCCTGAGATACATAGACCTTGTCTGAGAAACAAACAAAGAAAAAACTCTGAAGCTGACAGAGAGCTGGAAGAACCCATTCTACATGTAGTTCAATGGGAGAAAGAGATACCACCAGTGAAGATACTCAACAGTGGAGAGTTGAAGCCTGATAATTGGCAGCCAGGCCAAATGAGCCAACGGGTGTAATAGTGGCACATCAATCATGTTGGAAACCAACTGCCCTCCAACTGGACTTGAGGCCCATTCCATGGAAGGGAACACATCCCTGGTGCTGAAAACTTAAAACAGGTGTAGTCATGAGCCCTAGGGGGGTAACATCTGCTGATGTCTGGAAAAATGTATATACTATGCTTATCAAACTGCCCAGTAAGCACTTCTCTTAATATTCATACCCTTATATTAACACTACTGTCACTTTGGCTAGAGAATCTTCTCTTTTCAGATGGCAGTGACCTTGGGACTACTTGGAAGGTATCATATTGCTGGAAAGAAATGACTTGAGTACTGGATAACATTTGATCACACCTTACAAGGCTAATGTAGAAGAGGTGGCAGAGAGAATGTAAGAGCCAAAGGAAGGGTAGGACTCCTTACACCGTGCTCCCTCCAGACATATAATGGCCTCGATATTTATTTCCTCATAGTTCCTGACACTACCTACGGAAGACCATCCTCAGAGGAGGAAAAGACCACGACATTAAAATAAAAGAGAGACTGTTTGAGATGGGGAGGGGATATGATGGAGAATGGAAAATCAAAGGGACAAGTGGGGGGAGGGAGAGAATTAACATAGGATATTTTTTATAATCATGGAAAATGTTAATTAAAATTGATGAAAAATAATTTCAAAAACCGTGAAAAAGTCAAAATTGTTGTTTTATAGGCAGGGTGGAAAAGAAAACTAAACATGCTGAGGAGCCGCTGGGGTTGGACTATCAAGAACCACAAGTGCCACACCAAACCGCATCCCAGTCTCCCCACAACCCACTTTCCCCGCTGGCAAGAGCTTCCTCCCTGGTGTCCCAGACCCAAATTGCCAACAGACATCTTTCTTAGGTACGCCATAATTGACCCCAAACTGTCCCCATCCAGTGACCTGGCCACTCAAAACCCTTAGCTGTGACTGGGATGTTAGGTTGAGTGCAGGGAGGAGGCGGCTGCAGGGTATGAGAGAATAAAAAGCTATTTGTATACGTGAATACAATAAAACGGGGGTGACCAAAACACAAGCAACCTCCCAGCAAGAAAAACTACTTGGGGCTGGAGAGAGGGCTCCGCAGTTCGGGTGCTTGCAGGCAGAACAAGGGCCCAACTTCCCCCACCAACCTCGCCCACTGCCACACCTGGTTTTGATGACCCAGTACCGGTGTAAATCAAAGGCCATGAAGAAAGCGGTCCATGTATCTGGAGTTTGTTCACACACACGTGGAGGCCCTGTGATGCCCATTTTATTTCTATCTCTCTCTTTGCGTTCAAATTAATAATAATAATAAACAAAGCCGGGTGTGGTGGCACATGCCTTTAATCTCAGCACTCAGCTGGGAGAGGTAGGAGGATCACCATGAGTTTGAGGCTACCCTGAGACTATAGAGTGAAACCCTGGTGAAACAAACAAACAAGCAAACAAACAAACAAACTACTACTCTTGAATCTATGTGATGAAGATCTCATCAAAATCATCCTTTAATTAATAACACATGTGTTTAAACCCTGCATTCCAAAGTCTGAATTAAGATGATTGCCTTGAGTTCAAGGCCAGCCTGGGAATGAGGCTCAAACTAAACTACAGACCCCACCCCTAAAAACAATCCCAGCACACAGGAGGCAGAAGTAGGAGGTTCTCGCTGAGTTTGAGGCCTCCCTGACACTACATAGTGAATTCCAGGTCACCCAAGGCTAAAGCAAGACCCTACCTCAAAAAACCAAAACAACAAAACAAAACAAAACAAAAAAAATTCACTCTGTAATGACATCTTGTTCTTGTACTTCAACAACCATTTCTGCGATCCTGTCCACATCTCCTAGGTCTGTTAGCTTATCAGGAACAAAAGTCTCCATGTTGTCCAGGATGACCTGCCAGATCCCACACAGAACCTCCACCTACCAAAAACACCCCCAGAACCTAGTGAAGGATTTCGGGTTTCCACTGCATCCAACCTAACTCAGGTCTCTATGGCTCCTGCACTCAGCAAAGCTGAGTTTACTCCCAGACCCCCCGCCCTTGGGCTCAGCTGAAAGACTCTGAAATAAAAATCCATTTTAGTCAAACCTTCAGAGTTTCAGGGAACCCGCTAAGAACAGACTACCCCTACCAGGACACATGGCAGGGACTGGAGCAGAAGGGCAGGGCTGGTTTGCCACTATGACCTTAAAAGTGGCCCACGATGGCCACCTGATCAGACCTGTTTCTCTGGTGGAAGGACTGTCCTGTTGTCTAGTCTATGTGTTCTCTCAATTAAAAAAAAAAAAAAATCCCTGAGGGCTGGCACTGGCTTAGCAGTTAAGCGCTTGCTTGTGAAGCCGAACGACCCTGGTTCGAGGCTTGATTCCCCAGGGCCTACATTAGCCAGACACACAAGGGGGCACACACGTCTGGAGTTTCTTTGTAGTGGCTGGATGCCCTGGTGTTCCCATTCTCTCTGTGTTTCTCTCTGTCATTCTCAACTAAATCAATAAAAATGAACAAAATTTAAAAAAAAATCCCCTTTGAGATTGGAGAGGAGGCTCAGTGATAATTGGAGTTTACTTGTAACGTTGAAAAGGCCAGGGTTCAGTTTCTCAGTACCCACAAAAAGTCAGATGCACAATGTGGCACATGCATCTGGAGTTCATTTGCATAGGCAAGAAGCCTTTGCATGCCCATGTTCACATGCTCTTTCTTTTTTTCCTACTCTCTGCTTGCAAATAAATAAGTAAAGAAAAGAAGCCTTCCTTTCCAAATGTTTCAGACTTGTCCTGTTCGTTGGCCTGACCCCCATCCTGGCATTCCTATTCCCTCTATCTTTGATCTCCTCCTCTCCCAGCCCAGACCACCAACCTCTGCCCATGTACGGAGAGGCATAGACTTAGAAACAGTAGATCCAGGTGGAAGATTTAAGGCCTGCGCGCTCTGTGAATGGGCAGCCTCGGGAGCAGCAGGCTAGGAGAAACCCACTGAGCTTCTGAGTGCTGAGCAGGACTTTTATGGTGCCTGGGCACAGAGCTCTGCATGTGATTGACTCGCTGGCAGAGATGGGCTCCAGGGGCATTTGCCACTGCAAACGAACCCCAGATGCATTTGCCACTTTGTGAATCTGGCTTTAGGTGGATACTGGGCAAACGGAGCAGAGCAAAGCCAGATAGCAGGGTATTTGTAATCAAGCCTCTTTAATCCTGAGCTACCTCCCAGAACTTGTTGTGGGGTTGGGACCCAGAGATTACTCGTGGCATGGGCTGACCATGAAGGAGTAATATTCCTGTCTCAGTGTCAGTCGCTTAGGACTCCAGTAGCCCCTTTGACTCGATTTTTTGTGTATGTGCTGTGTGATGGTGACTTTTTACATATATTTTAAAATATTTTATTTTATTTATTTACTACTTAAACTTTTTAAAACATTTATTTATTTCAGAGAAAGACAGAAAAGAAGGGGGAGAGCAAATAGGCATGCCAGGGCCTTAGGCAACACCAAACAAATTCCAGACACATTCCACCCTTTACATCTGACTAATGAGGGTCTTAGGGACTGAAATCGAGGTCATATGGCTTTGCAGGCAAGTGTCTGAAATGCTAAGCCTTCTCCGTAGCCCTTTCTCTACTAATTTGGAGATAGAGAAAAAGAAGGAGGGAGAGAGAGGCACAGAGAATGGGCACATCACAGCCAACCTCCAGCCACTATAAATGAACTCCAGATGCTTGCTCCACCTTGTGCATCTGACTTACATGGGCACTGGGGAATTGAACCTGGGTCCTTATGCTTCATAGGCAAGCACGTTAACTGCTAAACCATGTCTATGACCCTCTTCCACTACTTATTTTCTTTCACTTTTACAATTTTTTTTAAGAGGGAAAGAGAGCAATAAAAATGGGTATATCAGGGTGTCTTGTCACTGCAAACAGCCTTCAGACACATGCATCACTTTGTGCTCTATGTGGGTCCTGGAGAATTGAAGCCAGGTCTGCAGGCTTTGAAAGTAAGTACCTTTAATTGATTAGCCACCTTCCCAGCATCTCTTTCTTTTAATTTTCTTTTGAGTTTTTGGGACAGGGTCTCATGTACCTCTGGGAGGCCTCATACTCACTATATGAGCAAGACTGACCTTGAAGTTCTGACCCTCCTGCCTTTTAGTTTCTCTAGTGCTAACATTACTATTGATCGCCACCATGCTTGGCTCTCTCTGAACATTGCTCCTAAAGTTTTCTTCCTGCCCCCTCTCTTGAGCAAGGCAAAATAAATATATTGAAGAAAAAAAGGTGGAAAATGCCTAGAGTGTCAGGCAGGAATGCTTATTCGGAATTCAAGGAACATCCGAAGAACAGAAAAAAAGGGAGGGGGAGGAGACGTTACTTTTCTTTGAGTTTGAACTCAGAAAAGTGGGCAGGTTCAACAGTAAGGACCTATGAGCAAGTGCCTCAAGTTTCTCTTTTTTGGGGCAGTATATTTGCAAATTGTTAGTTTCTTTGTGAGGTTTTATGATAAATCTTAGCATAAGCTAGAAATGTGTTTGCTTAATAAAAATTTGAAATTGTTTCATCTGGCCTGCAACTATACATCTTCCTATTTCAACCTCCCAAGTGTTGGTATTATAGGCCCGTGCCACTGTTCCCTTGAGTGGATGTCATTTGTTTAGTGTGCTCTGTAAATCCTCTATTGCCTTTAAGTCCTATGTGTTCTGTCCAGGGTTGAGAGCCTAGACTTGAAATCCTCAATGATGATAGACCTGCCCATTTCTCCTTTCAATTCAATTGGCAGTAAATTCTCAGTCTATCTCAGGGTGACTATTAATTAACTTTGTAGTCTTGAGGTGGCCTCGAACTCATGGTGATCCCCTTACGTCTGCCTCCCAAGTGCTGGGATTCAAGGCATGCACCACCAAATCTCACTAGCTCCTTCAGTTCATCCTTCCTGGAATCAACCTCGGAGACCCACCAGAAGGAGATCCCTGTGGATTACTAAACAGATCAAGTTGACAACTAACTTTGCCTCCCAAGTTCTGGGATTAAAGGTGTGCACCACTATGCTCCAGTTTTGTTAAAAAAATTTTTATGTTTCACATTATTTTGATGGTCTGCGTTAGATGCACTACTTAGAATTGCTTTAGCTTCTACATTTATCTTTTTATTAATACATAATCTCCTTCTTTCATAACTTGTCTTACTTAATGTGTGCTTTTTCCTGATGTTAGGACAGGTACATGATTCCCACCCCCCTATTTTTCAACTCTCTTTTGTTTCCTATTTGCTTAGATGATCTTTCCCTACCCCTTTAACTATTAAAAAAATATTTCCATGTATGGTCTCACTTCCACCCAGGTTGACCTGGAATTCACTATGTAGTCCCAGAGTCGCCTCAAAGTCAGGGTGATCATCCTGCCTCTGCCTCCAGAGTGTTGAGATTACAGTAATGTATTTACACATTCGGTTTTCTTTTCCATTGTGAGGCCATGTGCCTAACTACATTGTCCAGGTTGGACTCTTAAGATTCTCCTGCCTCAGTCTCTGAAGTAGCTTGTGCCACCATGCCAGACTCATCTTTTAAAGCTCATTTCGTTGTGTTTTTTAATATTATTATGGGTTTATCTGAGAGAGAATATGGGCACTTCAGGAACTCTGGCCACTGCAAACGAACTCCAGTCACAGCTGCCGCTTGCCACTTCATGTATCTGGCTTTTCAAGGCGACTGGGGAACTGAACCCAAGCTGTCTGGCTATGTGAGCAAGGGCCTTACACTGCAGTCATCTCTTCAGTCCCTTAAATTTTATTTCATTTTTAAATATATACTTATTTATATGTGGGTGCAGAGAGAGAGAGGAAATAAAAAGAGAGAGAATGGGCATTCTGGGGTCTCCTGCTGTAATGAAACTGCAAATGAATTAGCCACTTTTTCACGTTTGGGTGCACATGGTGTGGTGGTTTGATTTAGGTGTCCACATAAACTCAGGTGTTCCAAATGCGAGATTCCCAGCCAATGGAGATTTGGGAATTAATGCCTCCTGGAGACAGTGTATTGTTGGGAGCATGCTTATGGATATTATAGCCAATGTCCCCTTGCCAGTGGTTGGCACGCTTTCGTCACTGTTACCCAGTTGATGTTGGCCAGGAGGTGATGTTTACCCTTTTGTCCTGCCATCATATTCCCTGCCGTCATGGAGCTTGCCCTCGAGTTTGTAAGCCTAAATAACCCTTTTTATCCCCCAAAGCTGCTCTTGGTCAGGTATTTTCAGGCAGCAATGCGAACCTGCCTGCACCAGTAACCTTGGTAGTAAAGGAGTAGGATTTCTGCTAGACACCTGACTGTGTGGATTTGGCCTTTTGGAATTGATTTTTAAGAGGTATGTGGAAGGATTTGAAACCTTGGCCTAAGAGATGCCTTGTAGTGCTTGATGGACTATTCTGGTAAGAATTGAAAGACCTAAATGCAGTAAGAACTCTGAACTGAGAGGTTTGGCTTACAAAATTGAGAAAGAGCTTTGCCTGGACTGGGCTAGAAGCAGCTGTGAGAGGATGGCTGTTATGGCCATGTCCTGAAAAGTCCTGCAGGGTTGCATTGCATAGAAATAGACTTGTGTGAGCAGGGAGATAAGGCACAGGGAAAATGAAATCTTTGGGTAAAAGTACTGTGTGTTCAGCTGCAATTGAAAGATTATAACCACTGAGATTGGGCCAGCTGACCTGCATTGGGACAGCACAAAGAATGCGGTCTTGGGAAGGGGACTGAATAATGAAGGAGTGTCCTATTCTTAAAAGTCTGCTTTATTCCACCTGGATTAACAAATTCTCACCCCACCTATATTATGGAGTTTAAGCATTACATGAAAGAAAATGTCATTGAATTTGCAATATGGTCTTGTGATTTGGAAATGGCCATGGGCAATGTGAATCAGGTTTGCCTGATATCTGCATGGAGATTCAATGAACTATGAGGATGGATCGTGGGTTGCAGTGGAGACCCAGTGGAGATGCCGGACCCACAAGATGGCTACCAAGGATTCCTCCAGCCCGGATGAGGTTTTCCAGGACTCTGAGTAGCCTAGCTGGAGTGTGGAATGGGAATTAGAGACTTGTTCCTGATTAGAATTATTGGACTTGAAGACTTTTTACTGATTAGAGTTGTTTGATTGGTAGTACAGAGTTTGACATTTGCCCTTTTTAAAATCTTGTATTGGTTGAATATTTCTTCGCTATGCCCAATGCCATCTTTTGAAGTGTGACTGTTTTTTCTGTACCATTATGAAGATTTGGGGATTTTGTTGTTTTGTGACTCAGTTAAAAAATATTGGATATGGGCTGGAGAGATGGCTTCGCGGTTAAGCGCTTGCCTGTGAAGCCTAAGGACCATGGTTCGAGGCTCGATTCACCAGGTCCCACGTTAGTCAGATGCACAAGGGGGCACACGTGTCTCAAGTTCACTTGCAGTGGCCTGAAGCCCTGGCGCGCCCATTCTCTCTCTCTCTCCCTCTATCTGTCTTTCACTCTGTGTCTGTCACTCTCAAATAAATAAATGAATAATGGACAAAAAATATTTTAAAAATAAAGAAATAAAAAAATATTGGATTATAAGGATATTTGCACCTCATTTGGATTGATAAAAAAATCGGAGGACAAGCCGGGCATGATGGTGCATACCTTTAGTCTGAGCTCTTAGTAGAAAGAGGTAGAAGGATAGTGGTGAGTTTGAGGCCACCCTGAGACTCCATAGTGAATTCCAGGACAGCCTGGCGTAGAGTTAAACTGTATCTCGGAAAAAAAAAAAAAAAAAGATGACTTTTAAAGTGGGACTGAATGCATTGCGTTTTACATCTCAGATGGTTGTTTTTGTGTATGTGAAGGCAGAATGTTGTGGTTTGATTCAGGTGTCCCCTATAAACTTAGATCCAGAGGTTAAGAGCTCATCACTGAAATAAACTTAAAACTCACCCACCACAGCTCAGGGAATTTCATGAAAGAAGGGGCAGAAAGAGTCTAAGAGCCCAGACACATTTCCTAACACTCCCAACAACTCAAATAACTGACTACTGGTCCCATAATGCATAAGCTACAACCCCATGAGGAATACCTGCAACCTAAAGGAGGATTGTTCCCAAGGGAACAGGGGCAGGGATGAGGAAAAGAGGGTACCAACACATGATGTATCCATATGAAACATCCTGTTACTAAAACAACACACAGTTTTAAGAAAGGTAGTTCATACAATTTCCTTGAAACAAAGTCACAGAGGCTGAGGTGGTGGCTGGTAGTTTATTATTTACACAGTGTAACCACAGTGCTGTTTTTGTTTTTTCTTTTTTTTTTTTTTTTTGGTTTTTTTTCAAGTGGGATGTCACTCTAATTCAGGTTGACCTGAAATTCATTATCTAGTTTCAGGGTTCCTCAAATTAAGGGCAACACACTACCTCTGCATCCAGAGTGCTGGGATTAAAGATACATGCCAACACGCCACAAAATTTAAAAAAAAAAATTATTTATTTGCAAAGGATCGAGGGAGGAGGAGACAGAATGGGCATCCATTAGGCTTTCCAGTCAGGCACCTTAACTGCTGAGCCATCTCTTCATCGCAAGTGAGTTCTTCATAGAAAAATTTATATGGAATTTTGTTCTTGCACAGAGTTCTTATAAGAGTCCGTATCGTCAACACATGTGCACAAGGAAAGCCTTTGATATTGTTCTCGTCCCGTCACCTCTGGCTCCACTCTGCTCTTAGTCTGGCGGCAGCTCTGGCTTCTTGCACACTGCCTTTGATTCTGCACGCACAGCGCTGACCACGAACACCACCAGGCCATCTGCCTTGTGCTGACCGAGTGCTGGGTGGGAAGAGAGCAATTTACACGGAGAAAAGTTTAGCTGTTCACATTTCCTCGTGGCCTGAGGGGCGGCATTGCTGGTTGAGAATTACACGTGGCACTTTTCGTGCTGCTTTAGGTGATCTAATCTTGCAAAATTCTTGTTGCACTTCATGCAGAAGTAGGGTCGTTCCCCGCTGTGCCTTTTCTTGTGTCTGTTGAGCTCATCTGAGCGGGCGAATTTCCAGGAGCATCCTATCTCGTTGCAGACATAGGGCTTCTCCCCTGGACCAGAGAGAAGCAGAGGGTTAGCACTTCAGGAAAGGTGCGACGGGATGTGGAGTGTGAACAGGAAAAGGTTGGTCATGTTGGGGGGAGAATAATGGACACTGGGAATAGCAAAGAGGAACAGCTGGCGGAAACATGAGATGGACAGACAGAAGAAGATGTTGAAGGATGAAAAAAAGTCAAAGTAGGAGGAAAATTAGGGATCAATAAAATTCAATGAGGGGCCTGGAGAAATCGCTTAGCAGTTAAGGCAATTGCCTGCGAAGCCTAAAGACACAGGTTTGATGCCATAGTAGCCACATAAGTCACGTTCACAAGGTGGCACATGAATCTGGAGTTCGTTTACACTGGCTAGAGACCCTGATGAGCATTCTCACTCTATTGCGTTTTTCTCACTCTCAAATGAATAAAGAAAACACATTTTTTAAAATAGAAAATCTGGGGCTGGAAAAATTGCTTAGAGGTTAAGGCAGTAGCATGCAAAGCCCCAGGACCCAGGTTCGATTTCCTAGTACCTACATAAAGCCAGACACATAGATGGCACATGTGTCTGGAGTTCATATTGAGTGGCCAGAGGTCCTGGAACACCCACTCTTTCTACTCCTCTCTCATAAACAAATAAATAAATGTAAAGATATTTAAAACATCAAATCCTGAGCATGGTGACGCATGCCTGTAATCCCAGCACTCAGGAAGCAGATGTAGTTGAATTGTTGTGAGTTCAGGGTACCCTGAGACTGCAAAAAGAAATAATAAAAATAAAATTTAAATTTTAAAAATCCAAATCTGAACCAAATAATTTGGAAATTGATCCAGCTTCCCTTGGGTCTTCTGGTACCTCAGACTTGAAGAAGGCTGCAACAATTGCAAATTGATTCTAAAGCTTAGTAAAGACACAAGGCTGAAATCACTTGTCCCTCCCCCAGATACCTGGGCTGTCACTCACCTGTGTGTTTGCGCTTATGAACCTGGAGGTGGGAAGACTTGCCGTAAGATTTCCCACAGTTCTCATATGTGCAAACATAGGGCTTCAATGTACTGGATTTATGAAGGAACTTCTGGCTCTTGGTCTTCAGCATCTGCTTTCTTGGGAGATGTCCATAGTTATCCATAGAGAAACTTGACAGCTGTCCTTGGGCCAAGGGGGAAACGTATTGGAATTCTGGATTCATGGTATGACCCCCACAGTGGGTCTGGTTGTTAACAAAGGACATCATTTGGTCACTATTGAGTGTTTGGCCAGTATTAGCAGTCATCTGACCTCCATAGAGGCTCTGGCTATCACTGGGGTTCATCATTTGCTCCCCATAGAGGGTCTGGCCACTACTGAGGCTTGTCATCTCTCCACCATAGAGGGTCTGGCCACTACTGAGGCTTGTCATCTGTCCACCATAGAGGGTCTGGTCACTATTGAGGCTTGTCATCTGACCACCATAGAGGGTCTGCTGACTACTGAGGCTTGTCATCTGTCCACCATAGAGGGTCTGGTTAGTATTGAGGCTTGTCATTTGACCACCATAGAGGGTCTGGTCACTATTGAGGCTTGTCATCTGACCACCATAGAGGGTCTGGTCACTATTGAGGTTTGTCATTTGACCACCATAGAGGGTCTGGTCACTACTGAGGCTTGTCATCTGTCCACCATAGAGGGTCTGGTTAGTATTGAGGCTTGTCATCTGACCACCATAGAGGGTCTGGTCACTACTGAGGCTTGTCATCTGTCCACCATAGAGGGTCTGGTTAGTATTAAGGCTTGTCATCTGGCCACCATTAGGGGTCATCATCTCATTCCCATAGAAGGATGGGCTAATACTAGGGGTCGTCACCTGGCCCCCATAAGAGGTCTGACTACCACTGGGGCTTATCATCTGCTTCCTGTAGAGGGTGTGTCCATCACTGGTTGTGGTCAAATGACCTTTATTGAAGGCCTGGCAACCACTGTAAGTTGTCATCTGGCCTCCATAGAGGGTCTGGCCATGACTGGGCATTGTCATCTGGACCTGATAGAGGGCGTGGTTATCAGTGGGGGTTATCATCTGACCCCCATAGATGGTCTGGCCATGGCTGGGAGGAATTTTGTGTTTCTCAAATGCATTCTGATGGCCATAAGCGGTCATCCCGTGGAGACCTTCACGAGCTCGTAGCTGGCCTCCACAGTCAGGATTACGTTCACTGGCCGTCTTCAGTTGCCTCCCACCCAGGCCGTGACTGTGGAGTTCATCTGCAGTCTCTGCGTCACTTCTGGTCGTCATGTGGCTCCATTCATGGGAGCGAGTCACCATGCTGTCAGTGACTGTTGTTTTCTGGCAATCAGGAAGCAATTCCTTGAGGGAGTCACTGATGGTGGCCCAATAATCTGCTGAAGCTTCACTTGCATCTGAAGTCTCACCTTGCTGGGTCACAGGCACAGTCTCACTTAGATTTCCGAGGGCTTTATCTGGGCCCCTGTTAGCATTCTGGGTGAGAACCTCCCCAGGGACATTCCATGATTCAGAAGTCACCCTTCCAGTCCTCCCAGGAGACATGGCCTGGCTCTGAGTGGACTCAGGTTGGCTGCCCTCCACATGGGCAGTGAGGGGCCTACAGGGCTGTGGCTCTGGCCCAGCTGTGTTTTGTGCCTGGCTCAAAGGTAGATCAGAATAGTCCCTGAGAAAAGCCTCAATGCTTTCAACGGATTGGAGGAAGTGATTCATCCTTTTGCTGAACTGCTTTGGATCCCCAATTGTGAAGCCTGTGGAAAGAGTTAAAAGATCAAGGGTCAAATCTAAAAGGAAGTCTAGTTCTTACACCCTTCTCTATCTCCATGGACCCCATTCCAGTGCACAGGACCACAGGTCTACAAACCAGTGACTATCTCTCAACTGAATCCCTGTCTGCAATTATCTATCCAGTGTACTCTACACACCCAGAGAAACCCCCTCTCTCTCCAAGCCACTCTGATCTGCCAGTGGTAATGGGTGACTAGAGGGATGCATGGGTGTCCCACCTCTCCCTGCAGAGACCTCACCCCAGAGCCTAATCCAAAAATGAACTGCCTCCCAAAGCCCTGTCTAGAGACTCAGTGGAGAAAACTTTCAAAATAAGGGAGGCATGAAGATTTATGTTTTAACCTCATTACTGGAGAGGCAGAGGTAGAGGGATTGCTGTGCGTTCGGTCCAACCTGTCTAACTGCGTAGTGAACTCTAGGACGGCCTGGGCTCGAGTCAGATCCTATCTTGAGATTAAAAAAAAAGACAAACCTGGGCATGGTGACACACTCCTTTTATATCCTCACCCTGAGACTGCATAGTGAATGCCAAATCTGCCTGGGGTAGAGTGTGACCCTAACTTAAAAAAATAAAAAAAAAGCCGGGCGTGGTGGCGCACGCCTTTAATCCCAGCACTCGGGAGGCAGAGGTAGGAGGATCGCCGTGAGTTCGAGGCCACCCTGAGACTACAGAGTTAATTCCAGGTCAGCCTGAACCAGAGTGAGACCCTACCTCGAAAAACCAAAAAATAAAAAAAAAAAAAAATAAATAAAAAAAAACCCTCCAAATAAATTATCTTACATCATTTCTACCATAATTCCAGGAGATTAATCATGACTAAGATCAGTTCATTCTATTCATGTGTTTTCATTTTTTAAATTTATTTTTGTGACACAGTATGTTGGTAATCTCCCCCAGCATCTGGTAAAATTTTAGAATAGAGAAAAAAAGGAGTCATTTTGTACTCCTGTAATCCCAGCACTTAAAAGGCTCACATAGAAGGATTTAGTTCAAGGCCAGCCAGGCCTACATGGTCTTAAACCAAACCAAAAGTCATAGTTTGTTGGGAGGGAAAGGTAGGTCAACAGGCCAGAAAGGTAAAGTGTGAAGTGACTTCACCAAGGTGAAAGACTGTGCAATAGTGACACGTCTGTAATGGTGGAAACCAACTGTCCTGCAACAGGACTGGAGGCCCATTGCATGGAAGGGAACATATCCATGATACTGAAAACTTGAAACAGGGGTAGTCATGAGCCCTAGGGGTGTAACATCTGCTGATGTCTGGAAAAATGTATATACTATGCTTATCAAACTGCCCAGTAAGCACTTCTCTTAATATTCATACCCTTATATTAACACTACTGTCACTTTCGGTAGAGAATCTTGTCTTTTCAGATGGCAGTGACCTTGGGACTAATCGGAATGTACCATAGTGCTGGAAAGAAAGGACTGACATACCGAGTAACATCTGATCACAACTTCCAAGGCTCTGGGTCTAATGGGGAAGAAGTGGCGGACAGAGCATAAGAGCCAAAGGAAGGGAAGGAGTTCTTACAATGTGCTCCCTCCAGACAAAAAATGGCCTGGATATCCACGACCTCACAGTGCCTGACACTACCTACACAAGACCATCATAAGAGGCGGAAAAGATCATGCCATCAAAATAAAAGGGAGACTGATTGAGATAGGGAGGGGAAATGATGGCGAATGGAATTACAAAGGAGAAAGTGGGGGAAGGGAGGGTATTACCATGGGATGTTTTGTATAAACATGGAAAATGTTATTAAAAATTTAGAAAAAAATATTTTAAAAAACCTCTGAAAAAGTGAAAACTGCTATTTTATAGGTAGGGAGGAAAAGAAACCTGAACATGCTGAGCAGGCGCTGTGGTTGGAATATCCAGGGCCACAAGTGCCACAGCAAAGAGTATCCCAGTCTCCCCACAACACCCCCCAACCCCTTCACTCCTGCCAGCCAAGAGCTTCCTCCCTGCTCTTCCAAGGGAACGAAAAGTGTCCCAGACCAAAATTGCCAACAGACATCTTTCTTAGGTACGCCATATTTGACGCCAAACTGTCCCCATCCAGTGACCTGGCCACTCAAAACCCTTAGCTGTGACTGGGATGTTGGGTTGGAGGGCCGGGAGGAGGCGGCTGCAGGGTATGAGAGAATAAAAAGCTATTAGTATACGTGAATACAATAAAACGGGGGTGACCAAAACACAAGCAGCACCCCAGCAAGAAAAACTACTTGGGGCTGGAGAGAGGGCTCTGCAGTTCAGGTACTTGCAGGCAGAACCAAAGGGCTTGGCTTCCATTCCCCTCCACGCCCAGTGCCACACCTGGTTTTGATTACCCGCTACCCATGTAAATCAAAGCCAGATGAACAAAGCAGTCCATGTATCTGGAGTTGGTTCACACACACGTGGAGACCCGGTGGTGCCCATTTATTTCTCTCTCTCTTTGATTGCAAATTAATAAATATTAAAAAAAAATTAAGAGTGGTAGGGTGGCACATGCCTTTAATCTCTGCACTCAGCAGGGAGAGGTAGGAGTATCCCCATGAGGTTGAGGCCACCCTGAAACTACAGAGTGAAACCCTGCCTCAAAAAACAAACAAACAAAAAACTACCACTCTAGAACCTACGTGATGAAGATCTCATCAAATCATCCTTTTATTCATGAGACTTGTGTGTAAAGCCTGCATTCCAAAGTCTGAGTTAAGATGACTGCCTTAAGTTCAAGGCCAGACTGGGAATGAGGTTCAACCTGAACTACAGACCCCACCCAAAAAACAATCCCAGCATTGGGGAGGCTGAAGTGGGAGGATCACCCTGAGTTTGAGGCCACACTGAGACTACATAGTGAATTCCAGGTTATCCGGGGCTAGAGCGAGACTGTACCCCAAAAAACCAAAACAATAAAACAAACAATAATATTCACTCTCTAATGACATCTTGTTCTTTTACTTCAACAACCATTTCTGCCCTCCTGTCCACATCTCCCAGGTCTGGAAGCTGCGCAGGGACAAAAGACTCCATGTTGTCCAGGAGGGCCTGCGGGATCCCACATAGAACCCCCACCTACCAAAAACACCCCCAGAACCTAGTGAAGCATTTCGGGTTTCCACCGCCTCCATCCTAACTCAGGCCCCTACGGCTCCTGCACTCAGAAAACCCGAGTTTACTCCCAGACCCCCTGCCCTTGGGCTCAGCTAAAAGACTCTGAAAAAAAAATCCATTTTAGTCACACTCTTCAGGGTGTCAGGGAACCCGCTAAGATCAAAATCACCATACCAGGGCACAGGGCAGAGACTGGTGCAGAAGGGCAGGGCTGGTTTGCCACTATGACCTTAAAAGTGGCCCATGATGGCCACCTGATCAGACCTGTTTCTCTGGTGGAAGGACGTCCGGTAGCCCAGTGGATGTGTTCCCTCAATAAAAAAAAAAAAAAAAAAAAAATCCATTTGACGCTGGATTGCTGGCTTAGCAGTTAAGCGCTTGCCTGTGAGTCCGAAGGACCCTGGTTTGAGACTCTCTTCCCCAGGACTTAAGTTAGCCAGACGCACAAGGGGGCACACACGTCTGGAGTTCACTATGACTTGCGGACCTGGCCGCCCATTCTCTCTCTCTCTCTCTTGCTCTTTCTCTCTTTATTATTCTCAACTAAATAAATAAAAATGAACGAAAAATTTAAAAAAAATCCCCTTTGAGATTGGAGAGGTGGCTCAGCGACAATTGGAGTTTGCTTGCAAAGTCCAAAAGCCCGGGGTTCAGTTTTTCCGTACCCACAAGACGTCAGGTGCACAAAGTGGCACATGAATCTGGAGTTCATTTGCATAGGCAAGAAGCCTTTGCATGCCCATGTTCACATGCTCTTTCTTTTTCTCCCAGTCTCTGCTTGCAAATAAATAAGTAAAGAAAAGAAGCCTTCCTTTCCTAATGCTTCAGACTCGTTCCGCTCGTTGGCCTGACCCCCATCCTGACATTCCTATTCTCTCCATCATTGACCTCCTCCTCTCCCAGCCCAGACCACCAACCTCTGCCCATGTAGGGGAGGCATAGACTTACCAACAGCAGGTCCAGGTGGAAGATCAAGGTCTGCGCGCTCTGTGAATGGGCAGCCTCGGGAGCAGCAGGCTAGGAGAAACCCACTGAGCTTCTGAGCGCTGGGCAGGACTTTTATGGTGCCTGGGCACAGGGCTCTGCATGTGATTGGCTCGCTGGCAGACCCCACCCCCTGGATCCCAGCGCCCTATTCGAAACCCCCTCTTATCGCCAAAGTCACCCTTGTAGGAAAGCCGTGTGCCTTGTCCATGTCACTACAGTCTTCGAGGGCAATTTTACTGTGTTCATGTGACGAAGGAAATGTTGGCCATTGAGAGTTAAGCACACACTCTAGATTTGAACTCAAATGTTTTCGCTTTTCTGAGTTGACTCAGGGGATACTTCTGACTAGAGTTGGTACATATAATTAGCTATCAAATTATCCAGTTTCCTTCTTTTCGATTTGAACATTTGATCAAAATACTGAGAAATCGATCAGGTCATCTTGGAAATGATAATAGTTCTTTTTTTGTGAGGTAGGGTCTCACTCTAGGTCACGTTGGAATTCACTATATAGCCTCAGGGTGGCCTCGAACTCACAGTGATCCTTCTACCAATGCCTCCACAGCTGGGATTAATGGCGTGCGCAACCACTCCGGGCAATCTTTTTATTTATCTTTTTTTCAAAAATTTCTTTTTGTTATATAGCATGGACATTTTATTTTACATATCAGAACATAAAGCAATCTTTATTACTGGCTTGTCATTTCTTGGCTCTGTAGTGGTTTCTGTGTCTTTTTAATTTGTTTATAATTTATGATTTCATCTTTTTTCTTCAAATTTTTTTTAAATTTTTTAAAAAATTTATTTAATTGAGAGCGACAGACATAGAGAAAGACAGATAGAGGGAGAGAGAGAGAATGGGAGCGTCAGGGCTTCCAGCCTCTGCAAACGCAGTCCAGACCCGTGTGTCCCCTTGTGCATCTGGCTAACTTGGGACCTGGGGAACCAAGCCTCGAACCAGGGTCCTTAGGCTTCACAGGCAAGCGCTTAACCACTAAGCCATCTCTTCAGCCCTTTTTCTTCAAATTTTTATTAACAACCTCCATGATTTTTAAAAATGTCCCATGGTAATACCCTCCCTCCCCCCACTTTCCACTATGAAACTCCATTCACAATCATATCCCCACCCCTTCTCAATCAGTATCTCTTTTATTTTGATGTCATGATCTTTTCCTCCTGTTATTATGGTCTTGTGTAGGTAGTGTCAGGCACTGTGAGGTCATGGATATCCAGGCCATTTTATGTCTGGATGGAGCATGTTGTAGGGATTCCTACAATTCCTTTGGCTCTTCCATTCTTTCTGCCATGTCATCCGCATTAGACCCTGAATCTTGGAAGGTGTGATAGAGATATTGCAGTACTGAGCACTGTGGTCAGTTCTTCCCAGCAGCATGATACCTTCTGAGTCGTCCCAAGGTCACTGCCATCTGGAAAGAGAAGATTTGCTATGAAAAGTGAGAGTAGCATTACTATAAGAGTATGAACATGAAGAGAAGGGATTACTGGGTGGTCTGATAAGCATCCTACATGCATTTAGGCAGACAGCAGAGACGTTACCCTACTAGAGCTTATGACTACCCATGCACAAAGCTTTT
The DNA here is from genome assembly GCF_020740685.1 of Jaculus jaculus. NCBI lineage: Eukaryota > Metazoa > Chordata > Mammalia > Rodentia > Dipodidae > Jaculus > Jaculus jaculus. Next base: position 81,492,340 of record NC_059106.1, on the reverse strand, counting down.
ATTTCTTTTCACAATTTTTATTAACATTTTCCATGATTATAAAAAATATCCCATGGTAATACCCTCCCTTCCCCCCACACGTTCCTCTTTGAAATTCCATTCTCCATCATATTACCTCCCCATCTCAATCATTGTACTTACATATATACAATACCTACCTATTAAGTACCCTCCTCCCTTCCTTTCTCTTCCCTTTATATCTCCTTTTAACTTACTGGCCTCTGCTAGTAAGTATTTTCCTTCTCACGCAGAAGCCCAATCATCTGTAGCTAGGACCCACATATGAGGGAGAACATGTGGCGCTTGGCTTTCTGGGCCTGGGTTACCAAACTTAGTATAATCCTTTCCATATCCATCCATTTTTCTGCAAATTTCATAACTTCATTTTTCTTTTTTGTTTTGTTTTGTTTTTTTTCTTTTTTTATGGGTCTGTATATTTTATTTTTTATTTAATTTTTATTAACATTTTCCATAATTATAAAAAAATCCCATGGTAATGCCCTCCCTGCCCCCACACACACTTTCCCCTTTGAAATTCCATTCTCCATCATATTACCTCCCCATCTCAATCATTCTACTTACATATATACAATACCAACCTAATAAGTACCCTCCTCCCTTCCTTTCTATCCCTTTATATCTCCTTTTTAATTTACTGGCCTTTGCTAGTAAGTATTTTCCTTCTCACGCAGAAGCCCAATCATCTGTAGCTAGGATCCACATATGAGGGAGAACATGTGGTGCTTGGCTTTCTGGGCCTGGGTTACCTCACTTAGTATAATTCTTTCCACATCCATCCAGTTTTTTGAAAATTTCCTAATTTCATTTTTCTTCAACGCTGAGTAGAACTCCGTTGTATAAATGTGCCACATCTTCATTATCCACTCATCAGTTGAGGGACATTAGGCTCTATAAATTTGCCTCTATAAATTTTTTGATTTCTTGATAGAGAGTTTGGTAGGTGTGGGCCCTCATGTACCCCATGATTGATCGTAGCTTGATATTGGAGAGTGGGCTTATGTTTGGGTATGGTTCTGACTTGTTTCCCAGCTCCAGCTATGGGTCTCATTCCACTGAAGGGATCACTTAGCCAATCAAGAGCTGTTGGTTCCCCACCATGGCTGTGTGCCACTATTACACTTGTGTGGGCATCACATCAGGTTATTTGTTGCTAATTAGGTTAGACAATGAGTTGTTTGAACAGATATTGGTCATTTCCCCCAGTCGCCCATGTAGCACCTTCTGGCACTAGACACGCTGACTGTCTGGGGACTGACTCTCTCCTGGCTTCCAGCCATGCCATTCCATTTTACGTGTCAGCTGTGTATGGAGTCTTCAGCAATAGGGTCTTACCACTGGCTTTTGGTGGGTCATCAAGTACTCTGACAGAAGTCTGTCATTGTTTTGGGAAACCGTGTAGGTTTCTCTGATCAAAAGCTCATTGTGGATGGTATCCCCAAGCTGGAAGTGGGGGTTACAGGTCAGTGCCCACTAAGAAATTGAGGAAAAACATATCTACTATACAAGAGTTAGAGAGGAGAGAGATAGAGGGGAGAGGGGGAGAGGGAGGGAGGGAAGATGTAGAAGATTTAGGTTAGTCTTGATCCTACCCTCTCCAGTGTCTTGTGGTTCAGGTGTTTCCTGTAAGGGTCTAGTGAAGGTTCGGCCTTTTGGTCTGTCTTTTAGGAAGTAGAATTTTATGGTACCATTGCCATTTGGGTCCAGATTACTGTTTTCCACCCTTCGATGCCCTCCCCGCCCTCCCCATCCATCCTATTGTCTAGTCCATGAGGTGCTTGCTGGGTATGTAAGGTATCTTGGGTAGATTCAGGTTAGGTGTTGTAGATGAGTGAGACTATGTGTTGATTTTTTTTCTGTGATTGGGTAAGTTCACTGAGAATGATCTGTTCCAGGTTCAACCATTTTTCCTCAAATTTCTTTGTGTCTTTTTTTCTTACTGCTGTATAGAGTTCCATTTTCCGGGTGCTAACTTACTCTCCGTTGGAGAATCTGCTTCTCTTTTTCAGATAGATGCAGATCCTAAGGAGAGAGCTGCCCCAACATACCTCAAAAGGGGCCCGACTGAAACTAAGGACATTGGCAAAACAAGCAAGGGTGATGTTTTCCTGTGAACCGGATACCAGCACAAAGGGGAAGGAGACCAACACAGAGTAAGATCAACTCCTACCAAATCAGAGAGCCAGAGCCTCAGAGGCCCCCAACACCTCAGCACTGAAGCAGACCAAAAATGAACCCAACATGGCTCAGGGAAATTTTGCGGGAGAGGGGGCAGAAAGAATGTCAGAGTCACATGTTGGGTCATGATATGCAGAGACATTTATCGTACCAATAACTGTAGGCTAACTCCACAATGCACGACCCGTTTACATCAACAAGGAGGGTCCAATGGGAGGGGGTAGAACATAGATGAGCCTAAACAATGGTACCAAATGTGTGTATTTGCTGAAAAGAAAACTAATAAATTAAAAAAAAATTTTTTTTGAGTTCCTTCTTGTTTTCTTCATTGACCCATTCCTCATTTATTAGTGTATTGTTTAGTTTCCATGATTTTGTGTATGCTCTATAGCCTTTCTTGCCATTAATTTGTAGTTTAATTCCATTGTGGTCAGATTGAATGCAAAGAATGATTTCAATTTTCCTGAATTTGTTAAAATTTGCTTTGTGTCCTAATATATGGTCTATCTTCGAGAATGTTCCATGTGCTGTTGAAAAGAATGTATATTCTGCAGCCTTTGGATGAAATGTCCTGTAAATATCTGTTAGGTCCATTCCATCTATGACCTCTTTTCGTCCAGGTGCCCCTCTCTTTATTTTTTCCTCGGATTACCCGCCAATTGATGAGAGTGGGGTCACCCACCACCACTGTGTTGGGTGTTATCTGTGACCTTAGTTCTAATAGTGTTTGTTTGATGAATTTGGGAGTCCCCATGTTAGGTGCATATATGTTTAGGATTGTAATGTCCTCCTGTTGGAGTGTGCCCTTAATCAGTATAAAATGACCTTTTTTATATTTCTTGACTAATGTTGGAATAAAGTCTACCTTGTCAGATATTCGGATAGCAACCCTTGTTTGTATTCTAGACCCATTTGCTTGAAACACCGTCTTCCAACCTTTTCCCTAAGATAATGTCTATCCTTTGTAGAAAGGTGAGTTTCTTGGAGACAACAAATGGTAGGATCCTGCTTCTTAACCCAGTCTGCAAACCTATGTCTTTTGGTTGGGGCATTGAGGCCATTGATATTATGAGATATCATTGAAAGGTGTGTATTTATGTTTGCCATTTTTTTGTGTGTGTGGTTCCGGTTCTACCTGTGCTCTCTTGTGTTAACTAGTATTTGAGTATTGCTTATATTTTCTAGGTTCCTTATATGTGTGCTTTTCCTTTTCTTCAGCATGGAGGATTCTATCAAGTATTTTCTGTAGAGCTGGTTTTGTCTTCAAATACTCCTTTAACCTGCTTTTGTCATGAAATGTCCTTATTTCTCTGTCTATGTGAATGGAAAACTTTGCACAAGGAAAGCCTTTGACATTGTTCTCGTCCCGTCACCTCTGGCTCCACTCTGCTCTTAGTCTGGCGGCAGCTCTGGCTTCTTGCACACTGCCTTTGATTCTGCACGCACAGCGCTGACCACGAACACCACCAGGCCATCTGCCTTGTGCTGACCGAGTGCTGGGTGGGAAGAGAACAATTTACACGGAGAAAAGTGTAGCTGTTCACATGTCCTCATGGCCTGAGGGGCTGCATTGCTGGTTGAGAATTATATGTGGCATTTATTGTGCTGCTTTAAGTGGTCAAATCTTGCAAAATTCTTGTTGCACTTCATGCAGATGTAGGGTCGTTCCCAGCTGTGCCTTTTCTTGAGTCTGTTGAGCTCATCTGAGCGGGTGAATTTCCAGGTGCATCCTATCTCGTTGCAGACATAGGGCTTCTCCCCTGGACCAGAGAGAAGCAGAGGGTTAGCACTTCAGGAAAGGTGCGACGGGGATGTTCAGAGTGAACAGGTAAAGGTTGGGCATGTTGGTGGGGAGAATAACGGAGACTGGGAATAGCAAAGAGGAACAGCTGGAGGAAACATGAGATGGAGAGACCGGAGACAATGTTTAAGGATGAAGAAAAGTCAAAGTAGGAGGATAAGTAGGAATCAACAATAGTCAATGAGAGGCGTGGATAAATGTCTTAGCAGTTAAGACTCTTGGTTGCAAAGGCCTAAGGACCCAGGTTCAATTCCCCAGGATCCCTGTAAGCCAGATGCCCAAAAGGGCACATGTTGTGGAGTTCATTTATTGTAGCTCAAGTGCCTGATGCACCCATTCCCTCTTTGTCCTTCAAATAAATAAAATAAAAATTTAAATAACTCAATGAGGGCTGGAATGATGGCTTACCAATTAAGATACTCATCTGAGAAGGCTAAAGACCCAGGTTTGATTACATAGTTCCCACATAAGTCAGGTTCACAAGGTGGCACATGAGTATGGAGCTCATTTACACTGGCTAGAGACCCTGATGAGCATTCTCTCTCTATTTTCCTCTCTCTCTCTCTCTCTCTCTCTCAAATAAATAAATAAAGCATTTTTTTAAAACAAAAAAAAATTGGGCTTGGAAAAAATTCTTAGCCGTTCAGGCACTAGCCTGCAAAACCTATGGACCCAGGTTCGATTTCCTAGTACCTAATAAAGCCAGACACACTTGGGGGCACATGTGTCTGGAGTTTATATTGAGTGGCTAGAGGCCCTCGAACACCCCTTCTTTTGTCTCCTCTCTGATAAATATATAAACATATAAATAAATAAAGGCAGAAAGAAAGAAAGAAGGAGAGAAAGAAAGGAAGAAAGAAAGGAAGAAATGTAAAAATATTAAAAAAATAAATCTGAGCATGGAGACGCATGCCTTTAATCCCAGCATTCGGGAGGCAGAGGTGGGAGAATTGCTGTGAGTTCAAGGCTACCCTGAGACTGCATGGTGAATTCCATGTCAGCCTGGGGTACAGTGAAAGCCTACCATGAAAAAAATAAGAAAAATAAAATAAACATTACAAAAATCCAAATCCAAACAAAATAAATTAGAAATTGGTGACGCTTCCCTTGGGTTCTGGTACCTCAGACTTAAAGAAGGCTGCAACAATTGCAGTTTGATTCTAAAGCTTTGTAAAGACACAAAGCTGAAATCACTTGTCCCTCCCCCAGATATCTGGGCTCTCACTCACCTGTGTGTTTGCGCTTATGAACCTGGAGGTGGGAAGCCTTGCCGTAAGATTTCCCATAGTTCTCATATGTGCAGACATAGGGCTTCAAAGTACTGGATTTCTGTGGGAACATCTGGCTCTTGGTCTTCAGCATCTGCTTTCCTGGGAGATGTCCATAGTCCTTGGGCCAATGGGAAAACATATAGGAATTCTGGATTCATGGTATGACCCCCAAAGTGGGTCTGGTTGTACACAAAGGTCATCATCTGGTCGCTATTGAGTGTTTGTCCCGTATTAGCCATCATCTGACCTCCATAGAGGCTCTGGCCATCACTGGGGCTCATCATCTGCTGTGCCTCTGGCCCAGCTGTGTTTTTGCCTGGCTCAAAGGTAGATCAGAATAGTCCCTGATAAAAGCCTCAATGATTTCAACGGACTGGAGGAGGCCATTCCTCATTTTTGGAAATGGTTTGGATCCACAATTGTGAAGACTGTGGAAAAAGTTCAGAAATCATAGGTCAATTCTAGCTGGAAGTCTAGTCCTTATACCCTTCCTATCCCTATGGACCCCATTCCAGTGCACAGGACCACAAGTCTACAAGCCATTGACTAACTCTCAACTGCTTCCCTGTCTGCAGTTATCTATCCAGTGTACTCTACACTCCCAGAAAAACCCCCTCTCTCTCCAAGCCACTCTGATCTGCCAGTGGTAATGGGTGACTAGGGGGACGCATGAGTGTTCCACCTCTCCCTGCAGAGACCTCACCCCAGAGCCTAATCCAAAAATGAACTGCCTCCCCAAAGCCCTGTCCACAGACTCATTTAAAAATCTTTCAAAATCAGCCAGGCATAGAGGTTTATGTCTTTAATCCCTTTAATGGAGAGGCAGAGGTAGAAAGATTGCTGTGTGTTTGAGGCCAACCTGTGTGACTGCATCCTGAACTCTAGGATGGCCTGGGAGATCTCAAAATAGGAAAAAAAAATAAATAAATAAAAAGATCTGGGCGTGGTGGCAGGCGCCTTTAATCTCATCACCTTGGAAGAACCCTGAGACTGCATAGTGAATTCCAATCTGCCTGGGTTAGAGTGAGTGCATCTTGGATTAAAAAAAAAAAACCTTCCAGATAAACTATCTTACATCATTTCTACCACAATTCCAGGAGATTTATCATGACTAAGATCAGTTCATTCTATTAATGTGTTTTAATTCTTAAAAATTTACTTGTGTGACAGAGTATGTGGGTAATCTCCCCAGAATCTAGTAAAATGTTAAAGTAGAAAAACAAAGGAGTCATGTTATACTCCTGTAATCCCAACACTCAAAAGGCTGTGGCAGTAGGATTTAGCTCAATGCCAGCCAGACCTACATGGTCTTAAACCAAACCAAAAGTCAGAGTGGGTGTGGGAGGGAAAGGTCGGGCAGCAGGCCAGAAAGGTAAAGTGTGAAGTGACTTCACCAAGGGGAAAGACCCTTATCTTGAACTAGACCTATCTTGTTCTGAGTTCTCAGAGTTCTGAACCAAGATCTGCCTGGAGACCTAGAGGCACCCAACGGGTCTAGATTTTGAGACCCATTCTGGAATGCAAAAAAAGGGGGGCATGTGGGATGGCTGCACAGTTAAGGTGCTTGCCTATAGAGCCTTGTGACCTGTGTTCTGTTTCTGAGTACCAACACAGAGCCACATGCGCAAGGTAGCACATTATTCTGGAGTTTGTTTGCTGTGGATGGAGGCCCTGAAGCACCCATTCTCTCTCTCTCTCAAATTAATAGTTTAATAAACTTTCAAAACAAAACAGGCCTTTCGTGGTGGTGCAGGCCTTTAATCCCAGCACTGGGGAGAACAATGTAGGAGGATTACTGTGAGTTCCAGGCCACCCTGAGACTCCATTGTGAATTCCAGGTCAGCATGAGCTAGAGTGAGAACCTGCCTTGAAAAAAAACAACAGCAAGGACAACCACATTTGTGTGTGTGCGTGCACACACACAGACACACACACAAATAAAATTAAATAAAACAGGCGAAAAAAGACAAGTATAGGATGACAGTAAACTGACTTATCCCTGTAATCCCATGACTGAAGAGGCTGAGACAGAAACATTATCAGTTCCACGTCAACCTGAGCTTCTTGTCCTGAGATACATAGAACTTATCTGAGAAACAAACTAAGAAAAAACTGTGAAGCTGACAGAAAGCTGGAAGAAGCCATTCTACATGTAGTTCAATGGGAGAAAGAGATACCACCAGAGAAGATATTCAACAGTGGAGAGTTGAAGCCTGATAATTGGCAACCAGGCCAAATGAGCCAACGGGTATAATAGTGGCACATCAATCATGGTGGAAACCAACTGCCCTCCTACTGGACTGGAGGCCCATTCCATGGAGGGAACACATCCCTGATACTGAAAACTTAAAACAGGGGTAGTCATGAGCCCTAGGGGTGTAACATCTGCTGATGTCTGGAAAAATGTATATACTATGCTTATCAAACTGCCCAGTAAGCACTTCTCTTAATATTCATACCCTTATTTTAACACTACTGTCACTTTGGCTAGAGAATCTTCTCTTTTAAGATGGCAGTGACCTTGGCACTAATCGGAAGGTATCATAGTGCTGAAAAGAAATGACTGGAGTACTGAGTAACATTTGATCACACCTTACAAGGCTCTGGGTCTAATGTAAAAGAGGTGGCAGAAAGAATTTAAGAGCCAAAAGGACGGGTAGGACTCCTTACACCGTGCTCCCTCCAGACATAAAATGGCCTCGATATTTATTTCCTCATAGTTCCGGACACTACCTACGGAAGACCATCCTAAGAGGAGGAAAAGACCACGACATTACAATAAAAGAGAGACTGTTTGAGATGGGGAAGGGATATGATGGAGAATGGAAAATCAAAGGGGCAAGTGGGGGGAGGGAGAGAATTATCATAGGATATTTTTTATAATCATGGAAAATGTTAATTAAAATTGAGAAAAAATAATTTCAAAAAACCGTGAAAAAGTCAAAATTGTTGTTTTATAGGCAGGGTGGAAAAGAAAACTAAACATGCTGAGGAGCCGCTGGGGTTGGACTATCCAGAACCACAAGTGCCACACCAAACCGCATCCCAGTCTCCCCACAATCCCCCCCTTTCCCCGCCGCTAGGAGCTTCCTCCCTGGTGTCCCAGACCCAAATTGCCAACAGACATCTTTCGTAGGTACGCCATAATTGACCCCAAACTGTCCCCATCCAGTGACCTGGCCACTCAAAACCCTTCGCTGTGACTGGGATGTTAGGTTGAGCGCAGGGAGGAGGCGGCTGCAGGGTATGAGAGAATAAAAAGCTATTTGTATACATGAATACAATAAAATGGGGGTGACCAAAACACTCGCAACTCCCCAGCAAGAAAAACTACTTGGGGCTGGAGAGAGGGCTCCGCAGTTCGGGTGCTTGCAGGCAGAACAAGGGCCCAACTTCCCCCACCAACCTCGCCCACTGCCACACCTGGTTTTGATGACTCAGTACAGGTGTAAATCATAGGCCAATGAAGAAAGTGGTCCATGTATCTGGAGTTTGTTCACACACACGTGGAGGCCCTGTGATGCCCATTTTATTTCTATCTTGCTCTTTGCGTTCAAATTAATAATAATAATAAAAAAAAAACAAAGCCGGGGTGGTGGAACACGCCTTTAATCTCAGCACTCAGCTAGCATAGGTAGGAGGATCACCAAGAGTTTCAGGCTACCCTGAGACTACAGAGTGAAACCCTGATGAAAAAAACAAACAAAACCATGTACTACTCTTGAATCTATGTGATGAAGATCTCATCAAAATCATCCTTTAATTAATGACACATGTGTTTAAACCCTGCATTCCAAAGTCTGAGTTAAGATGATTGCCTTGAGTTCAAGGCCAGACTGGGAATGAGGTTCAAACTAAACTACAGACCCCACCCCTAAAAACAATATCAGCACTCGGGAGGCAGAAGTAGGAGGTTCTCCCTGAGTTTGAGGCCTCCCTGAGACTACATAGTGAATTCCAGGTCACCCAAGGCTAAAGCAAGCCCCTACCTCAAAAAAACAAAACAACAAAACAAAACAAAAAAATTCACTCTGTAATGACATCTTGTTCTTGTACTTCAACAACCATTTCTGCGATCCTGTCCACATCTCCTAGGTCTGTAAGCTAATCAGAGACAAAAGTCTCCATGTTGTCCAGGATGACCTGCCAGATCCCACACAGAACCTCCACCTACCAAAAACACCCCCAGAACCTAGTGAAGGATTTCAGGTTTACACTGCATCCATCCTAACTCAGGTCCCTACGGCTCCTGCACTCAGCAAAGCCGAGTTTACTCCCAGACCCCCAGCCGTTGGGCTCAGCTGAAAGACTCTGAAATAAAAATCCATTTTAGTCACACTCTTCAGGGTGTCAGGGAACCCGCTAAGATCAGACTCCCCATACCAGGGCACAGGGCAGGGATTGGTGCAGAAGGGCAGGGCTGCTTTGCCACTATGACCTTAAAAGTGGCCCATGATGGCCACGTGATGAGACCTGTTACTCTGGTGGAAGGACTGTCCTGTTGCCCAGTCGATGTGTTCTCTCAATTAAAAAAAAATAAAATCCATTTGAGGGCTGGCACTGGCTTAGCAGTTAAGCGCTTGCTTGTGAAGCCGAAGGACCCTGGTTCGAGGCTTGATTCCCCAGGACCTACGTTAGCCAGACACACAAGGGGGCACACATGTGTGGAGTTTCTTTGTTGTGGCTGGATGCCCTGGTGTTCCCATTCTCTCTCTGTGTTTCTCTCTGTCATTCTCAACTAAATAAATAAAAATGAACAAAATTAAAAAAAAAATCCCCTTTGAGATTGGAGAGGCGGCTCAGCGGTAATAGGAGTTTACTTGCAAAGTTGAAAAGGCCAGGGTTCAGTTTCTCGGTACCCACAAAAAGTCAGATGCACAAAATAGCACATGCATCTGGAGTTCATCTGCATAGGAAAGAAGCCTTTGCATGCACATGTTCACTCACTCTTTCTTTTTCTCCCTTTCTCTGCTTGCAAATAAATAAGTAAATAAAAGAAGCCTTCCTTTCCAAATGTTTCAGACTTGTCCTGCTCGTTGGCCTGACCCCCATCCTGGCATTCCAATTCCCTCTATCTTTGACCTCCGCATCTCCCAGCCCAGACCACCAACCTCTGCCCATGTAGGGAGGCATAGACTTAGAAACAGCAGATCCAGGTGGAAGATCAAGGCCTGTGCGCTCTGTGAATGGGCAGCCTCGGGAGCAGCAGGCTAGGAGAAACCCACTGAGCTTCTGAGCGCTGAGCAGGACTTTTATGGTGCCTGGGCACAGGGCTCTGCATGTGATTGGCTCGCTGGCAGAGATGGGCTCCAGGGGCATTTGCCACTGCAAACGAACCCCAGATGCATTTGCCACTTTGTGAATCTGGCTTTAGGTGGATACTGGGCAAACGGAGCAGAGCAAATCCAGATAGCAGGGCCTTTGTAATCAAGCCTCTTTAATCCTGAGCTACCTCCCAGAACTTGTTGTTGGGTTGGGATCCAGAGATTAGTCATGGCACGGGCTGACCATGAAGGAGTAATATTCCTGTCTCAGTGTCAGTCGCTTAGGACTCCAGTAGCCCCTTTGACTCGCTTTTTTGTGTATGTGCTGAGTGATGGTGACTTTTAACATATATTTTAAAATTTTTTATTTTATTTATTTACTACTTAAACTTTTTTAAACATTTATTTATTTCAGAGAAAGATAGAAAAGGAGGGGAAGAGAGAATAGGAATACCAGAGCCTTAGGTAACACCAAACAAATTCCAGACACATTCCATCCTTTACATCTGACTAATGAGGGTCTTAGGGACTGAAATAGAGGTCATATGGCTTTGCAGGCAAGTGTCTGAAATGCTAAGCCTTCTCCGTAGCCCTTTCTTTACTAATTGGGAGATAGAGAAAAAGAGGGAGAGAGAGAGAGAGGCACAGAGAATGGGCACATCAGAGCCAACCTCCAGCCACTATAAATGAACTCCAGATGCTTGCTCCACCTTGTGCATCTGACTTACATGGGCACTGGGGAATTGAACCTGGGTCCTTATGCTTCATAAGCAAGCACGTTAACTGCTAAGCCATCTCTCTGTCCCTCTTCCACTACTTATTTTCTTTCACTTTTACAATTTTTTTTAAGAGGGAAAGAGAACAATAACATGGGCCTATCAGGGTGTCTTGTCACTGCAAACAGACTTCATACACATGCATCACTTTGTGCTTTATGTGGGTCCTGGAGAACTGAAGCCAGGTTAGAAGACTTTGCAAGAAAGTACCTTGAATTGATTAGCCACCTTCCCATCATCTCTTTATTTTAATTTTCTTTTGAATTTTTGGGACAGGGTCTCATGTACCTCTGGGAGGCCTCATACTCACGATATGAGCAAGACTGACCTTGAAGTTCTGACCCTCCTGCCTTTTAGTTTCTCTAGTGCTAACATTACAATTGGGAGCCACCATGCTTAGCTCTCTCTGAACATTGCTTCTAACGTTTTCTTCCTGCCCCCTCTCTTGAGCAAGGCAAAATAAATATACTGAAGAAAAAAAGGTGGAAAATGCGTAGAGTGTCAGGCAAGAATGCTTATTCGGAATTCAAGGAACATCCGAAGAACAGAAAAAAAGGGAGGGGGAGGAAAATTTACTTTTCTTTGAGTTTGAACTCAGAAAACTGGGCAGATTCAACAGTAAGGACCTATGATCAAGTGCCTCAAGGTTCTCTTTCTTGGGGCAGTATATTTGCAAATTGTTAGTTTCTTTGTGAGGTTTTATGATAAATCTTAGCATAAGCTAGAAATGTGTTTGCTTAATAAAAATATGAAATTATTTCATCTGGCCTGCAACTGCCCATCTTCCTATTTCAACCTCCCAAGTGTTGGTATTATAGGCACGTGCCACTGTTCCCTTGAGTGGATGTCATTTGTTTAGTGGGCTCTGCAAATCCTCTATTGCATTTAAGTCCTATTTGTTCTGTCCAGGGATGAGAGCCTAGCCTTGAAATCCTCAATGATGATAGACCTGCCCATATCTCCTTTCAATTCAATTGGCAGTAAATTCTCAGTCTATCTCAGGGTGACTATGAATTCACTTTGTAGTCTTGAGGTGGCCTCGAACTCATGGTGATCCCCTTATGTCTACCTCCCAAGAGCTGGGATTCAAGGCATGCACCACCACATCTGACTAGCTCCTTCAGTTCATCGTTCCTGGAAGCAACCTCGGAGACACACCAGAAGGACTTCTCTGTGCATTACTAAACAGATCAAGTTGACAACATGTTACCTATCACATCAGGGCTTTAGTATTTGTATTTATCTGCTGAGGCAGGGAGGAGAGCATGGGCGCACCAAGGCGTCCTGCTCCTGCAAAGGAACTCTAGATATGTGTGCTACTTTGTGCACCTGGCTTTACATGGGTGCTGGGGAGTTGAACCTAGGCCAGCAGGCCTTCTCTTCAAGCAAGTGCTTTTAATTGCTGAGCTATCTCCTCAGCATGTATATTTCGTTTGCCAGTGGAATGTCTCACTCTAGCCCAGGCTTACCTGGTATTCCCTATATAGTCTCAGGCGGTCATTGAACTCACAGAGATTGCCCTACCTTGCCTCCTGAGTGCTGAGATCAAAGGTGTGAGCCATCATGACCTCCTTTTCCTTTTCCTTTTCCTTTTTTTTTTTTTTAAATTTTACTTATTTATTTGAGACAAAGACGTTGGGGGGCGGAGAGAGAGAGAGAGAGAGAGAGAGAGAGAGAGAGAGAAAATGGGGGCATCAGGGCCTCTAGCCAATGTAATGACCTCAAGATGACCTTGTGCATCTGGCTTAAGTGGGTACTGGGGATCAAGCCTGCAACTAGGGTCCTAAAGGTTCACAGGCAAGCACATGTGTCTGGAGTTCATTTGTGGTGGCTAGAGCCCTGGCATGGCCATTTTCTACTCTTTGTCTCTATCTTCCTCCCTCTCACACAGGAAAATAAATTTCAAAGAAATGTGAGCCTGAATGCCCAACTGGCTTCACATGTTCATTTTTCAATTTTATTTTTAGAGAGAGGGAGAGAAAGACAGAAGGTAAGAGAGGAAATTGGCCAGTCAGGGCCTCAGCCAGTGAAATTGAACTGCACATGCTAGGGCCACCTAGTGGGCATGTGCAAACTTGTTCTGGCCTCATCTTTGTATGTCTGGTTAATGCGGGATCTGGAGAATGAAACACAGGTCCTCAGACTACACAGGCAAGCACCTTAATTGCTAAGCCATCTCTCCAGTCGCCACATGTTTATTTTTTAATTGTTACTTTCCTGGAGGCTGGAGATAGGGCTTCACTCTAGCCCAGTTTCACCTGGAATTCATTATGTTATCTCAAGGTAGTCCTAAAGTCTCTGCCATCCTCCTACCTCTGCCTACAGAGTGCTGGATTAATAGTGCACATTGCCATCCCTGGCTCCAATTAAATATATATATATATATATAGATATAGATAGATAGATAGATAGATAGATAGATAGATAGATAGATTTTTTTTTTCGAGGTGGGGTCTCTCTGTGGTCCAGGTTGACCTGGAATTATTCTGGAATCTCAGGGTGGCTTTGAACTCATGGCAATCTTCCTACCTCTGCCTTCCGAGTACTGGGATTATAGGTATGTGCCACACCCATATATATATATATATATATATATATATATATATATATATATGTATTTATATATTTTTGTTCATGTTTTATTTATTTATTTGAGAGCGACAGACACAGAGAGAAAGACAGATAAAGGGAGAGAGAGAGAATGGGCATGCCAGGGCTTCCAGCCACTGCAAACGAACTGCAGATGCGTGCACCCCCTTGTGCATCTGGCTAACGTGGGACCTGGGGAACCGAGCCTCGAACCGGGGTCCTTAGGCTTCACAGGCAAGCACTTAACCACTAAGCCATCTCTCCAGCCATATATATTTTAAATTTTTATTAACATTTTCCATGATTATAAAATATATCCCATGGTATTCCCTCCCTCCCCACCCCCACACTTTCCCATTTGAAATTCCATTCTCCATCATATTACCTCCCCATTACAATCATTGTAATTACATATATACAATATCAACCTATTAAGTATCCTCCTCCCTTCCTTTCTCTACCCTTTTTGTCTCCTTTTTACCTTACTGGCCTCTGCTACTAAGTGTTTTCATTCTCACGCAGAAGCCCAATCATCTGTAGCTAGGATCCACATATGAGAGAGAACATGTGGCACTTGGCTTTTTGGGCCTGGGTTACCTCACTTAGTATAATACTTTCCAGGTCCATCCATTTTTCTGCAAATTTCATAACTTCATTTTTCTTTACCGCTGAGTAGAACTCCATTGTATAAATGAGCCACATCTTCATTATCCACTCATCTGTTGAGGGACGACTTGGCTGGTTCCATTTCCCAGCTATTATAATTTGAGCAGCAATAAACATGGTTGAGCATGTACTTCTAAGGAACGGAGATGAGTCCTTTGGATATATGCCTAGGAGTGCTATAGCTGGGTCATATGGTAGATCAATCGTTAGCTGTTTTAGGAACCTTCACACTGTTTTCCAGAATGGCTGGACCAGATTGCATTTCTACCAGCAGTGTAGAAGGGTTCCTTTTTTTCCACATCCCCGCCAACATTTATGATCATTTGTTTTCATGATGGTGGCCAATCTGACAGGAGTGAGATGGAATCTCAGTGTAGTTTTAATCTGATTTCCCTGATGACTAGTGACGTAGAACATTTTCTTAGATGCTTATTTTTTAGATGCCATTCGTACTTCTTCCTTTGAGAACGCTCTATTTAGCTCCATAACCCATTATTTGATTGGCTTGTTTGATTCCTTATTATTTAACTTTGTGAGTTCTTTGTATATCCTAGATATTAATCCTCTATCAGATATATAGCTGGTGAAGATTTTTTCCTATTCTGTAGGTTGCCTCTTTGCTTTTTACACTGTGTCCTTTGCAGTGCAAAATCTTTGTAATTTCATGAGGTCCCAGTGATTAATCTGTGGTTTTATTGCCTGAGCAATTGGGGTTGTATTCAGAAAGTCTTTGCCAAGACCAATATGTTGAAGGGTTTCCCCTACTTTTTCCTCTAGCAGTTTCAGAGTTTCAGGTCTGATGTTAAGGTCCTTATTCCATTTGGACTTAATTCTTGTGCATGGCGAGAGGGAAGAATCTATTTTCATCCTTCTGCAGATATATATCCAGTTTTCATAACACCATTTGCTGAAGAGGCTGTCTCTTCTCCAATGAGTATTTTTGGCATTTTGATTGAATATCAGATGGCTATAGCTACTTGGGCTTACATCTGGGTCCTCTATTCTGTTCCACTGATCTACATGTCTGTTTTTTTGCCAGTACCATGCTGTTTTTGTTACTATGTTTCTGTAGTATAGGTTAAAATCAGGTATGGTGATACCACCAGCCTCATTTTTGTTGCTCAGTATTATTTTAGATATTCGAGGTTTTTTGTGATTCCAAATGAATTTTTGGATTGTTTTTTCTATTTCCATGAAGAAAGCCTTTGGAATTTTGATAGGGATTGCATTAAATGTGTAGATTGCTTTAGGTAAGATTGCCATTTTCACAATATTGATTCTTCCAATCCAGGAACAAGGAATGTTTCTCCACTTTCTATTGTCTTCTGCAATTTCTCGCTTGAGTGTTTTAAAGTTCTCATTGTAGAGATTCTTTACTTTCTTGGTTAGGTTTATTCCAAGGTACTTTATTTTTTTTGATGCAATTGTGAACAGGAGTGATTCTCTGATTTCAACCTCAGTGTGCTTGTTGTTAGCATATATGAAGGCTACTGATTTCTGTGTACTTATTTTGTATCCTGCTACGTTGCTGTAGGTTTTGATCAGCTCTAATAGTTTGCTAGTAGAGTCTTTAGGGTCCTTTGTGTATAGAATCATGTCATCTGCAAATATTGATAACTTGATCTCTTCCTTTCCAATTTGTATCCCTTTTATGTGTGTCTCTTGCCTTATTGCTATGGCTAAGACTTCCAAAACTATATTAAATAAAAGTGGGGACAGTGGACACCCTTGTCTTTTTCCTGATTTTAGTGGAAAAGCTTCCAGTTTTTCCCCATTTAGTAATATGTTGGCTGTAGGCTTGTCATAAATAGCCTTTATTATATTGAGGTATGTTCCTTCTATTCCCAGTCTCTGTAGGACTTTTATCATGAAGGGATGTTGGATTTTGTCAAATGCTTTCTCTGCGTCTAATGAGATGATCATGTGATTTTTGTCCTTCAACCCGTTTATGTAATGTATTACATTTATAGATTTGCGTATGTTGAACCATCCCTGCATCTCTGGGATAAAGCCTACTTGGTCAGGGTGAATGATCTTTTTGATATATTCTTGTATTCTGTTTGCCAATATTTTGTTGAGAATTTTTGCATCTATGTTCATGAGGGAGTTGGTCTGTAATTTTCCTTTTTTGTTCTATCTTTCCCTGGTTTTGGTATCAGGGTGATGCTGGCCTCATAGAAGGAGTTTGTTAGAATTCCTTCTTTTTCTATTTCCTGGAAAAGCTTAAGAAGCAATGCTGTTAGCTCTTCCTTAAAAGTCTGGTAAAATTCGGCAGTGAATCCATCTGGGCCTGGCCTTTTTTTAGTTGGGAGATTATTGGTAACTGCTCAGATCTCCATGTTTGTTGTAGGTCTATTTTAGTGATTAATCTCATTTTGATTTAATTTAGGTAGGTCATATAGATCAAGGAAATCATCCATTTCTTACAGATTTTCATACTTTGTGGAGTATATGCTTTTATAGTATGTCCCTATGTTTTTTTGAATTTCTCTGGATTCTGTTGTGATGTTACCTTGTTCATCTCTGATTTTATTAATTTGTGTCTCTTCTCTCTTTCTTTTGGTCAGATTTGCTAAGGGTTTATCAATCTTGTTTACCAACTCTTTGTTTCATTAATTCTTTGGATTGTTCTTTTTGTTTCTATTTCATTAATTTCTGTCCTAATCTTTATTATTTCTTCCCATCTACTGATTTTTGGTTTGCCTTGTTCTTCTTTTTCCAAGGCTTTAAGGTGAAGCATTAGATCATTTACTTGCGACCATTCTAATTTCTTTATATAGGCACTTAAGGCTATAAATTTACCTGTTAGAACTATCTTCATTGTTTTCCAGATATTTTGGTATGTTATGTTCTCATTATCATTTGACTCTGTAAATTTTTTGATTTCCTTTTTGATTTCTTCATTGACCCATTCATCATTTAGTAGTGTATTGTTTAGTTTCCATGATTTTGTGTATGCTCTATAGCCTTTCTTGCTACTGATTTGTAGTTAAATTCCATTGTGGTCAGATAGAATGCAAGGAATTATTTCAATTGTCCTGAATTTGTTAAGATTTGCTTTGTGTCCTAATATATGGTCTATTTTAGAGAATGTTCCATGTGCTGCTGAAAAGAATGTATATTCTGCAGCCTTTGGATGAAATGTCCTGTATATATCTGTTAAGTCCATTCCTTCTATGACCTCATTTAGTCCAGATGCCTCTCTGTTTATTCTTTCCCAGGATGACCTGTCAATTGATGCGAGTGGGGTGTTAAAGTTACCCACCACCACTGTGTTTGGTATTATCTGTGACCTTAGTTCTAATAGTGTTTGTTTGACGAATTTGGGAGCCACCATGTTAGGTGCATATATGTTTAGGATTGTAATGTCCTCCTGTTGGAGTGTACCCTTAATAAATATAAAGTGACCTTCTTTATCTTTCTTGACTAACATTGGACTGAAGTCTACCTTGTCAGATATTGGGATAGCAACCCATGCTTGTTTTCTAGGCCCATCTGCTTGAAACACCGTCTTCCAACCTTTCACCCTAAGATAATGTCTATCCTTTGTAGAAAGGTGAGTTTCTTGGAGACAACAAATTGTAGGATCCTGCTTTTTAACCCAGTCTGAGAATCTATGTCTTTTCATTGGGGCATTGAGGCCATTGATATTAAGAGATATTATTGAAAGGTGTGTATTTATGTTTGCCTTTTTTTGTGTGTGTGGTTCTGGTTCTACCTGTGCTCTCTTGTGTTAACTAGTATTTGAGTATTGCTTGCTTTTTCTAGGCTCCTTATATGTGTGCTTTCCCTTTTCTTCAGCATGGAGGATTCTATCAGGTATTTTCTGTAGAGCTTGTTTTGTCTTCATATAGTCCTTTAACCTGCTTTTGTCATGGAATGTCCTTATTTGTCCGTCTATTTGAATGGATAACTTTGCAGGATAAAGTAACCTTGGTTGACATTTGTTATCTTTCAGAACATGGAATATATCACCCTAAGCCCTTCTGACTTTAAAAGTTTGTGTTGAATAATCTGCTGTAATCCTGATGGTCTTACTTTTGTAGGTAACTTGATTTTTCTCTCTAACTGCTTTCAATATTTTTTCTTTCATGTGTGTGTTTGGAAGGTTGATTATAATATGGCGAGGAGTGTTTGTTTCCAGGTTTTGTCTGGCTGGGTTTCTAAAGGCTTCCTGTATCTGTATTGGCACTTCTTTCCCAATTTGTGAGAAATTTTCTTCTATGATTTTGTTGAAGACACCTACTATGCCTTTTGAGTGAAATTCTTCTCCTTCTACTATGCCCTGAATTCTAGTATTTGATCTTTTCATAGTGTCCCAAATATCTTGAAATTCCCACTCATACTTTTCTATAAGTTTGTCTTTCTCTTTGTTGGCCTGTATTAGATCTGCCACCTGGTCTTCTAGCTTAGATATTCTGTCCTCTCCTTCATCTATTCTACTGGTGAGATTTTCTACAGAGTTTTTTATTTCATTAACTGTGTTCTTCATTGCTAGTAATTCTGCCTGGTTTTCTTTATTATTTCTATTTCCTTATATATGTCTTGTATTGCCTTCTTTATTTCATTAAATTGGTGTCCTGCGTCTTCTTTGATTCCTTTGATTTCCTCTTTGATTTCTTCTTTGATTCTTTTGATTTGTTCTTTGACCTCTTTGAACATATTTATAATCATTCTTTTGAACTCTTTCTCAGGCATTTCCTCTAACTCGTTCTCACTGGAGGTCATTTCTGATGCATTAATACTTTTAGGTGGATTTATATCGTCTTGCTTTTTAGGGTTTCTTGTGTTATATTGTATATATTTTTGCATCTTGGATTAAGTTAATGCTTGGATTTCCTAGCTAGCTGGGTATTCTTAGCTGTATCAGTTGATTTGATGTTATATATTTTCAGTGTAGGAGCTTAATTTGTTAGATGTGGCTCTTAAGACTCTGAGAGTATCTACAAAGGTGCTCCTAGGGGTTGAGTTTCCCTGCTATGGGAGTATTCAAGTAGACTGAGAGGAACAAAACACCGGTAGATTCTAAAAGTTAACTAAACACTGTACCCATTCAGTCAGAAACAGCCCCAAGTATGTATGCCAGAGTAGTTATTATAACAACCAGATCCTCTATCAACACAGAGGTTGAAATTTCTGGTCTGTTGAGGGATCCCAGTCAGCTTGTGACCAAGTGAGACCCTTCCCTGGTGCAATCCCAGTTACCTTGGATGAGTTTGGTCACAGTCAAGTTGCTGCCTGGGTCGTCGGGCTGCTGTTCTGATTTCTGGAGCTGGGCACTGGCTTTTCCTGTGGAGCAAACCAAGCCTGGCAACTGTGGCCCTGCAGATCAGCACCCCCGCTGCTGGAACTGCTGCTGCTTCTGCGTCTGCTGTTGTTGCCACTCCTGCTGCAGCTGGTGTCGCTGGTACCGGTTCCGGAGCTGCTGATGTTGCTGCTGAACTCTGCTCCTGCCTGGGTCCTGCTGTTGGCTCAAGTTGGCGTGGCCTGGTCCCGGGCCGCTGCTCTGCTCGCTGGAGGTGGGGGAGGGGAGGGAGCCGCAGCTGCTCTGGTTCTCTTGCTGCTCCACGTGTTCTTCTACCTCGTGGTCTGTTCCTCCGCTGCTCACTGCCGCTCTCCCCTCACGTGTCCTGAGCTGCGGAGAGCGCGGTGTGAGGGGAAGCGCCCGCACCTGGCTTTTCCTGTGGCTGGAGCCGAGTCTGGAGACTTTCTGATGCCCTGCTGCCGCAGCGGTTGGCGGAGCTGCGGGGGGCCGCTTTTGCCGGCCTGTGCGGGCTCTGGATACTCTGGATCTCTCCTACTTCTCCACTGCCGCTTCAGTTTCCTATACACCTCACTTTTTAGTAAAAGTGTGTATTTTGCTCAGGTTTTTGGGTCTTTTTTCCCCCCAGGCTGCTTTGGTGTGGTACCTACGCCGCCATCTTAACCGGAATTCTTCTATATATATATATATTTTAAATATTGTGTTTATTTATTTATTTGACAGAGAAAGCGGGAGAGGGAGAGGAAGAGGGAAAGAGAGAGAGAGAGAATGGGCATGCCAGGGCCTCTAGCCATACAAATGAACTCCAGAAGCGTGTGCCCTCTTGTGCGTGAAATACATAACGTGGGTCCTGGGGCATCAAATCTGGATCTTTAGGCTGTGAAGGCAAACACTTTAACCACTAATCAGTCCCTCCAGCCCTCAAATGAAATATTTTTCAAATGATCTTCCTACCTTTGTCCCCCAAGTGGTGGGATTAGGGGCGTGATCCACCAAGCTCCATTTATGTAGAAATTTTTTTAATATATTTTTTAAAATTTTTATTAGCATTTTTCATGATCATAAAAAAATTCCATGTTAATACCCTCCCTCCCCACTGAAATTATTTTTATGTTTCACATTATTTTGATGGTGTACCTTAAATGCACTTCTGAGAATTGCTGTAGCTTCTGCATTAATCTTTTTTGTTGTTGTTCATTTTTATTTACTTATTTGAAAGTGAGAGAGAGTGAGGTAGAGAGAGACAGATAGAGAGAGAATGGGCAGGCCAGGGCTTCCAGCCACTGCAAACAAACTCCATATGCATGCGCCCCTTGGTGCATCTGGCTAACGTGAGTCCTGGTGAATTGAGCCTTGAATCGGGATCCTTAGGCTTCACAGGCAAGCGCTTAACCACTAAGCCATCTCTCCAGCCCTGCACTAATCTTTTTATTAACACATAAACTCCTTCTTTCATAACTTGTCTGACTTAATCTGTATTTTGCCTTATGTTAGGACAGGTACGTCAACTCCCCCCACCTTTTTTTTCGACTCTCTTTTGTTTCCTATTTGCTAAGATTATCTTTCCTTACCCCTTCAACTGTTTAAAAAATATTTCCGTGTATGGTCTCACTTTCACACAGGTTGACCTGGAATTCACTATGTAGAATCAGATTGGCCTCAAATTCATGGTGATCCTCCTGCCTCTGTCTCCAGAGTGTTGAGATGACAGGAATGTATTTACACATTCTGTTTTCTTGTTTCATTGTGAGGCCATGTGCCTAACTACATTGTTCAGGTTGGACTCAGAAGATTCTCCTGCCTTGGCCTCACAAGTAGCTTGTGCCACTATGCCTGACTCATCCTTTAAAGCTTACTTTGTTGTATTTTTAAATATTTTTATGTATTTATTTGAGAGAGAATATGGGCACTTCAGGAACTCTTGCCACTGCAGATGAACTCCAGACACAGGTGCCACTTCATGTATCTGGCTTTACATGGGTACTGGGAATTGAACCCCGGCTATCCGGCTATGTAAGCAAGTGCCTTAACCTGCAGTCATCTCTTCAGTCCCTTAAATTTTATTTTATTTTTAAATAATTTCTTATTTATATGTGGGTAGAGAGAGAGAAGAAATAGAGAGAGAATGGGCATCCTAGGGTCTCCTGCTACAAACAAACTGCAAATGAATGAGGCACTTTTGTACATTTGGCTTTACATGGTGTGGTGGTTTGATTCTGGTGTCCCCCATAAACTTAGGAGTTCCAAATTCTAGGTTTCCATCTATTGGAGATTTCGGAATTAATACCTCCTGGAGCCAGTGTATGTTGGGAGCAGGCTTATGGGAATTATAGCCATTGTCCCCTTGCGAATGGCTGGCACACTCTCTTGTCACTGTTACCCATTTGATATTGTCCAGGGGGTGATGTCCACCTTCTGGTCATGCCATAATATCTCCCTGCCATCACAAAGCTTGCCCTCAAATTTGTAAGCCAAAATAAACCTTTTCATCCCCAAGAGCTGCTCTTGGTGAGGTATTTTCCCGCAGCAATGCAAACCTGCCTGCAATGGTAAGCTTGGTGGCAAAGGAGTAGTACTTCTGCTAGACCCCTGACTGGGTGGCTTTGGCCTTTTGGTATTGATTTTTAAGAGGTATGTGGAAGGATTTGAAACCTTGGCCTAAGAGATGCCTCATAGTGCTTGATGGACTATTCTGGTCAGATTTGAAAGACCTGAATGCAGTAAGAACTATGGACTATGAGGTTTGGCTTATGAAATTGACAAAGAGCTTTGCCTGGACTGGGCTAGAAGCAGCTGTGAGAGGATGGCTGTTATGACCATGTCCTCTGAAGTCCTGCAGGGTTGCATTGTGTAGAAATGGACTTGTGTGATCAGAGGAATGGCCCAGAAAAAATGAAATCTTTGGATAAAACTACTGCCTGATCAGCTGCAATTGAAAGATTATAACCACTGAGATTGAGCCAGCTGACCTGCATTGGGACAGCACAAAGAATGCAGTCTTGTGAAGGGGACTGAATACTGAAGGAGTATCCTGTTCTTTAAATCTGCTTTATTCCCCATGGATTAACTAATTCTCACCCCCCTTAGTATTATAGAGTATAAGAAATGAAGGAAAGAAAAGTACATTGAATTTGCAACATGGTCTTGAATTTTGGAAATAGCCATCCGCAGTGTGAAGCAGGTTTGCTGGGTGTCTGCATGCAGGCCCTATGGAGCTGTTAGGATGGATCGTGGGTTGCAGTGGAGAACCAATGGAGATGGGGGAACCACAAAATAGATACCAAGGATTGCTCCAGCCCGGATGAGGTTTTCCAGGACTGTGAGTAGCCTAGCTGGAGTGTGGAATGTGAACTGGAGTCTTGGTGCTGATTAGAATTATTGGACTTGAAGACTTTTTACTGATTAGAGTTGTTTGATTGGTAGTACAGAATTTGATGTTTGCCCTTTTGTAAATCTTGTATTGGCGAATATTTCTTCACTATGCCCAATGCCATCTTCTGCAATGTGACTGTTTTTTCTGTACCATTATGGAGATAGTGGATTTTGTTGTTTTGTGATCAGTTTAAAAATATTGGATTATGGGGATATTTGCACCTCATTAGGATTGATAAAATATCTGAGGACAACCCAGGCGTGATGGTGCATGCCTTAACCACAGCTCTTAGGAGAAAGAGGTAGGAGGATAGTGGTGAGTTTGAGGCCACCCTGAGACTCCATAGTGAATTCTAGGTCAGCCTGGGGTAGAGTGAGACCCCACCTCAAAAACACAAAAAAGAGGACTTTTAAAGCGGGACAGAATGCATTGCATTTTACATCTCAGATGGTTATGTTTATGTGGGTGAAGGCAGAATGTTGTGGTTAGATTCAGGTGTCCCCTATAAACTTAGGTTCCTACAAGGCAATGTAACCTCTTTTTGTCCCCACAAGCTGCTCTTGTTTCCTAGGGAATGGTATCTGGGCTAGCAAATGGCAATCAAGTTCCTATAACAACTGAGCCACCTTTGTAGCATATTTCACTTCTTTGTGGGAGAGAAAAAGGAAGAGAGAGTGACGCAGAGAGAGAGAGAGAGAGAGAGAGAGAGAGAAGGAGAGAAAGGGTGCTCTAGGTGTTAGATGGGCCGAAGGGCGTCTAGCCACTGCTATGAACTCCAGATGCACACACCACCTTGTGCACCTGACTTGCCTGGAGAATCAAGCCTGGGTCCCTAGGATGTCAGGCAAGCACCTTAACCGTTAAGCCATTTCTGCAGTGCCTAATCCATGACTGTTACATGCTAAGCGGTAACTCTGCCACTGAACTGTTCTCTCAGCCACACCTGTTCACTTCCAATCTATTTGTGTTTTACAAGTTATTGTCTCACTCAAACACAGGCAGACCTAGAATTCACTTTGTAGCCTCAGGGTGGCTTCAAACTCATAGCAATCTGCCTATTACCGTCAATTAGTAACGCTTATCCCATTTACGGTATGCTGACTTCATTCTCTGTTGGCGACTGTGTTCTTCCTTTTCAAAAGCAGCAAGGCCAGAGGTGATAATCTACCCCTTGCACTTCTGCCAAGCCACAGCTGAATCCACCGAGGAATTGGGGAGATGAGCAAGAGCGCTGCTTCCATGCTGCTCCTGATAATCAGCGCCAGGGTGTAGGAGACAGACCCTGAGGATACTCAGCATCTCCCAAAGCAGAGATAAAGAGGCTAAGAGCTCGTCACTGAAGTAAACTTAAAACTCACCCACCACAGCTCAAGGAATTTCGTGAAAGATGGGGCAGAAAGAGTCTAGGAGCCCAGACACATTCCCTAACACTCCCAACATCCCAAATAACTGACTACTGGTCCCATAATACATAAGCTACAACCCCATAAGGAATACCTGCAACGATACAGAGGATTGTCCCCAAGGGAATGGGGGCAGGGATGAAGCAAAGACGGTACCAACACATGATGTATCCATATGAAACATCCTGTTACTAATAGCAACAAACAATATTTTTATTTTTTTTATTTTTTTATAAATTTTTTTAAAGGTTTTATTTTTGTGTATTTTTATTTATTTGAAAGCGACAGACAGACAGAAAGAGGCAGATAGAGAGAGAGACAGAATGGGCGTGCCAGGGCCTCCGGCCACTGCAAACGAACTCCAGACGTGTGCTCTCCATTGTGCATCTGGGTAACGTGGGACCTGGGGAACCGAGCCTCGAACCGGGGTCCTTAGGCTTCACAGGTGAGCGCTTAACCGCTAAGCCATCTCTCCAGCCCAGCAACAAACAATTTAAGAAAGGTAGTTCATGTAAATTGTCTTGAAATAAATTCAGAGAGGCTGAGGTGGTGAATGGTAGATTATTCTTAACAGAGAGTAACTGCAGTGCTGTGTTTTTTGTTTTTGGCTTTTTTTATTTTTCAAGTAGGGTCTCACTCTAATCCAGGTTGACTTGAAATTCACTATCTAGTTTCAGGGTACCCTCAAATTCAGGGCAACACACCTACTTCTGCATCCAGATTGCTGGGATTAAAGATACATGCCACCATGCCACAAAATTTATAAAATACTATTTATTTTCAAACAAAAAGAGGGAGGAAGAGACAGAATGGGCATCCATTAGGCTTTGCAGTAAAGCACTTTAACTGCTGAGCCATCTCCTCATCGCTAGTGAGGTCTTCATAGGAACATTTATATGGATATTTTGTTCTTGCACAGAGTTCTTGTAATAGTCCGTATCGAGGACACATGTGCACAAGGAAAGCCTTTGATATTGTTCTCGACCCGTCACCTCTGGCTCCACTCTGCTCTTAGTCAGGCGGCAGCTCTGGCTTCTTGCACACTGCCTTTGATTCTGCATGCACAGCGCTGACCACGACCACCACCAGGCCATCTGCCTTGTGCTGACCGAGTGCTGGGTGGGAAGAGAGCAATTTACACGAGAAAAGTTCAGCTGTTCACATATCTTCATGGCCTGAAGGGCTGCATTGATGGTTTGAGAATTTCAAGTGGCATTTTTCGTGCTGCTTTATGTGATCTAATCTTGCAAAATTCTTGTTGCACTTCATGCAGAAGTAGGGTCGTTCCCCGCTGTGCCTTTTCTCGTGTCTGTTGAGCTCATCTGAGCGGGCGAATTTCCAGGAGCATCCTATCTCGTTGCAGACATAGGGCTTCTCCCCTGGACCAGAGAGAAGCAGAGGGTTAGCACTTCAGGAAAGGTGCGACGGGTATGTTGAGAGTGAACAGGAAAGGGTTGTGCATGTTGGGGGCAGATTAACGGACACTGGGAATAGCAAAAAGGAACAGCTGGAGGAAACATGAGGTGGAGAGACAGGAGAAGATGTTTAAGGATGAGGAAAAGTCAAAGGAGGAGGAAAAGTAGGGATCAATAAAAGTCAATGAGGGGCCTGGAGAATTGGCTTAGCAGTTAAGGCAATTGCCTGCGAAAGCCAAAGAACCCAGGTTCAATTCCCAAGGATCCCTATAAGGCAGAGGCACACAGTGAAACATGGTGTGGAGTATTTATACTAATTGAAGGGCCTGGTGCACCCAATCATTCATTGTCTCTCAAATAAATAAAATACAAATTAAATAAGTCAACGAAGGCAGGAGAAATGTCTTAGCAGTTAAGGTACTGGTCTGCAAAGCCTAAAGAAACAGGTTTGATCCCATATTAGCAACATAAGTCACGTTCTCAAGGAGGCACAAGAATCTGAAGTTCGTTTATACTGGCTAGAGACCCTGATGAGCATTCTCTCTCTATTTGCCTCTTTCCCTCTCACTCTCAAATGAATAAAGAAAACACATTTTGCAAATAGAAAATCTGGAGCTGGAAAAATTGCTTAGAGGTTAAGGCGCTAGCCTGCAAAGCCTAAGGACCCAGGTTTGAATCCCTAGTACCTAAATAAAGCCAGAAACAATAGATGGCACATGTGTCTGGAGTTCATATTGAGTGGCCAGAGGTCATGGAACACCCATTCTTTCTACTCCTCTCTCATAAACAAATAAATAAATGTAAAGCTATTTAAAAAATAAAATCATGACCATGGTGACACATGCCTGTATTCCCAGCACGCAGGAAGCAGAGGTAGTTGAATTGCTGTGAGTTCAGGCTACCCAGAGACTACAAAAAGCAATAATAAAAATAAAATTTAAATTAAAAAAATCCAAATCTGAACCAAATAATTTGGAAACTGATCAAGCATCCCTCAGGTCTTCTGGTACCTCAGACTTGAAGAAGGCTGCAACAATTGCAAATTGATTCTAAAGTTTGTAAAGACACAAGGCTGAGATCACTTGTCCCTCCCCCAGATACCTGGGCTGTCACTCACCTGTGTGTTTGCGCTTATGAACCTGGAGGTGGGAAGACTTGCCGTAAGATTTCCCACAGTTCTCATATGTGCAAACATAGGGCTTCAGTGTACTGGATTTATGAAGGAACTTCTGGCTCTTGGTCTTCAGCATTTGCTTTCTTGGGAGATGTCCATAGTTTTCCATAGAGAAACTTGACAGCTGTCCTTGGGCCAAGGGGGAAACGTATTGGAATTCTGGATTCATGGTATGACCCCCACAGTGGGTCTGGTTGTTAACAAAGGACATCATTGGGTCACTATTGAGTGTTTGGCCAGTATTAGCAGTCATTTGACCTCCATAGAGGCTCTGGCCATCACTGGCGCTCATCATCTGCTCCCCATAGAGGGTCTGGCCAGCACTGGAAGGTGTCATCCTGTCTCCATAGAGGGCCTGGACACTACTCAGGCTTGTCATCGGACCACCATGGAGGGTCTGGCCACTACTGAGGCTTGTCATCTGTCCACCATAGAGGGTCTGGTCACCTCTGAGGCTTGTCATCTGTCCACCATATAGGGTCTGTTCACCACTGAGGCTTGTGATATGGCCACCATAGAGGTTCTGGAAACTACTGGTGCTCATCATCTGGTCACCACTGGTGGTCATCATCTCACTCCCATAGAATAGTGGGCCAATAATAGGGGTTGTCACCTGACCCCCATAAGAGTACTGATTACTACTGGGGCTTATCATCTGCTTCCTATAGAGAGTGTGTCCATCACTGGGAGTGGTCACCTGACCATTATAGAAGGCCTGGCCACTACTGTGAGTTGTCATCTGGCCTCCATAGACGGTTGGTCCATAACTGGGCATTGTCATCTGGACCTGATAGAGGGCATGGTTATCAGTGGGGGTTGTCATCCAACCACCATAGAAGGTATGGCCACAGCTGGGAGGAATTTTGTGTTTCTCAAATGCGTTCTGATGGCCAGAAGCAGTCATCCCGTGGAGACCTTCACGAGCTCCTGGCTGCCCTCCACAGTCAGGATGACGTGCGCTAGGCGTCTTCAGTTGCCTCCCACCCAGGCCATGACTATGGAGTTCATCTGCAGTCTCTGCGTCACTTCGGGTCTTCATGTGGCTCCCTTCATGGGAGCGCGTCATCATGCTGTCAGTGACTGTTGTCTTCTGGCAATCAGCTAGCAATGCCTTGAGGGAGTCACTGATGGTGGCCCAATAATCTGCTGAACCTTCACTTGCATCTGAAGGTTCACCTTGCTGGGTCACAGGCACAGTCTCCATTAGTGTTCCAGGAGCTTTACCAGGGCCCCTGTTAGCATTCTGAGTGAGAACCACCCCAGGGACATTCCATGATTCAGAAGTCACCCTTTCAGTCTTCCCAGGAGACATTGCCTGGCTCTGAGTGGACTCAGGTTGGCTGCCCTCCACATGGGCAGTGAGGGGCCTACAGGCCTGTGGCTCTGGCCCAGCTGTGTTTTGTGCCTGGCTCAAAGGTAGATCAGAATAGTCCCTGAGAAAAGCCTCAATGCTTTCAACGGATTGGAGGAAGTGATTCATCATTTTGCTGAACTGGTTTGGATCCCCAAATGTCAAGCCTATGGAAAAAGTTAAAAGATCAAGGGTCAAATATAACAGGAAGTCTAGTTCTTAGACCCTTCTGTATCTCCATGGACCCCATTCCAGTGCACAGGACCACAGGTCTACACACCAGTGACTATCTCTCAACTGCCTCCCTGTCTGCAATTATCTATCCAGTGTACTCTACACCCCCAGAGAAACCCCCTCTCTCTCCAAGCCACTCTGATCTGCCAGTGGTAATGGGTGACTAGGGGGACGCATGAGTGTCCCACCTATCCCTGCAGAGACCTCACCCCAGAGCCTAATCCAAAAATGAACTGCCTCCCCAAAGCCCTGTCCACAGACTCATTTAAAAATCTTTCAAAATCAGCCAGGCATAGAGGTTTATGTCTTTCATCCCTTTAATGGAGAGGCAGAGGTAGAAAGATTGCTGTGTGTTTGAGGCCAACCTGTGTGACTCCATCCTGAACTCTAGGATGGCCTGGGAGATCTCAAAATAGAAAAAAAAAAATAAATAAAAAGATCTGGGCGTGGTGGCACGTGCCTTTAATCTCATCACCTTGGAAGAACCCTGAGACTGCATAGTGAATTCCAAATCTTCCTGGTGTAGAGTGAGGCCCTAACTTAAAAAAAAAACCCTTCCAAATAAATTATCTTACATCATTTCTAACATAATTCCAGGAGTTTAATCATGACTAAGATCAGTTCATTCTATTCATGTGTTTTAATTTTTTTTAATTTATTTATGTGACAGAGATTATGTTGGTAATCTCCCCAAGCATATGGTAAAATTTTAGGGTAGAGAAAAAAATGAGACGTTTTGTACTCCTGTATTCCTAGCACTTAAAAGGCTCTCATAGAAGGATTTAGTTGAGGCCAGCCAGGCCTACATGGTCTTAAACCAAATCAAAATTACAGAGTTTGTGTGGAAGGGAAAGGTAGGGCAACAGGCCAGAAAGGTAAAGTGTGAAGTGACTTCACCAAGGGGAAAGACTCTTATTTTGAATTAGACTTATGTCGTTCTGAGTTCTCAGAGGTCTGGTCCAACATTTGCCTGGAGTCCTGGAGGCACTCAAGGGGTCTAGATTTTGAGAGCTATATGTCCTGAGATACAAAGACCTTCTCTCAGAATCAAATAAAAATCCCTGAAGCTGACAGAAATCTGGACAAAGCCGTTCTACATATAGCTCAATGGGAGAAAGTGATTCCAGAAGTAAAGATACTCAACAGTGGGCACTGCAAGCCTGGTAATTGGCAGCCAGGCCAAATGAGCCAACCAGTGCAATAGTGGTGCATCTGTAATGGTGGAAACCAACTGCCCTCCAACTGGACTGGAGGCCCATTCCATGGGAGGGAACACATCCCTGATACTGAAAACTTAAAACAGGGGTAGTCATGAGCGGTAAGGGTGTAACATCTGCTGATGTCTGGATAAATGTATATACTATGCTTATCAAACGACCCAGTAAGCACTTCTCTTAATATTTATACCCTTATATTAACACTTCAGTCACTTTGTGTACAGAATCTTCTATTTTCTGATGGCAGTGACCTTGGGATGACTCAGAAGGTATCATATTGCTGGAAAGAAATGACTGGAATACTGAGTAACATTTGATCACACCTTCCAATGCTCTGGGTCTAATGTGGAAGAAGTGGCAGAAAGAGCATAAGAGCCAAAGGAAGGGAAGGAGTTCTTACAACGTGCTCCCTCCAGACAAAAAATGGCCTGGATATCCACGACCTCACAGTGCCTGACACTGCCTACACAAGACCATCATAAGAGGTGGAAAAGATCACGCATCACAATAAAAGGGAGACTGATTGAGATGGGGAGGGCAAATGATGGAGAATGGAATTACAAAGGAGAAAGTGGGGGAAGGGAGGGTATTACCATGGGATGTTTTTTAAACATGGAAAATGTTAATAAAAATATAGAAAAAAATATTTTAATAATCCTCTGAAAAAGTCAAAACTGCTCTTTTATAGGCAGGGAGGAAAAGAAAACTGAACATGCTGAGCAGCAGCTGTGGTTGGAATATCCAGGGCCACAAAGAGCATCCCAGTCTCCCCATACCCCCCACCAACCTTTCCCTCCCGCCACCCAAGAGCTTCGTGCCTGCTCTTCCACAGGCAACAAAAAGTTCCCAGAACAAAAGTGCCAACCGACATCTTTCTTAGGTACACCATAGTTGACCCCAAACTGTCCCCATCCAGTGACCTGGCCACTCAAAACCCTTAGCTGTGACTGGGATGTTAGGTTGAGGGCAGGAAGGAGGCGGCTGCAGGGTATGAGAGAATAAAAAGCTATTTGTATACATGAATACAATAAAATGTGGGTGACCAAAACACAAGCAACCCCCCAGCAAGAAAAACTACTTGGGGCTGGAGAGAGGGCTCAGCAGTTCAGTTGCTTGCAGGCAGATCCAAAGGGCCTGGCTTCCCTTCCCCTCCACGTCCAGTGCCACACCTGGTTTTGATTACCTGCTACCCTTGTAAATCAAAGTCAGATGAACAAAGCGGTCCATGTATCTGGAGTTGGTTCACACACACGTGGAGGCCCGGGGGTGCACATTTATTTCTCTCTCTCTTTGATTGCAAATTAATAAATATATAAAAAAATTAAGAGTGGTATGGTGGCACATGCTTTTAATCTCTGCACTCAGCAGGGAGAGGTGGGAGGATCCCCATGAGTATGAGGCCACCCTGAGACTACAGAGTGAAACCGTGCCTGAAAAAAGAAACAAACAAAAAACTACCACTCTAGAACCTATGTGATGAAGATCTCATCAAAGTCATCCTTTTATTCATGAGACTTGAATGTAAATCCTGCCTATCAGTCTGAGTTAAGATGGTTGCCTTGAGTTCAAGGCCATACTGGGATTGAGGTTCAACCTGAACTACAGACCCCACCCAAAAAACAATCCCAGCATTTGGGAGGCTGAAGTAGAAGGATTACCCTGAGTTTGAGGCCACACTGAGACTACATAGTGAATTCCAGGTCACCCGGGGCTAGAGTGAGACTGTACCCCAAAAAACCAAAACAATAAAACAAACAAAAAAAATTCATTCTCTAATGACATCTTGACCTTTTATTTCAATAACCATTTCTGCCCTCCTGTCCACATCTGGAAGCTGCACAGGTACAAAAGTCTCCATGTTGTCCAGGAGGGCCTGCCGGATCCCACATAGAACCCCCCCTACCAAGAACATCCCCAGAACCTAGTGAGGCATTTCGGGTTTCCAACGCCTCCATCCTAACTCAGGTCCTTACAGCTCCGGCACTCAGCAAAGCCGAGTTTACTCCCAGACCCCCTGCCCTTGGGCTCAACTAAAAGACTCTGAAAAAAAAAAAAAAATCCATTTTAATCAAACTCTTCAGGGAGTCAGGGAACCCGCTAAGATCAGACTACCCATACCAGGGCACAGGGCAGGGACTGCTGCAGAAGGGCAGGGCTGGTTTGCCACGATGACCTTAAAAGTGGCCCACGAAGCCGGGTGTGGTGGCGCACACCTTTAATCCCAGCACTCGGGAGGCAGAGGTAGGAGGATCGCCGTGAGTTCAAGGCCATCCTGAGACACCATAGTGAATTCCAGGTCAGCCTGGGCTACAGTGAGACCCTACCTCGAAAAACCAAAAAAAAAAAAAAAAAAAAAAAAAAAAAAGTGGCCCACGATGGCCACCTGATCAGGCCAGTTTTTCTGATGGAAGGACTGTCCTGTTGCACAGTCCATGTGTTCCCTGAATCACACACACAAAAATAATAAATTAGAAAAAAAATCCAGTTGACGCTGGAGGGCTGGCTGAGCAGTGAAGCGCTTGCCTGTGAAGCCAAAGGATCCCGGCTCGAGGCTTGATTCCCCAGGACCTAAGTTAACCAGACTCACAAGGGGGCACACACATCTGGAGTTCGTCTGCATGGGCTTGCAGACCTGGCACCACCATTCTCTCCCTCTCTCTCTCTCTCTCTCGCTGTCTCTCTCTCTTTCTCTCTCTCTATCCCTCTATCTCTCTATCATTCTCAACTTAATAAATAAAAAAAACGATATATAATAAAAAAAAATCCCCTTTGGAGATTGGAGAGGTGGCTCAGCGACAATTGGAGTTTGCTTGCAAAGTCTAAAATCCCGGGGTTCAGTTTCTCTGTACCCACAAGCCGTCAGGTGCACAAAGTGGCACATGAATCTGTAGTTCATTTGCATAGGCAAGAAGCCTTTGCATGCCCATGTTCACATGCTCTTCCTTTTTCTCCCACTCTCTGCTTGCAAATGAATAAGTAAAGAAAAGAAGCCTTCCTTTCCAAATGCTTCAGACTGGTTCCGCTCATAGGCCTGACCCCCATCCTGACATTCCTATTCTCCCCATCATTGACCTCCTCCTCTCCCAGGCCAGACCACCAACCTCTGCCCATGTAGGGGAGGCATAGACTTACCAACAGCAGGTCCAGGTGGAAGATCAAGGTCTGCGCGCTCTGTGAATGGGCAGCCTCGGGAGCAGCAGGCTAGGAGAAACCCACCGAGCTTCTGAGCGCAGGGCAGGACTTTTATGGTGCCTGGGCACAGGGCTCTGCATGCGATTGGCTCGCTGGCAGACCCCACCCCCTGGATCCCAGCACCCTATTAGAAACCCCCTTTTATCTCCAAAGTCACCCTTGTAGGAAAGCCATGTGCCTTGTCCATGTCACTACAGTCTTCGAGGCCAATTTTACTGTGTTCATGTGACGCAAGAAATGTTGGCCATTGAGAGTAAAGTACACACTCTAGATTTGAACTCAAATGTTTTCGCTTTTCTGAGTTGACGCAGGGGATACTTCTGACTAGAGTTGGCACATCTATTTAGCTATCAAATTATCCAGTTTCCTTCTTTTCGATTTGAACATTTCATCAAAATACTGAGAAATCAATCAGGTCACCTTGGAAATGATGACAGTTCTTTTTTTTTGAGGTAGGTTCTCACTCTAGGTCACGTTGGAATTCACTATATAGTCTCAGGGTGTCCTCGAACTCACAGAATCCTTCTACCTCTGCCTCCACAGCTGGGATTAATGGCGTGGGCAACCACTCCGGGCAATCTTTTTTTTTTTTTTTTTAAATTATTTATTTATTTGAAAGCGACAGACACAGAGAGAAAGACAGATAGAGGTAGAGAGAGAGAATGGGCGCGCCAGGGCTTCCAGCCTCTGCAAACGAACTCCAGACGCGTGTGCCCCCTTGTGCATCTGGCTAACGTGGGACCTGGGGAACCGAGCCTCGAACCGGGGTCCTTAGGCTTCACAGGCAAGCGCCTAACCGCTAAGCCATCAATCCAGCCCCGGGCAATCTTTTTATTTATTTTTTCAAAAGTTTATTTTTGTTATATAGCATGGACATTTTATTTTACATAGGAACATAAAGCAATCTTTATTTCTGGCTTGTCATTTCCTGGCTCTATAGTGGTTTCTGCGTCTTTTTAATTTGTTTATAATGTATGATTTCATCTTCTTTTTTTCTTCAAATTTTTATTAACAACCTCCATGATTATAAAAAAAAATCCTTTGGTAATAGTCTCCCTCCCCCCACTTTCCACTATGAAAGTCCATTCACCATCATATCCCCACCTCTTCTCAATCAGTATCTCTTTTATTTTGATGTCATGATCTTTTCCTCCTGTTATTTGGTCTTGTGTAGGTAGTGTCAGGCACTGTGAGGTCATGGATATTCAGGGCATTTTATGTCTGGAGGAGCATGTTGTAGGGATTCCTACAATTCCTTTGGCTCTTACCTTCTTTCTGCCATGTCTTCCGCGTTGGACCCTGAACCTTGGAAGGTGTGATAGAGATATTGCAGTACTGAGCACTGTGGAAAGTTCTTCCCAGCACCATGATACTTTCTGAGTCGTTGCAAGGTCACTGCCATCTGGAAGGAGAAGATTTGCTATGAAAAGTGAGAGTAGCATTACTATAAGGGTACGAACATGAAGAGAAGTGCTTACTGGGCGGTGTGATAAGGATCGTATATCATTTAGGCAGACAGCACAGACGTTACCCTACTAGAGCTTGTGACTACCCCTGCACAAAGCTTTTTTTTTTTTCTTTTCACGATTTTTATTAACATTTTCCATGATTATAAAAAATATCCCATGGTAATACCCTCCCTTCCCCCCACACTTCTCTCTTTGAAATTCCATTCTCCATCATATTACCTCCCCATCTCAATCATTGTACTTACATATATACAATACCAACCTGTTAAGTACCCTCCTCCCTTCCTTTCTCTTCCCTTTATATCCCCTTTTATCTTACTGGCCTCTGCTACTAAGATTTTTCCTTCTCATGCAGAAGCCCAATCATCTGTAGCTAGGACTCACATATGAGGGAGAACATGTGGTGCTTGGCTCTTTGGGCCTGGGTTACCAAACTTAGTATAATCCTTTCCAAAACCATCCATTTCTCTGCAAATTTCATAACGCCATTTTTCTTTCTTTCTGTTTTGTTTTTTATTTTTCTGTTTTTATGGGTCTGTATACTTTATATTTTCATTTAATTTTTATTAACATTTTCCACGATTATAATAAAAATCTAATGGTAATGCCCTCCCTCTCCCCCCGACTTTCCCTTTTGACATTCCATTCTCCATCATATTACCTCCCCATCTCAATCATTCTACTTACATATATACAATACCATCCTATTAAGTACCCTCCTCCCTTCCTTTTCCCCTTTATGTCTCCTTTTTAAATAACTGGCCTCTGCTACTGAGTTTTTTCCTTCTCACACAGAAGCCCAATCATCTGTAGCTAGGATCCACATATGAGGGAGAACATGTGGCGCTTTGCTCTCTGGGCCTGGGTTACCAAACATAGAATAATCCTTTCCAAAACCATCCATTTTTCTGCAAATTTCATAACTTCATTTTTCTTTTTTCTTCGTTTTGTTTTTTCTTTTTTATGGGTCTGTATACATTATTTTTTTATTTAATATTTATTAACATTTTCCATGATTATAATAAAAATCCCATGGTAATGCCCTCCTCCCCCCACACTTTCCCTTTTGACATTCCATTCTCCATCATATTACTTCCCCATCTCAATCATTGTACTTACATATATACAATAAGTACCATCCTATTAAGTACCCTCCTCTCTTCATTTCTCTTCCCTTTATATCTCCTTTTTAATCTACTGGCATCTGCTACTAAGTATTTTCCTTCTCACGCTGAAGCCCAATCATCTGTAGCTAGGATCCACATATGAGGGAGAACATGTGGTGCTTGGCTCTCTGGGCCTGGCTTACCAAACTTAGTATAATCCTTTCCAGATCCATGCATTCTTCTGCAAATTTTGTAACTTCATTTTTCTTTACCGCTGAGTAGAACTCCATTGTGTAAATGTGCCACATGTTCATTATCCACTATTCAGTTGAGGGACATCTAGGCTGGTTCCATTTCCCAGCTGTTAGAAGTTGAGTAGCAACAAACATGGTTGAGCATGTGCTTCTAAGGAAATGAGATGATTCCTTCAGATATGTGTCTAGTAGTGCTATAGCTGGGTCATATGGTAGATCAATCTTTACCTGTTTTAGGAACCTCCACACTGATTTCTACAATGGCTGGACCAGATTGCATTCTCACCTGCAGTTTAGAAGAATTCTTCTTTTTCCACATCCCCGCCAACATTTATGATCATTTGTTTTCATGATGGTGGCCAATCTGACAGAAGTGAGATGGAATCTCAGTGTAGTTTTAATCTGATTTCCCTGATGACTAGTGACGTAGAACATTTTCTTAGATGCTTATTTTAGATGCCATTCATACTTCTTCCTTTGAGAATGCTCTATTTAGCTCCATAACCCATTATTTGATTGGCTTGTTTGATTCCTTATTATTTAACTTTGTGAGTTCTTTGTATATCCTAGATATTAATCCTCTATCAGATATATAGCTGGTGAAGATTTTTTCCCATTCTGTAGGTTGCCTCTTTGCTTTTTACACTGTGTCCTTTGCAGTGCAAAATCTTTGTAATTTCATGAGGTCCCAGTGATTAATCTGTGGTTTTATTGCCTGAGCAATTGTTGTTGTATTCAGAAAGTCTTTGCCAAGACCAATATGTTGAAGGGTTTCCCCTACTTTTTCCTCTAGCAGTTTCAGAGTTTCAGGTCTGATGTTAAGGTCTTTATTCCATTTGGACTTAATTCTTGTGCATGGCGAGAGAGAAGAATCTATTTTCATCCTTCTGCAGATATATATCCAGTTTTCATAACACCATTTGCTGAAGAGGCTGTCTCTTCTCCAATGAGTATTTTTGGCATTTTTATTGAATATCAGATGGCTATAGCTACTTGGGCTTACATCTGGGTCCTCTATTCTGTTCCACTGATCTACATGTCTGTTTTTGTGCCAGTACCATGCTGTTTTTGTTACTATGGCTCTGTAGTATAGGTTAAAATCAGGTATGGTGATACCACCAGCCTCATTTTTGTTGCTCAGTATTATTTTAGATATTCGAGGTTTTTTGTGATTCCAAATGAATTTTTGGATTGTTTTTTCTATTTCCATGAAGAAAGCTTTTGGAATTTTGATAGGGATTGCATTAAATGTGTAGATTGCTTTAGGTAAGATTGCCATTTTCACAATATTGATTCTTCCAATCCAGGAACAAGGAATGTTTCTCCACTTTCTATTGTCTTCTGCAATTTCTCGCTTGAGTGTTTTAAAGTTCTCATTGTAGAGATTCTTTACTTCCTTGGTTAGGCTTATTCCCAGGTACTTTATTATTTTTTTGATGCAATTGTGAACAGGAGTGATTCTCTGATTTCAACCTCAGTGTGTTTGTTGTTAGCATATATGAAGGCTACTGATTTCTGTGTACTTATTTTGCATCCTGCTACGTTGCTGTAGGTTTTGATCAGCTCTAATAGTTTGCTAGTAGAGTCTTTAGGGTCCTTTGTGTATAGAATCATGTCATCTGCAAATATTGATAACTTGATCTCTTCCTTTCCAATTTGTATCCCTTTTATGTGTGTCTCTTGCCTTATTGCTATGGCTAAGACTTCCAAAACTATATTAAATAAAAGTGGGGACAGTGGACACCCTTGTCTTTTTCCTGATTTTAGTGGAAAAGCTTCCAGTTTTTCCCCATTTAGTAATATGTTGGCTGTAGGCTTGTCATAAATAGCCTTTATTATATTGAGGTATGTTCCTTCTATTCCCAGTCTCTGTAGGACTTTTATCATGAAGGGATGTTGGATTTTGTCAAATGCTTTCTCTGCGTCTAATGAGATGATCATGTGATTTTTGTCCTTCAACCCGTTTATGTAATGTATTACATTTATAGATTTGTGTATGTTGAACCATCCCTGCATCTCTGGGATAAAGCCTACTTGGTCAGGGTGAATGATCTTTTTGATATATTCTTGTATTCTGTTTGCCAATATTTTGTTGAGAATTTTTGCATCTATGTTCATGAGGGAGTTGGTCTGTAATTTTCCTTTTTTGTTCTATCTTTGCCTGGTTTTGGTATCAGGGTGATGCTGGCCTCATAGAAGGAGTTTGGTAGAATTCCTTCTTTTTCTATTTCCTGGAAAAGCTTAAGAAGCAATGCTGTTAGCTCTTCCTTAAAAGTCTGGTAAAATTCGGCAGTGAATCCATCCGGGCCTGGCCTTTTTTTAGTTGGGAGATTATTGGTAACTGTTCGGATCTCCATGTTTGTTGTAGGTCTATTTAAGTGATTAATCTCATTTTGATTTAATTTAGGTAGGTCATATAGATCAAGGAAATCATCCATTTCTTTCAGATTTTCATACTTTGTGAAGTATATGCTTTTATAGTATGTCCCTATGTTTTTTTGAATTTCTCTGGATTCTGTTGTGATGTTACCTTGTTCATCTCTGATTTTATTAATTTGTGTCTCTTCTCTCTTTCTATTGGTCAGATTTGCTAAGGGTTTATCAATCTTGTTTACCAACTCTTTGTTTCATTAGTTCTTTGGATTGTTCTTTTTGTTTCTATTTCATTAATTTCTGTCCTAATCTTTATTATTTCTTCCCATCTACTGATTTTTGGTTTGCCTTGTTCTTCTTTTTCCAAGGCTTTAAGGCGAAGCATTAGGTCATTTACTTGCGACCATTCTAATTTCTTTTTTTTTTTTTTTAAATTTTTATTAACATTTTCCATGATTATAAAATATATCCCATGGTAATTCCCTCCCTCCCCACCCCCACACTTTCCCGTTTGAAATTCCATTCTCAATCATATTACCTCCCCATTACAATCATTGTAATTACATATATACAATATCAACCTATTAAGTATCCTCCTCCCTTCCTTTCTCCACCCTTTATGTCTCCTTTTCAACTTACTGGCCTCTGCTACTAAGTATTTTCATTCTCACACAGAAGCCCAGTCATCTGTAGCTAGGATCCCCATATGAGGGAGAACATGTGGCGCTTGGCTTTCTGGGCCTGGGTTACCTGACTTAGTATAATACTTTCCAGGTCCATCCATTTTTCTGCAAATTTCATAACTTCATTTTTCTTTACCGCTGAGTAGAACTCCATTGTATAAATGTACCACATCTTCATTATCCACTCATCTGTTGAGGGACATCTAGGCTGGTTCCATTTCCCAGCTATTATAAATTGAGCAGCAATAAACATGGTTGAGCATGTACTTCTAAGGAAATGAGATGAGTCCTTTGGATATATGCCTAGGAGTGCTATAGCTGGGTCATATGGTAGATCAATCTCTAGCTGCTTTAGGAACCTCCACACTGTTTTCCACAATGGCTGGACCAGATTGCATTCCCACCAGCAGTGCAGAAGGGTTCCTTTTTTTCCACATCCCCGCCAACATTTACGATCATTTGTTCTCATGATGGTAGCCAATCTGACATGCGTGAGATGGAATCTCAATGTAGTTTGAATCTGCATTTCCCTGATGACTAGTGACGTAGAACATTTTTTTAGGTGCTTATATGCCATTCGTACTTCTTCCTTTGAGAATGCTCTATTTAGCTCCATAGCCCATTTTTTGATTGGCCTGTTTGATTCCTTATTAGTTAACTTTTTGAGTTCTTTGTATATCCTAGATATTAATCCTCTATCAGATATATAGCTGGCAAAGATTTTTTCCCATTCTGTAGGTTGCCTCTTTGCTTTTTTCACTGTGTCCTTTGCGGTGCAAAATCTTTGTAATTTCATTAGGTCCCAGTGGTTAATCTGTGGTTTTATTGCCTGAGCAATTGGGGTTGTATTCAGAAAGTCTTTGCCAAGACCAATATGTTGGAGGGTTTCCCCTACTTTTTCCTCTAGCAGTTTCAAAGTTTCCGGTCTGATGTTAAGGTCTTTAATCCATTTGGATTTAATTCTTGTGCATGGCGAGAGAGAAGAATCTATTTTCATCCTTCTGCAGATATTTATCCAGTTTTCAAAACACCATTTGCTGAAGAGGCTGTCTCTTCTCCAATGAGTATTTTTGGCATTTTTATTGAATAACAACAGGGGGCCATAGCCACCTGGACTTACATTTGGGTGATGTGTTCTCTCAATTAAAAAAAAAAATAAAATCCATTTGAGGGCTGGCACTGGCTTAGCAGTTAAGCGCTTGCTTGTGAAGCCAAAGGACCCTGGTTCGAGGCTTGATTCCCCAGGACCTACGTCAGCCAGACACACAAGGGGGCATACATGTGTGGAGTTTCTTTGTTGTGGCTGGATGCCCTGGTGTTCCCATTCTCTCTCTGTGTTTCTCTCTGTCATTCTCAACTAAATAAATAAAAATGAACAAAATTAAAAAAAAAATCCCCTTTGAGATTGGAGAGGCGGCTCAGTGATAATAGGAGTTTACTTGCAAAGTTGAAGAGCCCGGGGTTCAATTTCTCTGTACCCACAAAAAGTCAGATGCACAAAATAGCACATGCATCTGGAGTTCATTTGCATAGGAAAGAAGCCTTTGCATGCCCATGTTCACTCACTCTTTCTTTTTCTCCCAGTCTCTGCTTGCAAATAAATAAGTAAATAAAAGAAGCCTTCCTTTCCAAATGTTTCAGACTTGTCCTGCTCGTTGGCCTGACCCCCATCCTGGCATTCCAATTCCCTCTATCTTTGACCTCCGCATCTCCCAGCCCAGACCACCAACCTCTGCCCATGTAGGGAGGCATAGACTTAGAAACAGCAGATCCAGGTGGAAGATCAAGGCCTGTGCGCTCTGTGAATGGGCAGCCTTGGGAGCAGCAGGCTAGGAGAAACCCACTGAGCTTTGAGCGCTGAGCAGGACTTTTATGGTGCCTGGGCACAGGGCTCTGCATGTGATTGACTCGCTGGCAGAGATGGGTTCCAGGGGCATTTGCCACTGCAAACGAACCCCAGATGCATTTGCCACTTTGTGAATCTGGCTTTAGGTGGATACTGGGCAAACGGAGCAGAGCAAATCCAGATAGCAGGGCCTTTGTAATCAAGCCTCTTTAATCCTGAGCTACCTCCCAGAACTTGTTGTTGGGTTGGGATCCAGAGATTACTCGTGGCACGGGCTGACCATGAAGGAGTAATATTCCTGTCTCAGTGTCAGTCGCTTAGGACTCCAGTAGCCACTTTGACTCGCTTTTTTGTGTATGTGCTGAGTGATGGTGACTTTTAACATATATTTTAAAATTTTCTATTTTATTTATTTACTACTTAAACTTTTTTAAACATTTATTTATTTCAGAGAAAGACAGAAAAGGAGGGGAAGAGAGAATAGGAATACCAGAGCCTTAGGTAACACCAAACAATTCCAGACACATTCCATCCTTTACATCTGACTAATGAGGGTCTTAGGGACTGAAATAAGGGTCATATGGCTTTGCAGGCAAGTGTCTGAAATGCTAAGCCTTCTCCGTAGCCCTTTCTCTACTAATTTGGAGATAGAGAAAAAGAAGGAGGGGGAGAGAGGCACAGAGAATGGGCACATCACAGCCAACCTCCAGCCACTATAAATGAACTCCAGATGCTTGCTCCACCTTGTGCATCTGACTTACATGGGCACTGGGGAATTGAACCTGGGTCCTTATGCTTCATAAGAAAGCACGTTAACTGCTAAGCCATCTCTCTGTCCCTCTTCCACTACTTATTTTCTTTCACTTTTACAATTTTTTTTAAGAGGGAAAGAGAACAATAACATGGGTATATCAGGGTGTCTTGTCACTGCAAACAGACTTCATCCACATGCATCACTTTGTGCTTTATGTGGGTCATGGAGAACTGAAGCCAGGTTAGAAGACTTTGCAAGAAAGTACCTTGAATTGATTAGCCACCTTCCCATAAACTCCTTATTTTAATTTTCTTTTGAATTTTTGGGACAGGGTCTCATGTACCTCTGGGAGGCCTCATACTCACGATATGAGCAAGACTGACCTTGAAGTTCTGACCCTCCTGCCTTTTAGTTTCTCTAGTGCTAACATTACAATTGGGAGCCACCATGCTTGGCTCTCTCTGAACATTGCTTCTAAAGTTTTCTTCCTGCCCCCTCTCTTGAGCAAGGCAAAATAAATATACTGAAGAAAAAAAGGTGGAAAATGCGTAGAGTGTCAGGCAAGAATGCTTATTCGGAATTCAAGGAACATCCGAAGAACAGAAAAAAAGGGAGGGGGAGGAAAATTTACTTTTCTTTGAGTTTGAACTCAGAAAACTGGGCAGGTTCAACAGTAAGGACCTATGATCAAGTGCCTCAAGGTTCTCTTTCTTGGGGCAGTATATTTGCAAATTGTTAGTTTCTTTGTGAGGTTTTATGATATATCTTAGCATAAGCTAGAAATGTGTTTGCTTAATAGAAAAATGAAATTGTTTCATCTGGCCTGCAGCTCCACATCTTCCTATTTCAACCTCCCAAGTGTTGGTATTATAGGCACGTGCCACTGTTCCCTTGAGTGGATGTCATTTGTTTAGTGGGCTCTGCAAATCCTCTATTGCCTTTAAGTCCTATTTGTTCTGTCCAGGGATGAGAGCCTAGCCTTGAAATCCTCAATGATGATAGACCTGCCCATATCTCCTTTCAATTCAATTGGCAGTAAATTCTCAGTCTATCTCAGGGTGACTATGAATTCACTTTGTAGTCCTGAGGTGGCCTCGAACTCATGGTGATCCCCTTATGTCTACCTCCCAAGAGCTGGGATTCAAGGCATGCACCACCACATCTGACTAGCTCCTTCAGTTCATCGTTCCTGGAAGCAACCTCGGAGACACACCAGAAGGACTTCTCTGTGCATTACTAAACAGATCAAGTTGACAACATGTTACCTATCACATCAGGGCTTTAGTATTTGTATTTATCTGCTGAGGCAGGGAGGAGAGCATGGGCGCACCAAGGCGTCCTGCTCCTGCAAAGGAACTCTAGATACGTGTGCTACTTTGTGCACCTGGCTTTACATGGGTGCTGGGGAGTTGAACCTAGGCCAGCAGGCCTTCTCTTCAAGCAAGTGCTTTTAATTGCTGAGCTATCTCCTCAGCATGTATATTTCGTTTGCCAGTGGAATGTCTCACTCTAGCCCAGGCTTACCTGGTATTCCCTATATAGTCTCAGGCGGTCATTGAACTCACAGAGATTGCCCTACCTCTGCCTCCTAAGTGCTGAGATCAAAGGTGTGAGCCATCATGACCTCCTTTTCCTTTTCCTTTTCCTTTTCCTTTTTTTTTAAAATTTTACTTATTTATTTGAGACAAAGACGTTGGGGGGCGGAGAGAGAGAGA